>NC_092338.1:247557500-249027500 GCF_046630445.1 Rutidosis leptorrhynchoides | reverse complement strand
ATGCAACGAACGAAGGTGATTGCTTATGCGTCTAGACAATTGAAGATTCACGAACAAAATTATACGACGCATGATTTGGAATTAGGAGCGGTTGTTTTTGCATTAAAGACTTGGAGGCACTACTAATATGGGGTCAAAAGTATTATATATACCGACCACAAAAGTCTTCAACACATATTTAATCAGAAACAACTGAATATGAGGCAGCGTAGGTGGATTGAATTATTGAATGATTACGACTTTGAGATTCGTTACCACCCGGGGAAGGCAAATGTGGTAGCCGATGCCTTGAGTAGGAAGGACAGAGAACCCATTCGAGTAAAATCTATGAATATAATGATTCATAATAACCTTACTACTCAAATAAAGGAGGCGCAACAAGGAGTTTTAAAAGAGGGAAATTTAAAGGATGAAATACCCAAGGGATCGGAGAAGCATCTTGATATTCGGGAAGACGAAACCCGGTATAGGGCTGAAAGGATTTGGGTACCAAAATTTGGAGATATGAGAGAAATGGTACTTAGGGAAGCTCATAAAACCAGATACTCAATACATCCTGGAACGGGGAAGATGTACAAGGATCTCAAGAAACATTTTTGGTGGCCGGGTATGAAAGCCGATGTTGCTAAATACGTAGGAGAATGTTTGACGTGTTCTAAGGTCAAAGCTGAGCATCAGAAACCATCAGGTCTACTTCAACAACCCGAAATCCCAGAATGGAAATGGGAAAACATTACCATGGATTTCATCACTAAATTGCCAAGGACTGCAAGTGGTTTTGATACTATTTGGGTAATAGTTGATCGTCTCACCAAATCAGCACACTTCCTACCAATAAGAGAAGATGACAAGATGGAGAAGTTAGCACGACTGTATTTGAAGGAAGTCGTCTCCAGACATGGAATACCAATCTCTATTATCTCTGATAGGGATGGCAGATTTATTTCAAGATTCTGGCAGACATTACAGCAAGCATTAGGAACTCGTCTAGACATGAGTACTGCCTATCATCCACAAACTGATGGGCAGAGCGAAAGGACGATACAAACTGATGTGTTATTGATTTCGGAAACAGTTGGGATCGACATCTACCGTTAGCAGAATTTTCCTACAACAGCAGCTACCATTCAAGCATTGAGATGGCGCCGTTTGAAGCACTTTATGGTAGAAAGTGCAGGTCTCCAATTTGTTGGAGTGAAGTGGGGGATAGACAGATTACGGGTCCGGAGATTATACAAGAAACTACCGAGAAGATCATCCAAATTCAACAACGGTTGAAAACCGCACAAAGTCGACAAAAGAGCTACGCTGACATTAAAAGAAAAGATATAGAATTTAAAATTGGAGAGATGGTCATGCTTAAAGTTGCACCTTGGAAAGGCGTTGTTCGATTTGGTAAACGAGGGAAATTAAATCCAAGGTATATTGGACCATTCAAGATTATTGATCGTGTCGGACCAGTAGCTTACCGACTTGAGTTACCTCAACAACTCGCGGCTGTACATAATACTTTCCACGTCTCGAATTTGAAGAAATGTTTTGCTAAAGAAGATCTCACTATTCTGTTAGATGAAATCCAAATCAACGAAAAACTTCAATTCATCGAAGAACCCGTCGAAATAATGGATCGTGAGGTTAAAAGACTTAAGCAAAACAAGATACCAATTGTTAAGGTTCGATGGAATGCTCGTAGAGGACCCGAGTTCACCTGGGAGCATGAAGATCAGATGAAGAAGAAATACCCGCATCTATTTCCAGAAGATTCGTCAACACCTTCAACAGCTTAAAATTTCGGGACGAAATTTTTTTAACGGGTAGGTACTGTAGTGACCCGAACTTTTCCATGTTTATATATATTAATTGAGATTGATATTTACATGATTAAATGTTTCCAACATGTTAAGCAATCAAACTTGTTAAGACTTGATTAATTGAAATAGGTTTCATATAGACAATTGACCACCCAAGTTGACCGGTGATTCACGAACGTTAAAACTTGTAAAAACTATATGATGACATATATATGGTTATATTTATAGTTAACATGATATTATGATAAGTAAACATATCATTAAGTATATTAACAATGAACTACATATGTAAAAACAAGACTACTAACTTAATGGTTTTGAAACGAGATATATATGTAACGATTATCGTTGTAACGACATTTAATGTATATATATCATATTAAGAGATATTCGTACATCATAATATCATGATAATATAATAATTTAAAATCTCTTTTGATACTATTAACATTGGGTTAACAACATTTAACAAGATCGTTAACCTAAAGGTTTCAAAACAACATTTACATGTAACGACTAACGATGACTTAACGACTCAGTTAAAATGTATATACATGTAGTGTTTTAATATGTATTCATACACTTTTGAAAGACTTCAATACACTTATCAAAATACTTCTACTTAACAAAAATGCTTACAATTACATCCTCGTTCAGTTTCATCAACAATTCTACTCGTATGCACCCGTATTCGTACTCGTACAATACACAGCTTTTAGATGTATGTACTATTGGTATATACACTCTAATGATCAGCTCTTAGCAGCCCATGTGAGTCACCTAACACATGTGGGAACCATCATTTGGCAACTAGCATGAAATATCTCATAAAATTACAAAAATATGAGTAATCATTCATGACTTATTTACATGAAAACAAAATTACATATCCTTTATATCTAATCCATACACCAACGATCAAAAACACCTACAAACACTTTCATTCTTCAATTTTATTCATCTAATTGATCTCTCTCAAGTTCTATCTTCAAGTTCTAAGTGTTCTTCATAAATTCCAAAAGTTCTAGTTTCATAAAATCAAGAATACTTTCAAGTTTGCTAGCTCACTTCCAATCTTGTAAGGTGATCATCCAACCTCGAGAAATCTTTGTTTCTTACAGTATGTTATCATTCTAATACAAGGTAATAATCATATTCAAACTTTGGTTCAATTTCTATAACTATAACAATCTTATTTCAAGTGATGATCTTACTTGAACTTGTTTTCGTGTCATGATTCTGCTTCAAGAACTTCGAGCCATCCAAGGATCCATTGAAGCTAGATCCATTTTTCTCTTTTCCAGTAGGTTTATCCAAGGAACTTAAGGTAGTAATGATGTTCATAACATCATTCGATTCATACATATAAAGCTATCTTATTCGAAGGTTTAAACTTGTAATCACTAGAACATAGTTTAGTTAATTCTAAACTTGTTCGCAAACAAAAGTTAATCCTTCTAACTTGACTTTTAAAATCAACTAAACACATGTTCTATATCTATATGATATGCTAACTTAATGATTTAAAACCTGGAAACACGAAAAACACCGTAAAACCGGATTTACGCCGCCGTAGTAACACCGCGGGCTGTTTTGGGTTAGTTAATTAAAAACTATGATAAACTTTGATTTAAAAGTTGTTATTCTGAGAAAATGATTTTTATTATGAACATGAAACTATATCCAAAAATTATGGTTAAACTCAAAGTGGAAGTATGTTTTCTAAAATGGTCATCTAGACGTCGTTCTTTCGACTGAAATGACTACCTTTACAAAAACGACTTGTAACTTATTTTTCTGACTATAAACCTATACTTTTTCTGTTTAGATTCATAAAATAGAGTTCAATATGAAACCATAGCAATTTGATTCACTCAAAACGGATTTAAAATGAAGAAGTTATGGGTAAAACAAGATTGGATAATTTTTCTCATTTTAGCTACGTGAAAATTGGTAACAAATCTATTCCAACCATAACTTAATCAACTTGTATTGTATATTATGTAATCTTGAGATACCATAGACACGTATACAATGTTTCGACCTATCATGTCGACACATCTATATATATTTCGGAACAACCATAGACACTCTATATGTGAATGTTGGAGTTAGCTATACAGGGTTGAGGTTGATTCCAAAATATATATAGTTTGAGTTGTGATCAATACTGAGATACGTATACACTGGGTCGTGGATTGATTCAAGATAGTATTTATCGATTTATTTCTGTACATCTAACTGTGGACAACTAGTTGTAGGTTACTAACGAGGACAGCTGACTTAATAAACGTAAAACATCAAAATATATTAAAAGTGTTGTAAATATATTTTGAACATACTTTGATATATATGTATATATTGTTATAGGTTCGTGAATCAACTAGTGGCCAAGTCTTACTTCCCGACGAAGTAAAAAAATCTGTGAAAGTGAGTTATAGTCCCACTTTTAAAATCTAATATTTTTGGGATGAGAATACATGCAGGTTTTATAAATGATTTACAAAATAGACACAAGTACGTGAAACTACATTCTATGGTTGAATTATCGAAATCGAATATGCCCCTTTTTATTAAGTCTGGTAATCTAAGAATTAGGGAACAGACACCCTAATTGACGCGAATCCTAAAGATAGATCTATCGGGCCCAACAAGCCCCATCCAAAGTACCGGATGTTTTAGTACTTCGAAATTTATATCATATCCGAAGGGTGTCCCGGAATGATGGGGATATTCTTATATATGCATCTTGTTAATGTTGGTTACCAGGTGTTCACCATATGAATGATTTTTATCTCTATGTATGGGATGTGTATTGAAATATGAAATCTTGTGGTCTATTATTATGATTTGATATATATAGGTTAAACTTATAACTCACCAACATTTTTGTTGACGTTTTAAGCATGTTTATTCTCAGGTGATTATTAAGAGCTTCCGCTGTTGCATACTAAAATAAGGACAAGATTTGGAGTCCATGCTTGTATGATATTGTGTAAAAACTGCATTCAAGAAACTTATTTTGTTGTAACATATTTGTATTGTAAACCATTATGTAATGGTCGTGTGTAAACATGATATTTTAGATTATCATTATTTGATAATCTACGTAAAGCTTTTTAAACCTTTATTGATGAAATAAAGGTTATGGTTTGTTTTAAAATGAATGCAGTCTTTGAAAAACGTCCCATATAGAGGTCAAAACCTCGCAACGAAATCAATTAATATGGAACGTTTTTAATCAATAAGAACGGGACATTTCAGCATCAACATTGGTGGGGTATGGAATTCTAATCCCTTATCTATTAAAAATGAAGCTTTTTCTTTTTTTCAGGGACTCTTCAAAAAGAACACCTCGGAGTCATGGATGTTTGAAAATTGGGACGGGCCAAAAATTGAAGCACCCTCAGCCGAGGCTTTGGAGTCTCCCTTTAACGAAACCGAAATTCTCGATGCTATTAAGAGTTGTGGTAGAAATAAGGACCCCGGACGGATGGTTTTAATTTCATGTTTTATATCAAATTCTGGGACATAATCAAAGATGATCTTATCAAGGCTCTTAAGTGGTTCTGGGAAACGGGATCCATTTCCAATGGGTGCAACGCCTCTTTCATCACTCTCATCCCAAAGGTCAATGATCCTCTCAATTTTTCTAATTATAGACCTATTAGTCTCATCTGGAGTTACTACAAAATTATTTCCAAACTACTTGCAAACCGAATTCGTAAAATAATCCCGAGGCTAATAGGTGATGAGCAAAGCGCCTTTATCTCTAATAGATATATACTTGATGGTGTCTTAATTGCTCTCGAATCTTAGAAGACCTTAAATCTAGAAATCAAAAGAGTTTTATATTTAAAGTTGACTTTGAAAAATCTTTTTATTGTCTAGATTGGGATTTTCTTATTTCAATAATGTCTTCAATGGGGTTTGGGTCTAAATGGGTCAACTGGATTATGTCTTGCCTTAATTCTACATCTATTTCCGTTTTAATCAATGGTTCACCCACCGATCAATTCTTCCCCAAAAGAGGTGTAAGACAAGGGGACCCTTTATCCCCTTTTCTATTCATCATTGCGGGCGAAGGATGAAACCAACTTTTGAAAATTGCAACAAACAAAAATCTAATCAATGGTGTCGAGATTGGAAAAGATAAAGTTGTTGTGTCACACCTCCAATATGCGGATGACACAATTATTTTTGGAAAATGGAACAAAGTTGAGGTTAGAAATATTTTGAAAATTCCTAAATGTTTCGAGGATCTATCGGGCCTAAAAATTAATCTCAACAAAAGTAGTGTTTATGGTATTCGTATGACCACTTTTGAACTTGATAGCTTAGCTTCGTGGTTTAATTGCAAAGAAGGGTCTTTTCCATTTAGCTACCTTGGGCTCCCAATTGGGGCTCAAATTTCTTCGTATAATACTTGGGCACCTATTCTCGAATAGTTCAAAAAATGTTTATCGGATTGGAAAGCTAAATCTATCTCTTTTGGAGGACGTCTCACGTTAATTAAAGCGGTGTTAACTAGTCTCCCACTTTACTAATTTTCACATTTCAAAGCACCGGCTAATGTAATTAAAGAACTTGAAGGGTATCGTCGTGATTTTTTTTTTGGGGGGGATCACAAGATGAGAAAAAAATGGCATGGGTTAAATGGGAACAAATACTTTTACCTTACGAATTTGGTGGTTTAAATGTTTGCTCCTTAAAAATTAAAAATCTTGCACTCCTAACCAAATGGTGGTGGAGATTCCTCTCGGGTCAAAATGTTTTTTGGGTTCGCATTATCAAAAGTATTTATGGAATTGGCGGGGGTTTGGGATGTTGTACCTCGCTACCCGGGATCAATTTGAAAAATCTCTCGGGTCGCCCTTGGTATAATATTATTAAAATTGAAGACACCCTAACAAAGTTAGGGTGTAATCTTTCTAACGCTTTTGTCAAAGATGTAAGAATTGGTGCGGATACGAGATTTTGGATTGATAAGTGGATTGGCGACGTACCGCACAAAGAAGCATACTCGAGACTTTTCAAACTCGAGGCTACACCAGAAGCTTACATTGCCAACCGTTTGGATGTAACGGTTAATCCATTGATTTTTAAATGGAATTGGTCCATGACCCCGAGATGGCGTACTGAGGATGAACTTTTTGCTCTTATCGAATCCATCAGAGCACATCCTTTTTCACATTCTCCTGCTATCCAGTCTCATCCATCTGCTGGCCCGTGGTCCTGGAAACATGACCCGTCGGGTCTGTTTTCCACCAGCTCGTTAGTTCGGTTACTTAGCTCTCTAGCCGCTGAAAAAGTTCTTTCTTCTCCTCCCCAACCTACGGACCTTAACCCACTCATCCCGCAAAAAATTGGTATCTTCATTTGGAGGGCGAAACAAAACAAATTGCCCGTTAGAGTCGCGCTAGATAAAAAAGGTATTGATCTCCACTCATTGAGATGTCCGGTTTGTGATGATGATATTGAAACTCTACATGACACGCTCCTAACATGTAGTTTTGCCAAAGACATTTGGGAAAGAATCCAAAAGTGGTGGAATTTCAATCATCTACCTATCTCAAGTATTTCTGACATTGCACAAAGTCCAAATCCATTTTTAAACACCAACCATGAGGTATCCATATGGCAAGCCGTTGTTTGGGTCACGTCCTATCATATTTGGACTCATAGAAATGCCCGTACATTTGGAGGTAATTGCTTAGCCCCTCAAAGACCGTGGTAGAAATTCAAAGCAAATGTTTCGAGTGGATAAACGCCCGTTGGAAAAAAGGATCGTTAAATTGGTTAACGTGCATCACGAACCCTAGAAGTTTTGATACATCACTCGCAAAAGTAGGTATTGGTTAAGGTAGGTTTTTTATGCCAGATCCTGCTGAATTATTACCTAGAGGGGTCTAAGTGGTTTAGGCTCGATTGCTTTGTTGCTGCATTAGATCAGCAATGTATTTTGGGTCCTATTCCGGTTTGTTTTTATACAAGTTGATCCCTCTTAGTAGTAACTGACGGGTGAAGGCTTTCTCCTATCAACAATTAACCATACACACTGTTTATATTCTCGTGATTCTTTCTAATTTTTTAAGCTTTATTTTCGTGTTTAGTTGTTAGCTCTGTGATTTTAGCATAAATTGTATATTGGCCTAAGGCCCTCCTGGTTGTATCTCTTCTTTTTGATAATATAATTTTGTTGGTTTTTCAAAAAAATAAAAAATAAAAAATTAGATGTGGCAGCTTTTTACTAAGCCTGAGCTGAGGTGTCAAATAAGGAGTTAATCTCCATTTAATTATAATTTAGTAATTATACAATTAAATTAAACTTTTCAACATACAACTCAAAAAAGAAAAACAAAACCCGTCCACCTTCACCTATATATATATATATATATATATATATATATATATATATATATATATATATATATATATATATATATATATATATACACACTTTTTTTATCAGACCATACTTTGCACGGTAGTTGTAAAAATTAGTATCGAAATACAATTACAATTACAATGAAAAAAAATAATTGTTTTACTAATAATATTTGAATCAAAAGCATTAGTATCGAATATTAATGTGAACCCGTGCATTGCACGACATATGTATAAATTAGTACTCCTTCTGTCTCATCTTAAGTGTCTATTGTTGACTTTTCAAAGTCTTTTTTTTATCAACTTTGTAAGACCCTAATCAGTTTGTACAGCAGTGTAAATATGTTACATAGAGTGTGGGTGATGTTGTGCAGTTAAACAGAAGTGACTGAGTGAGCTGAGCCTCGTGCGCGCCGCGCATACTAAAAGGAGCGCGCCGCGCACCCTTACTGTAGACGGGTTCCAGCTTTTTAAATCAGATATTTTGATGGGCATTTTGGTAAATTCACTTATGGACGGGTTAAAGATAGATAGGTCAGTTTGTGGAGCACCATTACTCCATTATCAACAACCTTATCACTTTAACTTTAATTCTAGAGAGAGATTGTGATTTTTGAGAGAGAAAGCTTAAATCCAAGAGGAAGGAGCTTGTTTTGGGTTAAAGTTCAAGCATTAAAGTCGTTCATCTTATCTCTAGCTTCGTTGTGGTAGTTGTGGTATGTTCTAATTTTATTTTCCTTACTTTGATTTTGTGTAAGGGTTAGGGTTTGAGTAAATGATGAACACAAAACCCATTATTGGTGATTTTGGGTGTTCTTGGGTAAAATTGAGTCTTGAATACTAATTAGTGACTAGTCTAGGGTTTCAAAGTATTAAATGATGTTTATGAACCCTAATTGGTGAGTTAATTGCTAACACACCTAGTTATTTAGTAAATGGGTGTTGGTTAGTTAGTGGATGACCCGAAATGGGTGTGTTGTCTTAAAATGGTTATTTGGGTAATAGATTGACCTAGTTTGGAAAGATGGGTATGAATTACCCTAATTATGTATTAGTTGGTGTTGTTGGACCTTAATCACTAGCTTTTAAGTGATTAGTGGTGGTCTTGACTTTAATTGGGCTGTATTGGTATAAATGGGGGATTTAATACATTAAGTCATTAAATGCTCATGTGTAAGTGTTAGTATTGAGTCCACTTAGCTTGTGTGTTGATCAAGTACTTATTATATTAGGTACTTTGCTTTGAAGCTTGTGGAGGTTGAAATCGTCATCTAATTGTTAAGGTGAGTGGAATAATTATATGCGTATGTATATAATGTATCTATTTGTTGTAGCGTGAAAGGTGTAGTGTCGAGGTGTTAAGACACCACGTTTCACGTGAAGGGTGTAGCATTGAGGTGTTAAGATGCCACTCGGGTGTAGCATCGAGGTGTTAAGATGCCACCTAGGAGTGTAGTGTCGAGGTGTTAAGACACCACTCCGTAAAATAATGAGTGTTGCATCAAGGTGTTAAGATGCCACTCGAGGTGATGTGCCGAGGTGTTAAGGTGTCACCCTAGGGGTTAGTGGTGCGAGGTGTTAAGTGCCCTAATGGATGTTATGAACACCGATGGCGTTTTCGCGAGCGCCGTTCCCTTGTACTTTTGGTCGACCATGGTTACTTGTATTGTAAGCATATTATATCATTTCGAGTTATATTATTATGCGGTTGTTTCTAGCTTGTGGTATTGGAGATTATAGCTTGTTAATGTGACGATAAGCTAATTGTGTTGCTAGCATGTTTGCGGTTTGTGTAAGTGTATGCAAGTAGGTATAATTATATATGTATTCGTATAATTATTGCATTCCCTAAGCTTTGCTTACCCTCTCGTTGTTTACCATTTTATAGGTTCGGTTTTGGACAAGGGTAAGGGCATCGTATTGGAATAGACATCCCGCTTGATGCTAGGGGATGCTTTTGGCTTTAGTAGCTCTTGGAGTTTGACCGGTAGTTGGGTAGTTTAATCCCAAACGCCATGCTCATTGTGTAGTTTGGAACTTAAACTTTTTGGTGGTCGAAACTCTAAACTTGTATTAAACTTGTATTTTGGGTCGTGTGGGCCCCGCTTGTAAAACACTACAGGGGATGCGCGCCGCGCACTCCCCTGTCCAGCAGCTTTTAAATTTTTTTTTTTTGGGACTGTTTATGGTCGGTTATCGGGTTGGGTTGTTACAAGTGGTATCAGAGCATGGTCTAAGGGATTTAGGTGACTTGAGATAGGGGCCTAGACTTAGACTTTTTGTGTGTGCGTTATGCGGGACTTGTAGGACTTTGGGTCGGACCGGGATTGGTTTGTGCATAGGTTTATGTAAACTAATCATGCGCTATTTGTTATGTATGTTTAGCGGGCATCGAGCGAGATGGACGTTGTACTAGCAAGTTAATGCGACGTGCTCGCGTAACAATGATTAGCTACCATTGTTACGGGCGCAAATCGTGTTAAACAAGTAATGTACGATGATTGTTGACCGAGATAGAGTAGTGTGGCATATATGTATATACACATGTAATTGTCCTTTCGTTTTTGTGGTTTAACCTATTTCGTTTTATAGAATGAAGACGAGAAACGGTCCCGATCATGATAACGGAAGTACAAGCGAGGACGCCGAGTTTTCGGCCAAGGTTGAGGCCGTCTTTAAAAAGTTAAAAGCGGATTTTCTTACGGACGTCCGAAAGGTCTTTCAAGATTCGGTCGATGGGCAGGTGACCGATTTGATAAATGAACGAATGAAGGCCACTATCGAAGAGGCCCTTTATGCTAGAAACCTTTATCCTCGCGGTGAAGGAGGTGAAAGAAGGCGGGACTTCTATTATAAGATTTTCAAGGACACTCAACCCCCGATGTTTAATGAGGTGCGAGATCCTTTGAAGAGTACATGTTAGAACTCCGATATCGAGGGAGCTTTCCGTACCGCGGAATGCCCTCCTGAGAAGAAAACAAGGTTTGGTTCAAGCATGTTGCGGGAGGAAGCTAAGTTGTGGTGGGACGATAAGATCAACTTATATGGCGAAGAACAATGTATGGGCTTGACTTGGGAAGAGTTCAAGAAAGAATTTTTCAAAGAATACCGAACTTCTTTCGACCTCGATAGAATCCGGGACGAGTTGCACCATTTGCAACAAGGTTCCATGGATTTGGTTATCCTCAAGTCCACATTCTTGGCAAAGACTCGTTTTTGCCCGGAATATGTTGGTGATGATCATAAGCTCATGAAGGATTTCTACCGTACTTTGAATGATGAGTACAAGGGGAAGATTAGTTGGGGTATGGCTAAGTCTTTTGATAAATTGTTCGAGTTGGCTCGGGGTTTTGAGCCGGAGGTTCCAAGAAAGAGTGATTTCATGTTTTCCAAAAGAAAGTTTGAAGGTTTTAGTTACTCTAACGCCTCAAGTAAGAAGAGCAAGAGCAAGAGGGGGGCCGAAAGTGTCAATAGTGCAAAGAAGGGCACTACCGGTGGGTTTTCTTATAAGTGCTACAATTGTGGGCAACCGGGTCATATGGCTCGTGAGTGTCCGAAACCATCTTCCGGAAACAAAGTCACTTGTTTTAATTGCGGCAAAGAAGGGCATAAGAAGCCGGAGTGTCCCGACTTGCGAAACGACAATGTGAAGCGGTTAGAGAAGGCGGCGGGTACGGCTAGGGGTCGCAACTACTTGATGACTAATGATGAAGCCAAACAATCGAACGAAGTTGTCTCAGGTACTTTCATGGTTAATTCTAATCCGGCGAGGATTCTTTTCGATAGCGGTGCAAATTTGTCGTTTGTGTCTCCTAAATTTGTGCCTAAACTTAATAGACCGTTAGCTAAGTTAAGTCATCCGATAGAAGTTGAAATAGCGGACGGCAAGACGGTGCTAGTGGTTGATGTGTGTGAAAATTGTGATGTTGTTTTTGGTGCCGAAACCTTTAAAATTGATCTTATTCCAATGACCTTGGGATACTTTGATATTGTCGTTGGTATGGATTGGCTCGATCGTTATAGAGCCGATATTGCATGCCATGATAAGTTTATTCGTGTGAAGATCCTAAGTGGGGGAGAGTTAATTATTCATGGTGATAAGCGAAGGTGACCGGTGCCGATATGCACTTTTGCACGGGCACGTCGTTTTGTTGTTACCGGTGGCATGGCTTT
This sequence comes from Rutidosis leptorrhynchoides, assembly GCF_046630445.1. Taxonomy (NCBI): domain Eukaryota; kingdom Viridiplantae; phylum Streptophyta; class Magnoliopsida; order Asterales; family Asteraceae; genus Rutidosis; species Rutidosis leptorrhynchoides. The sequence continues at coordinate 249,015,129 of NC_092338.1, read as the reverse complement.
CCTTGCTCATGTTGTTGATACTCGTAATGAGCCACCACCTATTCGTGAAATTCCGGTTGTTAGTGAATTCGAAGACGTTTTTCCGGACGAATTACCGGGTGTTCCGGTGGAAAGACAAGTTGAGTTTCGTATTGAGTTGGTTCCGGGAGCTACTCCCATTGCTAAAACTCCTTATCGTTTAGCACCAACGGAAATGCAAGAGTTGTTAAATCAAACCCAAGAGTTGCTCGAGAAGGGTTTTATTCGACCGAGTGCTTCGCCATGGGGCGCTCCGGTGTTATTTGTGAAGAATAAAGATAGTAGTATGCGTATGTGCATTGATTACCGTGAGTTGAATAAAGTGACGATCAAGAATCGTTATCCATTACCTAGGATTGACGATTTATTTGATCAACTTCAAGGTGCAACGTATTTCTCTAAGATCGACCTACGGTCCGGCTATCACCAAATGCGGGTCCGTGAGGAAGACATTGAGAAAACGGCCTTTCGAACGCGTTATGGGCATTTTGAGTTTGTTGTGATGCCTTTCGGTCTTACGAATGCACCGGCGGCATTCATGGATCTTATGAACCAAGTGTGCCAACCTATGTTGGACAAGTCGGTAATAGTGTTCATTGACGACATACTAGTCTACTCGAAAAGTATGAACGAACATGAACATCATTTGCGTGAAGTATTGAAGACGCTACGAAAGGAGAAGTTGTATGCAAAGTTCTCCAAATGTGAATTTTGGCTAAGGGAAGTTCAATTCCTTGGTCATATTGTGAACGAAAACGGTATTCAAGTAGATCCGGGGAAGATCGAGACGGTAAAGAGTTGGGGACGACCGACTACGCCTACGGAAATCCGAAGTTTTCTCGGATTGGCCGGTTATTATCGTCGGTTTATCCAAGATTTTTCTAAGATCGCTTCTTCGTTGACGAAATTGACAAGGAAGAATGCGAGGTTTGTTTGGGAGAACGAGCAAGAAATTTCTTTTCAATTGTTAAAAGAGAAGTTGTGTCAAGCTCCGGTGTTAGTGTTACCGGAAGGTGTTGAAGACATGGTGGTTTATTGTGATGCTTCCTTAAATGGTCTCGGGTGTGTTCTAATGCAAAGAGGTAAAGTCATCGCTTATGCCTCTCGACAATTAAAGGAACATGAAACGAGGTATCCGACTCATGATCTTGAGTTGGCGGCGGTAGTGCATGCGTTAAAAATTTGGCGCCATTACTTGTATGGTGTCAAGTGTACGATTTATTCGGATCATAAGAGTTTGAAACATCTCTTTAATCAACGAGATTTGAATTATCGCAAACGTAGGTGGATGGATGTGGTGAAAGACTACGATTGTGAAATACTTTATCATCCGGGTAAGGCGAATGTGGTCGCGGATGCGTTGAGTCGAAAGAGTCAACATCCGGTGATAAAAGTGGGTTCGTTACGTTTGATTATTTCCAACGATTTTCTTAAGAAACTTGGCAAGATTCAAATAGAGGCTTACGTTCACAATAAGCATGTGGAAAGAATCGTGGGCCAATCGGAGTTCATTACTATGGGCCCGCGTGGTTTGTTGTCTTTTCAAGGAAGGGTGTGGGTACCTAAGATGGGTGATTACCGACGGGTGCTACTTGATGAAGCACATAAGTCAAAATATTCCATTCATCCGGGCGCGACAAAAATGTATCATGACTTGAAGAAAGATTATTGGTGGCCGGGCATGAAACGTGATATTGTGAAGTATGTTGAGCAATGTGTCACGTGTTTACAAGTAAAAGCCGAACACCAAAAGCCGTATGGTAAGTTGCAACCGTTAGAAATCCCGAAATAGAAATGGGAGCACATTACCATGGATTTCATTACAAAGGTACATAAAACGGCGAGAACCCAATTTGATACGATTTGGGTGATAGTTGACCGGTTGACGAAAAGTGCTTTGTTTCTTCCCATTATAGAAGCGATATCGTCGGAGACCTTGGCTAAGTTGTTTATCAAGGAAATGGTCGCTCGACATGGGGTTCCTATATCTATTATTTCGGATCGAGATACCCGTTTTACATCTCAATTTTGCGAAAAGTTTCATGAGGATATGGGTACACAATTGAAGTTGAGCACGGCGTATCATCCTCAAACGGACGGTCAAACTGAACGTACGAATCAAACTTTAAAAGATATGTTACGGGCGTGCATTATTGATTTCGGTGGTAGTTGGGATGAGCATTTTCTTTTGGTGGAATTCTCGTACAATAATAGTTATCATACTAGTATCGGGATGCCACCTTATGAGATGCTTTACGGGCGGAGGTGTCGAACTCCCATTTGTTGGGGAGAAGTGGGTCAAAGAGAAATCGGGAGTACCGATTTGGTTTTAGAGACGAATAACAAGATTGATATTATTCGGGAACATTTGGGAAAGGATCAAGATAGACAAAAGTCGTATGCCGACAAACGTAGACGAACGATCGAATTTCAAGAAGGCGATATGGTGATGCTTAAAGTTTCTCCATGGAAGGGTATTATTCGATTTCAAAAACGGGGAAAGTTAGCTCCTCGGTTTATTGGTCCCTTTAAAGTTTTAGCTCGTGTTGGTGAAGTCGCTTATCGTTTGGAATTACCCGAAGAACTTGCGGGGATCCATAATACCTTTCATGTTTCCCATCTCCGTAAGTGTCTTGCGGATGATTCATCTTGGGTGTCGTTAGACGAGATTGAGCTAAATAACAAGTTGGAGTATGTTGAGGAGCCGGTTGCTATACTCGATGAAAAGGTTAAGAAATTGAGAAATAAAGATGTGAGGACTTTTAAAGTCCAATGGCGTCGAAGTAAGGGTTCCGAGTTTACTTGGGAGCTCGAAGAATTCGTGTTGGTTTATCTTCCCTCTTGTCATGCGGCTTGGATCGCGAGGACGCGCTCCGAATAAGTGGGGGAGAGTTGTAAGACCCTAATCAGTTTGTACAGCAGTGTAAATATGTTACATCGAGTGTGGGTGATGTTGTGCAGTTAAACAGAAGTCACTGAGTGAGCTGAGCCTAGTGCGCGCCGCGCACACTAAAGGGAGCGCGCCGCGCACCCTTACTGTAGCCGGGTTCCAGCTTTTTAAATCAGATATTTTGATGGGCATTTTGGTAAATTCACTTATGGACGGGTTAAAGACAGATAGGTCAGTTTGTGGAGCACCATTACTCCATTATCAACAACCTTATCACTTTAACTTTAATTCTAGAGAGAGATTGTTATTTTTGAGAGAGAAAGCTTAAATCCAAGAAGAAGGAGCTTGTTTTGGGTTAAAGTTCAAGCATTAAAGTCGTTCATCTTATCTCTAGCTTCGTTGTGGTAGTTGTGGTATGTTCTAATTTTATTTTCCTTACTTTGATTTAGTGTAAGGGTTAGGGTTTGAGTAAATGATGAACACAAAACCCATTATTGGTGATTTTGGGTGTTCTTGGATAAAATTGAGTCTTGAATACTAATTGGTGACTAGTCTACGGTTTCAAAGTATTAAATGATGTTTATGAACCCTAATTGGTGAGTTAATTGCTAACACACCTAGTTATTTAGTAAATGGGTGTTGGTTAGTTAGTGGATGACCCGAAATGGGTGTGTTGTCTTAAAATGGTTATTTGGGTAATAAATCGACCTAGTTTGGAAAGATGGGTATGAATTACCCTAATTATGTATTAGTTGGTGTTGTTGGACCTTAATAACTAGCTTTTAAGTGATTAGTGGTGGTCTTGACTTTAATTGGGCGGTTTTGGTATAAATGGGCGATTTAATACATTAAGTCATTAAATGCTCATGTGTAAGTGTTAGTATTGAGTCCACTTAGATTGTGTGTTGATCAAGTACTTATTATATTAGGTACTTTGCTTTGAATCTTGTGGAGGTTGAAATCGTCATCTAATTGTTAAGGTGAGTGAAATAATTATATTCGTATGTATATAATGTATCTATTTGTTGTAGCGTGAAAGGTGTAGTGTCGAGGTGTTAAGACACCACGTTTCACGTGAAGGGTGTAGCATCGAGGTGTTAAGATGCCACTCGGGTGTAGCATCGAGGTGTTAAGATGCCACCTAGGAGTGTAGTGTCGAGGTGTTAAGACACCACTCCGTAAAATAATGAGTGTTGCATCGAGGTGTTAAGATGCCACTCGGGGTGATGTGCCGAGGTGTTAAGATGCCACCCTAGGGGTTAGTGGTGCGAGGTGTTAAGTGCCCTAATGGATGTTATGAACACCGATGGCGTTTTCGCGAGCGTCGTTCCCTTGTACTATTGGTCGACCATGGTTACTTGTGTTGTAAGCATATTATATCATTTCGAGTTATATTATTATGCGGTTGTTGCTAGCTTGTGGTATTGGAGATTATAGCTTGTTAATGTGACGATAAGCTAATTGTGTTGCTAGCATGTTTGCGGTTTGTGTAAGTGTATGCAAGTAGGTATAATTATATATGTATTCGTATAATTATTGCATTCACTAAGCTTTGCTTACCCTCTCGTTGTTTACCATTTTATAGGTTCGGTTTTGGACAAGGGTAAGGGCATCGTATTGGACTAGAGATCCCGCTTGATGCTAGGGGACGCTTTTGGCTTTAGTAGCTCTTGGAGTTTGACCGGTAGTTGGGTAGTTTAATCCCAAACGCCATGCTCATTGTGTAGTTTGGAACTTAAACTTTTTGGTGGTCGAAACTCTAAACTTGTATTATACTTGTATTTTGGGTCGTGTGGGCCTCGCTTGTAAAACATCATTTTTATGTTTGATTCTTGTTAGTTTTATATATATAAGTTTGTTGTGAAAAGCGTTCGGTCTAAAAATGTCGGGAAGTGGTCCATCTTTTTGTGTGTTAAAAACAGTTCGGACAGAAGCTGGAATGCTTTGTGCACGCCGCGCACTACAGGGGATGCGCGCCGCGCACTCCCCTGTCCAGCAGCTTTTAAATTTTTTTTTTTTTTTTGGGACTGTTTATGGTCGGTTATCGGGTTGGGTTGTTACAAACTTTGACCGTAAATATTTTTATTTGTGCTATATAATATTTGATGAAACTTAAATGAATGAACTGAGTTTTGAATGTGTTCTCATTCCATATAATTTTCACCAAGTATTATATAATACAAATAAAAATATTTACGATCAAAGTTGACAAAGAAAGACTTTGAAAAGTCAACAGTGGACACTTAAGATGGAATGGAGGGAGTATTCAATAACGTTAGTATTAACATTTATCAAACGTATAATACAATTATAAAGAAAAATATATTAATTACTAATAATATTTGTATAAAATATTAATATTAGATACTAACACATAAATTATGAACTCGTTTATGTGGTATGTTGTTTATTTAAAAATATGAATATAGTAGCATTTAATTATTAAAATATTAAATTTAATGACTAATAATTAAAACTTGAAGTTGTATGATATTAATATTAATGGATAAGATATCAGAGGTGATTCTTACACGCTACTTTTTAATCCATGTACACTTTTGTTCCATAAAGTCACAATTATACCCATAAACTAACATAGAGAGTTGAACTTATATTATTATTTTATGTATAATTAAGAGTATAATAGTAAATTAGATGTGGATGGATCAAAAAGTGGTGTGTGATGATTACCTCCATCATAACCATAAACATGTAAACAACTTACAATTAATTCGAAATAATGTTTAATCAGAAACGAATCACCAAAATACTAGAAATTGATTACGGAGTATTAATCAATTGATTGCAAACAGTTACTCCATACATGTCATTTGAGATATTCACCATTAACTTTGGCGGTGTTATTCCAAACAACCATTTATTTTACATCCATTAATTAATATTAATATGTGAATTTAAAGCATTGGATTAATCAAAGAATTAATTCAATTACGACGAATGTTTCTCAATAATTAAATTAATTAACTTTCAAGAATTAATCTGATTACTAGTTTATAACCCGCATTTTCGCGAAATTTAAATATGAGTTGGTATTGTAATTATATTAAAGTGTTTTTAATAACGCCTTCCATAATCTTAATTTGTATTAATGTTTAAAATTTAAGAGTCAAATATAAGTTGTTATTAGATATGTATAGAGATGAAATTTGCATGCTACAAGTATATGTACCTTTATTATATTCACATTCTCTATTATAAAAGGTAAATGATGATCGTAGTATTTAATGGTTTTTAAGCTTTATTATATTCACATTCTCTATTATAAAAGGTAAATGATGATCGTAGTATTTAATGGTTTTTAAGGGTATATTTGGTAGATTAATTGTAAAGATTTTATATAAGTTCAAATTTTTTATATGAATGGCTACATTATAGAGGTATTGATTGTAATTTTTCTAATTTAATGGTTAAAAATTAATTATAAATTAATTAATTGCTCTATTAAGCTGTTATTTTAATATACAGGAGAGATAGAGATAGAGATAATATAGTCATCAAATTAAATTCAGTTTCTCGAAATAAATTTTTTTCATTCAAGATACAATTAATATTTGGTTTACATATAATCTTTATGTTGGTTAAATGTTCATGATAACACATGTTGATAAATTAAAGGATTAATCACATGTAATCACAAATTAATAACAAGAACATTAAATGAAAACTTATTCGATGGAAGAATCGTTTTGCAACTAGTATTTGATGATGAAACCATGATCGTTCGGGTTTGTTAATTACTGAAGTAATATCAATAATCTAATGGAGGGATTTTTTCTTGAGTAATTGGTGTTATACAGAAAATTCTTCAATTGATATTATGTAGAGAAAAACCATGTACCCTATTATATTTATACTAGCTTATAACCCGCGATTTCACGTTATTCAAACATTATTTAAAAAAATATATATAATATATGAATAAAAGTACCGACAGAGTTGAAATGGAACAATGTTATGTAGTTATGTAACCGAATATGATAAAACATGAAATATAAATCATTCAATTATTTTGAATTTTAACTAAAAAGTTGTTATTAAATGTGTATAGGGGTTGCCCACGTGCGACTCAAATCTCTTATGTCAACGAACAAGTCACAATATCTTATTACCCATCGAGTCTCATTTATCCATTAAAAGTTAAAAATTTATTCCCATGTCAGTAACCTACCATACTAACGACGTCCGACTTATAAAATTATACAATCGAACTAATAAGAAACTAGCACAACAACAATAACTAAGAAATACATGTATATGATTCAAAATTTATCAGTATAATAGATAATAATGTGTAATTATTTATTAAGTATGCGGGTTAACATATATACCCGCAACAAGTATGATATATCAATAATCCACCTATAATCCGTCGAAGGATATAATCATTTTTTCTGCCCGTACAATGTAGTGACCCGAACTTTTCCATGTTTATATATATTAATTGAGATTGATATTTACATGATTAAATGTTTCCAATATGTTAAGCAATCAAACTGGTTAAGACTTGATTAATTGAAATATGTTTCATATAGACAATTGACCACCCAAGTTGACCGGTGATTCACGAACGTTAAAACTTGTAAAAACTATATGATGACATATATATGGATATATATATAGTTAACATGATACTATGATAAGTAAACATATCATTAAGTATATTAACAATGAACTACATACGTAAAAACAAGACTACTAACTTAGTGATTTTTAAACGAGACATATATGTAACGATTATCGTTGTAAAGACATTTAATGTATATATATCATATTAAGAGATATTCAAACATGATAATATCATGATAATATAATAATTTAAAATCTCATTTGATATTATAAACATTGGGTAAACAACATTTAACAAGATCGTTAACCTAAAGGTTTCAAAACAACACTTACATGTAACGACTAACGATGACTTAACGACTCAGTTAAAATGTATATGCATGTAGTGTTTTAATATGTATTTATACACTTTTGAAAGACTTCAATACACTTATCAAAATACTTCTACTTAACAAAAATGCTTACAATTACATCCTCGTTCAGTTTCATCAACAATTCTACTCGTATGCACCCGTATTCGTACTCGTACAATACACAGCTTTTAGATGTATGTACTATTGGTATATACACTCCAATGATCAGCTCTTAGTGGCCCATGTGAGTCACCTAACACATGTGGGAACCATCATTTGGCAACTAGCATGAAATATCTCATAAAATTACAAAAATATGAGTAATCATTCATGACTTATTTACATGAAAACAAAATTACATATCCTTTATATTTAATCCATACACCAACGACCAAAAACACCTACAAACACTTTCATTCTTCAATTTTCTTCATCTAATTGATCTATCTCAGGTTCTATCTTCAAGTTCTAAGTGTTCTTCATATATTCTACAAGTTCTAGTTACATAAAATCAAGAATACTTTCAAGTTTGTAGCTCACTTCCAATCTTGTAAGGTGATCATCCAACCTCAAGAAATCTTTGTTTCTTACAGTAGGTTATCATTCTAATACAAGGTAATAATCATATTCAAACTTTGGTTCAATTTCTATAACTATACAATCTTATTTCAAGTGATGATCTTACTTGAACTTATTTTCGTGTCATGATTCTGCTTCAAGAACTTCGAGCCATCCAAGGATCCGTTGAAGCTAGATCTATTTTTCTCTTTTCCAGTAGGTTTATCCAAGGAACTTAAGATAGTAATGATGTTCATAAAATCATTCGATACATACATATAAAGCTATCTTATTCGAAAGTTTAAACTTGTAATCACTAGAACATAGTTTAGTTAATTCTAAACTTGTTCGCAAATAAAAGTTAATCCTTCTAACTTGACTTTTAAAATTAACTAAACACATGTTCTATATCTATATGATATGCTAACTTAATGATTTAAAACCTGGAAACACGAAAAACACCGTAAAACCGGATTTACGCCGTCGTAGTAACACCGCGGGCTGTTTTGGGTTAGTTAATTAAAAACTATGATAAACTTTGATTTAAAAGTTGTTATTCTGAGAAAATGATTTTTATTATAAACATGAAACTATATCCAAAAATTATGGTTAAACTCAAAGTGGAAGTATGTTTTCTAAAATGGTCATCTAGACGTCGTTCTTTCGACTGAAATGACTACCTTTACAAAAATGACTTGTAACTTATTTTTCCGACAATAAACCTATACTTTTTCTGTTTAGATTCATAAAATAGAGTTCAATATGAAACCATAGCAATTTGATTCACTCAAAATGGATTTAAAATGAAGAAGTTATGGGTAAAACAAGATTGGATAATTTTTCTCATTTTAGCTACGTGAAAATTGGTAACAAATCTATTCCAACCATAACTTAATCAACTTGTATTGTATATTATGTAATCTTGAGATACCATAGACACGTATACAATGTTTCGACCTATCATGTCGACACATCTATATATATTTCGGAACAACCATAGACACTCTATATGTGAATGTTGGAGTTAGCTATACAGGGTTGAGGTTGATTCCAAAATATATATAGTTTGAGTTGTGATCAATACTGAGATACGTATACACTGGGTCGTGGATTGATTCAAGATAATATTTATCGATTTATTTCTGTACATCTAACTGTGGACAACTAGTTGTAGGTTACTAACGAGGACAGCTGACTTAATAAACTTAAAACATCAAAATATATTAAAAGTGTTGTAAATATATTTTGAACATACTTTTATATATATGTATATATTGTTATAGGTTCATGAATCAACAGTGGCCAAGTCTTACTTCCCGACAAAGTAAAAATCTGTGAAAGTGAGTTATAGTCCCACTTTTAAAATCTAATATTTTTGGAATGAGAATACATTCAGGTTTTATAAATGATTTACAAAATAGACACAAGTACGTGAAACTACATTCTATGGTTGAATTATCCAAATCGAATATGCCCCTTTTTATTAAGTCTGGTAATCTAAGAATTAGGGAACAGACACCCTAATTGACGCGAATCCTAAAGATAGATCTATTGGGTCTAACAAACCCCATCCAAAGTACCGGATGCTTTAGTACTTCGAAATTTATATCATATTCGAAGGGTGTCCCGGAATGATGGGGATATTCTTATATATGCATCTTATTAATGTCGGTTACCAGGTGTTCACCATATGAATGATTTTTATCTCTATGTATGGGATGTGTATTGAAATATGAAATCTTGTGGTCTATTGTTACGATTTGATATATATAGGTTAAACCTATAACTCACCAACATTTTTGTTGACGTTTAAAGCATTTTTATTCTCAGGTGAATACTAAGAGCTTTCGCTGTTGCATACTAAAATAAGGACAAGATTTGGAGTCCATGTTTGTATGATATTGTGTAAAAACTGCATTCAAGAAACTGATTTCGATGTAACATATTTGTATTGTAAACCATTATGTAATGGTCGTGTGTAAACAGGATATTTTAGATTATCATCATTTGATAATCTACATAAAGCTTTTTAAACCTTTATTTATGAAATAAAGGTTATGGTTTGTTTTAAAATGAATGCAGTCTTTGAAAAACGTCTCATATAGAGGTCAAAACCTCGCAACGAAATCAATTAATATGGAACGTTTTTAATCAATATGAACGGGACATTTCAGTTGGTATTCGTGCGTTGGTCTTAGAGAACCAGAATTTTGCATTAGTGTGTCTTATTGAGTTTGTTAGGATGCATTAGTGAGTCTGGACTTCGACCGTGTTTACTTGAAAAATGATTGCTTAACAAATTTTGTTGGAAACTATATATTTTTAACATGTGAATATTATGTGATATATTAATCTCTTAACGCGTTTGATATTATGTGATAGATGTCTACCTCTAGAACAAGTCCCATTGACTCACCTAATAATAATGAAGAGTCAAATGTAAATTGGAATGATTCGTGGACTGATTCACAAGTTCCCGAAGAGGAACCAGAAGAAGAGTCGGAACCGGAAGAAGAATCGGAACCGGAAGAAGAATCCGAACCGGATGAAGAAATAGAACCGGTGGGGGAAATAATAAAACGGTTAAGTAAAAGAAAATCCTCAACCAACCGACCAAGGTTAATTATGGTCAATGGTGTTTCCGCCAAGGAAGCAAAATATTGGGAGGATTACCAATTCTCCGATGAAACGGATTCCGACGAGAATTCCGATGATGTTATAGAAATTACCCCAACTGAATTTAAAAGGAAAAAGAAAATAATAAGGGAAAGGGCATAAAAATAGAGAAATCTAATTCCAACCCCGATGAACTTTATATGTATCGTCAACCCCCGAAGTCCTTAAGTTGTAACAATGACCCGGGAACCTCTAAACCACCAGGTTTTTCTAAACCAATGTGGAAAACGACGGCTCGTATTAGGGGAACATCATATATCCCTAGAAACTTGGCAAAACGAACCAAAACCGAAGAAGAAGAAACAAGCGAGTCGGAATAAGATAGTTGTATTCGTGTGGTGTAATATATGTAATATAGTGTACTTATGCTTTATGATATATGTAAAAATTGCTTGTATTAATAAGTATTTTTTTTTTATGAATCTAACTCTTGTCTATTTTACAGTATAAAAACACAAAATGGATAGACAACCCAATATTTTAAGAGACCTACCCGGAGACATGATTGATGAAATCTTGTCTAGAGTCGGTCAGAATTCTTCGGCACAACTATTTAAGGCGAGATCAGTTTGTAAGACATTCGAAGAACGTTCCAAGAATGCCTTGGTTTATAAAAGGCTTTCGTTCGAAAGATGGGGGATATCACATTGGGAAATCCATAAGTTACGATGTGTTTACTTTGACGCATATATTGCGGGGAACCCAAATGCTATTTTACGCAATGGGTTAAGAAATTATTTTGACTCAATATATCCGAATATTGGACTTCGTGATTTAGAAAAAGCGCCTAACATGCAACATAAAGAAGCATGTTATGCTTACGGATTAGTAATGTTCGCTTCTCACCAAAGTGAGAACAAGAACATCGGGCTACAACTATTAAACAAAACGTTCCCACAAGTGACGGAGTCGGTAATTTGGGTAAGAAATGAGGTTTTTAGATTGTTACGGGACTGTTGGACATTACGTAACCCTCGTCCCTTTGACGACGTTACAACACGATGTCTTATCAACGGCCATAACGGTTATGTTCCACAAGACCAAGGATGGGAAGTAATCCTAGTAAAACCAGAATGCATGACTTGTTTCTGGAGATATGAATTACGTGTCTTTATTGCCTTTGCTGAACAACTTGTGTACTAACTAGAATTATCTTCACAACCATCTTGTATGAAATTTATTGTGTGCTATATTTCATGCTATATGTAAAATAAGCGGTATTGTAAGTTTGTAAAATATTGTGTAAAAGTTTGAACGCGAAATATTATTATAATCAATTTTTCATATAGAATTGTAGTAGTTGAATTGTATATTAGCTACTAAGTATGAACTTAACGGGTAGGTACTACCCGAATTTAAACTTATAAAACGCTAATATGAAGAAAAAGCTTTTATAAATGAGCTCATATTATGCTACGAAATACTATTAACTACTCTTAATATTCTGTATGATTAACTTGTTCCATTTGACTATTTTCAAGAAAATGGCACCGACTACTCTACACACCGTGAATATGAATGAAGAGGAATTCCGTACTTTTCTAGCTTCAAACATAGCCGCAGTACAGGCTGCGCTACATACCAACAATAACCTTGGATCTAGCAGTACAGGAAATCGTGTAGGATGCACCTACAAAGAATTCACTGCCTGCAAACCTTTGGAATTTGATGGAACCGAAGGACCGATCGGATTGAAACGGTGGACCGAGAAGGTCGAATCAGTGTCTGCCATAAGTAAGTGTACTGAAGAGGACAAAGTGAAGTACGCTACGCATACCTTCACAGGTTCTGCGTTAACATGGTGGAATACCTATCTAGAGCAAGTGGGACAAGACGATGCGTACGCACTAAAGTGTTCAGCATTCAAGCACTTGATGAACGAGAAGTACCGTCCCAGAACTGAGGTCAATAAGCTCAAGACAGAACTTAGAGGGTTACGAACCCAAGGATTTGATATTACCACGTACGAAAGACGATTCACAGAATTGTTCCTATTGTGTCCGGGAGCATTCGAAGATGAGGAAGAGAAGATCGACGCGTTTGTGAAAGGATTACCGGAAAGAAACCAAGAAGATATAATTTCAAACGAGCCCGCCTCCATACAACAGGCATGTAGAATGGCTCACAAACTAGTGAACCAGATTGAAGAAAGAATTAAAGAACAGACTGTTGAAGAGGCCAATGTGAAGCAAGTCAAAAGAAAGTGGGAGGAAAACGGTGATAAGAATCACCAATACAACAACAACAGCAATTACAACAATAATCGCAACAATTATCCCAACAATCGCAACATCAATCGCAACTATAACAAACGGCCCAACAACAACAACAATAACAACAACAACAACAACAAAAACAGCAACTACAACAATCATCCCAACAACAATAATAACCGCAACAACAACAACAACAATCAGAAACAGCTATGCCAAAGGTGTGAAAAGTATCACTCGGGGTTCTGCACCAAATTATGCAACAAGTGTAAAAGAAATGGTCGTAGCGCGGCGAAGTGTGAGGTCTACGGACCAGGGGTTAATATAACGAAAGGAACAAATGGTGTCGGAACGAGTAATGGCGGAGCAAGTAGTGTCGGAGCAAGTTATGCCAATGTAGTTTGTTATAAATGTGGAAAACCGGGCCACATTATTAGAAATTGCCCGAACCAGGAGAACACGAATGGACAAGGCCGCGGAAGAGTTTTCAATATTAATGCGGCAGAGGCACAGGAAGACCCGGAGCTTGTTACGGGTCCGTTTCTTATTGACAATAAATCTTCTTACGTTTTATTTGATTCGGGTGCGGATAGAAGCTATATGAGTAAAGATTTTTGTGCTAAATTAAGTTGTCCATTGACGCCTTTGGATAGTAAATTTTTACTCGAATTAGCAAATGGTAAATTAATTTCAGCAGATAATATATGTCGGAATCGAGAAATTAAACTGGTTAGCGAAACATTTAAGATTGACTTGATACCAGTAGAGTTAGGGAGTTTTGATGTGATAATCGGTATGGACTGGTTGAAAGAGGTGAAAGCAGAGATCGTTTGTTACAAAAATGCAATTCGCATTATACGAGAAAAAGAAAAACCCTTAATGGTGTACGGAGAAAAGGGCAACACGAAGCTACATCTTATTAGTAATTTGAAGGCACAAAAACTAATAAGAAAAGGTTGCTATGCTGTTCTAGCACACGTCGAGAAAGTACAAACTGAAGAAAAGAGCATCAATGATGTTCCCGTCGCAAAAGAATTTCCCGATGTATTTCCGAAAGAATTACCGGGATTACCCCCACATCGATCCGTTGAATTTCAAATAGATCTTGTACCAGGAGCTGCACAATAGCTCGTGCTCCTTACAGACTCGCACCCAGCGAGATGAAAGAACTGCAAAGCCAATTACAAGAACTTTTAGAGCGTGGTTTCATTCGACCAAGCACATTACCGTGGGGAGCTCCTGTTTTTTTTGTCAAGAAGAAAGATGGTACATTCAGGTTGTGTATCGACTACCGAGAGTTGAACAAACTTACCATCAAGAACCGCTACCCACTACCGAGAATCGATGACTTATTTGATCAACTACAAGGCTCGTCTGTTTATTCAAAGATTGACTTAAGTTCCGGGTATCATCAAATGCGGGTGAAAGAAGATGATATTCCAAAGACTGCTTTCATAACACGTTACGGTCATTACGAGTTTATGGTCATGCCGTTTGGTTTAACTAATGCACCAGCTGTGTTCATGGACCTTATGAACCTAGTGTGTGGACCATACCTTGACAAGTTTGTCATTGTTTTCATTGATGACATACTTATTTACTCAAAGAATGACCAAGAACACGGTGAACATTTGAGAAAGGTGTTAGAAGTATTGAGGAAGGAAGAATTGTACGCTAAGTTTTCAAAGTGTGCATTTTGGTTGGAAGAAGTTCAATTCCTCGGTCACATAGTGAACAAAGAAGGTATTAAGGTGGATCCGGCAAAGATAGAAACTGTTAAAAGTGGGAAACCCCGAAAACTCCGAAACACATACGCCAGTTTTTAGGACTAGCTGGTTACTACAGAAGGTTCATCTAAGACTTTTCCAGAATAGCAAAACCCTTGACTGCATTAACGCATAAAGGGAAGAAATTTGAATGGAAGGATGAACAAGAGAAAGCGTTTCAGTTATTGAAGAAAAAGTTAACTACGGCACCTATATTGTCATTGCCTGAAGGGAATGATGATTTTGTGATTTATTGTGACGCATCAAAGCAAGGTCTCGGTTGTGTATTAATGCAACGAACGAAGGTGATTGCTTATGCATCTAGACAATTGAAGATTCATGAGCAAAATTATACGACGCATGATTTGGAATTAGGCGCGGTTGTTTTTGCATTAAAGACTTGGAGGCACTACTTATATGGGGTCAAAAGTATTATATATACCGACCACAAAAGTCTTTAACACATATTTAATCAGAAACAACTGAATATGAGGCAGCGTAGGTGGATTGAATTGTTGAATGATTACAACTTTGAGATTCGTTACCACCCGGGGAAGGCAAATGTGGTAGCCGATGCCTTGAGCAGGAAGGACAGAGAACCCATTCGAGTAAAATCTATGAATATAATGATTCATAATAACCTTACTACTCAAATAAAGGAGGCGCAACAAGGAGTTTTAAAAGAGGGAAATTTAAAGGATGAAATACCCAAAGGATCGGAGCAGCATCTTAATATTCGGGAAGACGGAACCCGGTATAGGGCTGAAAGGATTTGGGTACCAAAATTTGGAGATATGAGAGAAATGGTACTTAGAGAAGCTCATAAAACCAGATACTCAATACATCCTGGAACGGGGAAGATGTACAAGGATCTCAAGAAACATTTTTGGTGGCCGGGTATGAAAGCCGATGTTGCTAAATACGTAGGAGAATGTTTGACATGTTCTAAGGTCAAAGCTGAGCATCAGAAACCATCAGGTCTACTTCAACAACCCGAAATCCCAGAATGGAAATGGGAAAACATTACCATGGATTTCATCACTAAATTGCCAAGGACTGCAAGTGGTTTTGATACTATTTGGGTAATAGTTGATCGTCTCACCAAATCAGCACACTTCCTGCCAATAAGAGAAGATGACAAGATGGAGAAGTTAGCACGACTGTATTTGAAGGAAGTCGTCTCCAGACATGGAATACCAATCTCTATTATCTCTGATAGGGATGGCAGATTTATTTCAAGATTCTGGCAGACATTACAGCAAGCATTAGGAACTCGTCTAGACATGAGTACTGCCTATCATCCACAAACTGATGGGCAGAGCGAAAGGACGATACAAATGCTTGAAGACATGCTACGAGCATGTGTTATTGATTTTGGAAACAGTTGGGATTAACATCTACCGTTAGCAGAATTTTCCTACAACAACAGCTACCATTCAAGCATTGAGATGGCGCCGTTTGAAGCACTTTATGGTAGAAAGTGCAGGTCTCCGATTTGTTGGAGTGAAGTGGGGGATAGACAGATTACGGGTCCGGAGATTATACAAGAAACTACCGAGAAGATCATCCAAATTCAACAACGGTTGAAAACCGCCCAAAGTCGACAAAAGAGCTACGCTGACATTAAAAGAAAAGATATAGAATTTGAAATTGGAGAGATGGTCATACTTAAAGTTGCACCTTGGAAAGGCGTTGTTCGATTTGGTAAACGAGGGAAATTAAATCCAAGGTATATTGGACCATTCAAGATTATTAATCGTGTCGGACCAGTAGCTTACCGACTTGAGTTACCTTAACAACTCGCAGCTGTACATAACACTTTCCACGTCTCGAATTTGAAGAAATGTTTTGCTAAAGAAGATCTCAATATTCCGTTAGATGAAATCCAAATCAACGAAAAACTTCAATTCATCAAAGAAATCATCGAAATAATGGATCGTGAGGTTAAAAGACTTAAGCAAAACAAGATACCAATTGTTAAGGTTCGATGGAATGCTCGTAGAGGACCCGAGTTCACCTGGGAGTGTGAAGATCAGATGAAGAAGAAATACCCGCATCTATTTCCAGAAGATTCGTCAACACCTTCAACAGCTTAAAATTTCGGGACGAAATTTATTTAACGGGTAGGTACTGTAGTGACCCGAACTTTTCCATGTTTATATATATTAATTGAGATTTATATTTACATGATTAAATGTTTCCAACATGTTAAGCAATCAAACTGGTTAAGACTTGATTAATTGAAATATGTTTCATATAGACAATTGACCACCCAAGTTGACCGGTGATTCACGAACGTTAAAACTTGTAAAAACTATATGATGACATATATATGGATATATATATATAGTTAACATGATACTATGATAAGTAAACATATCATTAAGTATATTAACAATGAACTACATATGTAAAAACAAGACTACTAACTTAATGATTTTTAAACGAGACATATATGTAACGATTATCGTTGTAAAGACATTTAATGTATATATATCATATTAAGAGATATTCATACATGATAATATCATAATAATATAATAATTTAATATCTCATTTGATATTATAAACATTGGGTTAACAACATTTAACAAGATCGTTAACCTAAAGGTTTCAAAACAACACTTACATGTAACGACTAACGATGACTTAACGACTCAGTTAAAATGTAAATGCATGTAGTGTTTTAATATGTATTTATACACTTTTTAAAGACTTCAATACACTTATCAAAATACTTCTACTTAACAAAAATGCTTACAATTACATCCTCGTTCAGTTTCATCAACAATTCTACTCGTATGCACCCGTATTCGTACTCGTACAATACACAGTATTTAGATGTATGTACTATTGGTATATACACTCTAATGATCAGCTCTTAGCAGCCCATGTGAGTCACCTAACATATGTGGGAACCATCATTTGGCAACTAGAATGAAATATCTCATAAAATTACAAAAATATGAGTAATCATTCATGACTTATTTACATGAAAACAAAATTACATATCCTTTATATCTAATCCATACACCAACGACCAAAAACACCTACAAACACTTTCATTCTTCAATTTTCTTCATCTAATTGATCTCTCTCAAGTTCTATCTTCAAGTTCTAAGTGTTCTTCATAAATTCTACAAGTTCTAGTTACATAAAATCAAGAATACTTTCAAGTTTGCTAGCTCACTTCCAATCTTGTAAGGTGATCATCCAACCTCAAGAAATCTTTGTTTCTTACAGTAGGATATCATTCTAATACAAGGTAATAATCATATTCAAACTTTGGTTCAATTTCTATAACTATAACAATCTTATTTCAAGTGATGATCTTACTTGAACTTGTTTTCGTGTCATGATTCTGCTTTAAGAACTTCGAGCCATCCAAGGATCCGTTGAAGCTAGATCCATTTTTCTCTTTTCCAGTAGGTTTATCCAAGGAACTTAAGGTAGTAATGATGTTCATAACATCATTCGATACATACATATAAAGCTATCTTATTCGAAGGTTTAAACTTGTAATCACTAGAACATAGTTTAGTTAATTCTAAACTTGTTCGCAAATAAAAGTTAATCCTTCTAACTTGACTTTTAAAATCAACTAAACACATGTTCTATATCTATATGATATGTTAACTTAATGATTTAAAACCTGGAAACACGAAAAACACCGTAAAACCGGATTTACGCCGTCGTAGTAACACCGCGGGCTGTTTTGGGTTAGTTAATTAAAAACTATGATAAACTTTGATTTAAAAGTTGTTATTCTGAGAAAATGATTTTTATTATGAACATGAAACTATATCCAAAAATTATGGTTAAACTCAAAGTGGAAGTATGTTTTCTAAAATGGTCATCTAGACGTCGTTCTTTCGACTGAAATGACTACCTTTACAAAAACGACTTGTAACTTATTTTTCCGACTACAAACCTATACTTTTTCTGTTTAGATTCATAAAATAGAGTTCAATATGAAACCATAGCAATTTGATTCACTCAAAACGGATTTAAAATGAAGAAGTTATGGGTAAAACAAGATTGGATAATTTTTCTCATTTTAGCTACGTGAAAATTGGTAACAAATCTATTACAACCATAACTTAATCAACTTGTATTGTATATTATGTAATCTTGAGATACCATAGACACGTATACAATGTTTCGACCTATCATGTCGACACATCTATATATATTTCGGAACAACCATGGACACTCTATATGTGAATGTTGGAGTTAGCTATACAGGGTTGAGGTTGATTCCAAAATATATATAGTTTGAGTTGTGATCAATACTGAGATACGTATACACTGGGTCGTGGATTGATTCAAGATAATATTTATCGATTTATTTCTGTACATCTAACTGTGGACAACTAGTTGTAGGTTACTAACGAGGACAGCTGACTTAATAAACTTAAAACATCAAAATATATTAAAAGTGTTGTAAATATATTTTGAACATACTTTGATATATATGTATATATTGTTATAGGTTCGTGAATCAACAGTGGCCAAGTCTTACTTCCCGACGAAGTAAAAATCTGTGAAAGTGAGTTATAGTCCCACTTTTAAAATCTAATATTTTTGGGATGAGAATACATGCAGGTTTTATAAATGATTTACAAAATAGACACAAGTACGTGAAACTACATTCTATGGTTGAATTATCGAAATCGAATATGCCCCTTTTTATTAAGTCTGGTAATCTAAGAATTAGGGAACATACACCCTAATTGACGCGAATCCTAAAGATAGATCTATTGGGTCTAACAAACCCCATCCAAAGTACCGGATGCTTTAGTACTTCGAAATTTATATCATATCCGAAGGGTGTCCCGGAATGATGGGGATATTCTTATATATGCATCTTGTTAATGTCGGTTACCAGGTGTTCACCATATGAATGATTTTTATCTCTATGTATGGGATGTGTATTGAAATATGAAATCTTGTGGTCTATTGTTACGATTTGATATATAGGTTAAACCTATAACTCACCAACATTTTTGTTGACGTTTAAAACATGTTTATTCTCAGGTGAATACTAAGAGCTTCCGCTGTTGCATACTAAAATAAAGACAAGATTTGGAGTCCATGTTTGTATGATATTGTGTAAAAACTGCATTCAAGAAACTGATTTCGATGTAACGTATTTGTATTGTAAACCATTATGTAATAGTCGTGTGTAAACAGGATATTTTAGATTATCATTATTTGATAATCTACATAAAGCTTTTTAAACCTTTATTTATGAAATAAAGGTTATGGTTTGTTTTAAAATGAATGCAGTCTTTGAAAAACGTCTCATATAGAGGTCAAAACCTCGCAACGAAATCAATTAATATGGAACGTTTTTAATCAATAAGAACGGAACATTTCATACCATGTATAAGTTTTATATATCTTGAATATTATTTTGTTTAATAATACTAATAAAAAATATTAATAATAATACGTAAATATAGTAAATATAAGCATAAGGATAAGAATTTTATAATAGTAAGTAATTATTTTCAGTACCGTTTTAATAAGTAATTATTTTCAAGTGTCATTTGTTATTATAATAGTAATTATTTTCAAGAATTTTAAAACGGTACTGAAAATAATTACTTACTATTATAAAATTCTTATCCTTATGCTTATATTTTCTATATTTACGTATTATTATTAATATTTTTTATTAGTATTATTAAACAAAATAATATTCAAGATATATAAAACTTATACATGGTATGAAATGTTCCGTTCATATTGATTATAAACGTTCCATATTAATTGATTTCGTCGCGAGGTTTTGACCTCTATATGAGACGTTTTTCAAAGACTCATTCATTTTTAAAACAACCATAACCTTTATTTTATCTATAAAGGTTTAAAAAGCATTACGTAGATTATCAAATAAAGATAATCTAAAATATACCGTTTACACACGACCATTACATAATGGTTTACAATAAGAATATATTACATCAAAAATAAGTTTCTTGAATGCAGTTTTTACATAATATCATACAAGCATGGACTCCAAATCTTGTCCTTATTTTAGTATGCAACAGCGGAAGCTCTTAATAATCACCTGAGAATAAACATGCTTAAAATGTCAACAAAAATGTTAGTGAGTTATAGGTTTAACCTATATATTATCAAATCATAATAATAGACCACAAGATTTCATATTTCAATATACATCCCATACATAGAGATAAAAATCATTCATATGGTGAACACCTGGTAACCGACATTAACAAGATGCATATAAGAATATCCCCTATCATTCCGGGAAATCCTTCGGACATGATAAAAATGAATTCGAAGTACTAAAGCATCCGGTACTTTGGATGGGGTTCGTTAGGCCCAATAGATCTATCTTTAGGATTCGCGTCAATTAGTAGATCGGTTTACTAATTGTTAGGATACCAAGCAAAGGGGGCAAATTCGGCTTCGATCATTCACCCATATAATGTAGTTTCATTTACTTGTGTCTATTTCGTGAAACATTTATAAAACTGCATGTATTCTCATTCCAAAATATTAGATTTTAAAAGTGGGACTATAACTATCTTTCATAGATTTTTTCTTCATCGGGAAGTAAGACTTGGCCACTGGTTGATTCACGAACCTATAACAAATATGTACATATATATCTAAGTATGTTCAAAATATATTTACAACACTTTTAATACATTTTGATATTTTAGGTTTATTAAGTCAGCTGTCCTCGTTAGTAACCTAAAACTAGTTGTCCATAGTTAAATGTACAGAAATAAATTGATATATATTAACTTGAATCAATCCACGACCTAGTGTATACATATCTCAGGCTAGATCACAACTTAAAGTATATATATTTTGGAATCAACCTCAACCCTGTATAGCTAACTCCAACATTACTGCATATAGAGTGTCTACTGTTGTTCCAAATAATATATATAGATGGGTCGATATGATATGTCAAAGCATTTGCATACGTGTCTATGGTATCCCAAGATTACATAATATATTAGAATACATATATAATACAATATAAGTTAGCTAGGATATAATTTGTATAGAATTGTTACAATATTTCCCGTACCTACAACAATAAAAAAATATCCAATCTTGTTTTACACATAACTTCTTCGTTTTAAATCCGTTTTGAGGGAATCAAATTGCTATGGTTTCATATTAAACTGTATTTTATGAATCTAAATAGAAAAAGTATAGGTTTATAGTCAGAAATATAAGTTACAAGTCATTTTTGTAAGAGGTAGTCATTTCAGTCAAAAGAACGACGTCTTGATGACCATTTTGAAAAACATACTTCCACTTTGAGTTTAACCATGATTTTTGGATATAGTTTCATGTTAATAAGAAAAATCATTTTCCCAGAAGAACAACTTTTAAATCAAAGTTTATCATAGTTTTTAATTATCAAACCCAAAACAGCCCGCGGTGTTACTACGACGGCGTATCTCCAGTTTTAAGGTGTTTTTCGTGTTTCCAGGTTTTAAATCATTAAGTTAGCATATCATATAGATATAGAACATGTGTTTAGTTGATTTTGAAAGTCAAGTTAGAAGGATTAACTTTTGTTTGCGAACAAGTTTAGAATTAACTAAACTATGTTCTAGTGATTTCAAGTTTAAAACTTCGAATAAGGTAGTTTTAAATATATGAATCGAATGATGTTATGAACATCATTACTACCTCATGTTTTGTGGATAAAACTACTGGAAATGAGAAAAATAGATCATGCTTCAAAGGATCCTTGGATGGCTTGAAAGTTCTTGAAGCAGAATCATGACACGAAAACAAGTTCAAGTAAGATTTCCACTCGAAATAAGATTGTTATAGTTATAGAAATTGAATCAAAAATTGTTATAGTTATAGAAAGATTTCTTGAGGTTGGATGATCACTTTACAAGATTGGAAGTAAGCTAGCAAACTTGGAAGTATTCTTGATTTTATGAAACTAGAACTTATAGAATTTATGAAGAACACTTAGAACTTGAAGATAGAACTTGAGAGAGATCAATTAGATGAAGAAAATTGAAGAATGAAAGTGTTTGTAGGTGTTTTTGGTCGTTGGTATATGGATTAGATATAAAGGATGTGTAATTTTGTTTACATGTAAATAAGTCATGAATGATTATTAATATTTTTGTAATTTTATGAGATATTTCATGCTAGTTGCCAAATGATGGTTCTCACATGTGTTAGGTGACTCACATGGGCTGCAAAGGAGCTGATAATTGGAGTGTATATACCAATAGTACATACATCTAAAAGCTGTGTATTGTACGAATATGAATACGGGTGCATACGAGTAGAATTGTTGATGAAACTGAACGAGGATGTAATTGTAAGCATTTTTGTTAAGTAGAAGTATTTTGATAAGTGTCTTGAAGTCTTTCAAAAGTGTATGAATACATATTAAAACACTACATGTATATACATTTTAACTGAGTCGTTAAGTCATCATTAGTCGTTACATGTAAATGTTGATTTGAAACCTTTAAGTTAACGATCATGTTAAATATTGTTAACCCAATATTTATTATATCTAATGAGATGTTAAATTATTACATTATCATGATATTATGATATATTAATATATCTTAGTTTGATATATATACAGTTAAATGTTGTTACAACGATAATCGTTACATATATGTCTCGTTTCGAAATCATTAAGTTAGTAGTCTTGTTTTTACATATGTAGTTCATTGTTAATACACTTAATGACATGTTTAATTATCATTTATCATGATTAAACATAGTGTAATAATATCTTAATATGATTCATATGTATTTAGTAAGACGTTGTTATAACGATAATCGTTATATATATATATCGTTTCGAGTTTCTTAATTCAATAAACTCAATTTTATGTATATAACTCATTGTTAAAATACCTAATGAGATACTTACTTATCATAATATCATGTTAACTATATATATAATCATATATATGTCATCATATAGTTTTTACAAGTTTTAACGTTCGTGAATCACCGGTCAACTTGGGTGGTCAATTGTCTATATGAAACCTATTTCAATTAATCAAGTCTTAACAAGTTTGATTGCTTAAAATGTTGGAAACACTTAATCATGTAAATAACAATTTCATTTAATATATATAAACATGGAAAAGTTCGGGTCACTACAGTACCTACCCGTTAAATAAATTTCGTCCTGAAATTTTAAGTAGTTGGAGGTGTTGACGTATCTTCTGGAAATAAGTGCGTGTGATGACCCGGGAATTTCCTACCAAATTTAAACTTAAATCTTGGAATGTTTCCGACACGATAAGCAAAGTCTGTAATGTTGAATCTCAAAATTTTTGAACTGTTTCCTTACATTCATTAAACCCTGACTACACACAACGATTCACGAACCAATATTTGTAATTAAATACATATATATTTGAGTATATGAATATATAATAATAATTTGAAATATAAATTAGAAATATATATATATATATATATATATATATATATATATATATATATATATATATATATATATATATATATTTGTTATTAAAGTTATTATTAGTAATATTATTATTAAGTATTATTTGTATAATTATTATTATTAAAATGATACAATTCATTATTTCTATCATTAATAATATTAAATTAGAAATATATATATATATATATATATATATATATATATATATATGTATATATATATATATATATATGTATATATATATATATATATGTATATATATATATATATATATATATATATATATATATATATATATATATATATATATATTTGTTATTAAAGTTATTATTAGTAATATTATTATTAAGTATTATTTGTATAATTATTATTATTAAAATGATACAATTCATTATTTCTATCATTAATAATATTAGTATTTAATATTATTATCATTAATAATATTTTTTTTTTACAAATCTTATAGATATTATTATTATCAATAATATTATTATTTTTATTATAAATGGTTATTATTATTAATTATAACATTAAGAGCATTAATATTAAAGTTATATTTATAAATTAATAAGATTAGTTATATTATACAAATATACATACATATAGCTATATAATTACAGATAGATACTAATATATACATATACACAGGTACGTATTATATACTGATTCAATATACAAATCAGTATGTTTGATTTAATAATATCATCAGTAAATTCATAATAATTATGGATTAAAACAGAATTACAATGACAAATAAATTAGGCGTATAGTTTGTTACAATTCATTGTCTATCACTATCTGATGGTAAATGAATTTGTTTGTGTCTCAAAATTGTTACACGTTGCTATCCTACTCGTACGAACCAGGAATCAAACACTAACATAATCCAAAATCAGTTGAATGTCACAATCCACTCTTAATCTTTTTTCTTCATTCCCTGCTCACGAATCTGTACTCTGACGACTTCCATTTCACTACAAAACAACATCCAGCAAAGATAATAGATATTAAGATCATAAATCGTACGAATCTGTTTCCCATCTCTTTCTGCTTTTATATTCTTTTGTTTTCTTCGTTTTGTCTAGAATATTACCTGTCAAGCTCCATGGAATAAAACTCAATCAAATCCAGTGTATATCTTACCTCTTGGAACGCCCATCTTTTTCTCTTGCTTCTTGTTGTCCGTCTGACCCATTTCTGCACCACAAAACCACCACCTTATCAAAATCCTAGCATCCATGACCACCATCCTTCACTGTCTACGCCACCCTCACCTCACCGGAACCACCATGATAAGCAACCACCACGTCATGAACCACCATCATATACTCGCTACTGCCATTATTTTTTTTAATCTCTATTGATATCCAAATACAAACACGCACCAAAACCCTACTATTTTCCTTCGAAACTACTGTTGCTATGCGTGTTCTTTCTATTGTCATAAACCGCCACATAACCACCATTCAAAAATCATATAAACATCACCATCACCTAGCCATAACTGTGAATCGATTTCGGTATTTTTTTTCTCCCGTTATATTTATTTTTTCCTGATCTCCTCTTTATTTATTAAGCTTGCTATTTAATATCTCACTTGTGAATTTGTTAGCTAGAGGAGAGTATATTAATAATGTTTATCATTTCACCGTCAAACGAAAATTGTGGGACAAAGCAAATCATAGTGGCAGACATATATTCCCTTTAAGTTAGTGGGTGATGACCTATTTGATAAATCAAATTCGAATCCTAGGATATGAAACCATATGCTGGAACCTTAAATCATTTACGTTGCATGATTGAGCTACGTGGACTGAAATCCCATTCGTATTTGGGCCGTGACATTGGGGTGATATTATTGGACCGTAATTCAGTTTTAGATTGGGCCGGTGAGAAGAAGATAGAAAATAACGAGTTGAGGGATGATGGCGGGTATATTAAGTAAATGAATGGTTTATGATGATAGTTAGATTAATGATGGTTATGATTGGTGATGATGAGGGTGAGGTATATGATATACATATGATATTATATATAATGATACTTAGATTATGATGATAAATAGGTTAGATGAAGAAATCACGAATGATTATATGATGATGAAAACCGTTGATGATGTATATGATGATATGGATATCATTATGATGATTAATGATGTATGATGATACAGTAGTGAAGAGGAGACGATGATGATGGTATGATGATGAGAAATTGTTGGTAAGATCCCTGGTTGACTAGTTGTATTTGAAAGAGATGAAGAAACAGAAAAATAGGTTAAATACATATGGAAAATAAAATAAAATAGAAGTGAAACAGATGGACAGATGGTTGAGGCTGTTTGTGCTTATACGCTTGGTCTTGGGTTCGAGCCTTGCAAGGGGCATTTTATTTTTTAAAGAAGGAGAATAAATAGGAACAGAAAGAACAAGCTAAAGAAGGAGAAGAAATAGGAACAGAAAGAACATGCTACATATATATTTAGGGATAGAATTTCAGAAAAATTCAAATGGATGGATGGTTAAGTGTGTTTGCGGGATAGCGGGACGTCGCGGGTTCAAACCCGGACTTG
The DNA here is from genome assembly GCF_046630445.1 of Rutidosis leptorrhynchoides. Classification (NCBI taxonomy): domain Eukaryota; kingdom Viridiplantae; phylum Streptophyta; class Magnoliopsida; order Asterales; family Asteraceae; genus Rutidosis; species Rutidosis leptorrhynchoides. The sequence continues at coordinate 248,988,036 of NC_092338.1, read as the reverse complement.
GGCATTCTTGATATTTTTAAGAACTACTTCTTGCGAGGTAGTTTTTCTTATCATTATTATTATTATTATTATTATTTCATTATTATTATTATGATTATTATTATTATTATTATTATTATTATTATTGTTATTGTTATTATTGATTAAGATAATTACTATTATTATACAATTAATATTATTATCATTATTATTAGAATTAGTAATATCATTAATTATATAATATTATTAATATAAGTATTACTACTAATATTATCATGGTTATCATTATTATTATGTAAACATAAAAACAATGAATAAAATTATTATTATTAATAAAATGATGCAAATTATTATTATTTTCACTAACATTAATATTAGTATCTTTTCTATAATTACTAGTATTATTATCGTTAACATAATTATCTTTATTAACAATATCCTTATTATTAGTATTATTAAATTATTAATATTATTAATGTAAATAAAATTGTATTATTATTATTATTATTATTATTATTATTATTATTATTATTATTATTATTATTATTATTATTATTATTATTATTATTATTATTATTATTATTATTATTATTATTAGTAAATCATTTATATCAAAATTATCATTTTTAAACAAGTAAATATTATGTACATAGAACATACTTATTATATATACTACAATCATATTAATATTTCATATAACAATATATAAACGATATTAACATATCTTAGATAAAAACTTAAATACAACAAGATTGGTATTTTTAATAATATACTAAATGTATATATATAGATATTAATATAAACATATTAATCACTTTAAATACATATACAAATAAATATATATAACATATGATTTAAGATATAACATAAAATATATGTTTAAATGGAATTTAGTATAAATCTTATATAACTACAAAATATATATAAATAATATATATTAACAATTGAGATTATGAGATTTCAATTATATGTTTTCATAGAAATGCAATAAATATAGGTCCATGAATTCGAGGCCAACCTTACACTTGTACAATGATGTTATATGTATTTTTACTACGAAATACAGTATGGTGAGTTCATTTGATTCCCTTTTACTCTTTACCTTTTTGGGACTGAGAATACATGCGCTATTTTTACAACTGCTTTATTAAATGCTTTTGAAATATATTTTGAACTGCGAATACATGAAATGCTTTTATAAATGTTTGACGAGATAGACACAAGCAAAACATTCCTCGAATGAATTATTATGCAGACAGAAGTTCTGCAGATTATTATTGAATTATGTGGACATGATAATCGCCACCATTGAATTATGAGGACATGATAATTGCCACCATTGAATTATGTGGACATGATAATTGCCACCAATTGATATAAATGTTATGTATCGAGAGAATGATTTTATACACAAGTTATATGTATGTTATTTTTTGTGCATGAGATATGTGTACGGTTACTAAAGATTTATGAAAGATGATTTCGTACACGAGAAAGGTGTACTGTATTTAAAAGATATAGCATGTACATTACAGGTGGGTATAGGATTCGGGCCCATTTGTACCATGCAGCATTTAAATTTTGTGGTCTATCAAAATGATGAATTTTATTGTTTACGATAAACTTATGAACTCACCAACCTTTTGGTTGACACTTGAAAGCATGTTTATTCTCAGGTTTGAAAGAAATCTTCCGCTGTGCATTAGCTCATTTTAAGGATATTACTTGGAGTCATTCATGACATATTTCAAAAGACGTTGCATTTGAGTCATTGAAGTTTATTAGAGATTATTAAGTAAATGACGGATTAGGTCATTTATAGTTAGATATTATGAAATGGTATGCATATCTGTCAACTTTCGATGTAAGTGAAAGTTTATCTTTTAAAACGAATGCAATGTTTGTAAAATGTATCATTTAGAGGTCAGGTACCTCGCGATGTAATCAACTATTGTGAATCATTTATAATCGATTTGGACTTTGTCCGGATGGATTAGGACGGGGCGTTTCAGTGCGGGTATTTCTTCTTCATCTAATCTTCTCGTTCCCAGGTGAATTCGGGTCCTCTACGAGCATTCAAGTGGTAATACAAGTTGGTAAGCTACTGGTCCGACACGATCAATAATCTTGAATGGTCCTATATACCTTGGATTTAATTTCCCTCATTTACCAAATCTAACAACGCCTTTCCAAGGTGCAACCTTATGCATGACCATCTCTCCAATTTCAAATTCTATATCTTTTCTTTTAATGTCGGCGTAGCTCTTTTGTCGACTTTGGGCAGTTTTCAACCGTTGTTGAATTTGGATGATCTTCTCGGTAGTTTCTTGTATTATCTCCGGACCCGTAATCTGTCTATCCCCCACTTCACTCCAACAAATCGGAGACCTGCACTTTCTACCATAAAGTGCTTCAAACGGCACCATCTCAATGCTTGAATGGTAGCTGTTGTTGTAGGAAAATTCTGCTAACGGTAGATGTCGATCCCAACTATTTCCAAAATCAATAACACATGCTCGTAGCATGTCTTCAAGCGTTTGTATTGTCCTTTCGATCTGCCCATCAGTTTGTGGATGATAGGCAGTACTCATGTCTAGACGAGTTCCTAATGCTTGCTGTATTGTCTGCCAGAATCTTGAAATAAATCTGTCATTCCTATCAGAGATAATAGAGATTGGTATTCCATGTCTGGAGATGACTTCCTTCAAATACAGTCGTGCTAACTTATCCATCTTGTCATCTTCTCTTATTGGCAGAAAGTGTGCTAATTTGGTGAGACGAACAACTATTACCCAAATAGTATCAAAACTACTTGCAGTCCTTGGCAATTTAGTGATGAAATCCATGGTAATGTTTTCCCATTTCCATTCCGGAATTTCGGGTTATTGAAGTAGACCTGATGGTTTCTGATGCTCCGCTTTGACCTTAGAACACGTCAAACATTCCCCTACGCATTTAGCAACATCAAATTTCATACCTGGCCACCAAAAATGTTTCTTGAGATCCTTGTACATCTTCCCCGTTCCAGGATATATTGAGTATCTGGTTTTATGAGCTTCTCTAAGTACCATTTCTCTCATATCTCCAAATTTTGGTACCCAAATACTTTCAGCCCTATACCGGGTTCCGTTTTCCCAAATATTAAGATGCTTCTCCGATCCTTTGGGTATTTCATCCTTTAAGTTTCCCTCTTTTAAAACTCCTTGTTGCGCCTCCTTTATTTGAGTAGTAAGGTTAGTGTGAATCATTATATTCATAGATTTTACACGAATGGGTTCTATGTCCTTTTTGCTCAAGGCGTCGGCTACCACATTTGCCTTCCCCGAGTGATAACCAATCTCAAAGTCGTAATCATTCAACAATTCAATCCATCTGCACTGCCTCATGTTCAGTTGTTTTTAATTAAATATGTGTTGAAGACTTTTGTGGTCGGTATATATAATACTTTTGACCCCATATAAGTAGTGCCTCCAAGTCTTTAATGCAAAAACAACCGCGCCTAATTCCAAATCATGTGTCGTATAATTCTGCTCGTGAATCTTCAATTGTCTAGAAACATAAGCAATTACTTTCGTTCATTGCATTAATACACAACTGAGACCTTGCTTTGAGGCGTCACAATATATCACAAAATCATCATTCCCTTCAGGTAATGACAATATAGGTGTTGTAGTTAACTTTTTCTTCAACAATTGAAACGCTTTTTCTTGTTCATCCTTCCATTCAAATTTCCTCCCTTTATGCGTTAATGTAGTCAAGGGTTTTGCTATTTTGGAAAAATCTTGGATGAATCTCCTGTAATAACCAGCTAGCCCTAAAAATTGACGTATGTGTTTCGGAGTTTTCGGGTTTTCCCACTTTTCAACGGTTTCAATCTTTGCTGGATCCACCTGAATACCTTCTTTGTTCACTATATGACCGAGGAATTGAACTTCTTCCAACCAAAATGCACACTTTGAAAACTTAGCGTACAGTTTTTCTTTTCTCAGCAACTCTAGCACTTTTCTCAAATGTTCTTCGTGCTCTTGATCATTCTTCGAGTAAATAAGTATGTCATCGATGAAAGCAATGACAAACTTGTCAAGATAAGGCCCACACACTCGGTTCACGAGGTCCATGAACACAGCTGGTGCGTTTGTTAATCCAAACGGCCTAACCATAAACTCGTAATGACCGTAACGCGTCCTAAAATCAGTCTTTGGAATATCATCCTCCTTCACCCGCATTTGTTGATATCCAGAACGTAAATCAATCTTCGAATAAACAGACGAGCCTTGTAGTTGATCAAATAAGTCGTCGATTCTCGGTAGTGGATAGCGGTTCTTGATGGTAAGTTTGTTCAACTCTCGGTAGTCGATACACAACCTGAATGTACCATCTTTCTTCTTGAAAAACAAAATAGGAGCTCCCCATGGTGATGTGCTTGGTCGAATGAAACCACACTCTAAAAGTTCCTGTAACTGACTTTGTAATTCTTTCATTTCGCTGGGTACGAGTCTGTATGGAGCACGAGCTATTGGTGCAGCTCCTGGTACAAGGTCTATTTGAAATTCAATGGATCGATGTGAGGGTAATTCCAGTAATTCTTTCAAAAATACATCGGAAAATTCTTTTGTGACAGGAACATCACTGATGTTCTTTTCTTCAGGTTTAACTTCCTCGATGTGTTCTAGAATGACGTAACAACCTTTTCTTATTAGTTTTTGCGCCTTCAAACTACTAATAAGATTTAACTTCGCGTTGTTCTTTTCTCCGTACACCATTAAAGGTTTTCCTTTTTCACGCATAATGCGAATCACATTTTTGTAACAAACGACCTCTGCTCTTACCTTCTTCAACCAGTCCATGCCAATTATTACATCAAAACTCCCTAACTCAACTGGTATTAAATCAATCTTAAACGTTTCATCACCCAGTTTAATTTCTCTATCCCGACATATATTATCTGCTGAAATTAATTTAGCATTTACTAATTCGAGTAAAAATTTTTTATCCAAAGGCATCAATGGGCAACTTAATTTAGCACAAAATTCTCTACTCATATAGCTTCTATTCGCACCCGAATCAAATAAAACATAAGTAGATTTATCTTCAATAAGAAACGTACCCGTAACAAGCTCCGGGTCTTCCTGTGCTTCTGCCGCATTAATATTGAAAAACTCTTCCACAGCCCTGCCCATTAGTATTCCCCTGATTCGGGAAATTTCTAATAATGTGGCCCGGTTTTCCACATTTATAACAAACAGCGTTGGAATTACTTGCTCTGACACTATTCGTTTCGGAATTACTTGTTCCAACATTATTTGTTCCTTTAGTTCTGTTAAACTTTGGTCCGTAGACCTCACACTTTGTCGCGCTATGACCATTTCTTTTACACCTGTTGCAAAATGTCGTGCAAAACCCCTGATGATTTTCTTCACACCTATGACATGGCTGTTTTTGGTTTTTGTTACCGTTGTTGTTATTGAGGTTGTTGTTGGGGTTGTTATTGTTGTTGAAACAGTTGTTGTAGTTGTTGTTGTTGTTGTTGGGATGTTTGTTGTAGTTATTGTTAGGATTGCGGTTATTGTTGAGATTGTTGTTGCGGTTGTTGGGATAGTTGTTGCGATTGTGGTTGTAATTGTTGTTGTTGTTGTACTGGTGACTCTTGTCACCGTTTTTCTCCCACTTCCTCTTGAGTTATTTCGTGTTGGCTTCTTCAGCCGCCTGCTATTTAATTCTTCCCTCAATCTGATTTATGAGTTTATGAGCCATTCGACTTGCCTTCTGTATAGAAGTGGGCTCGTGTGAACTCACATCTTCTTGAATCCTTACTGGTAACCCTTTTACAAATGCGTCGATCTTCTCCTCTTCATCTTCGAATGCTCCCGGACACAATAGGTACAATTCTGTGAATCGTCGTTCATATGTGGTAACGTCGAACCCTTTTGTTCGTAACTCTCTAAGTTCTACCTAAAGTTTATTGACTTCGTTTCTAGGACGGTACTGCTCGTTCATCAATTACTTGAATGCCGACCACGGTAGTGCGTAAGCAACATTTTGTCCTACCTGTTCAAGATAGGTGTTCCACCACGTTAACGCAGTACATGTAAAGGTATGCGTAGCATACTTAACTTTGTCCTCTTCAATACTCTTACTTATGGCAAACACCAATTCGACTTTCTCGATCCACCGTTTCAATCCAATTGGTCCTTCAGTTCCATCAAATTCCAAAGGTTTGCAGGCAGTGAATTCTTTGTAGGAGCATCCTACACGACTTCTTACGCCGTTAGCTGCATTGCTAGATTCAGAGTTGTTGTTGGTATGTAGCGCAGCCTGTACTGTGGCTATGTATGCAGCAAGAAAGGTACGAAATTCCTCTTCGCTCATATTCATGGTGTGTCGAGTAGTCGGTGCCATTTCCTTCAAAATAGCCAACTGAATCGAGTTAATCATACATAATATTAAGAGTAGTCAATAGTATTTTGTAGCATAATATGAACTCATTTATAAAAGCTTTTTCTTCATATTAGCGTTTTATAAGTTTAAATTCGGGTACTACCTACCCGTTAAGTTCATACTTAGTAGCTAATATACAATTAAACTACTACAATTCCATATGAAAAACTGATTATAATAATATATCACATACAAATATTCTTCAAACTTACAACTTCGCTATATTACATATAACATGAAATATAGTACACTATGATACAGGACAGTTTTGAAGATAAATCTAGTTAATACGCAAGTTGTTCAGCAAAGGAAATAAAGACACGTAATTCGTAAGTCCAGAAACAAGTCATGCATTCTGGTTTTACTAAGACGACTTCCCATCTTTGGTCTTGTGGAAAATAACCGTTATGACCATTAGCTAGGCAGCATGTTGTAATGTCGTCAAAAGGACGAGGGTTTCGTAATGTCCAACAGCCTCATAATAATCTAAAAACCTTGTTTCTCACCCTAGCTACTGAATCCGTCACTTGTGGGAAGGTTTTATTTAAAAGTTGCAATCCGATGTTCTTTTTCTCACTTTGGTAAGAAGCGAACATCACTAACCCGTAAGCATAACATGCTTCTTTATGTTGCATGTTAGAAACTCTTTCTAATTCACGAAATCCTATGTTGGGATATGTTGAGTCAAAATAGGTTCTTAACCCCTAGCGTAAAATTGCATTTGGGTTCCCCGCATTTAACGCTTTAAAGAAAACACGGCGTAACTTACGGTCTCCCCAATGTGATATACCACACCTATCAAAGGAAAGCCTTTTATAAACTAAGGAATTTCTGGAAAGTCTTTCAAATGTTTGACAAGTTAATTTTGCCATAATTAATTGTGCTGCTGAATTCTGACTGACTCTAGACAAGATTTCCTCAATCATATCCTCTGGTAGATCTTCTAAAATATTCGGTTGTCTACCCTTAACGTCCATTCTGTTTTTATACTGTAAAATAGACAAGGATTAGATTCATAAAAGATAATTAACAAACAATACAAGCAATTTTTACATAAAATATAAAAGTACAAGCACATTACAATACATATAATACACAACATGATTACAACCCTCTAATCTGAATCACTGGTTTCTTCTTCTTCGGACTTGGTTCGTTTTCCTAATTTTCTAGGAATATATGGTGTTCCTCTAATACGAGCCGTCGTTTTCCACAATGATTTAGAAAAACCTGGTGGTTTAGCGGTTCCCGGATCATTGTTACATTTTAGGAAATACGGATGTTGCCGATACATATAAAGTTCATCGGGGTTGGAATCGGGTTTCTCTATTTTTATACCCTTTCCCTTATTATTTTCTTTCGCTTTATTAAATTGGGTCGAGTTAATTTCTATAACATCATCAGAATCCTTATCGGGATCCGATTCATCAGAAAATTGGTAATCTTCCCAATATTTTGCTTCCTCGGCGGAAACACCATTGACCATTACTAACTTTGGTCCGTTGGTTGAGGATTTTCTTTTATTTAATAGATTTACTATAGGTATCAATATTTCTTCCTCCGAAACCTCCTCTTCTTCCAGTTCCTCCTCTTCCGGTTCCTCTTCTTCCGGTTCCTCCTCTTCCGGTTCCTCCTCTTCTGGTTCCACTTCTTCCGGTTCCTCTTCGGGAATTTGTGAATCTTCCCAAAATATATTCGACTCTTCATTATTATTAGGTGAATCGATGGGATTGTACTAGTGGTAGACATCTATCACACAATATCAAACACATTAAAAGGTTAATATATCACATAATATTTACATGTTAATAATATATAGTTTCCAACAAAAGTGTTAAGCAATCGTTTTTAAAGAAAACACGGTCGAAGTCCAGACTCAATAATGTATCCTAACAAACTCGATAAGATACATTAATGCAAATTTCTGGTTCTCTAAGACCAATGCTCGGATACCAACTGAAATGTCCCGTTCATATTGATTATAAACGTTCCATATTAATTGATTTCGCAGCGAGGTTTTGACCTCTATATGAGACGTTTTTCAAAGACTGCATTCATTTATAAAACAACCATAACCTTTATTTTATCTATAAAGTTTTAAAAAGCATTACATAGATTATCAAATAATGATAATCTAAAATATACCGTTTACACACGACCATTACATAATGGTTTACAATAAGAATATATTACATCAAAAATAAGTTTCTTGAATGCAGTTTTTACATAATATCATACAAGCATTGACTCCAAATCTTGTCCTTATTTTAGTATGCAACAGCGGAAGCTCTTAATAATCACCTGAGAATAAACATGCCTAAAACGTCAACAAAAATGTTGGTGAGTTATAGGTTTAACCTATATATTATCAAATCATAATAATAGACCACAAGATTTCATATTTCAATATACATCCCATACATAGAGATAAAAATCATTCATATGGTGAACACCTAGTAACCAACATTAACAAGATGCATATAAGAATATCCCCTATCATTCCGGGAAATCCTTCGAACATGATAAAAACGAATTCGAAGTACTAAAGCATCCGGTACTTTGGATGGGGTTCGTTAGGCCCAATAGATCTATCTTTAGGATTCACATCAATTAGTAGATCGGTTTACTAATTCTTAGGCTACCAAGAAAAAGGGGCATATTCGGCTTCGATCATTCACCCATATAATATAGTTTCATTTACTTGTGTCTATTTCGTAAAACATTTATAAAACTGCATGTATTCTCATCCCAAAATATTAGATTTTAAAAGTGGGACTATAACTCACTTTCACAGATTTTTAATTCGTCGGGAAGTAAGACTTGGCCACTGGTCGATTCACGAACCTATAACAAATATGTACATATATATGAAAGTATGTTCAAAATATATTTACAACACTTTTAATACATTTTGATGTTTTAAGTTTATTAAGTCAGCTGTCCTCGTTAGTAACCTACAACTAGTTGTGCATAGTTAAATGTACAGAAATAAATTGATATATATTATCTTGAATCAATACACGACCTAGTGTATACATGTCTCAGGCTAGATCACAACTCAAAGTATATATATTTTTGGAATCAACCTCAACCCTGTATAGCTAACTCCAACATTACTGCATATAGAGTGTCTACGGTTGTTCCAAATAATATATATATATGGGTCGATATGATATGTCAAAACATTTGCATACATGTCTATGGTATCCCAAGATTACATAATATATTAGAATACATGTATAATACAACATAAGTTAGCTACAATATGATTTGTATAGAATTGTTACAATATTTCCCGTAGCTACAACAATCAAAAAAATATCCAATCTTGTTTTACCCATAACTTCTTCGTTTTAAATCCGTTTTGAGTTAATCAAATTGCTATGGTTTCATATTGAACTCTATTTTATGAATCTAAACAGAAAAAGTATAGGTTTCTAGTCGGAAATATAAGTTACAAGTCGTTTTTGTAAGAGGTAGTCATTTCAGTCGAAAGAACGACGTCTTGATGACCATTTTGAAAAACCTACTTCCACTTTGAGTATAACCATGATTTTTGGATATAGTTTCATGTTCATAAGAAAAATCATTTTCCAAAAAGAACAACTTTTAAATCAAAGTTTATCATAGTTTTTAATTATCAAACCCAAAATAGCCCGCGGTGTTACTACAACGGCGTATGTCCGGTTTTACGGTGTTTTTCGTGTTTCCAGGTTTTAAATCATTAAGTTAGCATATCATATAGATATAGAACATGTGTTTAGTTGATTTTAAAAGTCAAGTTAGAAGGATTAACTTTTGTTTGCGAACAAGTTTAGAATTAACTAAACTATATTCTAGTGATTTCAAGTTTAAACCTTCGAATAAGGTAGTTTTAAATATATGAATCGAATGATGTTATGAACATCATTACTACCTCAGGTTTTGTGGATAAATCTACTGGAAATGAGAAAAATAGATCTAGCTTCAAAGGATCCTTGGATGGATTTAAAGTTCTTGAAGCAAAATCATGACACGAAAACAAGTTCAAGTAAGATTTCCACTCGATATAAGATTGTTATAGTTATAGAAATTAAATCAAAGTTTGAATATGAGTATTACCTTGTATTAGAAAGATATCTTACTGTAAATAAGAAAGACTTCTTGAGGTTGGATGATCACTTTACAAGATTGGAAGTAAGCTAGCAAACTTGGAAGTATTCTTGATTTTATGAAACTAGAACTTATAGAATTTATGAAGAACACTTAGAACTTGAAGATAGAACTTGAGAGAGATCAATTAGATGAAGAAACTTGAAGAATTAAAGTGTTTGTAGGTGTTTTTGGTCGTTGGTATATGGATTAGATATAAAGGATGTGTAATTTTGTTTACTTGTAAATTTTTCATGAATGATTACCAATATTTTTGTAATTTTATGAGATATTTCATGCTAGTAGCCAAATGATGGTTCCTACATGTGTTAGGTGACTCACATGTGCTGCTAATAGCTGATAATTGGAGTGTATATACCAATAGTACATACATCTAAAAGCTGTGTATTGTACGAGTACGAATACGGGTGCATACGAGTAGAATTGTTGATGAAACTGAACGAGGATGTAATATTAATCATTTTTGTGAAGTAGAAGTATTTTGATAAGTGTCTTGAAGTCTTTCAAAAGTGTATGAATACATATTAAAACACTACATGTATATACATTTTAACTGAGTCGTTAAGTCATCGTTAGTCGTTACATGTAAATGTTGATTTGAAACCTTTAAGTTAACGATCATGTTAAATGTTGTTAACCCAATGTTTATTATATCTAATGAGATGTTAAATTATTACATTATCATGATATTATGATATATTAATATATCTTAGTATGATATATATACAGTTAAATGTTGTTACAACGATAATCGTTACATAAATGTCTCATTTCGAAATCATTAAGTTAGTAGTCTTGTTTTTACATATGTAGTTCATTGTTAATACACTTAATGACATTTTTACTTATAATTTATCATGATTAAACATAGTGTAAAAATATCTTAATATGATTCATATGTATTTAGTAAGACGTTGTTATAACGATAATCGTTATATATATCGTTTCGAGTTTCTTAATTCAATAAACTCAATTTTATGTATATAACTCATTGTTAAAATACCTAATGAGATACTTACTTATCATAATATCATGTTAACTATATATATAATCATATATATGTCATCATATAGTTTTTACAAGTTTTAACATTCGTGAATCATCGGTCAACTTAGGTGGTCAATTGTCTATATGAAACCTATTTTAATTAATCAAGTCTTAACAAGTTTGATTGCTTAACATGTTGAAAACACTTAATCATGTAAATAATAATTTCATTTAATATATATATAAACATGGAAAAGTTCGGGTCACTACATTAGTGTACATAATTATTGTTTTGTCATAATTAAATCCTTAATTATTTTGGGGACTCAACAATCTCCCTCTATTTGATGATGACAAAAAAAATGACTCATAAAGAAAAAACTAAATCCAGTACAAAAGGACTTAATGAAAATAAGCAGTAACTTTTTGCCTTTTTAGGTTTATTTTGGGATCTTTTGCTGAGTTATCTATATCTTATAAATTGATATGATTTTGAAGATAAACTCATTTCATATTCATCATATAAATATATACAATAATTACAATCCAGTATAATGAACATGAAATATTACAAAAGATACATTTTAACGAGCAAAGAGGAGCTATTTGTCTTTATCTTTTTCCTTCTCCATTTCTTCATCAGAGTATTGCTCCATCTTCACTTTCCAGGCTTCAGGAAAATGTTAAGGCAGGTGTTCAATTCTGACTTGCGGGATGATCTCAGGTAGAATGATTTGATGTCTTCTGAATGAGCTACCAGTAGATTTCTTCTTCTTCTTTTGAGATAACACTTCATCTACACTTAATACTGGTGCATTACTACGCTTAGCTACCTTGTCAAGTAGTTCTTGTAACTCAAGACGCAGTATCCTCCTGAGATTACTGTCTCTTTTCCCAATGAAGTACTCCAACATTTCCATCCATTCATGAAATCCATACAACCTTAGATATCTAAAGTCAACCTTCTCATGGACATTATTGTCTCTGCTGATTGATATGACCAAAAAGGAGAGTTTTATTTATGTGGTATCGTTAGGTCACAAACATCGGGATTTAGTTATCAGAAAAGAAGCAATGGTTTATTCTTTTATATTTTGCGGGGCCTAAATTCACTTTTAACTTTCTAAGGTAGAAGGTGTACGTTAACTTAGGGTCGTGTTTTTGAATAGTTTAACGAATTGAAAATAAAGTGGATAATTGTCTTTGGTTAAATTACCTCGATGAAAGATAGTTGGTTTTAAGCTAAAAATCCTAATTACGAAAATGGTAAAGGTGATTGAGGGATATCCGGAGGATGCATATCAGGGAAATGTTGACAAAGATAATAGTTTGGGCTAGGGAAGGTAATTATGTTTATGTTAAGCTATAATTAGAATAGTGTAGATCTGGTTGGATGAGGCAATTACACAGACCTACTTATCTCTAGAATCTCGGAGTTCTCGTTGATCAGTGAAAAGTATGTCACTTGGTTGTATAATTGAAGGGTAACTAAACTTCGGAGGTTATCCTTAGTGAAGCACTAGGTTTATTAGTGAGTTGAGTTCTAATATTAACCCTCGTTATCAATTTGGGTAACTGACTAACAACGTGCCGTGTTGAGTGAACACTGATCACAAATGGAAGGAGTCCATCGGGTCAAGTTGACAAAACATTATTGTAAGCTAACAACCATTTCATCATACTAATGAGATCATGCTAATCTAAACATTATACACCATTACAGTTGATATACTAAAAGTAAAGCAGATAGAAACCTAATAAATATCTGAAACAATTGACATGACTTAATCCTAGGGCAACAATCAAACAAGAACATGCAATAGGTTTGGCTCACATAGTTAAGGCACTAACTAGATCTTAATCTCTCCTAAGATGTATCCTTGGAACAATCAATAGGCATACTAGGTCATTCGTGTCTCAATTCCTAAGTTCTGTGTCCTAAAAGCGCATTAAATGCCTCTCGGGAACTCCGACCATACCGAGTTCATAGAATCTTCAGATATAGTATAACCAGGGGTCTTAGTCCTATGAAGTAGCTAAGTTCATATATGGGGATAAGTCCTGATCACAACGTAGGTTGGCCAATCCTTGAGAAGCTAGCATCCAAATTCTACCGGGGTCACAGATTCAGTATATAAACAGTAACCGTATAAATTTAACATTGTTAACCAAAACTTCTATCATGACAACATACAGATTAATTAAGCTAACATGAAAATATCGAAATAGATCATTAAACATAGATGATAACAATACATGTTTAATTTATAAGACAAGCGTTTCGGATAAAAACTTGAAAAATCCAAAGAAATCTGCCCTAGATCGCAGTGACTGGCCGGGATATCCTCCGGAAAATAAAAGCTAAGCTAGCTACTACTAAAAACTAACAACAACAACAATAACAAAACTGAATCTCACTTAAGTAGGGTATGAGAGAGGTAAGATGTAGACAATCTTTCCTTTATCCTAGAATAAAGAAAAATCATTTATCTACCCTTGGTGAAACACCCTAAGAGTAGAGAGATTGCTTCCGAAAGGACCTCCGGCAAAAAAAAAAAAAAAAAAAAAAACTGCCATGAAAATGGTAGAATCAAAGTTTAAGTACAAAGTGGAGTGATCAATCCTAAATCAGATGTTTAGATCTAATTCAGGAGTTGAGTGCAATGAGGGGTGGATGGTGATGTTGATAATGTTTTTGGGACCTTATGATCGTCTTTCAAGTGATCAATCACCATGTCCCGGTCTTGATCGCATTACCTTGGCTTGATTGTGATTGAGGCTTGGGCGTATTCACAATTGAACCATAAAAAACTTGGCAATTGTACAGAATCAACAACCTAAAATGAGAGGCCAAGCTCCCTATTTATAGGTTTGGAATATCTGCGCGTGACTAGCAGATCCGCAATGTTTATGCGGGACATCTTCGCAATCATTCTTTATGCGGGCTTCCGTAATGCTTTAGCGCAATTGGCATTTGCTGTTTTGCCTACGCGGTTCTGCTTGCAGTTGCATTTAAACTGCCTTTTGCACCTAAAATATACATATATATGCCTAAATGTATGATCAAGTCCCCTCAGTTTATTGTGTTATATTTACGCAGAAAATATAACTTAATAAACTCTAAAAAATGTAGTTAAAAATGTTTTCCTCAAACGGTCCGCAATCCTTAATGCCGCGATAAATTTTTTCGCACTAGTAATGTTACCGTTAAACTTGTAGCATAATAATGGCTATATATCTTCCCGAAGCATCTTTTTCTCTTTAGTACCGTTAAATTGATCCGTTGTAATTCTCAATTCGCCTATAAATATCAAGGAATCATCTTTTGGCAAAAATTCACTTTGCCTTCTTATTTTCTTTCACATTCTTAATTCATCAATTACTAATTATCACACCACTTTCTCTTAGAAACCCGTGCAACAACTTACCAACTAAACATGAAGATTCAAGAGCTTACCCTAAAGGATAACCCTAAAAACTTCATTGCTTCTCGATTAAGAATCCCAGAAGCTAAAACTCCATCTTCCTCTGCTAAAAAGAGCACGGAAACCACAGATGCAGGAAAAAAACGAAGCATATTGGCTCTACTGTACCTGAGTAAAGGCAGACACGAGCAAACACCAAAAGGCTGGTCGAGACTCCAATCATTTCAAATTATTCATCTGAGGCAAAGACTCGTAAGTTTATTTGCCTTTTTTTTATGCATAGGAATTTCACATTGGATTGTTTCATGTATTTACTGCATTCAAATTGATATATACAGTGGAGCAATCCGGCACTCCACTGGAGTCTGGCAACCTCTCTCTTACTGAATTAGATGATTCTTTCCACACTCCTCCAAACCCTATCAGCTCAGTTGAAATTGATGGGTTTCCTGGATATGTTTGTGCTTCTCCATCTACAGTGGAGGAGCGATATCAACAAATGAAGATGGCGATTCCACAGGACCTTCGCCATGAATTTTCAAAACTTAACTCTGCGGATGCACACAATTGTTTTGTGCAAAATTTTTACATGGCCTTCAATTCGGCCGCTGATATGATTGCTCGTAAAGAGCAATTTTACAGTGTTCTAAAGTGTGAACAGCTCAAGGTTGCTGAGGAGCACGCCAAAACGGTGCAGGCTCTAAAACAATGCTCCACCCTTTCTACAGACCTCCAAATTGCAAAGGAGGCTGTAGAAGATCTTAAAAAACAATTGTCTGGAAAGGCAATTGAAGAAAACAAACCGAAGGCAGCTCTTGAAGATGCCAAAACGGAAATTGATGAGCGCACTTCTGAGCACGATGAAGCAAACTTTGCTAACGTTGCTTCTCAATTGGATTTTACAAGATTGCGCCAACACCTACATGTTTTTGCGCAAAAAGTGATGGACTCTCGCCCTGTCTCTGAACGATTTGACGTTTATGTTGCTGCGCTCACAACGTGTACGTGTCAAATTTTTAGCTCGCATCTCCAAGGTCTGCGAAATACCAGATCCACTGCCAGATGACATAGCAGAGATGATTAGTAGCCGTAAAGAGGCTGATGAGTTATACGAACAAGCTAAAGCAGAGATTAGTGAGATCCCCATCCCAAAAATTATTGCTATCTGCACAAATAGGGATGCAACTGCTGAGGCCATTATGAAGCTTGACCTTAGCAAAATTGATGACGAACAAGCGCAGTAGTGTTTGCACTTATATATTGTAACAGTTTAACACTGCTGTCTCTGCGTTCTATTAATAAAAATTAAGTTCCCTTTATTATAGTCAATTGCAATTGTTTATTTTTATAGCGCTTTTTTTCAAGTTATATTCGTAATCTCTAGACTTGTCCTTTTTAATTTCAACATTTATTATTGTGCACATAATAAATATTCACTTCTGTGAAACAATCTTTGGGTAAAATGTTGCGTTTAAAATATGCCAAATGTGTTATAGCGAAGCATCTAAGTTGGGCAGATTCACAACCTAGGAAAATAACATAATATATACAAGTTCCATCATTTCGCTAACACTAGAAAATATGTTCCATTATAGCGGGCTTTTCCTTCGCTATTTCAAATATTACGCGTTTAAGTATTTGCATGGACTTTAACCATTCTTGCAAACAACATTAAACCGCTAACAAATTATCATTCCTTATGAAAGAATTAAACATTTATTATTTAACTACAAATAATTGCATACAAGTTGCTGATTACAGAATTTCAACCATATTTCTGAATTTTTCTGCGTGTAAATCATTGCGCAACTAACAACTTATGCGTAATATCTTTTCAACGGCGTAGCGTGCCATGCATTGGGGATGATTCTTCCATCGATGTCTGCGAGCTTATAAGAACCAACTGCGTTTATTGCTATTATTTGGTCGGGTCCTTCCCAATTGGGTCCCAATTTACCAACGTTTTCTGCGCGACTTGCTTCATTATTGTGTAATACCCACTCACCAACATCGAAGGCTAAAGCACGCACCTTTTTGTTATAATATTTCACAATCTGCTGCTTGTTGTTCGCTTCTTGTATTGCAGCCATTAATCTGCGTTCCTCCACGAAATTCATGTTTTTACATAATGCGTCATCATTCGCATTTTCATCAAAACTGCAAACCCTATATGTTGGCACAAAATTTTTTTCGGGAATCATTACCTCTGAGCCATACACAAGACTAAAGGGTGTTTCACTAGTAATTTTCTTAAAAGTTGTACGATGTGCCCACAGCACATTGGACTCAATCCATCCAGTTCGCTTCTCATTTAAGCGCCTTTTAATTCCATTAACAATATCACGATTAGGTTCGTGAATCCGAGGCCAACCTTGCACTTGTTCAATGACGTTATATGTATTTTTACTACGAAATACAGTATGGTGAGTTTCATTTGCTCCCTTTTTACTCATTACATTTTTGGGCTGAGAATACATGCAATGTTTTATTAACTGTTTTACAATATTTATATGTGTGAGTTTCATTATTCCCTTTTTATATATATTTTTGGGCTGAGAATACATGCATTTTTTTAATAACTATTTTACAATATTTATATGCGTGAGTTTCATTTGCTCCCTTTTTAAATGCTTTTGCAATATATATTATTTGGGACTGAGAATACATGCGCTACTTTTATAAATGTTTTACGAAATAGACACAAGTAATTGAAACTACATTATATGGTTGAATGATCGAAATCGAATATGCCCCTTTTTATTAAGTCTGGTAATCTAAGAATTAGGGAACAGACACCCTAATTGACGCGAACTCTAAAGATAGATCTATTGGGCCTAACAAACCCCATCCAAAGTACCGGATGCTTTAGTACTTCGAAATTTATATCATGTCCGAAGGAGGATCCCGGAATGATAGGGGATATTCTTATATGTATCTAGTTAATGTCGGTTACCAGGTATTCACCATATGAATGATTATTTTTGTCTCTACGCATGGGACGTATATTTATGAGAACTGGAAATGAAATTCTTGTGGTCTATTAAAATGATGGAAATAAATGATTATGATAAACTAATGAACTCACCAACCTTTTGGTTGACACTTTAAAGCATGTTTATTCTCAGGTGTTAAAGAAATCTTCCGCTGTGCATTTGCTCATTTTAAAGATATTACTTGGAGTCTTTCATAGCATATTTCGAAGAACGTTGCATTCGAGTCATTGAGTTCATCAAAGATTATTATTAAATCAATTTATAATTGGATAGTGGATATTATGAAATGGTATGCATGCCTGTCAATTTTCGATGTAAAGAAAGATTGTCTTTTAAAAACGAATGCAATGTTTGTAAAAATGTATCATATAGAGGTCAAATACCTCGCAATGTAATCAACTATTGTGAATCGTTTATAATGTATATGAACGGGTCCTTTCAGTTGGTATCAGAGCGGTGGTCTTAGCGAACCAGGTCTGCATTAGCGTGTCTAACTGATAAGTCGATAGGATGCATTAGTGAGTCTGGACTTCGACCGTGTCTGCATGTCAAAAGTTTTGCTTATAATTTTGTGTCGAAAATTAACTACTTATCATCCTCAGGAAATTACCTGCTTATCATTTTTAGTCTAAGACACGTCTTGCTGCATTGATTGCATGAATAGTGTATAGACAAAAATTCATATCTTAGCATATCTGCTAAATCATATCTTATCGTATCTGTTACTTTAAACTTTGCCTGACATATCTCGCAAAGTCCTCCGTAATCTAGGAAATCTTTTGATATATATATATATATATATATATATATATATATATATATATATATATATATATATATATATATATATATATATATATATATATATATATATATATATATATATATATCTATGTAATTAGAATACCATCCGTTAGCCAAAATCATTTCATATAAAAAAAATCCTTTATCCAATCGTACGAAATGGAATTCGTCATCAGTTCAAGTCACTCAGATTCCGAAATGGAATCCCATTCAAGCTCCGAAAGCAGTGTGACCGGAATTGATCAACCAATCAGTCATCACCTATTCTGGATGAATTGGGGATAGGTTCGTAGCCTCCTCAATCATTGGAGACAAGAAGAAGGTGATCCCTTCCATCCACCACATTGCCCTCTTGACGAAGAACCTGAAGCACTTACCAGCGAACCTGTCCGAAATACCGTGTTCTCGCTCATTTCCAGAGTATCTCATCACGATTATATATTACATCAAATTTTAGATTTTATTTATCCGCTCGTCCGAACCGACAATCACCCCGGTGTAATAGAAGAAGTCAACGAGCTTCGCGCTCGGGTAGTGGCTTTGGAGAATATGGTACAGAGATTACAAACACCAGCAGCAGCATCAGCAGCATAACCAGTACCACCATCATCAACGCCAACAGTACCATTACCACCTCCAACCACAACCGCGTCGTAAACCTTAACTTCACAATCTGTCCCACGAGCATCAACGTCGTACGCACCATAGATACCAAGGAGTACCAACAACAATAACTGACGAAGTATTAATTCATAACTTCATTGGAGAAACATTCCGCGGTGATTATGTAATCTCTAAAGTCTTAGAGATTATCTAATCTAGCCCTAACCATAAATTAGTTAAGCGTACCAAAATGATAGAAGGAAGAGTAGAAACCCTGACAAAAATGGTGTGTGATTAACAAGCTAAACTTGCTTTACCAACAGCATCAACAGTACCGTCAGCGTTACCAGCATCGTCAGTACAGTCAACATCTGAATCAACAACACCGATAACATCACAAACTCCGTCAGTTCAAGAAACACTGTGGACATCATTACGAATCAATAACGTGTGTATTGTATCAACGAGTTATGAAGAATTAAGTCATTCCCTCTAAAGAAATTATATGTATATATATATATATATATATATATATATATATATATATATATATATATATATATATATATATATTGAAATAAATCTTTCCGTGCTAAGCTATTGTGTGTGAATCTTAACTACTCGGTTAATTCATATTACAAATATGCAATAATGTACGTCCTTCGGCCGCAACTTAACCAGCGTTAACTACAATCTCTGTCGCAATTCAACAAATTTCAATTCATAATAAATCAAGTATATATTTGATTTTACACTTTCATCATCGATGTACCCGAAGCTTTTCAGATAACATCATTCGTACTGCGAAATTCACAAGAATTCCACGAACCGAACATCATACATCAACAAATAACGAAGTATTGATTCATAATTTCAATGTCATTAAAGAAATACTGCGTAAAAGTTATGAACTTTTTAAAGCTTTTAGGGATTATTCAATTATAGTTTCAACCGTAAATCAAATGAGTTTAATTTAACATTAACTCATTAAATCTATGTTACATCTGAAGAAAATATACATATATATATTTTCATAAAGACTGTAATAAAATTCTTTTGTACAAAATATTAATTGTGAAATTTTTTTTTTAACGGGTAGGTAATACCCGAGAGATATATAAATTCACAAATAATATGTTACATTCTTCGAATCTGATTCAGCAAATCATCCATTATACTCCCTACTTTCACAACAGTATACATTCTTTTATAGAAATCAAAACAACCATACTCATTCAAAATTTAATTACATATTCTGATCTTGAAATCTCAAAATTCAACTAGAGATATGACCAAAATCATCACTCTTAGATCCTTACATCTTTCACAAGCTATATTTTGACTTCAAAACTGTGTTAGAACATCAAATGTATGTTAACGATTACAATCTGTGTTCAAACCCTTCGAAAATTTCTGAAGACACTTCGAATGATGAGCAATCGAGATGAGGATCCAACCACATGTTACCCACAGTTATGTACCCGAAAAACTCTTGAAACCAAAGTAAAAGTTTAAACAATGTATCCGCGTCAGATTCTTTGGCATTTATTAGAAAAAATAACTTTGCGACTCCTATTCAAAGTAGCCACTTTTGTCACAGCTCCAGCAAGTCAACTTCGACTTTTCAGTCAGACTAACCTTATTATAACCTTTAGATATACACCATCGTTACCAGAGAACCTTTTACATTCCACCACATTATTAGCAGATGTACCAACAACTTCATTACCCTTTGACTTTAGCCTCTCCAAAAAGTCATTATAATTATTTATTGAAACCCCGTCATTTACTCATTCGCATCTTGTGATGAGAATTGCCATACGCATCATTGGGAATTAGCAATCAGTATTTTGAAATCTCGCAGCATGTCTACGCCAACAGTTATATGTGTATATATAACGTCTATCTTCTAGACTTAATTTGAATGTGAAGTTTCTGAAAAACACTCCGAACTACGAATTGGTTCTCCGAAAATGAAAAAAAAAATACTGATGAAGCAGCAAAAACTATAAACGACTTTAAACGGTAAAAGCTGGATGATAATAATGAAGTGTGCTGGCAAAGCGCAGAAAAAGAGAAGTTTTGGAACTGGAAAACGGATTGAGCAAAGTAGGAAGGAGGCTGTGGACAAATTACAAAGACTGAACCTGACTTCAAAGGATCCAAATGATTCAGTACCTGCTGAAGTCATTAACGAATACCTTGCTCCTGACTCTAAACCCCTGCGGACAATATTCTTCATCATCCTATGATATTAGAAATTCTAAAATATCATCATATCTTTCATTATAAATATCCTCCATATTTCTGAAGATATTTTCTTAATTTTTCTTATTTGAAATCATTTACCTCTTCGCGCTATCTGTATTACATCATAAAAGAAACTATTTTAGTTTCTAAATTCTGAAACATTCAAGTTTAAAATAGGAATATTTTGAAGTAGTGTTGGGAACTGAAGCATGAATTAGTATAATATAATGACACTTGATCAACGTGATTATATTACAGTAAGTCATGCTGAGTTTCTAAATGGAACGTGATGATTCACATATCATAACATCATCATGTGCCATGTTATACGACTCTTGTATTCTATTTAACCTCTAAAATATCAAGAAAATATTTCTTGATGATTCGGCCTTTTCCAAGGTATTCTAGTAATTTGACAAGTCAAGATCGTGCCATCACAATTTCCTTCCTGGAACATTAACAATGTTCATTCCGAAATTCATATATCTGTGAATTCTGGTCCATTAGAAGCGGTGCTTAATCGCAAGAAGAAGAAACGAAAGGACAAAACTCCGAAATAGAAATTGGGGTATAAATTGCAGCAAATAAAGAGAGCATTAACTGTGAATGATAATGATTATAGAAGACAGAAGCAGAGACTTTGAAATATAAAGGAACACATAAAGCCCAACGATAAACCAGAAATTATAAACCATATATATCGATGCATATAGCAATATAAAGACACGGGAGAACTAGAAACACTATAAACCCAAGAGTATAGTAGAAGTAAATAGATTCTTCCGGCGGTAGATGAAAAAGAAGAATGACCGATATGAAAGTTAGAAGTATATCGAGAATCAGAACTGGATGAAGCATATTGATGAATACTTTAAAATATGAGTTGAGGGGGAAAGAATAGAAGGTGATGAAACATGACTAGGAACTTAGAAATCAACAGATTTAACTCACACAATGGCGGAATAAGTGAATCAAACCCTCTAGTGAATAGGTTAAGTTTTTTTTTTTGATTAATTTACTCAAACCACAACTAAATCAAGTGTGATTAGATCAACACCTAGAGCTATTATTCACCACCTGGGTGATTTGGACTGAGAGAGAATCGGAGGAGCTCACTAGATCTGAGTGTGTGTAACAAATGAGAGGCTTAACCTAAAATGAAGAACATAAGACTTTATATACCCCTGATGTTGACTCACCCATACGATTCATTCATCACATGTACGAGTTAGCTTCATCAGCCGTACTGGTGATCACTCACTCGTGTCTTCTCATTTAGGTTGTAATTGTGACTTAGCTCAGCATCAACCGTGCGTATGAGCCTGTCAGTCGTACTAGTGAGGCTTCACTCGTACGTCTGACTAAGTCTAATATAGTCAAACATATAAATCTCGTTCCTGCAGTTCTTGTAACCACATACAAACACGGATAGGATAATAACGAGCAATCATGGTGGCCTGTAAACTGTTGTACCTGCAATGGACATGGGTAGATGTCTAGGGACTTGCATAAAATGCATCAACGGAAGGTGTGAGTTGTAAGGAAACGAAGGAGGTGAATTTATAAGAAAATCTCCGATAGAACAATTAAAATGGACGATCGCATTTAAAGCGGATCCTAATTCCCTTGATTACCGGAGAGTCAAATCTTATTAAGAAGATTTTCTTCAAATCCCTTGAAATCTGGGAATCAATCATATCTACGTCAAATGATAAGATGAATCTACACTTACTCATTTCACTCTTCTATGTTAGCTTCATTCGTACTCTTCATATAAATGGATTGTTTATCCAAATTATTCGCTGATGATAAAACTCTAATTTTCAGCCCGTATGCATCATGAAAACATATTTATTATCATTCACGACCTTTCCACTCAAATTTCGGGATGAAATTTCTTTAACGGGTAGGTACTGTGACAACCCGGAAATTTCTAACCAAATTTAAACTTTAATCTTTATATGTTTCCGACACAATAAGCAATATTTGTTAAGTTAAATTTCAAGAATTTTAAACTATGTTCATACATTCATTCAACCTTGACCAAGTTCCAACGACTCACGAACCATTAAACGAATATGATTATATATGTATATGTGTATATATATTATAACTTGAAACGTAAATAAAATATTAGATTAAATACTTTATATGATTGTATCTGTTTCAAAATGTTTATCAATGGAATTAGAAGATAAGATCAAGTGATTGAATTATCAGATATATTGAATTATGATTACAAGTCTCTATTGAAAGGCCCACGTTGATTTGAAAAATCTTTCCATTTTAACAATATTCGAAAAATGGTAAAGTGATTTATAAATAAGAACAAATTGTTAATCATTGAGAACTAGACAAAGGATAGTGGAAGATTGAATTTCATAAAGACTCGATTGATCTATTTAGTTTCAAACGTATAAAAAATGTTTTTAGTTTAAAAAGAACTTTATTATTAAAACGTATATAACTTTTATAAATATCTAGAACCACTTTTGACAACTCATTACTTAACTAGTATGATAAAGATAACGATATTTATATTTTATTTTATGAAATATATATAACGATTTAAATTAATATTATATATATTTATACGCGTATTATACATACATAGTTTTATACTTTTACTATACTTAAACTTTACCTTTACTTTATTTTTACTTTACTTTAACTTTAATAATTCACTTTAATAATTCATACTTTAATAATTCATAATTTAATAATTCACTTTATTAATTCATACTTTAATAATTCACTTTAATAATTCATACATTAATAATTCACTTTAATAATTCAAAAATCTATTATAAATAGAATTCAATAGGTTTCATTATTTCATAGAAACTTGAAAATATTTTTCTCTAAACTCTCTCAATCGATATACATATATATATATATATTTACTCCGTATTATTTCAAGATATTATTAGTATACATAAAATATTACTACGGAGTGCTGTCCGAGTGATTTCGAAATTGTTTTTCGAGTGGGATATGATTAAGGAAATTATGGGTTATAGCTATGGAGGTGATTGAGTATGGTTCATGGGTATGCTCGTGAGGTCAATATAGTGTTTATCATTTCCGTTGCGTGTACGTACCTTTCCTGCAATATTGAATCTCAATATTGATACGTGAGTACTCATAATTTAACTTTTACATACTAATAGTGTATCCCTGACTAGTGCTCAAGTATTTAGGATTATGCATGCTTGTACTTTTGATATTGCCCTTAGACAGATTAGGTTGAATCTTGAATTAGTTACACTTGCGGTTGAGATAAGGTATAAGATATGCATGTCCTTGGAAAGCTAGCGAAAAATTAAGAACTTTTCCTTTAGATATCGAATGGTTTCGATGAACGGATTAGAAGTTATAATCAATTGAATTTTCGATATTTTTATTAAAAATGATTATTATTATCGTCGTTTTTATCGTCGTTCTATTTTTATCTTATTATTATCATTATTATTATCTTTATCAATAAAAGGGATTTATCATTAAATTTTTTTTTTTTTATTATTACTATCGTTATTATCGTTAAAGTTATAATTAGTATTATTATTATTATCCAATTATTATTATTATTATTATTGGTATTATTATTATTATTATCATTATTAATATATATATCATTATTTAAAAATGGTTATTGTTATTGTTATTATTATTATTACTATATTATCATTAAGATAATTAATAGTATTATCGTTAATAATGTTATAGTAACTATCATTATTAATATTAGTGTAATTAAAACAAATATTTGTAACACATAATTATTTTGATTACTATTATTATCATTATTATGAACACTATATAAAAGACGATTAAAAGCTATTAAACGAAACGATTAGGAAATAATGGGTAAGAGTATCATGATGAAATTAAATATTATAAGATATTGATTTAGATAAAATTATCGTTCTTATTATTTTTATCATTACTATTATTATTAAAAGTATCGTTAGTATTAAAACTATCATTTTAACAAAAATTATCATTTTAATAGACATGTCATTGTTACTATAAAATATCATTATTATTATTATTTTAAATAGAATTATTATTTTAAAGATAATATTAAAAATTATCATAAATATTAAAGTTATCATAATTAGAATTATCGTTTTATCATAATGTCATCTTAGTAATTATAAATATTGATATTTTTATAATAATTATTATTATTACAAAATAATACAACTTTTACTTACTATCATTATAGATATTATTTTATCAAATAAATATGTGATACAAACATATTTTACTACGTGTAATAACTTACGTTAATAATACCTATC
Source organism: Rutidosis leptorrhynchoides (assembly GCF_046630445.1). Lineage (NCBI taxonomy): Eukaryota > Viridiplantae > Streptophyta > Magnoliopsida > Asterales > Asteraceae > Rutidosis > Rutidosis leptorrhynchoides. The sequence goes on along the minus strand of NC_092338.1, from coordinate 248,962,101 downwards.
ATATTATCTTTATAATATTAAATGAACCCTATAAATTTTATTACTTAATATATATAAAAGTATATTTTATTATATAAATTTAATATAAAATTTTATTTATTAATAAATAAATTATATTATTTACTCTAATAAATCTTTTAAAAATATAAAATGACGATATTTAAACTATATATTAATCATGTATAGATTTTTGGAAATTATTTTGAGTCAAATTTACTTTTGTTGACTTTTGCATATTAGTCTCGAGCATTAGGATTGTGGTACACTATGACTTGACCTAATTTGTTAGACAAATATTGACCAACACATAAATATATATAATTAATTTAGGTTCGTGAATCCGAGGCCAACCTTGCACTTGTTCAATGACGTTATATGTATTTTTACTACGAAATACAGTATGGTGAGTTTCATTTGCTCCCTTTTTACTCATTACATTTTTGGGCTGAGAATACATGCAATGTTTTATTAACTGTTTTACAATATTTATATGTGTGAGTTTCATTATTCCCTTTTTATATATATTTTTGGGCTGAGAATACATGCAATTTTTTAATAACTATTTTACAATATTTATATGCGTGAGTTTCATTTGCTCCCTTTTTAAATGCTTTTGCAATATATATTATTTGGGACTGAGAATACATGCTCTGCTTTTATAAATGTTTTACGAAATAGACACAAGTAATTGAAACTACATTATATGGTTGAATGATCGAAATCGAATATGCCCCTTTTTATTAAGTCTGGTAATCTAAGAATTAGGGAACAGACACCCTAATTGACGCGAACTCTAAAGATAGATCTATTGGGCCTAACAAACCCCATCCAAAGTACCGGATGCTTTAGTACTTCGAAATTTATATCATGTTCGAAGGAGGATCCCGGAATGATAGGGGATATTCTTATATGTATCTAGTTAATGTCGGTTACCAGGTGTTCACCATATGAATGATTATTTTTGTCTCTACGCATGGGACGTATATTTATGAGAACTGGAAATGAAATTCTTGTGGTCTATTAAAATGATGGAAATAAATGATTATGATAAACTAATGAACTCACCAACCTTTTGGTTGACACTTTAAAGCATTTTTATTCTCAGGTGTTAAAGAAATCTTCCGCTGTGCATTTGCTCATTTTAAAGATATTACTTGGAGTCTTTCATAGCATATTTCGAAGAACGTTGCATTCGAGTCATTGAGTTCATCAAATATTATTATTAAATCAATTTATAATTGGATAGTGGATATTATGAAATGGTATGCATGCCTGTCAATTTTCGATGTAAAGAAAGATTGTCTTTTAAAAACGAATGCAATGTTTGTAAAAATGTATCATATAGAGGTCAAATACCTCGCAATGTAATCAACTATTGTGAATCGTTTATAATGTATATGAACGGGTCCTTTCACAATCCATTGGCTTGCGGGTGCGCAACAGATGTAAATTTTTGAACAATGTTTAATTCTTTGCACCAACTTTTAAATGGATCTTTCGCTATTTGCACACCATTATCACTAACAATTTCACGAGGTATGCCAAATCTATAAATGAAATATTCCAATACAAAATTTTGCACTTGCACCCCTGTAATTGTGCGCAGCGCCTTTGCTTCCACCCACTTGGTGAAATAATCAGTTGTCACGATCAGGAACTTCACATTTCCTGCTCCCGAGAGAAATGGTCCCACAATATCAATTGCCCATTTATAGAATGGCCAAGGCGAGTTTACTGAAATCATATCATGCCTTGATTTTCTGTTCTATGGCGCATGCCTTTGACAACTTTTGCACCTTTTTACTATTTTTTTCCACATCGCGATATAGGGTTGGCTAGAAATAGCCCATCCGCATAATTTTAGACGCAATAGTCTTATATCCAGAATGTAGTGCACAGGAACGCTATGAACTTCTTCAATAATCATTTTTGCCTCTACAGGCCCAACACAGCGCATTAATGGCATTGTAAGATTTGCGATACAAGATATTATTTTCGATGGTATACATAGGCGACCTTATGCACAGTAATCTTACCTCATTTTTATCTTCCAGCAATATGTTATTGAGTAGATTTTCAATGATTGGATTCATCCAATTTGGTTGTACTTCTTCGAAGGCCACAACAACTAACCCGCCTTCGATTGATTTGTTAGGCAATTCGTCCACCCAAACCTGTTTTGAAAATGCAAAAAAGTTAAGGCTGTAAGTTTGCTTAATGCATCTGCCATTTTGTTCTGACTTCTTGAAACTTGTGCGAGCTCAAAGTGCTAAAACTTCTTCGCAGTTTCTTTTAACAACTGTAAATACTTTTGCATAGAAAGCTCATGTGCATCAAAGGATCCATTAAACTGATTAGAGACCAACTGCGAATCAACATATGCGAGGAACTTAGTGATGTTTAGTTTAAGTAAAATGTTTAATCTGTAAAGACCCGTCCTTATCCACCTGGACGAAGTCATCAACATTTGGTCCCATTGCGATGATCGACTCCAAGTAATGTCCTTAAAATGAGCAAATGCACAGCGGAAGACTTAATTCGTACCTGAGAATAAACATGCTTAAAAGTGTCAACCAAAAGGTTGGTGAGTTCATAGGTTTATCGTATCAATTATTTCATTATATTAATAGACCACAAGATTTCATAATCATAAACATAATACACTCGCAAGTGTATGTAAAGCATTCTAAGTGGTTGAGCACTTGGTAACCATACTTAACATTTAATCACGTCGCATATTCCCTTTATTATGAAATCTAACTACACCGTACCAAGTGTAGTCACCGAAACGAAGTACTGTGCAACCGTTGAATACTGGTCGTCCAGTCCGGTTGGGGTTGTCAGGCCCGATAGATCTATCAACAGGATTCGCGTTTACAATACCACATGTAAATAGTAGTTACCAAGCTACAGGGAAGTATGCCAGTGGTACAACTCAACGTAGAATATATTTTTAAGTACTTGTGTCTATTTCGTAAATATTTATAAAAGCAGCGCATGTATTCTCAGCCCAAAAATATATATTGCAAAAGCAATTAAAAAGGGAGCAAATGAAACTCACCTAATGTATTTTGTAGTAAAAATACAAATGACTATTTTGAACAGTGCAGGGTTGACCTCGGATTCACGAACCTATATCATTTATATATGTATTAACACATATAATGGTAATCGAACAAATATATATATATTTATATAGAAAATCTTTATTTGATATATTAATATTAATAATACTATTAATAATAATGATAAAAAAAAATCATGTAAATTCTAATAATAATAATATTGATAATTTTAATAAAAATGTTAGTTTCCATAATAATACTACTTTAGTATAAATGATAATTTAAAAATAATAATACTTTTTAGTAGTAGTAGTAATAATAGTAATAATAATAATAATAATAGTAATAATAATAATGTAATTACTACCTTAAAGAGAGAGTTCCTAATAAGTATTGCTTCAATCCAAGATCGAACCCCCGACCTCTTGTTCCCAAGACACATGCCTAACTATTCCTCTACTCATCACCTTTTGTTTTAATTACTACATTATTTTCTTTTAACTCGTTCTTTCCATTTTCCTTTTTCTTCTTTTTCAGAAAAAAAAAAAAACTTCACATGCAGAGCTCGAACCCATGACCTCTCAATTAAACCAACACACGTTAAACCATCACGCTACTTGCCATTTTCTATTCAAATTCGTAAATCGAATCTATTTAACATATATGAACCTACATATTACTAATTATCATCATATCATCAACACTCATAATCATCAAGCATGGTAACCTCATCATTTTCATCATTATTTCTCGGTATCCCATCCTCACGTCATTTTTTTTTAATGATGGATTTTATTTTCGCGGCCCAACTAGAAATAATACATGTCCACTTCTTCACAAGCCCAAATGGAAAACCCAATAGGAATATCACGGCCCAAATTAACATGCACATGGCCCAACTTCCATTCTATTTGTATTTGGCTTTAGGTGTTGTGTAGTTTTTCACTAGAAGCTCGAAAGACACAATATGAAAAAGAAAAAAAAAACTCATGTTTCCACCTAATAAAGAAAAATGATACGTCCCGTTTGTCCCCTTTTTGGTCAGATTCCTAACGATAGTGGGTAACAAGTAGGGATTAGGTGTTTGTTTTTTTTTTTATTCAAACTTTAATCAAATAAAATAAAGATAAATGTTTCATTAAAGAAACACTCAAAGTTTTATTAACCATTATCTTAAACCGTCTTTCTAAACATCATCAACTTTTGATCATTTAATCATCATCAATCACCCTATATTGTCACTGAATTACGGAATTATTATCAGTGGTAGTCGATAAAGGAACAGAAACGAAAGGTAGTCAGCAGCGTATCATGATGATAACGAAGGTGGTGTTTTACGGTTGATTTCTCAGTCTAGAATATGAGAGAGAAAAAAACATAGAGAGAGTGGAAGATGAAAAGAGGGAGAGTGGCGGTTAACGGTGGTTGTCGTGTGGTTTGTGGTGCTCATGGTTGTTATGATGAAGAAAGTGGTGGCGCCTTTAAGGTGAAGGTGGTTCGTACAGTGGTGATTGTAGTTGTAGGGTTATTGTGGTGTTGATGGGTTTTAAACAGAATCGGTTTAAATGGGTTCTCGAGGGTGGTTATGTTGATGGTAGGGTGGAAGGTTTGATTAAGTGTAGAGATTGAAGTAAGTCAAGCATGTGAAAGTAGAGGTGTGTGAGTTATCTATATCTATATATATGTAAATTAGGATATATCTATATAGGCTTAGATAGATAATAATAATAATAAATATTATAATCAAATATAATTTAATCATAACACATGAATCCTTCAATCCCTAAAATTACGGATGAAAGGAATTGAAAAAGTAAGTTTGTTAGTCAAATTTAAAATAGAAGTAGAAAAAGTGTAATTATTGTGGTGGACAGGAAATTTATGAGCAACATGTATGACAAAAGAAAAATAAAAGTGATAGTGATCTATAACCCATTTTGTAATTGTTCTATATTTTATATTTAAAAAAAATTAATAATTAATAAATATATTACCCTTAAATTCTAGATATTTGATTAAGTGATGAGCACATAATGATTAGAAGATGATTAGAATAAATGATGATGCTCGTAGCTTGAATATGATATGGTTGCATAATAATGATAATAATGATATTGTTAGATGACGATAAAGAAAATTAAATGAGTTTTGAAGAAGATGAAACTGAGATATTGGTTTAATAGATTAGGGATTCCATTTATTTCGGAAGGAAACAGATGGAGGACTAGTTTTACTAATAATACTTTGTATTAAAAAAATGACAATAATAATAATAATAATAATAATAATAATAATAATAATAAATATAATAATGTTAATAATGGTGATAATAATAATTTGTATTAATTTTACAATAATAATAGTAGTAGTAATAGTATCTAATAATAATATAACAATTTACATGTATCTATTTACAAATAGTTGTTCGTGAATCATCGGGAATGGTCGAAGATTAATTGAATATATGAAACAGTTCAAAATTTTTGAGACTCAACCTAACAGGTTTTTCTTAATCGTGACAGAAATATAATATCGTATCGAGAGTTTGGTTTAAAATTAGTCGAAATTTTCCGGGTCGTCACAGTACCTACCCGTTAAAGAAATTTCGTCCCGAAATTTGATTGGGATGGTCATGGTTGACATTAAATATGTTTTCTTGACGCATGTGCGCTTATGAATAGAGTTTTATTACCATTGAGTAATAAGGAATAAATAATTTGATTATTCGAAGAGTATAGGTGAAGCTGTCGCAAAAGATTGAAATACATAAATAGAGATTCGTCTTAACTTTTGACATTCTCTTGGTTGAATTCAAAAGAAAATCTTGGAAATCTATAAGATCTGATTCTTCGAGTAAGATCTCTTTAATTAAATGTGATCATCTGTCTCGATTTCTCTGTATGGTATTTCCACTATAAATGAACTTCTTCCATTCTATTATTTTTCACCACTTATATACTTTTCTTTCCTCAATTCTTACTTCCAAAGATTGTGAAAATGCTTAATCCATTTCTAATCCTTATCCTTATTCTTACTATCGCAACAATTATTCTCCTTTTCCAACTACCACCGGATGAATCTGTTTTCTTCCACTTCGCCCTTGGGGTTATAGTGCTTTTAATCCTCCCGTGTCTTTATATTGCTATAAACATTGATATATACGGTTTGTAATTTATGTGTCGTTATCAGGCTTTATATCTTCTCTTATACTTCGAAGTCCTTGCTTCCGTTTTCTATAATCATTGTCATCCCCAGTTAATACTCCCCCCTATTTGCTGCGATTTATACTCCAATTTCTATTTCGGAGCTTTGTCCCTTCGTTTCTTCTTCTTGCAATTGGCATCTCTTGTAATGGTTCAAAATTTGTAGATATAAGTTTCAGAATGAGCATTGTTAATGTTCTAAGAAAGAAACGGTAATAGCACAATTTGACTTTTCAAATTACCAGAATATTTGGGAAAAGACCGAATCATCAAGAAATATATTTTCTTGAAATGTTTAGAGGTTAAATAGAATACAAAAGTCGTGTAACATGGCACATGATGACGGTACTGTGAATCATCACGTTCCATTAGAAACTCAGCATGACTTACTGTAATATAATCACGTTGATCAAATGTCATTATATTATACTAACTCATGCATCAGTTCCCAACACTACTTCAAAAGCATTCAAATTTTAAACTCGCAGGTTTGCAGAATATAGAAACTAATAGTCTCTCATATGATGTAACGTTGATAGCTCAAAGAGATAAATGATTTCAGATAAGATTAGTTATGAAAATATATTCAGAAATATCGAGGATATTTATAATGAAAGATACGATAATATCTTTGAATATCTAAGATCAGAGGATGATGGAGACTATTGTTCGCAAGGGCTTAAAGTAAGGAGCAAGATATTCGCTAAAGACTTCAGTAGGCATTGAATTATTTGGATTCTTTGAAGTCAAACTTATTCTTTGTGATTTGTCCACGGCTTCCTTCATAGTTTCGCATAATCCGCTTTTCAGCACTAAATTTTTCTATTGAGCGTTTCCAACACTCCATTCTTTATTATCAACTTTTGGCCATTAAGACCATCTACAACATGCTGCTTCGTCAGCATTTTCAAAGTTAACGGATCTGGATCATCGGTTATCAAACCGAGGTGGTTTAAGGAGAATTGTGTTTTTAGCTGATTAAACGCTGATGGTAATATGGTGGAATATAAAAGGATCTCTGGTAACGAAGGCGAAAAGACAATGTATATATCAAGGTTATAATAAGGTTGTTTCGAACGAAAAGTCGAAGTTAACTTGTTGGAGCTGTGACAAAATTTGCTAATTTGAAAGGAATTACCAAGTTATTTTGGGTAATAATAACGCTAAAGGAATTAGCACACCTACGTGTTAAACGTTTACTCAGTTTCCGAGGGTTTTTCAGGTGCATAACTATATGCATCAATCTTTTCTTCCATAGATGAAGTGCGGCTGGTTCATCTTCTCGATTGAGGTGTTTTCAAGAATCATGAAATATTTGAACATGGATTGGAATCGTCAAGATACAAATGAGGTTTAAGATGAAATCAAGTGGCAAACTTGAAGAATTGTTTAGTTTCATATGTTATAATCAATATTTTAATTCATTTCAATTATCCAATGTTAGCAGTTCACAGTCAATAGTCCACAGTTAACAGTTCAATAATTCATATATAGTTTAATATATAATATTTGAATTAATTAATATGTATCGTGACCCGTGTACATGTCTCAGACTCGATCACAACTCAAAGTACTTATATTATTTGAGAATCAACCTCAACCCTGTATAGAGAACTCGATCATTACTGCATATAGAGTGTCTATGGTGATTCCAAATAATATATATAGATGCGTCGATATGATATGTCAAAACCTTGTATACGTGTCCCGATATTTAAAGTGCGTAAAATAAATAACAGAAATTAAATGACGATAAATTAAATGCGTAAAGTAAATAACAGAAATTAAATGACGATAAATAAAATTGCGATAATTAAATTGCGATAAATAAAATGTAATCAGTTAGCTAGGAACAGTTAGCTAGAACAGTTAGCGTGGATTCTTAACAAAATTTCAATTAGTTAATTCGTTTGTTTCTAACAAATTTTATTTTGTCCAATGTTTTCTTCATTATGCCACTTGTTAGATTTTGATAAGTCAAAATCCAAATATGAAATTGAATGAAAAGGTTTATTTTGCGGTGAACGGATACGTATATCGGTGGATGTAAGTAGGATAGTAAATGACAGTTGAATCAGATTGGAAGAATGTACATTATAACTTATTAAGGTGAAATCTAAATATTCCTCGGGTATTACCTACCCGTTAAAATATTTTCACCGTTAATAGTTTATACAAACGAATTTTTAATTACAATCTTTATGAAAATGTACTTACATATATATTTTCTTCAGATGTAATCATGGATTTAATGAGTCAATAAGATATTAAACTCATTTGATTTACCGTTAGAACTAGAATACATAATCTCTAAAACATTAGAGATTATATAATCGCCATGAAGAACGAAGATAATTGATGTAGAACGATACGTAGAACGATGATTATACTTGAGGTACAGAGTGAGATGTTGAGGCATGGATTGTTGATTGTACTGTTGATGTCGGTGATGTTGATGAATCTGGTAAATTTTGCACCATATTTTTCAAGGCTACAACTCGGGTGCAAAGCTTGTTGACTTATTACTCAGAGATGATTGTCGGTAGGAACGCGCGAATGAATAAGGTTCGTAATATGGGATAGTATATAATCATGACGAGATACTTTAGCACTGAGTGAGAAAATGGTGTCTCGAACAGGTTCGCCGGTAAGTGCTTCAGGTTCATTGTCAAGAGGGCAATGTGGTGGATGGAAGGGATCGCCTTCTTCGCGTCTCCATTGGTTAAGTCGATTACGAACCCATCAGATAAATTGGGGATGGCTGATTGGTTGATTCATTCTAGTGACGTTGTCTTCAGAACTCGAGTGAAAATCCATATCGAAATCCGAGGGACTTGAACTAGTGGTGAGTTCCATTGCGTACGATTGAATAAAGGATTTTTCGATATAAAATGATTTTCGGATATCGGATGACATTCTAATTATATAGAATACCTATACATAGTACAGAAGATCCCGTAGATTATGAAGGGATTTAAGGAAACGTGTCAGATAACGTCTAAAGTAATAGATACGCTAAGATATGAATTAGCAGATACGCTAAGATATGAATTTATCTGTACACTATCTATCAAATAAGTGCAGGAAGTCGTGTCTAGACTTAGGAATGATAAGCAGGAAATTTTCTACTAGGAATGATAAACAATACTTATAATATGCAGCTAAGGTCGAAGTCCAGACTCACTAATGCATCCTAACAACTATCAGTTAGACACACTAATGCAAGACCTGGTTCGCTAGGACCAACGCTCTGATACCACCTGTAAAGACCCGTCCTTATCCACCTGGACGAAGTCATCAACATTTGGTCCCATTGCGATGATCGACTCCAAGTAATGTCCTTAAAATGAGCAAATGCACAGCGGAAGACTTAATTCGTACCTGAGAATAAACATGCTTAAAAGTGTCAACCAAAAGGTTGGTGAGTTCATAGGTTTATCGTATCAATTATTTCATTATATTAATAGACCACAAGATTTCATAATCATAAACATAATACACTCGCAAGTGTATGTAAAGCATTCTAAGTGGTTGAGCACTTGGTAACCATACTTAACATTTAATCACGTCGCATATTCCCTTTATTATAAAATCTCACTACACCGTACCAAGTGTAGTCACCGAAACGAAGTACTGTGCAACCGTTGAATACTGGTCGTCCAGTCCGGTTGGGGTTGTCAGGCCCGATAGATCTATCAACAGGATTCGCGTTTACAATACCACATGTAAATAGTAGTTACCAAGCTACAGGGAAGTATGCCAGTGGTACAACTCAACGTAGAATATATTTTTAAGTACTTGTGTCTATTTCATAAATATTTATAAAAGCAGCGCATGTATTCTCAGCCCAAAAATATATATTGCAAAAGCAATTAAAAAGGGAGCAAATGAAACTCACCTAATGTATTTTGTAGTAAAAATACATATGACTATTTTGAACAATGCAGGGTTGACCTCGGATTCACGAACATATATCATTTATATATGTATTAACACATATAATGGTAATCGAACAAATATATATATATTTATATAGAAAATCTTTATTTGATATATTAATATTAATAATACTATTAATAATAATGATAAAAAAAATCATGTAAATTCTAATAATAATAATATTGATAATTTTGATAAAAATGTTAGTTTCCATAATAATACTACTTTAGTATAAATGATAATTTAAAAATAATAATACTTTTTAGTAGTAGTAGTAATAATAGTAATAATAATAATAATAATAGTAATAATAATAATGTAATTACTACCTTAAAGAGAGAGTTCCTAATAAGTATTGCTTCAATCCAAGATCGAACCCCCGACCTCTTGTTCCCAAGACACATGCCTAACTATTCCTCTACTCATCACCTTTTGTTTTAATTACTACATTATTTTCTTTTAACTCGTTCTTTCCATTTTCCTTTTTCTTCTTTTTCAGAAAAAAAAAAAAACTTCACATGCAGAGCTCGAACCCATGACCTCTCAATTAAACCAACACACGTCAAACCATCACGCTACTTGCCATTTTCTATTCAAATTCGTAAATCGAATCTATTTAACATATATGAACCTACATATTACTAATTATCATCATATCATCAACACTCATAGTCATCAAGCATGGTAACCTCATCATTTTCATCATTATTTCTCGGTATCCCATCCTCACGTCTTTTTTTTTTTAATGATGGATTTTATTTTCGCGGCCCAACTAGAAATAATACATGTCCACTTCTTCACAAGCCCAAATGGAAAACCCAATAGGAATATCACGGCCCAAATTAACATGCACATGGCCCAACTTCCATTCTATTTGTATTTGGCTTTAGGTGTTGTGTAGTTTTTCACTAGAAGCTCGAAAGACACAATATGAAAAAGAAAAAAAAAACTCATGTTTCCACCTAATAAAGAAAAATGATACGTCCCTTTTGTCCCCTTTTTGGTCAGATTCCTAACGATAGTGGGTAACAAGTAGGGATTAGGTGTTTGTTTTTTTTTTATTCGAACTTTAATCAAATAAAATAAAGATAAATGATTCATTAAAGAAACACTCAAAGTTTTATTAACCATTATCTTAAACCGCCTTTCTAAACATCATCAACTTTTGATCATTTAATCATCATCAATCACCCTATATTGTCACTGAATTACGGAATTATTATCAGTGGTAGTCGATAAAGGAACAGAAACGAAAGGTAGTCAGCAGCGTATCATGATGATAACGAAGGTGGTGTTTTACGGTTGATTTCTCAGTCTAGAATATGAGAGAGAGAAAAACATAGAGAGAGTGGAAGATGAAAAGAGGGAGAGTGGCGGTTAACGGTGGTTGTCGTGTGGTTTGTGGTGCTCATGGTTGTTATGATGAAGAAAGTGGTGGCGCCTTTAAGGTGAAGGTGGTTCGTACAATGGTGATTGTAGTTGTAGGGTTATTGTGGTGTTGATGGGTTTTAAACAAAATCGGTTTAAATGGGTTCTCGAGGGTGGTTATGTGATGGTAGGGTGGAAGGTTTGATTAAGTGTAGAGATTGAAGTAAGTCAAGCATGTGAAAGTAGAGGTGTGTGAGTTATCTATATCTATATATATGTAAATTAGGATATATCTATATAGGCTTAGATAGATAATAATAATAATAAATATTATAATCAAATATAATTTAATCATAACACATGAATCCTTCAATCCCTAAAATTACGGATGAAAGGAATTGAAAAAGTAAGTTTGTTAGTCAAATTTAAAATAGAAGTAGAAAAAGTGTAATTATTGTGGCGGACAGGAAATTTATGAGCAACATGTATGACAAAAGAAAAATAAAAGTGATAGTGATCTATAACCCATTTTGTAATTGTTCTATATTTTATATTTAAAAAAAATTAATAATTAATAAATATATTACCCTTAAATTCTAGATATTTGATTAAGTGATGAGCACATAATGATTAGAAGATGATTAGAATAAATGATGATGCTCGTAGCTTGAATATGATATGGTTGCATAATAACGATAATAATGATATTGTTAGATGACGATAAAGAAAATTAAATGAGTTTTGAAGAAGATGAAACTGAGATATTGGTTTAATAGATTAGGGATTCCATTTATTTTGGAAGGAAACAGATGGAGGACTGGTTTTACTAATAATACTTTGTATTAAAAAAATGACAATAATAATAATAATAATAATAATAATAATAATAATAATAATAATAATAATAATAATAATAATGATAATAAATATAATAATGTTAATAATGGTGATAATAATAATTTGTATTACTTTTACAATAATAATAGTAGTAGTAATAGTATCTAATAATAATATAACAATTTACATGTATCTATTTACAAATAGTTGTTCGTGAATCATCGGGAATGGTCGAAGATTAATTGAATATATGAAACAGTTCAAAATTTTTGAGACTCAACCTAACAGGTTTTTCTTAATCGTGACAGAAATATAATATCGTATCGAGAGTTTGGTTTAAAATTAGTCGAAATTTTCCGGGTCGTCACATAATCCGACAAGCATCGCCTCATATTCAGCTTCATTATTTGTAACATCAAAATTGGAACGTAGCGCATATGTATGCTCTTCGCCACTTGGGCTTGTTAGAATCAAACCCGTACCCACACCTTCTGTGCATGATGCGCCATCAGTAAATAAATCCCATGTTTTGCCTTGAACAGGCTTCAATTCTATTCTTTCATGAATTACTTCCAATTCGCCTGTCATTTATACAAGATAATCCGCCAAAACTTGTCTTTTCACAGAAGTCCATGGAAGATATGTTATTTCATAAGATCTTAATTCAATTGCCCATTTAGCAAGCCTTTCAGATATTTCAGGCTTGTTGAGAACATTTTTAACTGGTAAATCAGTTAAGACATGAATAGGATGCCCTTGAAAGTATCTCCGCAACCTTCTTGATGTTAAGAGCAATGCGTAAACAAATTTCTCCATGGGCGCATAATTAATCTCGCTTCCTGTAAGTGCCTTACTTACAAAATAAATTGGTTTTTGCATTTTATCACGTTCCGCAACCAACACTGAGCCAAAAGCCTCGTTCGCAATTGAAACATATAGGTATAAAATTTCACCTTTTATTGGTGCAGTTAGCGTAGGTAATGTTGCCAACAATTGCTTCATTTCCTGAAACGCGCTATCTGCTTCCACAGTCCATACAAAATTCTCCAGATTCAAACATTCTTTTAGCGTTTTAAAGAAAGGCAATTGTCTTTCCGCAGCTTTTGACAAAATTTGGTCAAAGCCGCCAACTTTCCTGTTAAGCTTTACACTTCTTTAATTGTTTTTGGCACTTTCATGTTTTCGATTGCGGCTATCTTTTTAGGATTGGCTTTAATGCTCAGTAACATAATATCCCAAAAATTTGCCTTCTTTCTCCCCGAAGCTACACTTCAATGGATATAACTTCATATTAATTTTTTGCAGATTTTGAAATGTTTCTGCAATATCTTGCAGCATTTGCTCTTGCGTTTTGCTTTTTATTACCAAATCATCCACATACACCTCATGATTACGCCCAATTTGGCTTTCAAATGAGCTATCTATCAAGCGTTGATATGTAGCGTCAGCATTCTTAAGTCCAAATGGCATCTTGATATAACAAAATATGCCTTTTCCCGTGTAAAATGCAATTTTATCCTCATCTTCCTCCGCCGTTGCGATTTGATGATATCCTTTATAAGCATTCAAAAAACACTTAAAAGGATACACATTTATTGATTCAACTTTCCAATCTATTTCTGGCAGCGAATAATTATCCTTAGTACAAGCTTTATTGATATCTTTGAAATTAATGCACATCCGCCACGATCCATCGGGCTTTTTGACCAACACTGGTTTTGCAACTCAAAGTTTGGTATTTTACTTCGCGTAAAATCCCTGCCTTAATGAGTTTATTTACTTCTGCACATAACCACTTCATGCGATCTGGAACCATACCTCTGCGCTTTTGAATTATTGGTTTTAGTGCAGGATTGAAATGTCCCGTTCATATTGATTATAAACGTTCCATATTAATTGATTTCATCGCGAGGTTTTGACCTCTATATGAGATGTTTTTCAAAGACTGCATTCATTTTTAAAACAACCATAACCTTTATTTTATCGATAAAGGTTTAAAAAGCATTACGTAGATTATCAAATAATGATAATCTAAAATATACCGTTTACACACGACCATTACATAATGGTTTACAATAAGAATATATTACATCCAAAATAAGTTTCTTGAATGCATTTTTTACACAATATCATACAAGCAAGGACTCCAAATCTTGTCCTTATTTTAGTATGCAACAGCAGAAGCTCTTAATAATCACCTAAGAATAAACATGCTTAAAACGTCAACAAAAATGTTGGTGAGTTATAGGTTTAACCTATATATTATCAAATCAAAATAATAGACCACAAGATTTCATTTTTATAACACATCTCATATCAGGCATTTCGCAAACTGCATAGAGATAAAAATCATTCATATGTTGAACACCTGGTAACCGAATTTAACTTAATGAACAGAATATCCCCAAAACAGAACCTCTCGTCTGTATAATAATCTCGAAGTACTAAACCATCCATAACCTGAATGGGGGTTGTTAAGCCCAATAGATCTATCTTTAGGATTCGCGTCAATTAGGGGCCATTTCCCTAATTCATAGGTTACCAGACTTGAAGGGCGATATTCGGTTTAATAATCCAATCATAGAATGTAGTTTTGCGTACTTGTGTCTATTTTGTAAAACATTTATAAAGCTGCATGTATTCTCATCCCAAAAATATTAGATTTTAAAAGTGGGACTATAACTCATTTTCACAGATTTTTACTTTGCCAGAAGTAAGACTGGGCCACTGGTCGATTCACGAACCTATAACAAATGTGTACATATATATCAAAGTATGATCAAAATATATTCACAATATTTTTTATTACGTTTTTATTATTTAAGTTTGTTAAGTTAGCAGTCCTCGTTAGTAACCTACAACTAGTTGTCCACAGTTAGATGTACAAAAATAAATCAATATATATTATCTTGAATCAATCCACGACCCAGTGTATACACGTCTCAGGCTAGATCACAACTCAAAGTATATATATTTTTGAAATCAACCTCAACTCTGTATAACTAACTCAAACATTACTGCATATAGAGTGTCTATGGTTGTTCCAAATAATATATATAGATGGGTCGATATGATATGTCAAAACAATGTATACGTGTCTATGGTATCCAAATATTACATAATATGTATAATACAATATAAATTAGTTAGGATATGTTTAGTCTAGATTTGTTACAAAATTTTCGTAGCTAAAACTAGCAAGTTTATCCAATTTTGTTTTACCGTCATTTCCTCGTTTCAAATCTGTTTTGAGTGATTCAAGTTGCTATGGTTTCATAATGAACTAAAATTTATGAAACTAAACAAAAAAAGTATAAGTTTATAGTCAGAAATACATGTTACAAGTCATTTACTAAAGAGGTAGTCATTTCTGTCGTAAGAACGACATCTTGATGACCATTTTGAAAAACATACTTCCACTTTGAGTTTAACCATGATTTTTGGATATAGTTTCATGTTCATAAGAAAAATAATTTTACCAGAAGAACAATTTTTAAAACAAAGTTTATCATAGTTTTTAATTATCAAACCCAAAACAGCCCCCAGTTTCACTACGACGGCGTATGTCCGGTTTTAAGGTGTTCTTCGTGTTTCCAGGTTTTAAATCATTAAGTTAGCATATCATATAGATATAGAACATGTGTTAGTTGATTTTAAAATTCAAGTTAGAAGGATTAACTTTATTTGCGAACAAGTTTAGAATTAACTAAACTATGTTCTAGTGATTACAAGTTTAAATCTTCGAATAAGATAGCTTTATATGTATGAATCGAATGATGTTATGAACATAATTACTACCTTAAGTTTAGTAGGTAAACCTACTGGAAGTGACAAGAAATGATCTAGCTTCAAAAGATTCTTGGATGGCTTGAAAGTTCTTGAAGTAGAATCATGACACGAAAACAAGTTGAAGTAAGATATCTGCTCGAATTAAGATTGTTATAGTTATAGAAATTGAATCAAAGTTTGAATATGAGTATTACTTTAAATTAGGGAGATAACCTACTGTAAGTAACAAAGGTTTTTTGATCTTGGATGATTACTTGGAATGGATTAGAAAGCTTGGAAGTAATCTTGCAAACTTGAAAGTGTTCTAGGTTTTATGAAACTAGAACTTATAGAATATATGAAGAACACTTAGAACTTGAAGATAGAAATTGAGAAAGATCAATTAGATGAAAAAAATTGAAGAATGAAAGTGTTTGTAGGTGTTTTTGGACGTTGGTATATGGATTAGATATAAAGGATGTGTAAGTTTGTTTTCATGTAAATAATTCATGAATGATTTATAATATTTTTTGTAATTTTGTGATATATTTCATGCTAGTTGCCAAATAATGGTTCCCACATGTTTAATGACTCACATGGGCTACTAAGGAGCTGATCATTGAAGTGTATATACCAATAGTATATACATCTAGAAGCTGTGTATTGTACGAGTACGAATACGGGTGCATACGAGTAGAATTGTTGATGAAAATGAATGAGGATGTAATTGTAAGCATTTTTGTTAAGTAGAAGTACTTTGATATGTGTCTTGAAGTCTTTAAAAGTGTACTAATACATCTAAATACACTACATGTATATACATTTTAACTGAGTCGTTAAGTCATCGTTAGTCGTTACATGTAAGTGTTGTTTTGAAACCTTTAAGTTAACGATCTTGTTAAATGTAATTAATTCATTGTTATTATACTTAAATGAGATGTTAAATTGTTATGTGAACATGATAACATGGTGTATGAATATATCTTAATATCATATATATATGTTAAAATATTATTACAACGATAATCGTTACGTATATATATTGTTTCGAAATTCTTAAGTTAGTAGTCTTGTTTTACATATGTAGTTCATTGTTAATATACTTAATGATATGTTTACTTATCATAATATCATGTTAAATATAGTGTAACAATATCTTAATATGATACATATGTATTTAGTAAGACGTTGTTATAACGATAATCGTTATATATATATATATATATATATATATATATATATATATATATATATATATATATATATATATATATATATATATATATATATATATATATATATCGTTTCGAGTTTCTTAACATAGTAGTCTCATTTTTATGTATATAACTCATTGTTAATACACTTAGTAAGATACTTACTTATCATAATATCATGTTAACTATATATATATATATATATATATATATATATATATATATATATATATATATATATATATCATATAGTTTTTACAAGTTTTAACGTTCGTGAATCGCCGGTCAACTTGGGTGGTCAATTGTCTACATGACACTCATTTCAAATAATCAAGTCTTAACAAGTTTGATTGCTTAACATGTTGGAAATATTTAATCATGTAAATATCAATTTCATTTAATATATATAAACATGGAAAAGTTCGGGTCACTACAGTACCACCCGTTAAATAAATTTCGTCCCGAAATTTTAAGCTGTAGAAGATGTTGACGAATCTTCTGGAAATAGGTGCGGGTATTTCTTCTTCATCTGATCTTCACGCTCCCAGGTGAATTCGGGTCCTCTACGAGCATTCCATTGAACCTTAACAATTGGTATCTTGTTTTGCTTAAGTCTTTTAACCTCACGATCCATTATTTCGACGGGTTCTTCAATAAATTGAAGTTTTTCGTTGATTTGGATTTCGTCTAATGGAATAGTGAGATCTTCTTTAGCAAAACATTTCTTCAAATTCGAGACGTGGAAAGTGTTATGTACAGCCGCGAGTTGTTGAGGTAACTCAAGTTGGTAAGCTACTGGTCCGACACGATCTATAATCTTGAATGGTCCAATGTACCTTGGATTTAGTTTCCCCCGTTTACCAAATCGAACAACGCCTTTCCAAGGTGAAACCTTAAGCATGACTATCTTTCCAATCTCAAATTCTATATCTTTTCTTTTACTGTCCGCGTAGCTCTTGTCGACTCTGGGCGGTTTTCAATCGTTGTTGAATTTGGATGATTTTCTCGGTAGTTTCTTGTATTATCTCCGGACCCGTAATCTGTCTATCCCCTACTTCACTCCAACAAATCAGAGACCTGCACTTTCTACCATAAAGTGCTTCAAACGGCGCCATCTCAATACTCAAATGGTAACTGTTGTTGTAGGAAAATTCTGCTAACGGTAGGTGTCGATCCCAAATGTTTCTAAAATCGATAACACATGCTCGTAGCATGTCTTCAAGGGTCTGTATCGTCCTTTCACTTTGCCCATCAGTTTATGGATGTTAAGCAGTACTCATGTCTAGACGAGTCCCCAATGCTTGTTGCAGTGTCTGCCAAAACCTTGAAACAAATCTGCCATCCCTATCAGAGATAATAGAGATTGGTATTCCATGTCTGGAGACAACTTCGTTTAAATATAGTCGCTCCAACTTCTCCATTTTATCATCTTCTCTCATTGGCAGAAAGTGTGCTGATTTAGTAAGACGATCGACTATTACCCAAATAGTATCATAACCACTTGCAGTTCTTGGCAATTTAGTAATGAAATCCATGGTAATATTTTCCCATTTCCATTCTGGGATTTCAGGTTGTTGAAGTAGACGTGATGGTTTCTGATGTTCAGCTTTGACCTTAGAACACGTCAAACATTCTCCTACATATCTCGCAATATCGGCTTTCACACCCGGCCACCAAAAATGTTTCTTGAGGTCCTTGTACATCTTTCCCGCTCCGGGATGCATTGAGTATCTGGTTTTATGTGCTTCCCCAAGTACCATTTTTCTCACATCTCCAAACTTTGGTACCTAAATTCTTTCGGCTCTATACCGGGTTCCGTTTTCTCGAATATTAAGGTGGTTCTCTGATCCTTTGGGTATTTCATTCTTCAAATTCCCTTCTTTTACGAAACCCAGCTGCGCCTCCTTTATTTGAGTAGTAAGGTTAGTACGAATAATTATATTCATAGCTTTTACCAGCATAGGTTCTCTGTCCTTTCTACTCAAAGCGTCTGCTACCACATTCGCCTTCCCCGGATGGTAACGAATCTCGAAATTGTAATCATTCAATAACTCAATCCACCTACGCTACCTCATGTTTAGTTGTTTCTGATTAAATATGTGTTGGAGACTTTTGTGATCGGTATATATAATACTTTTGACCCCATATAAGTAGTGCCTCCAAGTCTTTAATGCAAAAACAACCGCGCCTAATTCCAAATCATGCGTCGTATAATTCTGCTCGTGAATCTTCAATTGTCTAGATGCATAAGCAATTACTTTCGTTCGTTGCATTAATACACAACCGAGACCTTGCTTTGAGGTGTCACAATATATCATAAAATCATCATTCCTTTCAGGCAATGACAATATAGGTGTCGTAGTTAACTTTTCCTTCAACAATTGAAACGCTTTCTCCTGCTCATCCTTCCATTCAAACTTCTTCCCTTTATGCGTTAATACAGTCAAGGGTTTTGCTATTTTGGAAAAATCTTGGATGAATCTTCTGTAGTAACCAGCCAGACCTAAAAATTGCCGTATATGCTTCGGAGTTTTCGGGGTTTCCCACTTTTCAACGGTTTCAATCTTTGCCGGATCCACCTGAATACCTTCTTAGTTCACTACGTGACCGACGAATTGAACTTCTTCCAACCAAAATGTACACTTTGAAAACTTAGCGTACAGTTTTTCTTTCCTCAACAACTCTAGCACTTTCCTCAAATGTTCTTCTTGCTCTTGATCATTCTTTGAGTAGATAAGTATGTCATCTATGAAGACAATGACAAACTTGTCAAGATATGTGAAATGTCCCGTTCTTATTGATTAAAAACGTTCCATATTAATTGATTTCGTTGCGAGGTTTTGACCTCTATATGAGACGTTTTTCAAAGACTGCATTCATTTTAAAACAAACCATAACCTTTATTTCATCAATAAAGGTTTAAAAAGGTTTACGTAGATTATCAAATAATGATAATCTAAAATATCCTGTTTACACACGACCATTACATAATGGTTTACAATACAAATATGTTACAACAAAATAAGTTTCTTGAATGCAGTTTTTACACAATATCATACAAGCATGGACTCCAAATCTCGTCCTTATTTAAGTATGCGACAGTGGAAGCTCTTAATAATCACCTGAGAATAAACATGCTTAAAACGTCAACAAAAATGTTGGTGAGTTATAGGTTTAACTTATATATATCAAATCATAATAATAGACCACAAGATTTCATATTTCAATACACATCCCATACATAGAGATAAAAATCATTCATATGATGAACACCTGGTAACCGACATTAACAAGATGCATATATAAGAATATCCCCATCATTCCGGGACACCCTTCGGATATGATATAAATTTCGAAGTACTAAAGCATCCGGTACTTTGGATGGGGTTTGTTAGGCCCAATAGATCTATCTTTAGGATTCGCGTCAATTAGGGTGTCTGTTCCCTAATTCTTAGATTACCAGACTTAATAAAAAGGGGCATATTCGATTTCGATAATTCAAACATAGAATGTAGTTTCACGTACTTGTGTCTATTTTGTAAATCATTTATAAAACCTGCATGTATTCTCATCCCAAAAATATTAGATTTTAAAAGTGGGACTATAACTCACTTTCACAGATTTTTACTTCGTCGGGAAGTAAGACTTGGCCACTGGTTGATTCACGAACCTATAACAATATATACATATATATCAAAGTATGTTCAAAATATATTTACAACACTTTTAATATATTTTGATGTTTTAAGTTTATTAAGTCAGCTGTCCTCGTTAGTAACCTACAACTAGTTGTCCATAGTTAGATGTACATAAATAAATCGATAAATATTATCTTGAATCAATCCACGACACAGTGTATACGTATCTCAGTATTGATCACAACTCAAACTATATATATTTTGGAATCAACCTCAACCCTGTATAGCTAACTCCAACATTCACATATAGAGTGTCTATGGTTGTTCCGAAATATATATAGATGTGTCGACATGATAGGTCGAAACATTGTATACGTGTCTATGGTATCTCAAGATTACATAATATACAATACAAGTTGATTAAGTTATGGTTGGAATAGATTTGTTACCAATTTTCACGTAGCTAAAATGAGAAAAATTATCCAATCTTGTTTTACCCATAACTTCTTCATTTTAAATCCGTTTTGAGTGAATCAAATTGCTATGGTTTCATATTGAACTCTATTTTATGAATCTAAACAGAAAAAGTATAGGTTTAAAGTTTGAAAAATAAGTTACAAGTCATTTTTGTAAAGGTAGTCATTTCAGTCGAAAGAACGACGTCTAGATGACCATTTTAGAAAACATACTTCCACTTTGAGTTTAACCATAATTTTTGGATATAGTTTCATGTTCATAATAAAAATCATTTTCTCAGAATAATAACTTTTAAATCAAAGTTTATCCTAGTTTTTAATTAACTAACCCAAAACAGCACGCGGTGTTACTACGAAGGCGTAAATCCGGTTTTACGGTGTTTTTCGTGTTTCCAGGTTTTAAATCATTAAGTTAGCATATCATATAGATATAGAACATGTGTTTATTTGATTTTAAAAGTCAAGTTAGAAGGATTAACTTTTGTTTGCGAACAAGTTTAGAATTAACTAAACTATGTTATAGTGATTACAAGTTTAAACCTTCGAATAAGATAGCTTTATATGTATGAATTGAATGATGTTATGAACATCATTACTACCTTAACTTCCTTGGATAAACCTACTAGAAAAGAGAAAAATGGATCTAGCTTCAACGGATCCTTGGATGGCTCGAAGTTCTTGAAGCAGAATCATGACACGAAAACAAGTTCAAGTAAGATCATAACTTGAAATAAGAATATTATAGTTATAGAAATTGAACCAAAGTTTGAATATGATTATTACCTTGTATTAGAATGATAACCTACTGTAAGAAACAAAGATTTCTTGAGGTTGGATGATCACCTTACAAGATTGGAAGTGAGCAAGCAAACTTGAAAGTATTCTTGATTTTATGTAACTAGAACTTGTAGAATTTATGAAGAACACTTAGAACTTGAAGATAGAACTTGAGAGAGATCAATTAGATGAAGAAAATTGAAGAATGAAAGTGTTTGTAGGTGTTTTTGGTCGTTGGTGTATGGATTAGATATAAAGGATATGTAATTTTGTTTTCATGTAAATAAGTCATGAATGATTACTCATATTTTTGTAATTTTATGAGATATTTCATGCTAGTTGCCAAATGACGGTTCCCACATGTGTTAGGTGACTCACATGGGCTACTAAGAGCTGATCATTGGAGTGTATATACCAATAGTACATACATCTAAAAGCTGTGTATTGTACGAGTACGAATACGGGTGTATACGAGTAGAATTGTTGATGAAACTGAACGAGGATGTAATTGTAAGCATTTTTGTTAAGTAGAAGTATTTTGATAAGTGTATTGAAGTCTTTCAAAAGTGTATAAATACATATTAAAACACTACATGTATATACATTTTAACTGAGTCGTTAAGTCATCGTTAGTCGTTACATGTAAGTGTTGTTTTGAAACCTTTAGGTTAACGATCTTGTTAAATGTTGTTAACCCAATGTTTATAATATCAAATGAGATTTTAAATTATTATATTATCATGATATTATAATGTATGAATATCTCTTAATATGATATATATATACATTAAATGTCTTTACAACGATAATCGTTACATATATGTCTCGTTTAAAAATCATTAAGTTAGTAGTCTTGTTTTTACATATGTAGTTCATTGTTAATATACTTAATGATATGTTTACTTATCATAGTATCATGTTAACAATATATATATCCATATATATGTCATCATATAGTTTTTACAAGTTTTAACGTTCGTGAATCACCGGTGAACTTGGGTGGTCAATTGTCTATATGAAACATATTTCAATTAATCAAGTCTTAACAAGTTTGATTGCTTAACATGTTGGAAAAATTTAATCATGTAAATATCAATCTCAATTAATATATATAAACATGGAAAAGTTCGGGTCACTACAATATGGCCCACACACTCAGTTCATGAGGTCCATGAACACAGCTGGTGCGTTAGTTAAACCAAACGACATAACCATAAACTCGTAATGACCGTAACGCGTCCTAAAAGCAGTCTTCAGAATATCATCCTCCTTCACCCGCATTTGATGATATCCGAAACGTAAATCAATCTTCGAATAAACTGACGAACCTTGTAGTTGATCATATAAGTCATCAATTCTCGGTGGTGGGTAACGGTTCTTGATGGTAAGTTTGTTCAACTCTAGGTAGTCGATACACAACCTGAATGCACCATCTTTCTTCTTGACAGAAAAAACAGGAGCTCCCCATGGTGATGTGCTTGGTCGAATGAAACCATGCTCTAAGAGTTCTTGTAATTGGCTTTGGAGTTCCTTCATTTCGCTTGGTGTGAGTCTGTATGGAGCACGAGCTATTGGTGCAGCTCCTGGTACGAGATCTATTTGAAATTCAACAGATCGGTGTGGAGGTATTCCCGGTAATTCTTTCGGAAATACATCAGGAAATTCTTTTGCGACAGGAACATCATTGATGTTCTTTTCTTCGGGTTTGACTTCTTCGATGTGTGCTAGAACGGCATAGCAACTTTTCTTATTAGTTTTTGTGCCTTCAAATTACTAATAAGATTTAGCTTCGCGTTGCTCTTTCCTCCGTACACCATTAAGGGTTTTCCTTTTTCTCTTACAATGCGAATCGCATTTTTGTAACATACGATTTCCGCTCTCTCCTTTTTCAACCAGTCCATGTCGATTATCACATCAAAACTCCCTAACTCTACTGGTATCAAATCAATCTTAAACGTTTCGCTAACCAGTTTAATTTCTCGATTCTGACATATCTTATCTACTGTAATTAATTTACCGTTTGCTAATTCGAGTAAAAATTTATTATCCAAAGGCGTCAATGGACAACTTATTTTAGCACAGAAATCCTTACTCATATAGCTTCTATCCGCACCCGAATCAAATAAAACATAAGCAGATGTATTGTCAATAAGAAACGTACCCGTAACAAGCTCCGGGTCTTCCTGCGCTTCAACCGCATTAATGTTGAAGACTCTTTCTCAGACTTGCCCATTATTATTCCCCTGATTTGGACATGCATTTTTGTAATGGCCCTTCTTCCCGCATCCAAAACAGGTAATGTCGGCATAACTTGTTCTGGCATTATTTGTTCCCTTAGCCATTGATCCGTAGATTTCGCACTTTGTCGCACCATGGACCTTTCTTTTACACTTAGTACACACTGCCGTACAGAGCCCAGTCAGATGGTATCCTTCACACCTCTGACATGCTTTCTGCCTCTTGTTGTTATTGTTGGGATTGTTGTTGTTGCGGTTGTTATTGTTGTTTAAACGGTTGTTGTAGTTGTTGCTGGGGTAGTTGTTGTTGTTGCATTTGTTGTTGCGAAAATTGGTGCGATTGTAGTTGTGATTGTTGTATTGATTGTTAAAATTGTGACCATTGTCACTGGTTTCTTCCCACTTTCTCTTGATTTGTTTCGTGTTGGCTTCTTCGGCCGCCTGCTCTTTAACTCTTTCCTCGATCTGATTTATGAGTTTATGAGCCATTCGACTCGCCTTTTGTATGGAGGCGGGCTCATGTGAACTTATATATTCTTAGATCCTTTTTGGTAACCCTTTTACAAATGCATCGATTTTCTCCTCTTCATCTTCGAACGCTCTTGGGTACAATAAACACAACTCCGTGAATTGTTGTTCGTATGCGGTAATGTCGAAACCTTGTGTTCGTAATCCTTTAAGCTCTACTTTGAGCTTATTGACCTCATTTCTGGGACGATACTGCTCATTCATCAGATGTTTGAATGCTGACCACGGTAGTGTGTACGCAGCATCTTATCCTATTTGCTCTAGGTAGGTATTCCACCATGTTAACGCAGTACCAGTGAAGGTATGCGTAGCGTATTGTACTTTGTTTTCTTCTGTACACTTACTTATGGCAAACACCGATTCAACCTTTTCGGTCCACCGTTTCAATCTGATTGGACCCTCGGTTCCATCGAATTCCAAAGGATTACAGGCAATGAATTCTTTATAGGAGCATCCTACATGATTTCTTGTGGCGTTATTTGTATTGCTAGATTCAGAGTTATTTGAAATGTCCCGTTCATATTGATTATAAACGTTCCATATTAATTGATTTCGTTGCGAGGTTTTGACCTCTATATGAGACGTTTTTCAAAGACTGCATTCATTTTTAAAACAACCATAACCTTTATTTTATCTATAAAGGTTTAAAAAGCATTACGTAGATTATCAAATAATGATAATCTAAAATATACCGTTTACACACGACCATTACATAATGGTTTACAACAAGAATATATTACATCAAAAATAAGTTTCTTGAATGCAGTTTTTACATAATATCATACAAGCATGGACTCCAAATCTTGTTCTAATTTTAGTATGCAACAGCGGAAGCTCTTAATAATCACCTGAGAATAAACATGCTTAAAACGTCAACAAAAATGTTGGTAAGTTATAGGTTTAACCTATATATTATCAAATCATAATAATAGTCCACAAGATTTCATATTTCAATATACATCCCATACATAGAGATAAAAATCATTCATATGGTGAACACCTGGTAACCGATATTAACAAGATGCATATAAGAATATCCCCTATCATTCTGGAAAATCCTTCGGACATGATAAAAACGAATTCGAAGTACTAAAGCATCCGGTACTTTGTATGGGGTTTGTTAGGCCCAATAGATCTATCTTTAGGATTCGCGTCAATTAGTAGATCGGTTTACTAATTCTTAGGCTACCAAGCAAAAGGGGCATATTCGGCTTCGATCATTCACCCATATAATGTAGTTTCAATTACTTGTGTCTATTTCGTAAAACATTTATAAAACTGCATGTATTCTCATCCCAAAATATTAGATTTTAAAAGTGGGACTATAACTCACTTTCACATATTTTTACTTCGTCGGGAAGTAAGACTTGGCCACTGGTCGATTCACGAACCTACAACAAATATGTACATATATATCAAAGTATGTTCAAAATATATTTACAATATTTTTAATACGTTTTAATGTTTTAAGTTTATTAAGTCAGCTGTCCTCGTTAGTAACCTACAACTAGTTGTCCATAGTTAGATGTACAGAAAATAATTTGATATATATTATCTTGACCCAATCCACGACCCAGTATATACATGTCTCAGGCTAGATCACAACTCAAAGTATATATATTTTTGGAATCAACCTCAACCCTGTATAGCTAACTCCAACATTACTGCATATAGAGTGTCTATGGTTGTTCCAAATAATATATATAGATGGGTCGATATGATATGTCAAAAAATTTGCATACGTGTCTATGGTATCTCAAGATTACATAATATATTAGAACACATGTATAATACAATATAAGTTAGCTAGGATATGATTAATATAGATTTGTTACAGTATTTCCCGTAGCTACAACAATCAAAAAATATCCAATCTTATTTTACCCATAACTTCTTCATTTTAAATCCGTTTTGAGTGAATCAAATTGCGATGGTTTCAAATTGAACTCTATTTTATGAATCTAAACAGAAAATGTATAGGTTTATAGTCGGAAATTTAAGTTACAAGTCATTTTTGTAAGAGGTTGTCATTTCAGTCGAAAGAACGACGTCTTGATAACCATTTTGAAAAACATACTTCCACTTTGAGTTTAACCACGATTTTTAGATATAGTTTCATGTTCATAATAAAAATCATTTTCCCAGAAGAACAACTTTTAAATCAAAGTTTATCATAGTTTTTAATTATCAAACCCAAAACAGCCCGCGGTGTTACTATGACGGCGTATGTCCGGTTTTACGGTGTTTTTCGTGTTTCCAGGTTTTAAATCATTAAGTTAGCATATCATATAGATATAGAACATGTGTTTAGTTGATTTTAAAAGTCAAGTTAGAAGGATTAACTTTTGTTTGCGAACAAGTTTAGAATTAACTAAACTATGTTTTAGTGATTTCAAGTTTAAAACTTCGAATAAAGTAGTTTTATATATATGAATCGAATGATGTTATGAACATCATTACTACCTCAGGTTTTGTGGATAAACCTACTGGAAATGAGAAAAATAGATCTAGCTTCAAAGGATCCTTGGATGGCTTGAAAGTTCTTGAAGCAGAATCATGACACGAAAACAAGTTCAAGTAAGATTTCCACTCGAAATAAGATTGTTATAGTTATAGAAATTGAATCAAAGTTTGAATATGAGTATTACCTTGTATTAGAAAGATATTTTACTGTAAATAAGAAAGATTTTTTGAGGTTGGATGATCACTTTACAAGATTGGAAGTAAGCTAGCAAACTTTGAAGTATTCATGATTTTATGAAACTAGAACTTATAGAATTTATGAAGAACACTTAGAACTTGAAGATAGAACTTGAGAGAGATCAATTAGATAAAAAAAATTGAAGAATGAAAGTTTTTGTAGGTGTTTTTGGTCGTTGGTATATGGATTAGATATAAAGAAAATGTAATTTTGTTTACATGTAAATAAGTCATGAATGATTACTAATATTTTTTTAATTTTATGAGATATTTCATGCTAGTTGTCAAATGATGGTTCCCACATATGTTAAGTGACTCACATGGGCTGCTAAGAGCTGATCATTGGAGTGTATATACCAATAGTACATACATCTAAAAGCTGTGTATTGTACGAGTACGAATACGGGTGCATACGAGTAGAATTGTTGATGAAACTGAACGAGGATGTAATTGTAAGCATTTTTGTTAAGTAGAAGTATTTTGATAAGTGTCTTGAAGTCTTTCAAAAGTGTATGAATACATATTAAAACACTACATGTATATACATTTTAACTGAGTCGTTAAGTCATCGTTAGTCGTTACATGTAAATGTTGTTTTGAAACCTTTAGGTTAACGATCTTGTTAAATGTTGTTAACCCATTGTTTATAATATCTAAAGAGATTTTAAATTATTATATTATCATGATATTATGATATATTAATATATCTTAGTATGATATATATACAGTTAAATGTTGTTACAACGATAATCGTTCCATATATGTCTCGTTTTAAAATCATTAAGTTAGTAGTCTTGTTTTTACATAAGTAGTTCATTGTTAATACACTTAATGACATGTTTACTTATCATTTCATGATTAAACATAGTGTATCAATATCTTATTATGATTCATATGTATTTAGTTAGACGTTGTTATAACGATAATCGTTATATATATCGTTTTTGAGTTTTCTTAATTCAATAGTCTCATTTTTATGTATATACACATAGTTAAAATAACTAATGAGATACTTACTTATCATAATATCATGTTAACTATATATGTAACCATATATATGTCATCATATAGTTTTTACAAGTTTTAACGTTCGTGAATCACCGGTCAACTTGGGTGGTCAATTGTCTATATGAAACCTATTTCAATTAATCACGTCTTAACAAGTTTGATTGCTTAACATGTTGGAAATACTTAATCATGTAATTATCAAATTCAATTAATATAAATAAACATAGAAAAGTTAGGGTCACTACATTATTGTTGTTGTTTTGCATTGCAGCCTGTACCGCGGCTATGTTTGCTGCAAGGAAAACACGAAAGTCTTCCTCGCTCATGTTCAAATTCTGACGAGTCGTCGATTCCATTTCCTTCAAAAATAGCTCAAAAGAATTAAGTTAATCATATAGAATATTAAGAGTAGTCAATAGTATTTCGTAGCATAATATGAACTCATTTATAAAAGCTTTTTCTTTATATTAGCGTTTTATAGTTTTAATTCGGCTAGTACCTACCCGTTAAGTTCATACTTAGTAGCTAATATACAATTCAACTACTACAATTCTATATGAAAAATTGATTATAATAATATTTCGCGTTCAAACTTTTATACAATATTTTACAAACTTACAATATCGCTATTATACATATAGTATGAAATATAGCACACAATAACTTTGATACAAAATAGTTGTGACAACAATCCTAGTTAATACATAAGTCATTCACCAAAGGCAATAAAAACACGTAATTCATAAGTCCAGAAACAAGTCATGCATTCTGGTTTTACTAAGACTACTTCCCATCCTTGGTCTTGTGGTACATAACCGTTGTGGCCATTGCCAAGACAGCATGTTGTAATGTCGTCAAAGGGACGAGGGTTTCGTAATGTCCAACAGCCCCTTAATAATCTAAAAACCTTGTTTCTCACCCCAACTACTGAATCCGTCAATTGTGGGAAGGTTTTATTTAAAAGTTGTAATCCGATGTTCTTTTTCTCACTTTGGTGAGAAGCAAACATCACTAACCCGTAAGCATAACATGCTTCTTTATGTTGCATGTTAGAAGCTCTTTGTAACTCACGAAGTCCTATGTTGGGATATGTTGAGTCAAAATAGGTTCTTAACCCGTAGCATAAAATTGCATTTGGGTTCCCCTCATTTAACGCTTTAAATAAAACACGGTGTAACTTACGGTGTCCCCAATGTGATATACCCCATCTTTCAAATGAAAGCCTTTTATAAACTAAGACATGCCTGGAACGTTCATCAAATGTTCTACACACTAATTTCGTCGTAAAAAATTGTGCCGATGAATTCTGACCGACTTTAGACAAGATTTCATCAATCATGTCCCCGGGTAGGTCTTCTAAAATTTTTGGTTGTCTATCCTTAACAACCATTTTTGTTTTAATACTGTAAAAATAGACGATGGTTAGATTCGTAAAAGATAATTATCAAATAATACAAGCAATTTTCATATAACAAGAAAAGTACAAGCACACTTATTTTACATATTTTACACCTCATGATTACAACTCTTTATTCCGACTCACTAGTTTCTTCCTCTTCGAACCTGTTTTGTTTTGATAATTTTCTAGGGATATATAATGTTCCTCTAACACGAGCCGTTGTTTTCACAAATGGTTTAGAAAAACCTGGTGGCTTAGAGGTTCCCGGGTTATTGTTACAACTTAAGAAATACGGGTGTTGACGATACATATAAAGTTCATCGGGGTTGGAATCAGGTTTCTCTATTTTGATGCCCTTTCCCTTATTATTTTCTTTCTCATTTTCAAATTGGTTCGAGGTAATTTCTATAACATCATCGGAATCCTCATCGGGATCCGATTCATCAGAAAATTGGTAATCTTCCCAATATTTTTCTTCCTCTGCGGAAACACCATTGACCATTTTTAACTTTGGTCCATTGTTTGAGGATTTTCTTTTATTTATCTGTTTTTCTATGGTTCCTAATATTTCCTCCTCTGGAACCTCTTCTTCCGGTTCCTCCTCTTCCGGTTCCTCCTCTTCCGGTTCCTCCTATTCGGGAATTTGTGAATCTTCCCAAACTATATTCGACTCTTCATTATTATTAGGTGAGTCAATGGGATTTGTACTAGAGGTAGACATCTAACACACAATATCAAACAGGTTAAGTATTTAATATATCACATAATATTTACATGTTAACAATATATAGTTTCCAACAAAAATGTTAGGCAATCGTTTTTCAAGTAAACACGGTCGAAGTCCAGACTCACGAATGTATCCTAACGAACTCGATAAGACACACTAATGCAAATTTGTAGTTCTCTAGGACCAACGCTCAGATACCAACTAAAATATCCCGTTCATATTGATTATAAACGTTCCATATTAATTGATTTCATCGCGAGGTTTTGACCTCTATATGAGACGTTTTTCAAAGACTGCATTCATTTTTAAAATAACCATAAACTTTATTTTATCGATAAAGGTTTAAAAAGAATTACGTAGATTATCAAATAAAGATAATCTAAAATATACCATTTACACATGACCATTACATAATGGTTTACAATAAGAATATATTACATCAAAAATAAGTTTCTTGAATGCAGTTTTTACACAATATCATACAAGCATGGACTCCAAATTTTGTCCTTATTTTAGTATGCAACAACGGAATCTCTTAATAATCACATGAGAATAAACATGCTTAAAACGTCAACAAAAATATTGGTGAGTTATAGGTCTAACCTATATATTATCAAATCATAATAATAGACCACAAGATTTCATTTTTATAAGACATCTCATATCAGGCATTTTGCAAACTGCATAGAGATTATAACATCCCGTTTTTGCCGTACATATTTAGAGGTACAAACTTAATTATTAGTACGCTTATAACTTGTGCGTTTATGTGATTAAAAGACCTAAGTGCTAGTTATTGTGTATATATATATATATATATATATATATATATATATATATATATATATATATATATATATATATATATATATATATATATATATATATATATATATATATATATATATATATATATATGAATATGTATGTGTGTATATATGTGTTTAGAATATATGCATGTATAAGTATATGCATGGGTCTTTGTTGATGTTAAGTCTTGTGAGACTAAAAGATGAAGTTTAGACGTGCATAGGAAGCGTGAACATGGTGTACAAGTTGAATAAATTGTTAAGTTTTGTAAAGTTGTCGAATGGGTCAGTTGAAGGCCATTGTCGCACCGCGGAAGCCTTTGTCGTGCCGCGACATTGAACTCAAAACAAAGTCAGGAGGCCCGATAATTAGATCAAAATTTACTTGTAATGCCGCGTCGCGATGATGGGGGTCGCACCGTGACCTTCCTGGGTTGCTGACTCCGAATTCTATTTTTAAAAGGGTAAAATCGAGGGTATAATCATCTTTTCGCGTATAGATCTGATGGAGACTTTAACTCTCAGCCACTTATCCTCTATTATCCATTTCTTTTCTATTTTCTTTCTCTAATTTCTCTCAAAACTTAAAAACACATTTGATTTCAAGTGAGATTTGAGAGTGGAGAATTGTGAATAAAACCTTGGAGCAAGAATCAATGTTGTTCTCCTTGTTCTTAGCTACAAGTGGATAGTTTTGGTATGTTCTAACTCTATGTTTTGAGTTTTAATTGGTTTATGCTAGGGTTTTGTTAATTTGGAACTTGTATGACCCATTTGAGGGCTAAATGGGTGGGTTTTAGGGTAGATTGTTAAAAGTAAACCCAAATAGCCATAACCTAGGGATTGGTCATACGATTTGAGGTTGTAAGTGTTAAATGGTGTTGTTAGTCACTAATGCACTTTTTAATTGGTGAAAGAATTGTTAATGGGTAAGTTTGACTTGATTGCGAGTCTAAGTATTAAAATGGGTCAAAAGAGTACTAGTTGACCTAATTGGGTGAAATGGGTATGAAATACCCCAAGTTTGTGTTAGTTGAGTTAGTAGACTTTAATTCACTAGCTTTGGTGATTAAAGTTGAGTCATGGCCATTAATGGGCGGTTTGGTGAGTGTGAGTCATTTAATGCGGTTAGGACATTAAATGCTCAAGAATTGAATGATAGTGGTTAATTCCACTAGGTTGTATGTTAATTAAATTCATAATGTGATAGGTGCATTTCATTGGAGGTTGCGAGCTTGATTCACTAGATCACTAAAGGCGTTAAGGTGAGTGGAATAATTATATACGTACATATATGATGTATTTATTTGTAAGGTATGAGTTGTGATGTGTTGATGTGTTAAGACACCATTTCTCACGTGGCGAGTGAAGTGTCGATGTGTTAAGACACCACTCGGGAGTGAAGCATCGATGTGTTAAGATACCACTTCGAGAGATGTAACGAGTGAAGTGTCGATGTGCTAAGACACCACTCGGGGTGAAGTGTCGAAGTGTTAAGGCACCACCCGTGGGGTGAAGTATCGAGGTGTTAAGATGCCACCCGTGGCATTAGTGTACGAGGTGTTAAGTACACTAACGATTGTTATGAACTCCGACGGTCCTTTAAATACCGTTCCCTCATTCGATTGGTTAACCATGGTTGTGTGTGGATTGTAGCATATTATATTGTTTAATCTATATGCTATTGATATGCTAGCTAGTATGGTGGAAGGTTTAGTATTATACTTGTGATGGTATGATTATTTATATTGCTAGTATGTATGCGGTAAATGCGTATGTGATTGCAAGTAAGTAGGTTGTATATGTAATCGTATAATTGTTGCACTCATTAAGCATTATCTTGCCCCTCTCGTTGTTTATCTTTTTAGATGCAGGTGCGGATAAGGGCAAAGGGGTTGTTGGGTACTAGGTGTCCTTCGATGATGTTTTGTTGGAGCTTTTGAAGTTGGCCTAGCGTTTTGGGTAGTTTAGCCCCAAACCATGCTCGATGTGTTGTTTGGATTAAAACTATCATTTTTGGATAGGTCAAACTTGTATCATATTTGTTAATGGCCTTCATTCCTTTTGTAAAACGTTAAACTTGTAGTATGTTCTAATGGAACGTGTGGTATGGCTACATATTTAATTAGCGCGTAAATGTGTATTATAAAAAAAAAAAATTCGTATGGAATACGGGTTGGGTTGTTTCAAGTGGTATCAGAGCATGGTCTAAGGGATTTAGGCGACTTGAGATAGGTGCCTAGACTTAGACTTTATTGTGTATGCGCTTTTATGCGGGACTTGTAGGACTTCGGGTCGGATCGGGAATTGTTAGTGCTTAGGTTCATGTGATCTAACCTTGCACTAATTGTTTTGTGTTGTAGTTGAAATCATCAAGCGAGATAGACGTTGTACTAACGAGTTAATGCAATGTGCTCACGTAGCAATGACTAGCTACCATTGTTACGGGTGCAAATCGTGTCAAACGAGCGATGTACGACGATTGTTGAGCAAGATGGAGCGGTATGATGTATATGTGTACATGTTTGTGTCATGTCTTTTGTTCGTTGCTTAACCTCTTTCATTTTATAGAATGAAGATGAGAAATAGGCACGACACCGATAATGGGGGCACGAGCGAGGACCAGAATTCACAGCCAAAGGTGAGGCCATTTTGAAAAGTCATCATGCGTCTTTCCTTGAAGATGTTAAGAAAATGTTTCTAGATACGATTGACGAACAATTAGTCAACGTAGTAAAGGAGCAAATTAAAGTTGTCCTTCAAGGGGACAATGTCGGGAGATGAGACTTCTTCTATAAGAATTTTAAAGATGCTCAAGCTCCTACTTTTGAGGGCGAAATAGACCCGTTAAAGAGTGCCCGGTGGATCTCCGATATGGAGGGGGCTTTTCGAACTTGTGAATTCCCTCTTGATAAAAAGGAGAGGTATGGTAGTAGCATGTTAAGAGGTGATGCTAAGTTGTGGTGGGATGCGAAAATCCAAGTTTATGGTGAAGAACAATGCATGGATTTTACTTGGGACGAGTTTAAGGCGGAGTTTTTCCAAGAGTATCGAACTTCGCCTAATCTTACTAGACTTAAGGACGAGTTGCGTTCCTTGAGGCAAGGGTCGATGGATTTGAACACTCTTAAATCCGTTTACTTGTCAAAAACCCAATTTTGCCCGGAGTATGTCGGGAATGATAAAATGTTGAAGGAAGACTTTTACCGAATCTTGAATGAAAATTATCAAGAAAAGATTAGTGTGAACGTGGTGAAGAGGTTTGATGAGTTGTTTGATATGGCCGAAGGTTTCGAGTCGCTCATCTTGAGAAAGAGTGGCTTTACCTTAGGCAAAAAGAAGTTTGAAGCCTCTAGCCATTCGAACTTTTCTAACAAGAAGCACAAGAAGAGCTCCGAGAGTGTTGGTAGTGTGAGGAAGGGTGCTTCTGGTGATTTTACTTATGCTTGCTACAATTGTGGGCAAAGGGGGCACATGGCTCGTGAGTGCCCGAAACCATCATCCACAACCAATCTAACTTGTTTTAATTGCAGTAAAAAAGGGCATAAGAAGTCGGAGTGTCCCGATTTACGGGGTGATCATGTTAAGAGATTAGAGAAGGCGGCGGGCACGGTAAAGGGGTGAAATTACTTGATGACCAATGATGAAGCCAAGCGTTCCAATGAAGTTGTCTCAGGTACTTTCATGGTTAACTCTAATCCGGCACAGATACTTTTTGATAGTGGTGCTAATTTGTCGTTTGTGTCTCCAATATTTGTGCCTAAGTTAAATAAACTGCTAGCTAAGTTAAGTCATCTGGTAGAAGTCGAAATAGCAGATGGTAAAACGGTGCTAGGGGTTGGTGTTTGTAAAAATTGTAATGTTGTGTTCGGTACCGAAACTTTTGAAATCGATCTCATTCCGATGACTTTGGGTGATTTTGATATTGTTGTTGGTATGGATTGGCTCGATCGTTATAGAGCCGATATTTCATGCCATGATAAATTCATTCGTGTGAAGACCCCTAGTGGGGGAGAGTTAATTATTCATGGTGATAAGCGAAGAAGACTTGTAGCGATATGCACATATGCACGGGCACGTCGTTTTCTTGTTAGTGGTGGCATGGCTTTTCTTGCCCATGTAGTTGATACTCGTGATGAGCCACCACCCATTCGTGAAATTCCGGTGGTTAACGAATTTGAAGACTTTTTTCCGGATGAGTTACCGGGTGTTCCGGCGGAAAGACAAGTTGAATTTCGCATTGAGTTGGTTCCGGGGGCTACCCCCATTGCCAAAACTCCTTATCATTTAGCACCGACGGAAATGCAAGAGTTGTTAAATCAAACCCAAGAGTTGCTTGAAAAGCGTTTTATTTAACCGAGTTCCTCGCCATGGGGTGCTCCGGTTTTAATTGTGAAGAAGAAAGACGGTAGTATGCGGATGTGCATCGATTATCGAGAATTGAACAAAGTGACGATCAAGAATCATTATCCATTGCCTCGGATTGACGATTTGTTTGACCAACTCCAAGGCGCAACGTATTTTTCTAAGATTGACTTACGGTCCGGCTATCATCAAGTGCAGGTCCGTGAGGAAGACATAGAGAAAATGGCTTTTCGAACGCGTTATGGGCATTTTGAGTTCGTAGTTATGCCTTTTGGTCTTACGAATGCACCGGCAGCATTAATGGATCTTATGAATCGAGTGTGCCAACCTATGTTGGACAAGTCGGTAATTGTGTTCATTGACGACATACTTGTTTATTCTAAGAGTATGAAGGAACATGAACACCATTTGCGTGAAGTGTTGAAGACATTGCAGAAGAAGAAGTTGTATGCTAAATTCTCCAAATGTGAATTTTGGCTAAGGGAAGTTCAATTCCTTGGCCATATTGTGAATAAAGAAGGTATTCAAGTAGATCCGGGGAAGATAGAAACGGTGAAGAGTTGGGGGACCGACTACGCCTACGGAAATCCGAAGTTTTCTCGAATTGGCCGATTATTATCGTCGGTTTATCCAAGACTTTTCTAAAATTTCTTCTCCTTTGACGAAGTTGACAAGGAAAAATGTAAGGTTCAATTGGGAAAACGAGCAAGAAATTGCTTTTCAATTGTTAAAAGAGAAGTTGTGTCAAGCTCCGGTGTTAGTGTTGCCGAAAGGGGTAGAAGACTTAACGGTTTATTATGATGCTTCTTTAAATGGGCTCGGGTGTGTTCTGATGCAAAGGGGTAAAGTCATCGCTTACGTCTCTCGATAATTAAAGGAACACGAATAGAAATACCCGATTCATGATCTTGAATTGGCGGCGGTGGTACATGCGTTGAAAATTTGGCACCACTACTTGTATGGTGTCAAGTGTACTATTTATTCGGATCATAAGATTTTGAAACATCTCTTTGATCAACGAGATTTGAATTATCGTCAACGTACGTGGATGGATGTGGTAAAGGATTATGATTATGAGATACTATATCATCCAGGTAAGGCGAACGTGGTCGCAGATGCATTGAGTCGAAAGAGTCAACATCCGGCAATACGAGTAGGGTCGTTACGCATGATTATTACTAACGACTTTCTTGTGAAGCTTGATGAGATTCAAATAGAGGCTTACGTTCACAACAAGCATGAGGAACGAATCGTGGGGTAAACGGAGTTCATTACTTTAGGCCCGCACGGTTTGTTATCTTTTCAAGGAAGAGTGTGGGTGCCTAAGATGGGTGGTTACCGACAAGTGCTCCTTGATGAAGCACATAAGTCAAAGTATTCCATTCATCCGAGTGCAACGAAAATGTACCTTGATTTAAAGAAGGAGTATTGGTGGCCGGGCATGAAACGTGATGTTATTAAATATGTTGAACAATGCATCACATGTTTGCAAGTTAAAGCCGAACACCAAAAGCCGTACGGTAAGTTACAACCATTGGAAGTCCCGAAATGGAAATGGGAGCACATTACCATGGACTTCATTACCAAGTTACCAAAGACGGCGAGAACCCAATATGATACGATTTGGGTGATAGTTGATAGATTGACGAATAGTGCTTTGTTTCTTCCCATTCGAGAAACGATATCGTCGGAGACTTTGTCGAAGTTGTTTATCAAGGAGGTGATATCGAGACATGGGGTTCCTATATCTATTGTTTCGGATCGAGATACTTTTTTTCACATCTCGGTTTTGGAATAAGTTTCATGAAGATATGGGTACTCAATTGAAAATGAGCACGGCGTATCATCCTCAAATGGACGGTCAAACCGATACGAACCAAACGTTAGAGGATATGTTAAGGGCGTGTGTTATTGATTTCGGTGGTAGTTGGGATGAGCACTTACCATTGGTGGAATTCTTGTACAATAATAGTTACCACACTAGTATTGGAATGCCACCTTATGAGATGCTTTATGGGCGTTGGTGTCGAACTCCTATTTGTTGGGGTGAAGTGGGACAACGAGAGATTGGGAGTACCAATTTGGTCCTAGAGACGAATAGTAAGAATGAGATGATTCGGGCTCGACTTAAAGCGGCGCAAGATAGACAAAAAACTTATGCCGATAAAGGGAGGCGAACAATTGAGATTCAAGAAGGCGACATGGTGATGCTTAAAGTTTTGCCATGGAAAGGAGTTATTCGGTTTCGAAAACGAGGAAAGTTAGCTCCTCGGTTTATTGGTCCTTTCAAGGTTTTGGCACGTGTTGGTGAGGTTGCTTATCGATTAGAGTTGCCCGAAGAGCTTGCGAGGATTCATAATACGTTTCATGTTTCCCATCTCCGTAAGTGTCTTGCGAATGACTCGACTTGGGTGCCGTTAGATGAGATTACCTTGAACAACAAGCTAGAGTATGCGGAAGAACCAATTGCAATCCTTGATGAGAAGGTTAAAATGTTGCGGAGCAAGGAAGTCAGAACTTTCAAAGTGCAATGGCGACATCGAAAGGGTTCCGAGTTTACGTGGGAATCCGAAGAGTTTGTTTTGATTTATCTTCCGGCTTGTCATGCGGCTTGGATCGTGTGACGACCCGGGAATTTCCGACCAAATTTAAACTTAATCTTTATTTGATTTCGACACGATAAGCAAAGCCTGTACTGTTGACTCAAAAATTTTGAAATTTTATTCATATAATCAATAACCCTTTGACTGTTCCCGATGATTCACAAACCATTGTTTGTAAGAAAATGTGTGTGTGTGTGTATATAATATATATATATATATATATATATATATATATATATATATATATATATATATATATATATATATATATATATATATATATATATATATATATATATATATATATATATATATGTATAAATATAAACATAAATATATGTGTATATATAAAAATGTGAAATAACAAAATATAAATTAATCAGTAGAATTAAATATGTAAAATAATATATAATATAATAAGGTTATTATTAAAAAGAAACTATATATGAATATATATGATACTATACATAATTATTATTATTATATGTAATATATATATATAAAAGATATAAATATTACTTGTTGAAATTTATAATATCTATTATGGAATAATATAATATAGTAAATGGATATATATATATATATATATATATATATATATATATATATATATATATATATATATATATATATATATATATATATAAAATATATAAAACAATATTAACTTAATCATATTTACATGTATAATATATGATGTAACATTAATATATTAAATATAATTACAAGTTGAAAATATATTTGTATAATATTATTATTACTGTTAACATTATTTATATTAATATCTATATCAGTATTATTATTATCATTAAAATAATACGAAGATAGAATACATGTAACTTGTTATATCTCTTATATCACTTGTATTATTAGATATTATTATTATTACTATTAAGAATCATTAAATAATATTATTATCAAAACCAATTTGTATTATTATTAAAATTATAGATTTTATTTTATTTTTATATAATCTATTATATTTAGTATTGATATTATTATCACTATTATCATTTATTATTATTAATATTAGTATTTTATTAATATAAATGTTAATAATATTATTATCATTAAATACATTGATAATTATTAGATTTAAAATATATAACTACAGATAAATATATATATATATATATATATATATATATACATATATATATATATACATATATATATATATATATATAAACACATATTTATAAATAAAAATATAGATATGTATATAAATAAACAAACCAAAACAGATAACTGTATATATCTTTGTCTCAGTTACATTTTTTTCTTCATATCTAAACAGCTCGTGAAACTTGGTCGACCCCAATCGATCACAACATAACAAAACCTGATTGATTTTATGTACCACCATTGATTCATTCAATTTTCCCACTACAATTTTAACGAAAAAAAGAATAAAAAAGGCCATTTACAGTTCGCTAGCTCTGTTCTTACTTCTATAATTAAAAGGTTCGATTTCATTTTAATTTTAAAAATCTAAAATTGTAGTAGTATTAGGAATCATGTGGTCTAACTTCCTGCAAATTTTCAATTTCTAATTTCTCATATTGATTGAGAATTCAAGAGTCAAAGTTTATTTTTTAAAAAGTCAAAACTATGAACACAGATCAAATTCGAGATGGTTTTTGATGTTTCGAGTTAATTTACGATTCCAATAGTTTCCATATAAGATTTGAAAACTATTTCGTGTTATACATTTTTTCTATAATGCAATAAAAATTAAAAATCAAAAATTTT
Source organism: Rutidosis leptorrhynchoides (assembly GCF_046630445.1). Lineage (NCBI taxonomy): Eukaryota > Viridiplantae > Streptophyta > Magnoliopsida > Asterales > Asteraceae > Rutidosis > Rutidosis leptorrhynchoides. The sequence goes on along the minus strand of NC_092338.1, from coordinate 248,921,688 downwards.
TGTTGTGCTTTCACTCGACGAGCAGCAGAAGCTGTTTTTTTTTATTTTTTTTGTTTTGTTAATCAAATTAATCACTTATAAATATTTTGGTATTAAATACTAAATCCTAAAAATCAAATTATGCAAACGTTATTAAGATTGAAATGAGTTTGGATCGTTTGAGAATTGAAGGAGGAGAGAAAGAGGGATAAATATAAATGCAGGATAAATATAAATGCTTTCTGTATTATTTCAGAATATGGGCATAGCCCAGCTGGTTATAAGGATTGATGGGTGTTCGAGGGATCGGGGGTTCGAGTCTCGGCTTGGACAGTTTCTTATTCTTTTTGGAGTCTTGAAGGTAGTTCATTTATCAAGTTATTATTATTATTATTATTAATTATATTATTATTATCAATATTAATATTATTATTATTGTTCTATTATTATTATTGTTGTATTTAGTATTAAAAGTATTATTATTATAAGTAATATTAGTATTATTGTTAATTGTTAATATGAGTATTAGCATTATTATTAAGTAATAATATTATTATTATTAGTTTTATAAAACTTATTAACATCACTATCAATTTTATAATTGTTATCATTAAAATTATCAATAATATCGATATTATTATTGCTATTAAAAGTATTATAATTATTATTATCATTAACAGATGTGTTATTATTATTATTATGATTAGGATCATTATTATTAACATTATTATGAAGATAATACAAGTTATCGTTATTTTTATTAATATTAAGTATTAGTAACACTCTTATAACTATTAGTATTATTATTAATATTATGAATATTATTATTATTATTATTAATATTATCATTTTTAATAAAGTTATGCTTATTATTATTAGTAAATCGTTAATATCGAAACTATCATTTTTAAGCAAATAAATATTTTGTACATAAAATATATTTATTATATATACTATACTTATATTAAAACTACACATAACTATATATATATAAAACCTACTAAAATTATTTATATAAACACTTACAAACAACAAATTATCGATTTTTAAATATAACATTAAACAAGTATGTATATGAATATATTAATATAACTACAAAAATATTAACCATTTGAATGTACATACAAATTAAAAATATATGTTATTAATATAAAATTAATGTAATTAATAAATTTATATATATATTCATTCAAATACGATTAGATGTATTAATAAATATACAATTGATATAGGTTCGTGAATCCGAGGCCAACCCTGTATTGTTCAATCGTTAAATATCGTTATATGTATTTTTACTACAAAATACATTATGGTGAGTTTCATTTGCCTTTTTATCCTTTATATTTTTAGGCTGAGAATACATGCGCAATTTTTATAAATGTTTTACGAAATAGACACAAGTAATCGAAACTACATTATATGGTTGAATTATCGAAATCGAATATGCCCCTTTTTATTAAGTCTGGTAATCTAAGAATTAGGGAACAGACACCCTAATTGACGCGAATCCTAAAGATAGATCTATCGGGCCCAACAAGCCCCATCCAAAGTACCGGATGCTTTAGTACTTCCAAATTTATATCATGTCCGAAGGAGGATCCCGGAATGATGGTGATATTCTTATATGCATATTGTGAATGTCGGTTACCAGGTGTTCAATTCATATGAATGATATTTTTGTCTCTATGTATGGGACGTATATTTATGAGAACTGGAAATCTTGTGGTCTATTAAAATGATGGAAATGATTATTTATGTTAAACTAATGAACTCACCAACCTTTTGGTTGACACTTTAAAGCATGTTTATTCTCAGGTACGAAAGAAATCTTCTGCTGTGCATTTGCTCATCTTAGAGATATTACTTGGAGTCATTCATGACATATTTCAAAAAACGTTGCATTCGAGTCGTTGAGTTCATCGAGATTATTATTAAGTCAATTATAGTAAGATATATTACGAAATGGTATGCATGTTGTCAACTTTCGATGTAATGAAAGATTGTCTTTTCAAAAACGAATGCAATGTTTGTAAAATGTATCATATAGAGGTCAAGTACCTCGCGATGTAATCAACTGTTGTGAATCGTTTATAATTGATATGGACTTCGTTCAGATGGATTAGGACGGGTCATCACAGATCACGAGGACGCGCTTCGATTCAAATGGGGGAGAGTTGTAACATCCCGTTTTCCCTTACATATTTAGAGGTACAAACTTAATTATTAGTACGCTTATAACTTGTGCGTTTATGTGATTAAAAGACCTAAGTGCTAGTTATTATGTAAATATATATATATATATATATATATATATATATATATATATATATATATATATATATATATATATATATATATATACGAATATGTATGTGTATATATATGTGTTTAGAATATATGCATGTATAAGTATATGCATGGGTCTTTGTTGATGTTAAGTCTTGTGAGACTAAAAGATGAAGTTTAGACGTGCATATGAAGCGTGAACAAGGTGTACAAGTTGAATAAATCGTTAAGTTGTGTAAAGTTGTCGAATGGGTTAGTTGAAGGCCATTGTCGCACCGCGGCATTGAACTCAAAACAAAGTCAGGAGGCCCGATAATTAGATCAAAATTTACTTGTAATGCCGCGCCGCTATGATAGGGGTCGCGCCGCGACCTTCCTGGGTTGCTGACTCCGAATTCTGTTTTTAAAAGGGTAAAATCGAGGGTATAATCATCTTTTCGCGTATAGATCTGATGGAGACTTCAAGTCTCAGCCACTTATCCTCTATTATCCATTTTTTTTTATTTTCTTTCTCTAATTTCTCTCAAAACTTAAAAACCCATTTGATTTCAAGTGAGATTTGAGAGTGGAGAATTGTGAATAAAACCTTGGAGCAAGAATTAAAATTGTTCTCCTTGTTCTTAGCTACAAGTGGATAGTGTTGGTAAGTTCTAACTCTATATTTTGAGTTTTAATTGGTTTATGCTAGGGTTTTGTTCATTTAGAACTTGTATGACCCATTTGAGGGCTAAATGGGTGGGTTTTGGGGTAGATTGTTAAAAGAATACCCAAATAGCCATAACCTAGGGTTTGGTCTTATGATTTTAGGTTGTAAGTGTTAAATGGTGTTGTTAGTCACTAATACACTTTTTAATTTGTGAAAGAATTGTTAATGGGTAAGTTTGACTTGATTGCGAGTCTAAGTATTAAAATGGGTCAAAAGAGTACTAGTTGACCTAATTGGGTGAATGGGTATGAAATACCCCAAGTTTGTGTTATTTGAGTTAGTAGACTATAATTCACTAGCTTTGGTGATTAAAGTTGAGTCATGGCCATTAATGGGCGGTTTAGTGAGTGTGAGTCATTTAATGCCGTTAGGATATTAAATGCTCAAGAATTGAATGATAGTGGTTAATTCCACTAGGTTGTATGTTAATTAAATGCATAATGTGATAGGTGCATTTCATTGGAGGTTGCGAGCTTGATTCACTATATCACCAAAGGCGTTAAGGTGAGTGGAATAATTATATGCGTACATATATGATGTATTTATTTGTGAGGTACAAGTTGTGACGTGTCGATGTGTTAAGACACCACTTCTCACGTGGCGAATGAAGTGTCGATGTGTTAAGACATCACTCGGGAGTGAAGCATCGATGTGTTAAGATGCCACTTCAAGAGATGTAACGAGTGAAGTGTCGATGTGCTAAGACACCACTCGGGGTGAAGTGTGATATCGGCTATAAAGTCACGTTTTCACCCCGGTATTAAGGCCCAAAAACAAGAAAGATTCGAACTTTGTTGGTAAAATACCTACTTCGTCAATTAGAATTGAAGAACAAGTAATTACGAAGACGGTGCAAAAAGAATCAAGAGAATCGGAGCTAAAACGAAGATTCTAGAGCGAAAACGGTGAAAGACAAGAAATCAAGTTACGATCCAGGGAATTCAGGCTGACCAGCAAGCCATAACGGCCTGCCATACAGCCTGACATACGGCCTGCCATACGGCATGTCATACGACCTGCCAGTATGGAAACAGCCTGCCATATACGTGCCACCACACGAGCCACCAAACGGCCTGCCTTGCATACGGCCTGCCAAATACGGCCTGCCATACGTCCTGCCAAACAGCCTGCCAGGCATATTTGGCAATTTTCAAGTATATTTAAAGGGTCTTTGTCATTCATTCCAACACACACTTCAATTCACTTCTTTCTCTCTTTTGTACAACACTAGTCATACTTTCAAGGCCTTCTCACCTCCGAGCGGGAAATTAAGTACCCAGAGGCGAACGCTGAAGATTGTATTAGGAGCGGTCTGGAGTCTTGAAGTTTTCACTTTTGTATTCGGAACTCGTTTAATCTACTGGTACTTCTATCCTTTATCTTATATAATGTTTTATGATATTATTTCCATGATTAGCGAGTAGTTATCTTTAGTGTATGCTATGATGTAAGCAGTTATAATTCCGAAATAATATTATGGTCTTTGTATGTTGTCAAAAAGCTTTCCGATTATGCTTTAAACTCAATCGCTTTTCTAACTAATAGAACGTAGTTATAGGCTCTGTTATTGGGAAGTCACGAACCCCGATTCAGAGTACACTATCTGTGTCACTCCTTGGTAAGAGAAGTCTATCGAATACAACGTAAGATCGATCGAGGCACACCGATTGTAGTAAGTCTATCGAGCTTTGGATTTTTAACCGAGGACTCTTTCGTAGTGAAACATCTGACTAGGCCCCTAGTACATTGTCGGTACTAGACCATGCTAGTGTAGTCACCAAGCATATAAACTTCGTACGTGCACGCTGAAGCACAGCGGTTGTTGTAAGCTATACCTCTGCTAAGTAAGGCCATGGAACATGGTTAGTGTTGACCAGTACACTGCACCATAACGCGATCTCAAGCATTGCACCCTGCTTGAGGGATTCTTAGTTAATTAAGGAACTGTTTGTTTAGACACATAAAGGATTGGACTGTTAGGATTACCGAACGTGTTCATGGAAGTCAGACTTGACTTGGCCATGGTGTTCTTTATGGTTGAACTCTTTTTAAGGGCCTAACTATCTTTTACCAATCATTAACGAAAGCATTGAAACACATCACGTCTCTCGAATATGGTACACCATGTATTCTATTATGCTTAAGAAAGTTTAGACCATTTTGGAATGTTAATACGTCACCCAACCGATTCGCTCAATTGGATGAGCCGTCTGAATGTGTATGCCTGTAGTCAGACTGCACGGCCGTCGGGGATAAGGGACGTTGCTGTCTATTCCGAATCTTCAAGCCTAACGCAGTACCCAGTGACATGTCTGAAGGTATTTCGTATGCCCGAGAGACATATTAAATTAACGTGGCTAATATGTTTTGATCCAAGTCGGGTCATACCCAATAACAAGCTCACCGACACCTTAATCGTATTTGATTTTAGCGGTTGGATCGTTGATTAAATACGCGACACTTGAACTTTAAGAAAAATGGTTTCTTAAATAACACTTGATATGTATATATATATATATATATATATATATATATATATATATATATATATATATATATATATATATATATATATATATAATCATGGAATGATTTATATAATAAGGATTTAATTATTTATAGGTTAAATAATTAATTATGTTATGTTGCATTTTATAAAATTGGTTTTATAAAATAAAGTATACATAACATATGGTATGGAATTTTATTAGTTTTATAAATAATGTTAACATAATTTATAAAATGTAAGTTTATAAAATTTGTTTTATAAAATTTAATTTTACAAAACAAGTTTATAAAAGATGCAAGTTTATAAATAATGTCAAGTATTATTTTATAAAAGGAGGGAGTGGCCTTGGAATTGGATGAAGCATGCTAGAGATTCCATCTTGGTCAAAGAGAATTCCCATTCCATATACATGCAAGACTAGACTCTTTGTAAAAAACACACTTGCATTAAAAAGATATCAAGTTAACTTGCAAAATTCTGCTGTTTTTTTTGGCTTGCTGGCCGTGACCTTATAAGCCAAGAGGTGGGTTCATTTTCTTTTTGCAAGCTTATTCTCAAGTGTAAATTAAATCCTAACCAAAGTACAAGGTGTTGGTGCAAGGTTTGGGGTATTATCTCTTGAGGTTTCATTGTTTTGGAGCTCCACTCATCATCATCATCTTCATTACTCACTACCTAGCTTGGAGAAGGTATAAACTCCTTTCTTACTTGTAGTTTGTAAGTATGTTTCACAAATTGATCCTAATTGGGATTTAACTTTAAAAGGTTAAAGATTAACAAGTTCAATCGGTAATATTTTCATGCTTCCGCTTTAATTTGATTCATAAAATGTTTTATAGATTATGGAACTTGTTAAATCCCAACAATGGTATCTAGAGCCGAAGTTGATGGAATATGCTTCGAGATGATTTATTATACTCACTATATATTTTGCATTTTATGTACATGCATGAAAGGAAAATGTAAAAAATTATAGTTTTGGGTGGGTTCCTAATTATGGCCGAATTTAAGGGGTTCCAAATTGGTTTTGGAACTTGCCATTTGGTCATATTTTGTTGTATGTAGATCTTCACAATCAAGCCTTGACCTTTTGTTTGAATGGTTGCATGTTTAGATGATTATTATAATTCATTTGGTATGTAATATTAATTCATTCATATGGTTGTAATATTTATTCAATTGGTTTGTAATAATATTATTTTGGTTATGTAATTTATTTTATATTTGGTATGTAAAATAGATTAGGTTGTAATTTCTTTTTTTAGACAAAATGTATTAGGATATATTTTGTAAAATGATGAAGATGATGAAGACTTGAAGAACACATGAAGAAGCATTTGGATGCAAGATTAAGTGGGAGATTTAAAATCTCCTACTTTGTGTTATAACCCCTTTACCGGTGGCATTTGTTTTCGGCTAAACAAATGTCCACCAAAATGGCTTGATTGTGAACATATGATTTTGCATGTGTGGTTGTTTTGTATGATTATGTGGATTGTATGTTTGTATGCTACAAGTTAATAACACAAGTTGACAACAAGCTAAAATGGAAATTTAATTGGTTAAATTAGACATTATTAACGACATGCATAACGACAATTTAAATGGTTAAATTAAAAACGGCTAAAAGGACATTAATAAACGGTTATTAACAACATGATAAGGATCATATATATATAAAATGGTTTATATCATGTAATTGGCTAAAAATTACAAGGCATGAAAAATGGATTTTCAAATAAACCATACACTAAATGCATGTTGGTGTATGGTGTAATAGTTTTCTCAAACTAGAATTAAATGAAAACTTAAAATCCCTTTAACACATTAGGTTAACAAGTTTAAACGCCATCCTATTGTATGACACTTAGACGTATTAAGGAACTTATAATGGGATAAAGGTCACCTAACCGTTATGAGCAAACTAATATGATTAAGGTAAATTTCGCACACTTGTGGGATAAAGGTCACCTAACCACTTGTATGTTAAGTTTACATGTCTAAACAAATAGGACGACTTGATTTGGAAATCATGAACTTAGGGTCACCGAAGCATGATGAACAAATAGGCGTTGATGGGATAATATGTCATGTAAAAGGATTGCATGATCCCATAACTTAGAAGTTGCAAAAGGATTGCAATTGTCATATAATGACTACCTAGCTAAATCAAATGACGGGATAAAGGTCACCTAACTGAAATTTGATTTACCGTTGGATTCTAAAATTTAATAAATATCAATTGGATTTAAAGGGTATTGATTGTTAAATTAAAATTGATACTTAAATAACTTTGTTAAATTTTGTAGATGGCCGCCAATAACAACAACATGCAAAACGCACCTATTAACCTGAACAACCTATCGTTAAGGTCGCTCCTCGATAAAGACAAACTCAACCATACGAACTTTATGGATTGGTTCCGCAATCTTAGGATTGTCCTCAAACTTGAGGATAAGGCGTATGTGTTGGAAGAACCCATTCTCGATCAACCCGACGAGGATGATACGGAAGGCATGGCTTATTGGGATAAGTATTGCGCCGATTCGGTGCAAGTCGCTTGCCTAATGCTTGGGACTATGATACCCGAACTCCAAAAGGATTTCGAGCATCATACTGCATACGACATGATCATGCAATTGAAGGAGATGTTCCTTCAACAAGTACGTGTCGAGCGCTTCATGCATGTCGTATGGATGACTCCCAATCCGTTTCATCTTATGTCCTTAAGATGAAAAGCCTCATTGATCGCGCAAACCGTCTTAATCTCAACATATCTAATGAGCTAGCCACGGATCTTATCCTAAACTCCTTGTCAAAGAGGTTTGACCAATTTGTAATTAATTACAATATGAATGGGATGGATAAGACCATTGGCGAACTTCATGGCATGCTTAGGACGGCGGAAACTAGCATGGGTAAGAGGGCTTCACCCGTGCTAATGATCAATGATGGTGGGTCCAAAGGTAACAACACCTCTAAGCCAAAGGCGACTAAGAGGAAAGGACCCGCCCATCAAGGCAAGGGAAAAGGGAGGATGGTTACCCCAATCAAAAACAAGAACAAGAAACAAAAGGTTGCCGGACAAGCAAACCCCAAGGAAGACCCGTGCTTCGGTTGCGGTGAAATGGGTCACTGGAAATGCAACTGCCCGGTCTACCTTAAGGAGTTGAAGGAAAAGAGGGATGCGGGGCAAACCTCAGGTAATATATATATGGTATATATAGAGCTTAGTATTACTTCTTCTAATACATGGGTATTAGACACTGGATGTGGAACTCACATTTGCAATTCTTTGCAGGGGTTCAAAAGAAGTAGCAAGCAAACGGGAACGTCAAGTCTCTTTATGGGTAATGGAGCCAAAGTGCAAGTGAAGGCTCAAGGAGACTTTGTATTAAAGCTTCCAAGTGGTTTGGAACTTATTTTGAACAATGTTTTGTAAGCACCGGATTTATGTCGAAACATTATTTCAGTTTCCCGTTTAAAACAATGTGGTTTTTATCTTAATTTTGTTGATGATGATATCCACGTTTATTTAGATAATGTATTCTATTTTAAGGCTTCACCTTCAAATGGAATTTATGAATTGGTTCATGATGACACATCATCTAGTAGCTCAATATACCATACTAGCACCAAGAAACTCAAAAGGGATTTGAGTGATTCCTACTTATGGCATTGCCGCCTTGGTCACATAAACAAGAATCGAATGCATACACTCCAAAAGAATGGCCTTTTGAAATCAAATGAACTAGACTCGTTTGATGTATGTGAATCTTGTTTACAAGGCAAAATGACTAAAGCACCTTTCAAAGGGACCTACGAAAGGGCTAAGGACTTATTGAGATTAATACATTCGGATGTATGTGGACCCTTTAAGCCCATAACTAGGAATGGTGAAAGATACTTCGTTACTTTCATTGATGACTTCAGTCGTTTCGGATATGTCTACTTGTTAAGACATAAGGATGAAACTTTTGAAGCATTTAAAGAGTATCAAAACGAAGTACAAAATCAACTCAATAAGACAATCAAGGTACTTCGTACCGATAGAGGAGGTGAATACTGAAAGGACCCGTTTATATACATTATAAACGATTCACAATAGTTGATTACATTGTGAGGTATTTGACCTCTATATGATACATTTTACAAACATTGCATTCGTTTTTAAAAGACAATCTTTCTTTACATCGAAAATTGACAGGCATGCATACCATTTCATAATATCCACTATCCAACTATAAATTGATTTAATAATAATCTTTGATGAACTCAATGACTCGAATGCAACGTTCTTCGAAATATGCTATGAAAGACTCCAAGTAATATCTTTAAAATGAGAAAATGCACAACGGAAGATTTCTTTAACACCTGAGAATAAACATGCTTTAAAGTGTCAACCAAAAGGTTGGTGAGTTCATTGGTTTATCATAATCATTTATTTCCATCATTTTAATAGACCACAAGAATTTCATTTCCAGTTCTCATAAATATACGTCCCATGCATAGAGACAAAAATAATTATTCATATGGTGAACACCTGGTAACCGACATTAACTAGATACATATAAGAATATCCCCTATCATTCCGGGATCCTCCATCGAACATGATATAAATTTCGAAGTACTAAAGCATCCGGTACTTTGGATGGGGTTTGTTAGGCCCAATAGATCTATCTTTAGGATTCGCGTCAATTAGGGTGTCTGTTCCCTAATTCTTAGATTACCAGACTTTAATAAAAAGGGGCATATTCGATTTCGATAATTCAACCATAGAATGTAGTTTCAATTACTTGTGTCTATTTCGTCAAACATTTATAAAAGCACATGTATTCTCAGTCCCAAAAATATAAAGGGTAAAAAGGCAAATGAAACTCACCATACTGTATTTCGTAGTAAAAATACATATAACGTCATTGAACAAGTGCAAGGTTGGCCTCGGATTCACGAACCTAAATTAATTATATATATTTATGTGTTGGTCAATATTTGTCTAACAAATTAGGTCAAGTCATAGTGTACCACAATCCTAATGCTCGAGACTAATATGCAAAAGTCAACAAAAGTAAATTTGACTCAAAATAATTTCCAAAAATCTATACATGATTAATATATAGTTTAAATATCGTCGTTTTATATTTTTAAAAGATTTATTAGAGTAAATAATATAATTTATTTATTAATAAATAAAATTTTATATTAAATTTATATAATAAAATATACTTTTATATATATTAAGTAATAAAATTTATAGGGTTCATTTAATATCATAAAGATAATATGATAGATATTATTAAAGTAAGTTATTACACGTAGTAAAATATGTTTGTATCACAAATTTATTTGCTAAAATAATATCTATAATGATAGTAAGTAAAAGTTGTATTATTTTATAATAATAATTATTATTATAAAAATATCAATATTTATAATTACTAAGATGACATTATGATAAAACAATAATTCTAATTATGATAACTTTAATATTTACGATAATTTTTAATATTATCTTTAAATTAATAATTCTATTTAAAATAATAATAATAATGATATTTTATAGTAACAATGATATTTCTATTAAAATGATAATTTTTGTTAAAATGATAGTTTTAATACTAACGATACTTTTAATAATAATAGTAATGATAAAAATAATAAGAACGATAATTTTATCTAAATCAATATCTTATAATATTTTAATTTCATCATGATACTCTTACCCATTATTTCCTAATCGTTTCGTTTAATAGCTTTTAATCGTCTTTTATATCGTGTTCATAATAATGATAATAATAGTAATCAAAATAATTAGGTGTTACAAATATTTGTTTTAATTACACTAATATTAATAATGATAGTTACTATAACATTATTAACGATAATACTAATAATTATCTTAATGATAATATAGTAATAATAATAATAATAGCAATAACAATAACCATTTTTAAATAATGATATATATATATATATATTAATAATGATAATAATAATAATAATAATACCAATAATAATAATAATTGGATAATAATAATAATACTAATTATAACTTTAACGATAATAACGATAGTAATAATAATAAAAAATAACAATTTTTAATGATAAATCCCTTTTATTGATAAAGATAATAATAATGATAATAATAAGATAAAACTAGAACGACGATAAAAACGACGATAATAATAATCATTTTTAATAAAAATATCGAAAATTCAATTGATTATAACTTCTAATCTGTTCATCGAAACCATTCGATATCTAAAGGAAAAGTTCTTAATTTTTCGCTAGCTTTCCAAGGACATGCATATCTTATACCTTATCTCAACCGCAAGTGTAACTAATTCAAGATTCAACCTAACCTGTCTAAGGGCAATATCAAAAGTACAAGCATACATAATCCTAAATACTCGAGCACTAGTCAGGGATACACTATTAGTATGTAAAAGTTAAATTATGAGTACTCACGTATCAATATTGAGATTCAATATTGCAGGAAAGGTACGTAGACGCAACGAAAATGATAAATACTATATTGACCTCACGAGCATACCCATGAACCATACTCAATCACCTCCATAGCTATAACCCATAATTTTATTAATCCTATCCCACTCGAAAAATAATTTCGAAATCACTCGGACAGCACTCTGTCGTAATATTTTATGTATACTAATAATATCTTGAAATAATACGGAGTAAATATATATATGTAAATCGATTGAGAGAGTTTAGAGAAAAATATTTTCAAGTTTCTATGAAATAATGAAACATATTGAATTCTATTTATAATAGATTTTTGAATTATTAAAGTGAATTATTAAAGTGTGAATTATTAAAGTGAATTATTAAAGTATGAATTATTAAAGTGAATTATTAAAGTATGAATTATTAAAGTGAATTATTAAAGTTAAAGTAAAGTAAAAATAAAGTAAATGTAAATTTTAAGTATAGTAAAAGTATAAAACTATGTACGTATAATACGCGTATAAATATATATAATATTAATTTAAATCGTTATATATATTTAATAAAATAAAATATAAATATCGTTATCTTTATCATACTAGTTAAGTAATGAGTTGTCAAAAGTGGTTCTAGATATTTATAAAAGTTATATACGTTTTAATAATAAAGTTCTTTTTAAACTGAAAACGTTTTTGTACGTTTGAAACTAAATAGATCAATCGAGTCTTTATGAGATTCAATCTTCCACTATCCTTTGTCTAGTTCTCAATGATTGACAATTTGTTCTTATTTATAAATCACTTTACCATATTCCGAATATTGTTAAAATGGAAAGATTTCTCAAATCAACGTGGGCCTTTCAACAGAGACTTGTAATCATAATTCAATATATGTGATAATTCAGTCATTTTATCTTATCTTCTAATTCCATTGATAAACATTTTGAAACAGATACAATCATATAAAGTATTTAATCTAATATTTTGTTTACGTTTCAAGTTATAATATATATACAAATATACATATATAATCATATTCGTTTAATGGTTCGTGAATCATTGGAACTTGGTCGAGGTTGAATGAATGTATGAACATAGTTTAAAATTCTTGAAATTTAACTTAACAAATATTGCTTATCGTGTTGGAAACATATAAAGATTAAAGTTTAAATTTGGTTGGAAATTTCCGGGTTGTCACAGTACCTACCCGTTAAAGAAATTTCGTCCCGAAATTTGAGTGGAAAGGTTGTGAATGATAATAAGTATGTTTTCATGATGCATACGGGCTGAAAATTAGAGTTTTATCATCAGCGATTAATTTGGATAAACAATCCATTTATATGAAGAGTACGAATGAAGCTAACGTAGAAGAGTGAAATGAGTAAGTGTAGATTCATCTTATCATTTGACGTAGATATGATTGATTCCCAGATTTCAAGGGATTTGAAGAAAATCTTCTTAATAAGATTTGACTCTCCGGTAATCAAGGGAATTAGGATCCGCTTTAAATGCGATCGTCCATTTTAATTGTTCTGTCGGAGATTTTCTTATAAATTCACCTCCTTCGTTTCCTTACAACTCACACCTTTTGTTGATGCATTTTATACAAGTCCCTAGACATCTACCCACATCCATTGCAGGTACAACAGTTTACAGGCCACCATGATTGCTCGTTATTATCATATCCATGTTTTTATGTGGTTACATGAACTACAGGAAAGAGATTTAGATGTTTGACTATGTTAGACTTAGTCAGACGTACGAGTGAAGCCACACTAGTACGGCTGACAGGCTCATACGCACGGTTGATGCTGAGCTAAGTCACAATTACAACCTAAATGAGAAGACACGAGTGAGTGATCACCCGTACGGCTGATGAAGCCAACTCGTACGTGTGATGAATGAATCGTATGGGTGAGTCAACAGCAGGGGTATATAAAGTCTTATGTTCTTCATTTTAGGTTAAGCCTCTCATTTGTTACACACACTCAGATCTAGTGAGCTCCTCCGATTCTCTTTCAGTCCAAATCACCCAGGTGGTGAATAATAGCTCTAAGTGTTGATCTAATCACACTTGATTTAGTTGTGATTTGACTAAATTAATCAAAAAAAACTTAACCTATTCACTAGAGGGTTTGATTCACTTATTCCGTCATTGTGTGAGTTAAATCTGTTGATTTCTAAGTTCCTAGTCATGTTTCATCACATTCTATTCTTTCCCCCTCAACTCATATTTTAAAGTATTCATCAATATGCTCCATCCAGTTTTGATTCTCGATATACTTCTAACTTTCATATCGGTCATTCTTCTTTTTTCATCTACCGCCGGAAGAATCTATTTACTTCTACTATACTCTTGGGTTTATAGTGTTTCTAGTTCTCCCGTGTCTTTATATTGCTATATGCATTGATATATATGGTTTATAATTTCTGGTTTATCGTTGGGCTTTATATGTTCCCTTATATTTCAAAGTCTCTGCTTCTGTCTTCTATAATCATTATCATTCACAATTAATGCTCTCTTTTATTTGCTGTAATTTATACCCCAATTTCTATTTCGGAGTTTTGTCCTTTTGTTTCTTCTTCTTGCGATTAAGCACCGCTTGTAATGGTCCAGAATTCAAAGATATGAATTTCGGAATGAACATTGTTAATGTTCTAGGAAGAAAATTGTGATGGCACGATCTTGACTTGTCAAATTACTAGAATACCTTGGAAAAGGCCGAATCATCAAGAAATATTTTCTTGATATTTTAGAGGTTAAATAGAATACAAGAGTCGTATAACATGGCACATGATGATGTTATGATCTGTGAATCATCACGTTCCATTTAGAAACTCAGCATTACTTACTGTAATATAATCACGTTGATCAAGTGTAATTATATTATACTAATTCATGCTTCAGTTCCCAACACTACTTCAAAATATTCCTATTTTAAACTTGAATGTTTCAGAATTTAGAAACTAAAATAGTTTCTTTTTTGATGTAATACAGATAGTGCGAAGAGGTAAATGATTTCAAATAAGAAAAATTAAGAAAATATCTTCAGAAATATGGAGGATATTTATAATGAAAGATATGATGATATTTTAGAATTTCTAATATCAGAGGATGATGAAGAATATTGTCCGCAGGGGTTTAGAGTCAGGAGCAAGGTATTCGTTAATGACTTCAGCAGGTACTGAATCATTTAGATCCTTTGAATTCAGGTTCAGTCTTTGTAATTTGTCCACAGCCTCCTTCCTACTTTGCTCAATCCGTTTTCCAGTTCAAAAACTTCTCTTTTTCTGCGCTTTGCCAGCACACTTCATCATTATCATCCAGCTTTTACCGTTTAAAGTCGTTTATAGTTTTTGCTGCTTCATCAGCATTTTTTTTCATTTTCGGAGAACCAATTCTTTGTTCGGAGTGTTTTTCAGAAACTTCACATTCAAATTAAGTCCAGAAGATAGACGTTATATATACACATATAACTGTTGGCGTAGACATGCTGCGAGATTTCAAAATACTGATTGCTAATTTCCAATGATTCGTATGGCAATTCTCATTACAAGATGCGAATGAGTAAATGATGGGGTTTCAATAAATAATTATAATGACTTTTTGGAGAGGCTAAAGTCAAAGGGTAATGAAGTTGTTGGTACATCTGCTAATAATGTGGTGGAATGTAAAAGGTTCCCTGGTAACGATGGTGTATATCTCAAGGTTATAATAAGGTTAGTCTGACTGAAAAGTCGAAGTTGACTTGCTGGAGCTGTGACAAAACTGGCTACTTTGAATAGGAGTCGCAAAGTTATTTTTGCTAATAAATGCCAAAGAATCTGACGCGGATACGTTGTTTAAACTTTTACTTTGGTTTCAAGAGTTTTTCGGGTACAAAACTGTGGGTAATATGTGGTTGGATCATCATCTCGATTGCTCATCATTCGAAGTGTCTTCAGAAATTTTCGAAGGGTTTGAACACTGATTGTAATCGTTAACATACATTTGATGTTCTAACACAGTTTTGAAGTCAAAATATAGCTTGTGAAAGATGTAAGGATCTAAGAGTGATGATTTTGGTCATATCTCGAGTTGAATTTTGAGATTTCAAAATCAGAACATGTAATTAAATTTTGAATGAGTATGGTTGTTTTGATTTCTATAAAAGAATGTATATTGTTGTGAAAGTAGGGAGTATAATGGATGATTTGCTGAATCAGATTCGAAGAATGTAACATATTATTTGTGAATTTATATATCTCTCAGGTATTACCTACCCGTTAAAAAAAAAATTTCACAATTAATATTTTGTACAAAAGAATTTTATTACTGTCTTTATGAAAATATATATATGTATATTTTCTTCAGATGTAACATAGATTTAATGAGTTAATGTTAAATTAAACTCATTTGATTTACGGTTGAAACTAGAATTGAATAATCCCTAAAGGCTTTAACAAGTACATAACTTTTACGCAGTATTTCTTCAATGACATTGAAATTATGAATCAATACTTCGTTATTTGTTGATGTATGATGTTCGGTTCGTGGAATTCTTGTGAATTTCGCAAAGTACGAATGATGTTATCTGAAAAGTTTCGGGTACATCGATGATGAAAGTGTAAAATCAAATATATACTTGATTTATTATGAATTGGAATTTGTTGAATTGCGATAGGGATTGTAGTTAACGCTGGTTAAGTTATGGCCGAAGGACATACATTATTGCATATTTGTAATATGAATTAACCGAGTAGTTAAGATTCACACACAATAGCTTAGCACGGAAAGATTTATTTCAATATATGTATATACATATATATATATATATATATATATATATATATATATATATATATATATATATATATATATATATATATATATATATATATATATATATATATATATATATATATATATATATATATATATATATGTATATATATATATAATATACATATAATTTCTTCAGAGGGAATGAGTTAATTCTTCATAACTCGTTGATACAATATACACGTTATTGATTCGTAATAATGTCCACAGTGATTCTTGAACTGACGGAGTTTGTGATGTTATCGGTGTTGTTGATTCGGATGTTGACTGTACTGACGATGCTGGTAACGCTGACGGTACTGTTGATGCTGTTGGTAAAGCAAGTTTAGCTTGTTAATCACACACCATTTTTGTCAGGGTTTCTACTCTTCTTTCTATCATTTTGGTTCGCTTAACTAATTTATGGTTAGGGCTAGATTAGATAATCTCTAAGACTTTAGAGATTACATAATCGCCGCGGAATGTTTCTCCAATGAAGTTATGAATTAATACTTCATCAGTTATTATTGTTGGTACCCCTTGGTATCTATGGTGCGTATGACGTTGATGCTCGTGGGACAGATTGTGAAGTTGAGGTTTACGACGCGGTTGTGGTTGGAGGTGGTAATGGTACTGTTGGCGTTGATGATGGTGGTACTGGTTATGCTGCTGATGCTGCTGCTGGTGTTTGTAATCTCTGCACCATATTCTCCAAAGCCACTACCCGAGCGCGAAGGTCGTTAACTTCTTCTATTACACCGGGGTGATTGTCGGTTCGGACGAGCGGATAAATAAAATATAAAATTTGATGTAATATATAATCGTGATGAGATACTCTGGAAATGAGCGAGAACATGGTGTTTCGGACAGGTTCGTCGGTAAGTGCTTCAGGTTCTTCGTCAAGAGGGCAATGTGGTGGATGGAAGGGATCACCTTCTTCTTGTCTCCAATGATTGAGGAGGCTACGAACCCATCCCCAATTCATCCAGAATAGGTGATGACTGATTGGTTGATCTATTCCGGTCACACTGCTTTCGGAGCTTGAATGGGATTCCATTTCAGAATCTGAGTGACTTGAACTGATGACGAATTCCATTTCGTACGATTGGATAAAGGAATTTTTTTTTGTTATGAAATGATTTTGGCTAACGGATGGTATTCTAATTACATAGAATATATATATATATATATATATATATATATATATATATATATATATATATATATATATATATATATATATATAGATCAAAAGATTTCGTAGATTACGGAGGACTTTGCGGGATATGTCAGGCAAAGTTTAAAGTAACAGATACGATAAGATATGATTTAGCAGATATGCTAAGATATGAATTTTTGTCTATACACTATTCATGTAATCAATGCAGCAAGACGTGTCTTAGACTAAAAATGATAAGCAGGTAATTTTCTGAGGATGATAAGTAGTTAATTTTCGACACAAAATGATAAGCAAAACTTTTGACATGCAGACACGGTCGAAGTCCAGACTCACTAATGCATCATATCGACTTATCAGTTAGAAACACTAATGGAGACCTGGTTCGCTAAGACCACCGCTCTGATACCAACTGAAAGGACCCATTTATATACATTATAAACGATTCACAATAGTTGATTACATTGCGAGGTATTTGACCTCTATATGATACATTTTACAAACATTGCATTCGTTTTTAAAAGACAATCTTTCTTTACATCGAAAATTGACAGGCATGCATACCATTTCATAATATCCACTATCCAACTATAAATTGATTTAATAATAATCTTTGATGAACTCAATGACTCGAATGCAACGTTCTTCGAAATATGCTATGAAAGACTCCAAGTAATATCTTTAAAATGAGCAAATGCACAACGGAAGATTTCTTTAACATCTGAGAATAAACATGCTTTAAAGTGTCAACCAAAAGGTTGGTGAGTTCATTAGTTTATCATAATAATTTATTTCCATCATTTTAATAGACCACAAGAATTTCATTTCCAGTTCTCATAAATATACGTCCCATGCATAGAGACAAAAATAATCATTCATATGGTGAACACCTGGTAACCGACATTAACTAGATACATATAAGAATATCCCCTATCATTCCGGGATCCTCCTTCGGACATGATATAAATTTCGAAGTACTAAAGCATCCGGTACTTTGGATGGGGTTTGTTAGGCCCAATAGATCTATCTTTAGGATTCGCGTCAATTAGGGTGTCTGTTCCCTAATTCTTAGATTACCAGACTTTAATAAAAAGGGGCATATTCGATTTCGATAATTCAACCATAGAATGTAGTTTCAATTACTTGTGTCTATTTCGTCAAACATTTTTAAAAGCGCATGTATTCTCAGTCCCAAAAATATAAAGGGTAAAAAGGTAAATGAAACTCACCATACTGTATTTCGTAGTAAAAATACATATAACGTCATTGAACAAGTGCAAGGTTGGCCTCGGATTCACGAACCTAAATTAATTATATATATTTATGTGTTGGTCAATATTTGTCTAAAAAATTAGGTCAAGTCATAGTGTACCACAATCCTAATGCTCGAGACTAATATGCAAAAGTCAACAAAAGTAAATTTGACTCAAAATAATTTCCAAAAATCTATACATGATTAATATATAGTTTAAATATCGTCGTTTTATATTTTTAAAAGATTTATTAGAGTAAATAATATAATTTATTTATTAATAAATAAAATTTTATATTAAATTTATATAATAAAATATACTTTTATATATATTAAGTAATAAAATTTATAGGGTTCATTTAATATCATAAAGATAATATGATATGTATTATTAAAGTAAGTTATTATACGTAGTAAAATATGTTTGTATCACATATTTATTTGCTAAAATAATATCTATAATGAAAGTAAGTAAAAGTTGTATTATTTTATAATAATAATTATTATTATAAAAATATCAATATTTATAATTACTAAGATGACATTATGATAAAACGATAATTCTAATTATGATAACTTTAATATTTACGATAATTTTTAATATTATCTTTAAATTAATAATTCTATTTAAAATAATAATAATAATGATATTTTATAGTAACAATGATATTTCTATTAAAATGATAATTTTTGTTAAAATGATAGTTTTAATACTAACGATACTTTTAATAATAATAGTAATGATAAAAATAATAAGAACGATAATTTTATCTAAATCAATATCTTATAATATTTTAATTTCATCATGATACTCTTACCCATTATTTCCTAATCGTTTCGTTTAATAGCTTTTAATCGTCTTTTATATCGTGTTCATAATAATGATAATAATAGTAATCAAAATAATTAGGTGTTACAAATATTTGTTTTAATTACACTAATATTAATAATGATAGTTACTATAACATTATTAACGATAATACTAATAATTATCTTAATGATAATATAGTAATAATAATAATAATAGAAATAACAATAACCATTTTTAAATAATGATATATATATATATATTAATAATGATAATAATAATAATAATACCAATAATAATAATAATTGGATAATAATAATAATACTAATTATAACTTTAACGATACTAACGATAGTAATAATAATAAAAAATAACAATTTTTAATGATAAATCCCTTTTATTGATAAAGATAATAATAATGATAATAATAAGATAAAACTAGAACGACGATAAAAACGACGATAATAATAATCATTTTTAATAAAAATATCGAAAATTCAATTGATTATAACTTCTAATCTGTTCATCGAAACCATTCGATATCTAAAGGAAAAGTTCTTAATTTTTCGCTAGCTTTCCAAGGACATGCATATCTTATACCTTATCTCAACCGCAAGTGTAACTAATTCAAGATTCAACCTAACCTGTCTAAGGGCAATATCAAAAGTACAAGCATACATAATCCTAAATACTCGAGCACTAGTCAGGGATACACTATTAGTATGTAAAAGTTAAATTATTAGTACTCACGTATCAATATTGAGATTCAATATTGCAGGAAAGGTACGTAGACGCAACGAAAATGATAAACACTATATTGACCTCACGAGCATACCCATGAACCATACTCAATCACCTCCATAGCTATAACCCATTATTTTCTTAATCCTATCTCACTCGAAAAACAATTTCAAAATCACTCGGACAGCACTCCGTCGTAATATTTTATGTATACTAATAATATCTTGAAATAATACGGAGTAAATATATATATGTAAATCGATTGAGAGAGTTTAGAGAAAAATATTTTCAAGTTTCTATGAAATAATGAAACCTATTGAATTCTATTTATAATAGATTTTTGAATTATTAAAGTGAATTATTAAAGTATGAATTATTAAAGTGAATTATTAAAGTATAAATTATTAAAGTGAATTATTAAAGTATGAATTATTAAAGTATGAATTATTAAAGTGAATTATTAAAGTTAAAGTAAAGTAAAAATAAAGTAAAGGTAAATTTTAAGTATAGTAAAAGTATAAAACTATGTACGTATAATACGCGTATAAATATATATAATATTAATTTAAATCATTATATATATTTAATAAAATAAAATATAAATATCGTTATCTTTATCATACTAGTTAAGTAATGAGTTGTCAAAAGTGGTTCTAGATATTTATAAAAGTTATATACGTTTTAATAATAAAGTTCTTTTTAAACTGAAAACGTTTTTGTACGTTTGAAACTAAATAGATCAATCGAGTCTTTATGAGATTCAATTTTCCACTATCCTTTGTCTAGTTCTCAATGATTGACAATTTGTTCTTATTTATAAATCACTTTACCATATTCCGAATATTGTTAAAATGGAAAGATTTCTCAAATCAACGTGGGCCTTTCAACAGAGACTTGTAATCATAATTCAATATATCTGATAATTCAGTCATTTTATCTTTTCTTCTAATTCCATTGATAAACATTTTGAAACAGATACAATCATATAAAGTATTTAATCTAATATTTTGTTTACGTTTCAAGTTATAATATATATACACATATACATATATAATCATATTCGTTTAATGGTTCGTGAATCGTTGGAACTTGGTCGAGGTTGAATGAATGTATGAACATAGTTTAAAATTCTTGAAATTTAACTTAACAAATATTGCTTATCGTGTTGGAAACATATAAAGATTAAAGTTTAAATTTGGTTGGAAATTTCCGGGTTGTCACAGTACCTACCCGTTAAAGAAATTTCGTCCCGAAATTTGAGTGGAAAGGTTGTGAATGATAATAAGTATGTTTTCATGATGCATACGGGCTGAAAATTAGAGTTTTATCATCAGCGATTAATTTGGATAAACAATCCATTTATATGAAGAGTACGAATGAAGCTAACATAGAAGAGTGAAATGAGTAAGTGTAGATTCATCTTATCATTTGACGTAGATATGATTGATTCCCAGATTTCAAGGGATTTGAAGAAAATCTTCTTAATAAGATTTGACTCTCCGGTAATCAAGGGAATTAGGATCCGCTTTAAATGCGATCGTCCATTTTAATTGTTCTGTCGGAGATTTTCTTATAAATTCACCTCCTTCGTTTCCTTACAACTCACACCTTTTGTTGATGCATTTTATGCAAGTCCCTAGACATCTACCCACATCCATTGCAGGTACAACAGTTTACAGGCCACCATGATTGCTCGTTATTATCATATCCGTGTTTGTATGTGGTTACAGGAACTGCAGGAACGAGATTTAGATGTTTGACTATGTTAGACTTAGTCAGACGTACGAGTGAAGCCATACTAGTACGGCTGACAGGCTCATACGCACGGTTGATGCTGAGCTAAGTCACAATTACAACCTAAATGAGAAGACACGAGTGAGTGATCACCCGTACGGCTGATGAAGCCAACTCGTACGTGTGATGAATGAATCGTATGGGTGAGTCAACAGCAGGGGTATATAAAGTCTTATGTTCTTCATTTTAGGTTAAGCCTCTCATTTGTTACACACACTCAGATCTAGTGAGCTCCTCCGATTCTCTTTCAGTCCAAATCACCTAGGTGGTGAATAATAGCTCTAAGTGTTGATCTAATCACACTTGATTTAGTTGTGATTTGACTAAATCAATCAAAAAAAACTTAACCTATTCACTAGAGGGTTTGATTCACTTATTCCGTCATTGTGTGAGTTAAATCTGTTGATTTCTAAGTTCCTAGTCATGTTTCATCACATTCTATTCTTTCCCCCTCAACTCATATTTTAAAGTATTCATCAATATGCTCCATCCAGTTCTGATTCTCGATATACTTCTAACTTTCATATCGGTCATTCTTCTTTTTTCATCTACCGCCGAAAGAATCTATTTACTTCTACTATACTCTTGGGTTTATAGTGTTTCTAGTTCTCCCGTGTCTTTATATTGCTATATGCATTGATATATATGGTTTATAATTTCTGGTTTATCGTTGGGCTTTATATGTTCCCTTATATTTCAAAGTCTCTGCTTCTGTCTTCTATAATCATTATCATTCACAATTAATGCTCTCTTTTATTTGCTGTAATTTATACCCCAATTTCTATTTCAGAGTTTTGTCCTTTTTTTTCTTCTTCTTGCGATTAAGCACCGCTTGTAATGGTCCAGAATTCACAGATATGAATTTCGGAATGAACATTGTTAATGTTCTAGGAAGAAAATTGTGATGGCACGATCTTGACTTGTCAAATTACTAGAATACCTTGGAAAAGGCCGAATCATCAAGAAATATTTTCTTGATATTTTAGAGGTTAAATAGAATACAAGAGTCGTATAACATGGCACATGATGATGTTATGATCTGTGAATCATCACGTTCCATTTAGAAACTCAGCATTACTTACTGTAATATAATCACGTTGATCAAGTGTCATTATATTATACTAATTCATGCTTCAGTTCCCAACACTACTTCAAAATATTCCTATTTTAAACTTGAATGTTTCAGAATTTAGAAACTAAAATAGTTTCTTTTTTGATGTAATACAGATAGTGCGAAGAGGTAAATGATTTCAAATAAGAAAAATTAAGAAAATATCTTCAGAAATATGGAGGATATTTATAATGAAAGATATGATGATATTTTAGAATTTCTAATATCAGAGGATGATGAAGAATATTGTCCGTAGGGGTTTAGAGTCAGGAGCAAGGTATTCGTTAATGACTTCAGCAGGTACTGAATCATTTGGATCCTTTGAATTCAGGTTCAGTCTTTGTAATTTGTCCACAGCCTCCTTCCTACTTTGCTCAATCCGTTTTCCAGTTCAAAAACTTCTCTTTTTCTGCGCTTTGCCAGCACACTTCATCATTATCATCCAGCTTTTACCGTTTAAAGTCGTTTATAGTTTTTGCTGCTTCATCAGCATTTTTTTTCATTTTCGGTGAACCAATTTTTAGTTCAGAGTGTTTTTCAGAAACTTCACATTCAAATTAAGTCCAGAAGATAGACGTTATATATACACATATAACTGTTGGCGTAGACATGCTGCGAGATTTCAAAATACTGATTGCTAATTTCCAATGATTCGTATGGCAATTCTCATTACAAGATGCGAATGAGTAAATGATGGGGTTTCAATAAATAATTATAATGACTTTTTGGAGAGGCTAAAGTCAAAGGGTAATGAAGTTGTTGGTACATCTGCTAATAATGTGATGGAATGTAAAAGGTTCTCTGGTAACGATGGTGTATATCTCAAGGTTATAATAAGGTTAGTCTGACTGAAAAGTCGAAGTTGACTTGCTGGAGCTGTGACAAAACTGGCTACTTTGAATAGGAGTCGCAAAGTTATTTTTGCTAATAAATGCCAAAGAATCTGATGCGGATACGTTGTTTAAACTTTTACTTTGGTTTCAAGAGTTTTTCGGGTACATAACTGTGGGTAATATGTGGTTGGATCATCATCTCGATTGCTCATCATTCGAAGTGTCTTCAGAAATTTTCGAAGGGTTTGAACACAGATTGTAATCGTTAACATACATTTGATGTTCTAACACAGTTTTGAAGTCAAAATATAGCTTGTGAAAGATGTAAGGATCTAAGAGTGATGATTTTGGTCATATCTCGAGTTGAATTTTGAGATTTCAAAATCAGAACATGTAATTAAATTTTGAATGAGTATGGTTGTTTTGATTTCTATAAAAGAATGTATATTGTTGTGAAAGTAGGGAGTATAATGGATGATTTGCTGAATCAGATTCGAAGAATGTAACATATTATTTGTGAATTTATATATCTCTCGGGTATTACCTACCCGTTAAAAAAAAAATTTCACAATTAATATTTTGTACAAAAGAATTTTATTACTGTCTTTATGAAAATATATATATGTATATTTTCTTCAGATGTAACATAGATTTAATGAGTTAATGTTAAATTAAACTCATTTGATTTACGGTTGAAACTAGAATTGAATAATCCCTAAAGGCTTTAACAAGTACATAACTTTTACGCAGTATTTCTTCAATGACATTGAAATTATGAATCAATACTTCGTTATTTGTTGATGTATGATGTTCGGTTCGTGGAATTCTTGTGAATTTTGCAAAGTACGAATGATGTTATCTGAAAAGTTTCGGGTACATCGATGATGAAAGTGTAAAATCAAATATATACTTGATTTATTATGAATTGGAATTTGTTGAATTGTGACAGGGATTGTAGTTAACGCTGGCTAAGTTACGGCCGAAGGACGTACATTATTGCATATTTGTAATATGAATTAACCGAGTAGTTAAGATTCACACACAATAGCTTAGCACGGAAAGATTTATTTCAATATATATATATACATATATATATATATATATATATATATATATATATATATATATATATATATATATATATATATATATATGTATATATATATAATATACATATAATTTCTTCAGAGGGAATGAGTTAATTCTTCATAACTCGTTGATACAATATACACGTTATTGATTCGTAATGATGTCCACAGTGATTCTTGAACTGACGGAGTTTGTGATGTTATCGGTGTTGTTGATTCGGATGTTGACTGTACTGACGATGCTGGTAACGCTGACGGTACTGTTGATGCTGTTGGTAAAGCAAGTTTAGCTTGTTAATCACACACCATTTTTGTCAGGGTTTCTACTCTTCTTTCTATCATTTTGGTTCGCTTAACTAATTTATGGTTAGGGCTAGATTAGATAATCTCTAAGACTTTAGAGATTACATAATCGCCGCGGAATGTTTCTCCAATGAAGTTATGAATTAATACTTCATCTGTTATTATTGTTGGTACCCCTTGGTATCTATGGTGCGTATGACGTTGATGCTCGTGGGACAGATTGTGAAGTTGAGGTTTACGACGCGGTTGTGGTTGGAGGTGGTAATGGTACTGTTGGCGTTGATGATGGTGGTACTGGTTATGCTGCTGATGCTGCTGCTGGTGTTTGTAATCTCTGCACCATATTCTCCAAAGCCACTACCCGAGCGCGAAGGTCGTTAACTTCTTCTATTACACTGGGGTGATTGTCGGTTCGGACGAGCGGATAAATAAAATATAAAATTTGATGTAATATATAATCGTGATGAGATACTCTGGAAATGAGCGAGAACATGGTGTTTCGGACAGGTTCGTCGGTAAGTGCTTCAGGTTCTTCGTCAAGAGGGCAATGTGGTGGATGGAAGGGATCACCTTCTTCTTGTCTCCAATGATTGAGGAGGCTACGAACCCATCCCCAATTCATCCAGAATAGGTGATGACTGATTGGTTGATCTATTCCGGTCACACTGCTTTCGGAGCTTGAATGGGATTCCATTTCAGAATCTGAGTGACTTGAACTGATGACGAATTCCATTTCGTACGATTGGATAAAGGAATTTTTTTTTGTTATGAAATGATTTTGGCTAACGGATGATATTCTAATTACATAGAATATATATATATATATATATATATATATATATATATATATATATATATATATATATATATATATATATATATATATATATAGATCAAAAGATTTCGTAGATTACGGAGGACTTTGCGGGATATGTCAGGCAAAGTTTAAAGTAACAGATACGATAAGATATGATTTAGCAGATATGCTAAGATATGAATTTTTGTCTATACACTATTCATGTAATCAATGCAGCAAGACGTGTCTTAGACTAAAAATGATAAGCAGGTAATTTCCTGAGGATGATAAGTAGTTAATTTTCGACACTAAATGATAAGCAAAACTTTTGACATGCAGACACGGTCGAAGTCCAGACTCACTAATGCATCATATCGACTTATCAGTTAGACACACTAATGCAGACCTGGTTCGCTAAGACCACCGCTCTGATACCAACTGAAAGGACCCGTTTATATACATTATAAACGATTCACAATAGTTGATTACATTGCTAGGTATTTGACCTCTATATGATACATTTTACAAACATTGCATTCGTTTTTAAAAGACAATCTTTCTTTACATCGAAAATTGACAGGCATGCATACCATTTCATAATATCCACTATCCAACTATAAATTGATTTAATAATAATCTTTGATGAACTCAATGACTCGAATGCAACATTCTTCGAAATATGCTATGAAAGACTCCAAGTAATATCTTTAAAATGAGCAAATGCACAACGAAAGATTTCTTTAACATCTGAGAATAAACATGCTTTAAAGTGTCAACCAAAAGGTTGGTGAGTTCATTAGTTTATCATAATCATTTATTTCCATCATTTTAATAGACCACAAAAATTTCATTTCCAGTTCTCATAAATATACGTCCCATGCATAGAGACAAAAATAATCATTCATATGGTGAACACCTGGTAACCGACATTAACTAGATACATATAAAAATATCCCCTATCATTCCGGGATCCTCCTTCGGACATGATATAAATTTCGAAGTACTAAAGCATCCGGTACTTTGGATGGGGCTTGTTGGGCCCGATAGATCTATCTTTAGAGTTCGCGTCAATTAGGGTGTCTATTCCCTAATTCTTAGATTACCAGACTATATAAAAACGGGGCATATTCGATTTCGATCATTCAACCATATAATGTAGTTTCAATTACTTGTGTCTATTTCGTAAAACAGTTATAAAAACAGCGCATGTATTCTCAGTCCCAAAAATATATATTGCAAAAGCATTTAAAAAGGGATTAATGAAACTCACGCATATAAATATTGTAAAACAGTTAATAAAGCATTTGCATGTATTCTCAGCCCAAAAATGTAAAGAGTAAAAGGGAATTAAATGAACTCACGCATATAAATATTGTAAAACAGTTAATAAAGCATTTGCATGTATTCTCACCCTAAAAATGTAATGAGTAAAAAGGGAGCAAATGAAACTCACCTAATGTATTTTGTAGTAAAAATACATATGACGACATTGAACAAAAGTAGGGTTGGCCTCGAATTCACGAACCTATATTAATTGTATATTTATTAAAACATATAATCGTAATCGAATAAAGTTATATTTTATTATTAGTGATATAATTGTTATATTTGTATATTATATGTCTTATTAACAAATTGATAAAATATATATTTATTTGTATGTTTTAAATGAAAGTCTTATTATTTGTCAAAATAATGATAATATTAATAATAATACTTATGTTAATAATAATAATAATAATAATAATAATAATAATAATAATAATAATAATAATAATAATAATAATAATAATAATAATAATAATAATAATAATAATAATAATAATAATAATAATTAATACTTATAATAAAGACTACCTTAGAGGAAATCGTCCTAAAAAAAATTATACTGCAGCTCCAGGGTCTCGAACCCGCGAGCACTCACCCAACACACAACACTCTTAACCATTTAGCTATATCATTTTATCTGTTTTAATACGCATCAGAATTTATTTAAACCTCTCTTCCTGATCTCTTCATCTCCTTATGACTAATATCATAACCATCTTTATTGTATAATCATTATCCTATCTTACTTCTTTAACATCATCTTAACTATAATACTTTGCAGTATTACAAAACTATCATCATCTTCAATCTTTATCACTTTCATTAACATAACCGTGATCATAACATCTCGTCATCGATGGCAATATCCTTTATCATCATCATCTTTACATACTCGTATCATTATTAATCTCCATCATGTTCGTTACATCATGATCAAACATCACTTCCCTTATTAACATCATCCTCAGGTCATCATCATCATCATCCCAACTGTATACTCATAATCATCATAAATGATAATTTTAATCTGTCATATTATCATCCCTATGGCCCAACAGAGAAACATACACTAGTTTTTACCCAATTAGAATTTGGAATTATGGTAGCCCAATAAACAAAAGGAACTCGGCCCAAATAACAGTCCATATCGGGTATCATGTACAAAATGAATTCGTGATTTTTGGAAGTCGATTGCAAGCAGGAAAACAATGGTGGGTACTTCAATGGATTATCACATATCAATCATCAACTTGTATCATCATCGTCATTACTATATCAGGAGCAGTAAAACAAGTCGTGACAGAAAAACAGAAGTTGTGGGTGTGATGGTTTGCGGTTGAGTGTATGGCTAAAACAAAAACTAACCATCGAACAAGAAGGTGTTGCAGGTTTATTTAGATTGTTTTGGGTTGGTTTATGATTCCGGAATAGTAGCAACAGTGGATGCACATCGTTTAAATGGTGATGATGATGCTCGATAGTTATGAAAGAAGCACAAAAAAAATAAAGTAAAAACGTCAAAGTTGGTTGATTGTTCCCGTAATAGAATAATAATACTTTGTATGATTAAATCACAAGTACCATCATCTTTACAGCTCATCCACAACTTGTAGGTTTATAATGGCGTTAATTAATGAGGAATATAGAATTAGCATTTCGCAAGTGGTTTTATTTAAATCGAATTTTTTTGTCGGCCAAGTATTCACACCTTTACCCACTTGCTTATTTGAAAAGGAAAACACTTTATATAATACTAACCATAACCAAGTTGCACAAGTTATATAACTATTCTCGTCCGTTTCTTTTCATAATTCATCACTTTATGATCATCATATCATCATCATACTTCTGTTATCATCACCTTTTCATCATTTCAACAGGAACAAAATAACATAAAGTGTGCAGCCATTTTCAATGGAATTGCAGGTGGTGTCTTCAAAACAATTGCAGGTGGATTGTAGGTTCCGATTGTATCCGAGTAGCAGAAGAAAGGAAACAATAGTAGCAGTCGATTAAAAGAATAAAGAGGTGTTGTAGTGGTGGTGAGCGTTGATTAAAAGGCTGTAGTAGCAGTGATGATCTAGAGAAGTAAAAATATATATCTATATAAATAGTGGCAGTTTTGAGGGGTTGTAGGTGGTGTTCACGATTGTGGTTTATTGTGGTGTGGGTGTGAAGAAGGTTGATTATGGGTGGTCGACAAAGAATGAAAGGATGGTGGTGATTGTGTGTTGGATCTTGAAAACATAAACTGCAGTGGTTCGGTGATAGTGATTCTTGTGGTGGTTGTGTGTGTGGTGTGAATTGCAGGTACAATAAAATTAACGGTGGTTGTTATCATGTTATATGTAAATAGGTATATATATATATATATATATATATATATATATATATATATATATATATATATATATATATATATATATATATATATATATATATATATATATATATATATATATATATATATATATATATATATATATATATATAAAGAAAATAGATGGTGGTAAGTTTCATTAAGAATGGTGATGGATGTTTGGTGGTGATCGAAATGGATGATTGTGAAGTGAGTTATGCAGTGCATATGTATATAGGATTTTGATAGTGTTCTCTCTGTTTATATGTATAATATATGTTAAAGAAATTGAAAACAGAAAGTAGGTAATCAAATACAGTCAACAATGATTGAGGGGATGTGTTTTTGTGTGGCTATATTTCCATATGCACAAATATAATAGTATATCTTTATAATGTTTACATATACAAGAAACAAGATCAATAATCCAAACAAAAGTCACGGATTATAGTGGGTGAAATAGTTAGCCGCCTGCTCTTGTCCTACTTTCAATTCACGAAGTATTATATCATGTCCATTGCTAATCAGTTAACGTATAAAAGTCTTCAGATAAATCTCAAATTTTTATATTAAGTCCATTTATTTATTCTGGTTATTAACTGTATTAAATCTGATCAAAAGATTCATCTAATATTTATTTATTTTTTTATATACTTTATTTATATATAGTTATGCTTTAAATAATAATTATTATAGTATCTTATTTTTATTTTATTTTACATAAATAAATTTTAAATATAATAAGATATAGTGTTTCAATTTATTATTCTAATTTCCAATTATATGTAATTACATATACACACATAACTATTTATAATTAATTGTTCGTGAATCGTCGAGCATGGTTAAAGGGTATTTGATTACATGAATATAATTTTCAAAACTTTCGAGACTCAACATTACAGATTTTGCTTATCGTGTCGGAAACATATAAAGATTAACGTTTAAATTTGATCGGAAATTTCCGGGTCATCACAGTACCTACCCGTTAAAGAAATTTCGTCCCGAAATTTGAGTGCGGTCGTCATGGGTAACAATAAGAATGTTTTCATGACAAATATGAGTTGATAAATTGATTTTTATCATCATTGAGTAATATGGATAAAAATAATTCTATTATTCGAAGAGTACGAATGAAGCTATCACCAAAGAGTGAAATAGGAAAGTAAAGATTCATCTTAACTTTTGACAGAGTCAGGGATGAATTTAGAAAATAAAGTTTGTCTTAACTTTTGACGTCGTCTTGATTGAATTCCGGAATTCAAGGGATATAAAGAAAATCTTCGAAATCTAAAAGATTTGATTCTTCGGCGAATAAGGAAATTAAGATCTCTATAATTAAATGCGACGATTTTTCCCGATTACTACATCTGATATTTCCATTATAAATTTACCTTTTCCGTTCCATTAGTTTTTACCACTTCTATACTCAATTCCCAAATCCAAAAGATTGTGAAAATGCTTAATCCACTTCTAATCCTTGTCCTTATCCTGACTGTCGTAACAATCATTCTCCTTTTCCAACTTCCGCAGGATGAATCTGTTTTTATCTACTATGCTCTAGGTATTATTGTATTTATAATCCTCCCGTGTCTTTATATTGCTATACGCACTGATATCCACAGTTTGTAATGTCGGTGTTGTTGTTGGGCTTTATATTCTTCCTTATATTTCAATGTCCCTATTCCTGTCTCCTATAATCACTGTCATCCACAGTTAATACTCCCCCCTATTTGCTGCGATTTATACTCCAATTTCTGTTTCGGAACTTTGTGCTTTTGTTTACTTTTCGCAAGTAATGGTCCAGAATTCATAGGTATGGAGTTTTGAGTGAACTTAATGGTCTAAACAAGAAAGAACGTAATAGCACGATTTGATTTGTCAAATTACCAGAATCACAGAGAATAGAACTATCAAGAATATACTTCCTTGATATGTTCAGAAATTAAGCAGAATGAAAGAGTTATGTAACATGGCACGTGATGACGTTATGGTCTGTGAATCATCATGTCCCATTAGAAACTCAGCATGACTTACTGTAATATAATCACGTTGATCAAGTGTCATTATATTATACTAACTCATGCATCAGTTCTCAACATTACTTCAATAATATTCATATTTTAAGCTCGAAAGTTTACAGAATATAGAAACTAACAGTTTCTATATGATGTAACACTGATAGCACTAAGAGATTAATAGTTTTATATAAGAATAGTTATGAAAATATCTTCAGAAATATCGAAGATATTTATGATGATATTTTGGAATTTCTAGATTCGATGGTTGATGAAGAAATTTTTTTTTTCGCAAGGTTTTAACATGAATTCGGAGCAAGAAATTCGTTGAAGGTTTCATCGGATTTAAAATTACTTGAATTCTTTGAATATAGGGTATGGTCCTTGTATTTGTCCTTGGTCTCCTTCGTGATTAGCTCAATCCGTCTTCCAGTTCCAATTTTTCTGAGCTTTTCCAACATACTATTCTTTATCATCCAACTTCCGATGATTAAGGTCGTTTACGGTTGTCTATAGTTTCTACTGCTTCATTCAGCTTTTTCAACATTCAGAGTATTGATTTGTGACTGAGTGATTTTCAGAATTTCAGAATGAGAGATAATAATTCTTAGAGATAAATGTCATACATATAACTGTTGATGTAGATATGCTGTGAGTTTTCAAAGTACTGATTGCTGATTCCCGGTAATTGGTATGGTAGTTCTTGTTACAAGATGCGGATGATTATATGATAGGGTTTCAATGAATAAATATAATGATTTGTCAGAGAGATTTAAACCAAGAAGCAACAAGGTTGCTAGTACGTCTGCTGGTAATATGGTGGAATATAAAAGAATTCTCTGGTATCAAAAGGGTAATCGTATATATCAGGATTTATAGTAAGGCTACTTCGAATGAAAAGTCGAAGTTGACTTGCTGGAGCTGTGACAAAATTGGCTACCTTGAAGAGGGATCACAAAGTTATTTTTGCTAAAAAATGCCAAAGGATCTGACACGGCTACGTGTTAAACTTTTACTCAGTTGCCGAGAGTTTCTCAGGTGCATAACTATATGCATAACTCTTTCCTTTCGTAAATGAAGTGCGGTTGATTCATCCTCTCGATTGAGGTTTTTTTTTTTCAAGAATCATGAAAGGTTTGAACGTAGAATGTAATCGTGAAGATACAATTGAGGTTTAAGATGAAATCAAGTGGCAGACTTGAAGAATTGTTTAGTTTCATATGTTTTAATCAATATTTTAGTTCATTTTAATCGTTCAATGTTGGTTGTCATCAGTTGATAGTCCACAGTTGACAGCCCAATAATTCATATATAGTTTAATATATAAAATTCGAATTAATTAATACGTGTCGTGACCCGTATACGTCTCAGACTCGATCACAACTCAAAGTATATATATATTTTGGAATCAACCTTAACCCTGTATAGCTAACTCCAACATTTCCATATAGAGTGCCTATGGTTGTTCCAAAATATATATATAGATGGGTCGATATGATATGTCAAAACATTGTATACGTGTCCCGATATTTAAAGTGCGTAAAATAAATAACAGAAATTAAATGACTATAAATAAAATTGCGATAAATTAAAATGTGATCAGTTAGCTAGGGACAGTTAGCTAGGATTTTGTTAGCGTGGATTCTTAACAAAATTTCTCATAGTTAATTTGTTTGTTTCTAACAAATTTTTATTCCGTCAAATGTTTTCTTCATTATGCCACTTGTTGGATTCTGATAGGTCAAAATCCAAATTTAAAATTTAATGAAAATGGTTACTCTGCGGTGAACGGATACGGATACCGGTGGATGTAAGTAGGATAGTGAATAACTGTGGAATCAGATTCGAAGAATATACAATGTAACTTATTAATGTGAAATTTAAATATTCCTCGGGTATTACCTACCCGTTAAAATATTTTCACCATTACCAGTTTGTACAAAAGAATTTTAAATTACAACCTTTATGAAAACATATTTACATATATATTTTCTTCAGATGTAATCATGGATTTAATGAGTCAATATGATATTAAACTCATTTGATTTACAGTTAGAGCAAGAATATATAATCTCTAAAACATTAGAGATTACATAATCTCCATGAAGAACGGAGATAATTGATGTAGAACGATATGTAGAACGATATGTAGAACGATGATTATACTCGAGGTATATAATGAGATGTTGAGGCATGGATTGTTGATGGTACTGGTGCTGTTACTGATTGTACTGTTGGTGCCGGTGATGTTGCTGAAGCTGGTACATTTTGTACCATATTCTCCAGATTGATTACTCGAGCGCGAAATTCGTTGACTTCTCCTATTATTCCAAGAAGATTGTCGGTCGGAACGAGCAGATGAATAGGGTTTAGAATTATGGATAGAATATGATCTTGTCGAGTTACCCTGGAAATGAGACTGAAAATGGTGTCTCGAACAGGTTCGCCGGTAAACGCTTCAGGTTCATTGTCAAGAGGTGAATTCGGTTAGTGGAAGGGATCGCCTTCTGTGCGTCTCCATTGATTAAGTCGACTACGAATCCATCAGATGAATTGGGGATGGATGATTGGTTGATTCATTCTGCTGACGTTGCTTCCAGAGCTTAGATGACTATCCATTCGGAATAACTGTCGGGATAACTATCGGAATAGTTGTCGAAATCCGAGGGACTCGAATTAGTTGAAGAATTCATCTCGTACGATCAGATGAAGGATTTTCGATAAGAAATAGATTATAGGATGTAGATTAGTATCCTGCAATACATAATTTACATATGCATATGTAATACTAAAATCTCATAAGTTACGGAGGAATCTACGGAAGCTGTCAGGTAAAGATAACAATAACAGATACGCTAAGATATGAATTAGCAGATACGCTAAGATATGAATTAGTAGATACGCTAAGATATGAATTTTGTCTATACACTATTCATGCAGTCATTGCAATTAGATGTGTCTAGACTAAGAATAATAAGCAGGTAATTTATTAAGGATGATAAACAAATGATTTCTGACAAAATGATAAGCAAAACTTTTGACATGCAGACACGGTCGAAGTCCAGACTCACTAATGCATCCTAACAACTTATCAGTTAGACACACTAATGCAGACCCGGTTCACTAAGACCACCGCTCTGATACCAACTGTAAAGATCAGTCCTAATCCATCTGGACGAAGTCCATATCGATTACAAACGGTTCACAATAGTTGATTACATCGCGAGGTACTTGACCTCTATATGATACATTTTACAAACATTGCATTTGTTTTTAAAAGACAACTTGCTTTACATCGAAAGTTGATAGCATGCATACTATTTCATAATATATCCAACTATAATTGACTTAGTATTAATCTTAACGAACTCGACGACTCGAATGCAATATCTTTTGAAATATGTCATGAATGACTCCAAGTAATGTCTCTAAAATGAGCAAATGCACAGCGGAAGATTTCTTTCATACCTGAGAATAAACATGCTTTAAAGTGACAACCAAAAGGTTGGTGAGTTCATTAGTTTAACATAAATAATCATTTCCATCATTTTAATAGACCACAAGATTTTCCTTTCCCATAAATATACGTCCCATGCATAGAGACAAAATATCATTCATATGGATTGAACACCTGGTAATCGACATTCACAATATACATATAAGAATATCCCCATCATTCTGGGATCCTCCTTCGGACATGATATAATTTTCGAAGTATTAAAGCATCCGGTACTTTGGATGGGGCTTGTTGGGCCCGATAGATCTATCTTTAGAGTTCGCGTCAATTAGGGTGTCTGTTCCCTAATTCTTAGATTACCAGACTATATAAAAAAGGGGCATATTCGATTTCGATCATTCAACCATATAATGTAGTTTCAATTACTTGTGTCTATTTCGTAAAACAGTTATAAAAACAGCGCATGTATTCTCAATCCCAAAAATATATATTGCAAAAGCATTTAAAAAGGGATTAATGAAACTCACGCATATAAATATTGTAAAACAGTTAATAAAGCATTTGCATGTATTCTCAGCCCAAAAATGTAAAGAGTAAAAGGGAATCAAATGAACTCACAAATATAAATATTGTAAAACAGTTAATAAAGCATTTGCATGTATTCTCACCCTAAAAATGTAATGAGTAAAAAGGGAGCAAATGAAACTCACCTAATGTATTTTGTAGTAAAAATACATATGACGACATTGAACAAAAGTAGGGTTGGCCTCGGATTCACGAACCTATATTAATTGTATATTTATTAAAACATATAATCGTAATCGAATAAAGTTATATTTTAATATTAGTGATATAATTGTTATATTTGTAAATTATATGTCTTATTAACAAATTGATAAAATATATATTTATTTGTATGTTTTAAATGAAAGTATTATTATTTGTCAAAATAATGATAATATTAATAATAATACTTATGTTATTAATAATAATAATAATAATAATAATAATAATAATAATAATAATAATAATAATAATAATAATAATAATAATAATAATAATAATAATAATAATAATAATAATAATAATAATAATTAATACTTATAATAAAGACTACCTTAGAGGAAATCGTCCTAAAAAAAATTATACTGCAGCTCCAGGGTCTCGAACCCGCGACCACTCACCCAACACACAACACT
The DNA here is from genome assembly GCF_046630445.1 of Rutidosis leptorrhynchoides. Lineage (NCBI taxonomy): Eukaryota > Viridiplantae > Streptophyta > Magnoliopsida > Asterales > Asteraceae > Rutidosis > Rutidosis leptorrhynchoides. The sequence goes on along the minus strand of NC_092338.1, from coordinate 248,884,675 downwards.
CTTAACCATTTAGCTATATCATTTTATCTGTTTTAATACGCATCAGAATTTATTTAAACCTCTCTTCCTGATCTCTTCATCTTCCTTATGACTAATATCATAACCATCTTTATTGTATAATCATTATCCTATCTTACTTCTTTAACATCATCCTAACTATAATACTTTGCAGTATTACAAAACTATCATCATCTTCAATCTTTATCACTTTCATTAACATAACCGTGATCATAACATCTTGTCATCGATGGCATTATCCTTTATCATCGTCATCTTTACATACTCGTGTCATTATTAATCTCCATCATGTTCGTTACATCATGATCAAACATCACTTCCCTTATTAACATCATCCTCAGGTCATCATCATCATCATCCCAACTGTATACTCATAATCATCATAAAAGATAATTTTAATCTGTCATATTATCATCCCTACGGCCCAACAGAGAAACATACACTAGTTTTTACCCAATTAGAATTTGGAATTATGGTAGCCCAACAAACAAAAGGAACTCAGCCCAAATAACAGTCCATATCGGGTATCATGTACAAAATGAATTCGTGATTTTTGGAAGTTGATTGCAAGCAGGAAAACAACGGTGGGTACTTCAATGGATTATCACATATCAATCATCAACTTGTATCATCATCGTCATTACTATATCAGGAGCAGTAAAACAAGTCGTGACAGAAAAACAGAAGTTGTGGGTGTGATGGTTTGCTGTTGAGCGTATGGCTAAAACAAAAACTAACCATCGAACAAGAAGGTGTTGCAGGTTTATTTAGATTGTTTTGGGTTGGTTTATGATTCCGGAATAGTAGCAACAGTGGATGCACATCGTTTAAATGGTGATGATGATGCTCGATAGTTATGAAAGAAGCACAAAAAAATAAAGTAAAAACGTCAAAGGTGGTTGATTGTTCCTGTAATAGAATAATAATACTTTGTATGATTAAATCACAAGTACCATCATCTTTACAGCTCATCCACAACTTGTAGGTTTATAATGGCGTTAATTAATGAGGAATATAGAATTAGCATTTCGCAAGTGGTTTTATTTAAATCGAATTTTTTTGTCGGCCAAGTATTCACACCTTTACCCACTTGCTTATTTGAAAAGGAAAACACTTTATATAATACTAACCATAACCAAGTTGCACAAGTTATATAACTATTCTCGTCCGTTTCTTTTCATAATTCATCACTTTATGATCATCATATCATCATCATACTTCTGTTATCATCACCTTTTCATCGTTTCAACAAGAACAGAATAACATAAAGTGTGCAGCCATTTTCGATGGAATTGCCGGTGGTGTCTTCAAAACAATTGCAGGTGGATTGTAGGTTCCGATTGTGTTCGAGTAGCAGAAGCAAGGAAACAATAGTAGCAGTCGATTAAAAGAATAAAGAGGTGTTGTAGTGGTGGTGAGCGTTGATTAAAAGGCTGTAGTAGCAGTGATGATCGAGAGAAGTAAAAATATATATCTATATAAATAGTGGCAGTTTTGAGGGGTTGTAGGTGGTGTTACGATTGTGGTTTATTGTGGTGTGGGTGTGAAGAAGGTTGATTATGGGTGGTCGACAAAGAATGAAAGGATGGTAGTGATTGTGTGTTGGATCTTGAAAACATAAACTGCAGTGGTTCGGTGATAGTGATTCTTGTGGTGGTTGTGTGTGTGGTGTGAATTGCAGGTACAATAAAATTAACGGTGGTTGTTATCATGTTATATGTAAATAGGTATATATATATATATATATATATATATATATATATATATAAAGAAAATAGATGGTGGTATGTTTCATTAAGAATGATGATGGATGTTTGGTGGTGATCGAAATGGATGATTGTGAAGTGAGTTATGCAGTGCATATGTATATAGGATTTTGATAGTGTTCTCTCTGTTTATATGTATAATATATGTTAAAGAAATTGAAAACAGAAAGTAGGTAATCAAATACAGTCAACAATGATTGAGGGGATGTGTTTTTGTGTGGCTATATTTCCATATGCACAAATATAATAGTATATCTTTATAATGTTTACATATACAAGAAACAAGATCAATAATCCAAACAAAAGTCACGGATTATAGTGGGTGAAATAGTTAGCCGCCTGCTCTTGTCCTACTTTCAATTCACGAAGTATTATATCGTGTCCATTGCTAATCAGTTAACGTATAAAAGTCTTCAGATAAATCTCAAATTTTTATATTAAGTCCATTTATTTATTCTGGTTATTAACTGTATTAAATCAGATCAAAAGATTCATCTAATATTTATTTATTTTTTTATATACTTTATTTATATATAGTTATGCTTTAAATAATAATTATTATAGTATCTTATTTTTATTTTATTTTACATAAATAAATTTTAAATACAATAAAATATAGTTTTTCAATTTATTATTCTAATTTCCAATTATATGTAATTACATATACACACATAACTATTTATAATTAATTGTTCGTGAATCGTCGAGCATGGTTAAAGGGTATTTGATTACATGAATATAATTTTCAAAACTTTCGAGACTCAACATTACAGATTTTGCTTATCGTGTCGGAAACATATAAAGATTAAAGTTTAAATTTGATCGGAAATTTCCGGGTCATCACAGTTACCTCTATCATTTTGGGGTTATTGTCTATGCTCCGCGGCTCGTATTTTAAATTTGGCCCCAACCAAGAAAGTGGAACGAACACCTCATGAGATGTGGTTTGAAAAACCTCCATCTCTATCATACTTAAAGGTATGGGGATGTGAAGCTTACCCTAAGCGTTACGTCCCCAATAAGTTGAATGCACGATCCACGAAGTGTATCTTCATAGGATATCCCAAGGATGATATGGGATACTATTTCTATGATCCATCCGAGCAAAATGTATTTGTTGCTCGGAAGGCTGAATTCCTTGAAACTAAGTTCCTAATGGAAGGTAATAGTGAAAGGAAGATAGATCTTGAGGAGGTTCAAGATCAAGTAGATGATACACAATTGGTTGACACTGGTACTCAACGTGAAAATGTTGAGAATGATCAAATGGATGATCAAAATACACAAGACATTCGCAGATCTGGTAGGATTAGTAATCCTCCTAAGAGATATGGGTTTCTCATGGATGGTTGCTATGTGGTTGATTTTGTAGCGACCCGACAAAATCGTCATTGACGGCGCCGCTATCTTAGGTCCCGTTACGTGGTCGTAGTCCCTATATGAGACTCGTTTGACCAAAATTATGTCGCATTCATTTGAAAAGTACAAGACTTACAAAGTTTAGTTTACCAAATGGATCGACAACAAGTTTAATTTTACAAAAGTATAATGTATAAATGAAATAAACTTGCGACAAAATATAAGTTGAAAGTCACGGTTGCTATAAATAGCGTAAGTATGTAAACAATATGTTTGAATCCAAAGGTGCTATCACTAGCGTATGCATGTATGTATGCTTGACTCCAAGCAAGAAATCAGAGTGTATGCATGTATGCTTGACCCCAAGCAAGTATGAGTGTACGCGGAAGCATGTATCAAATAGCCATGTATGAACCTGAGAAACATATAGAAAACTGTCAACGAAAAACGTTGGTGAAATCATAGATGTATTTGTAAACGTTGTTTTTGAACCACAAGATTTAGTATTCCCATAGTTGATTATCAAAATCGTTTGCATTCCAAAAGTATTGTTCGCGACACCCAATTATCAAGACTTAACGTTTCCTTCCATAGAACCCCATCACAAGAGTGTTAGAACATACACTGTTTCTCAAAAATATATTTCATCCGTAGACGGTAGCGAACCGTCCGTAATGAGGGTTTGTCAAACCCGTATGGCCACACAATATAAGTTCTCGCTTACACCCTGCAAGTGTAACTAATGATAATCGAATCGAGGATTTTTGTTCTAACTCGCTGTGGAATGTTTGTTTTCCTTGTACTTGTGTTCAAAGTATAGAAGTAAGTAGTACAAAATGTAACAAAGTATATGTTTCTCAGCCCACAATTTAAAAGTATAAAAAGTTGTTGAAAAGGTGGGACTATGATCTCACCTCGAGTGCACGAGTATAAATGTACTTCACAAAGTAAACGTGTGCATGAAAGTTGCTTAGCCTTGACCTAAACAAGTAAGTTGTATCAATTACCGGTTACGACACAAGGTCGGGTGAAATGTGTTCAATTAGTCCTATGGCTCGTTACGACTCGAAAAGTATAGCATGTGAATCATGTTGTCAAGTTTCATGCAAGAATCAAGTATAAAAGAAAGACTAGAACGATTGCATAAGTGTTTAGTTAAGTTTGACTAAAAGTCAAACTTGGTCAAAGTCAAAGTCAACGGGGTCAGGTCGGGTATCCGACAATTTTTCTAAGTTATATAATCATATATGAGCATGTTGGCCAAGTTTCATGTTAATCGGAGGTCCGTAGCATATCAAACATTTTACGTCAAATGACCAAGCAAAACAGCCCATTTTAGTGTATCAGGACGGTGTCCCAAAATCAGGACGGTGTCCCAATATGAAGAGTGGGATGGCGTCCCAAAATCAGGACGGCGTCCCAATATGAAGAGTGGGACAGCGTCCCAAAAGTCAGGACGGCGTCCCAATTGGCATCCAGGGTCTGTTTGCTGAATTCCTCAAATGGACGAACCAAAACACAAACAATCACATTTTATGATCCGCAAACAATTAAAACATGTATTTTATATCATCGGAAAGCTATTTCGACAAGGAATACAACTAACCACATATCATTAATCAAAATCATCATTTAAGACAACAGAAACCTCGTTGAATGGTCGTTAAGCGTTCAAAATCAAAGTTTAGGTTCATCAAATGCATTTCAAGTTCCGGGAATCCAATTTATACATATGATATGCCGTTTTGAAGGTAATCAAACATGTAATACAACTAAACACTTATTAATAACATTAACGAGCATTCAACGCATCAAAAGTTCGTTTTAAAGCTATCAAACCCTAACCAAAAGTTCACAAAATCAATAATCACGTTTATGAAGTTTCTTTAATCAATCTATACATCAACATGAAGCTAATGATGCTAGTAACACTTTTAAAACATGAACTTTAACAATCTAACACATTTGATCATCCAAAATCAAAGATTAAGCATACACTTTTCATTTTCAAGCTAGTTACACCAAAACATCAAGATCGAGCATACAAATCATATATTCATGTTATACACGAGCCATAGACACTAACTAACAACATTTCAAGTCAAAAACACAAATTTAAAGAAATCTAGAGTTTTAGAAATGTTACCCAAAATCAATGAAGTTAGTATCAAATCGTAGAGGATGATGAGAGGATCAAGAATATGTAGTTTGTTTTGATGTTTGCTTGCTAAATCGAAATTAGATGATGAATCTTTTGTTTGAAGGTTGAGAGAAAAGATGGAAGTAATGAAGATGGTGGAGATGAAAATGAATGGAGGAGGATGGAGTTGACTAGTTGACCTAGTCAACTAGTTTGGCTCTTTGGCGAGTTTAGTCCCTCAAGTTTGTAGTCGGGTGCGGGAATTAACCGATCGAATATTTTTAAAACGCAAGTTAACGAGAGATGTTGTAATCGAGTAACGGGATTATCAAGAACATTAGTTAACGAAGTGTACGAATATAGGTGACGAAAGATGTTATTAAAAAAAAGACGGTATTAAAATAAATTTAACGGAAAAACGCGGGATGTTACATTATCCACACCTCAAAAGAAATTTCGTCCCGAAATTTAGTTGGAAGTAGTAGTTGTTGAATCTTCCTCGAGATCTTGTGTTGCCAATTCTACGAGTGAGGGAGGAGTACGTTCTAGGGTATTTCAACGAACTTTGACGGTCGGGGTTTAACGTCGTCTTAAAGTTTGGGTTCACAATTCATGGTTTCAACCGGTCCTCCTAGGAATGAAGTTTATCGTCGATAGTAAGCTTATCGAAAAGGAATGACAAGTTCTTGTTTCGCAAAACACGTCTTTAAGTTGATACATCGAATGTAGGATAAACGGAGACTCGAAATGAGCCGAAAAATCTAAACGGCAAGCAACGGGTCTAAAACGCCCCAAGATTTCAAAAGGATTAAAATATCACGGATTTAGCTTTCTATGTTTCCCGAAACGGATTACACCTCCTCAAAGTGCGACTTTTAACGTGACGCGGTTTCCCATGGAATTCGAAAGGTTTACGTGTAACATCGGCATAGCTCCTGGTGATTACGAGTCGCGTTGGGTCTTGCTTGAATATGAATAAATCCTCTCGATTGCTCATGAATAAGCTCGGCCCCGGTGAATTGATCATCGTTTACTTGGTTTCGACAAAAAGGAGGATGACGTTTCCGGTCACATGTGGTTTCAAAAGGTGTGACGTTAAAACTCGAATGAAAATCATTGTAGTACGAGGATTAAGCTAAAGGAAAATACTTTTCTCAAGTAAATTTGAAGTTAGTAATACAACTCGTATTATGGATTCTAAGGTTTAAATCGTACATTTGCTTTGTTCGTCGGTTTATGGTTGATGCGTGGTACTCATGTTTAAACGTGGTCCCGAGGCTTTTCGAAAAGCACTCCGAAATCTAGAAGTGAAACAAGGATCTCGATCCGAAATGAGGTACAGTTCTGTAAGGTATATTCGAACAAGTTTGTTAGGACTTGAAAATGTTTGTTAGAACAAGTTTCTGTTTCTCGAGAATTTCACGCCGCGAAAGATTTATCGGTTTCCGAAAATGTTCGTTAGGACTATTCACCCTCGTGGCGAATACTAGTATAACGTGAAGAGTCTCTCCCTCCATTGAGAATTTAGATAAAATATTTTCCTTAAACGGAAGTACGAGTGTAATACGAGAGAAATTTCCGCCTCGATGTGTGCATATCAAGCATATTATAGTTCTTCGATGAAACCGTGCGAAGACGAGATAGTATACGCGTATAACATATGTTTGAAGTTGAAAGAATTTTCCATTCATTCGGAAGCATAAATATGGTTCGACAATAATCGAAGATGTGTCCCGGGTATGGTTGTTATCAATATTCTCGGAGTTTTCGGATATCCAAACAAGAAAAGTGAAGTCATGTACATGGCACATGGTGGTGATTAGGTTGATCGAGTCCAACCACCATCACGTGTCATTAGAACTTTGGTATGACTTACCGTAATATAACTACGTTGATCAAATGGCGTTATATTACGCTAACTCATACCTCCATTCCCACATCACTCCATAGAATCAAGTTCGTGTAATCGTGAAAATTTAAAATAAACAAAGTGTAACGACGTCTCTAACATGACTCGTATTAATCAAAAGAATTTGTGCAACTCTGAAGATGCATTTCCCGAGGGAAGTGTATAAATGATTGTTCACGTCAATGTGGTTTGAGTCAGACAATAAGGTATTCAGGTATGAAAAGAGTAACGAGTCATGATAACGAGTAGCACGCAACCGTAGTGATAAATGTTGATGACGACACTCACCTAGAGTAGTGATGGTAGTAACACCAAAAAGTAGATAGTAAGAAACACTAGTGGGAAACCGATAGTAAGTTGAAACGGTGGCAAATAACAATCCGGGAGACAGAGTTCCCGAACAAGTGTGACTAATGAAGTCGTCGTCATCCATACGTGTATGAATCATGAATTTACGTGTGTTACCAAAAAGTGGCGGAATACGAGTTCGTAAGATGAAAACTTGGTACCATTAAGAAGTTTGCCTAAGAATGATTCAAGTATAATGCACAAGTAGTCAAGTAAGTGCTATCTATAGCAAATGTATGTCAGAATGCAATGGTTAACTATCCGGTTGTAGTCTAGATTCACTAATGCGTCCTAACGACTCTGTCAGACACACTAATGCATATCCTAGTTCCCTACAACCAACGCTCTGATACCATCTGTAGCGACCCGACAAAATCGTCATTGACAGCGCCGCTATCTTAGGTCCCGTTACGTGGTCGTAGTCCCTATATGAGACTCGTTTGACCAAAATTATGTCGCATTCATTTGAAAAGTACAAGACTTACAAAGTTTAGTTTACCAAATGGATCGACAACAAGTTTAAGTTTACAAAAGTATAATGTATAAATGAAATAAACTTGCGACACAATATAAGTTGAAAGTCACGGTTGCTATAAATAGCGTAAGTATGTAAACAATATGTTTGAATCCAAAGGTGCTATCACTAGCGTATGCATGTATGTATGCTTGACTCCAAGCAAGAAATCAGAGTGTATGCATGTATGCTTGACCCCAAGCAAGTATGAGTGTACGCGGAAGCATGTATCAAATAGCCATGTATGAACCTGAGAAACATATAGAAAACTGTCAACGAAAAACTTTGGTGAAATCATAGATGTATTTGTAAACGTTGTTTTTGAACCACAAGATTTAGTATTCCCATAGTTGATTATCAAAATCGTTTGCATTCCAAAAGTATTGTTCGCGAGCACCCAATTATCAAGACTTAACGTTTCCTTCCATAGAACCCCATCACAATAGTGTTAGAACATACACTGTTTCTCGAAAATATATTTCATCCGTAGACGGTAGCGAACCGTCCGTAATGAGGGTTTGTCAAACCCGTATGGCCACACAATATAAGTTCTCGCTTACACCCTGCAAGTGTAACTAATGATAATCGAATTGAGGATTTTTGTTCTAACTCGCTGTGGAATGTTTGTTTTCCTTGTACTTGTGTTCAAAGTATAGAAGTAAGTAGTACAAAATGTAACAAAGTATATGTTTCTCAGCCCACAATTTAAAAGTATAAAAATTTGTTGAAAAGGTGGGACTATGATCTCACCTCGAGTGTACGAGTATAAATGTACTTCACAAAGTAAACGTGTGCATGAAAGTTGCTTAGCCTTGACCTAAACAAGTAAGTTATATCAATTACCGGTTACGACACAAGGTCGGGTGAAATGTGTTCAATTAGTCCTATGGCTCGTTACGACTCGAAAAGTATAGCATGTGAATCACGTTGTCAAGTTTCATGCAAGAATCAAGTATAAAAGAAAGACTAGAACGATTGCATAAGTGTTTTGTTAAGTTTGACTAAAAGTCAAACTTGGTCAAAGTCAAAGTCAACGGGGTCGGGTCGGGTATCCGATAATTTTTCTAAGTTATATAATCATATATGAGCATGTTGGCCAAGTTTCATGTTAATCGGAGGTCCGTAGCATATCAAACATTTTACGTCAAATGACCAAGCAAAACAGCCCATTTTAGTGTATCAGGACGGTGTCCCAAAATCAGGACGGTGTCCCAATATGAAGAGTGGGACGGCGTCCCAAAATCAGGACGGCGTCCCAATATGAAGAGTGGGACGGCGTCCCAAAAGTCGGGGCGGCGTCCCAATTGGCATCCAGGGTCTGTTTGCTGAATTCCTCAAATGGACGAACCAAAACACAAACAATCACATTTTATGATCCGCAAACAATTAAAACATGTATTTTATATCATCGGAAAGCTATTTCGACAAGGAATAAAACTAACCACATATCATTAATCAAAATCATCATTTAAGACAACAGAAACCTCGTTGAATGGTCGTTAAGCGTTCAAAATCAAAGTTTAGGTTCATCAAATGCATTTCAAGTTCCGGGAATCCAATTTATACATATGATATGCCGTTTTGAAGGTAATCAAACATGTAATACAACTAAACACTTATTAATAACATTAACGAGCATTCAACGCATCAAAAGTTCGTTTTAAAGCTATCAAACCCTAACCAAAAGTTCACAAAATCAATAATCACGTTTATGAAGTTTCTTTAATCAATCTATACATCAACATGAAGCTAATGATGCTAGTAACACTTTTAAAACATGAACTTTAACAATCTAACACATTTGATCATCCAAAATCAAAGATTAAGCATACACTTTTCATTTTCAAGCTAGTTACACCAAAACATCAAGATCGAGCATACAAATCATATATTCATGTTATACACGAGCCATAGACACTAACTAACAACATTTCAAGTCAAAAGCACGAATTTAAAGAAATCTAGAGTTTTAGAAATGTTACCCAAAATCAATGAAGTTAGTATCAAATCGTAGAGGATGATGAGAGGATCAAGAATATGTAGTTTGTTTTGATGTTTGCTTGCTAAATCGAAATTAGATGATGAATATTTTGTTTGAAGGTTGAGAGAAAAGATGGAAGTAATGAAGATGGTGGAGATGAAAATGAATGGAGGAGGATGGAGTTGACTAGTTGACCTAGTCAACTAGTTTGGCTCTTTGGCGAGTTTAGTCCCTCAAGTTTGTAGTCGGGTGCGGGAATTAACCGATCGAATATTTTTAAAACACAAGTTAACGAGAGATGTTGTAATTGAGTAACGGGATTATCAAGAACATTAGTTAACGAAGTGTACGAATATAGGTGACGAAAGATGTTATTAAAAAAAAGACGGTATTAAAATAAATTTAACGGAAAAACGCGGGATGTTACAGATTTGGATGAACCCACAAACTACCAAGATGCTTTGTCAAGGATTGATAAAGATAAATGGCAGGAAGCCATGAACGCTGAGATGCAATCCATGTATGACAACCAAGTTTGGGAACTTGTTGTGCAACCTCCTGGCTCTAGGCTGGTTGATTGTAAATGGCTTTTCAAAATGAAAACCGACATACATGGAAACTTGGATACATATAAAGCTAGACTTGTAGCAAAAGGTTTCACTCAAACTCAAGGGGTTGACTATGATGAAACTTTTTCGCCTGTAGCAATGCTAAAGTCTATTAGGATATTACTTGCCATTGCTGCTCATTATGATTATGAAATATGGCAAATGGATGTCAAGACTGCTTTCCTAAATGGATATCTTGTGGAAGATGTCTATATGGTTCAGCCTGAAGGTTTTATTGATCTAAAATATCCTAAAAAGGTATGCAAGTTAAAGAAGTCAATCTACGGATTGAAGCAAGCATCTAGAATGTGGAATCATCGTTTTAATGAGGAAGCCGAGATATTTAGCTTCATTAAAAATGGTGATGAAGCTTGTGTATATAAGAAAGCTAGTGGGAGCACTATCATGTTCCTTGTATTATATGTGGATGATATATTATTATTTGGAAATGATATTCCGGCAATGCAAGGAGTAAAACTTGGCTAAGTAAATGCTTCTCCATTAAGGATCTTGGAGAAGCACAATACATTTTGGGGATTGGGATCTACAGGAATAGATCCAAGAAACTGATAGGCTTGAATCAAAGTGCATACATTGAAAAGATCTTGAAAAGGTTCAAGATGGAGAACTCTAAGAAAGGTTTGGTACCTATTCAAAGAGGTTAGCTCCTTAGTTCATCTCAGTGTCCCACCACAAAAGATGAACAAGAAAGAATGAAGAAACTCCCATATGCGTCTGCTATTGGGTCAATCATGTATGCAATGATATGCACTAGACCGGATGTGTCATGCGCTCTTAGCCTGACAAGTAGATACCAGAATAACCCAGGAAACAGTCATTGGATTGCTGTTAAAAGTATATTGAAATACCTTAGGAGGACTAAGGATATGTTTCTAATATATGGGTCTGGTGAGGAGGAGCTCGCTGTAAAAGGTTACGTGGACGCGAGCTTCCAAACTGATCGTGATGATTCTCGATCACAATCCGGTTATGTCTTCACATTAAATGGAGGTGCGGTCTCTTGGAAGAGTTCAAAACAGGATGTTGTTGCCTTATCCACTACAGAGTCGGAGTACATCGCCGCATCATTGGCAGCTCAGGAAGCTGCATGGATGAAGAAATTCATTGATGACTTAGGAGTAGTCCTTTCCATTCAGGACCCTCTTGAGATCTTTTGTGACAACGAGGGTGCGATTGCTCAAATCAAGGAACCTCGTGCTTACCAAAAGACCCGTTACATTGAGCGGAGATTCAACTACATAAGGGATGAAGTTGAAAAGGGAAAGATATGTATTCGCAAAGTTCACACAGATCTTAATATAGCGGATCCTCTCACGAAGCTCTTACATGGATCTAAACATGCAGGACATGTTTGTGCATTAGGGCTTTGATATTCTAGTGATTGGCCATGATCTGTTTTAAGTATTGTAATGGAACGAAATTGTTCAAACTCATTAATATAATTATGGTGTTAATTTATTTTGAGTTATGTTCCTATTTTGCATATTTTATCCATGAATAAGTAATTATTCTAAATTCCGTAGTCGATCACATTTATGGGAGCAAATGTGAGGTTTAGACTATTATGAACTCGGATTGGTATACATTCACGGGATGAATGTGGTGCAAGGTTGCAACCAAGGTTCATAGATATTTGTGGGATACAAATATTGGAAGACCCGCCCTCAAGACTTACTAAATGGAGCATTTGTGGTTGATCACATGTAATCTTGAGTAAAGGTGAATATCATTGTATCCTCTGACCTGAGATACATATTGGGTTCGGATATTTACCAATTATTGTGCCTTGATTCTTTCCTTCGCTATTCTGAAACATGGTAGTTCACAAGGAAGAGCTCAGGCATAATGCAAGGTACATATTTAGGACGTATGTAGTCAAGATGGAATTTGTCCCTCTTATTCGTTGAGAGTCAGATGTCTAAGGCCTGATAAAGTTAAATCTAAAAGAGAGTGATCACTCTGTGTCTCTTGGATTTAACATGACATCTAGGACGAAAGGATGTAATGAAAAGATTCACCTATTCATATTCGAGATGGGAACTCGAAAGGGATGATGTTATTGAATGGCAAAAGTCATAACATATTGGGGGTGATGGACGGTCGTTAGGTGGTATCCATCACTTGCATTAATTTCTTATGTTTCTCGTGCAAGTGGGAGATTGAAGGTATTTCGTATGCCCGAGAGACATATTAAATTAACGTGGCTAATATGTTTTGATCCAAGTCGGGTCATACCCAATAACAAGCTCACCGACACCTTAATCGTATTTGATTTTAGCGGTTGGATCGTTGATTAAATACGCGACACTTGAACTTTAAGAAAAATGGTTTCTTAAATAACACTTGATATGTATATATATATATATATATATATATATATATATATATATATATATATATATATAAATCATGGAATGATTTATATAATAAGGATTTAATTATTTATAGGTTAAATAATTAATTATGTTATGTTGCATTTTATAAAATTGGTTTTATAAAATAAAGTATACATAACATATGGTATGGAATTTTATTAGTTTTATAAATAATGTTAACATAATTTATAAAATGTAAGTTTATAAAATTTGTTTTATAAAATTTAATTTTACAAAACAAGTTTATAAAAGATGCAAGTTTATAAATAATGTCAAGTATTATTTTATAAAAGGAGGGAGTGGCCTTGGAATTGGATGAAGCATGCTAGAGATTCCATCTTGGTCAAAGAGAATTCCCATTCCATATACATGCAAGACTAGACTCTTTGTAAAAAACACACTTGCATTAAAAAGATATCAAGTTAACTTGCAAAATTCTGCTGTTTTTTTTTTGGCTTGCTGGCCGTGACCTTCTAAGCCAAGAAGTGGGTTCATTTTCTTTTTGCAAGCTTATTCTCAAGTGTAAATTAAATCCTAACCAAAGTACAAGGTGTTGGTGCAAGGTTTGGGGTATTATCTCTTGAGGTTTCATTGTTTTGGAGCTCCACTCATCATCATCATCTTCATCACTGACTACCTAGCTTGGAGAAGGTATAAACTCCTTTCTTACTTGTAGTTTGTAAGTATGTTTCACAACTTGATCCTAATTAGGATTTAACTTTAAAAGGTTAAAGATTAACAAGTTCAATCGGTAATATTTTCATGCTTCCGCTTTAATTTGATTCATAAAATGTTTTATACATTATGGAACTTGTTAAATCCCAACAATGTCTTATGACAGGGGCATTTATGACAAGTGTAATGAATACAAGGCCTCTGCCTATTCATGAGCCAGCATTCCATAATCTCGGCAGAATAACTGATGAAGTCATAGTATGCACCTCTAACCTTATCTGAATTAAAAATTTTATCGCATTTACTTTATCTATCTTATAAACTAGAAAATCCCAAAAATAAATATTCACTACTCCCTAACTATCTTAGGTTACAATATAGGTTTGATGTTACTGATATCTCAAAAATACGACTCTAGGTCATACTTCCCTTACTTATAAGGAGTAGTAAGATTTAGGCCCCGCTAAATATAAATTTAAAATAGTACCCTCTCCTACGAGTGGCTGATCCTGGCGAGCCGAGGCCTAACGACACCGCATAATTAAAACCGTCCGTTTCGGCCATATCAAGATACCTACTAGTTTTTGGCGCCGCTGCTGGGGAACTGGTATCAGTCAATACTGTTTTCAATCAAACTTATTCATAAGCATTTAGTGGTGTCTAAGAAAGACAATTATACACGGACTTTGTTATTGGATTATCTGAACAGTCGCCAATTTTATTGGGACCAAAAGGATCCTGCCTCTCCGTAGTCGGCCTGGCCACTTGGTTTGTTAAATAGTTTGTGCGGAACTTTGTTACCGAAATACCAGGGAATCAGTAGCCAGAACCAAAAGCATATTCCACCATAGGATAGTTAGTTAATTAGATTAGATTACTTTAGATTACCTTAGATTGCCTTAGATTAAATTCGATTACCTTAGAATTAGATTAGTTTAGTCTAGCTTATTATAATTTAGCTTATTTGAGAAAAATTAAAAATAAAAAGGCATACCTAGTGTATGACCCAAACCCGATCTAGACCAGGGCCGTTGTTATTCGTACCTGATCCAGACACAATAATCTCTAAAGCACGCAAAGAAGCACGAATCAGAAACCAAATGGCGTTACGCGTTACTTTAGCAGAAAACACCAAACCCTCGATTGAAGGTCGTGGAGGACCAATCAGATTTCTAGAGATTCAAGGACACTCGTTCGAGTTAAAACATTACATCATCCAGCTCATTCAAAATAGCTGTCAGTTTCATGGATTACTGAATGACGATCCTAATTCTCACCTTGATAAATTCATATCTCTTTCGAACTCCTACAAACAGCCAGGGATAGGACAAGATATAGTCCGGCTATACTTGTTCCCCTATTCTCTCACTCATCATGCTCAAACTTGGTTTGAAGGACTGGAAAAAGATTCCATCACGTCATGGACAGAGATGGCGACTAAATTCCTAACCAAATATTTCCCTCCTTCAAAACAAACCAAACTGAAGAATGACATCATTAACTTCAAACAAAGTTATGATGAATCTCTTTACACTGCATGGGAGTGTTTCAAAACCCTGCTGAAGAAATGCCCTAATCACCAGTTAGAACGGTCAGCCCAAATCTGTACCTTCTACAATGGTCTTACGGTAAATCATAGGACGACGATCGATGCAGCAGCTCAAGGGAATCTGATGAACCAAACTGCAGATGAAGCATGGGAATTGCTCGAGAACATGATGATGCATCATCATGACTGGAACAGTGGTGAAACAACTTCATCATCTGCCCCACTCTCTGCACTTAACAATCAAACGGAGGCCATCAAATCCCTCACGGATAAGATGGAATCTCTTGCAAAGCAACTTGGAGAATTGAAGACGCAACAGCAGCAGGTTAACCAAGCTCAGGCTTGTGTTAATTGTACCAACCCACAAACTACTGAAGACTATCAAGTTGAGTACAAAAACCCTGACGGTTCAGTCTGTTACGTTCAATACCCAGCTCGTCCAACAAATCCCGGATTCAATCAACCACCAAGGGTTAATCAATTTCAGCGAAGCAATCAACCTTTCCGCTATCGCTATCCACCTTATCCAACCCAACAATCTCAATTGACCTATAATCAACCACTTCCCCTCACTAGTCCCCCAGTTGAGGAGAATTCCCTACCACCCAGATTACAAAAGCAGCTAACCCCACTCTTGGAGCTGATAATCAGTTAATTCAGTTCATCCAAGGATAACAATAGTTAAATCAGAGAACTGTAACCAGACAAGATCAGACGGAGATACTAATGAGAAATAAATTGGCTCTGCTCAAAAGTTTAGAAACGCAGCTCGGATAGTTATCACAACGCCTTGAAACCCGACCGCAGGGAAGATTGCCAAGTAATACTATCCAGAATCCCCGCATAGAAGAAGTAGAAGAACCATCCAAGCTTGATTCCTTCAAACTAGATGGAAGATTCTTGGACACTATGTCCAAAGTTCCCAACCTGAATAGATACATCCGAAGGCTTCTATCTACAAAGGAGAGGATACCAGACTCTAACAAAATTCCACTGAGTGAAGAATGCTCTGCATTACTCAGAAACTCTCTACCACCTAAGCTAGGAGATACGGGCCGATTCGTTTTCCCATGTTTAATCTACCAATCTGGAACCATTCATGCGCTAGCGGATTTAGGAGCAAGTATTAACCTAATCCCCTACTCTCTCTACAAGAGATTAGAGTTAGGAGACTTGTCACCAACCAAAATGACAATCCAACTTGCCGATCATACAATTCGATATCCTAAGGGCATAGTTGAGAACGTCTTGGTGAAAGTCGACAAATTCTTGTATCCTACGGATTTCGTAGTAATGGATATTAAGGAAGATCTACACACACCAATAGTGTTAGGAAGACCTTTCATGAATACGGCTAGGACTGTCATTGATGTGTACAATCAAACCATGATCTTACGATCACATGGGGAGAGCGTTACCTTCAAAATTGACCGACCAACCAATCTTTCTGGACAGGCAGAGATGTTTGCTATTTCCACCAGACGGATGACTTCCGATGATGAGTCATTACCATCAGCCGATGATATCGAGATGGGTGTCGAATCACAGTCTGTAAACGACCAAGAAATGGAAGAAGAGGGTCCAAGCAAAGAAATAGAGGAAGAGGAGGAATCTGAAGAGGAAGTGGAAATGGAAGACGTAAAAGAAACTGCGATAACACCCGTTCCAAGCATTGAGCGTCATGAAGAAATAATGAGGCTTGAAATGGCAGATCACAGTTTAATCATTCGCTTCAAAAAGAAGAACGACAAGGCTGAGGTTAAGGATGAAATGTCCCGTTCATATTGATTATAAACGTTCCATATTAATTGATTTCGTTGCGAGGTTTTGACCTCTATATGAGACGTTTTTCCAAGACTGCATTCATTTTTAAAACAAACCATAACCTTTATTTTATTAATAAAGGTTTTAAAAACATTACGTAGATTATCAAATAATGATAATCTAAAATATAATGTTTACACACGACCATTACATAATGGTTTACAATCGAAATATATTACATCGACATATGTTTCTTGAATGCAGTTTTTACACAATATCATACAAACATGGACTTCAAATTTTGTCCTTATTTTAGTATGCAACAGTGGAAGCTCTTAGTATTCACCTGAGAATAAACATGCTTTAAACGTCAACAAAAATGTTGGTGAGTTATAGGTTTAACCTATATATATCAAATCGTAACAATAGACCACAAGATTTCATATTTCAATACACATCCCATACATAGAGATAAAAATCATTCATATGGTGAACACCTGGTAACCGACATTAACAAGATGCATATATAAGAATATCCCCATTATTCCGGGACACCCTTCGGATATGATATAAATTTCGAAGTACTAAAGCATCCGGTACTTTGGATAGGGTTTGTTAGGCCCAATATATCTATCTTTAGGATTCGCGTCAATTAGGGTGTCTGTTCCCTAATTCTTAGATTACCAGACTTAATAAAAAGGGGCATATTCGATTTCGATAATTTAACCATAGAATGCAGTTTCACGTACTTGTGTCTATTTTGTAAATCATTTATAAAACCTGCATGTATTCTAATCCTAAAAATATTAGATTTTAAAAGTGGGACTATAACTCACTTTCACAGATATTTCCTTCCCCGGAAATAAGATTTGGCCACGGATCGATTCACGAACCTATACAAATATGTACATATATATCAAAGTATGATCAAAATATAATTACAACCATTTTTATTATGTTTTAAAGATTTGAGTGTATTAAGTCAGCTATCCTCGTTAGTAACCTACAACTAGTTGTCCACAGTTAGATGTACAGAAATAAATCGATATATATTATCTTGAATTAATCCACGACCCAGTGTATACACATCTCAGGCTAGATCACAACTCAAAGTATATATATTTTTGGAATCAACCGCAACCCTGTATAGCTAACTCCAACATTACTGCATATAGAGTGTCTATGGTTGTTCCAAATATATATATACATGGGTCGATATGATATGTCAAAACATTTGCATACGTGTCTATGGTATCCCAAGATTACATAATATATTAGAATACATGTATAATACAATATAAGCTAGCTAGGATATGATTTGTATAGATTTGCTAAACATTTCCCGTAGCTAAAAAGATCAAAAATATCCAATTTTGTTTTACCCATAACATCTTCATTTTAAATCCGTTTTGAGTGGATCAAATTGCTATGGTTTCATATTGAACTCTAATTTAAGAATCCAAACAGAAAAAGTATAGGTTTATAGTCAAAAATTTAAGTTACAAGCCAATTACTAAAGAGGTATCTTGATGACCATTTTGAAAAACATACTTTCACTTTGAGTTTAACCAAGATTTTTGGATATAGTTTCATATTCATATTAAAAATAATTTTCCCAGAAAAAAAACTTTTAAATCAAAGTTTATCATAGTTTTTAATTATCCAAACCAAAACAGCCCCCGGTTTCACTACGACGGCGTATATCCGATTTTATGGTGTTCATCGTGTTTCCAGGTTTTAAATCATTAAGTTAGCATATCATATAGATATAGAACATGTGTTTAGTTGATTTTAAAATTCAAGTTATAAGGATTAACTTTTGTTTGCGAACAAGTTTAGAATTAACTAAACTATGTTCTAGTGATTACAAGTTTAAACCTTCGAATAAGATAGCTTTATATGTATGAATCGAATGATGTTATGAACATCATTACTACCTCAAGTTTTCTGGATAAAACTACTGGAAATGAGAAAAATGAATCTAGCTTTAAAGGATCCTTGGATGGCTTGAAAGTTCTTGAAGCAGAATCATGACACGAAAACAGTTCAAGTAAGATTTTCACTCGAAATAAGATTGTTATAGTTGTAGAAATTGATTCGAAGTTTGAATATGAATATTACGTTGAATTAGAAAGATAACCTACTGTAAATAACAAAGGTTCCTTGATCTTAGATGATTACTTGGAATGGATTAGAAAGCTTGGAAGTAGACTTGCAAACTTGGAAGTATTCTTGATTTTTATGAAACTATACTTATGGAATTTATGAAGAACACTTAGAACTTGAAGATGGAACTTGAGAGAGATCAATTAGATGAAGAAAATTGAAGAATGAAAGTGTTTGGAGGTGTTTTTGGTCGTTGGTATATGGATTAGATATAAAGGATATGTAATTTTGTTTTCATGTAAATAAGTCATGAATGATTACTAATATTTTTGTAATTTTATGAGATATTTCATGCTAGTTGCCAAATGATGGTTCTCACATGTGTTAGGTGACTCACATGGGCTGCTAAGAGCTGATCATTGGAGTGTATATACCAATAGTACATACATCTAAAAGATGTGTATTGTACGAGTACGGATACGGGTGCATACGAGTAGAATTATTGATGAACCTGAACGAGGATGTAATTGTAAGCATTTTTGTTAAGTACAAGTACTTTAATATGTGTCTTGAAGTCTTTCAAAAGTGTAAGAATACATATCAAAACACAACATGTATATACATTCTAATGGAGTCGTTAAGTCTTCGTTAGTCGTTACATGTAAGTGTTGTTTTGAAACCTTTAAGTTAACGATCTCAATTCATGTTGTTAACCCAATGTTTATTATATCAAATGAGATGTTAAATTATTATGTTATAATGATATTATGATGTATGAATATCTCTTAATATGATATATACATTAAAATATCGTTACAACGATAATCGTTACATATAAGTCTCGTTTCGTAATTCTTGAGTTAGTAGTCTTGTTTTTACATATGTAGTTCATTGTTAACGCACTTAATGATATATTTAAATATCATTTTATCATGTTAAATATAGTGTATCAATATCTTAATATGATACATATGTATTTAGTAGACGTTATCATAACGATAATCGTTATATATATCATTTCGAGTTTCTTAGTAATCTCATTTCTTATGTATATCACACATTGTTAATATACTTAGTGATATACTTACTCATCATAATATCATGTCAAACATATATATATATATGTCTATATATACCGCAACATGTAGTTTTCACAATTTTGTAACGTTCGTGAATCGCCGGTCAACTTGGGTGATCAATTGTCTATATGAAACTTATTTCATTTAATCAAGTCTTAACAAGTTTGATTGCTTAACACGTTGGAAACATTTAGTTATATAAATATCAATCTCAATTAATATATATAAACATGGAAAAGTTCGGGTCACTACAGTACCTACCCGTTAAATAAATTTCGTCCCGAAATTTTAAGCTGTTGAAGGTGTTGACGAATCTTCTGGAAATAGATGCGGGTATTTCTTCTTCATCTGATCTTCACACTCCCAGGTGAACTCGGGTCCTCTACGAGCATTCCATCGAACCTTAACAATCGGTATCTTGTTTTTCTTAAGTCTCTTAACCTCACGATCCATTATTTCGACGGGTTCTTCAATGAATTGAAGTTTTTCATTGATTTGGATTTCTTCCAACGGAATAGTGAGATCTTCTTTAGCAAAATATTTCTTCAAATTCGAGACGTGGAAAGTGTTATGTCCAGCCGCAAGTTGTTGAGGTAGTTCCAGTTAGTAAGCTACTGGTCCGACACGATCTATAATCTTGAATGGTCCAATGTACCTTGGATTTAGTTTTCCCCATTTACCAAATCGAACAACACCTTTCCAAGGTGAAACCTTAAGCATGACCATTTCTCCAATTTCAAACTCTATATCTTTTCTTTTACTGTCCGCGTAACTCTTTTGTCGACTCTGGGCGGTTTTCAATCGTTGTTGAATTTGGATGATTTTCTCGGTAGTTTCTTGTATTATCTCCGGACCCGGAATCTGTTTATCCCCCACTTCATTCCAACAAATCGGAGACCTGCACTTTCTACCATAAAGTGCCTCAAACGGAGCCATCTTAATACTAGAATGATAAATGTTGTTGTAGGAAAATTCTGCTAACGGTAGGTGTCGATCTCAACTGTTTCTGAAATCAATGACACATGCTCGTAGTATGTCTTCAAGCGTTTGTATCGTCCTTTCGCTCTGCCCATCAGTTTGTGGATGATAGGCAGTACTCATGTCTAGACGAGTCCCCAATGCTTGTTGCAATGTCTGCCAGAACCTTGAAACAAATCTACCATCCCTATCAGAGATAATAGAGACGGGTATTCCATGTATGGAGACAACCTCCTTCAAATACAATCGCGCCAACTTCTCCAGTTTGTCATCTTCTCTCATTGGCAGGAAGTGTGATGACTTGGTGAGACGATCAACTATTACCTAAATAGTATCATAACCACTTGCAGTCCTTGGCAATTTAGTAATGAAATCCATGGTAATGTTTTCCCATTTCCATTCTGGAATTTCAGGTTGTTGTAGTAGACCTGATGGTTTCTGATGTTCAGCTTTGACCTTAGAACACGTCAAACATTCTCCAACATATTTAGCAATATCGGCTTTCATACCCGGCCACCAAAAGTGTTTCTTGAGATCTTTATACATCTTCCCCTCTCCGGGATGTATTGAATATCTGGTTTTATGTGCTTCTTTAAGTACCATTTCTATCACATCTCCAAACCTTGGTACCCAAATTCTATTAACCCTATATCGAGTTCCGTCTTCCCGATTATTAATATGTTTCTCTGATCCTTTGGGTATCTCATTCTTCAACTTTCCTTCTTTTACAACCCCCTGTTGCGCCTCTTTATTTGAGTAGTAAGGTTAGTACGAATAATTATATTCATAGCTTTTAGCCGTATAGGTTCTCTGTCCTTTCTACTCAAAGCATCGGCTACCACATTCGCCTTCCTCGGGTGGTATCGAATCTCAAAATCATAATCATTCAACAGTTCAATCCACCTGCGTTGTCTCATATTCAGTTGCTTCTGATTAAATATATGTTGGAGACTTTTATGGTCGGTATATATAATACTTTTGACCCCATATAAATAATGCCTCCAAGTCTTTAATGCAAAAACAACAGCACCCAATTCCAAATCGTGAGTTGTATAATTTTGCTCGTGAATCTTCAATTGTCTAGACGCATAAGCAATCACCTTCGTTCGTTGCATTAATACACAATCGAGACCTTGCTTTGATGCGTCACAATAAATCACAAAATCATCATTCCCTTCAGGCAATGACAATATAGGTGCCGTAGTTAGCTTTTTCTTCAATAACTGAAACGCCTTCTCTTGTTCATCCTTCCATTCAAATTTCTTCCCTTTATGCATTAATGCAGTCAAGGGTTTTGCTATTTTGTAGAAATCTTGGATGAATCTTCTGTAGTAACCAGCCAATCCTAAAAATTGACGTATATGTTTCGGAGTTTTTGGGGTTTCCCACTGTTCAACGGTTTCGATCTTTGCTGGGTCCACCTGGATACCTTCTTTGTTCACTATTTGACAGAGGAATTGAACTTCTTCTAACTAAAATGCACACTTTGAAAACTTAGCGTACAGTTTTTCTTTCCTCAATACTTCTAGCACTTTTCTCAAATGTTCTTCGTGGTCTTGATCATTCTTTGAGTAAATAAGTATGTCATCGATGAAAACAATGATAAACTTGTCAAAATATGGTCCACACACTCGGTTCATAAGGTCCATGAACACAGCTGGTGCGTTAGTCAATCCAAACGGCATAACCATAAACTCGTAATGACCATAACGCGTCCTAAAAGCAGTTTTTGGAATATCATCCTCCTTTACTCGCATTTGATGATATCCAGAACGTAAATCGATTTTTGAATAAACCGACGAGCCTTGTAGTTGATCAAATAAGTCGTCAATTCTCGGCAGTGGATAACGGTTTTTGATGGTAAGTTTATTCAACTCTCTGTAGTCAATACACAACCTAAATGTACCATCCTTATTTTTGACAAACAAAACAGGAACTCCCCATGGTGATGTACTTGGTCGTATGAAACCACGCTCTAGAAGTTCTTGTAATTGGCTTTGAAGTTCCTTCATTTCGCTGGGTGCGAGTCTGTATGGAGCACGAGCTATTGGTGCAGCTCCCGGTACAAGATCTATTTGAAATTCAACGGATCGGTGTGGAGGTAATCCCGGTAATTCTTTCGGAAATACATCGGGAAATTCTTTTGCGACGGGAACATCATTGATGCTCTTTTCTTCAGTTTGTACTTTCTCGACGTGTGCTAGAACAGCATAGCAACCCTTTCTTATTAACTTTTGCGCCTTCAAATTACTAATAAGATTTAGCTTCGCATTGCTCTTTTCTCCGTACACCATTAAGGGTTTTCCTTCTTCTCGTACAATGCGAATTGCATTTTTGTAACATACGATCTCTGCTTTCACCTCTTTCAACCAGTCCATGCCGATTATCACATCAAAACTCCCTAACTCTACTGGTATCAAATCAATCTTAAATGTTTCGCTAACCAGTTTAATTTCTCGATTCCGACATATATTATCTGCTGCAATTAATTTATCGTTTGCTAATTCGAGTAAAAATTTACTATCTAATGGCGTCAATGGACAACTTAATTTAGCACAAAAATCTCTACTCATATAGCTTCTATCTGCACTCGAATCAAATAAAACGTAACCAGATTTATTGTCAATAAGAAACGTACCCGTAACAAGCTCCGGGTCTTCCTGTGCCTCTGCCGCATTAATATTGAAAACTCTTCCGCGGCCTTGTCCATTCGTGTTCTCCTAGTTCGGGCAATTTCTAATAATGTGGCCCGGTTTTCCACATATATAACAAACTACATTGGCAAAACTTGCTCCGACACTACTTGCTCCGCCATTACTCGTTCCGACACCATTTGTTTCTTTCTTTATGTTAACCCCTGATCCGTAGACCTCACACTTCGCTGCGCTATGACCATTTCTTTTACACTTGTTGCAAAATTTGGTGCAGAACCCCGAGTGATACTTTTCACACCTTTGGCATAGCTGCTTCTGATTGTTGTTGTTGTTGCGGTTGTTATTATTATTGGGATGATTGTTGTAGTAGTTGTTGTTGTTGTTGTTGTTGTTGTTGTGCCATTTGTTGTAGTTGCGATTGATGTTGCGATTGTTGGGATAGTTGTTGTTGTTTTGGTGACTCTTATCACCATTTTCCTCCCACTATCTTTTGACTAACTTCACGTTGGCCTCTTCGGCCGCCTGTTCTTTAATTCTTCTCTCAATCTGGTTCACTAGTTTGTGAGCCATTCTACATGCCTTTTGTATGGAGGCAGGCTCGTGTTAACTTATATCTTCTTGGATTCTCTCTGGTAACCCTTTCACAAACGCGTCGACCTTCTCTTCCTCATCTTCGAATGCTCTCGGACACAATAGGCACAATTCTGTGAATCGTCTTTCGTACGAAGTAATATCAAATCCCTGTGCTCGTAACCCTCTAAGTTCTGACTTGAGCTTATTGACCTCGATTCTGGGACGGTACTTCTCGTTCATCAATTGCTTGAATGCTGACCATGGTAGCGCGTAAGCAGCATCTTGTCCCACTTGCTCTAGATAGGTATTCCACCATGTTAACGCAATACCTGTGAAGGTATGCATAGCGTGCTTCAATTTGTCTCCTTCAGCACACTTACTTATGGCAAACACCGATTCAACTTTCTCGGTCCACCGTTTCAATCCGATTGGTCCTTCGGTCCCATCAAATTCTAAAGGTTTGAAGACAGTAAATTCCTTGTAGGAGCATCCTACACGATTTCTTGCGCCGTTAGCTGTATTGCTAGATTCAGAGTTATTGTTGGTATGTAGTGCGGCCTGTACTGCGGCTATGTTTGAAGCAAGAAAGGCACGAAATTCCTCTTCGCTCATATTCAAGGTGTGTCGAGTAGTCGGTGCCATTTCCTTCAAAATAGTCAAATGAAACAATTTAATCATACAGAATATTAAGAGTAGTCAATAGTATCTCGTAGCATAATATGAACTCATTTATAAAAGCTTTTTCTTCATATTAGCGTTTTATAAGTTTAAATTCGGGTATTACCTACCCGTTAAGTTCATACTTAGTATCTAATATACAATTCAACTACTACAATTCCATATGAAAAACTGATTATAAGAATATATCACATACAAATATTCTTCAAACTTACAACTTCGCTATATTACATATAACATGAAATATAATACACTATGATACAGGACAGTTTTGAAGATAAATCTAGTTAATACGCAAGTTGTTCAGCAAAGGAAATAAAGACGCATAATTCATAAGTCCAGAAACAAGTCATGCATTCTGGTTTTACTATGACTACTTCCCATCCTTGGTCTTGTGGAACATAACCGTTGTGACCGTTGACAAGACAGCATGTTGTAATGTCGTCAAAAGGATGAGGGTTTCGTAATGTCCAACAGCCCCGTAATAATCTAAAAACCTTGTTTCTCATCTCAACTACCGAGTCCATCACTTGTGGGAATGTTTTATTTAAAAGTTGCAACCCAATGTTCTTTTTCTCAATTTGATGAGAAGCGAACATTATTAACCCGTAAGCATAACATGCTTCTTTATGTTGCATGTTAGAAGCTCTTTCTAACTCATGAAATCCTATGTTAGGATATGTTGAGTCAAAATAGGTTCTCAACCCGTAGCGTAAAATTGCATTTGGGTTCCCCGCATTTAACGCTTTAAAAAAACACGGCGTAACTTACGGTCTCCCCAATGTGATATACCCCACCTATCAATGGAAAGCCTTTTATAAACTAAGGCATTTCTGGAAAGTCTTTCAAATGTTTGATAAGTTAATTTCGCCATAACTAAATGTGCTGATGAATTCTGACCAACTCTAGACAAGATTTCCTCAATCATATCCTCTGGTAGGTCTTCTAAAATATTCGGTTGTCTACCCTTAACGTCCATTTTGCTTTTATACTGTAAAATAGACAAGGATTAGATTCGTAAAAGATAATTAACAAACCATACAAGCAATTTTTACATAGAACATAAAAGTACAAGCACACTATATTACATATATTACACAACATGATTACAACTCTTTAATCCGACTCACTCGTTTCTTCTTCTTTGGACTTGGTTCGTTTTGCTAATTTCCTAGGGATATATGATGTTCCTCTAATACGAGTCGTCGTCTCCACATTGGTTTAGAAAAACCTGGTGGTTTAGAGGTTCCTGGGTTATTGTCACGATATTGAAAATACAGGTGTTGACGTAACATATAAAGTTCATCGGGGTCGGAATCAGATTTCTCTATTTTGATGCCTTTTCCCTTATTATTTTCTTTTGCCTCATTAAATTGGGTCGGGGTAATTTCTTTAACGTCATCGGAATCCTCATCAGGATCCGATTCATCAGAAAATTGGTAATTTTCCCAATATTTTACTTCCTTAGAGGAAACACCATTGACCATTATTAACTTTGGTCCATTAGTTGAGGATTTTCTTTTATTTGACCGGTTTTCTGTGGTTCCTACTATTCCCCCCTCCGAAACCTCTACTTCTTCCGGTTCCTCTTCTTCTGGTTCCTCTTCTTTCAGTTCCTCTTCTTCCAGTTCTGTTTCCTCTTCTTCCGGTTCTTCGGGAACTTGTGAATCTTGCCAATATATATTCGACTCTTCGTTATTATTAGGTGAGTCAATGGGATTTGTGCTAGAGGTAGACATCTATCACACAATATCAAACATGTTAATAGATTAATATATCACATAATATTTATATGTTAATAATATATAGTTCCAACAAAAATGTTAAGCAATCATTTTTAAAGAAAATACGGTCGAAGTCCAGACTCACTAATGCATCCTAACAAACTCAATAAGACACACTAATGCAAATTTTTTGGTTCTCAAAGACCAACGCTCTGATACCAACTGAAATGTCCCGTTCATATTGATTATAAACGTTCCATATTAATTGATTTCGTTGCGAGGTTTTGACCTCTATATGAGACGTTTTTCAAAGACTGCATTCATTTTTAAAACAACCATAACCTTTATTTTATCAATAAAGGTTTTAAAAACATTACGTACATTATCAAATAATGATAATCTAAAATATACTGTTTACACACGACCTTTACATAATGGTTTACAATAGAAATATATTACATCGACATATGTTTCTTGAATGCAGTTTTTACACAATATCATACAAACATGGACTTCAAATCTTGTCCTTATTTTAGTATGCAACAGCGGAAGCTCTTAGTATTCACATGAGAATAAACATGCTTTAAACGTCAACAAAAATGTTGGTGAGTTATAGGTTTAACCTATATATATCAAATCATAACAATAGACCACAAGATTTCATATTTCAATACACATCCCATACATAGAGATAAAAATCATTCATATGGTGAACACCTGGTAACCGACATTAACAAGATGCATATATAAGAATATCTCCATCATTCCGGGACACCCTTCGGATATGATATAAATTTCAAAGTACTAAAGCATCCGGTACTTTGGATGGGGTTTGTTAGGCCCAATAGATCTATCTTTAGGATTCGCGTCAATTAGGGTGTCTGTTCCCTAATTCTTAGATTACCAGACTTAATAAAAAGGGGCATATTCTATTTCGATAATTCAACCATAGAATGTAGTTTCACGTACTTGTGTCTATTTTGTAAATCATTTATAAAACATGCATGTATTCTCATCCCAAAAATATTAGATTTTAAAAGTGGGACTATAACTTTCACAGATATTTCCTTCCCCGAAAATAAGACTTGGCCACGGATCGATTCACGAACCTATACAAATATGTACATATATATCAAAGCATGATCAAAATATAATTACAACCATTTTTATTATGTTTTAAAGATTTGAGTGTATTAAGTCAGCTGTCCTCGTTAGTAACCTACAACTAGTTGTCCACAGTTAGATGTACAAAAATAAATCGATATATATTATCTTGAATCAATCCACGACTCAGTGTATACACGTCTCCAGCTAGATCACAACTCAAAGTATATATATTTTTGGAATCAACCTCAACCCTGTATAGCTAACTCCAACATTACTGCATATAGAATGTCTATGGTTGTTCCAAATAATATATATACATGGGTCGATATGATATGTCAAAACATTTACATACGTGTCTATGGTATCCCAAGATTACATAATATATTAGAATACATGTATAATACAATATAAGTTAGCTAGGATATGATTTGTATAGATTTGTTAAACATTTCCCGTAGCTAAAAAGATCAAAATTATCCAATCTTGTTTTACCCATAACTTCTTCATTTTAAATCCGTTTTGAGTGAATCAAATTGCTATGGTTTCATATTGAACTCTAATTTAAAAATCCAAACATAAAAAGTATAGGTTTATAGTCAGAAATTTAAGTTACATGTCAATTACTAAAGAGGTAGTCATTTCCGTCGAAAGAACGACATCTTGATGACCATTTTGAAAAACATACTTTTACTTTGAGTTTAATCAAGATTTTTAGATATAGTTTCATGTTCATATGAAAAATCATTTTCCCAGAAGAACAACTTTTAAATCAAAGTTTATCATAGTTTTTAATTATCCAAACCAAAACAGCCTCCGGTTTCACTACGACGGCGTATATCCGATTTTATGGTGTTCATCGTGTTTCCAGGTTTTAAATCATTAAGTTAGCATATCATATAGATATATAACATGTGTTTAGTTAATTTTAAAAGTCAAGTTAGAAGGATTAACTTTTCTTTGCGAACAAGTTTAGAATTAACTAAACTATGTTCTAGTGATTACAAGTTTAAACCTTCGAATAAGATAGCTTTATATGTATGAATTGAATGATGTTATGAACATCATTACTACCTCTAGTTTTCTGGATAAAACTTTTGGAAATGAGAAAAATGGATCTAGCTTCAAAGGATCCTTGGATGGCTTGAAAGTTCTTGAAGCAGAATCATGACACGAAAACAGTTCAAGTAAGATTTTCACTCGAAATAAGATTGTTATAGTTGTAGAAATTGAATCCAAGTTTGAATATGAATATTACCTTGAATTAGAAAGATAAAATACTATAAATAACAAAGGTTCCTTGATCTTAGATGATTACTTGGAATGGATTAGAAAGCTTGGAAGTAGACTTGCAAACTTGGAAGTATTCTTGATTTTTATGAAACTATACTTATGGAATTTATGAAGAACACTTAGAACTTGAAGATGGAACTTGAGAGAGATCAATTAGATGAAGAATATTGAATAATGAAAGTGTTTGTAGGTGTTTTTGGTAGTTGGTATATGGATTAGATATAAAGGATATGTAATTTTGTTTTCATGTAAATAAGTCATGAATGATTGTAATATTTTTGTAATTTTATGAGATATTTCATGCTAGTTTCCAAATGATAGTTCCCACATGTGTTAGGTGACTCACATGGGCTGCTAAGAGCTGATCATTGGAGTGTATATACCAATCGTACATACATCTAAAAGATGTGTATTGTACGAGTACGAATACGGGTGCATACGAGTAGAATTGTTGATGAAGCTGAACGAGGATGTAATTGTAAGCATTTTTTTTATGTAGAAGTACTTTGATATGTATCTTGAAGTCTTTCAAAAGTGTAAGAATACATATCAAAACACAACATGTATATACATTCTAATGGAGTCTTTAAGTCTTCGTTAGTCGTTACATGTAAGTGTTGTTTTGAAACCTTTAAGTTAACGATCTCAATTCATGTTGTTAACCCAATATTTATTATATCAAATGAGATGTTAAATTATTATGTTATCATGATATTATGATGTATGAATATCTCTTAGTATGATATATATACATTAAAATATCGTTACAACGATAATCGTTACATATAAGTCTCGTTTCGTAATTCTTGAGTTAGTAGTCTTGTTTTTACATATGTAGTTCATTGTTAACACACTTAATGATATATTTAAATATCATTTTATCATGTTAAATATAGTGTATCAATATCTTAATATGATACATATGTATTTAGTAGACGTTATCATAACGATAATCGTTATATATATCATTTCGAGTTTCTTAACTTAGTAATCTCATTTCTTTTGTATATCACACATTGTTAATATACTTAGTGAGATACTTACTCATCATAATCTCATGTCAACCATATATATATGTCTATATATACCACAACATGTAGTTTTCACAATTTTGTAACGTTCGTGAATCGCCGGTCAACTTGGGTGATCAATTGTCTATATGAAACTTATTTCATTTAATCAAGTCTTAACAAGTTTGATTGCTTAACACGTTGGAAACATTTAGTAATATAAATATCAATCTCAATTAATATATATAAACATGGAAAAGTTCGCGTCACTACAAAGGATATAGAAATTGATCATGTAAGTATCAAAGTGGAGAATCAGAATACTGAAGAAACCCGTTCATCAGACGCATCCTCAGAGGAACCGGATACCGATGATGACGAGGAAGAGCGTCATGAAGACATTCTGACTAACACACACTCTCTCCAACCGAAGTAAATCAAGGGGAGCCGGACTCTTCTCCAGATCAAATTCCGGTTATATCCACACATGCAGACATGATTACCTTCATTAATGATACCAATGAATTTGAAGACATTCTCAAAGCCATCCGAAAGTCAACCATTGATTTTTTGCTACGCTTAACAGAACGAATCATGGCTATCAGAGAAGAGCACCACCTCTATCTCGGAAGAGAAGACAATGATGTTGAAATTCTAGAAGAACATATTCAGGACTTTATCAATTCTCTTCACGATCATATCTATCACAAAGAAAGGAAACGAGAGAATAATCAGTAGTTCGCACTATTCTCGAAACAAGATTCTGTCGAGATCAGAAGATCATTTACTCTAAGGTTTATAATGCCTTAGATGGATCTGCACTTCCGTTATCATGAAACGAACGAGCACTACTGACTCTCATCCGGAAGCATATGGATCTTTCCACCGGCCGCCCGACTTATCACTCTGATTTGCAAGTAACATTTGATCACCACGCTGATCTGATTATCAAAGAGTTACGAGATGCTGTTATGGAGGAAGCAAGACGAAACAATCCGTTCTCTCATCTTGAACTAGATTGAGTCAACATTACCACCTATGTTACGAAGCAGCTATCACGTATCTTCCATGAATCTACAGATCCTAGTTTCATATTTAAAGCTGGATGTCGGGAGATATACTCAAAGACGATGAAATTGATACTCGGATCAGGATTACTGTTCACTTCTTTCCAGCTTCGTCTCTTAACTAATCTGTGCAAAGCTACAGACTCTTACTGTGGAGATCACCGTTTTGAAGACTTCGAGATTCTAAAGATACAGTTTCTGACATTGTTTGAAGACCTCCGAAATGAGCATCCCGTCAGAGAAATCATCAACACCAGCACTGCTACCATGATTGACATTTATGGGTCAACCAACAGAGCAGTGGATCACATTCTCATCGGACTTCAAGACTTATCAAGAGCCGAAACTGCGCACTACTTATCGTTAAGAAGATCTTCAAGAGAAGTACCGGACTTGTTACCACTATTGGTCCGACACTTTCTCATGACTTATCCACTAAGACTCACATTCCCTCAAGAAGACCAAGATCACAACCATCAATGAGGAATGTTTTCTTTTTGAAGAATCACTACGGTCGAGCCAACGACCTTAAACAAAAGTGCTTCTCGGGAGGTAACCCGTGCAATAAAGTAGAGTAGAAGAATAAAGGATGTCAAATGAGCTGATAAAGAAGAAAGGAAACTAGCTGCATCTGATAAGGGTATTTCTTTCTTTTCGCTACTAGCTCAAGATTCAAACCATACCGCATCCTAGCTTATCACTAAGTGTGGGATAACACCTAATTAAAACACTAGACAGACACTCCCAAATCTTCAACTAAAACTCCTAAGTGTGGGATACACTAGGAACATTGAGGACAATGTTCGTCTAAGTATGGGATGTTGGTATCTTTTTATGCTATATCATAATAACCCATTACGAAGATTCCAAGTCCTTAAGCCAAATTTCAAATTTTTTTTGTGCAAAAGAAACCCTTTTCGAAAAAGTATTTTTGAAAACCTAAAACGTTTGTCAATAAAAAGGCTTAAGTAAGGTAGAATTCTTGTTAGACTGAAATCTCTAATAGAGCATTGTATGACTAAGGCATTATAGACCTAAATTGATTATGGTGAGGCACCCCAAATAAGACCAGCATTCATCTTTAATGCTTCACTATTTTCCGTTGAGAGTGCCGATGTCTGTTCTTAGAATCAGAACTTGCTTTAGATCTACATCTCCAAGCAGCAAAGCGTGATTCGGTTGTAATCAAAATAGCTACCCATTTGTCAAACATAAGCCTTCCACACCTCCGCTACTTCTACTCCACCACCACATCCATATCACCTTTACTATTTCTCAGAAAATCCAGAAAACGAGATTCCTTCCGAAAACCCAATGTTATAAACCTCTCAAGTATCATGGCAAAGGTCTTGAAAAAGTTTACCGGCAAAAAGTTTCTCGAGATGAAGTCTAAAAAAAAATGATGAAGGAGCAGAACTAAATAAGAGAAATTCTGAAGAGAACTCGACCGAAAATGATTATCAAATGAAGAAAAGTTCAAAAGTGCTTCTCAAAATACTTCGGCACTCCTATCTATCCGATTAAAAGTCTGTATAAAGACTACATTACCCTTTTATCTCACCCTTCAAAAACAACTTCACTACCACTCCAAAATTCCGTTCCATCATTGACAAATAACCCATAAAGCTGAGATTACTACCGTTCTCGCGTTAGCAGCAAGGATTTGAGTCTTTATCAAGCCTATGACGATGGGTGCAGCATGACTGGCTATGAGCGTATTCATTTCTTAGATCTATAGGGAATCCTAAACACTTGAGTGATTTGAGTGACCCGTGAAAGCTAGACTATGTCATGTAACCTCCTCGCATGCTTGCAGAGATAATTTCAATCCTAACATAGATGACCCCCCTTATCTTTTTGCTCTTATAAAAAAAGCAAACCGCTTAGGCTATTAGAAAAGAAACGCCAAAAAGATTCTTTAAAATGAGAGTTTGCTTGAGGACAAGCAAAGTCTAAGTGTGGGATATTTGATATCGGCTAAATAGTCACGTTTTCACCCCGGTATTAAGGCCCAAAAACAAGAAAGATTCGAACTTTGTCGGAAAAATACCTACTTCGTCGGTTAGAATTGAGGAACAAGTAATTACGAAGACGGTGCAAAAATAATCAAGAGAATCGGAGCTAAAACGAAGATTCTAGAGCGAAAACGGTGAAAGACAAGAAATCAAGTTACGATCTAGGGAATTCAGGCTGACCAGCAAGCCATACGGCCTACCATACGGCCTGCCAGTACGAAAATGGCCTGCCATATACGTGCCACCACACGACCCACCAAACGGCCTGCCTTGCATACGGCCGGTCAAATACGGCCTGCCATACGGCCTGTCAGGCGTATTTAGCAATTTTCAAGTCTATTTAAAGGGTCTTTGTCATTCATTCCAACACACACTTCAATTCACTTCTTTCTCTCTCTTGTACAATACTAGTCATACTTTCAAGGCCTTCTCACCTCAGAGCGGGAAATTAAGTACCCGGAGGTGAACGCTGAAGATTGTATTAGGAGCGGTCTGGAGTCTTGAAGTTGTCACTTTTGTATTCGGAACTCGTTTAATCTACTGGTATTTCTATCCTTTATCTTATATAATGTTTTATGATATTATTGTCATGATTAGCGAGTAGTTATCTTTAGTGTATGCTATGATGTAAGCATTTATAATGCCAAAATAATATTATGGTTTGTGTATGTTGTCGAAATGCTTTCCGATTATGCTTTAAACTCAATCGCTTTTCCAACTAATAGAACGTAGTTATAGGCTCTATTATTGGGAAGTCACGAACCCCGATTCAGAGTAAACTATCTGTGTCACCCCTTGGTAAGAGAAGTCTATAGGATACAACGTAAGATCGACCGAGGCACACCTGTTCTAGTAAGTCTATCGAGCTTTGGATTCCGACTGGGTACTCTTTCGTAGTGAAACATCTGACTAGGCCCCTAGTACATTGTCGGTCCTAGACCATGCTAGTGTAGTCACCAAGCATATAAACTTCGTACGTGCACGCTGAAGCACAGCGGTTATTGTAAGCTGTACCTCTGCTAAGTAAGGCCATGGAACACGGTTAGTGTTGACCAGTACACTGCACCATAATGCAGTCTCAAGCATTGCACCCCTCTTGAGGGATTCTTAGTTAATTAAGGAACTGTTTGTTTAGACACATAAAGGATTGGACCGTTAGGATAACCGAACGTGTTCATGGAAGTCAGACTTGACTTGGCCATATTGTTCTTTATGGTTGAATTATTTTTAAGGGCGTAACTATCTTTTACCAATCATTAACGAAAGCATTGAAGCACATCACGTCTCTCGGATATGGTACACCATGTATTCTATTATGCTTAAGAAAGTTTAGATCATTTTGGAATGTTAATACGTCACCCAACTGAGTCGCTCAATTGGATGAGCCGTCTGAACGTGTATGCCTGTAGTCAGACTGCACGGGCGTCGGGGGTAAGGGACGTTGCTGTCTATTCAGAATCTTCAACCCTAACGCAGTACCCAGTGACATGTCTTATGACAGGGGCGTTTAGGACCAGTGTAATGAATACAAGGCCTCTGCCTATTCATGAGCTAGCATTCCATAATCTCGGCAGAATAACTGATGAAGTCATAGTATGCACTTACTCTAACCTTATCTGAATTACAAATTTTATCGCATTTACTTTATCTATCTTATAAACTAGAAAATCCCAAAAATAAATATTCACTACTCGCTAACTATCTTAGGTTACAATATAGGTTCGATGTTACTGATATCTCAAAAATACGACTCTAGGTCATACTTCCCTTACTTATAATGAGTAGTAAGATTTAGGCCCCGCTAAATATAAATTTAAAACAGTACCCTCTCCCACGAGTGGCTGATCCTGGCGAGCCACGGCCTAACGACACCGCTCAATTAAAACCGTTCATTTCGGCCATATCAAAGTGTCGAAGTGTTAAGGCACCACCCGTGGGGTGAAGTATCGAGGTTTTAAGATGCCACCCGTGGCATTAGTGTACGAGGTGTTAAGTGCACTAACGGTTGTTATGAACTCCGACGGTCCTTTAAATACCGTTCCCTCGTTCGATTGGTTAACCATGGTTGTGTGTGGATTGTAGCATATTATATTATTTAATCCATATGCTATTGATATGCTAGCCAGTATGGTGGAAGGTTTAGTATTATACTTGTGATGGTATGATTATTTATATTGCTAGCATGTATGAAGTAAATGTGTAAGTGATTGCAAGTAAGTAGGTTGTATATGTAATCGTATAATTATTGCACTAACTAAGCATTAGCTTACCCCTCTCGTTGTTTATCTTTTTAGATGCAGGTGCGGATAAGGGCAAAAGGGTTGTTGGGCACTAGGTGTCCTTTGATGATGTTTTATTAGACCTTTTGAAGTTGGCCTTGCATTTTGGGTAGTTTAGCCCCAAACCATGCTCGATGTGTTGTTTGGATTAAAACTATCATTTTTTGATAGGTCAAACTTGTATCACATGTGTTAATGGCCTTCGTGCCTTTTATAAAACGTTAAACTTGTAGTGTGATCTAATGGAACGTGTGGTATGGCTACA
This sequence comes from Rutidosis leptorrhynchoides, assembly GCF_046630445.1. Taxonomy (NCBI): domain Eukaryota; kingdom Viridiplantae; phylum Streptophyta; class Magnoliopsida; order Asterales; family Asteraceae; genus Rutidosis; species Rutidosis leptorrhynchoides. The sequence continues at coordinate 248,848,823 of NC_092338.1, read as the reverse complement.
TATTTAATTGGCACGTAAATATGTATTATAAAAAAAAAGTTATCGTATGGAATACGGGTTGGGTTGTTTCAGAGATAAAAATCATTCATATGTTGAACACCTGGTAACCGACGTTAACTTAATGCACAGAATAAACCCAAAACAGAACCTCTCGTATGTATAATAATCTCAAAGTACTAAACCATTCATAACCTGAATGGAGGTTGTTAAGCCCAATAGATCTATCTTTAGGATTCGCGTCAATTAGGGGCCATTTCCCTAATTCTTAGGTTTCCAGACTTGAAGGGCGATATTCGGTTTAATAATCCAACCATAGAATGTAGTTTTGCATACTTTTGTCTATTTTGTAAAACATTTATAAAGCTGCATGTATTCTCATTCCAAAAATATTAGATTTTAAAAGTGGGACTATAACTCACTTTCACAGATTATTACTTTGCCGGAAGTAAGACTGGGCCACTGGTCGATTCACGAACCTATAACAAATGTGTACATATATATCAAAGTATGATCGAAATATATTCACAACATTTTTTATTACATTTTTATGATTTAAGTTTGTTAAGTTAGCAGTCATCATTAGTAACCTACAACTAGTTGTCCACAGTTAGATGTACAGAAGTAAATCAATATATATTATCTTGAATCAATCCACGACCCAGTGTATACACGTCTCAGGCTAGATCACAACTCAAAGTATATATATTTTTGGAATCAACCTCAACCCTGTATAGCTAACTCAAACATTACTGCATATAGAGTGTCTATGGTTGTTCCAAATAATATATATATATGGGTCGATATGATATGTCAAAACATTGTATACGTGTCTATGGAAGCTTTATATGTATGAATCGAACGATGTTATGAACATCATTACTACCTTAAGTTTAGTAGGTAAACCTACTGGAAGTGACGAGAAATGATTTAGCTTCAAAAGATTCTTGGATGGCTTGAAAGTTCTTGAAGTAGAATCATGACATGAAAACATGTTCAAGTAAGATTTCTGCTCGAATTAAGATTTTTATAGTTATAGAAATTGATTCAAAGTTTGAATACAATTATTACTTTGAATTAGAGAGATAACCTACTATAAGTAACAAAGGTTTCTTGATCTTGGATAATTACTTGGAATGGATTAGAAAGCTTGGAAGTAATCTTGCAAACTTGAAAGTGTTCTTGGTTTTATGAAACTAGAACTTATAGAATATAGTAAGAACACTTAGAACTTGAAGATAAAACTTGAGAGAGATTAATTAGATGAAGAAAATTGAAGAATGAAAGTGTTTGAAGGTGTTTTTGGTCGTTGGTATATGGACTAGATATAAAGGATGTGTAAGTTTGTTTTCATGTAAATAATTCATGAATGATTTATAATATTTTTTATAATTTTGTGAGATATTTCATGCTAGTTGCCAAATGATGGTTCCCACATGTTTAATGACTCACATGGGCTTTAAAGGAGCTGATCATTGAAGTGTATATACCAATAGTATATACATCTAGAAGTTGTGTATTGTACGAGTACGAATACGGGTGCATACGAGTAGAATTATTGATGAAAATGAATGATGATGTAATTGTAAGCATTTTTGTTAAGTATAAGTACTTTGATATGTGTCTTGAAGTCTTTCAAAAGTGTACTAAAACATCTAAATACACTACATGTATATACATTTTAACTGAGTCGTTAAGTCATCGTTAGTCGTTACATGTAAGTGTTGTTTTGAAACCATTAAGTTAACGATCTTGTTAAATGTAATTAATTCATTGTTATTATACTTAAATGAGATGTTAAATTTTTATGTGAACATGATAACATGGTGTATGAATATATATTAACATCATATATACATGTTAAAATACTATTACAACGATAATCGTTACGTATATATATTGTTTCGATATTCTTAATTTAGTAGTCTTGTTTTACATATGTAGTTCATTGTTAATATACTTAATGATATATATAATTATCATTTTATCATGTTAAATATAGTGTAACAATATCTTAATATGATACATATGTATTTAGTAAGACGTTGTTATATAATCGTTATATATATCGTTTCGAGTTTCTTAACTTAGTAGTCTCATTTTTATGTATATAACTCATTGTTAATACACTTATTAAGATACTTACTTATCATAATATCATGTCAACTATATATATATATATATATATATATATATATATATATATATATATATATATATATATATATATATATATATATATATATATATATATATATATATAGTTTTTACAAGTTTTAACGTTCGTGAATCGCCGGTCAACTTGGGTGGTCAATTGTCTACATGACACTCATTTCAAATAATCAAGTCTTAACAAGTTTGATTGCTTAACATGTTGGAAATATTTAATCATGTAAATATCAATTTCATTTAATATATATAAACATGGAAAAGTTCGGGTCACTACAAGGATTGACATTAAGTCGGTGTTCCGCTATCTCTCATGGAACACTAGTCATGACTTGCTCACACCACGCAAAAACATCCATATTTTCTATAAGCAGTTGCATTAACTGGTGTTTGATATCTGCATCCAGATTATTGCCAATTTTAATTGTTTGTTCTGGATAAGCATGGTTTATGACAACCAAATTATCTTCCGTGCATGCATTTGCATTTACTGCACCTTCCATATTAACATTTGCGCAAATTGGTTATACCATTGCAGAACTCATAGTTGCAACACACTTGCATGTTGCAAACTGTATCATTCCGTGTATGGTTGAGGGAATTATTCCCAACTTCGATAATGCAGCACGTCCTAGTAACATATTATAGTGCGAATCAGATCGCATAACATACAAATCTAACCATGCTTAACGCATCAATTGTGCATCTATTTCATCAAAAAGCTCAATTTTGAGCGCAATTGTCCGACCGACCATGCGGATTCTAATGCAAAAACCAGATAGCGAAACTGCGGTAGGTATCAACTCTGCGCTGATACATTCTGGTAACTTGCGGAAGCATTGCTCATATATGATGTCTACACTGCTCCCTGTGTTCGCATGCACTTTCATAATTGTGATTCCAGTGTTGGGAATTTTTGCAAGATACGATTACTAGCGAATCAATCATGCCATAATTCTGCGTTGGCGGAAACGTTATTGTCGCGAGCTGCCATTTTTCAAGCATTTCCGCAGCTTTTCTCTTATGAGATTTCTTTTGCTTATGAACCACGCCTACTATCTTTGCTTCTTGCATTTATTGCTTACTCACACAAACTGACTCATCTCTGCTCGAATTTAGCTCCACTGACCATTTTCGCTTTAATTTTGCAAGATTACTAGCCTTTGAATTCTTTTTTAAATATGTTATCTCGTCGACATTGAAGCCTTGGCAATTTTTCAATTCTCTTTGCAATTGTATAGGCATTTGACCTTTTCATTGTTTGCACAGATAAGATGATTAAACACTGTAGATGCATAGATCTGCAAATTATCAAACAAGAACATGATTACAACTGAATTCACAACCAAAATAATTCGACTACGCGAAATAGATTTATCGAATTCAATTTTAATTCATGTCCCACGGATGGCGCCACTTGATCAATCAGATGTTTAGATCTAATTTAGGAATTGAGTGCAATGAGGGGCGGATGGTGATGTTGATAATGTTTTTGGGACCTTATGATCGTCTTTCACTTAGGTTCAAGTGATCAATCACCATGTCCCGGTCTTGATCGCATTACATTGGCTTGATTATGATTGAGGTTTGGATTTATTCACAAGCAAATCATAAAAACCTTGACAATTGCACAGAATCAACAACCTAAAATGAGAGGCCAAGCTCCCTATTTATAGGTTTGGAATATCTGTAGAGTAAATATCTGCGATTGACTAGCAAATTTGCAATGTCTATGCAGGACATCTTCGCAATCATTCTTTATGCGGGCTTTCGCAATGCTTTAGCGCAATTGGCAGTTGCTGTTATGCCTACGCGATTCTGCTTGCACTTGCATTTAAACTGCCTTTTGCACTTAAAATATACATATATATGCTTATATATATGATCATTGAGTGTGTGTAAAAATGAGCCCAAAGCTCGATTTTATAGGAGAATTTTAGCTGGGGCCGGCTGGCAGACTTGCGTGGCAGGCCGGCGTCACTGGGCGATTCCAGAGCTCGGTGCCTGACAGCACTTTTGTGCTAGCCATTTCTTGTAGCCGGTAGCCAAGCCAAGTGGCAAGACGGCTCCATATGGCAGGCCGGCTTGGCAGGACGCTTTTACCCCTGGTCTTGCTGTTTGCTTGGATCATTTTGCTCTTTCCCGGGATCGTAACTTGGTTTCTGAGGTCGTAACTTGTATTTCACCGTTTTCGCTCTAGAATCTTTGTTTTAGCTTCGATTTACTTGATTGTTTTTGCATCACCTTTTTAATAACTTAATCTACAAAATTAATAAAGAGATTATTTTGACAATAAAGTTTGGAACTTTATTGATTTAGGACTTATTATCGGGGTAAAAACGTGACTTTTTGACCGATATCAAATACCTTACACTTAGCTTTGCTTGTCCTCATGCAAAAAGCTGGAATATAAGGTTTTCTTCTAATAGATTCACCCTCGCCCACCCTTGGATTCTTTTATTATGCCTCGATCAGAAGTCATCACATCTTTCGAAAGTATGAGAAAAAGTTTGAAACTTCGATGGTTCTGTTGCTAGATTTTAATGGCGTCCATGGTGAAAAGGCGTACTTTCCAAGTCTTAGATGTTGAGTATACATGACCAGATTTCTCAATAGCAGATCACTCATATCACTCAAGTATTTATGGTGCCCTAATCTAATTGTATTGTCGCTCAGAAGCCAGTCGTGTAACGGTTTTCATCATAGGCTTGGTAAAGCCTCGATTATCTGCACCGGTTAAGTAAGGAAGACACTGATCTTCTTCTTAGACATTCTTTCAAGAGGAAGACGGCTTGTAGGGTTGGTTGGCGGAGAGTTTATGGAAAGGTGAAAGGTATTTGGATCTTTTAACTTTTTTAAAGAGAATTGATAAATTTTGATTCTTCAGAGTATCCCTTTTTGGATATAGAATGGCTTGAATTACGTGATGAGTTCTTTGAAAGATGCGGATTTTGCTAAGACTTTTTTCTAGAATTTTCTTGGCTCTACCGACAATCCTTCTTTGGGCTACCTCCTCGGGTTTTTCTTACCTTTATTTAGCGACTTTGGTCTTTCTTCAACATTTTTTTAATCGTACCTTTTTCTTCATAATTTTTGTCTTTTGCTCCTGGTGCCTAGAAGAGGAAGTGATGATTCAACAAAAATAGGTCTTTAACCTATAAAAAACAATCAGGGGTTCGAAAACTTTTAGCAAGTGCTTCTGAAGTGAACTTGATTGATCTATATCTTTATTGATCTCTGGATCTTTTGAAAAGCGGGAAAGGAATGAAGGTGAATGGGTAGTATTTTTTGGTGGTGAAGTTGGAGTGAGTAATTTCTAATTCATCAACTCTTTTGTTGTGAGTTGGTCGGTTTAGATGCGTGGAGTGGAAATGGAAACATATGGTTTTTGTCTTCTCTAATCAAAATAATTTCAGAAGTAGTATCGCACCTACACCACGTATGGCACTTACTAACCATTGTCCTTGAAACGTATGTCAAAATCAAGTTCTAACTCAAACCGTGCACCGACACACTCATTAAATGAATTGACAAAGTACTATAGATTGGATGGTTCATACAGGTACTTTGAGTCCAAGAATTTCTTACTTTTTGGGACTAGGGGTAGTGCTTGGTCATATGTAGCGTTTTACACATTTATTCGAAAGAAATCTTTTGACAAAAACCATGATTTTTAGATTAATCGTTTCGTTCTAGTAAATGTCCAGAAAACTGATTTTGGCAATTTTATAGAATATTGTGGGTAAAAACGAGGTAAATTTTTTTCAAATTTCCCTAATATTCTTTGCTAATTACTATTTAGACAAATTGTTTTCTTCAAAATTTGGCATTTTATAGTTACTTTGTGTAGTGACCCGAACCTTTCCATGTTTATATATATTAAATGAAATTGTTATTTACATGATTAAGTGTTTCCAACATGTTAAGCAATCAAACTTGTTAAGACTTAATTAATTGAAATAGGTTTTATATAGACAATTGACCACCCAAGTTGACCGGTGATTCACGAACGTTAAAAATTGTAAAAACTATATGATGTCATATATATGGATATATATATATAGTTAACATGGTATTATGATAAGTAAACATATCATTAAGTATATTAATAATGAACTACATATGTAAAAACAAGACTACTAACTTAAGGATTTCGAAACGAGGCATATATGTAACGATTATCGTTGTAACGAAATTTAATTGTATATATATCATATTAAGATATATTAATACATCATAATATCATGATAATGTAATAATTTAACATTTCATTTGATATAATAAACAAAGGGTTAACAACACTTAACAGGATCATTAACCTAAAGGCTTCAAAACAACATTTACATGTAACGACTAACGATGACTTAATGACTCAGTTAAAATGTATATACATGTAGTGTTTTAATATGTATTCATACACTTTTAAAAGAATTCAAGACACTTATCAACATACTTCTACTTAACAAAATGCTTTCAATTACATCCTCGTTCAGTTTCATCAACAATTCTACTCGTATGCACCCGTATTCGTACTCGTACAATACACAGCTTTTAGATGTATGTACTATTGGTATATACACTCCAATGATTGTAGTGACCCGAAATTTTCCATGTTTATATATATTAATTGAGATTGATATTTACATGATTAAATGTTTCCAACATGTTAACCAATCAAACTTGTTAAGACTTAATTAATTGAAATATGTTTCATATAGACAATTGACCACCCAAGTTGACCGGTGATTCACGAACGTTAAAACTTGTAAAAACTATATGATGACATATATATGGATATATATATATATAGTTAACATGATACTATGATAAGTAAACATATCATTAAGTATATTAACAATGAACTACATATGTAAAAACAAGATTTCTAACTTAATGATTTTTAAACGAGACATATATGTAACGATTATCGTTGTAAAGACATTTAATGTATATATATATATCATATTAAGAGATATTCATACATGATAATATCATGATAATATAATAATTTAAAATCTCATTTGATATTATAAACATTGGGTTAACAACATTTAACAAGATCGTTAACCTAAAGGTTTCAAAACAACACTTACATGTAACGACTAACGATGACTTAACGACTCAGTTAAAATGTATATACATGTAGTGTTTTAATATGTATTTATACACTTTTGAAAGACTTCAATACACTTATCAAAATACTTCTACTTAACAAAAATGCTTACAATTACATCCTCGTTCAGTTTCATCAACAATTCTACTCGTATGCACCCGTATTCGTACTAGTACAATACACAGCTTTTAGATGTATGTACTATTGGTATATACACTCTAATGATCAGCACTTAGCAGCCCATGTGAGTCACCTAACACATGTGGGAACCATCATTTGGCAACTAGCATGAAATATCTCATAAAATTACAAAAATATGAGTAATCATTCATGACTTATTTACATGAAAACAAAATTACATATCCTTTATATCTAATCCATACACCAACGACCAAAAACACCTACAAACACTTTCATTCTTCAATTTTCTTCATCTAATTGATCTCTCTCAAGTTCTATATTCAAGTTCTAAGTGTTCTTCATAAATTCTACAAGTTCTAGTTACATAAAATCAAGAATACTTTCAAGTTTGCTAGCTCACTTCCAATCTTGTAAGGTGATCATCCAACCTCAAGAAATCTTTGTTTCTTACAGTAGGTTATCATTCTAATACAAGGTAATAATCATATTCAAACTTTGGTTCAATTTCTATAACTATAACAATCTTATTTCAAGTGATGATCTTACTTGAATTTGTTTTCGTGTCATGATTCTGCTTCAAGAACTTCGAGCCATCCAAGGATCCGTTGAAGCTAGATCCATTTTTCTCTTTTCTAGTAGGTTTATCCAAGGAACTTAAGGTAGTAATGATGTTCATAACATCATTCGATTCATACATATAAAGCTATCTTATTCGAAGGTTTAAACTTGTAATCACTAGAACATAGTTTAGTTAATTCTAAACTTGTTCGCAAACAAAAGTTAATCCTTCTAACTTGACTTTTAAAATCAACTTAACACATGTTCTATATCTATATGATATGCTAACTTAATGATTTAAAACATGGAAACACGAAAAACACCGTAAAACCAGATTTACGCTGTCGTAGTAACACCGCGGGCTGTTTTGGGTTAGTTAATTAAAAACTATGATAAACTTTGATTTAAAAGTTGTTATTCTGAGAAAATGATTTTTATTATGAACATAAAACTATATCCAAAAATTATGGTTAAACTCAAAGTGGAAGTATGTTTTCTAAAATGGTCATCTAGACGTCGTTCTTTCGACTGAAATGACTACCTTTACAAAAACGACTTGTAACTTATTTTTCCGACTATAAACCTATACTTTTTCTGTTTAGATTCATAAAATAGAGTTCAATATGAAACCATAGCAATTTGATTCACTCAAAACGGATTTAAAATGAAGAAGTTATGGGTAAAACAAGATTGAATAATTTTTCTCATTTTAGCTACGTGAAAATTGGTAACAAATCTATTCCAACCATAACTTAATCAACTTGTATTGTATATTATGTAATCTTGAGATACCATAGACACGTATACAATGTTTCGACCTATCATGTCGACACATCTATATATATTTCGGAACAACCATAGACACTCTATATGTGAATGTTGGAGTTAGCTATACAGGGTTGAGGTTGATTCCAAAATATATATAGTTTGAGTTGTGATCAATACTGAGATACGTATACACTGGGTCGTGGATTGATTCAAGATAATATTTATCGATTTATTTCTGTACATCTAACTGTGGACAACTAGTTGTAGGTTACTAACGAGGACAGCTGACTTAATAAACTTAAAACATCAAAATATATTAAAAGTGTTGTAAATATATTTTGAACATACTTTGATATATATGTATATATTGTTATAGGTTCGTGAATCAACCAGTGGCCAAGTCTTACTTCCCGACGAAGTAAAAATCTGTGAAAGTGAGTTATAGTCCCACTTTTAAAATCTAATATTTTTGGGATGAGAATACATGCAGGTTTTATAAATGATTTACAAAATAGACACAAGTACGTGAAACTACATTCTATGGTTAAATTATCAAAATCGAATATGCCCCTTTTTATTAAGTCTGGTAATCTAAGAATTAGGGAACAGACACCCTAATTGACGCGAATCCTAAAGATAGATCTATTGGGCCTAACAAACCCCATCCAAAGTACCGGATGCTTTAGTACTTCGAAATTTATATCATATCCGAAGGGTGTCCCGGAATGATGGGGATATTCTTATATATGCATCTTGTTAATGTCGGTTACCAGGTGTTCACCATATGAATGATTTTTATCTCTATGTATGGGATGTGTATTGAAATATGAAATCTTGTGGTCTATTATTATGATTTGATATATATAGGTTAAACCTATAACTCACCAACATTTTTGTTGACGTTTTAAGCATGTTTATTCTCAGGTGATTATTAAGAGCTTCCGCTGTCGCATACTTAAATAAGGACGAGATTTAGAGTCCATGCTTGTATGATATTGTGTAAAAACTGCATTCAAGAAACTTATTTTATTGTAACATATTTGTATTGTAAACTATTATGTAATGGTCGTGTGTAAACAGGATATTTTAGATTATCATTATTTAATAATCTACGTAAAGCTTTTTAAACCTTTATTGATGGAATAAAGGTTATGGTTTGTTTTAAAATGAATGCAGTCTTTGAAAAACGTCTCATATAGAGGTCAAAACCTCGCAACGAAATCAATTAATATGGAACGTTTTTAATCAATAAGAACGGGACATTTCAGTTGGTATCCGAGCGTTGGTCTTAGAGAACCAGAATTTTGCATTAGTGTGCCTTATCGAGTTTGTTAGGATGCATTAGTGAGTCTGGACTTCGACCGTGTTTACTTGAAAAATGATTGCTTAACAAATTTTGTTGGAAACTATATATTTTTAACATGTGAATATTATGTGATATATTAATCTCTTAACGCGTTTGATATTATGTGATAGATGTCTACCTCTAGAACAAGTCCCATTGACTCACCTAATAATAATGAAGAGTCAAATGTAAATTGGAATGATTCGTGGACTGATTCACAAGTTCCCGAAGAGGAACCGGAAGAAGAGTCGGAACCGGAAGAGGAATCGAAACCGGAAGAGGAATCGGAACCGAAAGAAGAATCGGAACCGGATGAAGAAATTGAACCGGTGGGGGAAATAATAAAACGGTTAAGTAAAAGAAAATCCTCAACCAACCGACCAAGGTTAATTATGGTCAATGGTGTTTCCGCCAAGGAAGCAAAATATTGGGAGGATTACCAATTCTCCGATGAATCGGATTCCGACGAGAATTCCGATGATGTTATAGAAATTACCCCAACTGAATTTAAAAAGGGAAAAGAAAATAATAAGGGAAAGGGTATAAAAATAGAGAAATCTAATTCCAACCCCGATGAACTTTATATGTATCGTCAACCCCCGAAGTCCTTAAGTTGTAACAATGACCCGGGAACCTCTAAACCACCAGGTTTTTCTAAACCAATGTGGAAAACAACGGCTCGTATTAGGGGAACATCATATATCCCTAGAAACTTGGTAAAACGAACCAAAACCGAAGAAGAAGAAACGAGCGAGTCGGAATAAGATAGTTGTATTCGTGTGGTGTAATATATGTAATATAGTGTGCTTATGGTTTATGATATATGTAAAAATTGCTTGTATTAATAAGTATTTTTTTATGAATCTAACTCTTGTCTATTTTACAGTTTAAAAACACAAAATGGATAGACAACCCAATATTTTAAGAGACCTACCCGGAGACATGATTGATGAAATCTTGTCTAGAGTCGGTCAGAATTCCTCGGCACAACTATTTAAGGCGAGATCAGTTTGTAAGACATTCGAAGAACGTTCCAAGAATGTCTTGGTTTATAAGAGACTTTCGTTTGAAAGATGGGGGATATCACATTGGGAAACCCATAAGTTACGATGTGTTTACTTTGACGCATATATTGCGGGGAACCCAAATGCTATTTTACGCAATGGGTTAAGAAATTATTTTGACTCAATATATCCGAATATTGGACTTCGTGATTTAGAAAAAGCGGCTAACATGCAACATAAAGAAGCATGTTATGCTTACGGATTAGTAATGTTCGCTTCTCACCAAAGTGAGAACAAGAACATCGGGCTACAACTATTAAACAAAACGTTTCCACAAGTGACGGAGTCGGTAATTAGGGTAAGAAATGAGGTTTTTAGATTGTTACGGGACTGTTGGACATTACGTAACCCTCATCCCTTTGACGACGTTACAACACGCTGTCTTATCAATGGCCATAACGGTTATGTTCCACAAGACCAAGGATGGGAAGTAATCCTAGTAAAACCAGAATGCATGACTTGTTTTTGGACGTATGAATTACGTGTCTTTATTGCCTTTGCTGAACGACTTGTGTACTAGCTAGAATTATCTTCACAACCATCTTGTATCAAATTTATTGTGTGCTATATTTCATGCTATATGTAAAATAAGCGGTATTGTAAGTTTGTAAAATATTGTGTAAAAGTTTGAACGCGAAATATTATTATAATCAGTTTTTCATATAGAATTGTAGTAGTTGAATTGTAATTAGCTACTAAGTATGAACTTAACGGGTAGGTACTACCCAAATTTAAACTTATAAAACGCTAATATGAAGAAAAAGCTTTTATAAATGAGTTCATATTATGCTACGAAATACTATTAACTACTCTTAATATTCTGTATGATTAACTTGTTCCATTTGAATATTTTGAAGGAAATGGCACCGACTACTCGACACACCGTGAATATGAATGAAGAGGAATTTCGTACTTTTCTAGCTTCAAACATAGCCGCAGTACAGGCTGCGCTACATACCAACAATAACCTTGGATCTAGCAGTACAGGAAATCGTGTAGGATGCACCTACAAAGAATTCACTGCCTGCAAACCTTTGTAATTTGATGGAACCGAAGGACCGATCGGATTGAAATGGTGGACCGAGAAGGTCGAATCGGTGTTTGCCATAAGTAAGTGTACTGAAGAGGACAAAGTGAAGTACGCTACGCATACCTTCACAGGTTCTGCGTTAACATGGTGGAATACCTATCTAGAGCAAGTGGGACAAGACGATGCGTACGTACTATCGTGGTCAGCATTCAAGCACTTGATGAACGAGAAGTACCGTCCCAGAACTGAGGTCAATAAGCTCAAGACAGAACTTAGAGGGTTACGAACCCAAGGATTTGATATTACCACGTACGAAAGACGATTCACAGAATTGTGCCTATTGTGTCCGGGAGCATTCGAAGATGAGGAAGAGAAGATCGACGCGTTTGTGAAAGGATTACCGGAAAGAATCCAAGAAGATATAAGTTCACACGAGCCCGCCTCCATACAACAGGCATGTAGAATGGCTTACAAACTAGTGAACCAGATTGAAGAAAGAATTAAAGAACAGACTGCTGAAGAGGCCAATGTGAAGCAATTCAAAAGAAAGTGGGAGGAAAACAGTGATAAGAATCACTAATACAACAACAATAATTACAACAATAATCGCAACAATTATCCCAACAATCGCAACATCAATTGCAACTACAACAAACGGCCCAACAACGACAACAACAACAACAGCAGCAACTACAACAATCATCCCAACAACAATAATAACCGCAACAACAACAACAATCAGAAGCAGCTATGCCAAAGGTGTGAAAAGTATCACTTGGGGTTCTGCACCAAATTTTGCAACAAGTGTAAAAGAAATGGTCATAGCGCGGCGAAGTGTGAGGTCTACGGAACAGGGGTGAATAAAATGAAAGGAACAAATGGTGTCGGAACGAGTAATGGCGGAGTAAGTAGTGTCGGAGCAAGTTATACCAATGTAGTTTGTTATAAATGTGGAAAACCGGGCCACATTATTAGAAATTGCCCGAACCAGGAGAACACGAATGGACAAGGCCGCGGAAGAGTTTTCAATATTAATGCGGCAGAGGCACAGGAAGACCCGGAGCTTGTTACGGGTACGTTTCTTATTGACAATAAATCTGCTTACGTTTTATTTGATTCGGGTGCGGATAGAAGCTATATGAGTAGAGATTTTTGTGCTAAATTAAGTTGTCCATTGACGCCTTTGGATAGTAAATTTTTACTCGAATTAGCAAATGGTAAATTAATTTCAGCAGATAATATATGTCGGAATCGAGAAATTAAACTGGTTAGCGAAACATTTAAGATTGATTTGATACCAGTAGAGTTAGGGAGTTTTGATGTGATAATCGGTATGGACTGGTTGAAAGAAGTGAAAGCAGAGATCGTTTGTTACAAAAATGCAATTTGCATTATACGAGAAAAAGGAAAACCCTTAATGGTGTACGGAGAAAAGGGCAACACGAAGCTACATCTTATTAGTAGTTTGAAGGCACAAAAACTAATAAGAAAAGGTTGCTATGCTGTTCTAGCACACGTCGAGAAAGTACAAACTGAAGAAAAGAGCATCAATGATGTTCCCATTGCAAAAGAATTTCCCGATGTATTTCCGAAAGAATTACCGGGATTACCCCCACATCGATCCGTTGAATTTCAAATAGATCTTGTACCAGGAGCTGCACCAATAGCTCGTGCTCCTTACAGACTCGCACCCAGCGAGATGAAAGAACTGCAAAGCCAATTACAAGAACTTTTAGAGCGTGGTTTCATTCGACCAAGCACATCACCGTGGGGAGCTCCTGTTTTGTTTGTCAAGAAGAAAGATGGTACATTCAGGTTGTGTATCGACTACCGAGAGTTGAACAAACTTACCATCAAGAACCGCTACCCACTACCGAGAATCGACGACTTATTTGATCAACTACAAGGCTCGTCTGTTTATTCAAAGATTGACTTACGTTCCGGGTATCATCAAATGCGGGTGAAAGAAGATGATATTCCAAAGACTGCTTTCAGAACACGTTACGGTCATTACGAGTTTATGGTCATGCCGTTTGGTTTAACTAATGCACCAGCTGTGTTCATGGACCTTATGAACCGAGTGTGTGGACCATACCTTGACAAGTTTGTCATTGTTTTCATTGATGACATACTTATTTACTCAAAGAATGACCAAGAACACGGTGAACATTTGAGAAAGGTGTTAGAAGTATTGAGGAAGGAAGAATTGTACGCTAAGTTTTCAAAGTGTGCATTTTGGTTGGAAGAAGTTCAATTCCTAGGTCACATAGTGAACAAAGAAGGTATTAAGGTGGATCCGGCAAAGATAGAAACTGTTGAAAAGTGGGAAACCCCAAAAACTCCGAAACACATACGCCAGTTTTTAGGACTAGTTGGTTACTACAGAAGGTTCATCCAAGACTTTTCCAGAATAGCAAAACCCTTGACTGCATTAACGCATAAAGGGAAGAAATTTGAATGGAATGATGAACAAGAGAAAGCGTTTCAGTTATTGAAGAAAAAGCTAACTACGGCACCTGTATTGTCATTGCCTGAAGGGAATGATGATTTTGTGATTTATTGTGACGCATCAAAGCAAGGTCTCAGTTGTGTATTAATGCAACGAACGAAGGTGATTGCTTATGCGTCTAGACAATTGAAGATTCACGAACAAAATTATACGACGCATGATTTGGAATTAGGCGCGGTTGTTTTTGCATTAAAGACTTGGAGGCACTACTTATATGGGGTCAAAAGTATTATATATACCGACCACAAAAGTCTTCAACACATATTTAATCAGAAACAACTGAATATGAGGCAGCGTAGGTGGATTGAATTATTGAATGATTATGACTTTGAGATTCGTTACCACCCGGGGAAGGCAAATGTGGTAGCCGATGCCTTGAGCAGGAAGGACAGAGAACCCATTCGAGTAAAATCTATGAATATAATGATTCATAATAACCTTACTACTCAAATAAAGGAGGCGCAACAAGGAGTTTTAAAAGAGGGAAATTTAAAGGATGAAATACCCAAAGGATCGGAGAAGCATCTTAATATTCGGGAAGACGGAACCCGGTATAGGGCTGAAAGGATTTGGGTACCAAAATTTGGAGATATGAGAGAAATGGTACTTAGAGAAGCTCATAAAACCAGATACTCATTACATCCTGGAACGGGAAAGATGTACAAGGATCTCAAGAAACATTTTTGGTGGCAGGGTATGAAAGCCGATGTTGGTAAATACGTGGGAGAATGTTTGACGTGTTCCAAGGTCAAAGCTGAGCATCAGAAACCATCAGGTCTACTTCAACAACCCGAAATCCCGGAATGGAAATGGGAAAACATTACCATGGATTTCATTACTAAATTGCCAAGGACTGCAAGTGGTTTTGATACTATTTGGGTAATAGTTGATCGTCTCACCAAATCAGCACACTTCCTGCCAATAAGAGAAGATGACAAGATGGAGAAGTTAGCACAACTATATTTGAAGGAAGTCGTCTCCAGACATGGAATACCAATCTCTATTATCTCTGATAGGGATGGCAGATTTATTTCAAGATTCTGGCAGACATTACAGCAAGAATTAGGAACTCGTCTAGACATGAGTACTGCCTATCATCCACAAACTGATGGGCAGAGCAAAAGGACGATACAAACGCTTGAAGACATGCTACGAGCATGTGTTATTGATTTCGGAAACAGTTGGGATCGACATCTACCGTTAGCAGAATTTTCCTACAACAACAGCTACCATTCAAGCATTGAGATGGCGCCGTTTGAAGCACTTTATGGTAGAAAGTGCAGGTCTCCGATTTGTTGGAGTGAAGTGGGGGATAGACAGATTACGGGTCCGGAGATTATACAAGAAACTACCGAGAAGATCATCCAAATTCAACAACGGTTGAAAACCGCCCAAAGTCGACAAAAGAGCTACGCTGACATTAAAAGAAAAGATATAGAATTTGAAATTGGAGAGATGGTCATGCTTAAAGTTGCACCTTGGAAAGGCGTTGTTCGATTTGGTAAATGAGGGAAATTAAATCCAAGGTATATTGGACCATTCAAGATTATTGATCGTGTCGGACCAGTAGCTTACCGACTTGAGTTACCTCAACAACTCGCGGCTGTACATAACACTTTCCACGTCTCGAATTTGAAGAAATGTTTTGCTAAAGAAGATCTCACTATTCCGTTAGATGAAATCCAAATCAACGAAAAACTTCAATTCATCGAAGAACCCGTCGAAATAATGGATCGTGAGGTTAAAAGACTTAAGCAAAACAAGATACCAATTGTTAAGGTTCGATGGAATGCTCGTAGAGGACCCGAGTTCACCTGGGAGCGTGAAGATCAGATGAAGAAGAAATACCCGCATCTATTTCTAAAAGATTCGTGAACACCTTCAACAGCTTAAAATTTCGGGACGAAATTTATTTAACGGGTAGGTACTGTAGTGACCCGAACTTTTCCATGTTTATATATATTAATTGAGATTGATATTTACATGATTAAATGTTTCCAACATGTTAACCAATCAAACTTGTTAAGACTTGATTAATTGAAATATGTTTCATATAGACAATTGACCACCCAAGTTGACCGGTGATTCACGAACGTTAAAACTTGTAAAAACTATATGATAACATATATATGGATATATATATATATAGTTAACATGATACTATGATAAGTAAACATATCATTAAGTATATTAACAGTGAACTACATATGTAAAAACAAGACTACTAACTTAATGATTTTTAAACGAGACATATATGTAACGATTATCGTTGTAAAGACATTTAATGTATATATATATCATATTAAGAGATATTCATACATGATAATATCATGATAATATAATAATTTAAAATCTCATTTGATATTATAAACATTGGGTTAATAACATTTAACAAGATCGTTAACCTAAAGGTTTCAAAACAACACTTACATGTAACGACTAACGATGACTTAACGACTCAGTTAAAATGTATATACATGTAGTGTTTTAGTATGTATTAATACACTTTTTAAAGACTTCAATACACTTATCAAAATACTTCTACTTAACAAAAATGCTTACAATTACATCCTCGTTCAGTTTCAACAACAATTCTACTCGTATGCACCCGTATTCGTACTAGTACAATACACAGCTTTTAGATGTATGTACTATTAGTATATACACTCCAATGATCAGCTCTTAGCAGCCCATGTGAGTCACCTAACACATGTGGGAACCATCATTTGGCAACTAGCATGAAATATCTCATAAAATTACAAAAATATGAGTAATCATTCATGACTTATTTACATGAAAACAAAATTACATATCCTTTATATCTAATCCATACACCAACGACCAAAAACACCTACAAACACTTTCATTCTTCAATTTTCTTCATCTAATTGATCTCTCTCAAGTTCTATCTTCAAGTTCTAAGTGTTCTTCATAAATTCTACAAGTTCTAGTTACATAAAATCAAGAATACTTTCAAGTTTGCTAGCTCACTTCCAATCTTGTAAGGTGATCATCCAACCTCAAGAAATCTTTATTTCTTACAGTAGGTTATCATTCTAATACAAGGTAATAATCATATTCAAACTTTGGTTCAATTTCTATAACTATAACAATCTTATTTCAAGTGATGATCTTACTTGAATTTGTTTTCGTGTCATGATTCTGCTTCAAGAACTTCAAGCCATCCAAGGATCCGTTGAAGCTAGATCCATTTTTCTCTTTTCCAGTAGGTTTATCCAAGGAACTTAAGGTAGTAATGATGTTCATAACATCATTCGATTCATACATATAAAGCTATCTTATTCGAAAGTTTAAACTTGTAATCACTAGAACATAGTTTAGTTAATTCTAAACTTGTTCGCAAACAAAAGTTAATCCTTCTAACTTGAATTTTAAAATCAACTTAACACATGTTCTATATCTATATGATATGCTAACTTAATGATTTAAAACCTGGAAACACGAAAAACACCGTAAAACCAGATTTACGCCGTCGTAGTAACACCGCGGGCTGTTTTGGGTTAGTTAATTAAAAACTATGATAAACTTTGATTTAAAAGTTATTATTATGAGAAAATGATTTTTATTATGAACATAAAACTATATCCAAAAATTATGGTTAAACTCAAAGTGGAAGTATGTTTTCTAAAATGGTCATCTAGACGTCGTTCTTTCGACTAAAATGACTACCTTTACAAAAACGACTTGTAACTTATTTTTCAGACTATAAACCTATACTTTTTCTGTTTAGATTCATAAAATAGAGTTCAATATGAAACCATAGCAATTTGATTCACTCAAAACGGATTTAAAATGAAGAAGTTATGGGTAAAACAATATTGGATAATTTTTCTCATTTTAGCTACGTGAAAATTGGTAACAAATCTATTCCAACCATAACTTAATCAACTTGTATTGTATATTATGTAATCTTGAGATACCATAGACACGTATACAATGTTTCGACCTATCATGTCGACACATCTATATATATTTCGGAACAACCATAGACACTCTATATGTGAATGTTGGAGTTAGCTATACAGGGTTGAGGTTGATTCCAAAATATATATAGTTTGAGTTGTGATCAATACTGAGATACATATACACTGGGTCGTGGATTGATTCAAGATAATATTTATCGATTTATTTCTGTACATCTAACTGTGGACAACTAGTTGTAGGTTACTAACGAGGACAGCTGACTTAATAAACTTAAAACCTCAAAATATATTAAAAGTGTTGTAAATATATTTTGAACATACTTTGATATATATGTATATATTGTTATAGGTTCGTGAATCAACCAGTGGCCAAGTCTTACTTCCCGACGAAGTAAAAATCTGTGAAAGTGAGTTATAGTCCCACTTTTAAAATCTAATATTTTTGGGATGAGAATACATGCAGGTTTTATAAATGATTTACAAAATAGACACAAGTACGTGAAACTACATTCTATGGTTGAATTATCAAAATTGAATATGCCCCTTTTTATTAAGTCTGGTAATCTAAGAATTAGGGAACAGACACCCTAATTGACGCGAATCCTAAAGATAGATCTATTGGGCCTAACAGACCCCATCCAAAGTACCGGATGCTTTAGTACTTCGAAATTTATATCATATCCGAAGGGTGTCCCGGAATGATGGGGATATTCTTATATATGCATCTTGTTAATGTCGGTTACCAAGTGTTCACAATATGAATGATTTTTATCTCTATGTATGGGATGTGTATTGAAATATGAAATCTTGTGGTCTATTATTATGATTTGATATATATAGGTTAAACCTATAACTCACCAACATTTTTGTTGACGTTTTAAGCATGTTTATTCTCAGGTGATTATTAAGAGCTTCCGCTGTCGCATACTTAAATAAGGACGAGATTTGGAGTCCATGCTTGTATGATATTGTGTAAAAACTGCATTCAAGAAACTTATTTTATTGTAACATATTTGTATTGTAAACTATTATGTAATGGTCGTGTGTAAACAGGATATTTTAGATTATCATTATTTGATAATCTACGTAAAGCTTTTTAAACCTTTATTGATGAAATAAAGGTTATGGTTTGTTTTAAAATGAATGCAGTCTTTGAAAAACGTCTCATATAGAGGTCAAAACCTCGCAACGGAATCAATTAATATGGAACGTTTTTAATCAATAAGAACGGGACATTTCAATGATCAGATCATAGCAGCCCATGTGAGTCACCTAACACATGTGGGAACCATCATTTGGCAACTAGCATGAAATATCTCACAAAATTACAAAAATATTAGTAACCATTCATGACTTATTTACATGTAAACAAAATTACACATCCTTTATATCTAATCCATATACCAACGACCAAAAACACCTAAAAACACTTTAATTCTTCAATTTTCTTCATCTAATTAATCTCTCTCAAGTTCTATCTTCAAGTTCTAAGTGTTCTTCATAAATTCTATAAGTTCTAGTTTCATAAAATCAAGAATACTTCCAAGTTTGATAACTTACTTCCAATCTTGTAAAGTGATCATCCAATCTCAAGAAATCTTTCTTATTTATAGTAAGATATCTTTCTAATACAAGGTAATACTCATATTCAAACTTTGATTCAATTTCTATAACTATAACAATCTTATTTCGAGTGGAAATCTTACTAAAACTTGTTTTCGTGTCATGATTCTGCTTCAAGAACTTTCAAACTATCCAAGGATCCTTTGAAGCTAGATCTATTTTTCTCATTTCCAGTAGGTTTATCCACAAAACCTGAGGTAGTAATGATGTTCATAACATCATTCGATTCATATATATAAAATTACCTTATTCGAAGGTTTAAACTTGAAATCACTAGAACATAGTTTAGTTAATTCTAAACTTGTTCACAAAAAAAAGTTAATCCTTCTAACTTGACTTTTAAAATCAACTAAACACATGTTCTATATCTATATTATATGGTAACTTAATGATTTAAAACCTGGAAACACGAAAAACACCGTAAAACCGGACATACGCCGTCGTAGTAACACCGCGGGCTGTTTTGGGTTTGATAATTAAAAACTATGATAAACTTTGATTTAAAGGTTATTCTTCTAGGAAAATGATTTTTCTTATGAACATGAAACTATATCCAAAAATCATGGTTAAACTCAAAGTGGATGTATGTTTTCCAAAATGGTCATCTAGACGTCGTTCTTTCGACTGAAACGACTACCTTTACAAAAATGACTTGTAACCTGTATTTCTGACTCTAAACTTATACTTTTTCTGTTTAGATTCACAAACTTAAGTTCAATATGAAACCATAGAAATTTGATTCACTCAAAACGGTTTTAAAACGAAGAAGTTATGGGTAAAACAAGATTGGATATTTTTTGATTGTTGTAGCTACGAGAAATATTGTAACAAATCTATACAAATCATATCCTAGCTAACTTATATTGTATTATACATGTATTCAAATATATTATGTAATATTGGGATACCATAGACACGTATGCAAATGTTTTGACATATCATATCGACCCATCTATATATATTATTTGGAACAACCATAGACACTCTATATGCAGTAATGTTGGAGTTAGCTATACAGGGTTGAGGTTGATTCCAAAAATATATATACTTTGAGTTGTGATCTAGCCTGAGACGTGTATACACTGGTTTGTGGATTGATTCAAGATAATATATATATATATATATATATATATATATATATATATATATATATATATATATATATATATATATATATATATATATATCGATTTATTTCTATACATCTAACTATGGACAACTAGTTGTAGGTTACTAACGAGGACAACTGACTTAATAAACTTAAAACAGTAAAACGTATTAAAAATATTGTAAATATATTTTGAACATACTTTGATATATATGTATATATTTGTTATAGGTTCGTGAATCGACCAGTGGCCAAGTCTTACTTCCCGACGAAGTAAAAATCTGTGAAAGTGAGTTATAGTCCCACTTTTAAAATCTAATATTTTGGGATGAGAATACATGCAGTTTTATAAATGTTTTATGAAATAGACACAAGTAAATTAAACTACATCATATGGGTGAATGATCGAAGCCGAATATTCCCCTTTTTAGCTTGGTAGCCTAAGAATTTGGGAACAGACCCCCAAATTGACGCGAATCCTAAAGATAGATCTATCGGGCCCAACAAGTCCCATTCTGGAATTTGGAATGCTTTAGTACTTCGAAATTATCATATCCGATGGGTGTCCCGGAATGATGGGGATATTCTATATACATCTTGTTAATGTCGGTTACCAGGTGTTCACCATATGAATGAATTTTATCTCTATGTATGAGATGTATATTGAAATATGAAATCTTGTGGTCTATTATTATAATTTGATAATATATAGGTTAAACCTATAACTCACCAACATCTTTTGTTGACGTTTTAAGCATATTTATTCTCAGGTGATTATTAAGAGCTTCCGCTATTGCGTACTAAAATAAGGACAAGATTTGGAGTCCATTCTTGTATGATATTATGTAAAAACTGCATTCAAGAAACTTATTTTTAATGTAATATATTCTTATTGTAAACTATTATGTAATGGTCGTGTGTAAATGGTATATTTTTTATTATCATTATATGATAATCTATGTAATGCTTTTTAAACCTTTATCGATGAAATAAAGGTTATGGTTGTTTTAAAATTGAATGCAGTCTTTGAAAAATGTCTCATATAGAGGTCAAAACCTCGTAATGAAATCAATTAATATAGAACGTTTATAATCAATATGAACGGGACATTTCATTTGTATCCGAGCGTTGGTCTTAGAGAACCAGAAATTTGCATTAGTCTGTCTTATCGAGTTTGTTAGGATACATTAGTGAGTCTGGACTTTGACCGTGTTTTTTTTAAAAACGATTGCTTAACACTTTTGTTGGAAACTATATATTATTAACATGTAAATATTATGTGATATATTAACATCTTAATGTGTTTGATATTGTGTGATAGATGTCTACCACTAGTACAAATCCCATCGACTCACCTAATAATAATGAAGAGTCGAATATAATTTGGGAAGATTCACAAATTCCCGAAGAGGAACCGGAAGAAGAGGAACCGGAAGAAGAGGAATCAGAAGAGGAGGAACCGGAAGAAGAAGAGGTTCCGGAGGAAGAAATGTTGATACCTATAGTAAATCGATTAAATAAAAGAAAATCTTCAACCAACGGACCAAAGTTAATAATAGTCAATGGTTTTTCCACGGAGGAAGAAAAATATTAGGAAGATTATCAATTT
Organism: Rutidosis leptorrhynchoides; assembly: GCF_046630445.1. Lineage (NCBI taxonomy): Eukaryota > Viridiplantae > Streptophyta > Magnoliopsida > Asterales > Asteraceae > Rutidosis > Rutidosis leptorrhynchoides. Next base: position 248,825,845 of record NC_092338.1, on the reverse strand, counting down.
TTTGATGAATCGGATCCCGATGAGGATTCCGATGATGTTATAGAAATTACCTCGACCCAATTTAATAAAGCGAAATAAAATAATAAGGGAGAAGGTATAAAAATAGAGAAACCCGATTCCAACCCCGATGAACTTTATATGTATCGGCAACATCCATATTTCCTAAAATGTAACAATGACCCAGGAACCTCTAAACCTCCAGGTTTTTCTAAACCATTGTGGAAAACGACGGCTCGTATTAGGGTTACAGCATATATTCATAGAAAATTAGGAAAACGAACCAAGTTCGAAGAAGAAGAAACCAGTGATTCAGATTATAAGATAGTAATCATGTTGTGTATTATATGTATTGTAGTGTGCTTGCACTTTTATGTTCTATGTAAAAATTGCTTGTATTGTTTGTTAATTATCTTTTACGAATCTAATCCTTGTCTATTTTACAGTATAAAAACAAAATGGACGTTAAGGGTAGACAACCGAATATTTTAGAAGATCTACCAGAGGATATGATTGAGGAAATCTTGTCTAGAGTCGGTCAGAATTCATCAGCACAATTAATTATGGCAAAATTAACTTGTCAAACATTTGAAAGACTTTTCAGAAATGCCTTAGTTTATAAAAGGCTTTCCTTTGATAGGTGGGGTATGAAACGACCTGACCCAATCCATAGGGACGAATACAATAACATATGATTACATCGCGAGGCATTTGACTTCTATATGATACGTTTTATAAACATTGCATTCTTTTGAAAAGATATACCATAAATGAATATTTAAAATTCAATGTTTTCGACATCTGATGATTTCTACATATAGACAATCACCGTAAATAACAGTTTACAAGAATACTTCCGTTGACAATGCAGTCAAAATAAATACACGGTGATGATTTTGTGAATGCAATGCTTCCTCGAATAAAACATGTATGACTCCATGCTAATGGTTTCTCTAACATATATTCAAACAGCGGAAGACTTCTAGGAACCTGAGAATAAACATGCTTTAAACGTCAACATAAAGTTAGTGAGATATAGGTTTAATGCTAGCAGCGTTATAAATATAGACCACAAGATTTCATATGCATAAACGTTTTAATAAAAAATATTCTAAGTTGTTGAGCACTTGATAACCATACTTAACATTTAATCAACGTCGCATATTCCCTTTATTATGAAATCTTACTACACCGTACCAAGTGTAGTCACCGAAACGAAGTACTGTGCAACCGTTGAATACTGGTCGTCCAGTCCGGTTGGGGTTGTCAGGCCCGATAGATCTATCAATAGGATTCGCGTTTACAATACCTCATGTAAATAGTAGTTACCAAGTTACAGGGAAGTATGCCAGTGGTACAACTCAACGTAGAATATATATTTTTAATCACTTGTGTCCATAACGTAAATCATAAAATGCATGTATTCTCATCCCGAAATATTTAGAGTTTAAAAGTGGGACTATATACTCACTTTTGCCTTGAAGGTATTTAACTCGACTTGGTCTCCGATAGATATAACGAACCTAACCATATATATATATATAATATATCAACATATTTTCTTTTCAAGTAATCGTTACATATATATATATATATATATATATATATATATATATATATATATATATATATATATATATATATATATACTTATAATACTTTTAATATTTTCTTAGTCCGTAGTTAGCAGTCCGATGTTAGTGGTCCACAATTAGTTACTCAATAAAATAAATAAAGACCCCATCGTATTTGTATTGATCAGAATTAATCTCGACCCATGGTACCATGTTGTCAAATGACGTGTTGTGTACATAAAGTACCGTGTTGTCAAATGACGTGTTGCGTACAATCATGAGGTCTTATGATTAATCTTCTCGTGTTGTTTACGGGTGGTCCTGAAATATATAAAATCAAATCATAAGTAATTATATATAAAATATCATATTAATTAGAAAAGATATGATTAATTTACTTTATCTCCAAATATTTTCGTAGCTAAACTAGCTTCGGATACCCAATCTTGTTTTAGTCGTAGTTTCTTCATTACAACTCCGTTTTTGTTGGTTCAACTTGCCACTTCCTTAGATCGAGTCAAATTTTAAGAATATGAACTAAAAATACATTAGTTTGTATTCGAAATCACAGGTTATAGGTCAAACTTTGGTAAAACTTATGAAAGTGATCATTTTCCATCATAAAAACAACATTTAATGATCATTTTTTTAAAAATACTTACACTTTGAGTTAAACCATGAAATTTTTATGTGTTAACATATTCATAAGAAATATCATTTTTCTAGAACATGAACTTCCAATTCAAAGTTCAAGATGGTTTTTAATTATCCAACCCAAAACAGCCCCCGGTTGCACACCGACGACGCAGATTCAGTTTTTAAGGTGTTCTTTGTAAAACCAAGTTATATCTTGTTAAGTTAGCATATCATTATGATATATTACAGGTCTTGAAGTGTTTTAAAAGTTAAGTTAGAAGGATCTATTTAGTTTGCAAACAAGTTTGAAATCATTCAAACTATGTTCTTGTTGTTAAAATTTTACAACATAAAATAAGATAGCTATATAATTATGAATCGAACAAGATTATGAATAAGGTTACTACCTCAAGTTACTTGGACAAAGTTACTATAAGAGATAAGAAAAAACCTTGGAATCAAAGAGTGGTGGAGTTAGATCAAAAGGTTGGAAGTATACTTCTTCAAATGGGTGGTTATTTTGATATGTTCTTGAAAGAGTTTTCTTATGGTGTTTAAGGCTTGTAATTGATGCTAAATGATGGGAAAAATGCTTTGAGATGATCAAGTATGAAGTTAAGTGTATTTTGAGAGAGAAATGAGGGTGTAGGTATGAGAAAATGGAGTGAAGAAATGGTGTTCATTCATAAAAACGTTTTTAGTTTATAAAGAAAGAAAAGGATACCTAATATTGTTTTCTTACTAATAATTCATGCTACTTGACAAATCCTAGTTACCTCATATCTAGGGCAGTAATAATGTTGATTAGGATGTTGATTTGATGTGTATATACCAATAGTAAATACATATAGAAGCTGGGTATGATACGGGTATATATACCCTAGATATACGTATAAAAATCTTGAGGAAACGGAATGAGAATTCAAATATAGCTATCTTTTGTGAATATACTTATATTGTTTTATGTATTTAAGTCCTTAAAAAGTGACTAGATACATTATATATACGATACATGTATAAGCATTATAGGTTATAAGTATATATATCAAAGAATGTTACGTATAGTTATCGTTTTGAAAACTTAAGTTAGTAGTTTCAAAATATACTTATAACTCATTGTCATTAGTACACAATGAGATGTTAAACCATCCTTACATCATGTTAAATATATATAAATACATATATATACACAAACGTATAATTATCGTATGTTATATAGTTCGTGATATCATCGGTCAAATTGGACGGTCAAACATTGTGTAAAACTCTTTTCAAAAACACAAGTCTCAACAATTTGGATTGCTTATCATGTTAGTAAGGTTTAATTTATGTAAATATTAATCTCATAAGTATAAAACGATTGGAAAAATCCGGGTCGTTACAGTACCTACCCGTTAAATAAATTTCGTCCCGAAATTTGAATGGGATGGTCATGGCTGACAATAAGTATGTTTTCATGACGTATATGAGTTGAAAATTACAGTTTTATTATCATCAAGTAATATTGATAAAGCAATTTTATTTTTGTGAAGAGTACGAGTGAGGCTATCACCAAAGGGTGAAATGAGTAGGTATAGATTCTTAATATCTTTTGACGTAGATAGGATTGATTTCCAAGTTCAAGAGATTTGGAGTAAAATCTTCATAATGAGATTTGATTATTCGGTAATCAAGGAAATTAGAATCCGCTTTAAATGCGATCATCGATTTTAATTGCTCTGTCGGATCTTTTACTATAAATCCACCTCCTTTCATTTCCTTACAACTCATACCTTCCATTCTTCCTCCCTCAATTCATACTTTAAAACATTTATCAGTATGCTTCATCCAGTACTGATCCTGGATATACTCTTAACTTTCATCTCTGTCATTCTTCTTTTTCATCTACCTCCGGAGGATTTTATTTATTTCTACTATTACCTTGGGCTTATAGTATTGATAATTCTCCCGTGCCTTTACGTTGCAATACGTATTGATATACACGGTTTGTAATTTATTTGTTGTTGTCGAGCTTTATATTTTCTTTTATATTCAACAGTTCCATACTTCTGTTTCCTCTTCCCGACTTCGAGTCAAGCGAATAATGGTCCGGAATTCGTAGGTATGAATTTTGAAATAAACATAGTTAATGTTCTAAGAAGGAAATAGTAATTGCACGATCTTGATTTGGTAAGTTACCAGAATGTCCGAAAAGATAGAATTATCAAGGAGATATATTCTTAATATGTTTGGAGATTGGGTAGAATGTAAGAGTTGTGTAACATGGCACATGATGACGTTATGATCTATAAATCATTATGTTCCATTTAGAAACTCAGCATGAATTACTGTAATATAATCACGTTGATCAAGTGTCATTATATTATACTAATTCATGCTTCAGTTTCCAACACTACTTCAAAACATTCATATTTTAAACTCAAATTTTTCAGAATTTAGAAACTAACACAGTTTCTTTTATGTTGTAACGCAAATATTGTGAAGAGATAAATGATTTTTGATGAGGATAGTTGGGAATATATCTTCAGAAATATCGGAGATACTTATAATGAAAAATACGATGATATCTTAGAATATCTAAGATCAGGGAATGACGCGAAAAATATGTCTGTGAAGGTTTAGAATAAGGAGTAAGGTTCTTACTAACGGTTTCAGCAGACACTGAATCATTTGAATCCTTTGAAGGTAGATTTCGTCATTGTGATTTGTCCACGACCTCCTTTATACTTTGCTCAATCCGTTTTCCAGTACCAAATTTTTCGTTCGAGCTTTTCCAATCTATTATTCTTTATTGTCAAACTTCTGACCGTAATTGTTGTCTACTGTCTTTACCATTTTATCAGTCTTTTCCAAAACTTAATAGCACTAATTCGTAGACTGGAGCATTTTTCAGAAACTTCACATTTGAAATATGTAATTCTTGTGGATAGACGTTGTATATATATATATATATAAGTGCCGAAATAGAAATGCTGCGAGATTTCAAAATACCAATTGTTGATTCCGCCAAAGGGGTAACGAGTTGCTGGTACATCTGCTGATAATTTCGTGGAATATAAAAGGTTCCCTGGTAACAAAAGGGTAATCGTATGTATTACAGGTTATAATAAGGCTACTTCGAATGGAAAGTCGAGGTTGACTTGCTGAAACTGTGACAAAATTTGCTATTTTGAAAAGGAATCGCAAAGTTATTTTTGCTAATAAATGCTAAAAGATTTAACGCGAATACGTGTTAAATTATGTCCTTGGTTTTGAGAGCTTTTCAGGTGCAAGACTGCGGGTAATGTGTGGTTGGATCATCATCTCGATTGTCCATTATTTGAAGTGTCTTCAGGAATTTCGAAGGGTTTGATCATAGATTGTAATTGTTAATATACATATAATGTTTTAGGACTTTGAATGATACAAATATTTTTCTGGGTTCCAAGAATTGAATGATGTTCTAGCATAGTTTTGAAGTCAAAGTATAGTTTTGAAAGATGTAAGAGTCCTAAGAGTGATGTCTTCTGTTAAGTCTTGACTTGGATTTCATTTTGTCGTAATCAAATTTGGATGAGAATGGTTGTTTTGATTTCTATGAAAGAATGTATATTATTGTGAAGGTAGTGAGTATAATTGATGATTGTTGAATCATTGTCGAAGAATATAATCATATTAATTGTGAATTTATATATCTCTCGGGTATTACCTACCCGTTAAAAAAAATTTCACAAGTAATGTTTTGTACCAGAGAATTTTATTACAATATTTATGAAAATATATGTACATATATATCTTCTTCAGATATAATCATGAATTTAATAAGTCAATATAATATTAGACTCATTTGATTTTCGGTTTAAGCTAGAATAAGTAATCTCTAAAACAATTAGGAACCACATATTCTTCACAGAATATTAATGAAGTTATGGATCAATACTTCATTATTTATTCTTATATATATTTCCTTAGTGAATCATGCTGATACTCATTGAACTCTTGCTAACTTCGCAAGATATGAATGTTGTTTCCCAGTAAGCTTCGAGTACATTGAAGATGAAAGTGTAAAATCAAACATATTATTGAATAATACACTTGGTTTATTATAAAACAAAATTCATTAAATTGAAACAGGGATTGTAGTTAACGATGATTAAGTTGCTGACGAAGGACGTACATCATTGCATATTTGTAGTATGAATTTAAACGAGTAGTATCTACCCTTTTTCGATTCATACTTAATATCTTAGTACGAAAAGATTTATTTTGGTTTCCGAATTCATATATATAAAATATTTATATGAATTCTTCAGAAGAATGAGTTAATACTTCATAACTCGTTGATGCAATATACGCGTTATTGATGATGTCCACGGTGATTCTTGAACGGGTGGAGCTTGTGATGTTAAAGTTGCTGACGATTCTAACGATGTTGACAGCACTGACTGTGTTCGTGAGGCTAAGGGGACTGCTGATGCTGTTGGTAAAACAAGTCTAGCTTGTACCTTACGCATCATTCTTGTTGGGGTTTCTACTCTTCCTTTTATCATTTCTGTCCACTCATCTGATTTATGGTTAAGGCAGAAATAGGTAATCTCTATGTCTTTAGAGATTACATAATCTCCATAGAATGTTTCTCCGATGAAGTTATGAATCAATACTTCATCGTTTGTTGTTGTTGGTACTTCTTGGTATCTATGGTGCGTGTGACGTTGATATCCGAGGTACGGATGGTGATATTGAGGCGTGTGATGCGGATGTGATTGTTGGTGGTGGTAATGATCCTGTTGATGTTGATGATGGTGATAACGTTGATGCTGGTGATGCTGCTGGTGCTTAGGGTATTGAGGCTTGCGATGTGGATGTTATTGACGGTACTGGTTATGCTGCTGATGCTGCTGATGGTGTTTGTAACCTTCGTATCGTATTCTCCAAAGCCACTACCCGAGTGCGAAGCTCGTTGACTTCTTCTATTAAATCGGGGTGATTGTCGGTTCGGACGAGCGGATAAATAAAATCTAGAATTTGATGTAGTATATAATCGTGACGAGATACTCTGGAAATGAGAGAGAAAATGGTTTCTCGAACAGGTTCGCCGGTAAGTGCTTCAGGTTCATCGTCAAGAGGGCAATTTGGTGGATGGAAGGGATCACCTTCTTCTTGTCTCCAATGATTGAGGAGGCTTCGAACCCATCCCCAATCCATCCAAAATAGATGATGACTGATTGGTTGATCCATTCCAGTCACACTGCTTTCGGAGCTTGAGTGGTATTCTATATCGGAATCCGAGGGACTTCAACTACTGACGAGTTCCATTTCGTATGATTGAATAAAGGAGTTTTCGATATGAAATGATTTTCCGGCTATCGGGTGGTATTCTAATTATATAGAATATCCACATATATAGAACAAAAGATCTCATAGATTATGGAGGGATTTACGGAATATGTCAGACAAATTTTACAGTAACAGATACGCGTAGATATGAATTAGCAAATACGCTAAGATATGAATTTTGTCTATACACCATTCATGCAATGAATGCAGTAAGACGCGTTTAGACTTAAGATGATAAGCAGGTAATTTCCTACAGATGATAAGTAGATGATTTTTGACACAAAATGACAAGCAAAATTTTGACATGCAGACACGGTCGAAGTCCAGACTCACTAATACAACCGAACGACTTATCAGTTAGACACACTAATGCAGACCTGGTTCGCTAAGACCACCGCTCTGATACCACATGAAACGATCCGACCCAATCCATAGGGACGAATACAATAACATATGATTACATCGCGAGGCATTTGACCTCTATATGATACGTTTTATAAACATTGCATTCTTTTGAAAAGATATACCATAAATGAATATTTAAAATTCATTGTTTTCGACATCTGATGATTTCTACATATAGACAATCACCGTAAATAACAGTTTACAAGAATACTTCCGTTGATAATGCAGTCAAAATAAATACACGGTGATGATTTTGTGAATGCAATGCTTCCTCGAATAAAACATGTATGACTCCATGCACATGGTTTCTCTAACATATATTCAAACAGTGGAAGACTTCTAGGAACCTGAGAATAAACATGCTTTAAACGTCAACATAAAGTTGGTGAGATATAGGTTTAATGCTAGCAGTGTTATAAATATAGACCACAAGATTTCATATACATAAACGTTTTAATAAAAAATATTCTAAGTTGTTGAGCACTTGATAACCATACTTAACATTTAATCAAAGTCGCATATTCCCTTTATTATGAAATCTTACTACACCGTACCAAGTGTAGTCACCGAAATGAAGTACTGTGCAACCGTTGAATACTGGTCGTCCAGTCCGATTGGAGTTGTCAGGCCCGATAGATCTATCAACATGATTCGCGTTTACAATACCTCATGTAAATAGTAGTTACCAAGTTACAGGGAAGTATGCCAGTGGTACAACTCAACGTAGAATATAAATTTTTAATCACTTGTGTCCATAACGTAAATCATAAAATGCATGTATTCTCATCCCGAAATATTTAGAGTTTAAAAGTGGGACTATATACACACTTTTTCCTTGAAGGTATTTAACTCGACTTGGTCTCCGATAGATATCACGAACCTAACCATATATATATAATATATCAACATATTTTCTTTTCAAGTAATCGTTACATATATATATATATATATATATATATATATATATATATATATATATATATATATATATATATATATATATATATATATATACTTATAATACTTTTAATATTTTCTTAGTCCGTAGTTAGCAGTCCGATGTTAGTGGTCCACAATTAGTTGCTCAATAAAATAAATAAAGACCCCATCGTATGCGTATTGATCAGAATTAATCTCGACCCATGGTACCATGTTGTCAAATGACGTGTTGCGTACATAAAGTACCGTGTTGTCAAATGACGTGTTGCGTACAATCATGAGGTCTTATGATTAATCTTCTCGTGTTGTTTACGGGTGGTCCTGAAATATATAAAATCAAATCATAGGTAATTATATATAAAATATCATATTAATTAGAAAAGATATGATTAATTTACTTTATCTCCAAATATTTTCGTAGCTAAACTAGCTTCGGATACCCAATCTTGTTTTAGTCGTAGTTTCTTCATTACAACTCCGTTTTTGTTGGTTCAACTTGCCACTTCCTTGGATCGAGTCAAATTTTAAGAATATGAACTAAAAATACCTTAGTTTGTATTCGAAATCACAGGTTATAGGTCAAACTTTGGTAAAACTTATGAAAGTGATCATTTTCCATCATAAAAACAACATTTAATGATCATTTTTTTAAAAATACTTACACTTTGAGTTAAACCATGAAATTTTTATGTGTTAACATATTCATAAGAAATATTATTTTTCCAGAACATGAACTTCCAATTCAAAGTTCAAGATGGTTTTTAATTATCCAACCCAAAACAGCCCCCGGTTGCACTCCGACGACGTAGATTCAATTTTTAAGGTGTTCTTTGTAAAACCAAGTTATATCTTGTTTAGTTAGCATATCATTATGATATATTACAGGTCTTGAAGTGTTTTAAAAGTTAAGTTAGAAGGATCTATTTAGTTTTCAAACAAGTTTGAAATCATTCAAACTATGTTCTTGTTGTTAAAATTTTACAACATAAAATAAGATAGCTATATAATTATGAATCGAACAAGATTATGAACAAGGTTACTACCTCAAGTTACTTGGACAAAGTTACTATAAGAGATAAGAAAAAATCTTGGAATCAAAGAGTGGTGGAGTTAGATCAAAAGGTTGGAAGTATACTTCTTCAAATGGGTGGTTATTTTGATATGTTCTTGAAAGAGTTTTCTTATGGTGTTTAAGGCTTGTAATTAAAGCTAAATGATGGGGAAAATGCTTGGAGATGATCAAGTATGAATTTAAGAGTATTTTGAGAGAGAAATGAGGGTGTAGGTATGAGAAAATGGAGTGAAGAAATGGTGTTCATTCATAAAAATGTTTTTAGTTTATAAAGAAAGAAAAGGATTCCTAATTTTGTTTTCTTACTAATAATTCATGCTACTTGACAAATTCTAGTTACCTCATATCTAGGGCAGTAATAATGTTGATTAGGATGTTGATTTGATGTGTATATACCAATAGTAAATACATATAGAAGCTGGGTATGATACGGGTATATATACCCTAGATATATGTATAGAAATCTTGAGGAAACGGAATGAGAATTCAAATATAGCTATCTTTTGTGAATATACTTATATTGTTTTATGTATTTAAGTCCTTAAAAAGTGATTAGATACATTATATATACGATACATGTATAAGCATTATAGGTTATAAGTATATATATCAAAGAATGTTACGTATAGTTATCGTTTTGAAAACTTAAGTTAGTAGTTTCAAAATATACTTATAACTCATTGTCATTAGTACACAATGAGATGTTAAACCATCCTTACATCATTTTAAATATATATAAATACATATATATACACAAATGTATAATTATCGTATGTTATATAGTTCGTGATATCATCGGTCAAATTGGACGGTCAAACGTTGTGTAAAACTCTTTTCAAAAACACAAGTCTCAACAATTTGGATTGCTTATCATGTTAGTAAGGTTTAATTTATGTAAATATTAATCTCATAAGTATAAAACAATTGGAAAAATCCGGGTCGTTACAGGGTATATCACATTGGGGAGACCGTAAGTTACGCCGTGTTTTCTTTAAAGCATTAAATGCGGGGAACCCAAATGCAATTTTACACTACGGGTTAAGAAACTATTTTGACTCAACATATCCTAACATAGGATTTCGTGAATTAGAAAGAGCTTCTAACATGCAACATAAAGAAGCATGTTATGCTTACGGGTTAGTGATGTTCGCTTCTTACCAAAGTGAGAAAAAGAACATCGGATTGCAACTTTTAAATAAAACCTTCCCACAAGTGACGGATACAGTAGTTGGGGTGAGAAACAAGGTTTTTAGATTATTACGGGGCTGTTGGACATTACGAAACCCTCGTCCTTTGGACGACATTAAAACATGCTGCCTAGCCAATGGTCATAACGGTTATTTTCCACAAGACCAAGGATGGGAAGTCATCTTAGTAAAACCAGAATGCATGACTTGTTTCTGGACTTATGAATTACGTGTCTTTATTTCCTTTACTGAACAACTTGCGTATTAACTAGATTTATCTTCAAAACTGTCCTGTATCAAAGTGTACTATATTTCATGTTATATGTAATATAGCGATGTTTTAAGTTTGAAGAATATTTATATGTGATATATTATTATAATCAGTTTTTCATATGGAATTGTAGTAGTTGAATTGTATATTAGCTACTAAGTATGAACTTAACGGGTAGGTAGTACCCGAATTTAAACTTATAAAATGCTAATATGAAGAAAAAGCTTTTATAAATGAGTTCATATAATGCTACAAAATACTATTGACTACTCTTAAATTCTATATGATTAACTCAATTCTTTTGGCTATTTTTGAAGGAAATGGCACCGGCGACTCGTCAGAATTTGAACATGAGCGAGGAAGACTTTCGTGTTTTCCTTGCAGCAAACATAGCCGCAGTACAGGCTGTGATGCAAAATAACAATAACTCTCGATATAGCAGTGGAACTAATTCCACAAGAAATAGTGTAGGATGCTGCTACAAAGAATTCACTGCCTGCAAACCTTTGGAATTTGATGGAACTAAAGGACCAATTGGATTGAAACAGTGGACCGAGAAAATCGAATCGGTGTTTGCCATAAGTAAGTGTACTGAAGAGGATAAATTTAAGTACGCTACGCATACCTTCATAGGTACTGCGTTAACATGGTGGAACACCTATCTTGAACAGGTAGGACAAAATGCTGCTTACGCACTACCGTGGTCGGCATTCAAGCAATTGATGAACGAGCAGTACCGTCCTAGAAACGAAGTCAATAAGCTCAAGGTAGAGCTTAGAGAGTTACGAACACAAGGGTTCGACATTACCACATATGAACGACGATTCACAGAGTTGTGCCTATTATGTCCAGGAACGTTCGAAGATGAAGAAGAGAAGATCGACGCGTTTATAAAAGGGTTACCAGTAAGGATTCAAGAAGATGTGAGTTCACACGAGCCCGCTTCCATACAAAAGGCAAGTCGAATGGCTCATAAACTCATAAATCAGATTGAGGGAAGAATTAAAGAGCAGGCGGCCGAAGAAGCCAACACGAAACAACTCAAGAGAAAGTGGGAAGAAACCAGTGACAAGGGTCACCAATACAACAACAACAACAATAATTACAACCACAACTACAACAACAATCGCAACCATAATCGCAATCCCAACAATAACTATAACAAACGTCCCAAGAACAACAACAACTACAACAACAATAACAATCCCAACAACAACCTCAATAACAACAACGGCAACAAAAACCAAAAATGCCAAAGGTGTGAAGAGTACCACCAGAATGGGTTCTGCACGACATTTTGCACCAAGTGTAAAATAACTGGCCTTGGTGCGAAAATGTGTGAGGTCTACGAACCAACGTTTAATAGAACTAAAGTAACAAATAGTGGCAAAACAAGTAATGCCGCCTTTGTTTGTTATGGATGTGGAAAACTGGGCCACATTAGAAGTAATTGCCCAAATCAGGGGAATACTAATGGGCAGGGCCGCGAAAGAGTTTTCAATATTAATACGGCAAAAGCGCAGGAAGACTCGGAGCTTGTTATGGGTATGTTTCTTATTGATAATAAATCTACTTATATTTTATTTGATTAGGGTGCAGATAGAAGCTATATGAGTAGAGATTTTTGTGCTAAGTTAAGTTGCCCATTGACGCCTTTGGATAGTAAATTTTTATTCGAATTAGCAAACGGTAAATTAATTTCAGCAGATAATATATGTCGGGATAGAGAAATTAAACTGGGGGATGAAACGTTTAAAATTGATTTAATACCAGTCGAGTTAGGAAATTTTAATGTAATAATTGGTATGGACTGTTTGAAAAAGGTGAGAGCAGAGGTCGTTTGTTACAAAAATGCGATTCGCATTATGCGTGAAAAGAGAAACCTTTAATGGTGTACGGAGAGAAGAACAATGCGAAATTAAATCTTATTAGTGGTTTGAAGGCGCATAAACTAATAAGAAAAGGTTGTTACATCATTCTAGCACATATCAAAGAAGTTAAACCTGAAGAAAAAAACATCAGTGATGTTCCTGCCGCAAAAGAATTTCCCGATGTATTTCCGAAAAAATTACTGGGATAACCCCCACATCGATCCGTTGAGTTTCAAATAGACCTTGTACTCGTGCTCTATACAGAGTCAGTTACAGGAACTTTTAGAGCGTGGTTTCATTCGACCAAGCACATCACCATGGGGAGCTCCTGTTTTGTTTGTCAAGAAGAAGGATGGTACATTTAGGTTGTGTATCAACTACCGAGAGTTGAACAAACTTACCATCAAGAACCATTACCCACTACCGAGAATCGACGACTTATTTGATCAACTACAAGGCTCCTCGGTTTATTCGAAGATTGATTTACGTTCTGGGTATCATCAAATGCGGGTGAAGGAGGATGATATTCCAAAGATTGCTTTTAGGACACGTTATTGTCATTACGATTTTATGGTTATGCCGTTTGGGTTGACTAACGCACCAGCTGTGTTCATGGACCTCATGAACTGAGTGTTTGGACCATACCTTGACAAGTTTGTCATTGTTTTCATCGATGATATACTTATTTACTCAAAGAATGACCAAGAGCATGAAGAACATTTGAGAAAAGTGCTAGAGTTCTTAAGAAAAGAAAAACTATACGTTTAGTTTTCAAAGTGTGAATTTTGGTTGGAAGAAGTTCAATTCCTCGGTCATATAGTGAACAAAGAAGGTATTCAAGTGGATCCCGCAAAGATTGAAACCGTTGAAAAGTGGAAAACCCCGAAAACTCCAAAACACATACGCCAATTTTTAGGGCTAGCTGGTTATTATAGGAGATTCATCTAAGATTTTTCCAAAATGGCAAAACCCTTGACTGCATTAACGCATAAAGGGAGGAAATTTGAATGGAAGAATGAACAAGAAAAAGCGTTTCAATTGTTGAAGAAAAAGTTAACTACGGTACCTATATTGTCATTACCTGAAGGGAATGATGATTTTGTGATATATTGTGACGCCTCAAAGCAAGGTAATGGTTGTGCATTAATGCAACGAACGAAAGTAATTGCTTATGCGTCTAGAAAATTGAAGATTCACGAGTAGAATTATACGACGCATGATTTGGAATTAGGCACGGTTGTTTTTGCATTAAAGACTTGGAGACACTACTTATATGGGGTCAAAAGTATTATATATACCGACCATAAAAGTCTTCAACACATATTTAATTATAAACAACTGAACATGAGGCAGCGCAGATGGATTGAATTGTTGAATGATTACGACTTTGAGATTCGTTACCACCCGGGGAAGGCAAATGTGGTAGCCGACGCCTTGAGCAGAAAGGACAGAGAACCTATTCGAGTAAAAGCTATGAATATAATGATTCACACTAACCTTACTACTCAGATAAAGGAGGCGCAACAAGGAGTTTTAAAAGAGGAAAACTTAAGGGATGAAATACCCAAAGGATCGGAGAAGCATCTTAATATTCGGGAAGACGGAACCCGGTATAGGGCTGAAAGAATTTGGGTACCAAAATTTGGAGATATGAGAGAAATGGTACTTAGAGAAGCTCATAAAACTAGATACTCAATACATCCTGAAACGGAAAAGATGTACAAGGATCTTAAGAAACATTTTGGTGGCCAGGTATGAAAGCCGATGTTGCTAAATATGTAGGAGAATGTTTGACGTGTTCTAAGGTCAAAGCTGAGCATCAGAAACCATCAGGTCTACTTCAACAACCCGAAATTCCGGAATGGAAATGGAAAAACATTACCATGGATTTCATCACTAAATTGCCAAGGACTGCAAGTGGTTTTGATACTATTTGGATAATAGTTGATCATCTCACCAAATCAGCACACTTCCTGCCAATAAGAGAATATGACAAGATGGAGAAGTTAGCATGACTCTATTTGAAGGAAGTCGTCTCCAGACATGGAATACCAATCTCTATTATCTCTGATAGGGATGGCAGATTTATTTCAAGATTCTGGCAGACATTACAGCAAGCATTAGGAACTCGTCTAGACATGAGTACTGCCTATCATCCACAAAATGATGGGCAGAGCGAGAGGACGATACAAACACTTGAAGACATGCTACGAGCATGTGTTATTGATTTCGGAAACAGTTGGGATCGACAACTTCCGTTAGCAGAATTTTCCTACAACAACAGCCACCATTCAAGCATTGAGATGGCGCCGTTTGAAGTACTTTATGGTAGAAAGTGCAGGTCTCCGATTTATTGGAGTGAAGTGGGGGATAGACAGATTACGAGTCCGGAGATAATATAAGAAACTACCGAGAAGATCATCCAAATTCAACAACGATTGAAAACCGCCCAAAGTCGACAAAAGAGCTACGCTGACATTAAAAGAAAAGATATAGAATTTGAAATTTGAGAGATGGTCATGCTTAAAGTTGCACCATGGAAAGGCGTTGTTCAATTTGGTAAACGAGGGAAATTAAATCCAAGGTATATTGGACCATTCAAGATTATTGATCGTGTCGAACCAGTACCTTACCGACTTGAGTTACCTTAACAACTCGCGGCTGTACATAACACTTTCCACATCTCGAATTTGAAGAAATATTTTGCTAAAGAAGATCTTACTATTCCCTTAGACGAAATTCAAATCAACGAAAAACTTCAATTCATCGAAGAACCCGTCGAAATAATGGATCGTGAGGTTAAAAGACTTAAGAAAAATAAGATACCAATTGTTAAGGTTTGATGGAATGCTCGTAGAGGACCCGAGTTCACTTGGGAACGAGAAGATCAGATGAAGAAGAAGTACCCGCACTTATTTCCAGAAGATACGTCAACACCTTCAACTTCTTAAAATTTCGGGACGAAATTTATTTAACGGGTAGGTACTGTAGTGACCCGAAAATTTCCATGTTTATATATATTAAATGAAATTGTTATTTACATGATTAAGTGTTTCCAACATGTTAAGCAATCAAACTTGTTAAGACTTGATTAATTGAAATAGGTTTTATATAGACAATTGACCACCCAAGTTGACCGGTAGTTAACATGGTATTATGATATGTAAACATATCATTAAGTATATTAACAATGAACTAAATATGTAAAAACAAGACTACTAACTTAAGGATTTCGAAACGAGGCATATATGTAACGATTATCGTTGTAACGATATTTAATTGTATATATATCATATTAAGATATATTAATACATCATAATATCATGATAATGTAATAATTTAACATCTCATTTGATATAATAAACAATGGTTTAACAACACTTAACAGGATCGTTAACCTAAAGGCTTCAAAACAACATTTACATGTAACGACTAACGATGACTTAACGACTCAGTTAAAATGTATATATATGTAGTGTTTTAATATATATTCATACACTTTTGAAAGACTTTAAGACACTTATCAAAATATTTCTACTTAACAAAAATTCTTACAATTACATCCTCGTTCAGTTCCATCAACAATTCTACTCGTATGCACCCGTATTCGTACTCGTACAATACACAACTTTTAGATGTATGTACTATTGGTATATACACTCTAATGATCAACTATTAGCAGCCCATGTGAGTCACCTAATACATGTGGGAACCATCATTTGGCAACTAGCATGAAATATCTCATAAAATTACAAAAATATTAGTAATCATTCATGACTTATTTACATGTAAACAAAATTACACATCCTTTATATCTAATACATATACCAATGACCAAAAACACCTACAAACACTTTCATTCTTCAATTTTCTTCATCTAATTGATCTCTCTCATGTTCTATCTTCAAGTTCGAAGTGTTCTTCATAAATTCTATAAGTTCTAGTTTCATAAAATCAAGAATACTTCCAAGTTTGATAGCTTACTTCCAATCTTGTAAAGTGATCATCCAACCTCAAGAAATCTTTCTTATTTATAGTAATATATCTTTATAATACAAGGTAATACTCATATTCAAACTTTGATTCAATTTCTATAACTATAACAATCTTATTTCGAGTGGAAATCTTACTTGAACTTGTTTTCGTGTCATGATTCTGCTTCAAGAACTTTCAAGCCATCCAAGGATCCTTTGAAGCTAGATCTATTTTTATCATTTCCAGTAGGTTTATTCAAAAAACCTGAGGTAGTAATGATGTTCATAACATCATTCGATTCATATATATAAAACTACCTTATTCGAAGGTTTAAACTTGAAATCACTAGAACATAGTTTAGTTAATTCTAAACTTGTTCGCAAACAAAAGTTAATCCTTCTAACTTTGACTTTTAAAATGAACTAAATACATGTTCTATATCTATATGATATGAAAACTTAATGATTTAAAACCTGAAAACACGAAAACACCGTAAAACCGGACATACGCCGTCGTAGTAACACCGCGGGCTGTTTTGGGTTTGATAATTAAAAACTATGATAAACTTTGATTTAAAAGTTGTTCTTCTGGGAAAATGATTTTTCTTATGAACATGAAACTATATCTAAAAATCATGGTTAAACTCAAAGTGGATGTATGTTTTCCAAAATGGTCATCTAGACGTCGTTCTTTCGACTGAAACGACTACCTTTACAAAAATGACTTGTAACCTGTATTTCTGACTATAAACTTATAATTTTTCTGTTTAGATTCATAAACTTAAGTTCAATATGAAACCATAGCAATTTTATTCACTCAAAACGGATTTAAAACGAAGAAGTTATGGGTAAAACAAGATTGGATATTTTTTTATTGTTGTAGCTACGAGAAATATTGTAACAATTCTATACAAATCATATCCTAGCTAACTTATATTGTATTATACATGTATTCTAATATATTATGTAATCTTGGGATACCATAGACACGTATGCAAATGTTTTGACTTATCATATCGACCCATCTATATATATTATTTGGAACAACCATAGACACTCTATATGCAGTAATGTTGGAGTTAGTTATACAGGGTTGAGGTTGATTCCAAAAATATATATACTTTGAGTTGTGATCTAGCTTGAGACGTGTATACACTGGGTCGTGGATTGATTCAAGATAATATATATATCGATTTATTTCTGTACATCTAACTATGGACAACTCGTTGTAGGTTACTAACGAGGACAGCTGACTTAATAAACTTAAAACAGTAAAACGTATTAAAGATATTGTAAATATATTTTGAACATACTTTGATATATATGTACATATTTGTTATAGGTTCGTGAATCGTCTAGTGGCCATGTCTTACTTCCCGACGAAGTAAAAATCTGTGAAAGTGAGTTATAGTCCCACTTTTAAAATCTAATATTTTGGGATGAGAATACATGCAGTTTTATAAATGTTTTACGAAATAGACACAAGTAAATTAAAATACATCATATGGGTGAATGATCGAAGCCGAATATTCCCCTTTTTAGCTTGGTAGCCTAAGAATTTGGGAACAGACCCCCAAATTGACGCGAATCCTAAAGATAGATCTATCGGGCCCAACAAGTCCCATTCTGGAATTTGGAATGCTTTAGTACTTCGAAATTATCATATCCGATGGGTGTCCCGGAATGATGGGGATATTCTATATACATCTTGTTAATGTCGGTTACCAGGTGTTCACCATATGAATGAATTTTATCTCTATGTATGGGATGTATATTGAAATATGAAATCTTGTGGTCTATTATTATGATTTGATAATATATAGGTTAAACCTATAACTCACTAACATTTTTTGTTGATATTTTAAGCATGTTTATTCTCAGGTGATTATTAAGAGCTTCTGCTGTTGCATACTAAAATAAGGACAGGATTTGGAGTCCATGCTTGTATGATATTATGTAAAAACTGCATTCAAGAAACTTATTTTTGATGTAATATATTCTTATTGTAAACCATTATGTAATGGTCGTGTGTAAACGTTATATTTTAGATTATCATTATTTGATAATCTACGTAATGCTTTTGAAACCTTTATCGATGAAATAAAGGTTATGGTTGTTTTAAAAATGAATGCAGTCTTTGAAAAACATCTCTTATAGAGGTCAAAACCTCGCAACGAAATCAATTAATATGGAACGTTTATAATCAATATGAACGGGACATTTCACTTTGTTCTTAAACCTTTAACCAATACCCAACACTTATAAGAACATTGTTCCTAATGTTCCCTATAATAGAATATTTTAATACTTTGATAAATTAGTGACAATATTTTCTAGAATCCTTAAGTTTGTTGTGGGTACAACCCCAAAGTTAGAGATTTTAGTGCGTAATAATTGAAAGAGGTTTGAGTACAGATTACTTCCCTACGGTCAAGTTATTCTCCTGGTGATGGGCTTTCCTACGGTTAAGTTATGCTCCTAGTGTCGGAAAGGACCAGTCTCTTTGATATAATTCTGTATAAAGAATAAAAGATAGTAACATTTCCACTAGATATATATTTTTATACAATTCTTTTATAATAAAGATAAAGACAAAATTTAAAAGAAAGGAGTCTACGAAATACTGCCCTGGCATGTGTGTAGAGTAGCGTATGCGAAGTATCCAAAAGATCCTAAGATTTCCTCCTCATCCTCAAGTCTTGGCAAGTCCTTAAATGGCTGTCCCGCATCTAATTTGGGGTCCAATAGTGTATCTAAACATAGGTGTGATGGTATCTTAAGGTACAAGGATCTCGGGAATGGCTCCGCATCAGGGATGTCCCCAGTGATCTCAAAGACCTGGGCCAAAGGTGGTTCCACTTAAATATGGACTGTGACTAGATGGAAGCCCTTAGGTAACTCACAGATAAGAACTGTCTCAATAACTGGAGCAGGTGGAGCAGCTAAAACGTGCAGTGTAATTGGAATAGTACGAACGGGAGCGACTGCCGAGGCTACGGACTGAATCGAAACTAGATAGGAGTAACTTGACGTGCAGGTGGAGCACGATACGCTAATCTGAATGAGGATGGTCTTAGCGTATTTCGGGGCATTCCTTCACGATAAAATTATGATCTAAAAGCTCTGTACAGTCTCTTATGAACTCTAAGTAATGCCCATGTGACAATCAGGTCACTCATGGTGGTTCCATGGTGAATCACAACCTGTGACTCACGCGGCTCTTATGGCTCTGGATGTTCAATGGGTCTAGAGTCTAAATGCCTGGAGTGTCGTACTAGAGGGGATGGTGGTGTCATACTGATGTCCTCGTTAACACTCTCTAAAATCAAACGTCTCGGGCCTAGTGGTCCCATTATAGGCCTGTGCTGGTCTGTACTGCTCTCTGAAAAGTAAACCCTGGGAATCCTCCTCCTACAGATGGGTATGCTATAGGAAGCTCCTGAACTTGACATTTTGCTTGGATACATTTCATCAAACTAGTAAGTATTAAGCGCAAGTATGGCGCTTAGGGTTAGTTCACAGTAAGATAAATCGTAGACTAAAATAAATTGAAATAGGAAATAAATTAAAAATTAAAAAGGATAAGCAAGGGGTGCCTCCCAAGAGCGCTTTGTTTATCAAGTCGTTACAGCTCAACTTCTTCCACTATGTCTTTAAAATCGATCAAGGGGGAAAAGATTTTCCTCCCAGATGTGGTCTTCTAGATAGGCTTTAAATCGGTGGTCATTGACTTTAAAATTTCTGGTAGGTCCTTAATTCTGCGGCTCCATGCAAAAAAGCGTGGATTACTTTGAAAGGTCCACTCCATCGTGATCTGAATTTACCGGCGAATTTCTTGAATTGAGAATTGAAGAGTAGAACTTTATCTCCAGGAGCGAACTTTGTTGGTATCAGTTTTGTATCGTGTATATGATGTCTCGTATGCATGGTCTCTTAATTCAACGAGTTCATTCATCTGCATCTTTCGATGCCTAGCAGTTACTGAATGATCGAGGTTACAGGTTTTCAGTGCCCAGAGAGCCTTGTATTCGAGTTCCAGCAGAAGGTGACATGCTTTTCCATATATCATGCGGTAGGGTGTAGTTCCTAGAGGATTCTTGTAAGCAGTCGGGAATGCCCATAGAGCATCATCTAGTTTCTCGGACCATTTATTTCCATGGTGGCTGATGGTTCATTCTAGAATTCTTTTGAGTGATCTGTTAGTGACTTCTGCCTGCCCGTTCGTCTGCGGATGATAGGCAGTGGAAATCTTGTGGGTAACTCCGTATTCTTGCATCATCTTCATGGATTGAGTATTGTGCGGGGAGCTCCAAATCAGCAGAAGAGTCTTTTCAGGAAATTAGTGACGACCTTGGCGTCATTGGTTGGAAATGCTTGCGCTTCGACCCATCTGGAGACGTAATCTACTGCTATAAGGACATATTCTTTCCCATTAGACTTAGGGAATGGCCCCATAAAGTCTAATCCCCATATATCTAAGATTTTGCAAGCTTGGATATTAGTATGAGGCATCTCATTTTTCACATAGATAATCCCTTGTCTTTAGTAAGTGTCGCAACACTTTACAAGCTCTTGCGCATCTTGAAATATAGTAGGCCAATAAAATCTTGAATCGTAGACTTTTCTTGCGACTAAGTTTGCTCCATGATGACCTCCAGTTGGTCCGTGATGACATTGGTGAAGAATCCATGCTACTTTTTCTCATCTACGCATCTCATAATTATCTGATCAGGGCAAATTCTGATCAGGTACGGATCGTCCTAGTAGTAAAACTTAGCATAACTGAAGATCTTCCTTCTTCGGGATGTGCTCATTCCTTTTTGCACTACTCCGGTAACTAGGTAGTTTGCTATTTTAGCGTACCATGGGGTATCAGTGAATTGTGATCCTATGTTTGCTTGTCCTAAGCTCATAAGCTGTTCTTCCAAAAATTTGTCTCTAATATCTTGTTCAACAAGTTGTTCCATCGCTGGATTTTCCAAGCGACTAAGATAATCTGCTACGACGTTCTTTGCTCATTTCTTATCTTTAATCTCAATATCAAATTCTTAAAGGAGTAAGATCCATCGTAGGAGTCTTGGTTTAGCATCTTGCTTAGTAACAGATATATTAGGGCTGAATGATCTGTGTAAATAGTAGTTTTGGACATATGAGATAGGAAAGGAATTTTTCGAAGGTGAATACTACTGCTAGCAGCTCCTTTTCCGTAGTTGTGTAATTTTCTAGAGCTCTGGTTAAGGTTTTGATGGCGTAATAGATTGGATAAAAATGCTTATCTTTTCGTTGTCGCAGTACAGCTGCGACTGCGAATTCACTTGCGTCGCACATGATTTCGAAGGGTAAACTCCAGTCAGGAGCTATCATGATAGGTTCATGTGTGAGCTGTTCCTTTAGATAGTTTAACGCTTGAGTACATTCTTCATCGAAGACAAATGGAACTTTCTTTCCGAGGAAATGAGTAATAGGTCGTGTGACCTTTGAAAAATCTTTGATAAAACGTCGGTAGAATCCGGCGTGTCTAAGGAAACTCCTCACAGCCTTTACTGTGATAGGTTTCTGGGAGCTTAGTTATGGTTTCAATTTTACCTTTGTCGACTTCAATTCCTGACTTTGATATATTATGTCCTAAAACTATTCCTTCCTTTACCATTAAGTGACATTTTTCCCAGTTTAGAATTAAGTTCGAATCTTCACACCGAGTGAGCATCTTTTTAAGGTTAGAAAGTCACATCTTAGGGGTACTACCAAAGACTTAGAAGTCATCCATGAGGACTTCCATACAACATTCGATCATGTCCATAAGGACAGATGAAGGTTGTCTTTTCTTGGTCCTTTGGATCGAGGGGAATTTAAAAGTAGCCGGAAAAATCGTCAAGGAAACAATAGCACTCATTTCTTGATAGTCGTTCCAACATTTGATTAATGAATATAAGTGGAAAATGATCTTTTTAGTTTGCAACATTTAATTTACGATAATGTATGCAAACCCTCCAACCGATGACCTCGTGTGTTGGAATAAGCTCATTATTCTCATTTTGTTATTATGGTCATTCCTCCTTTCTTGGGTACCACTTGAACACTACTTACCCATGGCGAATCAGAAATAGGATAGATCAGAACGGTGTCCAGAAGTTTGATTACTTCTTTCTTGACGACTTCTTGAATCATTGGATTGACCCTTCTTTGCCTCTGAACTGATGGTTTGAAATCGTCTTCCATGAAAATCTTATGGGTGCAATAGTTTGGAATGATCCCTTTTATGTCAGAAATCTTCAAAGAAATTTCTTTCTTATGTGACTTCAAAACCTTAATCAATTCCAGCTTTTCATAGGGTGTGAGATCTTTAGAAATGATTACAGGGAGTTGTGATTCTCTTTCTAAGAATGCATACTCCAGATGTTCGGGTAACTTCTTTAGCCCCAATTCTGGAGGTTCCTCGATAGACGGCTTCATTCTTGCTATTTCATTTCTATCTAACGAGTCATATCTCACCTGGAATTCTGATTCTTCATCCTTAGTAGCGGTCAATGATGCTATCTGTTCTTTGGTTCTAGAAATTATCCTTCTTAACGCTTCATCTTCAGAAACTTCTTCTTTAGTTCCGAAGGTTGGCTCAGGAATTTCGTAATAGTTTTCATTTAACTGTGGTTCCTGGAATACCGGAATGAAATCTGTTTTCATATAAGGATAGTTTTGCTGAGAAAGTTACTTTCAGAGAGGGGAGATTTATATTCACCAAGATTAATGGTTGAATGGTTATCGGGATTTTCTTTAGGAGGTGTAAAGAACAGATCCTTATTAATTTGATCTTACCTGCATATAGCCATGGTATCTTACAGATATTCATTGACGAGTTCTTGAAAAGAATCAGCGAGATTGAGATCTTCATCCTGAGGGTGGATCATGAGTCGATCGACGTTAAATGTGACTTCTTCACTTCCAACTCTTAGTTTCAGTGATTTCTCATGTATGTCAATTATGGTTTTGGTGGTATTCAAGAATGGTATGCCGAGTATGAGTGGGACCTTCGTGTCTTCCTTAATATCCATAATGACAAAATCAACAGGGAATGCAAACTTATCCACTCTGACTAGAACATCTTCAGCTATCCCACGATAAATCTTAACTGATCTGCCCGCGAGTTGGATAGTCATTCTGGTAGGTCTTAAATCATTAAGTTCTAGCTTTTTGAATAATGAATAGGACATTAGGTTTACACTGCTCCCAGATTTGCTAATGCATTGCTGATTTAGACATCTTGCAGGTAGCAAGGTACAATGAATATTCCTGTATCTCCTAACTTAGGGGGAATACCATGCTGTAACACTATTGAACATTCCTCACTTAAGGGTAAGCTAATTATCTCTCTCAATCTCTCTTTGTTTGAAAGTAATTCTTTGAAATATTTAGCGCAGTTTGGAAATTTTACTAAAGCATCTACTAGTCGTACATTTAAATGCATATTTTTGATAATATCTCAATACTTAGCGAATTGCGCTTCTTTCTTTTCCTTCCTAAGCCTAACTAGAAAAGTTATGCGAGCTCGCGGAATGAATTCCGGAGATTTAGGAGACATAGGTTTCGGTGGATTGACAACGGGGTCAATTGGCACAGGTTTCGTATTGGAAAAGTTTTGTATGGGTATGTTAACAGTTGTTTCCTTACCACCTCTAGTTACTACTAGGGCATCAAACTCACTACACTTTGTTTCAACTTTAGTGGTTAATCGTTTTAGAGTAAGCTGAAAATTTGTTATTAGTTCTTCAAAAATCTTTATCAAAACATCAAATTTATTCTGGCATTCTATGACTTGAAGATTTATCATATATTCCTTTGTCATAAAGTCAACTAAAGTTTTCTTAGAGTGGAGAGTAGGTTGGTGTAAGGGGAAGATTATATTAGAGTTCGAGCTATTTTGCTGTTTATATGCCCATCTAGGGTAAGGATACCTTAGACTGGTTCTAGTAGCATCGGGACTTTTAGGAATTGATAAACTTTGAAGAGTGAGGGTGAGATCTTGTAACCTGGTTTCTAGCATTTGTACCGTTTGAGTGAAGATGTCATCCTTCTCAGTAGCTTCATTGCTTCAATTTTCCTGTTGTGCAGCTATTGTTTCTAAGAGATTCCATGTTCATCTGCCAATCGGACATGAAATTTCCTTGAGAGGCCATGTGTAGAAGAGACTTATCATCCTTGGTCAAACTATTGTAAAGTGTGCAGATTATGTCTGCCCGACTTAACGAATGATTCAGACATCTTTTAAGCATAATATTTAATCTATTCCACGTTAGACACAATGACTCATTTTCTTTTTGAGAAAAGTTTGTGATGTCATTTCTTAAACAAGTTTGCAGGGAAGGTGTATAAAATTTGTTTAAAAACTTTATGGCTAATTCTTCCCATGAATGTATTGAATTAGGTTTAAGCTCATCAAACTATGTTAAAGCATGTGTAGACTAAGAATGTTGGAAAAGGTGAAGTTTCAAAATGTTTTTCTCGTTTTCTTCCTTCTTAAAAGAGTCAATCAGATAAATTTATCTAGGTGAAAGTTTGGATCATTAGTTGGAAATCCTTGAAATTTACAAATCATACTGACCAATTTGATCATATGTGAACTGATTTCGGGGATCCCTTTGGTTCCTAAGATGATTGGTCCTCCTCTTTCTTCTAAGCATGGCTTTTGCGTAGAAGCGAGAGTGATTTGTTGTTCCTTTTTTAAAAATGTTCTGTTTCAAAAACTTGAAAAATAACTTTCAGAAAATATTAATTAACTAAAAGGATCGATAATTTAATTAAAACAATTATTCTAGAAATTCGGTCACTAACCTTATCGGATATTCCAATTGATAGGGTTTTTACAGATTAATTCGTACCTAAGTGGCCAGATCGACTACAAAGAGGCAGGATCCTTTTGGTTCTAATATAATTAGAGACTGTTTGGAAAATCCAACAACTAAGTCCGTGTATAATTTTCTTTCTTAGACACCACTAAATAGCACTTTTGTCTATTTAAAACCTTTCTCAATCAAAATATTCGATCCCCGGAAGCAGCGCCAATAAATTTTTCTCCTTCTTCTGATATGACCAAAAACAAACGGTTTTATTTATGCGGTATCGTTAGGTCGCAAACGCCGGGATTTAGTTATCAGAAGAGAAGCAATGGTTTATTCTTTTATATTTTGCGGAGCCTATGTACACTTTTAACTTTCTAAGGTAGAATTTGTAAGTTAATCTAGGGTCGTGTTTTTAAATGGTTTAACGAATTGAAAATCAAGTGGATAATTGTCTTTGGTTAAATTACCTTGATGAAAGATAGTTGGTTTAAAGCTAAAAATCATAATTACGAAAAGGTAAAGGTGATGGAGGGATATCCAGAGTATGCAGATCTGGGAAATGTTGACCAATATATCAGTTTGGGCTAGGGTAAGGTAATTATGTTTATGTTAAAGCTATGATTAGAATAGTGTAGATCGGGTTGGATGAGCCAATTACACAGACCTACTTATCTCTAGACTCTCACAGTTCTCGTTAAGCAGTGAAAAGTATGTCACTTGATTGTATAATTGAAGGGTAACAAAACTTCGAAGGTTATCCTTAGTGAAGCACTAGGTTTATTAGTGAGTTGAGTTTTAATCCTAACCCTGGTTATCATTTGGGTAACTAAATAACAACGTGTCGTGTTGAGTGAACATTGATCACAAACGGAACACTACAAGAAAACTATCATCTTAGGAACCCCTAAAAGGGTCCTAAAAAGTCCATTCTTAGGACCTTTGGCCTGATAGGACCCTCAAACCAGAGGACGTATAGGTGGGCGTCCTATTAACCAAAAAGGGTCCTAACGGCCATATGACCTTTTTCATGAGCTCTATTAACAACATAGAAAGGGTCCTTATAGAGTCACATATTAGGACCCTTTATAATATATTATGACGCATAAATTTGTATTGTTAGAACATATTAGGACTCCAAAAAAGTGTACTAATATAATTTAGTACCACAAAAAAGGGTCCTAATATAACTAGATGTTAATTAAGTACCACAAAAAAAGTTCCTAATACAATTTAGTACCACAAAAAAGGGTCCTAATAAAACTAGATGTTGATTAAGTACCAAAGAAAAGGGTCCTAATATAATTTAGTACAACAAAAAAGGGTCATAATATAACTATATTTTATTAAGTACCACAAAAAAGGGTCCTAATATAAGTAGATGTTAATTTTGTACCACAAAAAAGGGTCCTAATATGTCATAACCCGTCCTTAACCATAAGAACGTGTTAGATAACGTATGATTTCATTGCGAGGTATTGACCTCTATATGCGACATTTTTAAAAAGGAAAACTGCATATATTATACATTACAAACCAAACCATTATTTTTGTTACAAGCTTTAGACAATAAAAAGATGATTATCGTTTAACGATAATCTTCGACTTACAAACTTTACAAATGATAATAACAACACGATTTCTAGCATATTTTACAACACACGTCCTCGGATATGCAGTTTTATTTTTGACACAAATATGAGTACGCATGATCCTGCTTAGATTCAACATAATGCAGCGGAAGCTTTAATTATCACCTGAGAATAAACATGTTTAAAAACGTCAACATAAAGTTGGTGAGATATAGGTTTAGTGCGCAGCAATATATATATATAGACCACAAGATTTCGTATATAAACATTTCAATAAAAATATTCTGAGTGGTTGAGCACTTGGTAACCATACTTAACATTTTCACGTCGCATATTCCCTTTAATATGAAATCTTACTACACCGTACCAAGTGTAGTCACAAAACGAAGTACTGTGCAACCGTTGAATACTGGTCGTCCAGTCCGGTTGGGGTTGTCAGGCCCGATAGATCTATCAACAGGATTCGCGTTTACAATACCGCTGTAAATATTAGTTACCAAGCTACAGGGAAGTATGCCAGTGGTACAACTCAACGTAGAACATATTTTTCAGTTACTTGTGTCCATATCGTAAAACATAAAATACATGTATTCTCATCCCGAAATATTTAGAGTTTAAAAGTGGGACTATATACTCACTCTTGTCTTGATGATATATATATTTTGACTCGGTCTTCCGGTTGATATCACGAACCTATCCATATATAATATATCAATATGTTTTCATTTTAAAACAAACGTTATATATATATATATACTTGTTATACTTTTAATATTTTGAATATTTCCTTAGTCCGTAGTTAGCATTCCGATGTTAGTAATTCAATTTTTAATGGTTCATTTTTAGATGTTTAATATACCCGCAATAAACAAAACCCCCAACGAAATAAATAAAACCCCAACGAAATAAATAAAACCCCATCGTATATGTATTGGTCGAGATTAATCTTGACCCATGGTACCGGTGTTGTCAAATGACGTGTTGCGTACAATCATGGGATCTTATGATTAATCTTCTCGTGTTGTTTACGGGTGATCCTGAACCATATAAAATTGAATTATAAGTACATATATATAAAATATCATGTTATCTTAGAAATATGTGATTTATATCATTTTTTTCCAATTGATCCCGTAGTTGAAATGATCTAGGATAACCAATTTTGTTTCGGTCATAGTTTCTTCGTTACAAATCCGTTTTCGTTGATTCAAATTGCCATCTTCTTGGATCGAGTTCTTCTTTAAGACTATGAACTGTAAATACCTTGGATTGTATTCAAAATCATACGGCATAAGTGAAACATTAGTGAAACATATGAAGTTAAACATTTTTGTTACAACAAAATCATTTAATGACCATTTTTCTAAAAATACTTATACTTTGAAAAACCAAGTTTTACCTTGTTAAATTAGTATATACATAAGTTATATTACAGGTCTTGAAGTATTTTAAAAGTTAAGTTAGAAGGATCTATTTAGTTTGCAAACAAGTTTGAAAACATTCAAACTATGTTCTTGTTGTTAAACTTTTGTACCACAAAATAAGATAGCTATATATATATGAATCGAATAAGGTTATGAACATAGATTCTACCTCAAGTTCCTTGGATAAGTTTGCTGTAAAAGAGAAGTAAGAAGCTAGAATCAAAAGGGTGATGGAAGTGGATGAAAGATTGGAAGTAAGTTGGTGTTCTTGGAAGGTTTTCTTGAAGTGTTTTTGTATGGTTTTCTTATGGTGTTTTAGTATGGTTTTTGAAGCTAGATCTTTATGGAACTTTGCTGGATTGTTATGGAGTTTAGAGAGTAATAAAGAGTGTGTGTTTTTAGTTAAGAGATTGAAGTAAAAATGAATCAAAAATGATGATACATATATACTCCTAAAAATGTGATCTTTAAGGATAACATGACAAAATTCTAGTTTGTATTTTTGTAATTAGTCTTGCAATGATTCAAAAGTAATTACCTAGCTCTAAGGGCATGAATAATGGCTGGTTAGGTGGTGATTTTGATGTGTATTTACTATTAGTAAATACGTATAGGAGCTAGGTATGATACGAGTACAAATACTCTAAATATACGTATAGAAATTTTGTGAAAAATGGAATGAGGATTCAAATATAGCTATCTTTTGTGAATACACTTATATGATTTTATGTATTTAAGTTCTTAAAAGTGATTAAATACATTACTTATACAATATATGTATAAACATTATAGTCTTAAGTATTTAAGTCAAATAACGTTACGTATTGTTATCGTTTTGAAAACTTAAGTTAGTAGTTTCAAAATACACATATAACTTGTTGTTATTAATACAAAATGAGATATTAAAACATTTATTAATCATGTTAAATATGTATATATACATTTATATACACAAACGTATAATTATCATATATTGTATAGTTCGTGATATCATCGGTCAAACTAGACGGTCAAACGTTGTGTAAAACTCTTTTCGGAAATATAAATCTCGACAATTTGGATTGCTTATCATGTTGGCAAGGTTTAATTTATGTAAATATTAATCTTATAAGTATAGTATGATCGAAAAAGTGCGGGTCGTTACATTACCTCCCCGTTAAATAAATTTCGTCCCGAAATTTTAAAATTGTACCTATTTTGCGTCATCGAGAAACAAATGCGGATACTTTCATTTCATCTGATCCTCTCGTTCCCAAGTAAACTCGGGACCTCTTCTAACATTCCAACGAACCTTAACAATCGGTATATTACTCTGTTTGAGCTGTTTAACTTCACGGTCCATGATTTCGATTGGTTCTTCGACGAATTGTAGTTTCTCGTCGACATGAATTTCTTCAAGAGGAATGGTGAGGTCTTCCTTTGCAAGACACTTCTTCAGGTTTGAGACGTGAAAGGTATTATGTACTCCAGCGAGTTGTTGCGGTAACTCGAGTCGATAAGCTACCGGTCCAATGCGTTCGATGATCTTGAACGGGCCTACGTACCTTGGGTTCAGTTTACCCCTTTTGCCGAAACGTATTACACCTTTCCAAGGTGACACCTTTAGCATAACCATGTCCCCGACCTGAAACTCTAATGGTTTCCTTCGAACATCGGCGTAGCTCTTTTGGCGACTACGGGCTGTTTTCAATCTCTCCTTGATTTGCACTATCTTCTCAGTCGTTTCATGTATGATCTCGGGACCAGTTAAATGTCGATCTCCTACTTCATTCCAACAGATAGGAGATCTACACTTCCTTCCGTACAATGCTTCGAATGGCGCAGCTCCAATGCTCGCATGATAACTATTATTATATGAGAATTCTGCTAACGGTAGGTATTTATCCCATCCGTTTCCAAAATCGATCACACATGCCCTGAGCATGTCTTCGAGAGTCTGAATCGTTCTTTCACTCTGTCCATCGGTTTGTGGATGATATGCGGTACTCATATCCAACCGAGTTCCTAGTGCCTCCTGTAGTGATTGCCAAAACTTTGAGGTAAATCTACTATCACGATCGGATATAATGGAAATAGGTATTCCATGCCTTGAGACAACTTCCTTTATATACAATCGTAATAGTTTCTCCATTCTATCTGTTTCCTTTATAGGCAAGAAATGTGCAGACTTGGTGAGACGATCAACAATCACCCAAATGGTGTCGTATCCCCAGGCAGTCTTTGGTAACTTCGTGATGAAATCCATGGTAATACCATCCCATTTCCATTCTGGGATTTCTGGTTGTTGAAGTAACCCTGACGGCTTCTGGTGTTCTGCTTTAACCTTGGAACAAGTTAAACACTCCCCAACATATGTTGCAACGTCTGTTTTTAAATTAGGCCACCAATAATGCGTCTTAAGATCTTGGTACATCTTTCCAACTCCAGGATGTATCGAATATCTTGTCTTATATGCCTCGTTCAATATCAACTTCCTTAATCCACCCAACTTCGGTACCCAAATACGATTTGCAAAATATCGAATTCCATCTTCCCGCATAACGAGTTGCTTCTCATACTTCTTCATTATTTCATTTCCTATATTTTCTTTAGTAAGTGCTTCTCGTTGAACTTCTTTGATTTGTGAGTTGAGATTCATGCGAATTTTTATGTTCATCGCTCGTACTCGAATTGGTTCTCGTTCCTTTCTGCTTAGAGCGTCGGCCACCACGTTCGCTTTCCCGGGATGATAACGAATTTCACAATCATAGTCATTTATTAACTCAACCCACCTACGTTGCCTCATGTTCAGCTGTTTTTGATCGAAAATATGTTGAAGGCTTTTATGATCAGTAAACACAGTGAATTTAACCCCATACAAGTAATGTCTCCACATCTTCAATGCAAACACGACTGCTCCCAGTTCTAGATCATGCGTCGTATAATTCCGCTCGTGAATCTTCAATTGTCGGGATGCAAATGCAATTACTTTCTTTCGTTGCATAAGAACACAACCAAAACCTTGTCGCGAAGCGTCACAATATATTTCAAAATCATCGTTCCCTTCAGGTAACGATAAAATAGGCGCCGTAGTTAACTTCTTCTTCAATAATTGAAATGCGTTCTCCTGCTCCGAGGTCCATTCGTATTTCTTCCCTTTTTGCGTTAATGCTGTCAACGGCTTAGCTATTCGAGAAAAATCTTGAATAAACCTTCTATAATAACCGGCTAAACCCAAAAATTGGCGTATCTGCATTGGTGTCTTAGGAGTCTCCCATTTTTCAATGGCTTCAGTTTTTGCTGGATCAACCTGAATTCCTTCGCTATTAACAACGTGACCAAGAAATTGCACTTCTTTCAACCAGAAAGCACACTTAGAAAATTTAGCATACAGTTGTTCTTTTCTCAACAACTCCAGTATCAACCTTAAATGCTCTTCATGCTCTTGCTCACTCTTGGAATAGATAAGAATATCATCAATGAAAACGATAACAAACTTATCTAAATACGGACTACAAACTCGATTCATGAGGTCCATGAATACAGCTGGCGCATTCGTCAATCCAAACGGCATAACCAAAAATTCATAATGACCATAACGTGTCCGAAAAGCAGTTTTCGGAATGTCCTCTTCTTTAACGCGTAGTTGATGATAGCCCGATCTTAAGTCGATTTTCGAATAAACACACGATCCTTGCAATTGATCAAATAAGTCATCAATTCCCGGTAGTGGATACCGATTCTTGATAGTTAACTTATTTAATTCACGATAATCTATACACATTCGGAAAGATCCGTCTTTCTTCTTGACAAACAAAATTGGAGCTCCCCACGGTGATGTACTTGGTCGTATGAATCCACGGTCCAATAATTCTTTTAACTGACTTTGAAGTTCTTTTAATTCGGACGGTGCAAGTCTATATGGCGCACGAGCCACTGGTGCAGCTCCTGGTACTAAATCTATTTGAAATTCTACCGATCTAAATGGAGGTAATCCCGGCAATTCTTCCGGAAAAACTTCAGGAAAATCTCTTGCCACAGGCACGTCGTTGATGCACTTTTCTTTCTTTTCGATTTTATTAACATGTGCTAAAATAGCGTAACATCCCTTTTCTAAACACTTCTTGGCTTTCAAACAGCTAATGAGTTTTAGCTTTGAATTACCCTTCTCTCCATAAATCATCACCGGTATTTTATCCTTACCAGGAATACGAATTGCCTTCTTAGCACAAACAACTTCCGCTCCTATTTTGGACATCCAGTCCATGCCGACTATTACATCAAAACCTCCCAATTCTACGGGTATTAAGTCGATTTTAAACGTTTCTCCGGCTAAATTTATCTTACAATCACGACAAATTTTATCGGCTTTAATTAGTTTACCATTAGCTAACTCAATCATGTACTTAGCATCTAGAGGTAATGATGAACAATTCAATTTAGTGTAAAAATTTATACACACGTAACTTCTATCGGCGCCAGTATCAAATAAAATAGATGCTGATAAGTTATTAATGGTAAACGTACCCGTAACAAGCTCCGGGTCTTCTCGTGCCTCTCTAGCATTAATAACAAACGCTCTTCCACGTGCAGGTCCGCCATTCTGATTCGGGCACTGACTCTTATAGTGACCTTGTTTTCCACAACCAAAACAAGTAATGGTAGCCAAAGCAGTTCTATTTGCGTTGGTGGCAGGAGTCTTGTTGCCATTTGTAACGAGAGCCTTACAATCTTCCGCAAGATGACCTTGTCGATTACACTTGGTGCATAACACACTACAGTAACCAAAGTGATGTTTGTGGCAACGGTTGCATAAAGGACTTTGTCCTTTATAACCAAAACCTGAACCACTACTCGCACCTTTTGTGGTTTCTTGTTTCTTATAAGGTTGTTGTTGGTTACCTCGATCATAACTTCCATTCCACTTTTTCTTGTTTCCCAATACCTTCACCTCAGTATTGAATGCTTTCTTGTCCAAAATGACCTGATCCATTAGCTCGTTCGCCATGGTTATAGCTTCATGAATTGTCTTAGGTTTCGATGCTGTAACATTTGCCTTGACCTTTTTGGGCAAACCAGCTTTGTACATTTCAATCTTCCGTTCTTCGGTTGGAACCAATTCAGGACATAGCAAAACTAATTCCATGAATCGCTGGTTGTAGTTGGTGATTTCAGTACCAACCACCTTCAAACTTCGTAACTCATCTTCTAACTTAATAACCTCATTCCTTGGACAATACTCGGTGATTATCATTGCTTTGAATTCTTCCCATGGAGTATCATAAGCTACATCTCCTCCTACCGCCTTCACATAATTCTTCCACCATGTGAGTGCACTATCTTGTAAAGTGCACGATGCAAACTTGGTCATGTCTTTTTCATCACAACCACTGATTTTAAACACCGTCTCCATCTTTTCTATCCATCGGGTTAAACCGATCGGCCCTTCCGTTCCACTGAATGATGAAGGCTTGCAAGCTTGAAACGTCTTGTAGGAGCATCCTACACGAGGATTTGGATTAACTGCAGCAGCTCTTGCAGCCTCAACCCATAACATTCTGTCGTTCACTCGCTGGTTGATGAAGTCCTCGACTTCTTGTTCCGTCATTCGATTCAATCGCGCCATTTCTTAATGAAAGAAAATAATTATTCACATGGATTATTATAGATGTAGTGTGTATTTATAGTACATTACAGCTTATTAATAATATGAACTAGGTATTATTATAAAAGCCTTTTCTTCTTATTAGCGTTTTATAATTATATCTTGGGTAGTACCTACCCGTTAATGTTCATACTTAATAGCTTAGTACAGAATCAATTACTACAATCTAAATAATACTTAACCATGGAAAATTATTGCATTTCATACTTCAATATTTTACATATGCTTATCTTACATCGAACATTAAGCAAACTACACTATTAATATTATACAAAACATTATTCGGTTCCATGGTTTGACACAGCAGCGCATCGTTTGATCTATTTTCTAGGACGTTTAGACACAAAGATTTGCTTAACGCTTATCCTAACTGTCTGCCTATATTTTGGCTGTGGGACTGAAGAACTGGATGCCGGGACAGAACGAATAGGAATAGCGGGGATAGGGGTGGTAGTGTTGAGTGGAATTGGTGCCACATCATTCTCATTAAACTCGGGATTTGGATTTTCTAATTCATTAGCCTTTCGTTTCTTTCCTAGTTCGAACTCGTCTTTTGTAATTTCCTGTATTTCTTCCTCGGGTTCACTTTCCTCCTCGGGTTCACTTTCCTCCTCGGGTTCACTTTCCTCCTCGGGTTCACTTTCCTCCTCGGGTTCACTTTCCGATATTTCTATAGTTGGTTCATCCGGAAATTGTGAGTCTTCCCCAAGGATATCATTTTCGTCATCGGACAGGTTAATGACTGGAACGCCATCTGAAGATTCTGATTCGGAGTCGTTGATTGTGATAACAATTTTTGAGCTCGACATCTATCACACAACAACTAACCCATTAGTACTTATATAATATTTACATATAAATTTTAACCAACAGTGATAAGCAATGGTTTTTTTTTTTTAAATCAGACCCGGTCAAAGTCCAGACTTTACTAATGTATCCTAACGACTTATCAGTTAGACACACTAATGCAAACCTGGTTCGCTAAGACCACCGCTCTGATACCACATGTCATAACCCGTCCTTAACCATAAGAACGTGTTAGATAACGTATGATTTCATTGCGAGGTATTGACCTCTATATGCGACATTTTTAAAAAGGAAAACTGCATATATTATACATTACAAACCAAACCATTATTTTTGTTACAAGCTTTAGACAATAAAAAGATGATTATCGTTTAACAATAATCTTCGACTTACAAACTTTACAAATGATAATAACAACACGATTTCTAGCATATTTTACAACACACGTCCTCGGATATGCAGTTTTATTTTTGACACAAATATGAGTACGCATGATCCTGCTTAGATTCAACATAATGCAGCGGAAGCTTTAATTATCACCTGAGAATAAACATGTTTAAAAACGTCAACATAAAGTTGGTGAGATATAGGTTTAGTGCGCAGCAATATATATATATAGACCACAAGATTTCGTATATAAACATTTCAATAAAAATATTCTGAGTGGTTGAGCACTTGGTAACCATACTTAACATTTTCACGTCGCATATTCCCTTTAATATGAAATCTTACTACACCGTACCAAGTGTAGTCACAAAACGAAGTACTGTGCAACCGTTGAATACTGGTCGTCCAGTCCGGTTGGGGTTGTCAGGCCCGATAGATCTATCAACAGGATTCGCGTTTACAATACCGCTGTAAATATTAGTTACCAAGCTACAGGGAAGTATGCCAGTGGTACAACTCAACGTAGAACATATTTTTCAGTTACTTGTGTCCATATCGTAAAACATAAAATACATGTATTCTCATCCCGAAATATTTAGAGTTTAAAAGTGGGACTATATACTCACTCTTGTCTTGATGATATATATATTTTGACTCGGTCTTCCGGTTGATATCACGAACCTATCCATATATAATATATCAATATGTTTTCATTTTAAAACAAACGTTATATATATATATATACTTGTTATACTTTTAATATTTTGAATATTTCCTTAGTCCGTAGTTAGCATTCCGATGTTAGTAATTCAATTTTTAATGGTTCATTTTTAGATGTTTAATATACCCGCAATAAACAAAACCCCCAACGAAATAAATAAAACCCCAACGAAATAAATAAAACCCCATCGTATATGTATTGGTCGAGATTAATCTTGACCCATGGTACCGGTGTTGTCAAATGACGTGTTGCGTACAATCATGGGATCTTATGATTAATCTTCTCGTGTTGTTTACGGGTGATCCTGAACCATATAAAATTGAATTATAAGTACATATATATAAAATATCATGTTATCTTAGAAATATGTGATTTATATCATTTTTTCCAATTGATCCCGTAGTTGAAATGATCTAGGATAACCAATTTTGTTTCGGTCATAGTTTCTTCGTTACAAATCCGTTTTCGTTGATTCAAATTGCCATCTTCTTGGATCGAGTTCTTCTTTAAGACTATGAACTGTAAATACCTTGGTTTGTATTCAAAATCATACGGCATAAGTGAAACATTAGTGAAACATATGAAGTTAAACATTTTTGTTACAACAAAATCATTTAATGACCATTTTTCTAAAAATACTTATACTTTGAAAAACCAAGTTTTACCTTGTTAAATTAGTATATACATAAGTTATATTACAGGTCTTGAAGTATTTTAAAAGTTAAGTTAGAAGGATCTATTTAGTTTGCAAACAAGTTTGAAAACATTCAAACTATGTTCTTGTTGTTAAACTTTTGTACCACAAAATAAGATAGCTATATATATATGAATCGAATAAGGTTATGAACATAGATTCTACCTCAAGTTCCTTGGATAAGTTTGCTGTAAAAGAGAAGTAAGAAGCTAGAATCAAAAGGGTGATGGAAGTGGATGAAAGATTGGAAGTAAGTTGGTGTTCTTGGAAGGTTTTCTTGAAGTGTTTTTGTATGGTTTTCTTATGGTGTTTTAGTATGGTTTTTGAAGCTAGATCTTTATGGAACTTTGCTGGATTGTTATGGAGTTTAGAGAGTAATAAAGAGTGTGTGTTTTTAGTTAAGAGATTGAAGTAAAAATGAATCAAAAATGATGATACATATATACTCCTAAAAATGTGATCTTTAAGGATAACATGACAAAATTCTAGTTTGTATTTTTGTAATTAGTCTTGCAATGATTCAAAAGTAATTACCTAGCTCTAAGGGCATGAATAATGGCTGGTTAGGTGGTGATTTTGATGTGTATTTACTATTAGTAAATACGTATAGGAGCTAGGTATGATACGAGTACAAATACTCTAAATATACGTATAGAAATTTTGTGAAAAATGGAATGAGGATTCAAATATAGCTATCTTTTGTGAATACACTTATATGATTTTATGTATTTAAGTTCTTAAAAGTGATTAAATACATTACTTATACAATATATGTATAAACATTATAGTCTTAAGTATTTAAGTCAAATAACGTTACGTATTGTTATCGTTTTGAAAACTTAAGTTAGTAGTTTCAAAATACACATATAACTTGTTGTTATTAATACAAAATGAGATATTAAAACATTTATTAATCATGTTAAATATGTATATATACATTTATATACACAAACGTATAATTATCATATATTGTATAGTTCGTGATATCATCGGTCAAACTAGACGGTCAAACGTTGTGTAAAACTCTTTTCGGAAATATAAATCTCGACAATTTGGATTGCTTATCATGTTGGCAAGGTTTAATTTATGTAAATATTAATCTTATAAGTATAGTATGATCGAAAAAGTGCGGGTCGTTACATAATATAAGTAAACGTTAGTATGAAAAAAAAGGTTCCTAACAATTACTAGGAGTTTCGAATATCCGGTTCAGATATTCGGGTCGATTTTGGATTTTGTGCCAGGTTATGGTAATTGAGCCTTTTTAGCCCAGTTCAGATAATTGGACCTTTTGGATCTGGTTATGCTAATTGGCCCGTTTATGCTTACTGGGCCTTTTGGTCCCGGTTATGCTATTTGTGCCTTACGAGCCTGCTTCAGCTATCTGGGACTTTCGGGCCTGCTTCACCTATTTGGTCCTTTTGGTCTCGGTTCAGATCCATTTTTCTTTTGTTGCATCAATTTATTATTCATTACAATTACAATAAATTTTAAATTACAAAACAAATATTAAATTTAAAACATAATATTGTTTCAATCCAAATAATATTATAGATTACAGATTATAATATTGTTTCAACACTGTAAATGCAAGAACATGTCTAGGTAACATCAAAATATTACAGATCATTGTCTCAAACACACAAACTTATAAAAAATATTCATGTTCAAACATTCATAATCAAACCGGCCAACATTACCAAACACATAAACTCTTCAACCCGCCACCATCTATCTTGATCACTCATCAAAATCTGCCACCTACAATTAGACCATCCATGTATAAGCATAAAGGTGCACATTAAAAAAATGATTCATAATTTTAGTACAAAATTAACAAAGACATACCTCGATCAACACAGTAGGCTAAGCAATAGACATACCAATGAAGTCATGAATGTATCTCATATGCTCGAATGGCCTAAACAAAACTTCATTTCTTTCGATGGCCACTTCAAGCTCTACCTCACACCAACTAGCTCTAAGTTCTGTCTGCAAAATAACAGTAGTTGGATCCATGCTTACCAACCTTCCTCTTGCTACATTGTTGTTTGTAATGCTTTTCACATACACTCCATCTCTCACCTAAACTTTAGTTTCAAAAAAAAAAAAAACATTTATGAACGCTAAAAGGGTAGAAAAACTGTAAGGTAAGCTATTAAATTGAAATATACCTTTAAATGTTTAACAACCGAACCATTATCATGAACACCTGAACCTTCATTCTCAACACCAGAACCATTATCAGTTTCACCGTCCACAAGTTTGTTCGTAAGTTCTTTCATTTGTTTCTGCAGAAAAAACTTAATATTTAAACAGGAATAAAAATATATGTCATGCAACATATTTCGGTATGGCAGAAATAATTCTACTCTGGTATTCGATATATGCAATGCCCAATCAAAGTATAGCCCAATCACACCTAGATATTCGATATATATCCAATGCTTAACGTATTAATGCTAGACTAGGATTTTGGGATTTCGACATTAATACATATTGGAAAGCAAGTGGTCACTATCAATTGGAGATTATATTAATATTCAACTAAAATAAATTGGCTAGAAGATTATCAAGTGGTTTATGGTGATTATCATATAAATATACAACTAATTAACTTAAAGATAAAATAAGCCCACTGAAGCTCAGGAACATATCATAAAGGTAAATATACAACTAATTAACGTAAAGATAAGATAACCCAACTGAAGTGCAGGAACATAATCTAAAAGAATGTAACGAACAATACTCAGCAATTATATGAATAACATCTATTCATTGAACATAAAATACATGTATATTTATAAACCTTTTAGCTACATAAAAATAGTCATATCAATGTCATCATCTAAATAAAAATTAATAAAGCAAGCATAATACGCATTTTGGATGGTCCATACTCCACACATAATACGGAGTTACATCTTTTCATCGTCTTATGCTCAAAAAGATTTAAAATTGGTTGGAGGTTAATTCAAGTTTATGGCTATTTTTATTTTAAATACTTGTTATTGAAAGTTAATTTTAAAGAGTGGTTGACTATTTTAAATGCAAATTAATCAAAGCATGTCCGAATTTGTTAAAGACAACATTCTCATTAGAAAACTTCTTATATGAAGAACATCTATTCAATTAACGTAACAAAGTTATAAACAATTTTATATATGGAGTAGTTAGCAACAATTTAAAAGAATCGTTAATAACATACAAGAGAGATGTCTGGGTTCTTTGGTGAAAAAATAGATGGTTGAATTCTTTGGTGAAAAAAAGAGATAGCTTGAGTTCTTTGGTGAAAAAAGAGATAAGTATGTTGTTCAGAAACCTTCTACGACCCCAATTTGATTTGGCGCCTATAATTTGGGAGGTGATCTTTACACACTAGCATTTGATCCATCCACACCAAATTAATACAAACTTCCTATTTTACCCTTAAACTACTATGTATTTAATATACTATTTATAAGGGTAAAATAGGTAATTTATATTATTTTGGTGTGGATGGATCAAAACTAGTGTGGCAGGATCAACCCCAAATTTTTTGAATTTACCAAAATTTTTGAATGAAAACATCTGGAGCAGCTTAAAAATTTGCTCCGAAATCCGTGATATTGGCGGTAATATTTGAGAGGGTAAATTTTGGTGAAAATTAATTGAGGATAACTTCTCTATCTTTTTACATATTTACATATACTCTGTATAAGTTATATAAACAATACGTATATATATAACTAAAATAATATAACTATAAGTTATATGTTAAATAAATAGTATAAGTACTAATTTAAAAACTTTATAGAATAAATATACTCATAATTAATTTAATTAGTCATAAAATGTTTTTTTTAATTATATATTTGGGTCTCGAAAATCGGCAATATATAAGTTCATATTGGCCATTAACCTAAATGAACATCGTCTATCATAATTGATCCTAATTGAACATCATTTATCATATATGTTAATTTGTTTAATGTAAGTACAGTGCAATAAGATCAATATATGAATCAAACTTATTAAGATCATCGAACGCCCGATAAGCCTTTATAGTGTTCGACATCGATATATATATATATATATATATATATATATATATATATATATATATATATATATATATATATATATATATATATATATATATATATATATATATATATGATAATTAGGCTACCTCGGCTCATTCAATCAATGGTATATTATAATTGAGATCGCCTGATCGATTGAGTTCATATGACTTATCATATCATCCGTCAAGTTGTAAACTGCTTGAATACCTTGTTTGGTGATATACCATGCTCGCATTAAGTTCGTCTGATAAGCAAGCTCATCCTCGATCATCATTACGATGGCCCTAAACCCTAAACCCTAAACACTAAACCCTAAACCCTAAACCCTAAACCATAACCCAAAACATTAAACCATAAACCCTACCCCAAACCCTAAACCCTTATAAACCATAAATCTAAACGCAAAACCCTAAATTACCCTAGTCATTAAACCATAAACCTTAAAACCCAAAAACAAAACCATAAAGCCAATCGCTAGCCAAAAGTTCAAACGAGAACCATAAAAATGGCGAAAACTGCGAGAACCATTGAATTTCAAGGATTTTGACACTACGTGATGGACTTGATTCACATATAAATTAATGTTAATGGATAGTAATTATGTTTTAACAAAAAATTATTTTTATAAAACATATATATAATCTAATTAACCATATAAATATTAGATATATATAATTTCTCATATGTACGTGGAGGTCTGTTGTGAGCATGCGAACATTTATACGCTAAACCTTATGGCCTAAAGTACCGGCCTAAACCCTATACTCCAAACCCTATACCCAGACCCTATACCTAAACCCTAAATCCTAAATCCTAAACCTAGCCTATACTCTAAACCCTACACACACCCTAATCCCTAATTAGCGTGAACATTAATTAAACCATGCATATATACCCTAAACATTATATTAAACAATAAACAACCCTAAACCCTAATTTGTTAGTGCCATCTGTAATAGCTAGCTTTAATCTTGTCCAAGTCGATCTTATGATTATGCGTCACTCTTAAGATCTTCCGATATGCTTTAACCTCGTTCGATAAGCCTAGGTGTATAAGGTCTATCTGAACAAGCTTAAGCCACATTATTTATGTTATTTTATATTTTATTAATTATTTGAATTCTTATCTTAAACTTATATTACTACTTACATCTTAAAGTTAGATGTATCATAATAATCATAATTCAAAATTATTATTATTATTATTAATTATACTACTATTAACAATTTATAATAGCATTGTATGAATTTAATTGCAATCATTTACAGTTATTGATCAATATGTGTTTGCAGATCTAATTTAATTTCAATCATCAAGTACGTATGTAATTGCAATCGATCATCATCTGTTATTGAAGATGTGTTTGCAGATCCAAGTTAATAATGTACGAAATTGAAGACATAAGTTAATTGCAATCATCGAAAAATTGGGTCACCTTATTTCATACGCTTTGTCCATAGCCCTACATACGAAAAAGGACTTGAAAAATTTATTGAACCAGGTTAATTTCTTTCTGCTGCTTACTGAACACACGAATATATATATGTATATATATATGTATATATATATATGTATATATGTATGTATATATATATGTATGTGTGTATATATATATATATATATATATATATATATATATATATATATATATATATTCTAATTAATTAAATGTGTTTGTAAAATACAGGTCTATGATGGACTCGACTTGGGTGTCTAAATGTCTAAATGGACTCGGAAAATTTTTAGAACGTATTTTCACTAAAAAGGAAATAGGTAGTCATATATAT
The DNA here is from genome assembly GCF_046630445.1 of Rutidosis leptorrhynchoides. Taxonomy (NCBI): domain Eukaryota; kingdom Viridiplantae; phylum Streptophyta; class Magnoliopsida; order Asterales; family Asteraceae; genus Rutidosis; species Rutidosis leptorrhynchoides. The sequence continues at coordinate 248,782,648 of NC_092338.1, read as the reverse complement.
TGTCCGTGCATAAATTGCGGTAATCTCAAACCGGTTGATCGGGTTGTGGCTAAATCACATATGCTATGTGACGGGTTTTTTGGAGGCTATAAAATTTAAACTGTGCTTTTCGAACCATATGATACACTAATGTGGGATGCTGAAGATGATATGGAAGGATTGGCCGAATGCGTCTTCCATATGTTTGAAGATGAAGATGATTGTATGTTGTACTGGAAGTAAAACAAGGACAAAATTATATGTGACGTATGTCAGATCTCAAGATATAAACAAAGTAACAATAATGATTCTGAAGAAGAGTCAACCACATAAGTTGATAATAATGGTGATTATAAAGCTAAGAACAATGACTTCTACTTGTGTGCTCAAAATAGATCAATTGTGAGTTTTAGGAAATATAATTTATATGTTATGCAAACATACGTTCATGACTAATGAAAAAAAAAAGTGTTGCTGAGTTATACTACATTTTGTTATTTAGGGGACTACTCGGCCTACACATTACCACGTTCTCCTTGATCAGATTGGCTTATCTCTTAGATGACCTGCAAGAGCTTGTTCACTCACTGTCCTATGTGTAAGTAAATTGACTAATTAATACTCCGTATTAATTAATATAATTATAGTTATGAATTAAGAGTTATATTGATGATAAACTAAGTGTTAAATATTTAATTAGCAATTGATTATGGATTATGCAGGTACCAGAGGAGTACTACTGCCATATCAGTTGGTAAGTATGCTACATTGCCACTATTTTTGTATTATTTGGTTCTAATAAAAAACATAAGCTTTTATTTTGTTTGTGAATAATTGAATATCATGAATAATAATCTTAATTAATGAACGAATCCAATAATGCAGTTGCTCCGATTTATTATGCCCATTTGGCTGCTGCATAGATGTCACAGTTTGTAAGTTGCTAAAAGGGGTGAAAGTGCCATATGGTTATGCTGCTAATATTTCAAGGTGCATTCAGGTAAAACCTCCAAAAATTTTAGGCCTAAAAAGTCACGATAATCATATTTTGATGCAGCAGTTTCTTCCCGTGGCCATACGAAATATTTTACCTCGCGATGTGCATTCTGTTATCATGAAGTTATGTCAGTACTATAGAAAATTATGCTAAAAACTTCTTAAGACTGCTGATTTAATTCGGATGGAAAAAGATATTGGAAAAATACTTTGTGATTTAGAAAGGAATTTTCCACCGTCATTTTTTGACATCATGATTCATCTATCGGTTCATCTAGCTTCAGAGGCCAGATCAGGGGGACTTGTTTGACCGTTGGATGTATCCAATCGAGAGGTGACCATTTATGATGTGATAAATTATATTGTACTTGTTTAAATATATATGATTGTTTTGAATCTGATATTACCTTTGACCACTGATCAAGTATTTAGCTACATTAAAATTTTATGTGCGAAAAAGGAGTAAACCCGAGGGTTCAATTGCCGAAGGATATCTAGATGAAGAGTGTGTTTCATTTTGTTATTTGTATTAATCCAGTGATGTAGAGACTATACATAATAAGACTAGTCGAAATCATGACGATGGTGGTGATGAAACTGTTTTTCCTATATTTTGTATGTCTGGTCGACCCATTGATGCAAAAAACCTAGTAATACTCGGCTACGACACTTTGGCTATTGCACATACATATGTGTTGTTCAATTGTAGTGAAATAGATTTCTTACGAACGTGTTATTTAAATTTACTATGTTATTAGATTAGTATTTTTTATATGACATTGTGTAATTTTGACTATAATGTACATATATTATTCTTTTTTTGTTACTTTGATTGCAGAGAGCATCTGAATATTCTAAGTCAAGAAAATCATAATAAACGTAAGTGTTACATTGAACGTTTACATACTCAGAAGTTTGAGGAGTGGCTGTCTGATTATGTAAGTAATTTTGCTAGTCCTATTACGATAATGTAGTGATGATATATATATATATATATAACTGACTAAAACTTATAAATAAATTGCCTCAAATCAGGTTGATGAGGATATGGCTGGGGATAACAGAATCACAAGTGATATTACGGCATTGGCAAATGGTCCATATGTGGTTGTAAAGAAATATAAGGGATATATCATAAATGGTTTCCGATTTCACATTAAAGATGTAGAGAAGAGTAGGACAACACAAAATAGCGGAGTTATGATTGATGCTGTAACAAGTAGTTTCTCTAGTGCTAGCGATAATAATCCTATTTTGGGATATGTAACTTACTATGGTGTTTTAAATCATATAATCGAGTTGCAGTATGCTGACAAGAAAGTAGTTTTGTTCCATTGTGATTGGATATCAGGTGGTTCAAGGATAAAATTTGATGAGAACGGGTTTACGACACTCGATTTTCTAGGTATGAAGTCAACTAAAGAGCCTTATATTCTAGCTTCGCAAGCACAACAAGTATTCTATGTTCAAGATCGTGCTCGTAAAGGTTGGAAAGTTGTGATCAAGACAACACCTAGAGATAATTTTGACATGGATGAACTAACGTGTATCGATGATGTAGAAACGCATTTGCAGAGTGACACATCGATGGGTCCTCAACTTGTAGAAAATGCGACTATTGAATTGGTTAGAGACTATTTGACTGGGGATATTGTTGACGATGATACTTTATTAGTTGCTGCTGCTATAGCTGAAAATTAAACTGGAGATGCTTCCTGATGCAATATTAATGATATTTAGGGGAAGATTTATTGTTTGTCATTTTGTTCTTTTGTTGTATTTATCAAAGATATCCCAAAACTATAGTTTTTGAAGATGATGACGGATGTTTCTTATGATACATATATAATCACAAATTTCAAATGGAGATAATGGTTAGTGTGGTAACTTGTAGTAATTTACTTGTGTTGTAATTTCTATATAGAACAGATAAAGAAATGTTTTGATTGTGTGGTAACTTGTAATTTACTTTATCCGTAACAGTACTAAGTTACATGTATCCCTATTATGTAGGTAATAATACTCTAGGTCATGATTAAAAGTGTAAATGTTACTCCCATATTAATTCTAGTGTTTGGCAAATGAGGTTTAAAAAGTAATAAAATAGGTTTTTTTTTAAAGGCAACAATTTTTATTAATAAAACTCAAAGATACATTACGAAAGTTTCTATGCTAACTAAACAAGTTGTTAAGCTAACATATAAGTACGTTTTTGTAACACTAAAACATGGTTTTGAAATTAAACAACACCACATACACAACCGTTTGATTACTTTATTATTTTATGAATCATTTTGCTTTTGTTTATTCACCTTAAGTGGGTAAATATGATATTTCAAAAATTAATAACGATAGTATATGATAAAAAAACCTATCTCGTAATATTGGCAAATATTGAATCATGTATTTTGTTTTGAAATATTAACACATTGATTTTTTATTTTTTAGTTAGAATATATTATCGTAAAAGGCAGTTAATGGATGATAATAAATTATGAGTTAGTGGATCCATGTAACAAATTTTGAGCTAATTTCGTAATAGATTGCTCAAATCACTCAAATTGTCTATTTTATTTTAATCATAATTTAATACTCCGTATTATTATGTTATTTTTGAACGTGGATATCAATGACTTCAATCTAATGGTCCTCATCCAAAGTTACTTTTAATCAAAGAGTTAATTATTTGCCATGTAATCCTTTAGTTAATATGATTTGCTAATAAAATTAGAAGTATATACTGTATATTTTATTTATACTCTAAATCATCATTAATTGCACACGTGGAACTTTGACGTCGGTTGAGTATACCAAAAATCAACTTTAAAAGGACGTGGGCAGATGGCAAATTGCCTTTTCTGTCTTGTTATTTCTAATCATCTTCTTCTACAAACCTAAGTATAATTTTCATCTCTTTTACAGTATCTTTTAAACAAAATACAAAAATATATGGATGGTAGGCATCTCGCAAAAAAAAAAAAAAAAAAGAAAACAAAAAATGGATGTTAGGGTTAGAAAACCGAACATTTTAGAAGATCTTCTACAAGACATGCTTGTAAAAATCTTGTCTAGAGTTGGTCAGAATTTATCCGCTCAATTGTTCATGGTGAAGTTGGTTTGCAAAGCATTTGAGAAGCATTCCGAGCATGCTTTGGTTTATAAAAGGCTTTCCTTTGATAGGTGGTATATCTCATCTTGGGGAAACCATAAGTTAGACTATATTTTAATTTTTCTTTGTATTTTGGAAACCCTAATGTGATTTTTTGCTATGGTTTGAGGGCTTATTTTGATTCTATATACCCCGATATAGGGCTTCATTTTTTAGAAAAAGCTTCGAATATGCAACTTAAAGAGGGATGTTATGTTTATGGTTTGGTCATGTTTGCCTCTAACCAAATAGAGAAAAAGGACATCGGATTACAAATTCTTAATCAAACATTTCCACCGGTGCCGGATTTGGTGGTTGAGGTGAGAACCAAGGTTTTTGATTTGTTGCGACGTTGTTGGGTATTATTTAACCCCATCCTTTTGATGATGTCACAACGTGTTGCACTATCAAGGGCCACAATGGTTATTTTCCACTTGACCTTGGGTGGGAAATTATATTGACTAAACCGGAATGCATGTCTTGTTTTTGGTCATATGTGTTGCGGGTTTTTGCTGAACGATTTGGGTTTAACTAGATTTGTTAGTATTTAATGTTTTCTATATTTTAGATTTTGTATAAATTTTATGCATCAGTTAATGTAAATATTAGTAATTATGTCTATTATCATATATCAGTTTACTTCCATTTGAGATGTTATATGTTAATTACGGAGTACTAGTATTTTTCTATGTCCATGTTAATATTTTTGCAGAACGTTTGTGATGTTACTGTATTTTTATAATATATGTTAAGTAATACTGTAATATACAATACTTAGTGGAAAGTAAAATAATCATGACTTTTGATTATTACCTACATAGTTGGCCAGGAATTACATGCATAATAGGCCATGAAGCATGTAACTTACTGTTACCTATACAAGTTACAACACATACAAAACATTTCTTTATTTGTTAGATTTAGTCACTAAATTACCATTCTCATTATTATCTTGAAATTTAAATTCAAAAAATTGGATTTCAATCTATATACGTATATCTTATAGGGTTTTTATCATATATACCCCTCTTAACCTTTAAAATTACATATTTACTCACTTAAATATGTTACTTTTAAACATTAAAAATGGACATATATAATATTATTCACCTTAAGTGGGTAAACATAAGATTTTAAAAAATTAATAATAAGGATAGTATATGATAAAATAAACCTATCTCGTAATATTGGAAAATATTTTATACTTAAATAAAATAAAATTAGCGCATTAAATACACGTTGGTTTAGTATCTCCAAAAATCCCCTTTAAAAGTTAAGATGGTAGACAAAAAGTTGAATATGATCTTTGTTGTATTTTCCGATCATCTTCACCTACAAAAACCTTCCACAAAATATTTAAAAAACAAAAATGGAAGAACTTACTTAAGCGAACATACTCGAAACTCTTCCACACGATATGCTTGTGGATATTTTTTCTCGAGTTGGTTAGAATTCATCCGAGCAGTTGTTCATACTCAAGTTGATTTGCAAAATCTATTTGAAGATTTTTGACGATCGTTTGGTTTGTAAAAGGATGTCCTTACATAGGTAGGATCTCGTACCTTGGAGAAACCCTAAGATGGATCATATTATCTGACATTGTTATTTTTTTGGAAACCCTAATGCGATTTTTCGCAGGGGTTTGATAAATTATTTTGATAAATCTTACACCGAGTTAGGGCTTCGTCTTTTCTAAGAAGCCGCGAACAGCCAAATTATAGAGGCGGTTTATGTTTATGGTTTGATCATGTTTGCCTCTCACCAAATAGATGCAAAGCATGTAGGATTACAAGTTTTGAATAAAACATTCCCACTAGTGCCGGACTTGGTGGTTGCGGTGAGAACCAAGGTTTTTCATTTTTTGCATTACTTATGGTTATTTAACTGCCGTCCTTTTGATGACGTGCAACACATTTCGCTATCTCCAGTCACAAGGGTTATTTTCCACACATCCGAGGGAGTGGGTTTGAAATGAGGATACCATAATGCATGTCGTGTTTTTGGGCCTATGAGTTAGGTGTTTATGCATACCGATTTGGGTATGTTACCCGGTGAATGTAAATATTAGTAGAAAAAAATCTAGATTTATGTTAGTATTTTTTAGATTTTATATAAATGTTATCCAGTTAATGTAAATATTAGTAGTAATTTCTATTATCATATATATGATCAGTTGATTGCTTCCATTTTCCTTCGTATTATGTGGATTGTGATGTTATTTATATTGCTATATCTAACATGACTATTGTCTATGTTAACAAAAGAAAAATAAAGGCTAAATTGTTTTTGTTTACTTAGTGCTTTTTATCAGTTATTTCAAATTAATTAAGTTCCTTTGAATCTTACAAGAGTCATTTAAGAGAAAAAGAGCCTCTAATAAAACTAATAACACAAAAGAGAACACAGAAAGAGGTGATTCCTTGTGAACGTTTGTTGTTGACTAGCTGCTCTTTTGGCCGTTGTATGTGGATCTGCACTTTGTTGTTGACTAGTTGCTTAAAACTTTCACTATTAGTCCCTTTCTATATTTGGATATGATGGAGAATACTTTCTTCTGATCCAAATTTTAACTACCTTAAATGGAAGGATTCCATTTGTTTTGTTTATTTATGTTCTGTCTACTACATTTATACAGTATTCTTTTAATTTCTTAAATGCAGAATTCAATCCAGTGCTGGTAATTCTATTTAAAGTAAATGGGAAAATGGGTAGTATTCAATTCGCATCATTAGATCATTAACTAACATCATTAAATACATCATTAAATATGGGTGATTTACTTTTCTGTATTGTTTGGGTGAGTTACTTTGCAATGTAAACTGAATGTACAATGAATACGCATTGAAAGAATCGCAAACATTTTTTTGTTCATCTTGTTATAACCAATTTCTGCACTAATTGTCAAATTGAAACACATAATTTGAAGCCAAAAGGCATAAGAACAAGAACAATCACATAATTTGAGACCTGCGTTAGCTAGTTTTGTAAAGTACGGAGTAAATAAAAAAACGATAACATTGCTTTAACTTTTGATCGACGACCATGTTTTTTAGGCCATGTTGTTTGGGCCAAATAGATAAAAAATGAATTCATTAAATATGGCCCAACCACGATTCTCAGCTGAAAGTCCGATCTGTTATAGACCCATATTTAATTTTTGAAACAAAAATGTCAAAAGAGGGATTTGAACCCAGGTAAATCAATTGAAAAGGTCACACATAAACCACTAGACTATCAATGCTTATGAATATTGAATGGAAGTTCAATTATATAATACTTTGAATCATTTTTGTAACAAAAGTGAAATAATACGACTTAAATAGTAAATGTCATAAGTGCATTTTTTCCCAACCACAATTTAAGGACCCTGTGATAATTATGACCATAAATACCCAAGCATCCTATTGTTATAACCATGTATCTTGTTGGTCACTCATTATGAGACACCAACAAGATAATGTCCTAATAAGTCCATTTTTATGCAACCACAATTTAAGGGTCTTATGATAATTAGGACCTTAAATACCCAAGTGTCCTATTTTTATAACCTTATTATCTTGTTGGTCACTCATTATGAGACACCAACAAGATAATGTCCTAATAAGTCCATTTTTTTGCAACCACAAATTTAGGGTTCTATGATAATTAGGACCTTAAATTGTGACAACCCGGAAATTTCTTATCAAATTTAAACTTAATCTTTATATGGTTTTGATACGATAAGCAAAGTATGTAATGTTGAGTCTCGAAATTTTTGAACTACTTTCATATATTCAATTACCTTTCGAATATTTTCTACGATTCACGAACTATTATTTGTAAATATAGATATGTATATATGAAGAATTATATATAATACTTTTAAATATATTAATAAATTATTCTAAGATTTAATTATTATGAAAAATAACATTAAGATATAATTAGAACTATTTTTTTAAAACATAGTTATATAAATATAATGTATTTTGAATGTAATTGGTAGATGATATTAGCACGCTGGTCATTCGATCGTTATTTAAATAAGTTTAATTCGAACATATGAGAATATAAAAATTAACGTTGGTCCATAAATAAGTTATGTAAAATTTAGGCTTATTATATATATTTTTTTTTACTTTGATTGAATTGAGTTTTAATACTACGGAATATTACTTGGAACTGAAAACGAGTAATAGATGGAACCTTTTTGATTAGGTTTTACACAATTAATGACGAAAATAAATAATTGTATCTAATATAAAAAGATGGGATTTTTTTTTTCGAATACTTTTATCCGTAACTGTTTAACAACGGAGCACGAAATAATACCCCTAAATTTATAATATGTCGACAGAATAATTACAAGATGGCTTTACTGTTTTTGGTTTCATTCTCTCCACAATATTCTTGTTCCTGTTTTCTCAATGATCACCTCTTTATTTAAGATATATATATTTATCTATATATACATATACATGGATATAGCTACAACCATCACCAAATTTGATGAACCATCGTGCTCCAACAACCGTGAGCCACCACCACTCTACACCCTCAACCATCGCCACTTAACCACCACAAGACCACCACTACACCCTACGGCTCACACCACCATCATCTCTCTCTCTACAATTCTTCTTCGAGAACCTTGAAAACCACCCTCTTCTTCGTCGGTAAACCACCACTCAAACCAAACCACCATTAAACACCATTGAAACACCTCTAAACGTCATCTAGCTGCTACTGTTGCAGGCTGTAACCGTCACCAAAACAGGCCAACGAAACCCACCTACAGCCACGTATACTGCTGTTATTCTCCTATTTTCTGGTTAACCGGAGTCAAACACCCCTACCTGTTCCTGCAGCTGCCATGTTTCTGTTTCAATTCAAGTTGCTGCTATGCTTCGTTTTCTATTGATCATGATGAAGAAAATGATGATGACTTGATGGTGTTAAAATGATGATGATTTTACGATGCATGGTGATGATGAATGATGTACGAGGACGAAGAAGATGATGTGGATTATGATATGGATATGAAGATCATAATGATGATGGGTTGTGGAGATTCAAAACGATGAGATGATTCCATCGTTTTCCTGTTTATTTTTTTTTTATTATCTTCTGATATAAATTAAAATGAAACCCATTTGTTTTTCGAATTCAATCAAATCCCATCAATTCCTATTTCTGTTCTAAATGGAATCGAACATATAATGATGACGATTATATTAACGTGAAGACGATGATGACTTAGATGATGGTGTAGAAGGAGGAAGAAACGGAAGTAATAACGATGACAATTAGTGGTGATTGTTTCTGTTTAATGATCGAATAAGACATCACAACCACCGAAACCCTATTATCATCCGCTATTATTGGTAATCGGTATCCAATGTTTCCGTAATTGGACTCATACTTGGGCTGCAATGTTTAGAAATCTATTTGGGCCATAATCATGTCAACTTGGGCCGTATTCCTATTAATGGGTCGTGACCCAAATTTCATATTGCTGTTAGATTAAGACGAATTGATACATGATGAATTGATAAAGAAATAAACATCGAATTAAGGGTTAAAAGAATTAAATGTTCATAATTAATGAGAAACGAATCGACAGTGGACTGGTTAAGGGTTGTTTGGGTTGAGCGGGAGGTCGTGGGTTCGAGCATGGGTATGGGTGTTTATTTTTTTAAAGCTTCTTTCATTAAGGTAGTATTTCTATTATTATTATTATTATTATTATTATTATTATTATTATTATTATTATTATTATTACCAATACAAGTATCAAGTGTCATTTATTATTATTATTATGATTAGGGTTACTATTATGATTATGATTATGATTATTATTATGATTATTATTATTATTATTATTATTATTATTATTATTATTATTATTATTATTATTATCATTATTATTATTATTATTATTATTATTATTATTATTATTATTAAGTATTATTATCTTTATTATCATTATTGTTATTATTATAAGGTATTATTATTATTAATAACATTATTATTATCATTATTAGTTTTGTTATTATTAAAAATTATTATTTTTACAACTATATTATTATTATTATTATTATTATTATTATTATTATTATTATTATTATTATTATTATTATTATTATTATTATTATTATTATTATTATTATTATTATTATTATTATTATTATTATTATTATCATTTTTTCTACTAATACCATTATTATGATTATTACAACTATGTTACTATTAAAACAATCATTTTTAGAAAAAATATCATTTTTATTATAGATTATTAAGAGTTTCATTTTAAAAATTCACATTCTTATTATTACTATTATTACTTTCATTATCATTATTACCCTTAATTTAGTATTAATACAATTATTAATTTAACAAATAATTTTTATATAAGAATACATTTATTAACCATAACTTAACCATATTAATATCTTTACTTATTTAAAATATATAGAATGAATATATCTAATTAAATAATGACGCCTATAAATTATTAAGATGAAAGTGTTACCACTAATAAATATATATATATATAAATTTATTCAAATACAATTATATGTGTTAATATATATATAATTGATATAGGTTCGTGAATCCGAGGCCAACCCTGCACTTGTTCAGTGCCGTCATATGTATTTTTACTACGAAATACAGTATGGTGAGTTTCATTTGCTCCCTTTTTAATTGGTTTTTCAATATATATTTTGGGCTGAGAATACATGCAATATTTTATAAATGCTTTACGAAATAGAGACAAGTGATTAAAAATGATATTCTGCGGATTGATGTGCTAGGTAATTTAGTTATATGTTATAAGAACATGTAAGCACGAATCCTAAAGATAGATCTATCGGGCTTAACATACCCATCCTGTAGGCTGCACTAGACATAAGAACTAGTGGGCGGATATTTAGTACTTCGAGGATTATTTATACACTTACGAGTGTACATATCCATCTTTGCGAAGATGACTTATTATATTATTGTTAAGGTTGGTTACTGAGGCCTCAACATAAGCAGAACGGTTTTATACACTTACGAGTGTACATATATTTATAAACGGAAATCTTGTGGTCTATTAATATATTAAAATGATTGTTATGATAAACCTATGAACTCACCAACCTTTTGGTTGACACTTTTAAGCATGTTTATTCTCAGGTACGAATTAAGTCTTCCGCTATTCATTTGCTCATTTTAAAGATATTACATGGAGTCGTTCAAGACATATAGAGGTATGTACCTCGCAATGGAACCAGTTGTTGAAGACTTCTTCCAGGTGGATTAGGACGGGTCATCACAAGTGGTATCAGAGCGGTGGTCTTAGCGAACCAGGTCTTACATTAGTGTGTCTAACTGATAGTTGTTTAGATGCATTAGTGAGTCTGGACTTCGACCGTGTCTGTATGTCAAAAGATTTGCTTGTCATTTAGTGTCGAAAATTATTTGCTTATCATCCTTAAAGTCTAGACACCTCTTAGTTCCTCTATTGCATAGACAGTGTATAGATAAATTCATATCTTAGCATATCTATTATTGTTACCTTTGCTTGACAGCTTCCGTAGGTTTCTCCGTAACTTATGGGATTTTAGTATTGTATATGCATATGTAAATTATGTATTGCAGGGTACTAATCTACATCCTATAATCTATTTCTTATCAAAAATCCTTCATCTGATCGTACGAGATGAATCCTTCAACCAGTTCGAGTCCCTCGAATTCCGATAGTTATTCCGATAGTTATTCCGACAGCTATTCCGACATGGACATTCACCTAAGCTCCGAAAGCAGCGTCACCAGAATGAATCAACCAATCATTTGTCCCCAATTCATCTGATGAGTTTATAGTCGACTTAATCAATGGAGACGAGAAGAAGGCGATCCTTTCCATCAACCAAATTCACCTCTTGGTGAAGAACCTAAAGCACTTATCAGCAAACCAGTCCGAAACACCATTTTCACCCTCATTTCCCGAATATCTCACCACGATTATATTCTATCTAAAATTATAAACCTTATTCATCTGCTCATTCTGACCGACAATCATCTCGGAGTAATACAAGAAGTCAATGAACTTCGCGCTTGAGTAATCAATTTGGAGAATATGGTGCAAAACGTACCAGCTTTAACAACATCACCGGCATCAACAGTACCACCAACAACACAAGTTTCAACATCACATGCCCCAATATTTCATTCTGTACCACGAGCATAATCATCGTTCTGCGAATCATTCTACATCATTTATCTTTGTTCGACATGGCGATTATGTAATCTCTAATATTTTAGAGATTATATACTGTTGTTCTAACGGTAAACCAAATGAGATTATATTAACTCATTAAATCCATAATTACTTCTGAAGAAAATATATATGTAAATATATATTTTCCTAAAGATTGTAATTAAAAGTTCTTTTGTACAAAATATTAATGGTGAAAATATTTTAACGGGTAGGTAGTACCCGAGGAATATTTAGATTTCACATTAATAATTTACACTGTACATTCTTCGAATTTGATTCAACGATCATTTACTATCCTATGCACAACCATCGATATACGTATCCGTTCACCAAAGAATAACTATTTTCATTCAAATTCAATTTCATATTTGGATTTTGACCTATCAGAATCCAACAAGTGGCATAATGAAGAAATAATGGACACAATAAAAATTGATTAGAAACAAACAAATTAACTACGAAAAATTTTGTTAAGAATCCACGCTAACTTTTCCAGCTAACTGTTCCTAGCTAACTGATTACATTTTATTTATCGCAGTTTGTTTATCGCAATTTAATTATCGCAATTTTATTTATCGTCATTTAAATTCTGTTATTTACTTTACGCACTTTATTTATCGTCATTTAATTTCTGTTATTTATGTTACGCACTTTAAATATCGGGACACGTATACAAGGTTTTGACATATCATATCGACGCATTTATATATATTATTTAGAATAACCATACACACTCTATATGCAGTAATGATCGATTTCTCTATACAGGGTTGAGGTTGATTCTATAATAATATATATAATTTGAGTTGTGATCGAGTCTGAGACATGTACACGGGTCACGATACGTATTAATTAATTCGAATATTATATATTAAACTGTATATAAATTATTGGACTGTTAACTGTGGACTATCGACTATGGACGAATAATATTGGACAATCAAAATGAATTAAGATATTGATTATAACATATTAAACTAAACAATTCTTCAAGTTTGCCACTTGATTTCATCTTAAACCTCATTTGTATCTCAATCTGCGTTCAAACCTTTCATGATTCTTGAAAACACCTCAACCGAAATGATAAATCGACCGTACTTTACCTACGGAAGAAAAGATTGATGCATATAGTTATGCACCTGAGAAACTCTCGGCAATTGAGTAAACATTTAATACGTAGCTATGCTAATTCCTTAGTGTTATTACTACCCAAAATAACTTGGAAATCCATTTCAAAGTAGCAAATTTTGTCACAGCTCCAACAAGTCAACATCGACTTTTCGTTCGAAACAACCTTATTATAACTTTGATATATATGTGTGCTCTTTTATTGTTACCAGAGAACCTTTTATATTCCACCATATTACCAGCAGACGTACCAGCAACCTCGTTGCTCATTGGTTTAAATCTCTCTAACAAATCACTATATTTATCTATTGAAGTCTTATCATGAACTCATCAGCATCTTGTAACGATAATTACCATACCAAATACCGGGAGGCATCAATCGATAATCTTGAATTCCTCAACGATTCTACGACAACAATTATATATATATATATATATATATATATATATATATATATATATATATATATATATATATATATATATATATATATATATATATATTCTATCTCCTGGATTTACAAAATTTCAATTCTGAATTTCTGAAAAGCACTTTGGTCTATGAATCAGTTTTCCGAGTTTTGAAAAAGCTGATGAAATCTTTAGCGAATACCTTGCTCTTTAATCTAAATCCTTGCGGACGAATTTCTTCATCATCTTCTGATCTTAAATATTTTAAATTCTAAAGATATCATCGTATCTTTCGTTATAAATATCTTAGATATTTCTGAAGATACATTCATAAATATCTTTATTCAAAATTATCTATCTCTTCGTGCTATCCGTGTTACGTCATAAAGGAAACTATCTTAGTTTCTAAATTTCTTTAAAATTCGAGTTTGAATTATGAATGATTTCTGGAGAAGTGTTGGGAATTAAAGCATGAGTTAGTATAATATAATGATGTCAGGCCAATGTGGTTATATTACAGTAAGTCATGCTGAATTTCTAATGGAACGTGATGATGGTTCACAGATCTTACCCTCATCATGTACCATGATACATAACTATTTCATTCTACTTAACCTCGAAACATATCAAGAGATTATTTTCTTGATAGTTCTATCCTTACCGTGATTCTAACAGTTTGCTAATTAATCATGATATTACATTTTCTTTCTGATTAGAAGATTTCCTTAAATTCCTTGAATTTCGGAAATCCGCCATGACTACGTCAAAAGTTCAGACGAAACTTTTCACTCTTTTGTGATAGCTTCACTCGTACACTTCGCATGATCGAATCGATTTATCTATATTAATCAATAATGATAAAACTCTATTTATCAACTCATATTCGTCATGAAAATATTTTTATTGTTAGCCATGACGACCACGATCAAATTTTGGGACGAAATTTTTTTAACGGGTAGGTACTGTGACGACCCGGAAATTTTTGATCAAATTTAAACTTAATCTTTATATGATTTTGATACGATAAGCAAAGTATGTAATGTTGAGTCTCGAAATTTTTGAACTAATTTCATATATTCAATTAACTTTCGGCTATTTCCTACGATTCACGAACTATTATTTGTAAATATAGATATATATATATGAAGAATTATATATAATACTTTTAAATATATTAACAAATTATTCTATGATTTAATTATTATGAAAAATAACATTAAGATATAATTAGAACTATTTTTTTAAAACATAGTTATATAAATATAATGTATTTTGAATGTAATTGGTAGATGATATTAGCACGCTGGTCATTCGATCGTTATTTAAATAAGTTTAATTCGAACATATGAGAATATAAAAATTAACGTTGGTCCATAATTAAGTTATGTAAAATTTAGGCTTAGTATATATTTTTTTTTACTTTGATTGAATTGAGTTTTAATACTACGGAATATTACTTGGAACTGAAAACGAGTAATAGACGAACCTTTTTGATCAGGTTTTACACAGTTAATGATGAAAATAAATAATTGTATCTAATATAAAAAGATGGGATTTTTTCGAATACTTTTATCCGTAACTGTTTAACAACGGAGCACAAAATAATACCCCTAAATTTATAATATGTCGACAGAATAATTACAAGATGGCTTTACTGTTTTTGTTTTCATTCTCTCCACAATATTCTTGTTACTGTTTTCTCAATGATCACCTCTTTATTTAAGATATATATATTTATCTATATATGTATATACATGGATATAGCTACAACCATCACCAAATTTGATGAACCATCGTGCTCCAACAACCGTGAGCCACCACCACTCTACACCCCCAACCATCGCCACTTAACCACCACAAGACCACCACTACACCCTACGGCTCACACCACCATCATCTCTCTCTCTACAATTCTTCTTCGAGAACCTTGAAAACCACCCTCTTCTTCGTCGGTAAACCACCACTCAAACCAAACCACCATTAAACACCATTGAAACACCTCTAACCGTCATCTAGTTGCTACTGTTGCAGCCTGTAACCGTCACCAAAACAGGCCAACGAAACCCACCTACATCCACGTATGCTGATGTTATTCTCCTGTTTTCTGGTTAACCGGAGTCAAACACCCCTACCAGTTCCTGCAGCTGCCATGTTTCTGTTTCAATTCAAGCTGCTGCTATGCTTCGTTTTCTATTGATCACGATGAAGAAAATGATGATGACTTGATGGTGTTAAAATGATGATGATTTTACGATGCATGGTGATGATGAATGATGTACGAGGATGAAGAAGATGATGTGGATTATGATACGGATATGAAGATCATAATGATGATGGGCTGTGGAGATTCAAAACGATGAGATGATTCCATCGTTTTCTTGTATTTTTTTATTATCTTCTGATATAAATTAAAATGAAACCCATTTGTTTTTCGAATTCAATCAAATCCCATCAATTCCTGTTTCTGTTCTAAACAGAATCGAACATATAATGATGACGATTATATTAACGTGAAGATGATGATGACTTAGATGATGGTGTGGAAGGAGGAAGAAACGGAAGTAATAACGATGACAATTAGTGGTGATTGTTTCTGTTTAATGATCGAATAAGACATCACAACCACCGAAACCCTATTATCATCCGCATTATTGGTAATCGGTATCCAATGTTGCCGTAATTGGACTCATACTTGGGCTGCAATGTTTAGAAATCTATTTGGGCCATAATCATGTCAACTTGGGCCGTATTCCTATTAATGGGTCGTGACGCAATTTTTATATTGCTGTTAGATTAAGACGAATTGATACATGATGAATTGATAAAGAAACAAACATCGAATTAAGGGTTAAAAGAATTAAATGTTCATAATTAATGAGAAACGAATCGACAGCGGACTGGTTAAGGGATGTTTGGGTTGAGCGGGAGGTCGTGGGTTCGAGCCTGGGCATGGGTGTTTATTTTTTTAAAGCTTCTTTCATTAAGGTAGTACTTCTATTATTATTATTATTATTATTATTATTATTATTATTATTATTATTATTATTATTATTATTATTATTATTATTATTATTATTATTATTATTATTATTATTATTATTATTATTATTATTATTATTATTATTATTATTATTATTATTATTATTACTACCAATACAAGTATTAAGTGTCATTTATTATTATTATTATGATTAGGGTTACAATTATGATTATGATTATGATTATTATTATTATTATTATTATTATTATTATTATTATTATTATTATTATTATTATTATTATTATTATTATTATTATTATTAAGTATTATTATATTTATTATCATTATTGTTATTATTATAAGGTATTATTATTATTAATAACATTATTATTATCATTATTAGTTTTGTTATTATTAAAAATTATTATTTTTACAACTATATTATTATTATTATTATTATTATTATTATTATTATTATTATTATTATTATTATTATTATTATTATTATTATTATTATTATTATTATTATCATTTTTACTACTAATACCATTATTATGATTATTACAACTATGTTACTATTAAAAGAATCATTTTTAGAAAAATTATCATTTTTATTATAGATTATTAAGAGTTTCATTTTAAAAATTCACATTCTTATTATTACTATTATTACAATCATTATCTTTATTACCCTTAATTTAGTATTAATACAATTATTAGTTTAACAAATAATTTTTATATAAGAATACATTTAATAACCATAACTTAACCATATTAATATCTTTACTTATTTAAAATATATAGAATGAATATATCTAATTAAAT
This sequence comes from Rutidosis leptorrhynchoides, assembly GCF_046630445.1. Taxonomy (NCBI): domain Eukaryota; kingdom Viridiplantae; phylum Streptophyta; class Magnoliopsida; order Asterales; family Asteraceae; genus Rutidosis; species Rutidosis leptorrhynchoides. Next base: position 248,764,936 of record NC_092338.1, on the reverse strand, counting down.
AATGACGCCTATAAATTATTAAGATGAAAGTGTTACCACTAATAAATATATATATATAAATTTATTCAAATACAATTATATGTGTTAATATATATATATATATAATTGATATAGGTTCGTGAATCCGAGGCCAACCCTGCACTTGTTCAGTGCCGTCATATGTATTTTTACTACGAAATACAGTATGGTGAGTTTCATTTTCTCCCTTTTTAATTGCTTTTGCAATATATATTTTGGGCTGAGAATACATGCAATATTTTATAAATGCTTTACGAAATAGAGACAAGTGATTAAAAATGATATTCTGCGAATTGATGTGCTAGGTAATTTAGTTATATGTTATAAGAACATGTAAGCGTGAATCCTAAAGATAGATCTATCGAGCTTAACACCCCCATCCTGTAGACTGCACTAGACATAAGAACTAGTGGGCGGATGTTTAGTACTTCGAGGATTATTTATACACTTGTGAGTGTACATTGTAAAGACCCGTCCTAATCCATCCGGACGAAGTCCATATCGATTATAAATGATTCACAACAGTTGATTACATTGCGAGTTATTTAACCTCTATATGATACATTTTACAAACATTGCATTCAATTTTAAAAGACAATCTTTCTTTACAACGAAAGTTGACGTCATGCATACCATTTCAGAATATATCCAACTATAATTGACTTAATAATAATCTTGATGAACTCGACGACTCGAATGCAACGTCTTTTGAAATATGCCATGAATGACTCCAAGTACTGTTTCTAAAATGAGCAAATGTACAGCGGAAGATTTCTTTCGTACCTGAGAGTAAACATGCTTTCAAGTGTCAACCAAAAGGTTGGTGAGTTCATTAGTTTAACATAAATAAACATTTCCATCATTTTAATAGACCACAAGATTTTCATTTCTCATAAATATACGTCCCATACATAGAGACAAAAATAATCATTCATATGGATTGAACACCTGGTAATCGACATTCACAATGTGCATATAAGAATATCCCCATCATTCCGGGATCCTCCTTCGGACATGATATAATTTTCGAAGTACTAAAGCATCCGGTACTTTGGATGGGGCTTGTTGGGCCCGATATATCTATCTTTAGAGTTCGCGTCAATTAGGGTGTCTGTTCCCTAATTCTTAGATTACCAGACTTAATAAAAAGGGGCATATTCGATTTCGATAATTCAACCATATAATGTAGTTTTTGATCACTTGTGTCTATTTCGTAAAACATTTATAAAAAAAACAACGCATGTATTCTTAGTCCCAAAAATATATATTGCAAAAGCATTTAAAAAGGGAGCAAATGAAACTCACCAAATGTATTTTGTAGTAAAAATACATAGAACGACATTGAACAAGTATAGGGTTGGCCTCGGATTCACGAACCTATATCATTTGTGTATTCATTAATACATATAATCGTAATCGAATGAATATTCATATATATAAATGACTTTATTAGTTCACCATTTTTATATTAATAACATATATTTTTAATTTGTATAAACATTCAAAATGATTAATATTTTATAGTTATATTTATATATATGTATATCTATTTTAGTGTTATATTAAAAATACCTGAATTGTTATATATGAAAAATTTGTTAATATAGTTAATATATTCTTATAATACTATTTTTAAAACTTTTTTTTTTATCCTTATAATACTTTTAATAATAATGATATTGATATTACTAATAATCATAATATTTTTTGTTTTAATAATAATCTTTAAATAAATTGTTCGCAATGATAATAAGTTTTAGTAATAATAGATAATGATAATCTTAAATATAATGATAATATTAAGATAGTACTTATAACAATAATAATAATAATAATGATATTACAAATTTTAAATATGTTAATAATACTTAATAGAAATGATACTAATACTAATATTAATGGAAAACAATAATAATCATAATAATAAATACAATAAATAAAGACGACCTTTAATTGTTTTCCCAAAAAAAAATATGCCCATGACCGAGATCGAACCCGAGACCTCATGCTTAACACAAAACACACAACACCACTCAGCTGTTCACATGTTTCTCTAATTTACACACCAAGATTAAATATATAACCCGTATGTTTTCTGTTCCATCTGCAGCCCAACAGATTAATACTGCCCAACTGGAAATGTTTCGGCCCAAATCACAAACCCGATTTCTTTTGGCCCAACACGACCCAAACTAGGATAAATTAAGCCAGCTGTTTAATTGTTTAATAAAAAGGAAAAGTGCAGTATGCAAGAATCGAACACAGGACCTCTAAATTAACAAACAAATCACCAAACCATTTCGCTGTCATTTCATTTCTGGATTAACACTGATTCTACTTTCTTTTATCCCTTATTCCGTATTCATCATCATCGATAAAAAAAATAATAACATCTTCACATCATGATTCACGGTTCCTCTAGCATCACGTTCATCATCTCAAACCCATTATTAAAACGTGTATCCTTCGACCCAATAACATAAACAAAGACGGCCCAACCTAACCAAGAAGGCCTGTCACATTGTATGGTTAATATTGGATTGAGGGTTCTTGGATTCTCTTTTCCTTTTTCCTATAACCAACCAACAGATACATTACACATATAATTAAACTGGATCGTGGGGTTTTATTTGATTTGCATTGTCGGCCAATAGCATATAAAAGGAACGTGTCTATCTTCTTCTCAACATAATCATCCTTCTTGTCCCACCATCACCTTATCAAGTATTCCTTTATCAACGTTTATATACCTATCATTATTGTTATTTTTGTATGATAACAGAAACGGGAAAATAGAAAGAAGCAGCATAACAGTGATTGAGACAATGGTTTGATCACAATTTGATCGATGAACAAGTTTAGAAGGGAGAGAGATAGAGAAGTATGGCGACGGTTCAAACAGGAATAAATTGCAAGGTTGTTTTGGAGAGTTTTGAAGGTTTTTCGTATGCCCGAGAGACATATTCAAATTAATGTGGCTAATATGTTATGATCCAAGTCGGGTCATACCCAATAACAAGCTTACCAACACTTTAAACGTATTTAATCTTAATGAATGGATCATTAAATGAATACACGACACTTGGACTTTAGAAAATCGGTTTTCTAAAGTATTATTACTTGAGATCAATTACTTGGATAATTTAAATGATAAGGATTTGATTATTTACAAGTTTTAAATAATTAAGTTGTGTCATTTTATAAAATGATTTATAAAACAAAAGTAACTAAGCAAATTAACAAGTTTTATAAAAATAACACATATTTTATAAAACCCTTCAAGGGTGGCGGTTTTGAGGGGGACAAAAAGGATGTCTCCCATGCTTAGTTGCAACTCCAAGATGACACAACTTCAAAGGTGCATGCTCTACATGTTTACCTAGGTTTGACTCAAGTAATAAGAAAGACTAATATGCACTTCTAACGAGTAAGAAAAAAAAACTCTCCAAAAACTTCCTGCTGCACATTCTGGCCGAATGTTTTTGTGGAAAGGAAGGAGTTCTTGAGCTTGTTTGATAGCCTAAATTCAAGTGTCAAAAATCCTAACCAATGTACTAAGTGTTGGTGTCAAGTTTGGGGTATAATCTCTTGAGGTCTCATAGTTTTGAGGCTCCATTCAACATCATCTTTTCAACCTACTGCTGTCCAGAAAATTGGGTGTAAGAGCAAAGGGTTTTGAGCTTGTTCAAAGGTGATTAAGGGTCTTAATTCCTAACAAGTTTAAGGGTGGTTTTGGTACACAATAGTTTGAGGTTCTACACAATTGTTCACCATCTTGGTCATTTGAAATAACCCTCAACTAGCTTGAGGAGGTAAATACATCTTCTCTACTTCTTTTATTTGTAAGCATATATCCAAGACTTAATATTATTATGGAATTTAACTTAAAAGCTTATCATGTTAACATGAACTTTATATAATGCTTCCGCTTAATTTAACTACATTAAATTGGTTTAATGCACATGTTAACTATAAGTACATGTAATTTATAAAGTTGTTAAATTCCATCAATGGTATCATGAGCCGAGGTCTATGGATTATGCTTCCTATATTGTCTTTAAACCCATTATATTTGCATTCCAAGTACATGCATGAAAATGGAATACAAAAATTTTCGGGTTTGGGAGGGTTGGTGATATAGGCCGAATTTTGGACACCCAAAATGGGTTTTGGGTTGCTCCATTTTGGTCATTTTGTTGATGTATTAATGTTCACAATCAATGCCTAGACCTTGTGGTTGTTTGGTTGCATGCATGGTTGATTAATATTTATTCAATTGGTTTGTAATAATATTTATTCATTTGGCATGTAATAATTCATTTGGTTATGTAATTTATTTTATGTTTGGTATGTAAAATAGATTAGGTTGTATTTCATTTTCTAGAAAAATGTATTAGGATATATTTTGTAAAATGATGAAGATAATGAAGACTTGAAGAAAACATGAAGAAGCATTTGGATGCAAGATTAAGTGGGAGTTTTAAAATCTCCTACTTTGTGTTATTACCCTTACCCGTGGCATTTTATTTTCGGCTAAACAAAATGCTTACCAAAAATGGCTTGATTGTGAACATATTGTTTTGCATGCTTGGTTGTTTATTGTATGATTGTGGATTGTATGTTTGTATGCTACAAGTTAATCACACAAGTTAACAACAACAAAACTAAAATTTAATTGGTTAAATTAGACGACATTAACAACATGCAAAACGACAATTTAAATGGTTAAATTGAAATGGTAAAGGACATTAATAAACGGTTATTAAGGACATGATAAGGATCATACATATAAAATGGTTTATATTAAGTAATTGGCTTAATTACAAGATATGAAAAATGGATTTTCAAATAAACCATACGCTAAATGCATGTTGGTGTATGGTGCAAAAGTTTTCTCAAACTAGAATTAATGAAAACTCAAAATCCCTTTCACTAACATGGTAAACAAGTTTAACGCCATCCTATTGTGTGACACTTAAAAGTATTAGGGAACTCATGATGGGATAAAGGTCACCTAACCGTTATGAGAAAACTAATATGATTAAGGTAAATTTCGCATGCTTGTGGGATAAAGGTCACCTAACCACTTGTATGTTAAGTTTACAAGTCTATACAAGTAGGACGACTTGATTTGGGAATCATGAACTTAGGGTCACCGAAGCATGAAGAACAAAAAGAACTCATGATGGGATAAATATGCCATGCAAAAGGATTGCATGATCCCATACTCTAGAAGTTGCAAATGGATTGCAATTGTCATTTATGGACTACCTAGCTAAATCAAATTGCGAGATAAAGGTCACCTAACCGAAATTTGGTTTACCGTTGGATTCTAGAATTTAATAATTCAATTTGATTTAAAGGGTATTGAATGTTAAATTTAAAATCGATACTTAAATGAACTTTGTTAAATTTTGTAGATGGCCGCCAATAACAACAACATTCCAAACGCACCAATCAACTTTTATAACCTATCATTGAGGTCCATCCTCAAAAAGGAAAATAACTCCCAATTCGTTTCATCTAATGCACTAAAGATGAAAAGCCTCATTGATCGATTGCACCGTCTCAACAGTCCCGTGTCTAATGATTTAACCACGGACCTTATCCTCAACTCTTTGTCAAAAAGGTTTGACACATGCGTGTTGAAATACAGCATGAATGATTGGGATAAGAGCATTGACGAATTACAAGTCATGCTAAGGACGGATGAATCAAGCATGGGTAAAAAGGCTTCACCCATGCTCATGATCAAAGAAGGTGGATCCAAGGATGAATCCTCTTCTAAACCAAAGGTGGCTAAGAAGAAAGGACCCACCTACAAGGGCAAAGGAAAAGGGAAGATGGTTGCCCCAACCAAAAACACTAAATGGCAAAAGGTTGACAGACAATCAAACCCCAAGGAAGATCCGTGCTTTGGTTGCGGTGTGATAGGTCACTGGAAACGCAACTGCCCGGTCTACCTAAAGGAGTTGAACGCAAAGAGGGATGCTGGGCAAACCTCAAGTAATGTATACATGATATACGTTGAGCTTAGTATTACTTCTTCTAATACATGGGTATTAGACACAGGATGTGGAACTCATATTTGCAATTCATTGCAAGGGTTCATAAGAAGTAAACTAAATGCGGGAACAACAAGTGTCTACATGGGAAATGGTGCAAAGGTGCACGTAAAAGCTCAAGGAGACTTTGTTTTAAAGCTACCAAGTGGTTTGGAGCTTATATTGAAAGATGTTTTGTATGCACCTGATTTAACACGAAACATTATTTCAGTTTCCCGTTTAAGACAATGTGGTTTCAATCTTAATTTCATTAATGATGATATCCATGTTTCTTTGAATGATGTATTCTATTTTAAGGCCTCGCCTTTGAAAGGTGTTTATGAATTGGTTCATGATAACACATCATTCGATAGCTCAATATACCAAGCAAGCACCAAGAAACTCAAAAGGGATTTGAGTGATTCCTACTTATGGCATTGTCGCCTTGGTCACATAAACAAGAATCGAATGCACACACTTCAAAAGAATGGCCTTTTGAAATCAAATGAACTGGACTCGTTTGATGTGTGTGAATCTTGTTTACAAGGCAAAATGACTAGAGAACCTTTCAAAGGGTCCTATGAAAGGGCTGAAGACTTATTAGGATTAATACATTCGGATGTATGTGGACCTTTTAAGCCCATGACTAGGAATGGTGAAAGATACTTTGTTACTTTCATTGATGACTTTAGTCATTTTGGATATGTCTACTTATTAAGACACAAGGACGAAACGTTTGAAGCATTCAAAGAATATCAAAACGAAGTACAAAATCAACTCGATAGGACAATTAAGGTACTTCGTACCGATAGAGGAGGTGAATACCTAAGCGATGCCTTCCAAGATCATCTTAGGAGTTGTGGGATTATCTCACAACTTACTCCACCCGGAACACCCCAACTTAATGGAGTTTCCGAAAGGAGGAACCGAACCCTAATGGATATGGTTCGATCTATGATGGCAAGAAGCTCGTTGCCTCTATCATTTTGGGGTTATTGTCTAAGCTCCGCGGCTCGTATTTTAAATATGGCCCCAACCAAGAAAGTGGAACGAACTCCTCATGAGATGTGGTTTGGAAAACCTCCTTCTCTTTCATACTTGAAAGTATGGGGATGTGAAGCTTATCCTAAGCGTTATGTAGCAAATAAGCTACATGCTCGATCCACAAAGTGTATCTTCATAGGATATCACAAAGATGACATGGGATATTACTTCTATGATCCATCCGAGCAAACGGTATTTGTTGCTCGGAAAGCGGAATTCCTAGAAACCAAATTCCTTATGGAAGGTGATGGTGAAAGGAAGATAGATCTTGTAGAGATACAAGATCAAGTCGATGATACACAATTGGTTGGCACTAGTACTCAACATGAGGATGTTGAAAATGATCAAGTGGATGATCACGGTACACAAGACGTTCGAAGATCTAGTAGGATTAGTAATCCTCCCGAGAGATATGGGTTTCTCGTGGATGGTTGCTATACGGTTGATTTGGATGAACCGACAAACTACGAAGATGCTTTATCAAGGATTGATAAAGATAAATTGCAGGATGCCATGAACGCCGAGATGCAATCCATGTATGAAAACTAAGTGTGGGAACTTGTTGAGCAACCTCCTAGCTCTAAGCTAGTTGATTGCAAATGGCTTTTCAAGAAGAAAACCGACATACATGGAAACTTGGATACATATAAAGCTAGACTTGTAGCAAAAGGTTTCACTCAAACTCAAGGGGTTGACTATGATGAAACTTTCTCGCCAGTGGCAATGCTAAAGTCTATTAGGATATTATTTGCCATTGCTGCTCATTATGATTACGAAATATGGCAAATGGATGTCAAGACCGCTTTCCTAAATGGATATCTTATGGAAGATGTCTATATGGTTCAGCCTGAAGGTTTTGTTGATCCAAAATATCCTAAAAGTGTATGCAAGTTAAAGAAGTCAATCTACGGATTGAAACAAGCATCTAGAATGTGGAATCATCATTTTAATGAGGAAGCCGAGAAATTTGGCTTCATTAAAAATGGTGATGAAGCTTGTGTATATAAGAAAGCTAGTGGGAGCACTATCATGTTCCTTGTACTATATGTAGATGATATATTATTATTTGGGAATGATATTACCACAATGCAAGGAGTCAAAACTTGGCTAAAGAGTTGCTTCTCCATTAAGGATCTTGGAGATGCACAATACATATTGGGGATAGGGATCTATAGGAATAGATCCAAGAGATTGATAGGTTTAAGTCAAAGTACATACATTGATAAAATCTTGAAAAGGTTCAAGATGGAAAACTCTAAGAGAGGTTTGGTACCTATTCAAAAGGAAACCGTTCTCACTTCATCTCAGTGTCCTGCCACGAAAGATGAACAAGAGAGAATGAAGAAAGTCCCATACGCATCTGCTATTGGGTCTATCATGTATGCAATGATATGTACTAGACCGGATGTGTCATGCGCTCTAAGCTTGACAAGTAGATACCAGAACAACCCAGGAAACAGTCATTGGATTGCTGTTAAAAGCATATTGAAATACCTTAGGAGGACTAAGGATATGTTTCTAATATATGGGTCTGGTGAGGAGGAACTTGCTGTAAAAGGTTACGTGGACGCGAGTTTCCAAACTGATCGAGATGACTCTCGATCACAATCCGGTTATGTCTTCATGTTAAATGGTGGTGCGGTCTCTTGGAAGAGTTCGAAACAGGAGGTTGTTGCGTTATCCACTACAGAGTCGGAGTACATTGCCGCCTCACTGGCAGCTCAGGAAGCTGCATGGATGAAGAAATTCATCGACGACTTAGGAGTGGTCCCTTCCATTCAGGACCCTCTTGAGATCTTTTGTGACAACGAGGGTGCGATTGCTCAAATCAAGGAACCTCGTGCCCATCAAAAGACTCGTCACATTGAGCGGAGATTCAACTACATAAGGGATGAAGTTGAAAAAGGAAAGATATGTATTCGCAAAGTTCATACAGATCATAATGTTGCGGATCCACTCACGAAGCTTTTACATGGGCCAAAACATGAGGGACATGTTTGTGCATTAGGGCTTCGATATTCTAGTGATTGGATATGATCTATTTTATGTATTGTACCGGAACGAAATTATTCAAACTCATTAATATAACTATGGTGTTAATTTATTTGAGTTATGTTCCTATTTTGCATATTTCATCCATGAATAAGCAATTACTCTAAATTTCCGTAGTCGATCACATTTGTGGGAACAAGTGTGAGGTTTAGACTATTATGAACTCGGATTGGTATACATTCATAGGTTGAATGTGGGGCAAGGTTGCAACCAAGGTTCATAGATATTTGTGGGAAACAAATATTGGAAGACCCGCTCTCAAGAATTACTGTATAGAGCCTTTGTGGTTGATCACATGTAATCTTGAGTAAAGGCGAATATCATTGTATCCTCTGACCTGAGATACATATTGGGTTCAGATATTCACCAAGTACTGTGCCTTGATTCTTTCCTTCGCTATTCTGAAACATGGTAGTACATAAGGAAGAACTCAGGTATATTACAAAGTGTATATCTAGGACGTATGTAGTCAAGATGGAATTTGTCCCTCTTATTCGTTGAGAGTCAGATGTCAAAGGCCTGAAAAGTTAAATCTATAAGAGAGTGATCACTCTGTATCTCTTGGATTTAACATGACATCTAGGATGAAAGGATATAATGAAAGATTCACCTACATATATCAGTTCGAGTAGGGAGCTCGAAAGGGATGATGTTATTGAATGACACAAAATCATAACATATTAGGGGTGATGGACGGTGTGTTAGGCTGTATCCATCACTTGCATTAATTTCTTATGTTTCTCGTGCAAGTGGGAGATTGAAGGTTTTTCGTATGCCCGAGAGACATATTCAAATTAATGTGGCTAATATGTTATGATCCAAGTCGGGTCATACCCAATAACAAGCTTACCAACACTTTAAACGTATTTAATCTTAATGAATGGATCATTAAATGAATACACGACACTTGGACTTTAGAAAATCGGTTTTCTAAAGTATTATTACTTGAGATCAATTACTTGGATAATTTAAATGATAAGGATTTGATTATTTACAAGTTTTAAATAATTAAGTTGTGTCATTTTATAAAATGATTTATAAAACAAAAGTAACTAAGCAAATTAACAAGTTTTATAAAAATAACACATATTTTATAAAACCCTTCAAGGGTGGCGGTTTTGAGGGGGACAAAAAGGATGTCTCCCATGCTTAGTTGCAACTCCAAGATGACACAACTTCAAAGGTGCATGCTCTACATGTTTACCTAGGTTTGACTCAAGTAATAAGAAAGACTAATATGCACTTCTAACGAGTAAGAAAAAAAAACTCTCCAAAAACTTCCTGCTGCACATTCTGGCCGAATGTTTTTGTGGAAAGGAAGGAGTTCTTGAGCTTGTTTGATAGCCTAAATTCAAGTGTCAAAAATCCTAACCGATGTACTAAGTGTTGGTGTCAAGTTTGGGGTATAATCTCTTGAGGTCTCATAGTTTTGAGGCTCCATTCAACATCATCTTTTCAACCTACTGCTGTCCAGAAAATTGGGTGTAAGAGCAAAGGGTTTTGAGCTTGTTCAAAGGTGATTAAGGGTCTTAATTCCTAACAAGTTTAAGGGTGGTTTTGGTACACAATAGTTTGAGGTTCTACACAATTGTTCACCATCTTGGTCATTTGAAATAACCCTCAACTAGCTTGAGGAGGTAAATACATCTTCTCTACTTCTTTTATTTGTAAGCATATATCCAAGACTTAATATTATTATGGAATTTAACTTAAAAGCTTATCATGTTAACATGAACTTTATATAATGCTTCCGCTTAATTTAACTACATTAAATTGGTTTAATGCACATGTTAACTATAAGTACATGTAATTTATAAAGTTGTTAAATTCCATCAAGTTTCAGTTAATTATGGTTTTCAATTGGTGATCAAATGAAAATGATGATCGTGGAAGACAACACAGAAGTAGAAGAGTTCGATAGAACAAAAAAAAACTAGAGTGGTGGTGACGGTTTAAGGTGGTCTCGGTTTGTAGGATCAACATGTAATTGGTTGTGATCAAGTGTGATTTTATGTGGGTTTGGTCCGATGGCGTTTGGTGGTTCTTCACGATTGTACTCATGGTGGAAAGTACTGGCGGGTGAAGATCAAAGTGGTGTACGTGTGTTCGTTTTTATATAGATAATGGGTTCGTGAAGATTTGTGAGATGATCATGGTGGGTTGTGGAAGTGGTGGTTGATTCGAGATGGTTTATTGAAGATGAATGGTGGTTCGTTGGTGGATTGTCTTGGTGTTGATTAAAGATAATGTGAAGGTGGCGGAGTGTTCTTGTGGTGGTGATCGATTAAAGAGATGGTGAGAAATCGTCGGATTTCTAACCAATAATAGAGTGATCGATTTTTTATCTAATGAGTGGTTTGGACAAGAAGAATCAAATCCAAATACGTTCAAACAAAAATAAAAGAAAATGAGATTGAGATTGGTAACAACTCGTACGATTTTGCCTTTGATATACGACAGCATTTTTGGCTGTAATGATTTAATTCGCTGTTTTTAACAACTACAGACAGGATATAAAGTATGACTACGATGTTAAACAGATTGATTCTTTACCTATTTACTTATTTGATTATTCATTTATTTTTATATATTCTCTGTATATTATAATTTGTAAATATAAATGTATTAATCATAATAATAATACTTTTACTAATAATACTGAAAATAGTAATAATAAGGTTAATATCAATGATAATGTCAATAATTATAATTATACTAATAATGATAATGTCATTAATTATAATAATAATTATAAAGGTGATAATAATATTTAATGATAATACACTTAATAGTTAAGATATTACAAATTATATCAAATTTCATATATGTAACTTTTAGAATATAACAATATTAATAATACATATACTAATATTAATATTAATAATAACAATGAAAATAATGATAAAGATATAATATTTATTTTAACTTATAGTTACATGTAATATATTAATTTTAAATTATATTATATAATAACATTTATTTAATATTTAATATTTATATCACAATATGTTAATAACTATCAATAGAAATTATATATGTAGATTCATAATAATATATATTTAATTATATAGATATATATATATTTATATATATATATATATATATATATATATATATATATATATATAAAATAATTTTATTAGTAACTTATTTATTTTAGCTATTATCCTACATATTAACTTCTTAATGATTCAATTATATTTTATTATTTCCACTACTTACATTTATATTTATATATATATTTATTTATTTATAACAATTGTTCGTGAATCGTCGGAATCGGTCAAAGGTTAAATGAATTCATGTAAACTGTTCCAAAGTTTTCGAGACTCAACATTACATACTTTGCTTATCGTATCGAAATCATATAAATATTAAGTTTAAATTTAGTCGGAAATTCTCGGGTCATCACAGTACCTACCCGTTAAAAAAATTTCGTCCCGAAATTTGAGTGAGGTCGTCATGACTAACAATAAAAATGTTTTCATGATGAATATGAGTTGATAAATAGAGTTTTATCATTATTGACTAATATAGATAAAACGATTCGATTATGCGGAGCGTACAAGTGACACTATCACAAAATAGTGAAATGAAAGGATAAAGATTTGTCTTAGCTTTTGACAGAGTCAGGGTTGAATTCCGGAATTCAAGGGATTTAAAAGAAAATCTTGGAAATCTATACTGATTCTTCGGCGAATAAGGAAATTAAGATCTCTCTAATTAAATACGGTGATCTGCTTTGATTACTCTGTCTGATATTTCCATTATAAATTAAACTCTTCTGTTCCATTATTATCACGATCCCTATTCTTCCTTTCTTAGTTCATACATCCAAAAGATTGTGAAAATGCTTAATCCAGTTCTAATCCTTGATATTTTCTTAATTATCATTTCTGTCATCCTACTTTTCAATCTTCCTCCAGAAAAATCTGTTTACTTCTACTATTACCTTGGGTGATACTATTCTTAATTATACCGTGTCTTTATATTGCTATTCGTATTAATATTCACGGTTTGTAACCTCCGTGTTGTTATCGGGTGTTATATCTTCCTTTATATTTCGAAGTCCCTGTTTTTATCTCCTATAATCATTGTCATCCGCATTTAATGTTTTCTCCTATTTGCTGTGATTTATACTCCAATTTCTATTTCGGAGCTTTGTCCCTACGTTTCTTCTTCTTGCGATTAGGCATCTCTTATAATGGTCCAGAATTCGCAGATACAAGTTTCAGAATGAACATTGTTAATGTCCTAAGAAAGAAACTGTAATAGCACAATTTGACTTGTCAAATTACCAGAATTCAAGGAAAGATAGGACTATCAAGAAAAATATGTTCTTGATATGTTTATAGATTAGACAGAATGTAAGAGTCGTGTAACATGGCACATGATGACGTTATGATCTGTGAATCGTCACATTCCATTTAGAAACTCAGCATGACTTATTGTAATATAATCGTGTTGATCAAGTGTCATTATATTATACTAACTCATGCATCAGTTCCCAACATTACTTTAATAACATTCATGTTTTAAGCTCGATAGTTTACAGAATATAAAACTAACAGTTTCTATATGATGTAATACTGATAGCACGAAGAGATTAATGATTTCAGATAAGAATTGTTATGAAAATATTTTCAGAAATATGGAGGATATTTATAATGAAAGATACGATGATATCTTGGAATTTCTAATATCGAAGGATGGTGAAGAAAATTTGTCCGCAAGAGTTTGGAGTCAGAAGCAAGGTATTCGCTAAAGATTTCAGCAGGCATTGAATCATTTGGATTCTTTGAAGTCATACTTATTCTTTGTGATTTGTCCACGGCTTCCTTCATAGTTTCGCATAATCTACTTTTCGGTATTAGATTTTCTCTTAAATGTTTCCAATATAATGATACACAGGAAGCACGAAGAGGTATATAATTTCGGACGAGAATATTTTTGAAAATATCCTCAGAAATGTCGAAGATATTGATGATGATATTTTGGAATTTCTAAGTTCGATGGCTGATGAGGAAGATTTTCCGCAAGATTTTAACATGAGTACATAGCAAGATATTCGTTGAAGGTTTCATCAGATCCAGAATTACCTGGATTCTTTGAATATATGGTATGGTCCTTGTATTTGTCCTTTGTCTCCTTCGTGGTTAACTCAATCCGTTTTCCAGTTCCAACTTTTCTTAACTTTTCCAACATACTATTCTTTATCATCAAACTTTCGATGATTATGGTCGTTTACGGTTGTCTATGGTTTCTGATGCTTCATTCAGCTTTTTCAACATTCAGAGTATTGATTTGTGACTGAGTGCTTTTCAGAATTCCAGAAGGAGAGATCATAATTCTAAGAGATAAATGTCATACATATAATTGTTGATGTATATATGCTGCGAGTTTTCAAAGTACTTATTGCTGATTCTCGGTAATTGGTATGGCAGTTCTCGTTACAAGATGCGGAAGAGTATATGATAGGGTTTCAATGAATAAATATAATGATTTATCAGAGAGATTTAAGCCAAGAAGTAACGAGGTTGCTGGTATGTCTGATGGTAATATGGTGGAATATAAAAGAATTCTCCGGTATCAAAAGGGTAATCATATATATCAGGATTATAGTAAGGCTACTTCGAATGAAAAGTCGAAGTTGACTTGTTGAAGCTGTGACAAAATTTGCTACCTTGAAAAGGGATTGCAAAGTTATTTTTGTTAATAAATGCCAAAGGATCTGACGCGGCTATGTGTTAAACTTTTACTCAGTTGTCGAGAGTTTCTCAGGTGCATAACTATATGCATAAATCTTTCCTTCCGTAGATAAAGTGCGGTTGGTTCATTCTCTCGATTGAGGTCTTTTCAAGAATCATGAAAGGTTTGAACGCAGAATGTAATCGTGAAGATACAAATGAGGTTTAAGGTGAAATCAAGTGGCAAACTTGAAGAATTGTTTTGTTTCATATGTTATAGTCAATATTTTAATTCTTTTTAATTGTCCAATGTTATTAGTCTTCAGTCGATAGTCCACAGTTGACAGTCCAATAATTCATTTTCATATATAATATTCGAATTAACTAATACGTATCGTAACCCAGAGAACTCGATCATTACTGCATATAGAGTATCTATGGTGATTCCAAATAACATATATATATATGCATCGATATGATATGTCAAAACCTTGTATATGTGTCCCGATATTTAAAGTGCGTAAAATAAATACAGAAATTTAATGACAATAATTAAAGTGCGTAAAGTAAATGACAGAAATTAAATGACGATAAATAAAATTGCGAGAATATAAATTGCGATAATTAAATTGCGATATAAAATTTATTTACAATCTTTTAAGTCGAAAAGTGTTGTATTTAATATTTCCTATTCTTTTAATAATTTTTAATTGTCCATAATAGTAGTCCAATAGTCCAATAGTTCAATAGCTCCACCAAAACTAGTATATTTTAAGGAAATGGTCATATAGTAACAGTTAGCTAGGAACAGTTAACATAGTTTTAAAGTTTTACGTAGTTAATTAATTGGTTACTAATAAATTTTATTTTGTTCATTATTTTTTCTTCTTTATGCCACTTGTCAAATCTTGACTTGAGTTTTGATCGGCAGAAACTCGTATGCGAACTTTAATTTGAAATGAAAATGGTTATTCTTTGGTGAACAGATACGTATATCTGTGGAGTAAGTAGGATAGTAAATGACTGTTGAATCAGATTCGAAGAATGTACATTGTAACTCATTAATGTGAAATCTAAATATTCCTCGGGTATTACCTACCCGTTAAAATATTTTCATCATTAATAGTTTGTATGAAATACTTTTTAATCACAATCTTTATGAAAATATATATACATATATATTTTCTTCAGATGTAATCATGGATTTAGTAAGTCAATATTATATTAGACTCATTTGATTTTTCGGTTCGAGCTAGAATAAGTAATCCCTAAAACTATTAGGATCCACATATTCTCCGCAGAATATTAATGAAGTTAGGGATCAATACTTCATCGTTAATTGATGTTGGTGCTCCTTGGTATCTATGGTGCGTATGATGTTGATGTTCGTGAGACAAATTGTGAAATTGAGGCTTGGGATGCGGATGTTGTTGTTGGTGGTACTGTTGGTGCTAGTGATGTTGCTGAAGCTGGTACATTTTGCACCATAAATTTTAAGGCTACAACTCGATTGCGAAGTTCGTTGACTTCTTCTATTATTCCGGGATGATTGTCGGTCGGAACGAGCGAATGCATAAGGTTTTGAAGTTGAGATAGTATATAATTATGGCGAGATATTCGAGTAATGAGGGTGAAAATAGTGTTTCGGATTGGTTCACCGGTGAGTGCTACAGGTTCTTCGCTAAGAGGGCAATTTGGTTGGTGTAAAGGATCTCCGTCTTCATGTCTCCATTGATTGAGTCGACTACGAACTCATTATATGAATTGGGGATGGATGATTGGTTGATTCATTCTGGTGATACTGCTTTCGGAGCTTAGGTAATTATCCATGTCGGAATAACTGTCGGAATAACTATCGGAATAGCTATCGAAATCTGAGGGACTCAAATTGGTTGAGAGATTCATCTCGTACGATCAGATGAAGGATTTTCGATAAGAAATAGATTATAGGATGTAGATTAGTACTCTACAATACATAATTTACATATGCATATATAATACTAAAATCTCATAAATTACGGAGGAATCTACGGAATCTGTCAGGCAAAACCTACAGTAACAGATATGCTAAGATATGGATTAGCAGATACGCTAAGATACGAATTTTGTCTATACACTATTCATGCAATCATTGTAGTAAGATGTGTATAGACTAAGAATGATAAGCAGTTAATTTCCTAAGGATGATAAAAGATGATTTCCGACAAAAATGATAAGCAAAACTTTTGACATGCAAACACGGTCGAAGTCCAGACTTTCTAATGCATCCTAACAACTATCAGTTAGACACACTAATGCAAGACCTGGTTCACTAAGACCACCGCTCTGATACCAACTGTAAATGAAATGTCCCATTCTTATTGATTAAAAACGTTCCATATTAATTGATTTCGTTGCGAGGTTTTGACCTCTATATGAGACGTTTTTCAAAGACTGCATTCATTTTTAAAACAAACCATAACCTTTATTTCATAAATAAAGGTTTAAAAAGCTTTGCGTAGATTATCAAATAATGATAATCTAAAATATCCTGTTTACACACGACCATTACATAATGGTTTACAATACAAATATGTTACATCAAAATCAGTTTCTTGAATGCAGTTTTTACACAATATCATACAAACATGGACTCCAAATCTTGTCCTTATTTTAGTATGCAATAGTGGA
This sequence comes from Rutidosis leptorrhynchoides, assembly GCF_046630445.1. Taxonomy (NCBI): domain Eukaryota; kingdom Viridiplantae; phylum Streptophyta; class Magnoliopsida; order Asterales; family Asteraceae; genus Rutidosis; species Rutidosis leptorrhynchoides. Next base: position 248,747,421 of record NC_092338.1, on the reverse strand, counting down.
AGCTCTTAGTATTCACCTGAGAATAGACATGCTTTAAATGTCAACAAAAATGTTGGTGAGTTATAGGTTTAACCTATATATATCAAATCGTAACAATAGACCACAAGATTTCATATTTCAATACACATCCCATACATAGAGATAAAAATCATTCATATGGTGAACACCTGGTAACCGACATTAACAAGATGCATATATATAAGAATATCCCCATCATTCCGGGACACCCTTCGGATATGATATAAATTTCGAAGTACTAAAGCATCCGGTACTTTGGATGGGGTTTGTTAGGCCCAATAGATCTATCTTTAGGATTCGCGTCAATTAGGGTGTCTGTTCCCTAATTCTTAGATTACCAGACTTAATAAAAATGGGCATATTCGATTTCGATAATTCAACCATAGAATGTAGTTTCACGTACTTGTGTCTATTTTGTAAATCATTTATAAAACCTGCATGTATTCTCATCCCAAAAATATTAGATTTTAAAAGTGGGACTATAACTCACTTTCACAGATTTTTACTTCATTGGGAAGTAAGACTTGGCCACTGGTTGATTCACGAACCTATAACAATATATACATATATATCAAAGTATGTTTAAAATATATTTACAACACTTTTAATATATTTTGATGTTTTAAGTTTATTAAGTCAGCTGTCCTCGTTAGTAACCTACAACTAGTTGTCCACAGTTAGATGTACAGAAATAAATCGATAAATATTATCTTGAATCAATCCACGACCCAGTGTATACGTATCTCAGTATTGATCACAACTCAAACTATATATATTTTGGAATCAACCTCAACCCTGTATAGCTAACTCCAACATTCACATATAGAGTGTCTATGGTTGTTCCGAAATATATATAGATGTGTCGACATGATAGGTCGAAACATTGTATACGTGTCTATGGTATCTCAAGATTACATAATATACAATACAAGTTGATTAAGTTATGGTTGGAATAGATTTGTTACCAATTTTCACGTAGCTAAAATGAGAAAAATTATCTAATCTTGTTTTACCCATAACTTCTTCATTTTAAATCCGTTTTGAGTGAATCAAATTGCTATGGTTTCATATTGAACTATATTTTATGAATCTAAACAGAAAAAGTATAGGTTTATTGTCGGAAAAATAAGTTACAAGTCATTTTTGTAAATGTAGTCATTTCAGTCGAAAGTACGACGTCTAGATGACCATTTTAGAAAACATACTTCCACTTTGAGTTTAACCATAATTTTTGGATATAGTTTCATGTTCATAATAAAAATCATTTTCCCAGAATAACAACTTTTAAATCAAAGTTTGTCATAGTTTTTAATTAACTAACCCAAAACAGCCCGCGGTGTTACTACGACGGCGTAAATCAGGTTTTACGGTGTTTTTCGTGTTTCCAGGTTTTAAATCATTAAGTTAGCATATCATATAGATATAGAACATGTGTTTAGTTGATTTTAAAAGTCAAGTTAGAAGGATTAACTTTTATTTGCGAACAAGTTTAAAATTAACTAAACTATGTTCTAGTGATTACAAGTTTAAACCTTCGAATAAGATAGCTTTATATGTATGAATCGAATGATGTTATGAACATCATTACTACCTTAAGTTCCTTGGATAAACCTACTGGAAAAGAGAAAAGTGGATCTAGCTTCAATGGATCCTTGGATGGCTCGAAGTTCTTGAAGCAGAATCATGACACGAAAACAAGTTCAAGTAAGATCATCACTTGAAATAAGATTGTTATAGTTATAGAAATTGAACCAAAGTTTGAATATGATTATTACCTTGTATTAGAATGATAACCTACTGTAAGAAACAAAGATTTCTTGAGGTTGGATGATCACCTTACAAGATTGGAAGTGAGCTAGCAAACTTGAAAGTATTCTTGATTTTATGTAACTAGAACTTTTGGAATTTATGAAGAACACTTAGAACTTAAAGATAGAACTTGAGAGAGATTAATTAGATGAAGAAAATTGAAGAATTAAAGTGTTTGTAGTTGTTTTTGGTCGTTGGTGTATGGATTAGATATAAAGGATATGTAATTTTGTTTTCATGTAAATAAGTCATGAATGATTACTCATATTTTTGTAATTTTATGAGATATTTCATGCTAGTTGCCAAATGATGGTTCCCACATGTGTTAGGTGACTCACATGGGCTGCTAAGAGCTGATCATTGGAGTGTATATACCAATAGTACATACATCTAAAAGCTGTGTATTGTACGAGTACGAATACGGGTGCATACGAGTAGCATTGTTGATGAAACTGAACGAGGATGTAATTGTAAGAATTTTTGTTAAGTAGAAGTATTTTGATAAGTGTATTGAAGTCTTTCAAAAGTGTATAAATACATATTAAAACACTACATGTATATACATTTTAACTGAGTCGTTAAGTCATCGTTAGTCGTTACATGTAAGTGTTGTTTTGAAACCTTTAGGTTAACGATCTTGTTAAATGTTGTTAACCCAATGTTTATAATATCAAATAAGATTTTAAATTATTATATTATCATGATATTATCATGTATGAATATCTCTTAATAGGATATATATACATTAAATGTCTTTACAACGATAATCGTTACATATATGTCTCGTTTAAAAATCATTAAGTTAGTAGTCTTGTTTTTACATATGTAGTTTATTGTTAATATACTTAATGATATGTTTACTTATCATAGTATCATGTTAACTATATATATATATCCATATATATGTCATCATATAGTTTTTACAAGTTTTAACGTTCGTGAATCACCGGTCAACTTGGGTGGTCAATTGCCTATATGAAACATATTTCAATTAATCAAGTCTTAACAAGTTTGATTGCTTAACATGTTGGAAACATTTAATCATGTAAATATCAATCTCAATTAATATATATAAACATGGAAAAGTTCGGGTCACTACAGTACCTACCCGTTAAATAAATTTCGTCCCGAAATTTTAAGATGTTGAAGGTGTTGACGAATCTTCTGGAAATAGATGCGGGTATTTCTTCTTCATCTGATCTTCACGCTCCCAGGTGAACTCAGGTCCTCTACGAGCATTTCATCGAACCTTAACAATTGGTATCTTGTTTTGCTTAAGTCTTTTAACCTCACGATCCATTATTTCGACGGGTTCTTCGATGAATTGGAGTTTTTCGTTGATTTGGATTTCATCTAACGGAATAGTGAGATCTTCTTTAGCAAAACATTTCTTCAAATTCGAGACGTGGAAAGTGTTATGTACAGCCGCGAGTTGTTGAGGTAACTCAAGTCGGTAAGCTACTGGTCCGACACGATCAATAATCTTTAATGGTCCAATATACCTTGGATTTAATTTCCCTCGTTTACCAAATCGAACAACGCCTTTCAAAGGTGCAACTTTAAGCAAGACCATCTCTCCAATTTCAAATTCTATATCTTTTCTTTTAATGTCAGCGTAGCTCTTTTGTCGACTTTGGGCGGTTTTCAACCGTTGTTGAATTTGGATGATCTTCTCGGTAGTTTCTTGTATAATCTCCGGACCCGTATTCTGTCTATCCCCCACTTCACTCCAAAAAATCGTAGACCTGCACTTTCTACCATAAAGTGCTTCAAACGGCGCCATCTCAATGCTTGAATGGTAGCTGTTGTTGTTGGAAAATTCTGCTAACGGTAGATGTCGTTCCCAATTGTTTCCGAAATCAATAACACATGCTCGTAGCATGTCTTCAAGCGTTTGTATCGTCCTTTCACTCTGCCCATCAGTTTGTGGATGATAGGCAGTACTCATATCTAGACGAGTTCCTAATGCTTGCTGTAATGTCTGCCAGAATCTTGAAATAAATCTACCATCCCTATCAGAGATAATAGAGATTGGTATTCCATGTCTGGAGATGACTTCCTTCAAATACAGTCGTGCTAACTTCTCCATCTTGTCATCTTCTCTTATTGGCAGGAAGTGTGCTGATTTGGTGAGACGATCAACTATTACCCAAATAGTATCAAAACCACTTGCAGTCCTTGGCAATTTAGTGATGAAATCCATGGTAATGTTTTCCCATTTCCATTCCGGAATTTCGGGTTGTTGAAGTAGACCTGATGGTTTCTGATGCTCAGCTTTGACCTTAGAACACGTCAAACATTCTCCTACGTATTTAGCAACATCGGCTTTCATACCCGGCCACCAAAAATGTTTCTTGAGATCCTTGTACATCTTCCCCGTTCCAGGATGTATTGAGTATCTGGTTTTATGAGCTTCTCTAAGTACCATTTCTCTCATATCTCCAAATTTTGGTACCCAAATCCTTTCAGCCCTATACCGGGTTCCGTCTTCCCGATTATTAAGATGCTTCTCCGATCCTTTGGGTATTTCATCCTTTAAATTTCCCTCTTTTAAAACTCCTTGTTGCTCCTCCTTTATTTGAGTAGTAAGGTTATTATGAATCATTATATTCATAGATTTTACTCGAATGGGTTCTCTGTCCTTCCTGCTCAAGGCATCGGCTACCACATTTGCCTTCCCCGGGTGGTAACGAATCTCAAAGTCGTAATCATTCAATAATTCAATCCACCTACGCTGCCTCATATTCAGTTGTTTCTGATTAAATATGTGTTGAAGACTTTTATGGTCGGTATATATAATACTTTTGACCCCATATAAGTAGTGCTTCCAAGTCTTTAATGCAAAAACAACCACGCCTAATTCCAAATCATGCGTCGCATAAGCAATCACCTTCATTCGTTGCATTAATACACAACCAAGACCTTGCTTTGATGCGTCACAATAAATCACAAAATCATCATTCCCTTCAGGCAATGACAATATAGGTGCCGTAGTTAGCTTTTTCTTCAATAACTGAAACGCTTTCTCTTGTTCATCATTCCATTCAAATTTCTTCCCTTTATGCGTTAATGCAGTCAAGGGTTTTGCTATTCTGGAAAAGTCTTGGATGAACCTTCTGTAGTAACCAGCTAGTCCTAAAAACCGGCGTATGTGTTTCGGAGTTTTCGGGGTTTCCCACTTTTCAACAGTTTCTATCTTTGCCGGATCCACCTTAATACCTTCTTTGTTCACTATGTGACCGAGGAATTGAACTTCTTCCAACCAAAATGCACACTTTGAAAACTTAGCGTACAATTCTTCCTTCCTCAATACTTCTAACACCTTTCTCAAATGTTCACCGTGTTCTTGGTCATTCTTTGAGTAAATAAGTATGTCATCAATGAAAACAATGACAAACTTGTCAAGGTATGGTCCACACACTCGGTTCATAAGGTCCATGAACACAGCTGGTGCATTAGTTAAACCAAACGGCATGACCATAAAATCGTAATGACCGTAACGTGTTCTAAAAGCAGTCTTTGGAATATCATCTTCTTTCACCCGCATTTGATGATACCCGGAACGTAAGTCAATCTTTGAATAAACAGACGAGCCTTGTAGTTGATCAAATAAGTCGTCGATTCTCGGTAGTGGGTTGTAGCGACCCGACCAAATCGTCATTGACGGCGCCGACTACTTAGGTCCCGTTACGTGGTCGTAGTCCCTATATGAGACTCGTTTGACCAAAATTATGTCGCATTCTTTTGAAAGGTACAAGACTTGCAAGTTTAGTTTACAAAACCGTTCGACAACAAGTCTAAGTTTACAAAAGTCATAAAGTATAAATGAAATAACTTGCGACATAATATAAGTTGAAAAACACAGTTGCTATAAATAGCGTAAGTATGTAAACAATATGTTTGAATCCAAAGGTGCTATCACTAGCGTATGTATGTATGTATCTTGACTCCAAGCAAATAATCAGAGTGTATGCATGTATGCTTGACCCCAAGCAAGTATGAGTGTACGCGGAAGCATGTATCAAATAGCCAAGTATGAACCTGAGAAACATATAGAAAACTGTCAACGAAAAACGTTGGTGAGATCATAAAGGTATTTGTAAACGTATACTTGAACCACAATAGTTTGTATAGATGATTATCCAAATCGTATTTATTCCGAAGAATGTAGTTTGTATTACGAGCACCCAATTACCAAAGCTTAACTGAATCTTCCCTCTGAATTTTGAATATAGTGTTAGAACATACACTATGCACGTTGAAATTATATTTCATCCACTAACGGTAGCGAACCGTCTGAATGAGGGTTCGTTAAACCCGTATGGCCACACAACATAATCACTCGCTTACACTTACACCCTGCAAGTGGAACTAATGATAATTGGATTGAGGACTTTTGTTCTAACTCGTCTGTATCTTTGCTCTTGTATTCGCATTTGTATCCAAAGTATGAAAGTATAAACCGTATAAATGTATATAAAGTATATGTTTCTCAGCCCACGATTTAAAAGTATAAAAGTATTTGCAAAGGTGGGACTATGATCTCACCTCGAGTGCACGAGTAATAAATGTACTTCACAAAGTAAACGTGTGCATGAATGTTGCTTAGCCTTGACCTAAACAAGTAAATTGTATCAATTAACCGGTTACGACACAAGGTCGGGTGAAATGTGTTCAATTAGTCCTATGGCTCGTTACGACTCGAATAGTATAGCATGTGAATCACGTTGTCAAGTTTCATGCAAGAATCAAGTATAAAAACATGTTAGAACGATTGTAATAAAGTTTGAGTTGACATTTCAAAACCTTACCATTAGAAAGGAAATCTTATTACGTTTCCAACGATATTTGATTCATCGAAAACGGAGTTACGGTCAAAAAGTTATGGCCAAAACAAGTTTGCTGAAGTTCGGATGAAACAGGCAATTGTCGCGGCGCGACAAATTGCTCCGCGGCGCGACAAATGCCTATTTTGAAGGTCAGAAAGCCTGAAAAACATGTTCTAAAATCACCCTTTGGGCCACGGCGCGACAAATTGCTCCGCGGCGCGACAAATAACGTGGTCTGGTGCCTGGTCAGTTTCAAAAGTTCAAGTCTTGATCAAAACTTCAAACAACCATAAAACGCAAACCGTAAACAACTAGAAGACGTATCTTATACCGTTGGAAAGCTCTTTTGACAAGGAACACAACTAAGCACTTATCATCAAACAAAAACAACATTTTCCATAACCGATTTCTCGTCAAGTGATCATTTAAAAGTCCATTTTCAAAGTTTCAAGTTCATCAATTGCATTTTAAGTTTCGGGAATCCAATTCACACATATGATATGCCGTTTTGAAGGTAATGAAGTATACATTACTACTAAACACTAACAATTAACATTCCATGGCATTTAAGCATCCAAAAGTTCATGTCAAGAACTATCAAACCCTAGTCAAACATCACAAAATCATTAATCGGGTTTTTGAAGTTTTCTTAATCAACCTACGCATCAAAACGAAGCTAGTGATACTAGTAACACAATTAAAACATGCACTTTAACAATCTAACAACATTAACTCATCCAAAATCAAGGATTAAGCAAACCCATTTCAAGTTCATGCTAGCTACTCCAAAAACAACAAATCGAGCAAACCAAACATATATTCATGTTAGACTTGAGCCATAGACACTAACTAACACCATTTCAAATCAAAAACACGAATTTAGAGAAATCTAGAGTTTTAGAAATGTTACCCAAACGAGATGAGGTTGGTATCAAATTGTAGAGGATGAAGAGAGGATTCCAAATATGTAATTTGTTTTGAAGTTTGCTTCCCGATCCGAATTTAGATGATGATTTATGTTTGTGTTCTTGAGAGAAAAAAAAGAAAGAAAGAAAGAAGAAGAAATGGATGAATGAGGGGTGGAGGTGGTGAGTGGTTGACTAGTCAACTACTAGCCACCTCTTTGGTCAAGTGGCGGAACTAGTCCCTCAAGTTTCAGAGCGGGTGCGGGAATTAACCAAACGAATATTTTTAAAACGCAAGTTAACGAGAGATGTTATAATTAAATGACGGAATTATTATGAACGTTAGTCAACGGAGACTACGAATTTAAACACGAAAGATTATTATAAAAAAAAAAGACGGTGTTAAAAATAAATTTAACGGAAAAACGCGGGATGTTACATTATCCACACCTCAAAAGAAATTTCGTCCCGAAATTTAGTTGGAAGTAGTAGTTGTTGAATCTTACTCGAGATCTTGCGTTGTAAATTCTACGAATAAGTGAAGGTACGTCCTTGAGTATTTCCACGAATTTTGACGGTCGGGATCATATGTTGTTTTAAGGTTTGGCTTCCATGATTCATGGTTTCAATCGGTCCTCCTAGGAAGTGAGGTTTATCGTCGATAGTGAGTTCATCAAAGGAGATAACAAGTTCTCGTTTCGCAAAACACGTCTTTGAGTTGATACATCGAATGTAGGATAAACGGAGACTCAAAATGGGTCGGAAAATCTAAACGGCTAGCAACGGGTCCAAAACTCCCCAAGATTTCAAAAGGATTAAAATATCACGAATTTTGTTTTCTATGTTTCCCGAAACGGATTGCACCTTTCCAAGGTGCGACTCTTAACTTGACGCGGTTTCCCACGTGGAATTTGAAATGTTTACGTCTAAATCGGCGTAGCTCATTTGGCGACAACGAGTCGTGTTGGGTCTTTCTTGGATATGGATAAGTTTTCTCGGTCGCTCATGCATAATCCCGGTCCCGGTGAATTGGTCATCGTTTACTTGGTTCGACAAAAGGAGAATGACGTTTCCGGTCACATGTGGTCTCAAAAGGAGTGACGTTAAAACTCGAATGAAAATCATTGTAGTATGAGGATTCGGTTAAAGGAAAATACTTTTCTCAAGTAAATTTGAAGTTAGTAATACAAATTCGTATTACGGTTTCCAAGGTTTGAATCATATGTTTGCTTGGTCCGTTGGTTTGCGGATGATACGCGGTACCCATGTTTAAACGTGGTCCCGAGGCTTTTTGTAAGGTACTCCAAAATCTAGAAGTGAAACGAGGATCTCAGTCCAAAACGGAGTACATTCCGTAAGGTATATTTAGACAAGTTTGTTAGGACAAGTTTCTCAAGAAAATTCGCGTCGCGAAAGATTTATCAGTTTCCAAAAACGTTCGTCGGGGCAAGTCCTCATCGGTTTCTGAAAGAAAAACGTTCGTCGGAACTATTCACCCTCTAGGTGAATACTAGTATAACGTGGAGAGTCTCTCTCCATTGGGAATTTAGAATAAGGACCTCCTGAACCGGAAGTACGAGGGTGATGCAAAAGAAGTTTCCGCCTCGGTGCGAGCATAACGAGTAAATCGTAATTAGTCAATAAAACTGTGCGAGGACGAGATAGTATACACGTGTAACATACGGTTGAAGTCGAGAGGAATCGGTAATTCATTCGGAAGCATAAGTATAGTTCGACAAAAGTCGAAGGGGTGTCCCCGGTATGGTTGTTATCAATATTCTCGGAGTTTTCGGATGTCCAAACATGAAAGGATGAAGTCATGTACATGGCACATGGTGGTGTTTAGGTTGATCGAGTCTAACCACCATCACGCGTCACTAGAACTTTGGTATGTCTTACCGTAATATAACCACGTTGATCGAGTGTCGTTATATTACGCCAAATCATACTTCCATTCCCACATCACTCCATGAGTTCAAGTTCGTGTCATCGTGAAAATCTAAAATGAACAAAATGTAACGACGTCTCAAACATGATTCGTATTGAATCGAAAGAATTAGTGCAACTCTAAAGATGCGTTCCCCGAGGGAAGTGTATAAGTGATTGTTCACGTCAAAGCGGTTCGAATCAGACAATAAAGTAGTTAGGTATGAAAAGAGTAACGAGTCATGATAGCGAGTAGTACGCAACCGTAGCGATAAATAGTGATGACGATACTCACCTAGAGTAGTGACAGTGACTTTACAATACTCATGGATAGTAAGCTAAGACGGGGTGGATAACAACCAAAGAATTTGAGTTCCCGAGCTAGAGTAGCTAACGAAGTCGCGGTCATCCGTACGCGTATGAATCTTGAATTCACGTGTGTTACCAAAAAGTGGCGGAATACGAGTTCGTAGGATGAAGGTTGGGTACCATTAAAAAGTTTGCCTAAGAATGATTCAAGTATAATGCACAAGTAGTCAAGTAAGTGCTATCTATAGCAAATGTATGTCAGAATGCAAATGCTAACTATCCGGTTGTAGTCTAGACTCACTAATGCGTCCTAACGACTCTGTTAGACACACTAATGCACGTCCTAGTTCCCTACAACCAACGCTCTGATACCATCTGTAGCGACCCTGCAAGTAGCTACAGATGGGGTAGAAACCCACCCAGTGCCTTTCCAGCTAACCGCTTGGTGACCACTGAGTGTACCTCAGACACTGATTTTACGGCCCGCATTTCTGCCAAACTGCCAACCCTCAAATTCCAAGGGATCGCAAGGGGTAAGAGCCAATGCTTCGTCACAGGTAACACTGTGAGAACCCCCTCTACGATTAACCCGCCAAAAAGCATAGTCCGTATGGGTGCCCGGCCTGACAGCCGGCGCGCGTGACTACCTTTACGGCTAAGGTTAAACCAGCTCTGATACCATCTGTAGCGACCCGACCAAATCGTCATTGACGGCGCCGACTACTTAGGTCCCGTTACGTGGTCGTAGTCCCTATATGAGACTCGTTTGACCAAAATTATGTCGCATTCTTTTGAAAGGTACAAGACTTGCAAGTTTAGTTTACAAAACCGTTCGACAACAAGTCTAAGTTTACAAAAGTCATAAAGTATAAATGAAATAACTTGCGACATAATATAAGTTGAAAAACACAGTTGCTATAAATAGCGTAAGTATGTAAACAATATGTTTGAATCCAAAGGTGCTATCACTAGCGTATGTATGTATGTATCTTGACTCCAAGCAAATAATCAGAGTGTATGCATGTATGCTTGACCCCAAGCAAGTATGAGTGTACGCGGAAGCATGTATCAAATAGCCAAGTATGAACCTGAGAAACATATAGAAAACTGTCAACGAAAAACGTTGGTGAGATCATAAAGGTATTTGTAAACGTATACTTGAACCACAATAGTTTGTATAGATGATTATCCAAATCGTATTTATTCCGAAGAATGTAGTTTGTATTACGAGCACCCAATTACCAAAGCTTAACTGAATCTTCCCTCTGAATTTTGAATATAGTGTTAGAACATACACTATGCACGTTGAAATTATATTTCATCCACTAACGGTAGCGAACCGTCTGAATGAGGGTTCGTTAAACCCGTATGGCCACACAACATAATCACTCGCTTACACTTACACCCTGCAAGTGGAACTAATGATAATTGGATTGAGGACTTTTGTTCTAACTCGTCTGTATCTTTGCTCTTGTATTCGCATTTGTATCCAAAGTATGAAAGTATAAACCGTATAAATGTATATAAAGTATATGTTTCTCAGCCCACGATTTAAAAGTATAAAAGTATTTGCAAAGGTGGGACTATGATCTCACCTCGAGTGCACGAGTAATAAATGTACTTCACAAAGTAAACGTGTGCATGAATGTTGCTTAGCCTTGACCTAAACAAGTAAATTGTATCAATTAACCGGTTACGACACAAGGTCGGGTGAAATGTGTTCAATTAGTCCTATGGCTCGTTACGACTCGAATAGTATAGCATGTGAATCACGTTGTCAAGTTTCATGCAAGAATCAAGTATAAAAACATGTTAGAACGATTGTAATAAAGTTTGAGTTGACATTTCAAAACCTTACCATTAGAAAGGAAATCTTATTACGTTTCCAACGATATTTGATTCATCGAAAACGGAGTTACGGTCAAAAAGTTATGGCCAAAACAAGTTTGCTGAAGTTCGGATGAAACAGGCAATTGTCGCGGCGCGACAAATTGCTCCGCGGCGCGACAAATGCCTATTTTGAAGGTCAGAAAGCCTGAAAAACATGTTCTAAAATCACCCTTTGGGCCACGGCGCGACAAATTGCTCCGCGGCGCGACAAATAACGTGGTCTGGTGCCTGGTCAGTTTCAAAAGTTCAAGTCTTGATCAAAACTTCAAACAACCATAAAACGCAAACCGTAAACAACTAGAAGACGTATCTTATACCGTTGGAAAGCTCTTTTGACAAGGAACACAACTAAGCACTTATCATCAAACAAAAACAACATTTTCCATAACCGATTTCTCGTCAAGTGATCATTTAAAAGTCCATTTTCAAAGTTTCAAGTTCATCAATTGCATTTTAAGTTTCGGGAATCCAATTCACACATATGATATGCCGTTTTGAAGGTAATGAAGTATACATTACTACTAAACACTAACAATTAACATTCCATGGCATTTAAGCATCCAAAAGTTCATGTCAAGAACTATCAAACCCTAGTCAAACATCACAAAATCATTAATCGGGTTTTTGAAGTTTTCTTAATCAACCTACGCATCAAAACGAAGCTAGTGATACTAGTAACACAATTAAAACATGCACTTTAACAATCTAACAACATTAACTCATCCAAAATCAAGGATTAAGCAAACCCATTTCAAGTTCATGCTAGCTACTCCAAAAACAACAAATCGAGCAAACCAAACATATATTCATGTTAGACTTGAGCCATAGACACTAACTAACACCATTTCAAATCAAAAACACGAATTTAGAGAAATCTAGAGTTTTAGAAATGTTACCCAAACGAGATGAGGTTGGTATCAAATTGTAGAGGATGAAGAGAGGATTCCAAATATGTAATTTGTTTTGAAGTTTGCTTCCCGATCCGAATTTAGATGATGATTTATGTTTGTGTTCTTGAGAGAAAAAAAAGAAAGAAAGAAAGAAGAAGAAATGGATGAATGAGGGGTGGAGGTGGTGAGTGGTTGACTAGTCAACTACTAGCCACCTCTTTGGTCAAGTGGCGGAACTAGTCCCTCAAGTTTCAGAGCGGGTGCGGGAATTAACCAAACGAATATTTTTAAAACGCAAGTTAACGAGAGATGTTATAATTAAATGACGGAATTATTATGAACGTTAGTCAACGGAGACTACGAATTTAAACACGAAAGATTATTATAAAAAAAAAAGACGGTGTTAAAAATAAATTTAACGGAAAAACGCGGGATGTTACATGGGTAGTGGTTCTTGATGGTAAGTTTGTTCAACTCTCGGTAGTCGATACACAACCTGAATGTACCATCTTTCTTCTTGACAAACAAAACAGGAGCTCCCCACGGTGATGTGCTTGGTCGAATGAAACCACGCTCTAAAAGTTCTTGTAATTGGCTTTGCAGTTCTTTCATCTCGCTGGGTGCGAGTCTGTAAGGAGCACGAGCTATTGGTGCAGCTCCTGGTACAAGATCTATTTGAAATTCAACGGATCGATGTGGGGGTAATCCCGGTAATTCTTTCGAAAATACATCGGGAAATTCTTTTGAAATGGGAACATCATTGATGCTCTTTTCTTCAGTTTGTACTTTCTTGACGTGTGCTAGAACAGCATAGCAACCTTTTCTTATTAGTTTTTGTGCCTTCAAATTACTAATAATATGTAGCTTCGTGTTGCCCTTTTCTCTGTACACCATTAAGGGTTTTCCTTTTTCTCGTATAATGCGAATTGCATTTTTGTAACAAACGATCTCTGCTTTCACCTCTTTCAACCAGTCCATACCGATTATCACATCAAAACTCCCTAACTCTACTGGTATCAAATCAATCTTAAATGTTTCGCTAACCAGTTTAATTTCTCGATTCCGACATATATTATCTGCTGAAATTAATTTACCATTTGCTAATTCGAGTAAAAATTTACTATCCAAAGGCGTCAATGGACAACTTAATTTAGCACAAAAATCTCTACTCATATAGCTTCTATCCGCACCCGAATCAAATAAAACGTAAGCAGAATTATTATCAATAAGAAACGTACCCGTAACAAGCTCCGGGTCTTCCTGTGCCTCTGCCGCATTAATATTGAAAACTCTTCCGCGGCCTTGTCCATTCGTGTTCTCCTGGTTCGGGCAATTTCTAATAATGTGGCCCGGTTTTCCACATTTATAACAAACTACATTGGCATAACTTGCTCTGACACTACTTGCTCCGCCATTACTCGTTCCGACACCATTTGTTCCTTTCGTTCTATTAACCCCTGGTCCGTAGACCTCACACTTCGCCGCGCTATGACCATTTCTTTTACACTTGTTGCAAAATTTGGTGCAGAACCCCGAGTGATACTTTTCACACCTTTGGCATAGCTGCTTCTGATTGTTGTTGTTGTTGCGGTTATTATTGTTGTTGGGATGATTGTTGTAGTTGCTGTTGTTGTTGTTGTTGTTGTTGTTGTTGTTGTTGTTGTTGTTGTTGTTGTTGTTGTTGGGCCGTTTGTTGTAGTTGCGATTGATGTTGCGATTGTTGGGATAATTGTTGCGATTATTGTTGTAATTGCTGTTGTTGTTGTATTGGTGATTCTTATCACCGTTTTCCTCCCACTTTCTTTTGACTTGCTTCACATTGGCCTCTTCAGCAGTCTGTTCTTTAATTCTTTCTTCAATCTGGTTCACTAGTTTGTGAGCCATTCTACATGCCTGTTGTATGGAGGCGGGCTCGTGTGAACTTATATCTTCTTGGATTCTTTCCGGTAATCCTTTCACAAACGCGTCGATCTTCTCTTCCTCATCTTCGAATGCTCCCGAACACAATAGGCACAATTCTGTGAATCGTCTTTCGTACGTGGTAATATCAAATCCTTGGGTTCGTAACCCTCTAAGTTCTGTCTTGAGCTTATTGACCTCGGTTCTAGGACGGTACTTCTCGTTCATCAAGTTCTTGAATGCTGACCACGGTAGTGCGTACGCATCGTCTTGTCCCACTTGCTCTAGATAGGTATTCCACCATGTTAACGCAGAACATGTGAAGGTATGCGTAGCGTACTTCACTTTGTCCTCTTCAGTACACTTACTTATGGCAAACACCGATTCGACCTTCTCGGTCCACCGTTTCAATCCGATCGGTCCTTCGGTTCCATCAAATTCCAAAGGTTTGCAGGAAGTGAATTCTTTGTAGGTGCATCCTACACGATTTCCTGTACTGCTAGATCCAAGGTTATTGTTGGTATGTAGCGCATCCTGTACTGCGGCTATGTTTGAAGCTAGAAAAGTACGGAATTCCTCTTCATTCATATTCACGGTGTGTCGAGTAGTCGGTGCCATTTCCTTCAAAATAGTCAAATGGAACAAGTTAATCATACAGAATATTAAGAGTAGTTAATAGTATTTCGTAGCATAATATGAACTCATTTATAAAAGCTTTTTCTTCATATTAGCGTTTTATAAGTTTAAATTCGGGTAGTACCTACCCGTTAAGTTCATACTTAGTAGCTAATATACAATTCAACTACTACAATTCTATATGAAAAACTGATTATAATAATATTTCGCGTTCAAACTTTTACACAATATTTTACAAACTTACAATACCGCTTATTTTACATAAAGCATGAAATATAGCACACAATAACTTTGATACAAGATAGTGGTGAAGATAATTCTAGCTAGTACACAAGTCATTCAGCAAAGGCAATAAAGACACGTAATTCATACGTCCAGAAACAAGTCATGCATTTTGGTTTTACTAGGACTACTTCCCATCCTTGGTCTTATGGAACATAACCGTTATGGCCGTTGATAAGACAGCGTGTTGTAACGTTGTCAAAGGGACGAGGGTTACGTAATGACCAACAGTCTCGTAATAACCTAAAAACCTCATTTCTTACCCCAATTACCGACTCCGTCACTTGTGGGAACGTTTTGTTTAATAGTTGTAGCCCGATGTTCTTGTTCTCACTTTAGTGAGAAGTGAACATTACTAACCCGTAAGCATAACATGCTTCTTTATGTTGCATGTTAGCCACTTTTTCTAAATCACGAAGTCCTATATTCGGATATACTGAGTCAAAATAATTTCTTAACCCGTTGCGTAAAATAGCATTTGGGTTCCCCGCAATATATGCGTCAAAGTAAACACATCGTAACTTATGGATTTCCCAATGTGATATCCCCCATCTTTCGAACGAAAGCCTCTTATAAACCAAGACATTCTTGGAACGTTCTTCGAATGTCTTACAAACTGATCTCGCCTTAAATAGTTGTGCCGAGGAATTCTGACTGACCCTAGACAAGATTTCATCAATCATGTCTCCGGGTAGGTCTCTTAAAATATTGGGTTGTCTATCCATTTTGTGTTTTTATACTTTAAAATAGACAAGAGTTAGATTCATAAAAAAAATACTTATTAATACAAGCAATTTTTACATATATCATAAAGCATAGGCACACTATATTACATATATTACACCACACGAATACAACTATCTTATTCCGACTCGCTCGTTTCTTCTTGTTCGGTTTTGGTTCGTTTTGCCAAGTTTCTAGGGATATATGATGTTCCCCTAATACGAGCCGTCGTTGTCCACATTGGTTTAGAAAAACCTGGTGGTTTAGAGGTTCCCGGGTTATTGTTACAACTTAAGGACTTCGGGGGTTGACGATACATATAAAGTTCATCGGGGTTGGAATTAGATTTCTCTATTTTTATGCCCTTTCCCTTATTATTTTCTTTTACCTTTTTAAATTCAGTTGGTGTAATTTCTATAACATCATCGGAATTCTCGTCGGAATCCGATTCATCGGAGAATTGGTAATCCTCCCAATATTTTGCTTCCTTGGCGGAAACACCATTGACCATAATTAACCTTGGTCGGTTGGTTGAGGATTTTCTTTTACTTAACCGTTTTATTATTTCCCCCACCGGTTATATTTCTTCATCCGGTTCCGATTCTTCTTCCGGTTCCTATTCTTCTTCCGGTTCCGACTCTTCTTCCGGTTCCTCTTCGGGAACTTGTGAATCAGTCCACGAATCATTCCAATTTACATTTGACTCTTCATTATTATTAGGTGAGTCAATGGGACTTTTTCTAGAGGTAGACATCTATCACATAATATCAAACACGTTAAGAGATTAATATATCACATAATATTCATATGTTAAAAATATATAGTTTCCAACAAACATGTTAAGCAATCATTTTTAAAGAAAACACGGTCGAAGTCCAGACTCACTAATGCATCCTAACAAACTCGATAAGACACACTAATGCAAATTTTCTGGTTCTCTAAGACCAACGCTCGGATACCAACTGAAATGTCCCATTCTTATTGATTAAAAACGTTCCATATTAATTGATTTCGTTGCGAGGTTTTGACCTCTATATGAGACGTTTTTCAAAGACTGCATTCATTTTTAAAACAAACCATAACCTTTATTTCATAAATAAAGGTTTAAAAAGCTTTGCGTAGATTATCAAATAATGATAATCTAAAATATCCTGTTTACACACGACCATTACATAATGGTTTACAATACAAATATGTTACATCAAAATCAGTTTCTTGAATGCAGTTTTTACACAATATCATACAAACATGGACTCCAAATCTTGTCCTTATTTTAGTATGCAATAGCGGAAGCTCTTAGTATTCACCTGAGAATAAACATGCTTTAAATGTCAACAAAAATGTTGGTGAGTTATAGGTTTAACCTATATATATCAAATCGTAACAATAGACCACAAGATTTCATATTTTAATACACATCCCATACATAGAGATAAAAATCATTCATATGGTGAACACCTGGTAACCGACATTAACAAGATGCATATATATAAGAATATCCCCATCATTCCGGGACACCCTTCGGATATGATATAAATTTCGAAGTACTAAAGCATCCGGTACTTTGGATGGGGTTTGTTAGGCCCAATAGATCTATCTTTAGGATTCGCGTCAATTAGGGTGTCTGTTCCCTAATTCTTAGATTACCAGACTTAATAAAAAGGGGCATATTCGATTTCGA
The DNA here is from genome assembly GCF_046630445.1 of Rutidosis leptorrhynchoides. NCBI lineage: Eukaryota > Viridiplantae > Streptophyta > Magnoliopsida > Asterales > Asteraceae > Rutidosis > Rutidosis leptorrhynchoides. Next base: position 248,729,624 of record NC_092338.1, on the reverse strand, counting down.
TAATTCAACCATAGAATGTAGTTTCACGTACTTGTGTCTATTTTGTAAATCATTTATAAAACCTGCATGTATTCTCATCCCAAAAATATTAGATTTTAAAAGTGGGACTATAACTCACTTTCACAGATTTTTACTTCGTCGGGAAGTAAGACTTGGCCACTGGTTGATTCACGAACCTATAACAATATATACATATATATCAAAGTATGTTTAAAATATATTTACAACACTTTTAATATATTTTGATGTTTTAAGTTTATTAAGTCAGCTGTCCTCGTTAGTAACCTACAACTAGTTGTCCACAGTTAGATGTACAGAAATAAATCGATAAATATTATCTTGAATCAATCCACGACCCAGTGTATACGTATCTCAGTATTGATCACAACTCAAACTATATATATTTTGGAATCAACCTCAACCCTGTATAGATAACTCCAACATTCACATATAGAGTGTCTATGGTTGTTCCGAAATATATATAGATGTGTCGACATGATAGGTCGAAACATTGTATACGTGTCTATGGTATCTCAAGATTACATAATATACAATACAAGTTGATTAAGTTATGGTTGGAATAGATTTGTTACCAATTTTCACGTAGCTAAAATGAGAAAAATTATCCAATCTTGTTTTACCCATAACTTCTTCATTTTAAATCCGTTTTGAGTGAATCAAATTGCTATGGTTTCATATTGAACTCTATTTTATGAATCTAAACAGAAAAAGTATAGGTTTATTGTCGGAAAAATAAGTTACAAGTCGTTTTTGTAAAGGTAGTCATTTCAGTCGAAAGAACGACGTCTAGATGACCATTTTAGAAAACATACTTCCACTTTGAGTTTAACCATAATTTTTGGATATAGTTTCATGTTCATAATAAAAATCATTTTCCCAGAATAACAACTTTTAAATCAAAGTTTATCATAGTTTTTAATTAACTAACCCAAAACAGCCCGCGGTGTTACTACGACGGCGTAAATCAGGTTTTACGGTGTTTTTCGTGTTTCCAGGTTTTAAATCATTAAGTTAGCATATCATATAGATATAGAACATGTGTTTAGTTGATTTTAAAAGTCAAGTTAGAAGGATTAACTTTTATTTGCGAACAAGTTTAGAATTAACTAAACTATGTTCTAGTGATTACAAGTTTAAACCTTCGAATAAGATAGCTTTATATGTATGAATCGAATGATGTTATGAACATCATTACTACCTTAAGTTCCTTGGATAAACCTACTGGAAAAGAGAAAAGTGGATCTAGCTTCAATAGATCCTTGGATGGCTCGAAGTTCTTGAAGCAGAATCATGACACGAAAACAAGTTCAAGTAAGATCATCACTTGAAATAAGATTGTTATAGTTATAGAAATTGAACCAAAGTTTGAATATGATTATTACCTTGTATTAGAATGATAACCTACTGTAAGAAACAAATATTTCTTGATGTTGGATGATCACCTTACAAGATTGGAAGTGAGCTAGCAAACTTGAAAGTATTCTTGATTTTATGAAACTAGAACTTTTGAAATTTATGAAGAACACTTAGAACTTGAAGATAGAACTTGAGAGAGATTAATTAGATGAAGAAAATTGAAGAATGAAAGTGTTTGTAGGTGTTTTTGGTCGTTGGTGTATGGATTAGATATAAAGGATATGTAATTTTGTTTTCATGTAAATAAGTCATGAATGATTACTCATATTTTTGTAATTTTATGAGATATTTTATGCTAGTTGCCAAATGATGGTTCCCACATGTGTTAGGTGACTCACATGGGCTGCTAAGAGCTGATCATTGGAGTGTATATACCAATAGTACATACATCTAAAAGTTGTGTATTGTACGAGTACGAATACGGGTGCATACGAGTAGCATTGTTGATGAAACTGAACGAGGATGTAATTGTAAGAATTTTTGTTAAGTAGAAGTATTTTGATAAGTGTATTGAAGTCTTTCAAAAGTGTATAAATACATATTAAAACACTACATGTATATACATTTTAACTGAGTCGTTAAGTCATCGTTAGTCGTTACATGTAAGTGTTGTTTTGAAACCTTTAGGTTAACGATCTTGTTAAATGTTGTTAACCCAATGTTTATAATATCAAATGAGATTTTAAATTATTATATTATCATGATATTATCATGTATGAATATCTCTTAATATGATATGTATACATTAAATGTCTTTACAACGATAATCGTTACATATATGTCTCGTTTAAAAATCATTAAGTTAGTAGTCTTGTTTTTACATATGTAGTTTATTGTTAATATACTTAATGATATGTTTACTTATCATAGTATCATGTTAACTATATATATCCATATATATGTCATCATATAGTTTTTACAAGTTTTAACGTTCGTGAATCACCGGTCAACTTGGGTGGTCAATTGCCTATATGAAACATATTTTAATTAATCAAGTCTTAACAAGTTTGATTGCTTAACATGTTGGAAACATTTAATCATGTAAATATCAATCTCAATTAATATATATAAACATGGAAAAGTTCGGGTCACTACAGTAAAGACCCGTCCTAAACTATCCGGACAAAGTCCATATCGATTATAAACGATTCACAACAGTTGATTACATTGCGAGTTATTTAACCTCTATATGATACATTTTACAAACATTGCATTCAATTTTAAAAGACAATCTTTCTTTACAACAAAAGTTGACGGCATGCATACCATTTCAGAATATATCCAATTATAATTGACTTAATAATAATCTTGATGAACTCGATGACTCGAATGCAACGTCTTTTGAAATATGCCATGAATGACTCCAAGTAATGTTTCTAAAATGAGCAAATGTACAGCGGAAGATTTCTTTCGTACCTGAGAGTAAACATGCTTTCAAGTGTCAACCAAAAGGTTGGTGAGTTCATTAGTTTAACATAAATAAACATTTCCATCATTTTAATAGACCACAAGATTTTCATTTCTCATAAATATACGTCCCATACATAGAGACAAAAATAATCATTCATATGGATTGAACACCTGGTAATCGACATTCACAATGTGCATATAAGAATATCCCCATCATTCCGGGATCCTCCTTCGGACATGATATAAATTTCGAAGTACTAAAGCATCCGGTACTTTGGATGGGGCTTGTTGGGCCCGATAGATCTATCTTTAGAGTTCGCGTCAATTAGGGTGTCTGTTCCCTAATTCTTAGATTACCAGACTTAATAAAAAGGGCCATATTCGATTTCGATAATTCAACCATATAATGTAGTTTTTGATCACTTGTGTCTATTTCGTAAAACATTTATAAAAAAAATAACGCATGTATTCTCAGTCCCAAAAATATATATTGCAAAAGCATTTAAAAAGGGAGCAAATGAAACTCACCTAATGTATTTTGTAGTAAAAATACATAGAACGACATTGAACAAGTATAGGGTTGGCCTCGGATTCACGAACCTATATCATTTTTGTATTCATTAATACATATAATCATAATCGAATGAATATTCATATATATAAATGACTTTATTAGTTCACCATTTTTATATTAATAACATATATTTTTAATTTGTATAAACATTCAAAATGATTAATATTTTATAGTTATATTTATATATATGTATATCTGTTTTAGTGTTATATTAAAAATACCTGAATTGTTATATATGAAAAATTTGTTAATATAGTTAATATATTCTTATAATACTATTTTTAAAACTTTTTTTTATCCTTATAATACTTTTAATAATAATGATATTGATATTACTAATAATCATAATACTTTTTGTTTTAATAATAATCTTTAAATAAATTGTTCGCAATGATAATAAGTTTTAGTAATAATAGATAATGATAATCTTAAATATAATGATAATATTAAGATAGTACTTATAACAATAATAATAATAATGATATTACAAATTTTAAATATGTTAATAATACTTAATAGAAATGATACTAATACTAATATTAATGGAAAACAATATTTTTATTATTTTCATAATACTAATAATATTAGTCATTATCATAATAATAATAAATGATAATTGTTATACTAATACTTATATTCGTAATAATAATGATAATTATAATAATGGTGATCTTAATAATAATACTACTAATAATATTAACAATAATAATAATAATAATAATAATACTAATAACAATAATAATTTATAATAACAATAATAATCATAATAATAAATACAATAAATAAAGACTACCTTTAATTGTTTTCCCAAAAAAAAATATGCCCATGACCGAGATCGAACCCGAGACCTCATGCTTAACACAAAACACACAACACCACTCATCTGTTCACATGTTTCTCTAATTTACACCCCAAGATTAAATATATAACCCGTATGTTTTCTGTTCCATCTGCAGCCCAACAGATTAATACGGCCCAACTGGAAATGTTTCGGCCCAAATCACAAACCTGATTTCTTTTGGCCCAACACGACCCAAACTAGGATAAATTAAGCCTGCTGTTTAATTGTTTAATAAAAAGGAAAAGTGCAGTATGCAAGAATCGAACACAGGACCTCTAAATTAACAAACAAATCACCAAACCATTTCGCTGTCATTTCATTTCTGGATTAACACTGATTCTACTTTCTTTTATCCCTTATTCCGTATTCATCATCATCGATAAAAAAAATAATAACATCTTCACATCATGATTCACGGTTCCTCTAGCATCACGTTCATCATCTCAAACCCATTATTAAAACGCGAATCCTTCGACCCAATAACATAAAAAAGACGGCCCAACCTAACCAAGAAGGCCTGTCACTTTGTATAGTTAATATTGGATTGAGGGTTCTTGGATTCTCTTTTCGTTCTTCCTATAACCAACCGACAGATACATTACACATATAATTAAACTGGATCGTGGGGTTTTATTTGATTTGCATTGTCGGCCAATAGCATATAAAAGGAACGTGTCTATCTTCTTCTCAACATAATCATCCTTCTTGTCCCACCATCACCTTATCTGAAATGTCCCGTTCTTATTGATTAAAAACGTTCCATATTAATTGATTTCGTTGCGAGGTTTTGACCTCTATATGAGATGTTTTTCAAAGACTGCATTCATTTTAAAATAAACCATAACCTTTATTTCATCAATAAAGGTTTAAAAAGCTTTACGTAGATTATCAAATAATGATAATCTAAAATATCCTGTTTACACATGACCATTACATAATGGTTTACAATACAAATATGTTAAAACAAAATAAGTTTCTTGAATGCAGTTTTTACACAATATCATACAAGCATGGACTCCAAATCTAGTCCTTATTTAAGTATGCGACAGCGGAAGCTCTTAATAATCACCTGAGAATAAACATGCTTAAAACGTCAACAAAAATGTTGGTGAGTTATAGGTTTAACCTATATATATCAAATCATAATAATAGACCACAAGATTTCATATTTCAATACACATCCCATACATATAGATAAAAATCATTCATATGGTGAACACCTGGTAACCGACATTAACAAGATGCATATATAGGAATATCCCCATCATTTCGGGACACCTTTCGGATATGATATAAATTTCGAAGTACTAAAGCATCCGGTACTTTGGATGGGGTTTGTTAGGCCCAATAGATCTATCTTTAGGATTCGCGTCAATTAGGGTGTCTGTTCCCTAATTCTTAGATTACCAGACTTAATAAAAAGGGGCATATTCGATTTCGATAATTCAACCATAGAATGTAGTTTCACGTACTTGTGTCTATTTTGTAAATCATTTATAAAACCTGCATGTATTCTCATCCCAAAAAAAATTAGATTTTAAAAGTGGGACTATAACTCACTTTCACAGATTTTTACTTCGTCGGGAAGTAAGACTTGGCCACTGTTGATTCACGAACCTATAACAATATATACATATATATCAAAGTATGTTCAAAATATATTTATAACACTTTTAATATATTTTGATGTTTTAAGTTTATTAAGTCAGCTGTCCTCGTTAGTAACCTACAACTAGTTGTCCACAGTTAGATGTACAGAAATAAATCGATAAATATTATCTTGAATCAATCCACGACCCAGTATATACGTATCTCAGTATTGATCACAACTCAAACTATATATATTTTGGAATCAACCTCAACCCTGTATAGTTAACTCCAACATTCACATATAGAGTGTCTATGGTTGTTCCGGAATATATATAGATGTGTCGACATGATAGGTCGAAACATTGTATACGTGTCTATGGTATCTCAAGATTACATAATATACAATACTAGTTGATTAAGTTATGGTTGGAATAGATTTGTTACCAATTTTCACGTAGCTAAAATGAGAAAAATTATCCAATCTTGTTTTACCCATAACTTCTTCATTTTAAATCCGTTTTGAGTGAATCAAATTGATATGGTTTCATATTGAACTCTATTTTATGAATCTAAACAGAAAAAGTATAGGTTTATAGACGGAAAAATAAGTTACAAGTCATTTTTGTAAAGGTAGTCATTTCAGTCGAAAGAACGACGTCTAGATGACCATTTTAGAAAACATACTTCCACTTTGAGTTTAACCATAATTTTTGGATATAGTTTCATGTTCATAATAAAAATCATTTTCTCAGAATAACAACTTTTAAATCAAAGTTTATCATAGTTTTTAATTAACCCAAAACAGCCCGCGGTGTTACTACGACGGCGTAAATCCGGTTTTACGGTGTTTTTCGTGTTTCCAGGTTTTAAATCATTAAGTTAGCATATCATATAGATATAGAACATGTGTTTAGTTGATTTTAAAAGTCAAGTTAGAAGGATTAACTTTTGTTTGCGAACAAGTTTAGAATTAACTAAACTATGTTCTAGTGATTACAAGTTTAAACCTTCGAATAAGATAGCTTTATATGTATGAATCGAATGATGTTATGAACATCATTACTACCTTAAGTTCCTTGGATAAACCTACTGGGAAAGAGAAAAATGGATCTAGCTTCAACGGATCCTTGGATGGCTCGAAGTTCTTGAAGCAGAATCATGACACGAAAACAAGTTCAAGTAAGATCATCACTTGAAATAAGATTGTTATAGTTATAGAAATTGAACCAAAGTTTGAATATGATTATTACCTTGTATTAGAATGATAACCTACTGTAAGAAACAAAGATTTCTTGAGGTTGGATAATCACCTTACAAGATTGGAAGTGAGCTAGCAAACTTGAAAGTATTCTTGATTTTATGTAACTAGAACTTGTAGAATATATGAAGAACACTTAGAACTTGAAGATAGAACTTGAGAGAGATCAATTAGATGAAGAAAATTGAAGAATGAAAGTGTTTGTAGGTGTTTTTGGTCGTTGGTGTATGGATTAGATATAAAGGATATGTAATTTTGTTTTCATGTAAATAAGTCATGAATGATTACTCATATTTTTGTAATTTTATGAGATATTTCATGCTAGTTACCAAATGATGGTTCCCACATGTGTTAGGTGACTTAAATGGGCTGCTAAGAGCTGATCATTAGAGTGTATATACCAATAGTACATACATCTAAAAGCTGTGTATTGTACGAGTACGAATACGGGTGCATACGAGTAGAATTGTTGATGAAACTGAACGAGGATGTAATTGTAAGCATTTTTGTTAAGTAAAAGTATTTTGATAAGCGTATTGAAGTCTTTCAAAAGTTTATAAATACATATTAAAACACTACATGTATATACATTTTAACTGAGTCGTTAAGTCATCGTTAGTCGTTACATGTAAGTGTTGTTTTGAAACCTTTAGGTTAACGATCTTGTTAAATGTTGTTAACCCAATGTTTATAATATCAAATAAGATTTTAAATTATTATATTATCATGATATTATCATGTATGACTATCTATTAATATGATATATATACATTAAATGTCTTTACAACGATAATCGTTACATATATGTCTCGTTTAAAAATCATTAAGTTAGTAGTCTTGTTTTTACATATGTAGTTCATTGTTAATATACTTAATGATATGTTTACTTATCATAGTATCATGTTAACTATATAAATATCCATATATATGTCATCATATAGTTTTTATAAGTTTTAACGTTCGTGAATCACCGGTCAACTTGGGTGGTCAATTGTCTATATGAAATATATTTCAATTAATCAAGTCTTAACAAGTTTGATTTCTTAACATGTTGGAAACATTTAATCATGTAAATATCAATCTCAATTAATATATATAAACATGGAAAAGTTCGGGTCACTACAGTACCTACCCGTTAAATAAATTTCGTCCCGAAATTTTAAGCTGTTGAAGGTGTTGACGAATCTTCTGGAAATAGATGCGGGTATTTCTTATTCATTTGATCTTCATGCTACCAGGTGAACTTGGGTCCTCTACGAGCATTCCATCGAACCTTAACAATTTGTATCTTGTTTTTCTTAAGTCTTTTAACCTCACGATCCATTATTTCGACGGGTTCTTCGATGAATTGAAGTTTTTCGTTGATTTGGATTTCATCTAACGAAATAGTGAGATCTTCTTTAGCAAAACATTTCTTCAAATTCGAGACGTGGAAAGTGTTATGTACAGTCGCGAGTTGTTGAGGTAACTCAAGTCGGTAAGCTACTGGTCCGACACGATCAATAATCTTGAATGGTCCAATATACCTTGGATTTAATTTCCCTCGTTTACCAAATCGAACAACGCCTTTCCAAGGTGCAACTTTAAGCATGACCATCTCTCCAATTTCAAATTCTATATCTTTTCTTTTAATGTCAGCGTAACTCTTTTATCGACTTTGGGCGGTTTTCAACCGTTGTTGAATTTGGATGATCTTCTCGGTAGTTTCTTGTATAATCTCCGGACCCGTAATTTGTCTATCCCCCACTTCACTCCAACAAATCGGAGACCTGCACTTTCTACCATAAAGTGCTTCAAACGGCGCCATCTCAATGCTAACGGTAGATGTCGATCCCAACTGTTTCCGAAATCAATAACACATGCTCGTAGCATGTCTTCAAGCATTTGTATCGTCCTTTCGCTCTGCCCATCAGTTTGTGGATGATAGGCAGTACTCATGTCTAGACGAGTTCCTAATGCTTGCTGTAATGTCTGCCAGAATCTTGAAATAAATCTGCCATCCCTATCAGAGATAATAGAGATTGGTATTCCATGTCTGGAGATGACTTCCTTCAAATACAGTCGTGCTAACTTCTCCATCTTGTCATCTTCTCTTATTGGCAGGAAGTGTGCTGATTTGGTGAGACGATCAACTATTACCCAAATAGTATCAAAACCACTTGCAGTCCTTGGCAATTTAGTGATGAAATCCATGGTAATGTTTTCCCATTTATATTCTGAGATTTAGGGTTGTTGAAGTAGACCTGATGGTTTCTGATGCTCAGCTTTGACCTTAGAACACGTCAAACATTCTCCTACGTATTTAGCAAAATCGGCTTTCATACCCGGCCACCACAAATGTTTCTTGAGATCCTTGTACATCTTCCCCGTTCCAGGATGTATTGAGTATCTTGTTTTATGAGCTTCTCTAAGTACCATTTCTCTCATATCTCCAAATTTTGGTACCCAAATCCTTTCAGCCTTATACCGGGTTCCGTCTTCCTGAATATTAAGATGCTGCTCCGATCCTTTGGGTATTTCATCCTTTAAATTTCCCTCTTTTAAAACTCCTTGTTACGCCTCCTTTACTTGAGTAGTAAGGTTATTATGAATCATTATATTCATAGATTTTACTCGAATGGGTTCTCTGTCCTTCCTGCTCAAGGCATCGGCTACCACATTTGCCTTCCTCGGGTGGTAACGAATCTCAAAGTCGTAATCATTCAACAATTCAATCCACCTACGCTGCCTCATATTCAGTTGTTTCTGATTAAATATGTGTTGAAGACTTTTGTAGTCGGTATATATAATACTTTTGACCCCATATAAGTAGTACCTCCAAGTCTTTAATGCAAAAACAACCGCGCCTAATTCTAAATCATGCGTCGTATAATTTTGCTCGTGAATCTTCAATTGTCTAGACGCATAAGCAATCACCTTCGTTCGTTGCATTAATACACAACCGAGACCTTGCTTTGATGCGTCACAATAAATCACAAAATCATCATTCCCTTCAGGCAATGACAATATAGGTGCTGTAGTTAGCTTTTTCTTCAATAACTGAAACGCTTTCTCTTGTTCATCCTTCCATTCAAATTTCTTCCCTTTATGCGTTAATGCAGTCAAGGGTTTTGCTATTCTGGAAAAGTCTTGGATAAACCTTCTGTAGTAACCAGCTAGTCCTAAAAACTGGCGTATGTGTTTCGGAGTTTTCGGGGTTTCCCACTTTTCAACAGTTTCTATCTTTTCCGGATCCACCTTAATACCTTCTTTGTTCACTATGTGACCGAGGAATTGAACTTCTTCCAACCAAAATGCACACTTTGAAAACTTAGCGTACAATTCTTCCTTCCTCAATACTTCTAACACCTTTCTCAAATGTTCACCGTGTTCTTGGTCATTCTTTGAGTAAATAAGTATGTCATCAATGAAAACAATGACAAACTTGTCAAGGTATGGTCCACACACTCGGTTCATAAGGTCCATGAACACAGCTGGTGCATTAGTTAAACCAAACGGCATGACCATAAACTCGTAATGACCTTAACGTGTTCTGAAAGCAGTCTTTGGAATATCATCTTCTTTCACCCGCATTTGATGATACCCGAAACGTAAGTCAATCTATGAATAAACAGACGAGCCTTGTAGTTGATCAAATAAGTCGTCGATTCTCGGTAGTAGGTAGCGGTTCTTGATGGTAAGTTTGTTCAACTCTCGGTAGTCGATACACAACCTGAATGTACCATCTTTCTTCTTGACAAACAAAACAAGAGCTCCCCACGGTGATGTGCTTGGTCGAATGAAACCACGCTCTAAAAGTTCTTGTAATTGGCTTTACAGTTCTTTCATCTCGCTGGGTGCGAGTCTGTAAGGAGCACGAGCTATTGGTGCAGCTCCTGGTACAATATCTATTTGAAATTCAACGGATCGATGTGGGGGTAATCCCGGTAATTATTTCGGAAATACATCGGGAAATTCTTTTGCAATGGGAACATCATTGATGCTCTTTTCTTCAGTTTGTACTTTCTCGACGTGTGCTAGAACAGCATAGCAACCTTTTCTTATTAGTTTTTGTGCCTTCAAATTACTAATAAGATGTAGCTTCGTGTTGCCCTTTTCTCCGTACACCATTAAGGGTTTTCCTTTTTCTCGTATAATGCGAATTGCATTTTTGTAACAAACGATCTCTGCTTTCACTTCTTTTAACCTGTCCATACCGATTATCACATCAAAACTCCCTAACTCTACTGGTATCAAATCAATCTTCAATGTTTCGCTAACCAGTTTAATTTCTCGATTCCGACATATATTATCTGCTGAAATTAATTTACCATTTGCTAATTCGAGTAAAAATTTACTATCCAAAGGCGTCAATGGACAACTTAATTTAGCACAAAAATCTCTACTCATATAGCTTCTATCCGCACCCGAATCAAATAAAACGTAAGCAGATTTATTGTCAATAAAAACGTACCCGTAACAAGCTCCGGGTCTTCCTGTGCCTCTGCCGCATTAATATTAAAAACTCTTCCGCGGCCTTGTCCATTCGTGTTCTCCTGGTTCGGGCAATTTCTAATAATGTGGCCCGGTTTTCCACATTTATAACAAACTACATTGGCATAACTTGCTCCGACACTACTTGCTCCGCCATTACTCGTTCTGACACCATTTGTTCCTTTTGTTCTATTAACCCCTGGTCCGTAGACCTCACACTTCGCCGCGCTATGACCATTTCTTTTACACTTGTTGCAAAATTTGGTGCAGAACCCCGAGTGATACTTTTCACACCTTTGGCATAGCTGCTTCTGATTGTTATTGTTGTTGCAGTTATTATTGTTGTTGGGATGATTGTTGTAGTTGCCGTTGTTGTTGTTATTGTTGTCATTGTTGTTGTTGTTGTTGTTGTTGTTGTTGTTGTTGGGCCGTTTGTTGTAGTTGCGATTGATGTTGCGATTGTTGGGATAATTGTTGCGATTATTGTTGTAATTGCTGTTGTTGTTGTATTGGTGATTCTTATCACCATTTTCCTCCCACTTTCTTTTGACTTGCTTCACATTGGCCTCTTCAGCAGTCTGTTCTTTAATTCTTTCTTCAATCTGGTTCACTAGTTTGTGAGCCATTCTACATGCCTGTTGTATGGAGGCGGGCTCGTGTGAACTTATATCTTCTTGGATTCTTTCTGGTAATCCTTTCACAAACGCGTCGATCTTCTCTTCCTCATCTTCGAATGCTCCCGGACACAATAGGCACAATTCTGTGAATCGTCTTTCGTACGTGGTAATATCAAATCCTTGGGTTCGTAACCCTCTAAGTTCTGTTTTATGCTTATTGACCTCGGTTCTGGGACGGTACTTCTCGTTCATCAAGTGCTTGAATGCTGACCACGGTAGTGCGTACGCATCGTCTTGTCCCACTTGCTGTAGATAGGTATTCCACCATGTTAACGCAGAACCTGTGAAGGTATGCGTAGTGTACTTCACTTTGTCCTCTTCAGGTCACTTACTTATGGCAAACACCGATTCGACCTTCTTGGTCCACCGTTTCAATCCGATCGGTCCTTCGGTTCCATCAAATTCCAAAGGTTTGCAGGCAGTGAATTCTTTGTAGGTGCATCCTACACGATTTCATGTACTGCTAGATCCAAGATTATTGTTGGTATGTAGCGCAGCCTGTACTACGGCTATGTTTGAAGCTAGAAAAGTACGGAATTCCTCTTCATTCATATTCACGGTGTGTTGAGTAGTCGGTGCCATTTCCTTCAAAATAGTCAAATGGAACAAGTTAATCATACAGAATATTAAGAGTAGTTAATAGTATTTCGTAGCATGATATGAACTCATTTATAAATGTTTTTCTTCATATTAGCGTTTTATAAGTTTAAATTAGGGTAGTACCTACCCGTTAAGTTCATACTTAGTGGCTAATATACAATTCAACTACTACAATTCTATATGAAAAACTGATTATAATAATATTTCGCGTTCAAACTTTTATACAATATTTTACAAACTTACAATACCGCTTATTTTACATAAAGCATGAAATATAGCACACAATAACTTTGATACAAGATAGTTGTGAAGATAATTCTAGCTAGTACACAAGTCGTTCAGCAAAGGCAATAAAGACACGTAATTCATACGTCCAGAAACAAGTCATGCATTCTGGTTTTACTAGGACTACTTCCCATCCTTGGTCTTGTGGAACATAACCGTTATGGCCGTTGATAAGACAGCATGTTGTAACGTCGTCAAAGGGACGAGGGTTACGTAATGTCTAACAGTCCCGTAACAATCTAAAAACCTCATTTCTTACGCCAATTACCGACTTCGTCACTTGTGAGAACGTTTTGTTTAATAGTTGTAGCCAGATGTTCTTGTTCTCACTTTGGTGAGAAGCGAACATTACTAATCCGTAAGCATAACATGCTTCTTTATGTTGCATGTTAGCCGCTTTTTCTAAATCACGAAGTCCAATATTCAGATATATTGAGTCAAAATAATTTCTTAACCCATTGCGTAAAATAGCATTTGGGTTCCCCGCAATATATGCGTCAAAGTAAACACATCGTAACTTATGGATTTCCCAATGTGATATCCCCCATCTTTCGAACGAAAGCCTTTTATAAACCAAGGCATTCTTGGAACGTTCTTCGAATGTCTTACAAACTGATCTCGCCTTAAATAGTTGTGCCGAAGAATTCTGACCGACTATAGACAAGATTTCATCAATCATGTCTCCGGGTAGGTCTCTTAAAATATTGGGTTGTCTATCCATTTTGTGTTTTTATACTGTAAAATAGACAAGAGTTAGATTCATAAAAAAAAATACTTATTAATACAAGAAATTTTTACATATATCATAAAGCATAAGCACACTATATTACATATATTACACCACACGAATACAACTATCTTATTCCAAATCGCTTGTTTCTTCTTCTTCGGTTTTGGTTCGTTTTGCCAAGTTTTTAGGGATATATGATGTTCCCCTAATACGAGCCGTCGTTTTCCACATTGGTTTAGAAAAACCTGGTGGTTTAGAGGTTCCCGGGTCATTGTTACAACTTAAGGACTTCGGGGGTTGACGATACATATAAAGTTCATCGTGGTTGGAGTTAGATTTCTCTATTTTTATGCCCTTTCCCTTATTATTTTCTTTTGCCTTTTTAAATTCAGTTGGGGTAATTTCTATAACATCATCGGAATTCTCGTCGGAATCCGATTCATCGGAGAATTGGTAATCCTCCCAATATTTTGCTTCCTTGGCGGAAACACCATTGACCATAATTAACCTTGGTCGGTTGGTTGAGGATTTTCTTTTACTTAACCATTTTATTATTTCCCCCACCGGTTCTATTTCTTCATCCGGTTCCGATTCTTCTTCCGGTTCCGATTCTTCTTCCGGTTCCGACTCTTCTTCCGGTTCCTCTTCGGGAACTTGTGAATCAGTCCACGAATCATTCCAATTTACATTTGATTCTTCATTATTTTTAGGTGAGTCAATGGGACTTGTTCTAGAGGTAGACATCTATCACATAATATCAAACGCGGTCGAAGTAAACACGGTCGAAGTCCAGACTCACTAATGCATCCTAACAAACTCGATAAGACATAATAATGCAAAATTCTGGTTCTCGAAGACCAACGCTCGGATACCAACTGAAATGTCCCGTTCTTATTGATTAAAAACGTTCCATATTAATTGATTTCGTTGCGAGGTTTTGACCTCTATATGAGACGTTTTTCAAAGACTGCATTCATTTTAAAACAAACCATAACCTTTATTTCATCAATAAAGGTTTAAAAAACTTTACGTAGATTATTAAATAATGATAATCTAAAATATCCTGTTTACACACGACCATTACATAATGGTTTACAATACAAATATGTTACAACAAAATAAGTTTCTTGAATGCAGTTTTTACACAATATCATACAAGCATGGACTCCAAATCTCGTCCTTATTTAAGTATGCGACAGCGGAAGCTCTTAATAATCACCTGAGAATAAACATGCTTAAAACGTCAATAAAAATGTTGGTGAGTTATAGGTTTAACCTATATATATCAAATCATAATAATAGACCACAAGATTTCATATTTCAATACACATCCCATACATAGAGATAAAAATCATTCATATGGTGAACACCTGGTAACCGACATTAACAAGATGCATATATAAGAATATCCCCATCATTCCGGGACACCCTTCGGATATGATATAAATTTCGAAGTACTAAAGCATCTGGTACTTTGGATGGGGTTTGTTAGGCCCAATAGATCTATCTTTAGGATTCGCGTCAATTAGGGTGTCTGTTCCCTAATTCTTAGATTACCAGACTTAATAAAAAGGGGCATATTCGATTTCGATAATTCAACCATAGAATGTAGTTTCACGTACTTGTGTCTATTTTGTAAATCATTTATAAAACCTGCATGTATTCTCATCCCAAAAATATTAGATTTTAAAAGTGGGACTATAACTCACTTTCACAGATTTTTACTTCGTCGGGAAGTAAGACTTGGCCACTGTTGATTCACGAACCTATAACAATATATACATATATAACAAAGTATGTTCAAAATATATTTACAACACTTTTAATATATTTTGATGTTTTAAATTTATTAAGTCAGCTATCCTCGTTAGTAACCTACAACTAGTTGTCCACAGTTAGATGTACATAAATAAATCGATAAATATTATCTTGAATCAATCCACGACTCAGTGTATACGTATCTCATTATTGATCACAACTCAAGCTATATATATTTTGGAATCCACCTCAACCCTGTATAGCTAACTCCAACATTCACATATAGAGTGTCTATGGTTGTTCCGAAATATATATAGATGTGTCGACATGATAGGTCGAAACATTGTATACGTGTCTATGGTATCTCAAGATTACATAATATACAATACAAGTTGATTAAGTTATGGTTGGAATAGATTTGTTACCAATTTTTCACGTAGCTAAAATGAGAAAAATTATCCAATCTTGTTTTACCCATAACTTCTTCATTTTAAATCCGTTTTGAGTGAATCAAATTGCTATAGTTTCATATTGAACTCTATTTTATGAATCTAAACAGAAAAAGTATAGGTTTATAGTCGGAAAAATAAGTTACAAGTTGTTTTTGTAAAGGTAGTCATTTCAGTCGAAAGAACGACGTCTAGATGACCATTTTAGAAAACATACTTCCACTTTGAGTTTAACCATAATTTTTGGATATAGTTTCATGTTCATAATAAAAATCATTTTCTCAAAATAACAACTTTTAAATCAAAGTTTATCATAGTTTTTAATTAACTAACCCAAAACAGCCCGCGGTGTTACTACGACGACGTAAATCCGATTTTACGGTGTTTTTCGTGTTTCCAGGTTTTAAATCATTAAGTTAGCATATCTTATAGATATAGAACATGTGTTTAGTTGATTTAAAAAGTCAAGTTAGAAGGATTAACTTTTGTTTGCGAACAAGTTTAGAATTAACTAAACTATGTTCTAGTGATTACAAGTTTAAACCTTAAAATAAGATAGCTTTATATGTATGAATCGAATGATGTTATGAACATCATTACTACCTTAAGTTCCTTAGATAAACCTACTGGAAAAGAGAAAAATGGATCTAGATTCAACGGATCCTTGGATGGCTCGAAGTTCTTGAAGCAGAATCATGACACGAAAACAAGTTCAAGTAAGATCATCACTTGAAATAAGATTGTTATAGTTATAGAAATTGAACCAAAGTTTGAATATGATTATTACCTTGTATTAGAATGATAACCTACTGTAAGAAACAAAGATTTCTTGAGGTTGGATGATCACCTTACAAGATTGGAAGTGAGCTAGCAAACTTGAAAGTATTCTTGATTTTATGTAACTAGAACTTGTAGAATATATGAAGAACACTTAGAACTTGAAGATAGAACTTGAGAGAGATCAATTAGATGAAGAAAATTGAAGAATGAAAGTGTTTTTAGGTGTTTTTGGTCGTTGGTGTATGGATTAGATATAAAGGATATGTAATTTTGTTTTCATGTAAATAAGTCATGAATGATTACTCATATTTTTGTAATTTTATGAGATATTTCATGCTAGTTGCCAAATAATGGTTCCCACATGTGTTAGGTGACTTACATGGGCTGCTAAGATCTGATCATTGGAGTGTATATACCAATAGTACATACATCTAAAAGCTGTGTATTGTACGAGTATGAATACGGGTGCATACGAGTAGAATTGTTGATGAAACTGAATGAGGATGTAATTGTAAGCATTTTTTGTTAAGTAGAAGTATTTTGATAAGTGTATTGAAGTCTTTCAAAAGTGTATAAATACATATTAAAACACTACATGTATATACATTTTAACTGAGTCATTAAGTCATCGTTAGTCGTTACATGTAAGTGTTGTTTTGAAACCTTTAGGTTAACGATCTTGTTAAATGTTGTTAACCCAATGTTTATAATATCAAATGAGATTTTAAATTATTATATTATCATGATATTATCATGTATGAATATCTCTTAATATGATATATATACATTAAATGTCTTTACAACGATAATCGTTACATATATGTCTCGTTTAAAAATCATTAAGTTAGTAGTCTTGTTTTTACATATGTAGTTCATTGTTAATATACTTAATGATATGTTTACTTATCATAGTATCATGTTAACTATATAAATATCCATATATATGTCATCATATAGTTTTTACAAGTTTTAACGTTCGTGAATCACCGGTCAACTTGGGTGGTCAATTGTCTATATGAAACATATTTCAATTAATCAAGTCTTAACAAGTTTGATTGCTTAACATGTTGGAAACATTTAATCATGTGAATATCAATCTTAATTAATATATATAAACATGGAAAAGTTCGGGTCACTACATTATCAAGTATTCCTTTATCAATGTTTATATACCTATCATTATTGTTATTTTTGTATGATAACAGAAACGGGAAAATAGAAAGAAGCAGCATAACAGTGATTGAGACAATGGTTTGATCACAATTTCATCGATGAACAAGTTTAGAAGGGTGAGAGATAGAGAAGTATGGCGACGGTTCAAACAGGAATAAATTGCAAGGTTGTTTTAGAGAGTGTCAGTTAATTATGGTTTTCAATTGGTGATCAAATGAAAATGATGATCGTGGAAGACAACACATAAGTAGAAGAGTTCGATAGAACAAAAAAAAACTAGAGTGGTGGTGACGGTTTAAGGTGGTCTCGGTTTGTAGGATCAACATGTAATTGGTTGTGATCAAGTGTGGTTTTATGTGGGTTTGGTCCGATGGCGTTTGGTGGTTCTTCACGATTGTACTCATGGTGGAAAGTACTGGTGGGTGAAGATCAAAGTGGTGTACGTGTGTTCGTGTTTATATAGATAATGGGTTCGTGAAGATTTGTGAGATGATCATGGTGGGTTGTGGAAGTGGTGGTTGATTCGAGATGGTTTATTGAAGATGAAGGGTGGTTCGTTGGTGGATTGTCTTGGTGTTGATTAAAGATAATGTGAAGGTGGCGGAGTGTTCTTGTGGTGGTGATCGATTAAAGAGATGGTGAGAAATTGTCGGATTTCTAACCAATAATAGAGTGATCTATTTTTATCTAATGAGTGGTTTGGACAAGAAGAATCAAATCCAAATATGTTCAAACAAAAATAAAAGAAAATGAGATTGAGATTGGTAACAACTCGTACGATTTTGCCTTTGATATACGACAGCATTTTTGGCTGTAATGATTTAATTCGCTATTTTTAACAACTAGAGACAGGATATAAAGTATGACTACGATGTTAAACAGATTGATTCTTTACCTATTTACTTATTTGATTATTCATTTATTTTTATATATTCTCTGTATATTATAATTTGTAAATATAAATGTATTAATCATAATAATAATACTTTTACTAATAATACTGAAAATAGTAATAATAAGGTTAATATCAATGATAATGTCAATAATTATAATTATACTAATAATGATAATGTCATTAATTATAATAATAATTATAAAGGTGATAATAATATTTAATGATAATACACTTAATAGTTAAGATATTACAAATTATATCAAATTTCATATATGTAACTTTTAGAATATAACAATATTAATAATACATATACTAATATTAATATTAATAATAACAATGAAAATAATGATAAAGGTATAATATTTATTTTAACTTATAGTTACATGTAATATATTAATTTTAAATTATATTATATAATAACATTTATTAAATATTTAATATTTATATCACAATATGTTAATAGCTATCAATAGAAATTATATATGTAGATTCATAATAATATATATTTAATTATATATATATATATATATATATATATATATATATATATATATATATATATAATAATTTTATTAGTAACTTATTTATTTTAGCTATTATCCTACATATTAACTTCTTAATGATTCAATTATATTTTATTATTTCCACTACTTACATTTATATTTATATATATATTTATTTATTTATAACAATTGTTCGTGAATCGTCAGAATCGGTCAAAGGTTAAATGAATTCATGCAAACTGTTCCAAAGTTTTCGAGACTCAACATTACATACTTTGCTTATCGTATCGAAATCATATAAATATTAAGTTTAAATTTAGTCGAAAATTCCCGGGTCATCACATACATATCCATCTTTGTGAAGATGACTTATTATATTATTGTTAAGGTTGGTTACTAAGGCCTCAACATAACCAGAACAGTTTTATACACTTACGAGTGTACATATATTTATAAACGGAAATCTTGTGGTTTATTAATATATTAAAATGATTGTTATGATAAACCTATGAACTCACCAACCTTTTGGTTGACACTTTTAAGCATGTTTATTCTCAGGTACGATTTAAGTCTTCCGCTGTGTATTTGCTCATTTTAAAGATATTAGATGGAGTCGTTCAAGACATATAGAGGTTTGTACCTCACAATGGAACCAGTTGTTGAAGACTTCGTCCAGGTGGATTAGGACGGGTCATCACATAAATACCCAAGTGTCCTATTGTTATGACCTTATATCTTGTTGGTCACTCATTATGAGACAACAACAAGATAATGTCCGAATAAGTCCATTTTTATGCAACCACAATTTAAGGGTCCTATGATAATTAGGACCTTAAATACCCAAGCGTCTGATAGTTATGACCTTATTATCTTGTTGGTCAATCATTATGCGACACCCACAAGATAATGTTCTAAGAAGTCCATTTCTATGCAACCACATTTTAAGAGTCCTATGATAATTAGTACCTTAAATACCCAAGTGTCCTATTGTTATGACCTTATTATCTTGTTGGTCACTAATTATGAGACTCCAACAAGAAAATATCCTAATAAGTCCATTTTCATGCACCCATAATTTAAGGGTCCTATGATAATTAGGACCTTAAATACCCGAGCATCCTATTGTTATGAACATGTGTATCAAATAAGTGACTTAAGCGTCCTATGATAATATGACCAAACAATTATGTGTCATATTTTATAGATTTTATTACACAAGTTTATACAATCATATCATAGTGTGATTCACCTTCTAAGTGTCTTATAAAAATATAGAATAATATGACCCCAACAAATAATGTGTCATATTAAACAACTTTTTAGGACCAAGATTATAAGTGTGTCTAATAATATGACCCAAAAATCACGTGTCCTATTCTATAAATTTTTAGGACACCACTTTATAAGCGTAACACGTCTTAGGACACCACTACTTTTGCATATATCTAATGGGACCCCCAAAATTGCCTCGTCCTAATTTATAGTTGCTTAGGATGCTTTTTCAGCGAGGTCCCAGACGAGCGGTCCTAAGATAACAGTTTTCTTGTAGTGGAAGGAGTCCGTCGGGTCAAGTAGACAAAAAATTAATGTAAACTAACAACCATTTCATCATACTAATGAGATCATACTAATTAAACATTATACAGCATTACAGTTGATATACTGAAAGTAAAGCAGATAGAACCCTAATAGATACCTGAAATAGTTGACATGACTTAATCCTAGGGCAACAATCAAACATGAACACGTAATAGGTTTGGGTCACACAGTTAAGGTACTAAATAGATCTTAACAGCTCCTAAGAAGTCTCCTTGGAACAATTAATAGGCATACTACATCATTCGTGTTTCAATTCCTAAGTTTCGTGTCCTAAAAGCGCATTAAATTCCTCTCGGGAACTCGGGCCATCTCGAGTTCATAGAATCTGCACATATAGTATAACCAGGGGTCTTAGTCCTATGAAGTAGCTAAGTTCATATAGGTGGATAATTCCTGATCACAATCTAGGTTGGTCAATCCTTAAGATGCTAGCATACAAATCTATCGGGGTCACAAATTCAGTGTAACAACAGTAACTGAACTAATTTAACATAAATACAATAACCAAAACTTCTATCATGGCAACATACAGATTAATTAAGCTAACATGGCAATATCAGAAAGAATCATTAAAAATAAATGATAGCAATACATGTTTTATTTATACGACAAGCATTTCGGATAAAAACCTGAAAAGGCCAAAGAAATCTGCCCGAGATCGCAGTGACTGGCCGGGATATCCTTCGGAAAATAAAAGCTAAGCTAGCTAATACTAAATTCTAACTAAAAATATTTAAATCAAATTTGAAGTACAAAGTTGAGTGTGTATAAAATGAGCCTAATGCCCATTTTATAGGAGAATTTTGGCTAGGGCCGGCTGGCAGGCCAGCGTCACAAGTCGGTTCCAGAGGCCGGTGCCTGGCAACCCGTTTGTGCTAGCCGTTTCTTGTAGCTAGTAGCCAAGGCAAGTGATAAGCCGGCTCCATATGGCAGTCCGACGTGGCAGACCGGTTTTGCCCCTGGTCTTGTTGTTTGCTTGGATCATTTTGCTCGTTCCCGGGATCGTAACTTGGTATTCGTGATTGTAACTTGTCTTTCACCGTTTTCGCTCTAGAATCTTCATTTTAGCCTCGATTTATTTGATTATTTTCGCATCGCCTTTGTAATTACTTAATCTACAATATTAACCGACAAAGATTATTTTGGCGATATAATTTGAAACTTTATTGATTTAGGGCTTATTATCGGGGGTAAAAGCGTAACTTTTTGGCCGATATTTACTGATACTGAAAGTACTCTTTTTTCCTCTGTGACATTTGATGATTCTGCTAGGATTGTATCTCCTGGTCATTACATCAGCATATTTGTTCCTAAGATGCTTATCAAAGAAGGCCTTTGTACAAGCAGTCACTGATGGACTTACTTTTAGAGCCTTTTCAGCAGCTCCAATCTTGTCTTGAGCCTTGTCCTGTGCCTTAATGATGGCTTTTGCTAATTTGATGGATTTTGCTTCTTGAGCTCTATCAGCAGCCAACTATGCTTCTTATTCCCGAAACCTTACTCTTTCAAGATACTCAGCATCATCCCTTTCATGTTGTTCTAGTTGAACACTTGTTACATATTCATTCATTGTGATGTTCAAGGAATGTGTTGAGTGAATCAACTGCCTACCATCATCAGAAGTCATGAGGTTGTAGTATTGTTCCAAATCCATATCCAGTTATACAACGTCAGAGAATTGAGCCTTCTCCTGATCAGTATGGAATCTCTGTCTACTATTCTTTAAGTATACACCAACATCAATATTTAAATCCATAGCATCAATGTAGAATTGCTGATCAAGAGAATGATACAGCATCCTGAATTGGTGAGTTCTTTCTGCTTTCCTGGCTGCCTCCATGCTTAGCCATTCATCAACAGTAATTTCTAGCTTGTGAGCTTCCCTTTCATCTAGATTCATTCTTCTAGGATCAGGCATTCTGTATACAACTGGTTCATCTTCCCAAGTAGTACGCTTGTCATTTTTCTTTGGGGAAGATGGAGAATATGCATAAGGTAGTTCTGTTGTGCTAGAAGGACCCACTGGTTCATAGTGATGAAGGTCACCCAGTATCTTATCAAAGTTATTACGAACGACTGCAGGTAGTAGAGATAAGATAAAAGTTGAGTTACCACTACCCAGATAGTAAAGTTAGTAGCAGCAGAACCATCATCATTATTAGCTCCCAGCTCATCCTCCTTTATTGGGTCTTCAACACTTCTTTCACCTAGCAGCACACTTCTGGCTGGGTCTTCAATCACATCATTCCTTGATGTGTCTTCACTCTTCACTGCCAGCTGACTAATTAGTATCAGCTGGTACGACACTTGCCACAGTACCTTCATCAGCTGCCTCGAATAAGGGTTCTTTCCTTAGGGGCTGGTTATCTCTAA
The DNA here is from genome assembly GCF_046630445.1 of Rutidosis leptorrhynchoides. NCBI lineage: Eukaryota > Viridiplantae > Streptophyta > Magnoliopsida > Asterales > Asteraceae > Rutidosis > Rutidosis leptorrhynchoides. The sequence continues at coordinate 248,706,219 of NC_092338.1, read as the reverse complement.
GGGCAGATTTCACCTGTTGTTTATCAATAGGATTGGGTTCAGGTGATGGTTCTTGTGTTGACATTGGTTCTTGTGCAGGCAAGAGGGGAGTTAAAGCAAGTTACTCCCCCTTAGTAGCAGACAGATTTGTGTCTACTGTCTTCTCTTCATCATCAGATAGATGAATAACATCTACTGGCTGTGCTGGAGTTGTTGGCTATGTAGGAATTGCTGGTTGAGAGGATTTGCTGGTTATTATCCCACCAGCTATCCACTGCAAGAATACATCTGTCTTTTGCTTTCTGGACCTTTCAGATTTCAAATATTTTTGAAGTCCTTTAGAAGTAATATTCCTTATCCTCTCAGTCCTCTCAGCATACAACTTAGTCTTCTTTTTATCAAATGTAACCATGAACTTAGAATTTATTTTTCTTTGAGCCTTTTTTTGTTGATTGATGCTAAGAATCTGGTTGTGAATGTCTAGTAGTTCACCAGATAAACCTCTGCGATATTAAATTTTCTTTTTCTTCTTTTCAGCATAGGCCTAAAATCTGGTGTTGAAGGCATCATTGAGTTTTTACTGTCTATTCTGATGTTTCTCTAGTTTTCTCTTCAACTTTCGTTCAATGGTTTGAGAAACAGTAAAAGATTTAGCCAGCTCTATAGAAACAACTTCACTAGGCTTACTGCCAGAACCAATATCATCCACAAATGTGTCAGGCATGATGGGTTGACATTCACCAGCACCCTTAGTACCTACTTCCGTATGAGCGTTGCTGGGCTTAGGGCCAGTATTCCCTTGACCATTACCATCACCATCACCATCACCATCTCTCCTTCGCTGCTTGGGAGACTTATCATTCTCATGCTACCCCTCAGATTTTTTTCTTTATCTCTTGTTCTTTGATCTCTTCTCCCCCTTTTTGTCATCAGCAGGAGTATAAGTAGAGCTAGGGGGAACAGTTACCTCAACATCAGTATCAGAATCAGGTAGTGACCAGACAAAATTATTCCAGTCAGCATAAGTAGGAGATAAGTTAGCACCTGGATCAACACCATGTTGTTGGAGACAGAGATTAGATGTCCTAACCTCATTTCTAGCCACACCCATGGAAATTTGATCAACACTAGCTTGAACATCAGATTGAAGTTCTACCATTCTGTGCAGAGTCTCAACAAGTAGAAGATAAGAAGAAATAGGAACCATATTGGCCATCTGCTGTTGATAGGTGTCAACCCTCTCCTCAAGCACCATGTTTTCTTCATTTATCATTTGAACCCTTGATCTTTCAAGTTCCAGTTCCTCTTGAAGTTTGGTGATATGAGCATCATATTCATTATGAGAGAGGATTCGTTGACTAAGTTCAGCTCCTTGTTCATAGTGCCTTTTGATTGCATCAACTGCAAGGTCAGCAAATGCATTAGTTTGTCGCAGTTGTGTTTCAATGGATGATGTAGTGATACTACCAGATTTCTAAAGTGCTTCACCCACGCAGTCAACAACAGTATTCTTAATAGTTTCTTGCACAGCTAGTGTGATTTTGGCAACAGTTCGATAGACAGCAAGGGTAGATAATTCTTCTATATCAACAACATCTACTGCACTGGTTGCTGGTGGTGTAGTAATAGCTTGAACATGAGTACCATTGTGAGGTGGTGGAGGTGGAAGGTCATCATCAGACTCATCACCATGATCACCATCATTTTTACCTTCACCCGAAGGCTTAGAACCACTAGTATCCGTATCAGCAGAATCAATTTCATCGGTGTCAAGATCCACTAGTTTGTCTTTTGAACCAGTAGTATTATTAGGAACTACTGGCCCATCCTTACCAGTACCTTGATCAGCATCACCATAAAAAGAAGATGATGAAGAAGAAGCTGATGAATCAAAAGGTACTGGAGAATCAAGAACATCTTGCATAGTGACCTTACCAGTATTAGGATCATGTTGAAATTTGAGAGGCCTCCAATGTCCAGGCTATGGAGAGGTAGCAGGATCTATACCAAAGTAATGATAGTATGGCTGCTCATTAATGTTTTCAAGTGTAGCCAGCCTCTCATATACTTCATCACTGGCTAGTTCATCCAGCTGTTGAAGCAATTCAACCAACTCTTCATCATGCAATTTGCTGGCTGCAACCATGGAACTTTGTAGGTTGATGGTTAGCTGATCAACCAGTAAAACAATATTTGGAGCAATGGATATTACCTTATAAACATACTTTGGTACAACTTCATCAGGATCTGGTACTTTTGGAACAAACTCAAGCTTTTGTGCAGTAACAGCAACCTTAGAAGATTTAGATGTGGTAGTAGTGTCAGTACCAGCATCCACATTTGTACCCATATCAGCAGATTCAATGACAGTATCAGGAGTAGTAGATTGATCAACAGTACCCACATCACCCTTGGACTCAGCATCTACATCACCAGCAGCAGGAGTTAGTTCAATGATCATATCAAAAACAACTCCAGAATTAGTAGTTTGATCAGCAAGACTAGGAAGAATGGGAGGAATGACCACATCACAACAGAAGGAGTCTGTCGAACCAGCACCAACAACATCACCAGTATCACCAGCAGTAGCAGAATCACCAGCACCAACATTAGCACTAGTACTAGTAGACTCACCAGTACCAACATTAGCACTAGTATAGACAGAGGGATTCCTTTCAATAACATCCTCTTCTCTGCCATCTGTCCTGTAAAGATCTGAAATAATGGAACATTTTATGTTAGAAAAAGTATAACCAAATAAATTTGACTCAACAATTGCATCTGATGTTGGTCTCTGGGGACAAACTTGTGTTTTAGTTAGCCCTTCGATTGATACAGAGTTTGGTTTATATAAGTGCAGTTGTGACTCTGCTGACTCATTGGCAACACATGTTGAGTCAGATTGTGTAAGAGTTTTGTCTGGTTTAGATAGATCAGTGTGACTCTTATCATGATCCAAGTTGCAACTAGGCTGTGCAGTAGCCTGAGCTGGTTGAACACAATGAGGAGCTAAATTAATTCCTCTTTGAGGGTCAAGTATGTTCTCTGTTGGTTGTACTGTCAGCATAGGTAATTTTGAAGCATAATTTTGAAAAATGTGGGAGTGCCTGATTAGAGGAATATAGGTTGCTATTCCTCTTAACACTAGTTTTAAAACCAGTCAGCTTGGGAGCGAAGGTTAAACCTTTAACTCCACTTTTAACATTCATGCCAGCAGATAAATGATTTTGAATTATATTAAAGAGTGTTGCTGTTTGGTCTAGAGACGCACCAGGTTCCATAGCCATCTCCTAATCAGGAACAACACTTAAGACTGGTGCTTTCTCCCTTTTGGCATGCTTGAAACCAGCTATTGAATGTTTAGATTTGCTTGTTACCAAGAAATGGATGACCAACGGATTCCAAAACTAGAAGTGGGTAGTCAGTATATAAGACTAGGGATGTTCTTTGTTATCAGAGAGTACTAGATTCTAATATAACTACTGCTTTAACAGTTTTTGCTACGGTGGTTGTTCAAGTTGTGCTAGTTGGCCGCTTCTTGCGTATATCTGGCTTACACTGAGATCCCTCCATATCAGCTGGTGCATGACCAGAGGCAGTTGAAAGGATAGCTCCACCCTTAGTAGCTAGGTACTGGAGCATTGTTGGTGATGGACCAGTATGTGGAGCAGCTGGTTTTTCTTTTCTCATTCCCCCTTCTTTTAATTTCAATTCAATTGAGGCATCACTAATGCTCCCATAGCCATCATCCAATTCATGTTTAAACACAAGACTTAAGAATCTTGGAAAGGGTATAAATTCACTTCTTGTTGGTGCGACCACCATTTCCCTTAGCCTTATAAAGATTTCAGCAGTATAGTCGATGTTTCTATTAAAGATCAGCCTATGACCAATCTTTAGGTCAAAATCAGAACACTAGTCAAAGTTACCAGATTTTTGAATCATACACTGAGTCAGTACACCAAAGAAATAATACCACAAGGTGGCATGTTTTTTCTCAACGGGTTGTGACCAACTTCACCTGCATATTTAATGAACTGTAACACCTTCCCTCTAAACTCATCACTTGTTAGAGAATCAACAAATTGTCCACCTGGAAATTTAAGAGCTTGTCGAATAGCATCTACAGTGATTGAACAGGTTAGAGTTTCAGTTACCATGCCTCGAATGCATGGAACACCCTCGTTGGTGGTGGCAAGCGTTATCGTGCACCAAAATCTGCCAAGACAGGTAGGATAGAAACATGAAGGGACACCTAGAACATATCTGGCAATTAGTGATTACGTCAGGTACCCAATAATGGACTCATAGCCCATATTAGCCTTTGCTTTTGGAATCGAGAGGGAGTGAGCAACATTGCCTCTTAATAGGCGAATTTGATCATGGAGCGGTGCAGATTCAGCCCTAAATAGACTTGGGTGTAGAGAAAATAAAGCTTGGGGTTCCTCTTACTGCTGTGGTTGTGGTTCACCTTGCTGCTGTGGTTGCGGTTGTTGTGGTTGTTCCTCAGGTTGGTTCTGGATTGGTTGTTATTGTTGTTGTTTTGCCATTGAAATTTTAGGAAGAAGATGAATGTTTAAAGGTTTGAAGATTTGGGGATTTTTGAGAGAGAATGGGAATTTTGAAAGTTGAATAACCGAAGGGTAAAATGGAAATGGTATCACCCTATTTAACCTTTCGAATTGGTTGAAAAAGTGCAGGAGAGAGAAAATGGCAACTGTCATCTGTAGGCGCGTGGGCAGATGTGACAGTCTGGCACATTTTTAAGGGACGTCAGACTGTTGATATGACGTTTAATCAGCTTGGACACTCATGTCTTCCATTAGGCATTAAATGCAGTAGGTTTTAATTTAAAATTGTGAAGATAAAAACCACAAGATAATTTTTGTAGTTAATACAAAATTCCCTTGTTACATTTAATATGTCGTGAATTTAATTTAAATCATTAAGATTAAATGAGGTCCATTTAAAGGTATCAATTTATTGTTGTGACCTATTTAATACTTCATTTTACAAACATTTCACCAATTTTAAAAGACATTATTATGCTGGGTGGTCTGCATATAGGTAGTAGACAATAAAGTATGTCGTACTGGTTTGCCCTATATGGTGTAGAACCAGCACAATAACAAATTTGCCTTTTATTTTAAAGTTCCAGCATACCCAGCTCAGAGATGAGATAAGTAAAATGTTTCTCATCTAAGGGCTTCGTGAATAGATCTGCTAACTGTTAATCTGTTGATATGAAGTGCAGCTCCACATTTCCGTTTAGAACATGATCCCTTATGAAGTGATATCGAATGCCAATGCGCTTTGTCCTTGAGTGCATCACATGATTGTTGGTAATGGCAATTGCACTGGTGTTATCACAGTAAATTGGAGTCTTTGTAACATGAACACCATAGTCCTTCAGCTGGATTTGCATCCATAGTACTTGAGCAGTATAACTACCAGTAGAAACATATTCTGCTTCAGCGGTATATGTGGATACAGTATTTTACTTTTTGTTGGTCTAGCTAAGTAGCCTACCACCCAGTAATTGGCAACCGCCAGTAGTACTTTTCTGTCTATTTTACATCCTGCAAAGTCAGCATCTGATTATCCAATTAATTCAAAATCCTAGTCTTTGGGATACCAAAGACAACATTTGGCAGTACCTTTTAGATAACTAAATATCCTTTTGACTGCAAGCATGTGTGACTCTTTAGGATCAGCTTGATATCTGGCACAAAGACATGTGCCAAACTTAATATATGGTCTGTTGGCTGTAAGATAAAGTAGGGACCCAATCATACCGCTATATTCAGTGATATTGACTGGTTCATCATTGGGATCAACATCTATTTTAATGGATGCTACCATTGGAGTCCTTATATCTTTTAAACAGGTTAGACCAAATTTCTTTAACATATCCTTGATATATTTATCTTGACTTATAAAAATTCCATCATCAAGTTGGTTGATTTGTAATCCAAGAAAGTATTGCAAATCTCTTTGTAAGTGATATGCTTGAAACACACCTAATCTTATTGTAATATACTTACGAATTCGTCCACAGGGAGCAAAATTTAGGATTAAAAAGAATAACAATAATTCTGAAGATTTGAGTTGTAAAATGGGGTTTTGATTTAAAAACAATTTAAAACAAAGAAAGTAAATACGAATTCAAATAGATAAAGGGGTATTCACTTGGTTTCAATTCCCTAGGTTCCAGATTGATTTTATTAAGAACAATGTAATTAAATCCCTAAGTATAACTCTCGTTAACCTAGTTCATTAATCGATTAGTAAGGTAAGCTAGTGCCCCTTACTTAGATACTAATCATATCATGAAAGTATCAGTTTTTCACGTTGGTTTCCTACACGCTTCTGAAGAACACAATCAATCAATTTCTAAGTACTCAAGATTATGATTCAGTTGAAGGGTAAATCGGTATCCATCTTTTGGCTTCACAATTACCTACTCAATTGATGTGATTAATTACTAGTCTAATTACACTGGTATCTCGCATGCAATTCAACCTATCTAATTATTTCTCAATAACCTAGATATATTTATTGATCTAGTAACTCTCGTTACATTAATCAACAGACAAGTAATCAATGAGATCAATTAATGGGAGTAATTAAGAAACATGATCAAGAGGAATTATTAATACATACAAAAGTTTAGAAATCCATCACCTAGGTACAATCATCTAAGCAAATACTGGGAATTTAGCTACTCATGGCAATGATAAGAACAATTGAACAATAGGATAAACAAGAATTCATCATAATATTAATCAAAATAAAAAATAAAAGAGTACCAATGATTAATCTCTGACAAAAGTTGAAACCATAATGATAAAAGCTCATAAAATATCCTTAAAGAGCTGTAAAATTCGTAACCCTAGGTATAATATTCGTAATATATAAACTGAATTGAGTTTTGGGGTAAAAATCCTATTTATAGGAGAAAAATAATGTTGCAGCCGACTTCTAACTTCGCGACCATAATTAACCCCATCGTGACCGCGACATGCGGTCTCGCGACCGCAATACACCTTATTGCGAGTGCGAAATAACAAGTACCGAAGATGGAGTTCTGTCAATGTATTGCGAGCGCGAAATAAATAATGCGAGCACCATGTTGATATAGCGATCGCGAGGAGAGCAATTGTGACCGCGAAATGTAGCTATTAGTGTAGGTCGACAATTAACTTTGACTTTTCACTTAAACTTGATCTTTTGATTATGAAACTTGCCCAATACATCCATAACATCAACACGAAGACTCTTTAAGCTGAAAATATTATTTTTATCATAACCTCGAACAAAAGTCTTCAATCTTCATGACTTTATACCCGAAAAGAATAAGATATCGCGAATAGTAATATGTATAAATGGAGCGATAACAAATTCCCCCACACTTGAACCTTGCTTTTCCTCAAGCAAGTCTATCTTCAAATAATATCACTGGGTGCAAAGATAAACATACCCAAACAAGTCTTCAATAAGTATAGATCCACATCGCATAACCTTCAACAAGTAAGTGCAAAGTTCAAGCCTTCAATCAAAATCAATCTTCCATCATCAAACTCATGATTACCCAAAAGCTTCATCACCCCGAATCAAGAACACCGTATGCAGATCCAAGAAAATTTGGCCTTATGGAAAACAAGACCATTAGAAAACCATTTTTGCATTTTAAGAATGGGAAAACAAGTTAAGTTTTTATACAAAACAAGTTTTCTAGAAATTTATAGATTTTAAAGAATATGTGCTTTCAAAGCCATCTCGGTTTTGGGATAATCGCACGGGTAATTGCCAATCCAGTATATCATCTAGGATGAACTACCACTCGGTTCGAATGAAATTGGAAGACAACTACCTTGGGTATGAATTTTATTGGGGGTCTATTGCAAAACGATACTTGAAATACTTTACTTTCAAGTTCAGGTCTCTTTGATTAAAAACTTATCTTGGAAGACTTTACTTGCAAGCATTGGAAGACTTGACTTCCATAAAATATGGGAGGACTCGATTCTCCCGGAAGTGTTTAAACACTTGGTTAATTTTATTTAAGGTCCTTGGACCCCACTTCCCACACATCTAGCTTTTATGTTATTTTTAAGAAAATGTAGGAAGCAGATACTACATCTCTATATTTTAAAAGGGTTACCATGTCTTTTGGCCATGGCGTGCGTTGTCTAGGCAACACTAGTACGAAGCCATTACTCTTCCTAAAGAAGATAGCACAATGTGAAGCTCAAGGCTCCTCTTCCCACAGTACGATACATTGGTATAATATATCATGAAATGATTCATCAACCAATCTTAGTATGAAATTATGTGGATTAGGAAGTCTTTGACACCAAGTAAGACGGCATTCGGAAGACTCAACTTCCTTAATGGATTGACTTGAATCATCGTACAATTTTTGGGTTTTTTCAAAACCCTGGAAGACTTTGCTTCCTTATTACACACACACTCACACGCAAAAGAAAATACAAAACACCAAAATCATTGAGGTACCTATACAAATTAACTTACAATAGTGATAACATTTGCTTCATTACAAAACTACACTTGGCTTTTTAACGAGTCAAAAATTTTAAAATTTCCCCAATTCTTCAACAATTTTAGTCAAAAATAAGACTAAAGCCAAGTGTATTACATCTGTGAGAATTTATATCTCTCCCCCACGCTTAAGATCATGTAATGCCCTCATTTATATGAAATCAGATAAATAAAGTATAAATTCGAGAGGACAATAGAGTGAATGGGAAAAACATAACCGGATGTAGAGCAATATAATTGCAAAACGGAGTGATAGACAGCTCTGCACTGACGGCCATTCCTCAATTGTCATCACATTATGTAGTACCTGCAATGATTAAACAAGAACAAAACACAAAAAGAAAAATATTTTTGGATTTTTTAAATTTTAGGTTTTTTTTTTAGTTTTAAAACACACGCATTATACAAGTTTTACAATGTGCAGGCTTATTCATGAGCCTTGCACTAGACTCCACTTTCTTCTTAACTGATTCCCAGATGGTGGGTTCCCTCCATCAAACCATGGGAACCACCACTTTTAATACCATTATCGATCATACTTAACAACCAATCATCAGCTACTCTCGACTCCCTAATTAATTCCCTCTACTTTTTTTTCTCTTTTTTTAGATAAATTAGAAACTAACCGCAGTCTTAACTGCTCATCTTTCTCACTCATAGCTTTCTTAACCCGACCGAATAGCCTTTTCATAGACCTATCAACAACACTATCATCGGGCAATTTTACCACGAGTTTTTCTTTAACAATTCCACCCCCACACTTAGGCTTTCTACAAGTCTTAGTTTTAACATTATCAGTTTCACTAGTCAACACATTCACAGAATCAATGCGTGTGGGTGGTAGTTTAACACTAAATTTTCTTTAAAAAACTCAGAGTTTTACCTCTATCCATCAAAATCAAATTCTTAGCAATCCCTATGGGTTTACTAATCGACTGGTTAATCAATCTAATGTGTTGACCCAAAAATTTCTGACCAAATTTAAACTTAATATTTATATGTTTCCGACACGATAAGTAAAGTCTGTAATGTTGAAGTCTCAAAAATTTTGAACTGTGTTCATATATTCAATTACCCTTCGACTATTCCCAACGATTCACGAACAATTATATTTAACTTGATGTGCATATATAATTATATATAAATATTAATTAAAGGCGTTAACAAAGTATTAAATGTATAATACTTTACGTGAACGTATTAGTTTCGATATATGTTTAATATATTTATCGACGGAATTAAAAGATAATATTAAATGATTGAATTATCAGATACATTGTAATATGATTAGGGGTCTCGGTTGTGAGGTCCACATTGATTTGAGAAATCTTTTCCTTTTAACGGTATTCGAAATAATTGGTAAAGTGATCTGCAAGTAGGAACAAGGTGTCAATTAACGAGAACTAGACAAAAGTTAGTGGAGATTCCTGCTTAACTTTTAATGCTTGCTTTACAATGATTGTCTCGTATCTCTTGATAAGTTAGTTATTTACTTTTCATAGTATTTAAAACGTTTTACGATATAGATAAAACCTTTTTAAAGGATGATTTGGAATATAACTGATTTTGGAAAACCAAAGTTATAATTACTCGATTTAGTTTCAAACGTATGAAAACGTTTTTCTATCTAAAAGAACTTTGTTACAAAAATGTTTTAAATATATAACAGGAAACAATATTAATTTCCTCTTAATATAAGGATTTAAAATAAATAATATAAATGTCGAGAAGTAGGAACATATTATAAAATTTTAAGATTATTAAAGTTATACCATTATCTTTTATTATTAGAATTTTTAGAAACTATATATAAACGATTTGAGTGTTACGTCTTCTTTAAAACGAACATAATTTTATAAATATCTAAAACCACTATTGTACATTTTTCATTTCTCCCTCATGACTATATATCGTTTCTATGGGAAATCGTTCATACTTTATTTCATGTAATGATAATGTAATAAACTAATTGAGTTGATATTGAGTCAACTGCTACTAGTATCTTTTCAGGTCCTAAGCACAATTACATACAAATTAGAATCAAGGGTTAAAAACAAAATAATACAAGTCACGGATAGAACATAATGGGGCGACTAGACATCACCATTCTATCCCACATTTTTATTATTATAGTATTAATAATTTAATCATATTCCATAAATCAAGATAGGCAAATTGATTGAAATGGGGTAGTGTGTTTGTCTAGTTGATTCATATTTATATACTTAAAAGTTTAGGTTAATATATGTAATATGTATATATACATAATCATATAGATATGAAATTTGGTATATATAAATTGTTATATTACTAATAATATTATTATCACTAATAATATTAATATTATTATAATTAGTATTATTATATTATTATCATTAATAATATTATAATTATTATTTTATTATTATTAAATATCACGAATATTGATACCATTCTTATTATTAGTATTATTTTTATTATTAATATTACTATTATCCTAGTTACCATTATTATTAAAAAAATAATACAAGTTATTAATATTAATATTAAAATTATTATCATTTTTATAATTATTATTATCATTATTACTATAATAATAATTATTAGTATTATTATGATTATTAATATACTTATTAATTATTAATACTAAATAATTATAATAATAAATCAGACATAAACAAATTGTTGGATATCGAAATCTGTAAATTGTATGAATCCGTTTTACATCACATTCAAATTTTACTTATTTTATTTTTTTCTGTATTTTTCTTTCCTGACTGTTAAATCATGTCGACCACACTTGTCTATTTAATAAATGATTGCTACATGATATTAGAGAGAATATATACGATTATCCATTACTATTACCAATTACAAACCCTTTAGCCTTTCTCTGCATGAATTTAAAAAAAAAAATGGAAGCAGACCACTATACCCTGTTCTTGAACAAGAATTACAACAGCTCAATTTCAGATTTAAATTCAAAATCTATTAATGCAATATTGTTAGGATTCTTTTACTCAATCTTTCTGCAAAATTAGAGCTTTCAATTCATCTTAACGAAATTGAATTTCTGACTCAAAGTTTTTAAACTTAAAAGTCAAAAAATTGTTCTTGAACGAATTCGAAGTTCCTGTTATGATTTAAGTTAAATTGATGATTCCTAAAGTTTCTAGGAGTGATTTTAGATCTATTTCATGTAGGAATCTTTAACTGAAACGTTCTTAAATTCATAATCAAATATGGAGTTTTTTCTTTTCTTTTCTTCGTAACAGCTACTGCTGCTGTTGTTTTCTTTTTTTTCAATTCATCAAAAACTGATATAGCTGGTTCTGTTTTAATACCCAAACCCAATATTTAATTCATTAGTATGAATAACCTAATCACTGGTCAACTTGTTACATTTGAAGAAGATGAAGAAATATAAACAGAAAATAATTACGGATTAAATATATATAGGTTTGGATTTATCAGAAATGCAAGGTCAGACGGATAGTTGAGTGTGTTTGCGGGTAAACGGGAGGTCACGGGTTCGAGCCCGGTTTGGGGCATTTTTTTTAAAAGCTTTATGAGGTAGTTTTCTATTTATGATTATTATGATTATTATTATGATTATTATTATTATTATTATTATTATTATTATTATTATTATTATTATTATTATTATTATTATTATTATTATTATTATTATTATTATTATTATTATTATTATTTATTATTATTATTATTATTATTATTATCATTGTTGTTGTTATTATTATTATTAATTATGAATTATGATTATTGTTATCACAAGTATTATGATTATTATTATTATTATTATTATTATTATTATTATTATTATTATTATTATTATTATTATTATTATTATTATTATTACTACTAATATATGTATTATTATTAATAATAGGAGTAGGATTATTATTATTATTATTATTATTATTATTGTTAAGAAAATAATCAAAGTTATTATTATTTTCATCAAATATGAGTATTAGTATCATTTTATAAACATTAGTATTATTATTAACATAGTTATAATTATTATTACCATTATTATCATTATTAATAGTATTATTATTAAAATCCTTATTATTATTATTAGTAAAAGTATTATTACTATAGATATTAGGATGATTATTATTATTATTATTATTATTATTATTATTATTATTATTATTATTATTATTATTATTATTATTATTAAAATAATCATTTGTGTTAAATTATTATTTTTAATAATATTACCCTTATTATTAAAACTATCATTATTACTATCGTTAAAAAGAATCAAAAATATTATTATCTTTATTAGTAATATTAAGTATTATAATTATTATCATTTTAACCATTATTAATATTATTTTAGCATTATTATAATAATTATCTTAACAAACAAATAATATATATATGAAAATATATTTAATATTTATGACAAAACAAAAATTTATATTTTTATATATATAAATGAATATATGAAGTATTTATGTTATTAATATAAAAATGATATAACTAATAAATTTATATATATATATATATATATATATATATATATATATATATATATATATATATATATATATATATATATATATATATAAATTTATTCGATTCCATTTATGTGTGTTAATATATATACAAATGATATAGGTTCGTGAATCGAAGTCCAACCCTACATTTGTTCATTGCCGTCATATGTATTTTTACTACAAAATACAGTATCGTGAGTTTCATTTTCTCCCGCTTTAAATACTTTTGCAATATATATTTTTGGGACTGAGAATACATGCGCTGCTTTTATAAATGTTTGACGAAATAGACACAAGTACTCAAAACTACATTCTATGGTTGGATTATTAGACCGAATATCGCCCCTTTTTAGCTTGGTAACCTAAGAATTAGGGAACTGGCCCCTAATTGACGCGAATCCTAAAGATAAATCTATGGGCACTAACAAGCCCCAGTCAGAGAATTTGAACTGCTTTAGTACTTTGATTTTATTACGTCTGAAGGGAGTACCGGAATGATGGGGATATTCTATATGCATCTTGTTAATGTTGGTTACCAGGTGTTCAATCCATATGAATGATTTTTATCTCCATGCAGTGCGAAATGTCTGATATGAGATGATGTTTATGAGAAATGGAAATGAAAATCTTGTGGTCTATTAAATTAATAGAAATGATTGTTTATGATAAACTAATGAACTCACAAACCTTTTCGTTGACACTTGAAAGCATGTTTATTCTCAGGTATTAAAGAAATCTTCCGCTGTGCATTTGCTCATTTTAAAGATATTACTTGGAGTCATTCATGGCATATTTCAAAAGACGTTTCATTTAAGTCGTTGAGTTCAATAAAGATTATTATTAAGTAAATGACAGAGTAGGTCTTTTATAGTTGTATATTATGAAATGGTATGCATGCCTGTCAACTTTTGATGTAATGAAAGTTTGTCTTTTAAAAACGAATGCAATGTTTTTAAATTGTATCATATAGAGGTCAAATACCTCACAATGTAACCATATGTTATAGTATTCGTCCCTATGGATTAGGACGGGTCGTCTCATGTGGTATCAGAGCGGTGGTCTTAGCGAACTAGGTCTTGCATTAGTGTGTCTAACTGATAGTCGTTAAGATGCATTAGTGAGTCTGGACTTCGACTGTGTCTGCATAACAAAAAGTTTTTCTAATCATTTCTAGTCGAAAATCATCTGCTTATCATCTTTAGGAAATTATCTGCTTATCATTCTTAGTCTAGACACATCTTACTACATTGATTGCATGAATAGTGTATAGACAAAATTCATATCTTAGCGTATCTGCTAATTCACATCTTAGCGTATCTGTTACTTTAAACTTTGCCTGATATATTTTGAATTCCTCCGTAATCTATGAAATCTTTTACTCTATATATATATATATATATATATATATATATATATATATATATATATATATATATATATATATATATATATATATATATATATATTCTATGTAATTAGAATACCATCCGATAGCCGAAAATCATTTCATATCGAAAAATCCTTTATTCAATCGTAAGAAATGGAACTCGCCACTAGTTCAAGTCCCTCGGATTCCGATATGGAGTTTCACTCGATCTCCGAAAGCAGTGTGACCGGAATGGATCAACCAATTAGTCATCATCTATTCTGGATGAATTGGTGATGGGTTCGTAGTCTACTTAATCATTGGAGACAAGAAGAAGGCGATCCCTTCCATCCACCACATTGCCCTCTTGGCGATGAACGTGAAGCACTTACCGGCGAACTTGTTCGAGACACCATTTTCTATCTCATTTCCAGAGTATCTCGTCATGATTATATACTATCTCAAATTCTAGATCTTATTCATCCACTCGTTCGAACCGACAATCACCCTGGTGTAATAGAAGAAGTCAACGAGCTTCGCACTCGGGTAGTGGCTTTAGAGAATATGGTACAAAGGTTACAAGCACCAGCAGCAACACCAGCATCAACAACACCACCATAATCAACACCAACGGTACCATTACCACCACTAACAACATCCGTATCCCACACCTCAACATCACAATCTGTACCTCGAACATCAATGTCATACGCACCGTAGATACCAAGGAGTACCAACAGCATTAACCGATGAAATATTGATTCATAACTTCATTATAGAAGCATTCTGCGGCGATTATGTAATCTCTAAAGTCTTAGAGATTATTTATTCCTACCTTAACCATAAATCAGACGAGTGGATTGAAATGATAAAGGGGAGAATAGAAACCCTAATAGATTGGTTATAAAAGCAGCATCAGCAATACCGTCAGTATCATCAACACCAGCAGTACCGATAACATCACTAGCACCGGCAGCATCTACAACATCACAAGCATTACTAGTTTCATAATCACCACGGACATCATCATTAATCCACAACGAGTATATTGTATCAATGAGTTATGAAGTATTAACCCTAGCCCTCTGAAGAATTTATATGTATATCTTATATATATAAATTTTGAAACAATAATATATCTTTTCGTACTAAACTATTATGTATGAATTGAAAAAGAGTAGGTACTACTCGGTTAGTTCATATTACTAATATGCAATGATGTACATCCTTCATTAACGACTTAACCATCGTTACTTACAATCTCTGTTTCAAATTCAATGAATTCCGTTTCAAAATAAACTAAGTGTATTATTCAAATACATGTTTGATACTACACCTTCATTTTTGATATACTCGAATTCCAGAATTTATAGTGTATTATTCACCAGAATTCCACGAACACCAACATCATCCATCAAAGAAATATCAATAGATGAATAACGAAGTAGTAATTCACAATTTCATTCAAGTGGAAGAAATACTCAGCGAAGGTTACGTAATTTATATATATATATATATATATATATATATATATATATATATATATATATATATATATATATATATATATATATATATATATATAATTTCAAAAGTTTTAGGGATTTCTCAATAATAATTCCAACTATAAATTAAATGAGTTTAATATTATATTAACTCATTAAATCTGTATTTCATCTGAAGAAAATATACATATATATATTTTCATAAAGACTGTAATAAAACTTCTCTTGTACAAAATATTACTTGTGAAACCTTTAACGGGTAGGTAATACCCGAGAGATATATGAATTCACAATTAATATGTTACATTATTCGATTCTAATTCAGCAATCATCAACTATACTCACTACTTTCACAACGATATACATTCTTTATAGAAATCAAAACAACCATCCTCATCTAAATTTGATTACATATTCTGATTTTGACAAATCAAAATTTAAGTCAAGATTTAATAGAAGACATCACTCTTAGATCCCTACAGCTCTCAAAGCTATACTTTGTGACGACCCAGAAATTTCCGACCAAATTTAAACTTAATCTTTGTATGATTTTGATATAATAAGCAAAGTCTATTTAATTGAATCTTAAAAAGTTTCAACTGTTCATGTATTCAATTGACCTTCGACTATTCCCGACGATTCACGAAAACTATTTGTAAATAGATAACATATATAGTTAAACAGGTATTTATAATTGGAAATATAAACTTAGAATATGATATAATTTATTTATTAGAATATATTTTGTAAATTAAATAAAATAAAATGCAATGTAATGGAAACTATATTTATGAATGTATATATATATATATATATATATATATATATATATATATATATATATATATATATATATATAATTATGTATATAAATATTACTTGTAAATATATAAAGTTATATTAAATCTATTTGTTTAAAAATATATAATATAATTGTTTTAGTAATTAAAATTGCTATTTTAAAACTATTTATATATATAGAAAGGAGAATATATTAAAATAAATGAATTCGAGCTTAATTAGTAAACGTCTGTAACACTCCTTTGACATTTCGTTAGCGTTCATATAGTTTTATC
The DNA here is from genome assembly GCF_046630445.1 of Rutidosis leptorrhynchoides. Taxonomy (NCBI): domain Eukaryota; kingdom Viridiplantae; phylum Streptophyta; class Magnoliopsida; order Asterales; family Asteraceae; genus Rutidosis; species Rutidosis leptorrhynchoides. The sequence goes on along the minus strand of NC_092338.1, from coordinate 248,689,223 downwards.
ATGAGTTTATGAAAATCTAAAATAAAAGTTGAACTGTAATCAATTACGAAGATTTTAGATTTGATAAAAATATTTTTTTTACCTTTCTAGAATAAATTTTAGTACTCCGTACATATCATTTGGAACAGAAAATAAATAATTAACAAATCTTTTTGATCAGGTTTTAAACAGGTAATGACCAGAATAAATAAATGGACTTAAATTGAAAATATGGGATTTTTAGGAACACTTTTATATATTAACTGTTTAGCAATGTACCACGATACCCTTTTCGAAAATAAACTGTCGGCAGACTCCACACTCCACACGTTTTTTTATGGAGTTGTTTATGTTACTGTTACCTTGTAACTCTTTATAATTATTAATCTATCTCTTTTTTACATATACATAACAATACATATAGATAGTTAGGGATAACCCACACACACACACACACTAATCTTGTGTTCTTCTTCCTCTTTCAACCGACACCATGACAACCACCCTATTCTCGCAACCATCACCCCCAGCAATCATCAATCGTCACCATTTCACCCTCAACCGCTACCTTGGAACTCACAAAATCCACTTTAAAAACCCTACGGCATCACCACCGTCTCCAACATCACCAACAAGCAATCTTCTTCCACCACAGCCATCATCTATCCACCACCATCGAAAACCACAAACCCACATTCACATCATTATCATACTTATGTTCCTATTATTATTTTTTTTCTCGAAGACTCAAGAGGTCATCAAGCTTCTGTTACTGTTGAACGATGATAATGATTGTGATGTTACAGCGAATACGATGATGACGATGAAATGTGAAGTTGATACGATACAAAAGATGATGACGATAGTTGATGATGATATTATTGATGATGGTGACTAGCGATGTGAATTACGATGATGATGATGGAAGATGTGATGTATGGCGATGATGATAGATTATGATGTGAACATGATAAAGATTCGATGATGATGATACAAGAACGAAAATGAAGATGATGATGGTAAGCTGAGACGAATCACAAATATGATGATAATGATATGAAGATATCATGAAGAATGGGTTATAATCATAATAAATGATTTTGATGATGAAGATGAAAGGGTTACAGGGAGAGGAGAGTTGATGGCGTGAGATGATTATGATAATGATTATTATGATGATGATATATATGCAGTAATTAGATGATGATGGGTATCTGGTCGACTTAATTAACAAGGAAGAAGAAGTCCAACAGAAAATGGTTAATTAGATATGTAAAACGTTTTAAATCAGAAAAATTGGATAGTTCAACTGGTTAGGCGTGTTGTGTTTAAAGGGGAGGTTGTGGGTTCGAATCTAGGCTGCTGCGGCCTTTTTTTTTAATCCATAAATAACTTCACAGATTGGGCTTGTGTAGATTGGGCTATCATATTCGGTTTACACTTGGGCCGAGTTCCCTTTTCTGGTTGGGTCGAAGAGAATTGGATAAATATAAATGGGTTTTATATTAAATCACAAAAACGGAAATAGATGAGTGGTTTGGGGTGTTAGCGTAGAGCGAGAGGTCTTGGGTTCGAGTCCAATTTACGGCAGTTTTTCTTTTTAAGGCTTCTTTTGAGATAGTTACTTAATTATTATTTTTATTATTATCATTATCATTATTATTATTATTATTATTAATATTATTATTATTAATGTTGTTTTTATTATTATTATTATTATTATTATTATTATTATTATTATTATTATTATTATTATTATGATTATTATTATTATTATTATTATTAATTAGTGTTGTTATTATGTTAAAGCTAATAAGATAATTAATATTATTATCATTTTTGTTATTATTAAGTAAAATCACTAAGTATTACAAGTATTATTATTATTATCATTATATTTATTATTATTATGATTATTATTATTGTTATTGTTATTATTATGATTCTTATTATTAATGTTATTACTATGATTATAATTAATTATTATTATCAAAATGATTATTAGTGTACTAACATTGGAATATGATTATATGTATAAGTAATAATATCATTATTATTATTATTATCACTAAGTATTAACAATGAGTAATATTAGTATTATTATCACTATCGTAATGCAAATTATGGTTATCATTAATATTAATATTTTTATCATATTTATATTTATTATTACAAAATATTAGCACTAGGTATTATTAATTCTGAAATTAGAATCAAAACTAATGTTTTCATTGTAAAAATAATACAACTTTTATATTAGAATCATTAATATGATTCTTAAAATATTTATAAAAACTATCATATAATTTTATTATTTAAATTATTATCCTTATTAAAAATTTTCATTTTTTATTTACATTTTTATTATTAATATTAGTAATATTACTATCATTATTATTAATATCCTTAATCTGGTATTATTATAATTATTAATTTTGAAAACGAAAGATATATATATATATATATATATATATATATATATATATTTAATACAAAACCTAACTATAATAATATTGTTATTTATTTGAAATATATAAATTGACATATATAAGATATTAATACAAAAATTATATCACTAATAATAAAATATAAATTTGTTCGAATACGATTATGTGTATTAATAAATATACAAATGATATAGGTTCGTGAATCCGAGGCCAACCCTGCATTGTTCAGTATCGACATATGTATTTTTACTACAAAATACAGTAGGGTGAGTTTCATTTCCTCCCTTTTTAAATGCTTTTGCAATATATATTTTTGGGACTGAGAATACATGCCTTTTATAAATATTTTACGAAATATACACAAGTAATCGAAACTACTTTATATGGTTGAATGATCGAAGCCGAATATGCCCCTTTTGCTTGGTAACCTAAGAATTAGTAAACCGATCTACTAATTGTCGCGAATCCTAAAGATAGATCTATTGGGCCTAACGAACCCCATCCGAAGTACCGGATGCTTTAGTACTTCGATGTTGTTTTATCATATCTGAAGGATTTCCCGGAATGATAAGGGATATTCTTATATGCATCTTGTTACTATCGGTTACCAGGTGTTCAATCCATATGAATGATATTTTTGTCTGATAATGCTAAAAACGAACATATATTTCATAGCATTATTCCTCAAGAAAGACAAGCTTTTAATTGCAATTATTCTATTTAAAAGTGATATTCGTTTAAATAATAAAAGGTGAAGACAAAAGACAGATTCGACGAATTGAAGACGCAAACGACCAAAAAGCTCAAAAGTACAAAATACAATCAAAGAAGTTCCAATTATTGATAAGAAACGTCTCGAAATTAAAAGAGTACAAGATTCAAAACGCAAAGTACAAAATATAAAATTGTACGCAAGGACGTTCGAAAATCCGGAACCAGGACCAGAGTCAACTCTCAACGCTCGACGCAACGGACTAAAAATTACAAGTCAACTATGCACATGAATATAATATAATATATAAATAATTCTTAAAAATTATATATATATTATATTAATATTTAAAACCGTCGGCAGACTAAGATCCAATTTGGAGTGAGCTGTATTTTCAAACTCCGCGACTTGCGGAGTTTGAAGGCAAAAAATGCCGCGAGTCGCGGAGTATCCCTGAACTCAATTCCCTATAAAGCCAACCAAATTCTGATCATTTTTCACACTCATATATCCATCCTCTCTATATCTATACGTAAATATTTATATTTATATTTTAATTTTAATTTTAATTTTAATTTTAATCCTAATAATAAAGGTATGTTAGCAAATGTTGTAAGGGTATAAGTCGAAATTCTGTCCGTGTAACGCTACGCTATTTTTATTCATTGTAAGTTATGTTCAACCTTTTTAATTTAATGTCTCGTAGCTAAGTTATTATTATGCTTATTTAATCCGAAGTAATCATGATGTTGGGCTAATTACTAAAATTGGGTAATTGGGCTTTGTACCATAATTGGGGTTTGGACAAAGGAACGACACTTGTGAAAATTAGACTATGGGCTATTAATGGGCTTTATATTTTTTTAACTAAATGATAGTTTGTTAATGTTAATATAAAGATTTACAATTGGGCGTCCCTATAAATTACCATATACACTCGATCGGACACGATGGGCGGGGTATTTATATGTACGAATAATCGTTCATTTAACCGGACACGGGAATGGATTAATAGCCACTAGAATAATTAAAACAGGGGTGAAATTATGTACAAGGACACTTGGTATTATTGATAACAAAATATTAAAACCTTGGGTTACACTCAGTCGACATCCTGGTGTAATTATTATACAAAGTATTAAAATCTTGTTACAGTTTAAGTACCCAATTAGTTGGAATATTTAACTTCGGGTATAAGGATAATTTGACGAGGACACTCGCACTTTATATTTATGACTGATGGACTGTTATGGACAAAAACCAGACGGACATATTAAATAATCCAGGACAAAGGACAATTTACCCATGGGCATAAAACTAAAATCAACACGTCAACCATCATGATTACGGAAGTTTAAATAAGCATAATTCTTTTATTTCATATTTAATTTCCTTTATTTTATATTTAATTGCACTTCTAATTATCGCATTTTTATTGTTATTGTATTTAATTGCACTTTTAATTGTCGTACTTTTTTAATTATCGCAAGTTTATTTTATCGCATTTTTATTAATCGCAATTTCATTATCGTTATTTACTTTACGCTTTAAATTAAGTCTTTTATTTATTATTTTACATTTGGTTTTAACTGCGACTAAAGTTTTAAAATCGACAAACCGGTCATTAAACAGTAAAAACCCCCCTTTATAATAATAATATTACTTATATATATATATATATTTGTATTTTTATAAAAGTAAACTAATATAGCGTTAAGCTTTGTTTAAAGATTTTCCTTGTGGAACGAACCGGACTTACTAAAAACTACACTGCTGTACGATTAGGTACACTGCCTATAAGTGTTGTAGCAAGGTTTAAGTATATCCATTCTCTAAATAAATAAATATCTTGTGTAAAATTGTATCGTTTTTAATAGTATTTCATGCTAAAATTAATAGATATTTTATATACACCTCGCGTAACATCAAGTTATTTTTGGCGCCGCTGCCGGGGAACAATCTAGCTTAAAAGCCGGAAGCAACGCTAAAAAAAAAATAAAAAAAAATAAAAAAATTTAGTTTACTTTTATTAAAATTCGTTTTTATAAAAATACGTTTTTAATTATTCAAATATATAAAAAGAAAAACAAAAATATAAGTATTTTTAAGATATTTAAGTTTTATAAAGTTTCTTTATTTTTATATAAGTTTTATTTAATTATTTTGTTTTTATTTAAAACATAAAAAAAAATCGAAAAAAAAAAATTTAATATATATAAATCTATTTTTAAGATATTTTTAAAATTATAAAGAAGTTCTATTTTTATTTAAGTTTTTAAATATAAGTTTTTATTATACAAATATTTTGATAAAAACAGAAAATATAAAATAAAAAAAAATAAAAAAAACGCGTCAAATTTAAAACTGTACCAGAGTTGAATTTTGGAACCCCACGACTCGCGGGGTTTGCTGCTTGGAATACCGCAACTCGCGGAGCTACCCTGACACCGACAGAAACCCTAATCTGCATTTAATTACGGGTAATTATTAATTATTATTATTATTTAAACCCTAATTAGTTTATTATTAATATAATTTAGTTTTAATTAATTATAATTAGTTTTAATATATATAAAAATTAATACTTTTCATAAAAATAATATTTTTATAAAAATTGTACTTTTTACAACTTTTAGTTTATTTTTATATTTTGTCCCTTTTTATTCGTTTTTAGCGTAATATTTGTATTTTTCGCTCGTAATTAGTTTTAAGTCATAGTTTTTACCATAGTTATTTTTATTTCTAGATTTTTAGGCTTTGCCGTAAAATTCCTTAAGTGCTTTTTCTTTAGACTAAGATTAAGTTGCTTTAGAATTTTGCGACGCAGTTTTTAGATTTTAGTACCTTTTTAAGTTATTTCCATTTGGGATTTAGTTTTTCCTGTAAGCTTTAATATTTTTAGACGACTTTTACCTATGTATCAATTATCGTTCCAATTAGTAATCTCAATTTGCGATTATAATTTTAAGTTAGTTGTAGTAATAAGGTTAGGTTAGTCAAGTGTTTTTAAGTGTTATAAGTTTCTTTTATTTTTCCGTCACCTTTTATTTTTCAACCATTTTTCTTTTTCGACCTTTTTCCGACGCGCTCTTTTTCTTTCTTATTTCTCGCTATTCTAGTTTTAGGACATAGATTTTTATTCTACTTCTTATCTAAATTTCTTAAAATGACGAAAATTTATTTTAAGTGGTTAAATTGATAGACATCAAAATTTTCTGGTCCGTAGTAATAGTTGGATTTGTACGTGGACCGGGTTATTGGAGCCAAACAGTCCTCAATTATATTGAGACCAAACGAATCCTGCCCCTCTGCTGCATCTTTTGGCGATTCGAAACGTGGGCAAAATCAGAAAAGTCTATTGATTGGATAACTTATTATAATTTTTCTTTCCTTTTAAAAACTAATAGGATATTCAGTGAATGCACCGAGCAAGACGTTCACCACCTTTTGTACGTTCACCACCTGTAACTAGATCAAGACATTTAGCAAATATTACTGCCGTTGATTTTTCTTTAGAATCGTCATCCAGTCGACCAAGTACTCCAGTTCAAATTTCCGATAATCCATTTTTTGAACCCGACCTCACAATTGAGAATCCGGAGAATATTCAGGAACGATTCATAGATCCTGAACCACTAAACTTTCCTTCGGAACCACCAATCATTCAAACAGAAATTGTTGAGGAACGAACCATTAAATCAGAATCCTCTAGTGATTCCGATTCAACAAATTCAATTATGGAGAATTTGGAACCTTTAAGTATGGAAGACCGAATGAGAGCTAAACGTACTGGCCAAGGTCACGCAATTACTCATTCAGACATTAATGCGCCAGATTATGAAATCAAAGGACAAATTCTACACATGGTGACTAATCAATGCCAATTTAGTGGTGCGCCGAAGGAAGATCCAAATAAACATCTACGTACCTTTAATAGGATCTGCACACTATTTAAAATCTGAGAAGTGGAGGATGAACAGATATATCTCATGTTATTTCCGTGGACTTTAAAGGGAGAATCCAAAGATTGGTTGGAATCGTTACATGAAGGGGCGATTGATACATGGGATGTTTTAGTTGAAAAATTTCTTAAACAATTCTTTCCTGCATCTAAAGCCGTAAGACTTCAAGCAGAAATTGTTACGTTCACACAGAAGCCAAATGAAACTTTATATGAGGCGTGGACTAGATTTGGAAAGTTATTAAGAGGATGTCCGCAACATGGTTTAGACACCTGTGAAATAGTACAAATATTCTACCAAGGATGCGACATCACTACAAGGAAAGACATAGATATAGCAGCTGGTGGGTCTATTATGAAGAAAACCGAAACTGATGCTTACAAAATTATTGATAACACTGCTTCCCACTCACATGAGTGGCACCAAGAAAAAGATATCGTTAGATCATCTAAAGCAGCTAGAGCCGATTCTATCCATGACTTAGATTCCATTTCCGCAAAGATAGATGCTGTCGAGAGACGAATGGAAAAGATGACTAAAGATATTCACTCAATACGAATTAGTTGTGAGCAGTGTGAAGGACCACATTTGACAAAAGATGGTCTCAGTATTGAATTAATAATGGAACAAAGAGAGAATATTTCATACATAAACCAAAGGCCTGGAAATAATTATCAGAATAATTATCAACCGCCAAGACCTATTTATAATCAAAACCAGAATTATAACAGAAATATTCCATACAACAACCAACAAGGTCCTAGCAATCAACAAGTATCCAATAATAATTACAATCAGCAAAGACCTAATTTTCAAAAAAAACCACCACAACAAACCGATGATAAAAAGCCGAATTTAGAAGATATGATGACGAAGCTAGTTGAAACTCAAACGCAGTTTTTCACATCTCAGAAATAAACTAATGAACAAAATGCTCAAGCATTTAGAAATCAACAAGCTTCTATTCAAAATCTGGAACAAGAAGTAAGTAACCTAGCAAGGTTAATAGGTGAAAGAAAATCGGAAAGTCTACCTAGTGATACAAATGCTAACCCCCGGAATGAAACAACTAAAGCCATTACCACAAGAAGTGGTACAACACTTAAACCACCTGAAATACCTGTAACTTCTGATGAAGCTATTCCTACTCCACAAGAACTCCAACCTAATCAAGATAAGGAAAAAGAACCGGTAGTTGAAAAGGTTAATGAAGATAACACAGTTAAGGCTAAACCTTATGTTAAACCATACCAACCACCACTTCCTTACCTGAGTAAAATGAAGAAAGAGAAACTTGAAGCCGAGCAATCCAAATTCTTGGATATGTTTAAACAGATAAATGTAATTCTTCCTTTCATTGATGTGATTTCAGGAATGCCTAGATATGCTAAATTCTTGAAAGATCTAATTTCAAATAGAAAGAAAATGGAAGAACTCTCTACTGTTACTATGAACGCTAATTGTTCAGCAGTGCTGTTGAATAAGATACCAGAAAAACTATCTGATCCAGGAAGTTTCACAATTTCATGTTTTCTGGGTAGTCTTAGTTCAATAGAAGCATTGGCAGACTTAGGTGCTAGTATAAATCTAATGCCGTATTCACTATACGCTAAACTAGACCTTGGAGAATTGAAACCAACCAGAATAAGCATACAACTAGCCGATAGATCAATAAAATATCCTAGAGGGATAATGGAGAACATGCTAGTTAAAGTTGGTACTTTAGTATTTCCAGTAGATTTTGTTGTTCTGGACATGGAAGAAGATTCTCAAGTTCCTCTCATATTAGGAAGACCATTCTTAAACACGGCTAAAGCAATGATAGACGTGTTCGGTAAGAAATTGACCCTAAGTATAGAGGATGAGAGTGTTACCTTTTTCAGTTGAGAGAGCAATGCAACAACCACAATCTGCAGATGATACATGTTATTATATTCAAACTATAGATGCACATGCAGAATTATTAGAAGAATTTCCAGAATTACAAGGAACAGGAGAATGTTCTTTAGGAGAAGGTAACGAACCAATCGATGAAGTTGAAATGTTAGCTACACTTATAGCTAATGGATATGAACCAACAACAGAAGAAATTCAAATGCTAAAAGAAGAAGACAGATATCGATATAAATCATCGATAGAAGAACCACCGAAATTAGAGTTAAAGCCACTTCCAAACCATTTGGAATACGCTTATTTACATGATGAATCTGAATTACCTGTAATAATATCGTCTTCTCTTACTGAAAATGAGAAATCACAACTCATTTCTGTGTTGAAAGCTCATAAACCAACCATTGCATGGAAGATTCATGATATTAAAGGAATAAGTCCTTCGTATTGCACACATAAAATCCTTATGGAAGAAGGTCATAAAACGTATGTGCAACGCCAACGAAGACTAAATCCTAATACGCAAGATGTAGTTAAGAAAGAGATTATTAAACTGCTAGATGCAGGTTTGATATATCCAATCTCTGATAGTCCATGGGTAAGCCCAGTTCAATGCGTGCCTAAGAAGGGTGGCATGACTGTCATTACAAATGAAAAAAATGAGCTTATTCCTACTAGGACTGTAACAGGATGGCGTGTGTGTATTGATTATAGAAAATTAAATGATGCCACCAGAAAAGATCACTTTCCCTTACCTTTCATAGATCAAATGTTGGAAAGATTAGCCGAAAATAGTTACTATTGTTTTCTAGATGGATTTTACGGATATTTTCAAATTCCAATAGCACCCGAGGACCAAGAGAAAGCCACATTCACATGCCCTTATGGTACTTTTGCTTACAAATGCATGCCATTTGGACTTTGCAACGCCCCTGCAACCTTTCAAAGGTGTATGATGGCGATTTTTCATGACATGATAGAAGAATGCATGGAAGTTTTCATGGATGACTTTTCAGTCTTCGGTGATACATTTGAAACATGTCTAGCTAATCTGGAACGAATGCTCATTAGATGCGAACAATCAAATCAAGTTCTTAATTGGGAGAAATGCCATTTTATGGTTAAAGAAGGCATCGTTCTTGGACATAAAATTTCAAAAGAAGGAATTGAAGTGGATAGAGCTAAAGTAGATGTAATTGCTAAACTTCCACATCCCACCAATGTTAGAGGAGTTAGGAGTTTTCTAGGGCATGCCGGTTTTTACCTACGTTTCATAAAAGATTTTTCTAAAATTGCCACTCCTATGAATAAACTCCTAGAAAAAGGTACTCCATTCATCTTTTCAGATGAGTGTATCAAATCTTTTAATATTCTTAAAAAGAAACTCACTAATGCGCCAATCATGATAACACCAAATTGGAATCTACCATTTGAACTAATGTGCGATGCAAGTGATTTTGCAATGGGAGCCGTTTTACGACAAACGATTGAAAAACGATTTCAACCTATATATTATGCTAGTAAGACGTTACAAGGCGCACAAACGAACTATACAACTACTGAAAAAGAACTCCTTGCTATTGTCTTTGCTTTTGACAAATTTCGATCATATCTCGTTCTAGCAAAAACGGTGGTCTATACCGACCATTCTGCTCTTAGATACCTATTTTCAAAACAAGATGCTAAACCAAGATTAATCCGTTGGAACTTACTCTTACAAGAGTTTGATATTGAAATCCGAGATAAAAGAGGAGCAGAAAATCTCGCCGCTGATCATCTGAATCGGCCATACAAGACAACTTTCCTGATGAATATCTATTGAAGATAGATCATAAAGAAATTCCATGGTTTGCAGACTATGTAAACTACTTAGTTTGTGGATTCCTTGAAAAAGGATTATCGTACCAAAAACGAAAGAAATTCTTCAGTGATATAAAATACTATTTTTGGGAAGATCCACATTTGTTTAAAGGTTGTCCCGATGGAATAATACGCCGATGTGTATTTGGAGATGAAGCTAGTAAAATATTAAACCATTGTCACACAGGACCAACAGGAGGGCATTATGGGCCTCAACTAACAGCAAGAAAAGTTTATGATGCTGGATTCTATTGGCCTACAATTTACAAAGACGCACACCTTCTTTGCAAATCCTGTGATGCTTGTCAAAGGGCCAGAAAAATAAGTCAACGTAATGAAATGCCACAAAATGTCATCCAAGTATGTGAAGTATTTGACATTTGGGGTATTGACTTTATGGGTTCATTTCCAAAATCTCATAATAATTTCTATATTCTCGTAGCCATTGATTATGTATCTAAATGGGCGGAAGCACAAGCTCTCCTAACTAACGATGCACGAGTTGTAGTCAACTTTTTAAAACGTCTTTTTGCAAGGTTTGGAACACCGAAAGCTTTAATAAGTGATCGGGGTACTCATTTCTGTAATAATCAACTTGAGAAAGTTCTTAAAAGATATGGAGTAACTCATAAAATCTCCACCGCATATCATCCACAAACAAGTGGACAAGTTTAAAATACCAACCGAGCTTTAAAACGTATTCTAGAGAAAATCGTAGGATCAAATCCGAAGGAATGGTCCATTAAATTGGAGGATGCACTCTGGGCTTTTAGAACAGCCTACAAAACTCCAATTGGAACCACACCTTTTAGACTTGTTTATGGAAAAGCATGTCATCTTCCAGTAGAAATTGAACACAAAGCATTTTGGGCTTTGAAGACATGTAATCTTGATTTACATGAAGCCGGACGTCTACGATTAAGTCAACTAAACGAATTAGAAGAATTAAGACATGAAGCATACGAAAATTCGTTAATCTATAAAGAAAGAACGAAGAAATGGCATGATAAAAGAATCAGAAGTTTAAAAGAATTTAAAGAAGGAGACAGAGTTCTTCTTTTCAATTCACGATTCAAGCTATTTCCTGGAAAATTGAAATCAAGATGGTCTGGACCATTCATAGTTAAAAGAGTTTTCCCATACGGAATGATAGAATTAATAAATTCAAATGGGATTGAATTTAAAGTTAATGGTCACAGAGTTAAACACTACATAGATAGTCCGATGGAAGTCGACAACGAAGTTAATCACAATTTCGACACCACAGCTAACTAAGTGTGGGGAGAATCAAGTCTTTAAAGGATAATATGTATTTCTGTTAGAGTTAGATTGTCTGTTTTTATGTAGTTCTCGAAAATGGAACCCGAATGGTCTTTCCCTAGCAGACCCTAAAGAACTAGTCTTCTCCCCCAATTCTGAATTTTTATTTTTTTAGGAAATGAAGACTGCCTGTGAACTAAACCATGGTCTAATGCTACACGCTTTGATCACTAAACGTAATAATGACACACTTCCGAGTGAAATAGTATCAGTAATCAGAGAAAGATTGGACGGAGTTAGAAAAGAATCCAGATGCGAAGATAATAAGTTACAATTTGGTAAAGGAAAATCAAAATCTTCAGCGAAAAGAAGAGCACGACACCTAGAAAGATGTCACAAATGCGGAAAATGGTCACATGGAGGTAAATGTTCAAATAATCAAACCTATTCAAACACCGAATTTGTTACTTTATGCAGAGACGGACCGTTCGTATGTTTAGAAGAAAAAACACTGAATGCTCGAGGTTACGCCTATGTAGCCATGGAAAACCAATTAAACCGACTATCTTATGAATGGGATAGATCATATAACTAAGAAATCTATTTCACAGGTATGTTTGTACAGTTTTTATTTTTTTTATTTTTATTTTTAACCTTTTGATAATAAACGCTAATTTGTTCGCTATAAAGTATTAAATTGGTATTGAATAAAATTAGGTTTGGCGACCGAAATTATTGATATCATTCAAAAATTTATTACATCACTGCGAAATTTAACGATTATTCTTAAGGTATAAATATCTTTAATCAATCAACCCAAAATATTTCAAAAATTCGTCATGAGTTAAATTAGGTCTTGGAACCGAAATTACTTTACCGAAAAGAGGGGCGGATATTTTTGATAATATTTGATTGATTAAAGTGGGATAAAAAGCCAAAAAGATTTTTAATTTTATTTTTACCATGTTTTTAAAATTAATATATAAATCTTAAATTAATATTGTAAACTTTGTAAAAACAATATTTTTAAAATTGTAAATATTTGAAAAATTAATATAAGTTTGGTATGAATTTATAATATAAATTTTTAAATTAAGTTTGGTGTGAATTTTTAATTTTTAAAAATATGAATTTTATTTTTATGCATTTTAAATTTTAAGTTTGGTGTGAATTTTTAATATTAATTTTGAATTTTATATTTAAGTTGTGTGAATTTAAAAATAAAAATTTACTTTATGTCGCTAAGTTAAAAATATGATTTTTAAAATTCGTCGTAAGTTGAAGACTAGGTCTTTGAACCGAAATTGCTTTACCCGAGGGAGGGACGAGAACTTTTATTATCATTATTTTTAATCTTATTGAATTAAAGTATGCCAAAAACATTAAAAAATACCCAAAAAATCTTAGCTTTTAAAACAATCGCTACAAAAAGACAAATTTTAAAATTTTGTTGAAGGACGGACTAGGACATCGATCCGAAACGACCTCGTCCTAAATAACAAGGGAAACAAAATTTTAAAATTAATTACTTAATTGTTTTAATTAGTATAAGATGTTATAAAAAAAAAAAAAAAACTCCGCGAGTCGCGGAGTTTGAAGGATAATATACCGCGACTCGCGGAGTTCCTAAAATCCAGAAAAAAATATAAACGCAGAACAGCTCAGTCCACACCACAAACTCATAAATACTGCGAAAATAATACCCGCAAAAACCAGAAAAAACACCCCCAAAATCACAATTTTTAACTGTTAATCATCAAATCTTTTACTAAAATCATGTTGAGAAGGATGCTATCAAGGAATTACTCAAGAAGAACGGTAAATTTCTACACCTAAACACCATTTAATCCGAAAATTAGTGTTCTTGAGCAATTTTTTCCCCAATTTGATTTTGATGCTTTTTAGTGTAATTATGCTTAAATTGCTTATGTATTATGCTTGTATAACCTAGATTGATGCTTTTTAACATGATTAGAAGCCTTAAACTTCAAATTTTGAGTAATCTAGGGTTTGTGTTCTTGAGCAAATTTGGGGTTTTTTAATATAAACAGGTTATGGCCGATTAATTGTTGCTAAATTAAATAGTGTAACATGTTTAGGTAGTTAAATGATCCAAACTTTGAGCCTAAACATGATTTTGAGAATTAAAGTGGACTTTTTCAAGTCTAAAAATTCATGAACTTGATTTTTGAGAGATAATGCCATTTGAAAATTGTTTAATTGCTAGTAATGATTATTTTGACATGTTATTTGAGTAAAATACTTATGAACTTGGCGAACATTTTCGTATATGCTTATTTGAAAAAGTGTAGATTTGATGAAAATATGAAAATGAGCTTAAGTTTGATATAAATTGATCATGTCATTGTAATTATTTTGATTGATGATTTTGCTGACACTAATGCATATTTGGATGCACAAAAATTGTATTTGATGTGTTTTGCAGACTGAAAGGGGTGAATCTTCATCCCAAGCTCGCAATGCTTCTGCTGAGAATGCAGAATAACAGAAGGTGGATAACTTCTACAAACAAGATATACCTCATCCAGTCATGACATTTTCTGATATGCACTTGGAAGATTTGCACCCGAACCTGAGATTTGACAGACTTTGGATAGATTATCCAAAATACCAAAGGGGTTTGCATACTCTTCATTCTAAAGTTGTTGAGGTACCTAGGGTCATAGAATGGGGACCATTAGAAGCTGTATAATTGGCCGGGCCAATTAGGGAATTACTTGCACAGAGGTATGGTAATTCTACTTTTAACGACTGGGTACGTTTATTCACCATGCGTAGACCTGTATATAAAGTATGGTGTGAAGAATTGTTGTGTAGTATAGAATTAAATGATCGGGTAGCTAGTTTAACTGATCGATCTTTTATTAGATTTTTGTTAGGAGGTTCGATGCGCCACATGTCTTTACTAGACATAGCTCAGGCCTTACGTATATATACGCCTGAGGAGTTAGCATCTGCCGATTGTAGAGGGTTGATACTAAATGGTAGAAAGATAGATGAAAATTTTGATACACATGGTGTATGGAGTCAAATGACAAGCCATCACCGATTCAAAGGGGGAAATTACTCTTATTTGGATATAGATAGAGCTGAAATAAGAGTGATTCATAGGTTTTTAGCTAATTCGATTACACAAAGAGGTAAGAACAAGGAAAAGGTAAATGAACAGGATTTGTTTTACCATATGTGTATTCGAGACCCACAAAGCGCTGTAAGTATACCTTATTGTGTGGGTTATTATTTATCAACTATGGTTAGGGGGATGAGACCGCATAGCATAATAGGAGGTGGTATTTTTATTACTTTGATTGCTGAATATCTCGGTGTGGATATAAGTCGGGGGGGATTATTAGTCGAAGAACCAGAACCCCGCGATACAATAGGTTTAAATGTATACCATGGTGTGAAAGTTTTAAAGAGGCGAAATAACGCCGCAGTACAATACCATGGTAGACATCCACAGGTTGAGAGAAACCAACAGCAAGGTAATGTAGGAGGGGGAAATGAAATGCAAGAAATGCAAAGGTTTATAGCTTCACAGGAGTACGAAAATGCTAGAAAGAGAGCATTTGAAGATTGGCAAGTTCATCAAAACCAAATCATAGCTCATTGCCAACATATAGGTAGAAACTATATTCCTACTCCAAAACCCATATTCCCTCCCTGGTCTATAGAGATGCAACCACTGTATCCTACGTATAACCCAGTCAAAGCATTCTATAGCACCTATGGTTATGCTTGGAACCCCTATTGGTATCAGTATCATCCCTAGTCTACTTAGTTTTATTTATTTTGTAATTTGTAATGTTGATACGTTTAATACTTATGTTAATATTGTAATAGTTTTTATAATTTTCTAACTTTTATTCTTAGATTTTAATAATTTTTGAATGTGGGGTAATATACCAAACTTCAAAAATATGTATATATGTTTGCAGTGTATCTTATGTACACAACATGGTAAAATAACGCATTTTCAAAGACTGGCATTAAGTTCAGCAAAAGCAATAATTTTGACGACAAGATGCAAAATATATGTGAAATAACAACAAGACGGAATGAACAAATGATGTGCACCATTTATCATTCAGCAAACAAACGCCAATATATTTGGAAACTTTGGTAAAAATTTAATCATTTTCACACAAATCACCCTCAATAATTTAAATTGTTACTGATTTCTTGCAAATGAGGGCATTGCAAGATCTTATGTAGTGACCTGAACTTTTCCATGTTTATATATATTAATTGAGATTGATATTTACATGATTAAATGTTTCCAACATGTTAAGCAATCAAACTTGTTAAGACTTGATTAATTGAAATATGTTTCATATAGACAATTGACCACCCAAGTTGACCGGTGATTCACGAACGTTAAAACTTGTAAAAACTATATGATGACATATATATGGTTATATATATAGTTAACATGATATTATGATAAGTAAACATATCATTAAGTATATTAACAATGAACTACATATGTAAAAATAAGACTACTAACTTAATGATTTTGAAACGAGACATATATGTAACGATTATCGTTGTAACGACATTTAATGTATATATATCATATTAAGAGATATTCGTACATCATAATATCATGATAATATAATAATTTAAAATCTCATTTGTTATAATAAACAATGGGTTAACAACATTCAACAAGATCGTTAACCTAAAGGTTTCAAAACAACATTTACATGTAACGACTAACGATGACTTAACGACTCAGTTAAAATGTATATACATGTAGTGTTTTAATATGTATTCATACACTTTTGAAAGACTTCAAAACACTTATCAAAATACTTCTACTTAACAAAAATGCTTACAATTACATCCTCGTTCAGTTTCATCAACAATTCTACTCGTATGCACCCGTATTCGTACTCGTACAATACATAGCTTTTAGATGTATGTACTATTGGTATATACACTCCAATGATCAGCTCTTAGCAGCCCATGTGAGTCAAATAACACATGTGGGAACCATCATTTGGCAACTAGCATGAAATATCTCATAAAATTACAAAAATATGAGTAATCATTCATGACTTATTTACATGAAAACAAAATTACATATCCTTTATATCTAATCCATACACCAACGACCAAAAACACCTACAAACACTTTCATTCTTCAATTTTCTTCATCTAATTGATCTCTCTCAAGTTCTATCTTCAAGTTCTAAGTGTTCTTCATATATTTTACAAGTTCTAGTTACATAAAATCAAGAATACTTTCAAGTTTGCTAGCTCACTTCCAATCTTGTAAGGTGATCATCCAACCTCAAGAAATCTTTGTTTCTTACAGTAGGTTATCATTGTAATACAAGGTAATAATCATATTCAAACTTTGGTTCAATTTCTATAACTATAACAATCTTATTTCAAGTGATGATCTTACTTGAACTTGTTTTCGTGTCATGATTCTGCTTCAAGAACTTCGAGCCATCCAAGGATCCGTTGAAGCTAGATCCATTTTTCACTTTTCCAGTAGGTTTATCCAAGGAACTTAAGGTAGTAATGATGTTCATAACATCATTCGATTCATACATATAAAGCTATCTTATTCGAAGGTTTAAACTTGTAATCACTAGAACATAGTTTAGTTAATTCTAAACTTGTTCGCAAACAAAAGTTAATCCTTCTAACTTGACTTTTAAAATCAACTAAACACATGTTCTATATCTATATGATATGCTAACTTAATGATTTAAAACCTGGAAACACGAAAAACACCGTAAAACCGGATTTACGCCGTCGTAGTAACACCGCGGGCTGTTTTGGGTTAGTTAATTAAAAACTATGATAAACTTTGATTTAAAAGTTGTTATTCTGAGAAAATTATTTTTATTATGAACATGAAACTATATCCAAAAATTATGGTTAAACTCAAAGCGAAAGTATGTTTTCTAAAATGGTCATCTAGACGTCGTTCTTTCGACTGAAATCACTACCTTTACAAAAACGACTTGTAACTTATTTTTCCGACTATAAACCTATACTTTTTCTGTTTAGATTCATAAAATATAGTTCAATATGAAACCATAGCAATTTGATTCACTCAAAACGGATTTAAAATGAAGAAGTTATGGGTAAAACAAGATTGGATAATTTTTCTCATTTTAGCTACGTGAAAATTGGTAACAAATCTATTCCAACCACAACTTAATCAACTTGTATTGTATATTATGTAATATTGAGATACCATAGACACGTATACAATGTTTCGACCTATCATGTCGACACATCTATATATATTTCGGAACAACCATAGACACTCTATATGTGAATGTTGGAGTTAGCTATACAGGGTTGAGGTTGATTCCAAAATATATATAGTTTGAGTTGTGATCAATACTGAGATACGTATACACTGGGTCGTGGATTGATTCAAGATAATATTTATCGATTTATTTTTGTACATCTAACTGTGGACAACTAGTTGTAGGTTATTAACGAGGACAGCTGACTTAATAAACTTAAAACATCAAAATATATTAAAAGTGTTGTAAATATATTTTGAACATACTTTGATATACATGTATATATTGTTATAGGTTCGTGAATCAACCAGTGGCCAAGTCTTACTTCCCGACGAAGTAAAAATCTGTGAAAGTGAGTTATAGTCCCACTTTTAAAATCTAATATTTTTGGGATGAGAATACATGCAGGTTTTATAAATGATTTACAAAATAGACACAAGTACGTGAAACTACATTCTATGGTTGAATTATCGAAATCGAATATGCCCCTTGTTATTAAGTCTGGTAATCTAAGAATTAGGGAACAGACACCCTAATTGACGTGAATCCTAAAGATAGATCTATCGGGCCCAACAAGCCCCATCCAAAGTACCGGATGCTTTAGTACTTCGAAATTTATATCATATCCGAAGGGTGTCCCGGAATGATGGGGATATTCTTATATATGCATCTTGTTAATGTCGGTTACCAGGTGTTCACCATATGAATGATTTTTATCTCTATGTATGGGATGTGTATTGAAATATGAAATCTTGTGGTCTATTATTATGATTTGATATATATAGGTTAAACCTATAACTCACCAACATTTTTGTTGACGTTTTAAGCATGTTTATTCTCAGGTGATTATTAAGAGCTTCCGCTGTCGCATACTTAAATAAGGACGAGATTTGGAGTCCATGCTTGTATGATATTGTGTAAAAACTGCATTCAAGAAACTTATTTTGTTGTAACATATTTGTATTGTAAACCATTATGTAATGGTAGTGTGTAAACAGGATATTTTAGATTATCATTATTTGATAATCTACGTAAAGCTTTTTAAACCTTTATTGAAGAAATAAAGGTTATGGTTTGTTTTAAAATGAATGCAGTCTTTGAAAAACGTCTCATATAGAGGTCAAAACCTCGCAACGAAATCAATTAATATGGAACGTTTTTAATCAATAAGAACGGGACATTTCAGTTGGTATCAGAGCTGGTTTAATGCCGTTTATTAGCGGGTTAATCGTAGAGGGGGTTCTCACAGTGTTACCTGTGACGAAGCATTGACTCTTACTCCTCGCGGTCCCTATTAGGGTTGGCTGTACTGCCGAGAGGTGGGCCGTAAAATTAGTGTCTGAGGTACGCTCAGTGGTCACAGGCGGTTAGCTGAGAAGGCACTGAGTGGGATGCGTCCCCAACTTTCAGTTGGTATCCGAGCGTTGGTCTTAGAGAACCAGAATTTTGCATTAGTGTGTCTTATCGAGTTTGTTAGGATGCATTAGTGAGTCTGGACTTCGACCGTGTTTACTTGAAAAATGATCGCTTAACAAATTTTGTTGGAAACTATATATTTTTAACATGTGAATATTATGTGATATATTAATCTCTTAACGCGTTTGATATTATGTGATAGATGTCTACCTCTAGAACAAGTCCCATTGACTCACCTAATAATAATGAAGAGTCAAATGTAAATTGGAATGATTCGTGGACTGATTCACAAGTTCCCGAAGATGAACCGGAAGAAGAGTCGGAACCGGAAGAAGAATCAGAACCGGAAGAAGAATCGGAACCAGATGAAGAAATAGAACCGGTGAGGGAAATAATAAAACGGTTAAGTAAAAGAAAATCCTCAACCAACCGACCAAGGTTAATTATGGTCAATGGTGTTTCCGCCAAGGAAGCAAAATATTGGGAGGATTACCAATTCTCCGATGAATCGGATTCCGACGAGAATTCCGATGATGTTATAGAAATTACCCCAACTGAATTTAAAAAGGCAAAAGAAAATAATAAGGGAAAGGGCATAAAAATAGAGAAATCTAATTCCAACCCCGATGAACTTTATATGTATCGTCAACCCCCGAAGTCCTTAAGTTGTAACAATGACCCGGGAACCTCTAAACCACCAGGTTTTTCTAAACCAATGTGGAAAATTACGGCTCGTATTAGGGGAACATCATATATCCCTAGAAACTTGGCAAAACGAACCAAAACCGAAGAAGAAGAAACAAGCGAGTCGGAATAAGATAGTTGTATTCGTGTGGTGTAATATATGTAATATAGTGTGCTTATGCTTTATGATATATGTAAAAATTGCTTGTATTAATAAATATTTTTTTTTATGAATCTAACTCTTGTCTATTTTACAGTATAAAAACACAAAATGGATAGACAACCCAATATTTTAAGAGACCTACCCGGAGACATGATTGATGAAATCTTGTCTAGAGTCGGTCAGAATTCTTCGGCACAACTATTTAAGGCGAGATCAGTTTGTAAGACATTCGAAGAACGTTCCAAGAATGCCTTGGTTTATAAAAGTCTTTCGTTCGAAAGATGGGGGATATCACATTGGGAAATCCATAAGTTATGATGTGTTTACTTTGACGCATATATTGCGGGGAACCCAAATGCTATTTTACGCAATGGGCTAAGAAATTATTTTGACTCAATATATCCGAATATTGGACTTCGTGATTTAGAAAAAGCGGCTAACATGCAACATAAAGAAGCATGTTATGCTTACGGATTAGTAATGTTCGCTTCTCACCAAAGTGAGAACAAGAACATCGGGCTACAACTATTAAACAAAATGTTCCCACAAGTGACGGAGTCGGTAATTGGGGTAAGAAATGAGGTTTTTAGATTGTTACGGGACTGTTGGACATTACGTAACCCTCG
Organism: Rutidosis leptorrhynchoides; assembly: GCF_046630445.1. Lineage (NCBI taxonomy): Eukaryota > Viridiplantae > Streptophyta > Magnoliopsida > Asterales > Asteraceae > Rutidosis > Rutidosis leptorrhynchoides. Next base: position 248,667,928 of record NC_092338.1, on the reverse strand, counting down.
TCCCTTTGACGATGTTACAACACGCTGTCTTATCAACGGCCATAATGGTTATGTTCCACAAGACCAAGGATGGGAAGTAATCCTAGTAAAACCAGAATGCATGACTTGTTTCTGGACGTATGAATTACGTGTCTTTATTGCCTTTGCTGAACGACTTGTGTACTAGCTAGAATTATCTTCACAACCATCTTGTATCAAATTTATTGTGTGCTATATTTCATGCTATATGTAAAATAAGTTGTATTGTAAGTTTGTAAAATATTGTATAAAAGTTTGAACGCGAAATATTATTATAATCAGTTTTTCATATAGAATTGTAGTAGTTGAATTGTATATTAGCTACTAAGTATGAACTTAACGGGTAGGTACTACCCGAATTTAAACTTATAAAACGCTAATATGAAGAAAAAGCTTTTATAAATGAGTTCATATTATGCTACGAAATACTATTAACTACTCTTAATATTCTGTATGATTAACTTGTTCCATTTGACTATTTTGAAGGAAATAGCACCGACTACTCGACACACCGTGAATATGAATGAAGAGGAATTCCGTACTTTTCTAGCTTCAAACATAGCTGCAGTAAAGGCTGCGCTACATACCAACAATAACCTTGGATCTAGCAGTACAGGAAATCGTGTAGGATGCACCTATAAAGAATTCACTGCCTGCAAACCTTTGGAATTTGATGGAACCGAAGGACCGATCGGATTGAAACGGTGGACCGAGAAGGTTGAATCGGTGTTTGCCATAAGTAAGTGTACTGAAGAGGACAAAGTGAAGTACGCTACGCATACCTTTACAGGTTCTGCGTTAACATGGTGGAATACCTATCTAGAGCAAGTGGGACAAGACGATGCGTACGCACTACCGTGGTCAGCATTCAAGCACTTGATGAACGAGAAGTACCATCCCAGAACCGAGGTCAATAAGCTCAAGACAGAACTTAGAGCGTTACGAACCCAAGGATTTGATATTACCACGTACGAAAGACGATTCACAGAATTGTGCCTATTGTGTCCGGGAGCATTCGAAGATGAGGAAGAGAAGATCGACGCGTTTGTGAAAGGATTACCGGAAAGAATCCAAGAAGATATAAGTTCACACGAGCCCGCCTCCATACAACAGGCATGTAGAATGGCTCACAAACTAGTGAACCAGATTGAAGAAAGAATTAAAGAACAGACTGCTGAAGAGGCCAATGTGAAGCAAGTCAAAAGAAAGTGGGAGGAAAACGGTGATAAGAATTACCAATACAACAACAACAGCAATTATAACAATAATCGCAACAACTATCCTAACAATCGCAACATCAATCGCAACTACAACAAACGGCCCAACAACAACAACAACAACAACAACAACAACAACAGCAACCACAACAATCATCTTAACAACAATAATAACCGCAACAACAACAACAATCAGAAGCAGCTATGCCAAAGGTGTGAAAAGTATCACTCGGGGTTCTGCACCAAATTTTGCAACAAGTGTAAAAGAAATGGTCATAGCGCGGCGAAGTGTGATGTCTACGGACCAGGGGTTAACAGAACGAAAGGAACAAATGGTGTCGGAACGAGTAATGGCGGAGCAAGTAGTGTCGGAGCAAGTTATGCCAATGTAGTTTGTTATAAATGTGGAAAACCGGGCCACATTATTAGAAATTGTCCGAACCAGGAGAACACGAATGGACAAGGCCGCGGAAGAGTTTTCAATATTAATGCGGCAGAGGCACAGGAAGACCCGGAGCTTGTTACGGGTACGTTTCTTATTGACAATAAATCTGCTTACGTTTTATTTGATTCGGGTGCGGATAGAAGCTATATGAGTAGAGATTTTTGTGCTAAATTAAGTTGTCCATTGACGCCTTTGGATAGTAAATTTTTACTCGAATTAGCAAATGGTAAATTAATTTCAGCAGATAATATATGTCGGAATCGAGAAATTAAACTGGTTAGCGAAACATTTAAGATTGATTTGATACCAGTAGAGTTAGGGAGTTTTGATGTGATAATCGGTATGGACTGGTTGAAAGAAGTGAAAGCGAAGATCGTTTGTTACAAAAATGAAATTCGCATTATACGAGAAAAAGGAAAACCCTTAATGGTGTACGGAGAAAAGGGCAACACGAAGCTACATCTTATTAGTAATTTGAAGGCACAAAAACTAATAAGAAAAGGTTGCTATGCTGTTCTAGCACACGTCGAGAAAGTACAAACTAAAGAAAAGAGCATCAATGATGTTCCCATTGCAAAAGAATTTCCCGATGTATTTCCGAAAGAATTACCGGGATTACCCCCACATCGATCCGTTGAATTTCAAATAGATCTTGTACCAGGAGCTGCACCAATAGCTCGTGCTCCTTACAGACTCGCACCCAGCGAGATGAAAGAACTGCAAAGCCAATTACAAGAACTTTTAGAGCGTGGTTTCATTCGACCAAGCACATCACCGTGGGGAGCTCCTGTTTTGTTTGTCAAGAAGAAAGATGGTACATTCAGGTTGTGTATCGACTACCGAGAGTTGAACAAACTTACCATCAAGAACCGCTACCCACTACCGAGAATCGACGACTTATTTGATCAACTACAAGGCTCGTCTGTTTATTCAAAGATTGACTTACGTTCCGGGTATCATCAAATGCGAGTGAAAGAAGATGATATTCCAAAGACTGCTTTCAGAACACATTACGGTCATTACGAGTTTATGGTCATGCCGTTTGGTTTAACTAATGCACCAGCTGTGTTCATGGACCTTATGAACCGAGTGTGTGGACCATACCTTGACAAGTTTGTCATTGTTTTCATTGATGACATACTTATTTACTCAAAGAATGACCAAGAACACGGTGAACATTTGAGAAAGGTGTTAGAAGTATTGAGGAAGGAAGAATTGTACGCTAAGTTTTCAAAGTGTGCATTTTGGTTGGAAGAAGTTCAATTCCTCGGTCACATAGTGAACAAAGAAGGTATTAAGGTGGATCCGGCAAAGATAGAAACTGTTGAAAAGTGGGAAACCCCGAAAACTCTGAAACACATACGCCAGTTTTTAGGACTAGCTGGTTACTACAGAAGGTTCATCCAAGATTTTTCCAGAATAGCAAAACCCTTGACTGCATTAACGCATAAAGGGAAGAAATTTGAATGGAATGATGAACAAGAGAAAGCATTTCAGTTATTGAAGAAAAAGCTAACTACGGCACCTATATTGTCATTGCCTGAAGGGAATGATGATTTTGTGATTTATTGTGACGCATCAAAGCAAGGTCTCGGTTGTGTATTAATGCAACGAACGAAGGTGATTGCTTATGCGTCTAGACAATTGAAGATTCACGAACAAAATTATACGACGCATGATTTGGAATTAGGAGCGGTTGTTTTTGCATTAAAGACTTGGAGGCACTACTTATATGGGGTCAAAAGTATTATATATACCGACCACAAAAGTCTTCAACACATATTTAATCAGAAACAACTGAATATGAGGCAGCGTAGGTGGATTGAATTGTTGAATGATTACGACTTTGAGATTCGTTACCACCCGGGGAAGGCAAATGTGGTAGCCGATGCCTTGAGCAGGAAGGACAGAGAACCCATTCGAGTAAAATCTATGAATATAATGATTCATAATAACCTTACTACTCAAATAAAGGAGGCGCAAAAAGGAGTTTTAAAAGTGGGAAATTTAAAGGATGAAATACCCAAAGGATCGGAGAAGCATCTTAATATTCAGGAAGACTGAACCCAGTATAGGGCTGAAAGGATTTGGGTACCAAAATTTGGAGATATGAGAGAAATGGTACTTAGAGAAGCTCATAAAACCAGATACTCAATACATCCTGGAACGGGGAAGATGTACAAGGATCTCAAGAAACATTTTTGGTGGCCGGGTATGAAAGCCGATGTTGCTAAATACGTAGGAGAATGTTTGACGTGTTCTAAGGTCAAAGCTGAGCATCAGAAACCATCAGGTCTACTTCAACAACCCGAAATCCCAGAATGGAAATGGGAAAACATTACCATGGATTTCATCACTAAATTGCCAAGGACTGCAAGTGGTTTTGATACTATTTGGGTAATAGTTGATCGTCTCACCAAATCAGCACACTTCCTGCCAATAAGAGAAGATGACAAGATGGAGAAGTTAGCACGACTGTATTTGAAGGAAGTCGTCTCCAGACATGGAATACCAATCTCTATTATCTCTGATAGGGATGGCAGATTTATTTCAAGATTCTGGCAGACATTACAGCAAGCATTAGGAACTCGTCTAGACATGAGTACTGCCTATCATCCACAAACTGATGGGCAGAGTGAAAGGACGATACAAATGCTTGAAGACATGCTACGAGCATGTGTTATTGATTTCGGAAACAGTTGGGATCGACATCTACCGTTAGCAGAATTTTCCTACAACAACAGCTACCATTCAAGCATTGAGATGGCGCCGTTTGAAGCACTTTATGGTAGAAAGTGCAGGTCTCCGATTTGATGGAGTGAAGTGGGGGATAGACAGATTACGGGTCCGGAGATTATACAAGAAACTACCGAGAAGATCATCCAAATTCAACAACGGTTGAAAACCGCCCAAAGTCGACAAAAGAGCTACGCTGACATTAAAAGAAAAGATATAGAATTTGAAATTGGAGAGATGGTCATGCTTAAAGTTGCACCTTGGAAAGGCGTTGTTCGATTTGGTAAACGAGGGAAATTAAATCCAAGGTATATTGGACCATTCAAGATTATTGATCGTGTCGGACCAGTAGCTTACCGACTTGAGTTACCTCAACAACTCGCGGCTGTACATAACACTTTCCACGTCTCGAATTTGAAGAAATGTTTTGCTAAAGAAGATCTCACTATTCCGTTAGATGAAATCCAAATCAACGAAAAACTTCAATTCATCGAAGAACCCGTCGAAATAATGGATCGTGAGGTTAAAAGACTTAAGCAAAACAAGATACCAATTGTTAAGGTTCGATGGAATGCTCGTAGAGGACCCGAGTTCACCTGGGAGCGTGAAGATCAGATGAAGAAGAAATACCCGCATCTATTTCCAGAAGATTCGTCAACACCTTCAACAGCTTAAAATTTCGGGACGAAATTTATTTAACGGGTAGGTACTGTAGTGACCAGAACTTTTCCATGTTTATATATATTAATTGAGATTGATATTTACATGATTAAATGTTTCCAACATGTTAAGCAATCAAACTTGTTAAGACTTGATTAATTGAAATATGTTTCATATAGACAATTGACCACCCAAGTTGACCGGTGATTCACGAACGTTAAAACTTGTAAAAACTATATGATGACATATATATGGTTATATATATAGTTAACATGATATTATGATAAGTAAACATATCATTAAGTATATTAACAATGAACTACATATGTAAAAACAAGACTACTAACTTAATGATTTTGAAACGAGACATATATATAACGATTATCGTTGTAACGACATTTAATGTATATATATCATATTAAGAGATATTCGTACATCATAATATCATGATAATATAATAATTTAAAATCTCATTTGTTATAATAAACAATGGGTTAACAACATTCAACAAGATCGTTAACCTAAAGGTTTCAAAACAACATTTACATGTAACGACTAACGATGACTTAACGACTCAGTTAAAATTTATATACATGTAGTGTTTTAATATGTATTCATACACTTTTGAAAGACTTCAAGACACTTATCAAAATACTTCTACTTAACAAAAATGCTTACAATTACATCCTCGTTCAGTTTCATCAACAATTCTACTCGTATGCACCCGTATTCGTACTCGTACAATACACAGCTTTTAGATGTATGTACTATTGGTATATACACTCCAATGATCAGCTATTAGCAGCCCATGTGAGTCACCTAACACATGTGGGAACCATCATTTGGCAACTAGCATGAAATATCTCATAAAATTACAAAAATATGAGTAATCATTCATGACTTATTTACATGAAAACAAAATTACATATCCTTTATATCTAATCCATACACCAACGACCAAAAACACCTACAAACACTTTCATTCTTCAATTTTCTTCATCTAATTGATCTCTCTCAAGTTCTATCTTCAAGTTCTAAGTGTTCTTCATATATTTTACAAGTTCTAGTTACATAAAATCAAGAATACTTTCAAGTTTGCTAGCTCGCTTCCAATCTTGTAAGGTGATCATCCAACCTCAAGAAATCTTTGTTTCTTACAGTAGGTTATCATTCTAATACAAGGTAATAATCATATTCAAACTTTGGTTCAATTTCTATAACTATAACAATCTTATTTCAAGTGATGATCTTACTTGAACTTGTTTTCGTGTCATGATTCTGCTTCAAGAACTTCGAGCCATCCAAGGATCCGTTGAAGCTAGATCCATTTTTCTATTTTCCAGTAGGTTTATCCAAGGAACTTAAGGTAGTAATGATGTTCATAACATCATTCGATTCATACATATAAAGCTATCTTATTCGAAGGTTTAAACTTGTAATCACTAGAACATAGTTTAGTTAATTCTAAACTTGTTCGCAAACAAAAGTTAATCCTTCTAACTTGACTTTTAAAATCAACTAAACACATGTTCTATATCTATATGATATGCTAACTTAATGATTTAAAACCTGGAAACACGAAAAACACCGTAAAACCGGATTTACGCCGTCGTAGTAACACCGCGGGCTGTTTTGGGTTAGTTAATTAAAAACTATGATAAACTTTGATTTAAAAGTTGTTATTCTGAGAAAATGATTTTTATTATGAGCATGAAACTATATCCAAAAATTATGGTTAAACTCAAAGCGGAAGTATGTTTTCTAAAATGGTCATCTAGACGTCGTTCTTTCGACTGAAATGACTACCTTTACAAAAACGACTTGTAACTTATTTTTCCGACTATAAACCTATATTTTTTCTGTTTAGATTCATAAAATATAGTTCAATATGAAACCATAGCAATTTGATTCACTCAAAACGGATTTAAAATGAAGAAGTTATGGGTAAAACAAGATTGGATAATTTTTCTCATTTTAGCTACGTGAAAATTGGTAACAAATCTATTCCAACCACAACTTAATCAACTTGTATTGTATATTATGTAATCTTGAGATACCATAGACACGTATACAATGTTTCGACCTATCATGTCGACACATCTATATATATTTCGGAACAACCATAGACACTCTATATGTGAATGTTGGAGTTAGCTATACAGGGTTGAGGTTGATTCCAAAATATATATAGTTTGAGTTGTGATCAATACTGAGATACGTATACACTGGGTCGTGGATTGATTCAAGATAATATTTATTGATTTATTTTTGTACATCTAACTGTGGACAACTAGTTGTAGGTTATTAACGAGGACAGCTGACTTAATAAACTTAAAACATCAAAATATATTAAAAGTGTTGTAAATATATTTTGAACATACTTTGATATACATGTATATATTGTTATAGGTTCGTGAATCAACCAGTGGCCAAGTCTTACTTCCCGACGAAGTAAAAATCTGTGAAAGTGAGTTATAGTCCCACTTTTAAAATCTAATATTTTTGGGATGAGAATACATGCAGGTTTTATAAATGATTTACAAAATAGACACAAGTACGTGAAACTACATTCTATGGTTGAATTATCGAAATCGAATATGCCCCTTGTTATTAAGTCTGGTAATCTAAGAATTAGGGAACAGACACCCTAATTGACGCGAATCCTAAAGATAGATCTATCGGGCCCAACAAGCCCCATCCAAAGTACCGGATGCTTTAGTACTTCTAAATTTATATCATATCCGAAGGGTGTCCCGGAATGATGGGGATATTCTTATATATGCATCTTGTTAATGTCGGTTACCAGGTGTTCACCATATGAATGATTTTTATCTCTATGTATGGGATGTGTATTGAAATATGAAATCTTGTGGTCTATTATTATGATTTGATATATATAGGTTAAACCTATAACTCACCAACATTTTTGTTGACGTTTTAAGCATGTTTATTCTCAGGTGATTATTAAGAGCTTCCGCTGTCGCATACTTAAATAAGGACGAGATTTGGAGTCCATGCTTGTATGATATTGTGTAAAAACTGCATTCAAGAAACTTATTTTGTTGTAACATATTTGTATTGTAAACCATTATGTAATGGTAGTGTGTAAACAGGATATTTTAGATTATCATTATTTGATAATCTACGTAAAGCTTTTTAAACCTTTATTGAAGAAATAAAGGTTATGGTTTGTTTTAAAATGAATGCAGTCTTTGAAAAACGTCTCATATAGAGGTCAAAACCTCGCAACGAAATCAATTAATATGGAACGTTTTTAATCAATAAAAACGGGACATTTCATCTTAAGTGTGGGAAGGGGTTAAATTCTTTTGAATTTTATAATTTTTACCTTAAACACTTGGTTACCATTAAAAATACTAGTAAAGCGGTAGTTGTATTAGAATCTAGTGCTCTCTGATAATAAAGAACAGCCCTAGTCTTATATACTGACTACCCAATTCTAGTAAAATTTTTCAAAATTTTCAATTAAATGAACTCAAAATCATGTTTATACATATTTATGAACGATAAAACTAGGTTTTAACACCGAAATTATTGTAACCTCGGAAAGGACATAAATTGAGAAACAAACCAAAATGTTAAAATTCATTTAAAATGGAATAGAGGACAATAAAAAGGAAAATAAAAGCCAAGTGTGGGAAAATTCTCCAAGTTATTCAAAACATATATCACATATTTTTGTACAAATAACTGAAAATACTTTTGCTTTGGACTAAACTAAAAAGTTTTACCTGATTTACTGTAAGAGAGATGGATCTACACGATGAATCAATTCCATAATTAAAAGGAAGTAAAGTCTTCCGAAAAAGACACGCGCTTCTTGATTTAAGTCAGGAAGTTGTCGTCCAGACCAGTTGTAGGTTGACGAAAAATCTAGAAAAGTCATCACTAAAATCAGCAGGAAATCCACGGACCTCAGCATTAAACAGGGTCGCCAAGTGGTCAGATTTATCCTAACCATGAGAAGGATTTATCTCGTACAATGGGGGGGCACCATGCAAATTAGCTTGATAAGACTAATGAATCAGATCCCCAGAAAGGATAATCTCCTTAAAGACTAAAAATCATCTTTTAAGCCTGATATTACTCAATCCTTGAGATTGATCTTAAAGATTGAGAATTACAAACTCATGGAATTCAATGATATCTAAACTCGAGCTTGAACGAGAAAATATTTTGATCAAAATTACAAACCAATTTGTTTTATGAAAACCCTATTTTCAATGCGTTCATTACCATTGAACGTAAAATCCTAGGAATTCACCTGGAATTCATTAGGTCACCTGAACTAAATCGGGTGTCAACCGTAAGAACGGTGGTTGCATAGTGGTCAAAGACAGGACCTTGTGCCAGACCGAAAAATCATAAGGGTGAGCTTTACTATTGCTCCTACCAAGGATAGTAATTGCGTCCGACACGTTATAGACCATAATTAAAAGCATGTCAGGGGACATTGCCTTAACAGTTGCTTGTTCAACGCTTTCCTTTACAACCGGACGGTAGTTTACCGAAAGGTAATATACGGGACAAGTAAACTGGACGTGTTGCTTTCCAAATACAAGGTTAGCAAGTGGGTGACACAAAACCGCAAGTTTTGAGCTAAAATTTTCAAATCTGAAACTCACCAAACCCACAAAAATATTTTGCAAACACCGGTAAAGGGTTATTCCGGAAAACTTATCTAGGGTAAAAACTAGATTTAATTTTCAAAAGATCAAATGTTTTCATAAAGATCCAATTTCCTTAATGGATCTAAATTTTTATAGTCATGTGGGACTGTAAACCATATCGTTACTACCATTGTTTATACCACCGTATAGAAATCACTGATGTACAAAGTGTGAAGAATAAAGAAGTGATTCTAGTATTTCAAGACGATATTGCTTGAGGACAAGCAACGCATAAGTGTGGGAATATTTGATAATGCTAAAAACGAACATATATTTCATAGCATTATTCCTCAAGAAAGACAAGCTTTTAATTGCAATTATTCTATTTAAAAGTGATATTCGCTTAAATAATAAAAGGTGAAGACAAAAGACAGATTCGACGAATTGAAGACGCAAACGACCAAAAAGCTCAAAAGTACAAAATACAATCAAAGAAGTTCCAATTATTGATAAGAAACGTCTCGAAATTACAAGAGTACAAGATTCAAAACGCAAAGTACAAAATATAAAATTGTACGCAAGGACGTTCAAAAATCCGGAACCGGGACCAGAGTCAACTCTCAATGCTCGACGCAACGGACTAAAAATTACAAGTCAACTATGAACATGAATATAATATAATATATAAATAATTCTTAAAAATTATATATATATTATATTAATATTTAAAACCGTCGGCAGACTAAGATCCAATTTGGAGTGAGCTATATTTTCAAACTCCGCGACTCGCGGAGTTTGAAGGCAAAAAATGCCGCGAGTCGCGGAGTATCCCTGAACTCAATTCCCTATAAAGCCAACCGAATTCTGATCATTTTTCACACTCATATATCCATCCTCTCTATATCTATACGTAAATATTTATATTTATATTTTTATTTTTATTTTAATTTTAATTTTAATCCTAATAATAAAGGTATGTTAGCAAATGTTGTAAGGGTGTAAGTCGAAATTCTGTCCGTGTAACGCTACGCTATTTTTAATCATTGTAAGTTATGTTCAACCTTTTTAATTTAATGTCTCGTAGCTAAGTTATTATTATGCTTATTTAATCCGAAGTAATCATGATGTTGGGCTAATTACTAAAATTGGGTAATTGGGCTTTGTACCATAATTGGGGTTTGGACAAAGGAACGACACTTGTGGAAATTAGACTATGGGCTATTAATGGGCTTTATATTTGTTTAACTAAATGATAGTTTGTTAATGTTAATATAAAGATTTACAATTGGGCATCCCTATAAATTACCATATACACTCGATCGGACACGATGGGCGGGGTATTTATATGTACGAATAATCGTTCATTTAACCGGACAAGGGAATGGATTAATAGCCACTAGAATAATTAAAACATGGGTGAAATTATGTACAAGGACACTTGGTATAATTGATAACAAAATATTAAAACCTTGGGTTACACTCAGTCGACATCCTAGTGTAATTATTAAACAAAGTATTAAAATCTTGTTACAGTTTAAGTCCCCAATTAGTTGGAATATTTAACTTCGGGTATAAGGATAATTTGACGAGGACACTCGCACTTTATATTTATGACTGATGGACTGTTATGGACAAAAACCAGACGGACATATTAAATAATCCAGGACAAAGGACAATTTACCCATGGGCATAAAACTAAAATCAACAAGTCAACCATCATGATTACGGAAGTTTAAATAAGCATAATTCTTTTATTTCATATTTAATTTCCTTTATTTTATATTTAATTGCACTTCTAATTATCGCATTTTTATTGTTATTGTATTTAATTGCACTTTTAATTATCGTACTTTTTTAATTATCGCAAGTTTATTTTATCGCATTTTTATTAATCGCAATTTCATTATCGTTATTTACTTTACGCTTTAAATTAAGTCTTTTATTTATTATTTTACATTTGGTTTTAACTGCGACTAAAGTTTTAAAATCGACAAACCGGTCATTAAACGGTAAAAACCCCCCTTTATAATAATAATATTACTTATATATATATATTTGTACTTTTATAAAAGTAAACTAATATAGCGTTAAGCTTTGTTTAAAGATTTTTCGTGTGGAACGAACTGGACTTACTAAAAATTACACTACTGTACGATTAGGTACACTGCCTATAAGTGTTGTAGCAAGGTTTAAGTATATCCATTCTCTAAATAAATAAATATCTTGTGTAAAATTGTATCGTATTTAATAGTATTTCCTGCTAAAATTAATAGCTATTTTATATACACCTCGCGTAACATCATTGTCTCTATGCATGGGACGTATGTTTATGAGAAATGGAAATATGAAATCTTGTGGTCTATTAAAATTATAAAAATGATCGTTTATGATAAACTAATGAACTCACCAACCTTTTAGTTGACACTTTAAAGCATGTTTATTCTCAGGTATGAAAGAAATCTTCCGCTGTGCATTAACTCATTTTAAGGATATTACTTGAAGTCATTCATGGCATATTTCGAAAGACGTTGCATTCGAGTCGTTGAGTTCATCAAGATTATTATTAACTCAATTATAGTTGGATATATTATGAAATGGTATGCATGCCGTCAACATTCGATGTAAATGAAAGGTTGTCCTTTAAAAACGAATGCAATGTTTGTAAAATGTATGATATAGAGGTCAAGTATCTCGCGATGTAACCAACTATTGTGAATCGTTTCTAATCGATATAGACTTTGTCTGGATGGATTATGACGGGTCACTTCTGATGGTATCAGAGCGGTGGTCTTAGCTGTAGTGACCCGAACTTTTCCATGTTTATATATATTAATTGAGATTGATATTTACATGATTAAATGTTTCCAACATGTTAAGCAATCAAACTTGTTAAGACTTGATTAATTGAAATATGTTTCATATAGACAATTGACCACCCAAGTTGACCGGTGATTCACGAACGTTAAAACTTGTAAAAACTATACGATGACATATATATGGTTATATATATAGTTAACATGATTTTATTATAAGTATGTATCTCATTAGGTATTTTAACAATGAGTTATATACATAAAAATGAGACTATTAATTTAAGAAACTCAAAAACGATATATATAACGATTATCGTTATAACAACATCTTACTAGGTACATATGAATCATATTAAGATATTGATACACTTGGTTAATTATGTTAAATGATAAGTAAATATATTATTAAGTGTATTAACAATGAAATACATATGTAAAAATAAGACTACTAACTTAATGATTTCGAAACGAGACATATATGTAACGATTATCGTTGTAACAACATTTAACTGTATATATATCATACTAAGATATATTATATATTATAATATCATGATAATATAACAATTTAACATCTCAATTGTTATAATAAACAATGGGTTAACAACTTTCAACAAGATCGTTAACCTAAAGGTTTCAAAAAAACATTTACATGTAACGACTAACGATGACTTAACGACTCAGTTAAAATGTATATACATGTAGTGTTTTAATATGTATTTATACACTTTTGAAAGACTTCAATACACTTATCAAAATACTTCTACTTAACAAAAATGCTTACAATTACATCCTCATTCAGTTTCATCAACAATTCTACTCGTATGCACCCGTATTTGTACTCGTACAATACACAGCTTTTAGATGTATGTACTATTGGTATATACACTCCAATGATCAGCTCTTAGTAGCCCATGTGAGTCATATAACACATGTGGGAACCATCATTTGTCAACTAGCATGAAATATCTCATAAAATTACAAAAAATGTGAGTAATCATTCATGACTTATTTACATGAAAACAAAATTACATATCCTTTATATCTAATCCATACACCAACGACCAAAAACACCTACAAACACTTTCATTCTTCAATTTTCTTCATCTAATCGATCTCTCTCAAGTTCTATCTTCAAGTTCTAAGTATTCTTCATATATTCTACAAGTTCTAGTTACATAAAATCAAGAATACTTTCAAGTTTGCTAGCTCACTTCCAATCTTGTAAGGTGATCATCCAACCTCAAGAAATCTTTGTTTCTTACAGTAGGTTATCATTCTAATACAAGGTAATAATCATATTTAAACTTTGGTTCAATTTCTATAACTATAACAATCTTATTTCAAGTGATGATCTTACTTGAACTTGTTTTCGTGTCATGATTCTGCTTCAAGAACTTCGAGCCATCCAAGGATCCGTTGAAGCTAGATCCATTTTTCTCTTTTCCAGTAGGTTTATCCAAGGAACTTAAGGTAGTAATGATGTTCATAACATCATTCGATTCATACATATAAAGCTATCTTATTCGAAGGTTTAAACTTGTAATCACTAGAACATAGTTTAGTTAATTCTAAACTTGTTCGCAAACAAAAGTTAATCCTTCTAACTTGACTTTTAAAATCAACTAAACACATGTTCTATATCTATATGATATGCTAACTTAATGATTTAAAACCTGGAAACACGAAAAACACCGTAAAACCGGATTTACGCCGTCGTAGTAACACCGCGGGCTGTTTTGGGTTAGTTAATTAAAAACTATGATAAACTTTGATTTAAAAGTTGTTATTATGAGAAAATGATTTTTATTATGAACATGAAACTATATCCAAAAATTATGGTTAAACTCAAAGTGGAAGTATGTTTTCTAAAATGGTCATCTAGACGTCGTTCTTTCGACTGAAATGACTACCTTTACAAAAATGACTTGTAACTTATTTTTCCGACGATAAACCTATACTTTTTCTGTTTAGATTCATAAAATGGAGTTCAATATGAAACCATAGCAATTTGATTCACTCAAAATGGATTTAAAATGAAGAAGTTATGGGTAAAACAAGATTGGATAATTTTTCTCATTTTAGCTACGTGAAAATTGGTAACAAATCTATTCCAACCATAACTTAATCAACTTGTATTGTATATTATGTAATCTTGAGATACCATAGACACGTATACAATGTTTCGACCTATCATGTCGACACATCTATATATATTTCGGAACAACCATAGACACTATATATGTGAATGTTGGAGTTAGCTATACAGGGTTGAGGTTGATTCCAAAATATATATAGTTTGAGTTGTGATCAATACTGAGATACGTATACACTGGGTCGTGGATTGATTCAAGATAATATTTATCGATTTATTTCTGTACATCTAATTGTGGACAACTAGTTGTAGGTTACTAACGAGGACAGCTGACTTAATAAACTTAAAACATCAAAATATATTAAAAGTGTTGTAAATATATTTTGAACATACTTTGATATATATGTATATATTGTTATAGGTTCGTGAATCAACCAGTGGCCAAGTCTTACTTCCCGACGAAGTACAAATCTGTGAAAGTGAGTTATAGTCCCACTTTTAAAATCTAATATTTTTGGGATGAGAATACATGCAGGTTTTATAAATGATTTACAAAATAGACACAAGTACGTGAAACTACATTCTATGGTTGAATCATCGAAATTGAATATACCCCTTTTTATTAAGTCTGGTAATCTAAGAATTAGGGAACAGACACCCTAATTGACGCGAATCCTAAAGATAGATCTATTGGGCCTAACAAACCCCATCCAAAGTACCGGATGCTTTAGTACTTCGAAATTTATATCATATCCGAAGGGTGTCCCGGAATGATGGGGATATTCTTATATATGCATCTTGTTAATGTCGGTTACCAGGTGTTCACCATATGAATGATTTTTATATCTATGTATGGGATGTGTATTGAAATATGAAATCTTGTGGTCTATTATTATGATTTGATATATATAGGTTAAACCTATAACTCACCAACATTTTTGTTGACCTTTTAAGCATGTTTATTCTCAGGTGATTATTAAGAGCTTCCACTGTCACATACTTAAATAAGGACGAGATTTGGAGTCCATGCTTGTATGATATTGTGTAAAAACTGCATTCAAGAAACTTATTTTGTTGTAACATATTTGTATTGTAAACCATTATGTAATGGTCGTGTGTAAACAGGATATTTTAGATTATCATTATTTGATAATCTATCTAAAGCTTTTTAAAACCTTTATCTATGAAATAAAGGTTATGGTTTGTTTTAAAAATGAGTGCAGTCTTTGAAAAATGTCTCATATAGAGGTCAAAACCTCGCAACGAAATCAATTAATATGGAACGTTTTTAATCAATAAGAACGGGACATTTCAGTTGGTATCCGAGCGTTGGTCTTAGAGAACCAGAATTTTGCATTAGTGTGTCTTATCAAGTTTGTTAGGATGCATTAGTGAGTCTGGACTTCGACCGTGTTTACTTGAAAAATGATTGCTTAACAAATTTTGTTGGAAACTATATATTTTTAACATGTGAATATTATGTGATATATTAATCTCTTAACGCGTTTATGTGATAGATGTCTACCTCTAGAACAAGTCCCATTGACTCACCTAATAATAATGAAGAGTCAAATGTAAATTGGAATGATTCGTGGACTGATTCACAAGTTCCCGAAGAGGAACCGGAAGAAGAGTCGGAACCGGAAGAAGAATCGGAACCGAAAGAAGAATCGGAACTGGATGAAGAAATAGAACCGGTGGGGGAAATAATAAAACGGTTAAGTAAAAGAAAATCCTCAACCAACCGGCCAAGGTTAATTATGGTCAATGGTGTTTCCGCCAAGGAAGCAAAATATTGGGAGGATTACCAATTCTCCGATGAATCGGATTCCGACGAGAATTCCGATGATGTTATAGAAATTACCCCAACTGAATTTAAAAAGGCAAAAGAAAATAATAAGGGAAAGGGCATAAAAATAGAGAAATCTAATTCCAACCCCGATGAACTTTATATGTATCGTCAACCTCCGAAGTCCTTAAGTTGTAACAATGATCCGGGAACCTCTAAACCACCAGGTTTTTCTAAACCAATGTGGAAAACGATGGCTCGTATTAGGGGAACATCATATATCCCTAGAAACTTGGCAAAACGAACCAAAACCGAAGAAGAAACAAGCGAGTCAGAATAAGATAGTTGTATTCGTGTGGTGTAATATATGTAATATAGTGTGCTTATGCTTTATGATATATATGTAAAAATTGCTTGTATTAATAAGAATTTTTTTTATGAATCTAACTCTTGTCTATTTTACAGTATAAAAACACAAAATGGATAGACAACCCAATATTTTAAGAGACCTACCCGGAGACATGATTGATGAAATCTTGTCTAGAGTCGGTCAGAATTTTTCGGCACAACTATTTAAGGCGAGATTAGTTTGTAAGA
Source organism: Rutidosis leptorrhynchoides (assembly GCF_046630445.1). Taxonomy (NCBI): domain Eukaryota; kingdom Viridiplantae; phylum Streptophyta; class Magnoliopsida; order Asterales; family Asteraceae; genus Rutidosis; species Rutidosis leptorrhynchoides. The sequence goes on along the minus strand of NC_092338.1, from coordinate 248,650,927 downwards.
CATTCGAAGAACGTTCCAAGAATGCCTTGGTTTATAAAAGGCTTTTGTTCGAAAGATGGGGGATATCGCATTGGGAAATCCATAAGTTACGATGTGTTTACTTTGACGCATATATTGCGGGGAACCCAAATGCTATTTTACGCAATGGGTTAAGAAATTATTTTGACTCAATATATCTGAATATTGGACTTCGTGATTTAGAAAAAGCGGCTAACATGCAACATAAAGAAGCATGTTATGCTTACGGATTAGTAATGTTCGCTTCTCACCAAAGTGAGAACAAGAACATCGGGCTACAAGTATTAAACAAAACGTTCCCACAAGTGACGGAGTCGGTAATTGGGGTAAGAAATGAGGGTTTTAGATTGTTACGGAACTTTTGGACATTACGTAACCCTCGTCCCTTTGACGACGTTACAATACGCTGTTTTATCAATGGCCATAACGGTTATGTTCCACAAGACCAAGGATGGGAAGTAATCCTAGTAAAACCAGAATGCATGACTTGTTTCTGGACGTATGAATTACGTGTCTTTATTGCCTTTGCTGAACGACTTGTGTACTAGCTAGAATTATCTTCACAACCATCTTGTATCAAATTTATTGTGTGCTATATTTCATGCTATATGTAAAATAAGCGGTATTGTAAGTTTGTAAAATATTGTGTAAAAGTTTGAACGCGAAATATTATTCTAATCAGTTTTTCATATAGAATTGTAGTAGTTGAATTGTATATTAGCTACTAAGTATGAACTTAACGGGTAGGTACTACCCGAATTTAAACTTATAAAACGCTAATATGAAGAAAAAGCTTTTATAAATGAGTTCATATTATGCAACGAAATACTATTAACTACTCTTAATATTCTGTATGATTAACTTGTTCCATTTGACTATTTTGAAGGAAATGGCACCGACTACTCGACACACCGTGAATATGAATGAAGAGGAATTCCGTACTTTTCTAGCTTCAAACATAGCCGCAGTACAGGCTGCGCTACATACCAACAATAACCTTAGATCTAGCAGTACAGGAAATCGTGTAGGATGCACCTACAAAGAATTCACTGCCTGCAAACCTTTGGAATTTGATGGAACCGAAGGACCGATCGGATTGAAACGGTAGACCGAGAAGGTCGAATCGGTGTTTGCCATAAGTAAGTGTATTGAAGAGGACAAAGTGAAGTACGCTACGCATACCTTCATAGGTTCTGCGTTAACATGGTGGAATACCTATCTAGAGCAAGTGGGACAAGACGATGCGTACGCACTACCGTGGTCAACATTCAAGCACTTGATGAACGAGAAGTACCGTCCCAGAACCGAGGTCAATAAGCTCAAGACAGAACTTAGAGGGTTACGAACCCAAGGATTTGATATTACCACGTACGAAAGACGATTAACAGAATTGTGCCTATTGTGTCCGGGAGCGTTCGAAGATGAGGAAGAGAAGATCGACGCGTTTGTGAAAGGATTACCAGAAAGAATCCAAGAATATATAAGTTCACACGAGCCCGCCTCCATACAACAGGCATGTAGAATGGCTCACAAACTAGTGAACCAGATTGAGGAAAGAATAAAAGAACAGACGGCTGAAGAGGCCAATGTGAAGCAAGTCAAAAGAAAGTGGGAGGAAAACTGTGATAAGAATCACCAATACAACAACAACATCAATTACAATAATAATCGCAACAATTATCCCAATAATCGCAACATCAATCGCAACTACAACAAACGGCACAACAAGAACAACAACAACAACAGCAACTACAACAATCATCCCAACAACAATAACAACCGCAACAACAACAACAATCATAAGTAGCTATGCCAAAGGTGTGAAAAGTATCACTCGGGGTTCTGCACCAAATTTTGCAACAAGTGTAAAACAATGGTCATAGCGCGGCGAAGTGTGAGGTCTACGGACCAGGGGTTAACAGAACGAAAGGAACAAATGGTGTCGGAACGAGTAATGGCGGAGCAAGTAGTGTCGGAACAAGTTATGCCAATGTAGTTCGTTATAAATGTGGAAAACCGGGCCACATTATTAGAAATTGCCCGAACCAGGAGAACACGAATGGACAAGGCCGCGGAAGAGTTTTCAATATTAATGCGGCAGAGGCACAGGAAGACCCGGAGCTTGTTACGGGTACGTTTCTTATTGACAATAAATCTGCTTATGTTTTATTTGATTCGGGTGCGGATAGAAGCTATATGAGTAGAGATTTTTGTGCTAAATTAAGTTGTCCATTGACGCCTTTGGATAGTAAATTTTTACTCGAATTAGCAAATGGTAAATTAATTTCAGCAGATAATATATGTCGGAATCGAGAAATTAAACTGGTTAGCGAAACATTTAAGATTGATTTGATACCAGTAGAGTTAGGGAATTTTGATGTGATAATCGGTATGGACTGGTTGAAAGAAGTGAAAGCAGAGATCGTTTGTTACAAAAATGCAATTCACATTATACGAGAAAAAGGAAAACCCTTAATGGTGTACGGAGAAAAGGGCAACACGAAGCTACATCTTATTAGTAATTTGAAGGCACAAAAACTAATAAGAAAAGGTTGCTATGCTGTTCTAGCGCACGTCGAGAAAGTACAAACTGAAGAAAAGAGCATCAATGATGTTCCCATTGCAAAAGAATTTCCCGATGTATTTCTGAAAGAATTACCGGGATTACCCCCACATCGATCCGTTGAATTTCAAATAGATCTTGTACCAGGAGCTGCACCAATAGCTCGTGCTCCTTACAGACTCGCACCCAGCGAGATGAAAGAACTGCAAAGCTAATTACAAGAACTTTTAGAGCGTGGTTTCATTCGACCAAGCACATCACCGTGGGGAGCTCCAGTTTTGTTTGTCAAGAAGAAAGATGGTACATTCAGGTTGTGTATCGACTACCGAGAGTTGAACAAACTTACCATCAAGAACCGCTACCCACTACAGAGAATCGACGACTTATTTGATCAACTACAAGGCTTGTCTGTTTATTCAAAGATTGACTTACGTTCCGGGTATCATCAAATGCGGGTGAAAGAAGATGATATTCGAAAGACTGCTTTTAGAACACGTTACGGTCATTACGAGTTTATGGTCATGCCGTTTGGTTTAACTAATGCACCAGCTGTGTTCATGGACCTTATGAACCGAGTGTGTGGACCATACCTTGACAACTTTGTCATTATTTTCATTGATGACATACTTATTTACTCAAAGAATGACCAAGAACACGGTGAACATTTGAGAAAGGTGTTAGAAGTATTGAGGAAGGAAGAATTGTACGCTAAGTTTTCAAAGTGTGCATTTTGGTTGGAAGAAGTTCAATTCCTCGGTCACATAGTGAACAAAGAAGGTATTAAGGTGGATCCGGCAAAGATAGAAACTGTTGAAAAGTGGGAAACCCCGAAAACTCCGAAACACATACGCCAGTTTTTAGGACTAGATGGTTACTACAGAAGGTTCATCCAAGACATTTCCAGAATAGCAAAACCCTTGACTGTATTAACGCATAAAGGGAAGAAATATGAATGGAATGATGAACAAGAGAAAGCATTTCAGTTATTGAAGAAAAAGCTAACTACGGCACCTATATTGTCATTGCCTGAAGGGAATGATGATTTTGTGATTTATTGTGACGCATCAAATCAAGGTCTCAGTTGTGTATTAATGCAACGAACGAAGGTGATTGCTTATGCGTCTAGATAATTGAAGATTCACGAACAAAATTATACGACGCATGATTTGGAATTAGGCGTGGTTGTTTTTGCATTAAAAACTTTGAGGCACTACTTATATGGGGTCAAAAGTATTATATATACCGACCACAAAAGTCTTCAACACATATTTAATCAGAAACAACTGAATATGAGGCAGCGTAGGTGGATTGAATTGTTGAATGATTACGACTTTGAGATTCGTTACCACCCGGGGAAGGCAAATGTGGTAGCCGATGCCTTGAGCAGGAAGGACAGAGAACGCATTCGAGTAAAATCTATGAATATAATGATTCATAATAACCTTACTACTCAAATAAAGGAGGCGCAACAAGGAGTTTTAAAAGAGGGAAATTTAAAGGATGAAATACCCAAAGGATCGGAGAATCATCTTAATATTCGGGAAGACAGAACCCGGTATAGGGCCAAAAGGATTTGGGTGCCAAAATTTGGAGATATGAGAGAAATGGTACTTAGAGAAGCTCATAAAACCAGATACTCAATACATCCTGGAACGGGGAAGATGTACAAGGATCTCAAGAAACATTTTTGGTGGCCGGGTATGAAAGCCGATGTTGCTAAATACGTAGGAGAATGTTTGACGTGTTCTAAGGTCAAAGCTGAGCATCAGAAACCATCAGGTCTACTTCAACAACCCAAAATCCCGGAATGGAAATGGGAAAACATTACCATGGATTTCATCACTAAATTGCCAAGGACTGCAAGTGGTTTTGATACTATTTGGGTAATAGTTGATCGTCTCACCAAATCAGCACACTTCCTGCCAATAAGAGAAGATGACAAGATGGAGAAGTTAGCACGACTATATTTGAAGGAAGTCATCTCCAGACATGGAATACCAATCTCTATTATCTCTGATAGGGATGGCAGATTTATTTCAAGATTCTGGCAGACATTACAGCAAGCATTAGGAACTCGTCTAGACATGAGTACTGCCTATCATCCACAAACTGATGGGCAGAGCGAAAGGACGATACAAACGCTTGAAGACATGCTACGAGCATGTGTTATTGATTTCGGAAACAGTTGGGATCGACATCTACCGTTAGCAGAATTTTCCTACAACAACAGCTACCATTCAAGCATTGAGATGGCGCCGTTTGAAGCACTTTATGGTAGAAAGTGCAGGTCTTTGATTTTTTGGAGTGAAGTGGGGGATAGACAGATTACGGGTCCGGAGATTATACAAGAAACTACCGAGAAGATCATTCAAATTCAACAACGGTTGAAAACCGCCCAAAGTCGACAAAAGAGCTACGCTGACATTAAAAGAAAAGATATAGAATTTGAAATTGGAGAGATGGTCATGCTAAAAGTTGCACCTTGAAAAGGCGTTGTTCGATTTGGTAAATGAGGGAAATTAAATCCAAGGTATATTGGACCATTCAAGATTATTGATCGTGTCGGACCAGTAGCTTACCGACTTGAGTTACCTCAACAACTCGCGGCTGTACATAACACTTTCCACGTCTCAAATTTGAAGAAATGTTTTACTAAAGAATATCTCACTATTCCGTTAGATGAAATCCAAATCAACGAAAAACTTCAATTCATCGAAGAACCCGTCGAAATAATGGATCGTGAGGTTAAAAGACTTAAGCAAAACAAGATACCAATTGTTAAGGTTCGATGGAATGCTCGTAGAGGACCCGAGTTCACCTGGGAGTGTGAAGATCAGATGAAGAAGAAATACCCGCATCTATTTCCAAAAGATTCGTCAACACCTTCAACAGCTTAAAATTTCGGGACGAAATTTATTTAACGGGTAGGTACTGTAGTGACCTGAACTTTTCCATGTTTATATATATTAATTGAGATTGATATTTACATGATTAAATGTTTCCAACATGTTAAGCAATCAAACTTGTTAAGAGTTGATTAATTGAAATATGTTTCATATAGACAATTGACCACCCAAGTTGACCGGTGATTCACGAACGTTAAAACTTGTAAAAACTATACGATGACATATATATGGTTATATATATAGTTAACATGATTTTATCAATGAGTTATATACATAAAAATGAGAATATTAATTTAAGAAACTCGAAAACGATATATATAACGATTATCGTTATAACAACGTCTTACTAGGTACATATGAATCATATTAAGATATTGATACACTTGGTTAATTATGTTAAATGATAAGTAAATATATTATTAAGTGTATTAACAATGAAATACATATGTAAAAATAAGACTACTAACTTAATGATTTCGAAACGAGACATATATGTAACGATTATCGTTGTAACGACATTTAACTGTATATATATCATACTAAGATATATTATATATTATAATATCATGATAATATAACAATTTAACATCTCAATTGTTATAATAAACAATGGGTTAACAACATTCAACAAGATCGTTAACCTAAAGGTTTCAAAACAACATTTACATGTAACGACTAACGATGACTTAACGACTCAGTTAAAATGTATATACATGTAGTGTTTTAATATGTATTTATACACTTTTGAAAGACTTCAATACACTTATCAAAATACTTCTACTTAACAAAAATGCTTACAATTACATCCTCGTTCAGTTTCATCAACAATTCTACTCGTATGCACCCGTATTCGTACTCGTACAATACACGGCTTTTAGATGTATGTACTATTGGTATATACACTCCAATTATTAGCTCTTAGCAGCCCATGTGAGTCACTTAACACATGTGGGAACCATCATTTGGCAACTAGCATGAAATATCTCATAAAATTACAAAAAATATGAGTAATCATTCATGACTTATTTACATGAAAACAAAATTTCATATCCTTTATATCTAATCCATACACCAACGACCAAAAACACCTACAAACACTTTCATTCTTCAATTTTCTTCATCTAATTGATCTCTCTAAAGTTCTATCTTCAAGTTCTTAGTGTTCTTCATATATTCTACAAGTTCTAGTTACATAAAATCAAGAATACTTTCAAGTTTGCTAGCTCACTTCCAATCTTGTAAGGTGATCATCCAACCACAAGAAATCTTTGTTTCTTACAGTAGGTTATCATTCTAATACAAGGTAATAATCATATTCAAACTTTGGTTCAATTTCTATAACTATAACAATCTTATTTCAAGTGATGATCTTACTTGAACTTGTTTTCGTGTCATGATTCTGCTTCAAGAACTTCGAGCCATCCAAGGATCCGTTGAAGCTAGATCCATTTTTCTCTTTTCCAGTAGGTTTATCCAAGGAACTTAAGGTAGTAATGATGTTCATAACATCATTCGATTCATACATATAAAGCTATCTTATTCGAAGGTTTAAACTTGTAATCACTAGAACATAGTTTAGTTAATTCGAAACGTGTTCGCAAACAAAAGTTAATCCTTCTAACTTGACTTTTAAAATCAACTGAACACATGTTTTATATCTATATGATATGCTAACTTAATGATTTAAAACCTGGAAACACGAAAAACACCGTAAAACCGGATTTACGCCGTCGTAGTAACACCGCGGGCTGTTTTGGGTTAGTTAATTAAAAACTATGATAAACTTTGATTTAAAAGTTGTTATTCTGAGAAAATGATTTTTATTATGAACATGAAACTATATCCAAAAATTATGGTTAAACTCAAAGTGGAAGTATGTTTTCTAAAATGGTCATCTAGACGTCGTTCTTTCGACTGAAATGACTACCTTTACAAAAATGACTTGTAACTTATTTTTCTGACTATAAACCTATACTTTTTCTGTTTAGATTCATAAAATAGAGTTCAATATGAAACAATAGCAATTTGATTCACTCAAAACGGATTTAAAATGAAGAAGTTATGGGTAAAACAAGATTGGATAATTTTTCTCATTTTAGCTACGTGAAAATTGGTAACAAATCTATTCCAACCATAACTTAATCAACTTGTATTGTATATTATGTAATCTTGAGATACCATAGACACGTATATAATGTTTCGACCTATCATGTCGACACATCTATATATATTTCGGAACAACCATAGACACTCTATATGTGAATGTTGGAGTTAGCTATACAGGGTTGAGGTTGATTCCAAAATATATATAGTTTGAGTTGTGATCAATACTGAGATACGTATACACTGGGTCGTGGATTGATTCAAGATAATATTTATCGATTTATTTCTGTACATCTAACTGTGGACAACTAGTTGTAGGTTACTAACGAGGACAGATGACTTAATAAACTTAAAACATCAAAATATATTAAAAGTGTTGTAAATATATTTTGAACATACTTTGATATATATGTATATATTGTTATAGGTTCGTGAATCTACCAGTGGCCAAGTCTTACTTCCCGACGAAGTAAAAATCTGTGAAAGTGAGTTATAGTCCCGCTTTTAAAATCTAATATTTTTGGGATGAGAATACATGCAGGTTTTATAAATGATTTACAAAATAGACACAAGTACGTGAAACTACATTCTATGGTTGAATTATCGAAATCGAATATGCCCCTTTTTATTAAGTCTGGTAATCTAAGAATTAGGGAACAGACACCCTAATTGACGCGAATCCTAAAGATAGATCTATTGGGCCTAACAAACCCCATCCAAAGTACCGGATGCTTTAGTACTTCGAAATTTATATCATATCCGAAGGGTGTCTCGGAATGATGGGGATATTCTTATATATGCATCTTGTTAATGTCGGTTACCAGGTGTTCACCATATGAATGATTTTTATCTCTGTGTATGGGATGTGTATTGAAATATGAAATCTTGTGGTCTATTATTATGATTTGATATATATAGGTTAAACCTATAACTCACCAACATTTTTGTTGACGTTTTAAGCATGTTTGTTGTGTAAAAACTGCATTCAAGAAACTTATTTTGTTGTAACATATTTGTAGTGTAAACCATTATGTAGTGGTCGTGTGTAAACAGGATATTTTAGATTATCATTATTTGATAATCTACGTAAAGCTTTTTAAAACCTTTATCTATGAAATAAAGGTTATGGTTTGTTTTAAAAATGAGTGCAGTCTTTGAAAAACGTCTCATATAGAGGTCAAAACCTCGCAACGAAATCAATTAATATGGAACGTTTTTAATCAATAAGAACGGGACATTTCATTAGCGAACCAGGTCTTGCATTAGTGTGTCTAACTAGTAGTTGTATAGATGCATTAGTGGGTCTGGACTTCGACCGTATCTGCATGTCAAAAGTTTTGCTTATCATTTTTGTCGAAAAATTTCCTGCTTATCATTTTTAGTCTAAACACATCATACTGCAATGATTGCATGAATAGTGTATAGATAAAATTCATATCTTAGCGTATCTGCTAATTTATGTCTTAGCGTATCTGTTATTGTTACCTTTGCCTGACAGATTCCGTAGATTCCTCCGTAACTTATGGGATTTTAGTATTATATATGCATATGTAAATTATGTATTGCAGGGTACTAATCTACATCCTATAATCTATTTCTTATAGAAAATCCTTCATCTGATTGTTCGAGATGAATCCCTCAACCAGTTCGAATTCATCGGATTCCGACAGCTATTTTGATATGGAGTTTCACCTAAGCTCCAGAAGCAGCGTCACTAGAATGAATCAGCTAATCAGCCATCAACAATTCATCTGATGGGTTCGTAGTCTACTTAATCATTGGAGAAAAGAAGAAGGTGATCCTTTTCGTCAACCGAATTCACCTCTTGGCGAAGAACCTGAAACACTTACCGGTGAACCTATCTGAAGCACCATTTTCAGCCTCATTTCTAGAGTAGCTCGTCATGATTATATACTATCTTGAATTCTAGATCTTATTCATCCGCTCGTTTCGACCGACAATCATCCCGGAATAATGGAAGAAGTCAACGAACTTCGCGCTCGAATAATCAATCTGGAAAACGTGGTGCAAAACCTACCAGCTTCAACAATAGCACCGGTAACACCAGTACCATCAACAACAACATCTACAACACAAACCTCAACATCTCATTCTGTACCTCGAGTATAATCATCGTTCTACATGACGTTCTACATCATTTATCTCCATTCAACATGGCGATTATGTAATCTCTAATGTTTTAGAGATTATATATTCTTGTTCTAACAGTAAATCAAATGAGTTTAATATCATATTGACTCATTAAATCCATGATTACATCTGAAGAAAATATATATGTATATATATTTTCATAAAGATTGTAATTAAAATTCTTTCGTACAAATTGTTAATGGGGAAAATATTTTAACGGGTAGGTAATACCCGAGGAATATTTAGATTTCACATTAACAAGTTACACTGTACATTCTTCGAATCTGATTCAACGGTCATTTGCTATCCCACTTACATCTACAGATATACAAATCCCTTCACCACAAGTTACCATTTTCATTCAATTTCGTATTTGGATTTTGACCTATCAGAATCCAACAAGTGGCATAATGAAGAAAACATTTAACAAAATAAAATTTGTTAGAAATAAACAAATTAACTATGAGAAATTTTGTTAAGAATCCACGCTAACTGTTCCTAGCTAACTGATTACATTTTATTTATCGCAATTTAATTATAGCAATTTATATTCTCGCAATTTTATTTATCGTCATTTAATTTCTGTTATTTATTTTACGCACTTTAAATATTGGGACACGTATACAAGGTTTTGACATATCATATCGATGCATCTATATATATTATTTGGAATAACCATAGACACTCTATATGCAGCAATGCTGGAGTTAGCTATACAGGGTTGAGGTTGATTCTACAATAATATATATACTTTTAGTTGTGATCGAGTCTGAGACATGTATACGGGTCACGATACGTATTAATTAATTCGAATATTATATATTAAACTATATATGAATTATTGGACTGTTAATTGTGGACTATTGACTGTGGACAGCCAACATTGGATAATTAAAATGAATTAAAATATTGATTATAACATATGAAACTAAATATTTCTTCAAGTTTCCACTTGATTTCATCTTAAACCTCATTTGTATCTTGACGATTACAATCTGCGCTCAAACCTTTCATGATTCTTGAAAACACCTCAATCGAGAGGATGAACCAACCGCACTTCATTTACGGAAGGAAAGATTGATGCATATAGTTATGCACCTGAAAACTCTCGGAAACTGAGTAAACGTTTAACGCGTAGCTGTGCTAATTCCTTTAGCGTTATTATTACCGAAAATAACTTTGCAATCTCTTTCCAAATTAGCGAATTTTGTCACAGCTCCAACAAGTCAACTTCGGATTTTTCATTTGAAACAACCTTATTATAACCTTGATATATATGCATACCCTTTTATTGTTACCGGGGAACTTTTTATATTCCATCATATTACCAGCAGACGTACCAGCAACCTCGTTGCTCCTTGGCTTAAATCTCTTCGAAAAAACACTATATTTATCTATTGAAGTCTTATCATGTAGTGACCCGAACTTTTACATATTTATATATATTAATTGAGATTGATATTTACATGATTAAATGTTTCCAACATGTTAAGCAATCAAACTTGTTAAGACTTGATTAATTGAAATATGTTTCATATAGACAATTGACCACCCAAGTTGATCGGTGATTCACGAACGTTAAAACTTGTAAAAACTATATGATGACATATATATGGATATATATATATATAGTTAACATGATACTATGATAAGAAAACATATCATAAAGTATATTAACAATGAACTACATATGTAAAAACAAGACTACTAACTTAATGATTTTTAAACGAGACATATATGTAACGATTATCGTTGTAAAGACATTTAATGTATATATATCATATTAAGAGATATTCATACATGATAATATCATGATAATATAATAATTTAAAATCTCATTTGATATTATAAACATTGGGTTAACAACATTTAACAAGATCGTTAACCTAAAGGTTTCAAAACAACACTTACATGTAACGACTAACGATGACTTAACGACTCAGTTAAAATGTATATACATGTAGTGTTTTAATATGTATTTATACACTTTTGAAAGACTTCAATACACTTATCAAAATACTTCTACTTAACAAAAATGCTTACAATTACATCCTCGTTCAGTTTCATCAACAATTCTACTCGTATGCACCCGTATTCGTACTCGTACAATACACAGCTTTTAGATGTATGTACTATTGGTATATACACTCCAATGATCAGCTCTTAGCAGCCCATGTGAGTCACCTAACACATGTGGGAACCATCATTTGGCAACTAGCAAGAAATATCTCATAAAATTACAAAAATATGAGTAATCATTCATGACTTATTTACATGAAAACAAAATTACATATCCTTTATATCTAATCCATACACCAACGACCAAAAACACCTAAAAACACTTTCATTCTTCAATTTTCTTCATCTAATTGATCTCTCTCAAGTTCTATCTTCAAGTTCTAAGTGTTCTTCATAAATTCCAAAAGTTCTAGTTTCATAAAATCAAGAATACTTTCAAGTTTGCTAGCTCACTTCCAATCTTGTAAGGTGATCATCCAACCTCAAGAAATCTTTGTTTCTTACAGTAGGTTATCATTCTAATACAAGGTAATAATCATATTCAAACTTTGGTTCAATTTCTATAACTATAACAATCTTATTTCAAGTGATGATCTTACTTGAACTTGTTTTCGTGTCATGATTCTGCTTCAAGAACTTCGAGCCATCCAAGGATCCATTGAAGCTAGATCCATTTTTCTCTTTTCCAGTAGGTTTATCCAAGGAAATTAAGGTAGTAATGATGTTCATAACATCATTCGATTCATACATATAAAGCTATCTTATTCGAAGGTTTAAACTTGTAATCACTAGAACATAGTTTAGTTAATTCTAAACTTGTTCGCAAACAAAAGTTAATCCTTCTAACTTGACTTTTAAAATCAACAAAACACATGTTCTATATCTATATGATATGCTAACTTAATGATTTAAAACCTGGAAACACGAAAAACACCGTAAAACCGGATTTACGCCGTCGTAGTAACACCGCGGGCTGTTTTGGGTTAGTTAATTAAAAACTATGATAAACTTTGATTTAAAAGTTGTTATTCTGAGAAAATGATTTTTATTATGAACATGAAACTATATCCAAAAATTATGGTTAAACTCAAAGTGGAAGTATGTTTTCTAAAATGGTCATCTAGACGTCGTTCTTTCGACTGAAATGACTACCTTTACAAAAATGACTTGTAACTTATTTTTCCGATTATAAACCTATACTTTTTCTGTTTAGATTCATAAAATAGAGTTCAATATGAAACCATAGCAATTTGATTCACTCAAAACGGATTTAAAATGAAGAAGTTATGGGTAAAACAAGATTGGATAATTTTTCTCATTTTAGCTACGTGAAAATTGGTAACAAATCTATTCCAACCATAACTTAATCAACTTGTATTGTATATTATGTAATCTTGAGATACCATAGACACGTATATAATGTTTCGACCTATCATGTCGACACATCTATATATATTTCGGAACAACCATAGACACTCTATATGTGAATGTTGGAGTTAGCTATACAGGGTTGAGGTTGATTCCAAAATATATATAGTTTGAGTTGTGATCAATACTGAGATACGTATACACTGGGTCGTGGATTGATTCAAGATAATATTTATCGATTTATTTCTGTACATCTAACTGTGGACAACTAGTTGTAGGTTACTAACGAGGACAGCTGACTTAATAAACTTAAAACATCAAAATATATTAAAAGTGTTGTAAATATATTTTGAACATACTTTGATATATATGTATATATTGTTATAGGTTCGTGAATCTAACAGTGGCCAAGTCTTACTTCCCGACGAAGTAAAAATCTGTGAAAGTGAGTTATAGTCCCACTTTTAAAATCTAATATTTTTGGGATGAGAATACATGCAGGTTTTATAAATGATTTACAAAATAGACACAAGTACGTGAAACTACATTCTATGGTTGAATTATCGAAATCGAATATGCCCTTTTTTATTAAGTCTGGTAATCTAAGAATTAGGGAACAGACACCCTAATTGACGCGAATCCTAAAGATAGATCTATCGGGCCCAACAAGCCCCATCCAAAGTACCGGATGCTTTAGTACTTCGAAATTTATATCATATCCGAAGGGTGTCCCGGAATGATGGGGATATTCTTATATATGCATCTTGTTAATGTCGGTTACCAGGTGTTCACCATATGAATGACTTTTATCTCTATGTATGGGATGTGTATTGAAATATGAAATCTTGTGGTCTATTATTATGATTTGATATATATAGGTTAAACCTATAACTCACCAACATTTTTGTTGACGTTTTAAGCATGTTTATTCTCAGGTGATTATTAAGAGCTTCCGCTATCGCATACTTAAATAAGGACGAGATTTGGAGTCCATGCTTGTATGATATTGTGTAAAAACTGCATTCAAGAAACTTATTTTGTTGTAACATATTTGTATTGTAAACCATTATGTAATGGTCGTGTGTAAACAGGATATTTTAGATTATCATTATTTGATAATCTACGTAAAGCTTTTTAAACCTTTATTGATGAAATAAAGGTTATGGTTTGTTTTAAAATGAATGCAGTCTTTGAAAAACGTCTCATATAGAGGTCAAAACCTCGCAACGAAATCAATTAATATGGAACGTTTTTAATCAATAAGAACGGGACATTTCAGTTGGTATCCGAGCGTTGGTCTTAGAGAACCAGAAAATTTGCATTAGTGTGTCTTATCGAGTTTGTTAGGATGCATTAGTGAGTCTGGACTTCGACCGTGTTTTCTTTAAAAATGATTGCTTAACATTTTTGTTGGAAACTATATATTTTTAACATATGAATATTATGTGATATATTAATCTCTTAACGTGTTTGATATTATGTGATAGATGTCTACCTCTAGAACAAGTCCCATTGACTCACCTAATAATAATGAAGAGTCAAATGTAAATTGGAATGATTTGTGGACTGATTCACAAGTTCCCGAAGAGGAACCGGAAGAAGAGTCGGAACCGGAAGAAGAATCGGAACCGGAAGAAGAATCGGAACCGGATGAAGAAATAGAACCGGTGGGGGAAATAATAAAACGGTTAAGTAAAAGAAAATCCTCAACCAACCGACCAAAGTTAATTATGGTCAATGGTGTTTCCGCCAAGGAAGCAAAATATTGGGAGGATTACCAATTCTCCGATGAATCGGATTCCGACGAGAATTCCGATGATGTTATAGAAATTACCCCAACTGAATTTAAAAAGGCAAAAGAAAATAATAAGGGAAAGGGCATAAAAATAGAGAAATCTAATTCCAACCCCGATGAACTTTATATGTATCGTCAACGCCCGAAGTCCTTAAGTTGTAACAATGACCCGAGAACCTCTAAACCACCAGGTTTTTCTAAACCAATGTGGACAACGACGACTCGTATTAGGGGAACATCATATATCCCTAGAAACTTGGCAAAAAGAACCAAAACCAAAGAAGAAGAAACGAGCGAGTCGGAATAAGATAGTTGTATTCGTGTGGTGTAATATATATAATATAGTGTTCTTATGCTTTATGATATATGTAAAAATTGCTTGTATTAATAAGTATTTTTTTTATGAATCTAACTCTTGTCTATTTTACAGTTTAAAAACACAAAATGGATAGACAACCCAATATTTTAAGAGACCTACCCGGAGACATGATTGATGAAATCATGTCTAGAGTCGGCCAGAATTTCTCGGCACAACTATTTAAGGCGAGATCAGTTTGTAAGACATTCGAAGAACGTTCCAAGAATGTCTTGGTTTATAAGAGACTTTCGTTTGAAAGATGGGGGATATCACATTGGGAAACCCATAAGTTACGATGTGTTTACTTTGACGCATATATTGCGGGGAACCCAAATGCTATTTTACGCAACGGGTTAAGAAATTATTTTGACTCAATATATCCGAATATTGGACTTCGTGATTTAGAAAAAGCGGCTAACATGCAACATAAAGAAGCATGTTATGCTTACGGATTAGTAATGTTCGCTTCTCACCAAAGTGAGAACAAGAATATCGGGCTACAACTATTAAACAAAACGTTTCCACAAGTGACGGAGTCGGTAATTGGGGTAAGAAATGAGGTTTTTAGATTATTACGGGACTGTTGGACATTACGTAACCCTCGTCCCTTTGATGACGTTACAACACGCTGTCTTATCAACGGCCATAACGGTTATGTTGCACAAGACCAAGGATGGGAAGTAGTCCTAGTAAAACCAGAATGCATGACTTGTTTCTGGACGTATGAATTACGTGTCTTTATTGCCTTTGCTGAACGACTTGTGTACTAGCTAGAATTGTCTTCACAACTATCTTGTATCAAAGTTATTGTGTGCTATATTTCATGCTTTATGTAAAATAAGCGGTATTGTAAGTTTGTAAAATATTGTATAAAAGTTTGAACGCGAAATATTATTATAATCAGTTTTTCATATAGAATTGTAGTAGTTGAATTGTATATTAGCTACTAAGTATGAACTTAACGGGTAGGTACTACCCGAATTTAAACTTATAAAACGCTAATATGAAGAAAAAGCTTTTATAAATGAGTTCATATTATGCTACGAAATACTATTAACTACTCTTAATATTCTGTATGATTAACTTGTTCCATTTAACTATTTTGAAGGAAATGGCACCGACTACTCGACACACCGTGAATATGAATGAAGAGGAATTCTGTACTTTTCTAGCTTCAAACATAGCCGCAGTACAGGCTGCGCTACATACCAACAATAACCTTGGATCTAGCAGTACAGGAAATCGTGTAGGATGCACCTACAAAGAATTCACTGCCTGCAAACCTTTGGAATTTGATGGAACCGAAGGACCGATCGGATTGAAACGGTGGACCGAGAAGGTTGAATCGGTGTTTGCCATAAGTAAGTGTACTGAAGAGGACAAAGTGAAGTACGCTACGCATACCTTCACAGGTTCTGCGCTAACATGGTGGAATACCTATCTAGAGCAAGTGGGACAAGATGATGCGTACGCACTACCGTGGTCAGCATTCAAGCACTTGATGAACGAGAAGTACCGTCCCAGAACCGAGGTCAATAAGCTCAGGACAGAACTTAGAGGGTTACGAACCCAAGGATTTGATATTACCACGTACGAAAGACGATTCACAGAATTGTGCCTATTGTGTCCGGGAGCATTCGAAGATGAGGAAGAGAAGATCGACGCGTTTGTGAAAGGATTACCGGAAAGAATCCAAGAAGATATAAGTTCACACGAGCCCGCCTCCATACAACAGGCATGTAGAATGGCTCACAAACTAGTGAACCAGATTGAAGAAAGAATTAAAGAACAGACTGCTGAAGAGGCCAATGTGAAGCAAGCCAAAAGAAAGTGGGAGGAAAACGGTGATAAGAATCACCAATACAACAACAACAGCAATTACAACAATAATCGCAACAATTATCCCAACAATCGCAACATCAATCGCAACTACAACAAACGGCCCAACAACAACAACAACAACAACAACAACAACAACTACAACAATCATCCCAACAACAATAATAACCGCAACAACAACAACAATCAGAAGCAGCTATGCCAAAGGTGTGAAAAGAATCACTCAGGGTTCTGCACCAAATTTTGCAACAAGTGTAAAAGAAATGGTCATAGCGCGGCGAAGTGTGAGGTCTACGGACCAGGGGTTAATAGAACGAAAGGAACAAATGGTGTCGGAACGAGTAATGGCGGAGCAAGTAGTGTCGGAGCAAGTTATGCCAATGTAGTTTGTTATAAATGTGGAAAACCAGGCCACATTATTAGAAATTGCCCGAACCAGGAGAACACGAATGGACAAGGCCGTGGAAGAGTTTTCAATATTAATGCGGTAGAGGCACAGGAAGACCCGGAGCTTGTTACGGGTACGTTTCTTATTGACAACAAATCTGCTTACGTTTTATTTGATTCGGGTGCGGATAGAAGCTATATGAGTAGAGATTTTTGTGCTAAATTAAGTTGTCCATTGACGCCTTTGGATAGTAAATTTTTACTCGAATTAGCAAATGGTAAATTAATTTCAGCAGATAATATATGTCGGAATCGAGAAATTAAACTGGTTAGCGAAACATTTAAGATTGATTTGATACCAGTAGAGTTAGGGAGTTTTGATGTGATAATCGGTATGGACTGGTTGAAAGAAGTGAAAGCGGAGATCGTTTGTTACAAAAATGCAATTCGCATTATACGAGAAAAAGGAAAACCCTTAATGGTGTACGGAGAAAAGGGCAACACGAAGCTACATCTTATTAGTAATTTGAAGGCACAAAAACTAATAAGAAAAGGTTGCTATGCTGTTCTAGCACACGTCGAGAAAGTACAAACTGAAGAAAAGAGCATCAATGATGTTCCCATTGCAAAAGAATTTCCCGATGTATTTCTGAAAGAATTACCGGGATTACCCCCACATCGATCCGTTGAATTTCAAATAGATCTTGTACCAGGAGCTGCACCAATAGCTCGTGCTCCTTACAGACTCGCACCCAGCGAGATGAAAGAACTGCAAAGCCAATTACAAGAACTTTTAGAGCGTGGTTTCATTCGACCAAGCACATCACCGTGGGGAGCTCCTGTTTTGTTTGTCAAGAAGAAAGATGGTACATTCAGGTTGTGTATCGACTACCGAGAGTTGAACAAACTTACCATCAAGAACCGCTACCCACTACCGAGAATCGACGACTTATTTGATCAACTACAAGGCTCGTCTGTTTATTCAAAGATTGACTTACGTTCCGAGTATCATCAAATGCGGGTGAAAGAAGATGATATTCCAAAGACTGCTTTCAGAACACGTTACGGTCATTACGAGTTTATGGTCATGCCGTTTGGTTTAACTAATGCACCAGCTGTGTTCATGGACCTTATGAACCGAGTGTGTGGACCATACCTTGACAAGTTTGTCATTGTTTTCATTGATGACATACTTATTTACTCAAAGAATGACCAAGAACACGGTGAACATTTGAGAAAGGTGTTAGAAGTATTGAGGAAGGAAGAATTGTACGCTAAGTTTTCAAAGTGTGCATTTTGGTTGGAAGAAGTTCAATTCCTCGGTCACATAGTGAACAAAGAAGGTATTAAGGTGGATCCGACAAAGATAGAAACTGTTGAAAAGTGGGAAACCCCGAAAACTCCGAAACACATACGCCAGTTTTTAGGACTAGCTGGTTACTACAGAAGGTTCATCCAAGACTTTTCCAGAATAGCAAAACCCTTGACTGCATTAACGCATAAAGGGAAGAAATTTGAATGGAATGATGAACAAGAGAAAGCGTTTCAGTTATTGAAGAAAAAGCTAACTACGGCACCTATATTGTCATTGCCTGAAGGGAATGATGATTTTGTGATTTATTGTGATGCATCAAAGCAAGGTCTCGGTTGTGTATTAATGCAACGAACGAAGGTGATTGCTTATGCGTCTAGACAATTGAAGATTCACGAACAAAATTATACGACGCATGATTTGGAATTAGGCGCGGTTGTTTTTGCATTAAAGACTTGGAGGCACTACTTATATGGGGTCAAAAGTATTATATATACCGACCACAAAAGTCTTCAACACATATTTAATCAGAAACAACTGAATATGAGGCAGCGTAGGTGGATTGAATTATTGAATGATTACGACTTTGAGATTCGTTACCACCCGGGGAAGGCAAATGTGGTAGCCGATGCCTTGAGCAGGAAGGACAGAGAACCCATTCGAGTAAAATCTATGAATATAATGATTCATAATAACATTACTACTCAAATAAAGGAGGCGCACCAAGGAGTTTTAAAAGAGGGAAATTTAAAGGATGAAATACCCAAAGGATCGGAGAAGCATCTTAATATTCGGGAAGACGGAACCCGGTATAGGGCTGAAAGGATTTGGGTACCAAAATTTGGAGATATGAGAGAAATGGTACTTAGAGAAGCTCATAAAACCAGATACTCAATACATCCTGGAACGGGGAAGATGTACAAGGATCTCAAGAAACATTTTTGGTGGCCGGGTATGAAAACCGATGTTGCTAAATACGTAGGAGAATGTTTGACGTGTTCTAAGGTCAAAGCTGAGCATCAGAAACCATCAGGTCTACTTCAACAACCCGAAATCCCGGAATGGAAATGGGAAAACATTACCATGGATTTCATCACTAAATTGCCAAGGACTGCAAGTGGTTTTGATACTATTTGGGTAATAGTTGATCGTCTCACCAAATCAGCACACTTCCTACCAATAAGAGAAGATGACAAGATGGAGAAGTTAGCACGACTGTATTTGAAGGAAGTCGTCTCCAGACATGGAATACCAATCTCTATTATCTCTGATAGGGATGGCAGATTTATTTCAAGATTCTGGCAGACATTACAGCAAGCATTAGGAACTCGTCTAGACATGAGTACTGCCTATCATCCACAAATTGATGGGCAGAGCAAAAGGACGATACAAACGCTTGAAGACATGCTACGAGCATGTGTTATTGATTTCGGAAACAGTTGGGATCGACATCTACCGTTAGCAGAATTTTCCTACAACAACAGCTACCATTCAAGCATTGAGATGGCGCCGTTTGAAGCACTTTATGGTAGAAAGTGCAGGTCTCCGATTTGTTGGAGTGAAGTGGGGGATAGACAGATTACAGGTCCGGAGATTATACAAGAAACTACCGAGAAGATCATCCAAATTCAACAACGGTTGAAAACCGCCCAAAGTCGACAAAAGAGCTACGCTGACATTAAAAGAAAAGATATAGAATTTGAAATTGGAGAGATGGTCATGCTTAAAGTTGCACCTTGGAAAGGCGTTGTTCGATTTGGTAAACGAGGGAAATTAAATCCAAGGTATATTGGACCATTCAAGATTATTGATCGTGTCGGACCAGTAGCTTACCGACTAGAGTTACCTCAACAACTCGCGGCTGTACATAACACTTTCCACGTCTCGAATTTAAAGAAATGTTTTGCTAAAGAAGATCTCACTATTCCATTAGATGAAATCCAAATCAACGAAAAACTTCAATTCATCGAAGAACCCGTCGAAATAATGGATCGTGAGGTTAAAAGACTTAAGCAAAACAAGATACCAATTGTTAAGGTTCGATGGAATGCTCGTAGAGGACCCGAGTTCACCTGGGAGCGTGAAGATCAGATGAAGAAGAAATACCCGCATCTATTTCCAGAAGATTCGTCAACACCTTCAACAGCTTAAAATTTCGGGACGAAATTTATTTAACGGGTAGGTACTGTAGTGACCCGAACTTTTACATGTTTATATATATTAATTGAGATTGATATTTACATGATTAAATGTTTCCAACATGTTAAGCAATCAAACTTGTTAAGACTTGATTAATTGAAATATGTTTCATATAGACAATTGACCACCCAAGTTGATCGGTGATTCACGAACGTTAAAACTTGTAAAAACTATATGATGACATATATATGGATATATATATATAGTTAACATGATACTATGATAAGAAAACATATCATAAAGTATATTAACAATGAACTACATATGTAAAAACAAGACTACTAACTTAATGATTTTTAAACGAGACATATATGTAACGATTATCGTTGTAAAGACATTTAATGTATATATATCATATTAAGAGATATTCATACATGATAATATCATGATAATATAATAATTTAAAATCTCATTTGATATTATAAACATTGGGTTAACAACATTTAACAAGATCGTTAACCTAAAGGTTTCAAAACAACACTTACATGTAACGACTAACGATGACTTAACGACTCAGTTAAAATGTATATACATGTAGTGTTTTAATATGTATTTATACACTTTTGAAAGACTTCAATACACTTATCAAAATACTTCTACTTAACAAAAATGCTTACAATTACATCCTCGTTCAGTTTCATCAACAATTCTACTCGTATGCACCCGTATTCGTACTCGTACAATACACAGCTTTTAGATGTATGTACTATTGGTATATACACTCCAATGATCAGCTCTTAGCAGCCCATGTGAGTCACCTAACACATGTGGGAACCATCATTTGGCAACTAGCATGAAATATCTCATAAAATTACAAAAATATGAGTAATCATTCATGACTTATTTACATGAAAACAAAATTACATATCCTTTATATCTAATCCATACACCAACGACCAAAAACACCTACAAACACTTTCATTCTTCAATTTTCTTCATCTAATTGATCTCTCTCAAGTTCTATCTTCAAGTTCTAAGTGTTCTTCATAAATTCCAAAAGTTCTAGTTTCATAAAATCAAGAATACTTTCAAGTTTGCTAGCTCACTTCCAATCTTGTAAGGTGATCATCCAACCTCAAAAAATCTTTGTTTCTTACAGTAGGTTATCATTCTAATACAAGGTAATAATCATATTCAAACTTTGGTTCAATTTCTATAACTATAACAATCTTATTTCAAGTGATGATCTTACTTGAACTTGTTTTCGTGTCATGATTCTGCTTCAAGAACTTCGAGCCATCCAAGGATCCATTGAAGCTAGATCCATTTTTCTCTTTTCCAGTAGGTTTATCCAAGGAAATTAAGGTAGTAATGATGTTCATAACATCATTCGATTCATACATATAAAGCTATCTTATTCGAAGGTTTAAACTTGTAATCACTAGAACATAGTTTAGTTAATTCTAAACTTGTTCGCAAACAAAAGTTAATCCTTCTAACTTGACTTTTAAAATCAACTAAACACATGTTCTATATCTATATGATATGCTAACTTAATGATTTAAAACCTGGAAACACGAAAAACACCGTAAAACCGGATTTACGCCGTCGTAGTAACACCGCGGGCTGTTTTGGGTTAGTTAATTAAAAACTATGATAAACTTTGATTTAAAAGTTGTTATTCTGAGAAAATGATTTTTATTATGAACATGAAACTATATCCAAAAATTATGGTTAAACTCAAAGTGGAAGTATGTTTTCTAAAATGGTCATCTAGACGTCGTTCTTTCGACTGAAATGACTACCTTTACAAAAATGACTTGTAACTTATTTTTCCGATTATAAACCTATACTTTTTCTGTTTATATTCATAAAATAGAGTTCAATATGAAACCATAGCAATTTGATTCACTCAAAACGGATTTAAAATGAAGAAGTTATGGGTAAAACAAGATTGGATAATTTTTCTCATTTTAGCTACGTGAAAATTGGTAACAAATCTATTCCAACCATAACTTAATCAACTTGTATTGTATATTATGTAATCTTGAGATACCATAGACACGTATACAATGTTTCGACCTATCATGTCGACACATCTATATATATTTCGGAACAACCATAGACACTCTATATGTGAATGTTGGAGTTAGCTATACAGGGTTGAGGTTGATTCCAAAATATATATAGTTTGAGTTGTGATCAATACTGAGATACGTATACACTGGGTCGTGGATTGATTCAAGATAATATTTATCGATTTATTTCTGTACATCTAACTGTGGACAACTAGTTATAGGTTACTAACGAGGACAGCTGACTTAATAAACTTAAAACATCAAAATATATTAAAAGTGTTGTAAATATATTTTGAACATACTTTAATATATATGTATATATTGTTATAGGTTCGTGAATCAACAGTGGCCAAGTCTTACTTCCCGACGAAGTAAAAATCTGTGAAAGTGAGTTATAGTCCCACTTTTAAAATCTAATATTTTTGGGATGAGAATACATGCAGGTTTTATAAATGATTTACAAAATAGACACAAGTACGTGAAACTACATTCTATGGTTGAATTATCGAAATCGAATATGCCCTTTTTTATTAAGTCTGGTAATCTAAGAATTAGGGAACAGACACCCTAATTGACGCGAATCCTAAAGATAGATCTATCGGGCCCAACAAGCCCCATCCAAAGTACCGGATGCTTTAGTACTTCGAAATTTATATCATATCCGAAGGGTGTCCCGGAATGATGGGGATATTCTTATATATGCATCTTGTTAATGTCGGTTACCAGGTGTTCACCATATGAATGACTTTTATCTCTATGTATGGGATGTGTATTGAAATATGAAATCTTGTGGTCTATTATTATGATTTGATATATATAGGTTAAACCTATAACTCACCAACATTTTTGTTGACGTTTTAAGCATGTTTATTCTCAGGTGATTATTAAGAGCTTCCGCTGTTGCATACTTAAATAAGGACGAGATTTGGAGTCCATGCTTGTATGATATTGTGTAAAAACTGCATTCAAGAAACTTATTTTGTTGTAACATATTTGTATTGTAAACCATTATGTAATGGTCGTGTGTAAACAGGATATTTTAGATTATCATTATTTGATAATCTACGTAAAGCTTTTTAAACCTTTATTGATGAAATAAGGTTATGGTTTGTTTTAAAAAGAATGCAGTCTTTGAAAAACGTCTCATATAGAGGTCAAAACCTCGCAACGAAATCAATTAATATGGAACGTTTTTAATCAATAAGAACGGGACATTTCATATCATGAACTCATCGGCATCTTGTAATAAGAATTGCCATACCAAGTATTGGGAAATCAGCAATCAGTATTTTGAATCTCGCAGCGTTTCTACATCAAAAGTTATATATACATATAACATTTATCTCTCAGAATTATGATCTCTCATTCTGAAACTCTGAACAAATCACAAGGACTAAACTTGTACATAAAGAATCCTGATGATTCTGAATCTGATGAAATCTTTAGTAAATACCTTGCTCCTTAATCGCTCTAAATCGTCGTGAATGAATTTCTTTATCACAATTTGATTCTAAAATTCTAAGATATTATTGTATCTTTCAATATTAATATCTTCATAAATATTCTAGCCCGATATTAATTATCTCTTCGCGCTATCTGTGATATATCATAAAAGGAAACAATTTTAATTTCTAAAATTCTTAAAAATCCGAATTTAAATTACGAATGTTTTTGAAGTAGTGTTAGAAACTGAAGCATGAGTTAGTATAATATAATGACACTTGATAAATGTGATTATATTACAGTAAGTCATGTTGAGTTTCTAATGGAATGTGATGATTCACAGATCTTAATGTCATCATGTTCCATGTTACATAACTCTTTCATTCTACTTAACCTCTGAACATATCAAGAAAAATATATTCTTGATAGTTCTATTCTCAGTGATTCTGGTAATTTGATAAATCAAGATCGTGCTATTACAATCTCTCTTAGAACATTAGTCATGTTCATTCGAAACTTCATACCTAAAAATTCTGGATCATTATCCGCTTGACTTAAGGTCGGGAAAAAAAACAAAAGCATGAAGCTTCGAAATAGAAAAGGGGTATAAATCGCAGCAAATAGGAGAGAGCATTAACTGTGAATGAAAACGATTATAGTAGACAGAAGCAGGAACTCTGAAATATAAGGGAGAATATAACGCCCGATAACAACACATAAATTACAAACCGTGTATGTCAATGTTTATCGCAACATAAAGACACGGTATAATTAAGAATAGTATCACCCCGAGGTAAAAGTAAAAGTAAACAGATTTTTCTGGTGGAAGATTGAAAAGAAGAATGACAGATATGAAGGTTAGGAAAGTATCAAGGATTCGAACCGGATTAAGCATTTTCACAATCTTTTAGATGTATGAACTAAGGAAGAAAGTATAGAAATAGTGAGAATAATGGAATGGAAGAGTTAAATTTATAATGGAAATATCAGACAGGGTAATCGAGGCAGATCAACGTATTTAATTATAGAGATCTTAATTTCCTTACTCGTCGAAGAATCAAATCTTTTAGATTTCAAATATTTTCTTTAATTCCTTTAAATTCCGAAAATCAACCGTGACTACCTCACCGGTTAAGACGAACTTGCATTTATTCATTTCATTCTTTTGTGATAGCTTCATTCGTACTCTTCAAGTAATAGAATTATCTTATCCATGTTACTCAACAGTAATAAAACTCTATTTATCAGCTTATATTCGTCAGGAAAACATTTTTATTGTTAGCCATGACGACCTCACTCAAATTTCGGGACAAAATTTCTTTAACGGGTAGGTACTGTGACGACCCGGAAATTTCCGACCAAATTTAAACTTAATCTTTGTATGATTTCGACACAATAAGCAATGTCTATTTAATTGAATGTCAAAAAGTTTGAACTGTTCATGTATTCAATTGACCATCGACTATTCCCGACGATTCAAGAAAACTATTTGTAAATAGATAACATATATATTTAAACAGGTATTTATAATTGGAAATATAAACTTAGAATATTATATAATTTATTTATTAGAATATATTTTGTAAATTAAATAAAATAAAATGCGATGTAATGGAAACTATATTTATGAATGTATAGATATATATAATTATGTATATAAATATTACTTGTAAATATATAAAGTTATATTAAATCTATTTGTTTAAAAATATATAATATAATTGTTTTAGTAATTAAACTTGCTATTTTAAAACTATTTATATATATAGAAAGGAGAATATATTAAAATAAATGAATTTGAGCTTAATTAGTAAACGTCTGTAACTCTCGTTTGACATTTCGTTAGTGTTCATATAGATTTATCATGAGTTTATGAAAATCTAAAATTAAAGTTGAACTGTAAATCAATTGCGAAGATTTTAGATTTGATAAAAATATTTTTTTACCTTTCTAGAATAAATTTTAGTACTCCGTACATATCATTTGGAACAGAAAATAAATAATTAACAAATCTTTTTTATCAGGTTTTAAATAGGTAATGACAAGAATAAATAAATTGACTTAAATTGAAAATATGGGATTTTTAGGAACACTTTTATATATTAACTGTTTAGCAATGTACCACGATACCCTTTTCGAAAATAAACTGTCGGCAGACTCCACACTCCACACGTTTTTTTTTTACGGAGTTGTTTATGTTACTGTTGCCTTGTGACTCTTTATAATTATTAATCTATCTCTCTTTTACATTTACATAACAATACATATAGATAGTTAGGGATAACCCACACACACACACACACACTAATCTTGTGTTCTTTTTCCTCTTTCAACCGACACCATGACAACCACCCTATTCTCGCCACCATCACCCCCGAAAATCATCAAACGCCACCATTTCACCCTCAACCGCCACCTTGGAACTCACAAAATCCACTTTAAAAACCCTACGACATCACCACCGTCTCCAACATCACCAACAAGCAATCTTCTTCCACTACAGCCATCATCTATCCACCACCATCGAAAACCACAAACCCACATTCACATCATTATCATACTTATGTTCCTGTTATTTTTTTTTCTCCAAGACTCAAGAGGTCCTCAATCTTCTGTTACCGTTGAACGATGATAATGATTGTGATGTTACAGCGAATACAATGATGACGATGAAATAGTGAAGTTGATACGATACAAAAGATGATGACGATAATTGATGTTGATATTATTGATGATGGTGACTAGCGATGTGAATTACGATGATGATGATGGAAGATGTGATGTACGATGATGATGATAGATTATGATGTGAACATGATAAAGATTCGATGATGATGATACAAGAACGAAAATGAAGATGATGATGGTAAGCTGAGACGATTCACGAATATGGTGATAATGATATGAAGATATCATGAAGAACGGGTTATAATCATAATAAATGATTTTGATGATGAAGATGAAAGGGTTACAGGGAGAGGAGAGTTGATGGCGTGAGATGATTATGATAATGATTATTATGATGATGATGTATATACAGTAATTAGATGATGATGATGATGGGTATCTGGTCGACTTAATTTACAAGGAAGAAGAAGACCAACAAAAAATGGTTAATTAGATATGTAAAACATTTTAAATCAGAAAAATCGGATAGTTCATCTAGTTAGGCATGTTGTGTTTAAAGGGGAGGTTGTGGGTTCGAATCTAGGCTGCTGCAGCCTATTTTTTTATTATTATTTTTTTAATCCATAAATAACTTCACAGATTGGGCTTGTCTAGATTGGGCTATCATATTCGGTTTACACTTGGGCCGAGTTCCCTTTTTTTGTTGGGTCCGATTCACGACAGTTTTTCTTTTTAAGGCTTCTTTTGAGGTAGTTACGTAATTATTATTATTATCATTATCATTATCATTATTATTATTATTATTATTATTATTATTATTAATATTATTATTATTAATGTTGTTGTTATTATTATTATTATTAATTAGTGTTGTTATTATGTTAAAGCTAATAAGATAATTAATATTATTATCATTTTTGTTATTACTAAGTAAAATCACTAAGTATTACAAGTATTATTATTATCATTATATTTATTACAAGTATTATTATGATTATTATTATTGTTATTGTTATTATTATTATTATGATTCTTATTATTAATGTTATTACTATGATTATAATTAATTATTATTATCAAAATGATTATTAGTGTACTAACATTGGAATATGATTATATGTATAAGTAATATTATCATTATTATTATTATTATCACTAAGTATTAACAATGAGTAATATTAGTATTATTATCACTATCGTAATGCAAATTATTGTTATCATTAATATTAATATTTTTATCATATTTATATTTATTATTTCAAAATATTAGCACTAGGTATTATTAAGTCTGAAATTAGAATCAAAACTAATGTTTTCATTGTAAAAATAATACAACTTTTATATTAGAATCATTAATATGATTCTTAAAATATTTATAAAAACTATCATATAATTTTATTATTTAAATTATTATCCTTATTAAAAAATTTCATTTTTTATTTACATTTTTATTATTAATATTACTAATAGTACTATCATTATTATTAATATCCTTAATCTGGTATTATTATAATTATTAATTTTGTAAACGAAAGATATATATATATATATATATATATATATATATATATATATATATATATATAATACAAAACCTAACTATAATAATATTGTTATTTATTTGAAATATATAAATTGACATATATAAGATATTAATACAAAAATTATATCACTAATAATAAAATATAAATTTATTCGAATACGATTATGTGTATTAATAAATATACAAATGATATAGGTTCGTGAATCCGAGGCCAACCCTACATTGTTCAGTATCGACATATGTATTTTTACTACAAAATACAGTAGGGTGAGTTTCATTTGCTCCCTTTTTAAATGCTTTTGCAATATATATTTTTGGGACTGAGAATACATGCGCTTTTATAAATGTTTTACGAAATAGACACAAGTAATCGAAAATACATTATATGGTTGAATGATCGAAGACGAATATGCCCCTTTTGCTTGATAACCTAAGAATTAGTAAACCGATCTACTAATTAACGCGAATCCTAAAGATAGATCTATTGGGCCTAACGAACCCCATCCAAAGTACCGGATGCTTTAGTACTTCGATGTTGTTTTATCATGTCCGAAGGATTTCCCGGAATGATAGGGGATATTCTTATATGCATCTTGTTAATGTTGGTTACCAGTTGTTCAATCCATATGAATGATATTTTTGTCTCTATGCATGGGACGTATGTTTATGAGAAATGGAAATATAAAATCTTGTGGTCTATTAAAATTATAAAAATGATCGTTTATGATAAACTAATGAACTCACCAACCTTTTGGTTGACACTTTAAAGAATGTTTATTCTCAGGTATGAAAGAAATCTTCCGCTGTGCATTAGCTCATTTTAAGGATATTACTTGAAGTCATTCATGGCATATTTCGAAAGACGTTGCATTCGAGTCGTTGAGTTCATCAAGATTATTATTAAGTCAATTATAGTTGGATATATTATGAAATGGTATGCATGCCGTCAACATTCGATGTAAATGAAAGGTTGTCTTTTAAAAACGAATGCAATGTTTGTAAAATGTATCATATAGAGGTCAAGTACCTCGCGATGTAATCAACTATTGTGAATCGTTTTTAATCGATATGGACTTTGTCCGGATGGATTAGGACAGGTCGCTTCATACTTTGACTTCAAAACTGTGATAGAACATCACTTCTATTCATAAAACTCATAAAAATATTCATGTCGTTCAAAATTCTAGAACATCATATGCATATTTACGATTACAATCTGCATTCAAACCATTCATGATTCTTGAAAACCCCTCAATTAAGAAACAACTGAGAGGATGATCCAACCACACGTTATCAACGGAAAGAAGGATTACGTGTATAGCGATACACGTAGAAACTCTCTAAACCAAAGTCATAGACTAACACGTATCTGTGTCAGCTCCTTTGGTATTTATTACCAAAAATAACTTTACAATTCCTTTCCAAAGTAGTCAGTTTTTTCGCAGCTTCAACAAGTCAACTTCGACTTTTCAGTCGAAACAGTCTTATTATAACTTCGATATATATGTTGCCCTTTCGCCATCGTTACCGGGGAACCTTTTACATTCCACCATATTAACAGTAAACGTATCAACAACTTCATTACCCTTTGACTTAAGCCTCTTCGAAAAATCACTATACTTATTCATCGAAACCCTATCCTGTACTCATCTGCATCTTGTAACGGTAGTTGCGATACCAAAAAGCTTGAATCATTATTCTCAAATTTTGCAGCAATTCTACGCCAAAAGTTATATATATACATATAACGTCTATCTCCTAGACTTACATACTTCGAATGTGAAGTTTCTGAAAAACACCTTAAACTGCGAACTAGTTCTCCGAATTTTGGAAAAATGCTGATGAAGCAGTAAAAACTGTAAACGACCTTAACAATCGAGAGTTTGTTGATAAAGACTAGTGTGTTGAAAAAGTTCAGAAAATGAGAAAAAATTTGGTGCTGAAAAACGGTTGAGCAAACCATGAAGGAGGCTGTGGACAAATCACAAAGATGAAATCTACCTTCAAATAATCCAAATGATTCAGTGTCTGCTGAAATCATTAGTAAACACCTTACTCCTTATTCTAAACCTTCGCATACAAATTTCCCGCATCATCCTTTGATTCCAGATATTTTAAAATTCTATAACATCATCGAATTTTTCATTATAAATATCTTCGATAATTCTGAAGATATTTTCATAACTATTCTTATCTGAAATCCTTTATCCCTTTGCACTATCACTGTTACATCATAAAGGAAACTGTTTAGTTTCTATATTGTGTAAACCTTCTAGTTTAAATTATGAATGTTTTTTTTGAAGTAATGTTGGGAAATGAAGCATGAGTTAGTATAATATAATGACACTTAATCAACGTGATTATATTACAGTAAGTCATGCTGTGTTTTTAATGGAACGCGATAAAGGTTCACAGATCATACTCTCATCATGAACCATGTTACATAACTCTTTCATTCTATTTAACCTCTAAACTATCAAGAAAAATATTTTTCCAGATGATTCGGTCTTTTCCGGATATTCTGGTAATTTGACAAATCAAATCGTGCTACTACCTTTCCTTTCTACTTTGTATATTATGATAATTCGAAACCCCATACCTACAAATTCTGGACCATTACTTGCGAAAAGAAAACAAAAGTATGAAGCTCCGAAATGGAAAGGGGGTATAAATCGCAGCAAACGGAAAAGATCATTAACCGTAGATGTCAATAATTATGGAAAGATAAATACAAGGAAGGATTATGAAAATCACCACCCCAAGAGCAAAATAGAAGTAAACAGATTCCTCCGGAGGGAGTTAGAAAAGAAGGATAATTATTGCGACAGTTAGGAACTTATCAAGGATCAGAACTGGATCAAGCATATTGACGAATGTTTTAGAAGTATGAATTGGAGAAGAAAGTACAGAAGATGGGAGATGCGGAAGTAAGGAAATAAAGGGGGTGGATTTATAGTGAAACATCTGATAGAGCAATCGAAATAAATCATTACATTTAACCAAAGAAGATCCTAATTTCCTTAATTACCGAAGAACCAAATCTTATTACGAATATTTTCTCTAAATCCCTTGAACTCCAGAAATCAACCATATCTACGTCAAAAGATATGACGAAACATTATTTTCTCATTTCACTCTTTTATGATAACTTCACTCGTACTCTTCACAAGAATCAAATTATTTTATCCCTATTACTCACTGATGATAAAACTCTAATCTTCAACTCATATGAGTTATGAAAACATATTTATTGTCAACCATAATGATTCCAATCAAATTTCGAGACGAAATTTCTTTAACGGGTAGGTACTGTGATGACTCGGAAATTTCCGACCAAATTTAAACTTAATCTTTATATGTTTCCGAAACGATAAGCAAAGTCTGTAATGTTGAAGTCTCGGAAATTTTGAACTGTGTTCATATATTCAATTACCCTTCGACTATTCCCAACGATTCTCGAACTATTATATTTAACTTGATGTGCATATATAATTATATATAAATATTAATTAAAGGCATTAACAAAGTATTAAATGTATAATACTTTACATGAACGTATTCGTTTTGATATATGTTTAATATATTTATCGACGAAATTAAAAGATAATATCAAATGATTGAATTATCAGATATATTGTGATATGATTAGGGGTCTCGGTTGTGAGGTCCACATTGATTTGAGAAATCTTTTCCTTTTAACGGTATTCAAAATAATTGGTAAAGTGATCTGCAAGTAGGAACAAGGTGTCAATTAACGAGAACTAGATAAAAGTTAGTGGAGATTCCTGCTTAACTTTTAATGCATGCTTTACAATGATTGTCTCGTATCTTTTGATAAGTTAGTTATTTACTTTTCATAGTATTTAAAACGTTTTACGATATAGATGAAACCTTTTTAAAGGATGATTTGGAATATAACTGATTTTGGAAAACCAAAGTTATAATTACTCGATTTAGTTTCAAACGTATGAAAATGTTTTTCTATCTAAAAGAACTTTGTTACAAAAACGTTTTAAATATATAACAGGAAATAATATTAATTTCCTCGTAATATAAGGATTTAAAATAAATAATATAAATGTCGAGAAGTTGGAACATATTATAAAATTTTATGATTATTAAAGTTATACCATTATCTTTTATTATTAGAATTTTTAGAAACTATATATAAACGATTTGAGTGTCACGTCTTCTTTAAAATGAACATAATTTTATAAATATCTAAAACAACTATTGTACATTTTTCATTTCTCCCTCATGACTATATATCGTTTCTATGGGAAATTGTTCATACTTTATTTCATGTAATGAGAATGTAATCAACTAATTGAGTTGATATTGAGTCAACTGCTACTAGTATCTTTTCAGGTCCTAAGCACAATTACATACAAATTAGAATCAAGGGTTAAAAACAAAATAATACAAGTCACGGATTGAACATAATGGGGCGACTAGACATCACCATTCTATCCCACGTTTTTATTATTATTATAGTATTTATCATTTAATCATATTCCATAAATCAAGATAGGAAAATTGATTGAAATGGGGTAGTGTCTTTGTTTAGTTGATTCATATTTGTATATTTAAAAGTATAGGTTAATATATGTAATATGTATATATACATAATCATATAGATATGAAATTTGGTATATATAAATTGTTATATTACTAATAATATTATTATCACTAATAATATTAATATTATTATAATTAGTATTATTATATTATTATCAGTAATAATATTATAATTATTATTTTATTATTATTAAATATCACGAATATTGATACCATTCTTATTATTAGTATTATTTTGATTATTAATATTACTATTATCCTAGTTACCATTATTATTAAAAAAATAATACAAGTTATTAATATTAATAATAAAATTATTATCATTTTTATAATTATTATTATCATTATTATTATTATTATTATTATTATTATTATTATTATTACTATAATAATTATTATTAGTATTATTATTATTAATATACTTATTAATTATTAATACTAAATAATTATAATAATAAATCAGTCATAAACAAATTGTTGGATATTGAAATCTGTAAATTGTACGAATCCGTTTTACATAACATTCAACTTTTACTTATTTTATTTTTTTCTGTATTTTTCTTTCCTGACTGTTAAATCATGTCGACCACACTTGTCTATTTAATAAACAATTGCTACATGATATTAGAGAGAATATATACGATTATCCATTACCATTACCAATTACAAACCCTTTAGCTTTTCACTGCGTGAATTTAAAAAAAAATGGAAGCAGGCCGTTATACCGTGTTCTTGAACAAGAATTACAACAGCTTGATTTCAGATTTAAATTCAAAATCTATTAATGCAATTTTGTTAGGATTCTTTTACTCAATCTTTCTGCAAAATTAGAGCTTTCAATTCATCTTAACGAAATCGAATTTTTGAGTCAAAGTTTTTAAACTTAAAAGTCAAACAATTGTTCTTGAACGAATTCGAAGTTCCTGTTATGATTTAAGTTAAATTAATGATTCCTAAAGTTTCTAGGAGTGATTTTGGATCTATTTCATGTAGGAATCTTTAACTAAAACGTTCTTAAATTCATAATCAAATATGGAGTTATATTTTTTTTTTCTTTTCTTCGTAACAGCAACTGCTGCTGTTGTTTTATTTTTTTCAATTCATCAAAAACGGATATAGCTGGTTCGGTTTTAATACCCAAACCCAATATCTAATTCATTAGTATGAATAACCTAATCACTGGTCAACTTGTTACATTTGAAGAAGATGAAGAAATATAAATAGAAAATAATCACAGATTAAATATATATGGGTTTGGATTTAATCAAAAATGCAAGGTCAGACGGATGGTTGAGTGTGTTTGCGGGTGAACGGGAGGTCACGGGTTCGAGCCCGGTTTGGGGCATTTTTTTTAGAAAAGCTTTATGAGGTAGTTTTCTAATTATTATTATTATTATTATTATTATTATTATTATTATTATTATTATTATTATTATTATTATTATTATTATTATTATTATTATTATTATTATATTATTATTATTATTATTATTATTATTATTATTATTATTATTACTAATATATGTATTATTATTAATAATAGGAGTAGGATTATTATTATTATTATTGTTAGGAAAATAATCAAAGTTATTATTATTTTCATCAAATATGAGTATTAGTATCATTTTATAAACATTAGTATTATTATTAACATAGTTATAATTATTATTACCATTATTATCATTATTAATAGTATTATTATTAAAATCCTTATTATTATTATTATTATTATTATCATCAGTAAAAGTATTATTACTATAGATATTAGGATTATTATTATCATTATTATTATTATTAAAAGTATTAAAATTATCATTTGTATTAAATTATTATTTTTAATAATATTACCCTTATTATTAAAACTATCATTATTACATTCGTTAAAAAGAATCAAAAATATTACTATATTTATTAGTAATATTAAGTATTATAATTATTATCATTTTTACCATTATTAATATTATTTTAGCATTATTATAATAATTATCTTAACAAACTAATAGTATATATATGAAAATATATTTAATACTTATAACAAAACAAAAATTTATATTTTTTTATATATATAAATGAATATATGAAGTATTTATTTTATTAATATAAAAATGATATAACTAATAAATTTATATAAATAATTTTATTCAATTCCATTTATGTGTGTTAATATATATACAAATGATATAGGTTCGTGAATCCAAGTTCAACCCTACATTTGTTCATTACCGTCATATGTATTTTTAGTACAAAATACAGTATCGTGAGTTTCATTTGCTCCCTTTTTAAATGTTTTTGCAATATATATTTTTGGGACTGAGAATACATGCGCTGCTTTTATAAATATTTGACGAAATAAAAACAAGTACTCAAAACTACATTCTATGGTTGGATTATTAGACCGAATATCGCCCCTTTTTAGCTTGGTAACCTAAGAATTAGAGAACTGGCCCCTAATTGACGCGAATCCTAAAGATAGATCTATGGGTACTAACAAGCCCTAGTCAGAGAATTTGAACTGCTTTAGTACTTCAATTTTATCATGTCCAAAGGGAGTCCCGGAATAATGGGGATATTCTATATGCATCTTATTAATGTCGGTTACTAGGTGTTCAATCCATATGAATGATTTTTATCTCTATGCAGTGCGAAAAGCCTGATATGAGATGATGTTTATGAGAAATGGAAATGAAAATCTTGTGGTCTATTAAATTAATGGAAATGATTTTTATGATAAACTAATGAACTCACCAACATTTTGGTTGACACTTGAAAGCATGTTTATTCTCAGGTATTAAAGAAATCTTCCGCTGTGCATTTGCTCATTTTAAAGATATTACTTGGAGTCATTCATGGCATATTTCAAAAGACGTTGCATTCAAGTCTTTGAGTTCAATAAAGATTATTATTAAGTAAATGACAGATTAGGTCAATTATAGTTGGATATTATGAAATTGTATGCATGCCTATCAACTTTCAATGTAATAAAAGTTTGTCTTTTAAAAACGAATGCAATGTTTGTAAAATGCATCATATAGAGGTCAAGTACCTCGCAATGTAACCATATGTTACAGTATTCGTCCTTATAGATTAGGACGAGTCGTCTCATCTAACTCCAGTATTAGTCGACTTAAGCTTAGTCAAACCTAAACGTGAATAAACAGACAAAGGCATAAGATTGATACTCACACCTGAATCAGTTAAACACTTAAAAAGTTCAGAGTCATCAATCCTACAGGGCACTATGAATAGCTCAGGATCACCTAACTTTGGTGGCATATCAGTCTTCTTCAAAATAGCAGCACATTCTGCTTCATGAAACATGGAGGATGCATGCTCATGCTCACCCTTCTTTGCCATTAAATCTTTTAAAAATTTCCCATAATTAGGCATACCTGCAAGAACATCAACCAAAGGTACATGCACACAAATATTATCATTATTATTAATAGGCTTACAAACACTGTCCTTTGGTTGCTCGAACTGAATAGCCATTGGATATGGAATAGGCGGCTTGTAAACTTTCAATTTAGGTGAAGGTTTCACCTCTTCTGCCACTTCAATCTCATCGATACTAAACTCGAGAGACTCGGTAGTCTCAATACTCTTCACTTTCGAATCTTGATTACTCGAACTAAAAGAACTTCCCGTCATCAAACTCATTAAGTAATTACCATATGCGGGAGTTATATCACTAACTCGAATCCAACCGTCCTCACCATTATGGGTATAAGTCGCTACAACCTTATCGGAACCATAACCTTCAAAGATAGAAATAGCATTCACCTGCGAATAAGTAGAAACCTGAGGATCTTTATTCTTTTACATCACTTCGGTTGTTATTAGTCAAGATTGTTTGGGGTGGCCCATTGTTGTTCGGATTAGTTTGTGTATTAAATAGGAGAGCACCCGGTGGTCTCTCCATTAGCAATTGAGCTATATGCCCCACATCCCATTCCAAATTCTGTATCGAAGCCTGCTGACTTCTCACGTGCTGTTTTGTCGAATCACTATCTTTCCTTAAAACCGATATATTTTCATCAGTCTTCATTATAAAACCCCGTAATAGATCCTCTAATGAAGGAACCTTATCCACATACGACTGATTTTGATTTCGATTAATGAACCCCAGTGGTCCGTTCCTTTGATAACCTGAACTACCCCCTTGGTATTGATTATTATATTGATTACCCAAGTAGCTCACCTGCTCCTCCATTGTTGATTGATCACAATCCTTTGTGAGGTGCGGTCCTTGACATAACTCACAACCAACCTTCATATAATGCATCTCTTTAGTCATCGATTCCATTTGTCTTTAGTAGTTGCAAGTTGTGCTTTAACCGATGCGAGCTCATCACTAGTTTCGGTACTAGCGACATGAGATGACCGAGAAATATCCATCTCTTGGTGCCAATCATATGAATGTGTAGCGGTTTCTGAGATGATGTTATAGGCTTCATCCGGTGTCTTCTTCATTAAAGACCCACTTGCAGCAATGTCAATTTCCATCCTTGTTGGTACATTAACACCCTTATAGAAAATCTGGACCTTATTAATATTGTTCAACCCGTGTTGAGGACAATTTTGTAGCATTTTACCAAACCGAGTCCAAGCATCATAGAGTGTCTCATTTGACTTTTGAACAAAGTGGTTAATATCACTGTAGTTTCACGTACTTTAAAGCTGGAAAGAAATGCTGTAAAAATCTGTCTTCCATTGTAGTCCATGAAACAACCCAACCCGTATTCAACCCGACAAATTTTTTTTTTAAATATAAACCATTAACGCCCCACTTAAATGGTTACATGTTGTAAACCGTATCATACAACACATTAAACATTTAACAAGTTTAGTGTTTACATAAAGGGGCACGAAGGCCCTTAATCAAATGTGTTACAAGTTCGACCCAAAACATGATAGTTTTAAACCAAACGACACTCGAGCATGGTGTGGGGCTAAACTACCCAAAACAATAGGCCGACTTCCAAAAGCTTCACCTAGCAACCAACATGGGAATATCTAATTCCCGACAACCCCTTTCCCTTTCTCCATACTCGTACCTAAAAATGTAAACAACGAGAGGGGTAAGCAAAACGCTTAGTGAATGCAATAATTATACATATACATACATAACCTACTTACTTGCAATCACTTACAAATTTACCGCATACATGCTAGTAATATAATTAGCATACCATCGTAAAGTATAACGCTAAACCTCCGATAACACAAGCTAGCACAACAATAGCATATAATATGAACAATATAATATGCCATACTACAACACACAACCATGGTTAACCAATAGTACAAGGAATGGTACTCGCATTTCCCATTGGTGTTCATAACAACCATTAGAGTACTTAACACGTCGTACACTAACCCCACGGGTGGCATCTTAACACGTCGATACTTCACCCCGGGTGGCGTCTTAACACGTCGACACTTCACCCGTCATACTTCTAGGAGTAGTGTCTTAACACGTCGACACTTCACCCCCGAGTGGTGCCTTAACACATCGATACTTCACTCGTCACATGAAATGTGGTGTCTTAACACGTCGATACTTCACACCTCATGCTACACAAATAAATACATTATATACGCACACGTATAATTATTCCACTCACCTTATCGACTAGATGATGAATTAAACAATCCGCAAGCTTCAAAGCAAAGTACCTAATACATTAAGTACACATTCAATACACAAACTAGTTGGACTAGACACCAACATTTAACACTTGTGCATTTAATGTCCCATTTGCATTAAATGACCCATTTACACCAAAACCACCCATTCAAGGCCACGACTTATCATGAATCACTAAAAGCTAGTGATTAAAGTCCAATAACACCAACTAACACAATTTAGGGTATTTTCATACC
The DNA here is from genome assembly GCF_046630445.1 of Rutidosis leptorrhynchoides. NCBI lineage: Eukaryota > Viridiplantae > Streptophyta > Magnoliopsida > Asterales > Asteraceae > Rutidosis > Rutidosis leptorrhynchoides. Next base: position 248,611,816 of record NC_092338.1, on the reverse strand, counting down.
CATCTTGCCCAACTAGGTCACCTATTACCCATTTGACCTATTTTAACATCAAGACTCATAATTTGGTCAAACTTGAACCCATTAACAACCTTTCACTAACACACAAGTATATTAGTGATTTAATAACACAATTACTCTATAAACACCAAATTACATGACCAAACCCTAGATTACAAACCTTAGGGTTTCCATACATCAATTTAACCCAAATTCACCCATTTAACCCCCAAATGGGTCTTACAAGCCTTAAATGAACAAAGCCTAGCTATAAATCAAATAGAACTCAAAACTCAGAGTTAAAACTTACCAACACTATCAAGACGTAGCTAGAGACGTATGGAACAACTTTAAAACGTGGATTCGGGCAAGATTTGACCTTCTTCTTCCCCAAAATGAGCTCTCTCTCTCACTAAAACTCTATCTCTCTCTCTAAATTGAAAGTGAGTAGTTGAAAGAGTGATAAATGTGTTAGGGATAAGCTTGAACTAGCTTTTATGTTGCCCAAATCGTCCACAAGGTGAAAAGACTAAAACAACCCCAAAAATACCCATTAAAAACGGGTTAAATAGTCAATTTCAGTGACACGAGTCGCGTTTCGCGACAAGGGTGTCGCGTATCGTGACAAACTATACCAGAACGCGACATACATCACTCAGTCGTGACAATTTGATCAGGAATCTGGGGCTCTCATGACGTCGCATTTCACTCCACATTGTCGCGTACCGCGACGGTTCCCAATGCTATACAACCCTTCATAATGCGACAAGTTGACAGTAAGCTTCCCAAATCAATTCTCAAAACATTTAGTCACATACGTAAACAAGTATATACATTCTAAAGATCAAAATGAGTACCTTTGGACATGTATTAAGAAAAACGGCGTGTTACAGTCCAACTTTCAATCGCACCCTCGGACAATGATTCTAACCAGTCTTTTGCATCATCTTTCAAAGACTAAGGGAAGACCCTCAAATAGATAATCATGTCTGCACTTGGGCAATCATGAACAAATTACAGATGCTTTTGAAAGATCAAAAATGCTCGAATGCATCCTCTTTCGGTGTACCCTAAACTGGCACTGGTGAGTGATCATATATAGAATCTGCCCCTTAACCTCAAAATCTGTATCGACTACCGGTTGTGTAATAGCATGTCCATTACCAGCCCTCGTGGCTTTAATCATCACTTCCATGGATTAACCTCGCGATGGTTCACCCATTATAACTTCTTCCTTCTTAATATATTCTAAATTTAGAATATAAAATGTAATTCAGAGAAACCTTCGGAGATTTCATGTTCTTCTTTAGCTTTGCTGCGTTTATGGTACTCTAGATGGTTCCAGAGTTATTAGTACCTAACCTACATTTACAACACCACAAAACCAAAGCGTAAAACTGAAAAAAAAAAAAAAATTAACAGAAAAGTAACTTTTGCAAGAATTGAATTCTCACAAAAGGATCGAATAACTAAAAGCTTGTAAAATCCTAAGACACACCGCTCCCCGGTAGCGGTGCCAAAAAATTTGATACGCTTGAAACTCACCTAATCTTATTGTAATATACTTACGAATTCGTTCACAGGGAGCAGAATTTAGGATTAAGAAGACTAACAATTTTTCAAAAGATTTGAGTTGAAAAATGGTGTTTTGATTTAAAAACTAATTAAAACAAAGAAAGTAAATACGAATTCAAATAGATAAAGGGGTATTCACTTAGATTCAATTCCCTAGGTTTCGGATTGCTTTTATTAAGAACAACGTAATTAAATCCCTAAGTATAACTCTCCTTAACCTAGTTCATTAATCGACTAGTAAGGTAAGTTGGTGTCCCTCACTTAGATACTAATCATATCATGAAAATGTCAGTTTTTCACGTTGGTTTCCCATACGCTTCTGAAGAACACAATCAATCAATTTCTAACTACTCAAGATTATGATTTAGTTGAAGGGTAAATTAGTGTCCCTTTTTAGGTTTCACAATTACCTACTCAATTGATGGAATTAATTACTACTCTAATTACACTGGTGTCCCGCATGCAATTTAACATATCTAATTATTTCTCAATAACCTAGATAAATCAATTGATCTAGTAACTTTCGTTACATCAATGAACCGAAAAGTAATCATTGGGATAAATTAATGAGAGTAATTAAGATTCATGATCAAGAGCAATTATTAATACATACAAAAGTTTAGCAATCCATCACCTAGGTTTAATCATCTAAGAAAATACTGGGAATTTAGCAACTCAAGGAAATGATAAGAATAATTGAACAATAGGATAAACAAGAATTTATCATAATATTAATCAAAATTAAAGATAAAAGAGTGCCAATGGTTAATCTCTAACAAAAGTTGAAACCCCAATGACAAAAGCTCATAAAATAGCCTTAAAGAGCTGTAAAATTCGTTACCCTGGGTATAATATTCGTAATATATAAACTAAATTGAGTTTTGGGGTAAAAATCCTATTTATAGGAGAAAAATAATGTTGAAGTCGACTTCCAACTTCGCGATCATAATTAACCTCATCGCGACCGCGACCTGCGATCTCGCGACCGCAATACACCTTATTGCGAGCGCGAAATAACAAGTACCGAAGCTGCAGTTATGTCAATGTATTGTGAGCGTGAAATAAATAATGTGAGCTCCATGTTGATATCGCGACTGCGAGGAGAGCAATTGCGGCCGCGATGTGACGACCCGGAAATTTTTGACCAAATTTAAACTTTAATCTTTATATTATTCCGACACGATAAGCAAAGTTTGTTAAGTTAAATCTCAAGAATTTTAAACTGTGTTCATACATTCATTATAACCTCGACCAAATTTCGACGATTCACGAACCGTTATATATAAATAGATATGTATATGTATATATATATATATATATATATATATATATATATATATATATATATATATATATATTATAACTTGAGAATATTAATAAAGTATTAAACGTATAATACTTTACACGAACGTATTTGTTTCAATATGATTTTCGACGAAATTAAAAAAAAATATTAAATGATTGAATTATCAGAAACATTGAATTATAATTACAAGTCTCTGTTGAGAGGTCCACTATGATTTGAGAAAATCTATTCCTCTTAACGATATTCAGAATAATTTGTAAAGCTATTTATAAATAAAAATAAAAAGTGTCATTTACGAAAGTTAGACAAAAGTTAGTGGAGAATTGGTTTCCATAATATTCTATTAATCTATTTTCAAACGTACAAACACGTTTTCAGTTTAAAAAGAACTTTATTATTAAAATGTATATAACTTTTATAAATATCTAGAATCACTTTTGACAACTCATTACTTAACCAGTATAATAAATATAACGATATTTATATTTTATTTCATTAAATATATATAATGATTTAAATTAATATTATATATATTTATACGCGTATTATACATACATAGTTTTTATACTTTTACAATACTTTAACTTTACCTTTACTTTACTTTTACTTTAATTTAACTTTAATAATTCACTTTAATAATTTATACTTTAATAATTCACTTTAATAATTCATACTTTAATAATTCACTTTAATAATTCATACTTTAATAATTCACTTTAATAATTCATACTTTAATAATTAGCTTTAATAATTCATACTTTAATAATTCACTTTAATAATTCATACTTTAATAATTCACTTTAATAATTCAAAAATCTATTATAAATAGAATTCAGTATGTTTCATTATTTCATAGAAACTTGAAATATATTTCTCTAAACTCTCTCAATCGATTTATATATATAAATATATATATTTGCTCTGTATTATTTCAAGATATTATTAGTATACATAAAATATTACGACGGAGTGCTGTCCAAGTGATTTCAAAATAGTTTTTTTTTTGAATGAGTCGAAGCTAAGGAAATTATGGGTTATAGCTATGGAGGTGATGGGTATGGTTCATGGGTATGCTCGTGAGGTCAATCTAGTGTTTATCATCTCCGTTTCGTCTACGTACTTTCCTGCAATATTGAATCTCAATATTGATACGTTCGTGAATCCGAGGCCAACCTTGCACTTGTTAAATGACGTTATATGTATTTTTACTACGAAATACAGTATTGTGAGTTTCATTTGCTCCCTTTTATATATATTTTTGGGACTGAGAATACATGCGCTGTTTTTATAATTGTTTTACAAAATAGGCACAAGTACTAAAACTAATTCTACGTGAGTTTAAACCAGAAATATACCCTTAGCTTGGTAACATTAAACTACTTGTCTATGTACGGTAGGCGCGAATCCTAAAGATAGATCTATTGGGCCTGACAAACCCCATCCTGACTATGGGATGCTTTACTACTTCGAGGTTATTTTAAACACACCTGATCTGGTGTACTTCATGAAATGTCCCGTTCTTATTGATTAAAAACGTTCCATATTAATTGATTTCGTTGCGAGGTTTTGACCTCTATATGAGACGTTTTTCAAAGACTGCATTCATTTTTAAAACAAACCATAACCTTTATTTCATAAATAAAGGTTTAAAAAGCTTTACGTAGATTATCAAATAATGATAATCTAAAATATCCTGTTTACACACGACCATTACATAATGGTTTACAATACAAATATGTTACATCGAAATCAGTTTCTTGAATGCAGTTTTTACACAATATCATACAAACATGGACTCCAAATCTTGTCCTTATTTTAGTATGAAACAGCGGAAGCTCTTAATATTCACCTGAGAATAAACATGCTTTAAACGTCAACAAAAATGTTGGTGAGTTATAGGTTTAACCTATATATATCAAATCGTAACAATAGACCACAAGATTTCATATTTCAATACACATCCCATACATAGAGATAAAAATCATTCATATGGTGAACACCTGGTAACCGACAATAACAAGATGCATATATAAGAATATCCCCATCATTCCAGGACACCCTTCGGATATGATATAAATTTCGAAGTACTAAAGCATTCGGTACTTTGGATGGGGTTTGTTAGGCCCAATAGATCTATCTTTAGGATTCGCGTCAATTAGGGTGTCTGTTCCCTAATTCTTAGATTACCAGACTTAATAAAAAGGGGCATATTCGATTTTGATAATTCAACCATAGAATGTAATTTCACGTACTTGTGTCTATTTTGTAAATCATTTATAAAACCTGCATGTATTCTCATCCCAAAAATATTAGATTTTAAAAGTGGGACTATAACTCACTTTCACAGATTTTTACTTCGTCGGGAAGTAAGACTTGGCCACTGTTGATTCACAAACCTATAACAATATATACATATATATTAAAGTATGTTCAAAATATATTTACAACACTTTTAATATATTTTGATGTTTTAAGTTTATTAAGTCAGCTGTCCTCGTTAGTAACCTATAACTAGTTGTCCACAGTTAGATGTACAGAAATAAATCGATAAATATTATCTTGAATCAATCCACGACCCAGTGTATACGTATCTCAGTATTGATCACAACTCAAACTATATATATTTTGGAATCAACCTCAACCCTGTATAGCTAACTCCAACATTCACATATAGAGTGTCTATGGTTGTTCCGAAATATATATTGATGTGTCGACATGATAGGTCGAAACATTGTATACGTGTCTATGGTATCTCAAGATTACATAATATACAATACAAGTTGATTAAGTTATGGTTGGAATAGATTTGTTACCAATTTTCACGTAGCTAAAATGAGAAAAATTATCCAATCTTGTTTTACCCATAACTTCTTCATTTTAAATCCGTTTTGAGTGAATCAAATTGCTATGATTTCATATTGAACCCTATTTTATGAATCTAAACAGAAAAAGTATAGGTTTATAGTCGGAAAAATAAGTTACAAGTCGTTTTTGTAAAGGTAGTCATTTCAGTCGAAAGAACGACGTCTAGATGACCATTTTAGAAAACATACTTCCACTTTGAGTTTAACCATAATTTTTGGATATAGTTTCATGTTCATAATAAAAATCATTTTCTCAGAATAACAACTTTTAAATCAAAGTTTATCATAGTTTTTAATTAACTAACCCAAAACAGCCCGCGGTGTTACTACGACGGCGTAAATCCGGTTTTACGGTGTTTTTCGTGTTTCCAGGTTTTAAATCATTAAGTTAGCATATCATATAGATATAGAACATGTGTTTAGTTGATTTTAAAAGTCAAGTTAGAAGGATTAACTTTTGTTTGCGAACAAGTTTAGAATTAACTAAACTATGTTCTAGTGATTACAAGTTTAAACCTTCGAATAAGATAGCTTTATATGTATGAATCGAATGATGTTATGAACATCATTACTACCTTAATTTCCTTGGATAAACCTACTGGAAAAGAGAAAAATGGATCTAGCTTCAATGGATCCTTGGATGGCTCGAAGTTCTTGAAGCAGAATCATGATACGAAAACAAGTTCAAGTAAGATCATCACTTGAAATAAGATTGTTATAGTTATAGAAATTGAACCAAAGTTTGAATATGATTATTACCTTGTATTAGAATGATAACCTACTGTAAGAAACAAAGATTTCTTGAGGTTGGATGATCACCTTACAAGATTGGAAGTGAGCTAGCAAACTTGAAAGTATTCTTGATTTTATGAAACTAGAACTTTTGGAATTTATGAAGAACACTTAGAACTTGAAGATAGAACTTGAGAGAGATCAATTAGATGAAGAAAATTGAAGAATGAAAGTGTTTGTAGGTGTTTTTGGTCGTTGGTGTATGGATTAGATATAAAGGATATGTAATTTTGTTTTCATGTAAATAAGTCATGAATGATTACTCATATTTTTGTAATTTTATGAGATATTTTATGCTAGTTGCCAAATGATGGTTCCCACATGTGTTAGGTGACTCACATGGGCTGCTAAGAGCTGATCATTGGAGTGTATATACCAATAGTACATACATCTAAAAGCTGTGTATTGTACGAGTACGAATACGGGTGCATACGAGTAGAATTGTTGATGAAACTGAACGAGGATGTAATTGTAAGCATTTTTGTTAAGTAGAAGTATTTTGATAAGTGTATTTAAGTCTTTCAAAAGTGTATAAATACATATTAAAACACTACATGTATATACATTTTAACTGAGTCGTTAAGTCATCGTTAGTCGTTACATGTAAGTGTTGTTTTGAAACCTTTAGGTTAACGATCTTGTTAAATGTTGTTAACTCAATGTTTATAATATCAAATGAGATTTTAAATTATTATATTATCATGATATTATCATGTATGAATATCTCTTAATATGATATATATACATTAAATGTCTTTACAACGATAATCGTTACATATATGTCTCGTTTAAAAATCATTAAGTTAGTAGTCTTGTTTTTACATATGTAGTTCATTGTTAATATACTTTATGATATGTTTTCTTATCATAGTATCATGTTAACTATATATATATATCCATATATATGTCATCATATAGTTTTTACAAGTTTTAACGTTCGTGAATCACCGATCAACTTGGGTGGTCAATTGTCTATATGAAACATATTTCAATTAATCAAGTCTTAACAAGTTTGATTGCTTAACATGTTGGAAACATTTAATCATGTAAATATCAATCTCAATTAATATATATAAACATGGAAAAGTTCGGGTCACTACAGTACCTACCCGTTAAATAAATTTCGTCCCGAAATTTTAAGCTGTTGAAGGTGTTGACGAATCTTCTGGAAATAGATGCGGGTATTTCTTCTTCATCTGATCTTCATGCTCCCAGGTGAACTCGGGTCCTCTACGAGCATTCCATCGAACCTTAACAATTGGTATCTTGTTTTGCTTAAGTCTTTTAACCTCACGATCCATTATTTCGACGGGTTCTTCGATGAATTGAAGTTTTTCGTTGATTTGGATTTCATCTAACGGAATAGTGAGATCTTCTTTAGCAAAACATTTCTTTAAATTCGAGACGTGGAAAGTGTTATGTACAGCCGCGAGTTGTTGAGGTAACTCTAGTCGGTAAGCTACTGGTCCGACACGATTAATAATCTTGAATGGTCCAATATACCTTGGATTTAATTTCCCTCGTTTACCAAATCGAACAACGCCTTTCCAAGGTGCAACTTTAAGCATGACCATCTCTCCAATTTCAAATTCTATATCTTTTCTTTTAATGTCAGCGTAGCTCTTTTGTCGACTTTGGGCGGTTTTCAACCGTTGTTGAATTTGGATGATCTTCTCGGTAGTTTCTTGTATAATCTCCGGACCCGTAATCTGTCTATCCCCCACTTCACTCCAACAAATCGGAGACCTGCACTTTCTACCATAAAGTGCTTCAAACGGCGCCATCTCAATGCTTGAATGGTAGCTGTTGTTGTAGGAAAATTCTGCTAACGGTAGATGTCGATCCCAACTGTTTCCGAAATCAATAACACATGCTCGTAGCATGTCTTCAAGCGTTTGTATCGTCCTTTCGCTCTGCCCATCAGTTTGTGGATGATAGGCAGTACTCATGTCTAGACGAGTTCCTAATGCTTGCTGTAATGTCTGCCAGAATCTTGAAATAAATCTGCCATCCCTATCAGAGATAATAGAGATTGGTATTCCATGTCTGGAGACGACTTCCTTCAAATACAGTCGTGCTAACTTCTCCATCTTGTCATCTTCTCTTATTGGTAGGAAGTGTGCTGATTTGGTGAGACGATCAACTATTACCCAAATAGTATCAAAACCACTTGCAGTCCTTGGCAATTTAGTGATGAAATCCATGGTAATGTTTTCCCATTTCCATTCCGGAATTTCGGGTTGTTGAAGTAGACCTGATGGTTTCTGATGCTCAGCTTTGACCTTAGAACACGTCAAACATTCTCCTACGTATTTAGCAACATCGGCTTTCATACCCGGCCACCAAAAATGTTTCTTGAGATCCTTGTACATCTTCCCCGTTCCAGGATGTATTGAGTATCTGGTTTTATGAGCTTCTCTAAGTACCATTTCTCTCATATCTCCAAATTTTGGTACCCAAATCCTTTCAGCCCTATACCGGGTTCCGTCTTCCCGAATATTAAGATGCTTCTCCGATCCTTTGGGTATTTCATCCTTTAAATTTCCCTCTTTTAAAACTCCTTGTTGCGCCTCCTTTATTTGAGTAGTAATGTTATTATGAATCATTATATTCATAGATTTTACTCGAATGGGTTCTCTGTCCTTCCTGCTCAAGGCATCGGCTACCACATTTGCCTTCCCCGGGTGGTAACGAATCTCAAAGTCGTAATCATTCAATAATTCAATCCACCTACGCTGCCTCATATTCAGTTGTTTCTGATTAAATATGTGTTGAAGACTTTTGTGGTCGGTATATATAATACTTTTGACCCCATATAAGTAGTGCCTCCAAGTCTTTAATGCAAAAACAACCGCGCCTAATTCCAAATCATGCGTCGTATAATTTTGTTCGTGAATCTTCAATTGTCTAGACGCATAAGCAATCACCTTCGTTCGTTGCATTAATACACAACCGAGACCTTGCTTTGATGCATCACAATAAATCACAAAATCATCATTCCCTTCAGGCAATGACAATATAGGTGCCGTAGTTAGCTTTTTCTTCAATAACTGAAACGCTTTCTCTTGTTCATCATTCCATTCAAATTTCTTCCCTTTATGCGTTAATGCAGTCAAGGGTTTTGCTATTCTGGAAAAGTCTTGGATGAACCTTCTGTAGTAACCAGCTAGTCCTAAAAACTGGCGTATGTGTTTCGGAGTTTTCGGGGTTTCCCACTTTTCAACAGTTTCTATCTTTGCCGGATCCACCTTAATACCTTCTTTGTTCACTATGTGACCGAGGAATTGAACTTCTTCCAACCAAAATGCACACTTTGAAAACTTAGCGTACAATTCTTCCTTCCTCAATACTTCTAACACCTTTCTCAAATGTTCACCGTGTTCTTGGTCATTCTTTGAGTAAATAAGTATGTCATCAATGAAAACAATGACAAACTTGTCAAGGTATGGTCCACACACTCGGTTCATAAGGTCCATGAACACAGCTGGTGCATTAGTTAAACCAAACGGCATGACCATAAACTCGTAATGACCGTAACGTGTTCTGAAAGCAGTCTTTGGAATATCATCTTCTTTCACCCGCATTTGATGATACCCGGAACGTAAGTCAATCTTTGAATAAACAGACGAGCCTTGTAGTTGATCAAATAAGTCGTCGATTCTCGGTAGTGGGTAGCGGTTCTTGATGGTAAGTTTGTTCAACTCTCGGTAGTCGATACACAACCTGAATGTACCATCTTTCTTCTTGACAAACAAAACAGGAGCTCCCCACGGTGATGTGCTTGGTCGAATGAAACCACGCTCTAAAAGTTCTTGTAATTGGCTTTGCAGTTCTTTCATCTCGCTGGGTGCGAGTCTGTAAGGAGCACGAGCCATTGGTGCAGCTCCTGGTACAAGATCTATTTGAAATTCAACGGATCGATGTGGGGGTAATCCCGGTAATTCTTTCGGAAATACATCGGGAAATTCTTTTGCAATGGGAACATCATTGATGCTCTTTTCTTCAGTTTGTACTTTCTCGACGTGTGCTAGAACAGCATAGCAACCTTTTCTTATTAGTTTTTGTGCCTTCAAATTACTAATAAGATGTAGCTTCGTGTTGCCCTTTTCTCCGTACACCATTAAGGGTTTTCCTTTTTCTCGTATAATGCGAATTGCATTTTTGTAACAAACGATCTCTGCTTTCACTTCTTTCAACCAGTCCATACCGATTATCACATCAAAACTCCCTAACTCTACTGGTATCAAATCAATCTTAAATGTTTCGCTAACCAGTTTAATTTCTCGATTCCGACATATATTATCTGCTGAAATTAATTTACCATTTGCTAATTCGAGTAAAAATTTACTATCCAAAGGCGTCAATGGACAACTTAATTTAGCACAAAAATCTCTACTCATATAGCTTCTATCCGCACCCGAATCAAATAAAACGTAAGCAGATTTATTGTCAATAAGAAACGTACCCGTAACAAGCTCCGGGTCTTCCTGTGCCTCTATCGCATTAATATTGAAAACTCTTCCACGGCCTTGTCCATTCGTGTTCTCCTGGTTCGGGCAATTTCTAATAATGTGGCCTGGTTTTCCACATTTATAACAAACTACATTGGCATAACTTGCTCCGACACTACTTGCTCCGCCATTACTCGTTCCGACACCATTTGTTCCTTTCGTTCTATTAGCCCCTGGTCCGTAGACCTCACACTTCGCCGCGCTATGACCATTTCTTTTACACTTGTTGCAAAATTTGGTGCAGAACCCCGAGTGATTCTTTTCACACCTTTGGCATAGCTGCTTCTGATTGTTGTTGTTGTTGCGGTTATTATTGTTGTTGGGATGATTGTTGTAGTTGTTGTTGTTGTTGTTGTTGTTGTTGTTGTTGTTGTTGTTGTTGGGCCGTTTGTTGTAGTTGCGATTGATGTTGCGATTGTTGGGATAATTGTTGCGATTATTGTTGTAATTACTGTTGTTGTTGTATTGGTGATTCTTATCACCGTTTTCCTCCCACTTTCTTTTGACTTGCTTCACATTGGCCTCTTCAGCAGTCTGTTCTTTAATTCTTTCTTCAATCTGGTTCACTAGTTTGTGAGCCATTCTACATGCCTGTTGTATGGAGGCGGGCTCGTGTGAACTTATATCTTCTTGGATTCTTTCCGGTAATCCTTTCACAAACGCGTCGATCTTCTCTTCCTCATCTTCGAATGCTCCCGGACACAATAGGCACAATTCTGTGAATCGTCTTTCGTACGTGGTAATATCAAATCCTTGGGTTCGTAACCCTCTAAGTTCTGTCTTGAGCTTATTGACCTCGGTTCTGGGACGGTACTTCTCGTTCATCAAGTGCTTGAATGCTGACCACGGTAGTGCGTACGCATCATCTTGTCCCACTTGCTCTAGATAGGTATTCCACCATGTTAACGCAGAACCTGTGAAGGTATGCGTAGCGTACTTCACTTTGTCCTCTTCAGTACACTTACTTATGGCAAACACCGATTCAACCTTCTCGGTCCACCGTTTCAATCCTATCGGTCCTTCGGTTCCATCAAATTCCAAAGGTTTGCAGGCAGTGAATTCTTTGTAGGTGCATCCTACACGATTTCCTGTACTGCTAGATCCAAGGTTATTATTGGTATGTAGCACAGCCTGTACTGCGGCTATGTTTGAAGCTAGAAAAGTACGGAATTCCTCTTCATTCATATTCACGGTGTGTCGAGTAGTCGGTGCCATTTCCTTCAAAATAGTTAAATGGAACAAGTTAATCATACAGAATATTAAGAGTAGTTAATAGTATTTCGTAGCATAATATGAACTCATTTATAAAAGCTTTTTCTTCATATTAGCGTTTTATAAGTTTAAATTCGGGTAGTACCTACCCGTTAAGTTCATACTTAGTAGCTAATATACAATTCAACTACTACAATTCTATATGAAAAACTGATTGTAATAATATTTCGCGTTCAAACTTTTATACAATATTTTACAAACTTACAATACCGCTTGTTTTACATAAAGCATGAAATATAGCACACAATAACTTTGATACAAGATAGTTGTGAAGACAATTCTAGCTAGTACACAAGTCGTTCGGCAAAGGCAATAAAGACACGTAATTCATACGTCCAGAAACAAGTCATGCATTCTGGTTTTACTAGGACTACTTCCCATCCTTGGTCTTGTGCAACATAACCGTTATGGCCGTTGATAAGACAGCGTGTTGTAACGTCATCAAAGGGACGAGGGTTACGTAATGTCCAACAGTCCCGTAATAATCTAAAAACCTCATTTCTTACCCCAATTACCGACTCCGTCACTTGTGGAAACGTTTTGTTTAATAGTTGTAGCCCGATGTTCTTGTTCTCACTTTGGTGAGAAGCGAACATTACTAATCCGTAAGCATAACATGCTTCTTTATGTTGCATGTTAGCCGCTTTTTCTAAATCACGAAGTCCAATATTCGGATATATTGAGTCAAAATAATTTCTTAACCCGTTGCGTAAAATAGCATTTGGGTTCCCCGCAATATATGCGTCAAAGTAAACATATCGTAACTTATGGGTTTCCCAATGTGATATCCCCCATCTTTCAAACGAAAGTCTCTTATAAACCAAGACATTCTTGGAACGTTCTTCGAATGTCTTACAAACTGATCTGGCCTTAAATAGTTGTGCCGAAGAATTCTGGCCGACTCTAGACAAGATTTCATCAATCATGTCTCCGGGTAGGTCTCTTAAAATATTGGGTTGTCTATCCATTTTGTGTTTTTAAACTGTAAAATAGACAAGAGTTAGTTTCATAAAAAAAATACTTATTAATACAAGCAATTTTTACATATATCATAAAGCATAAGAACACTATATTACATATATTACACCACACGAATACAACTATCTTATTCCGACTCGCTCGTTTCTTCTTCTTCGGTTTTGGTTCGTTTTGCCAAGTTTCTAGGGATATATGATGTTCCCCTAATACGAGCCGTCGTTGTCCACATTGGTTTAGAAAAACCTGGTGGTTTAGAGGTTCCCGGGTCATTGTTACAACTTAAGGACTTCGGGGGTTGACGATACATATAAAGTTCATCGGGGTTGGAATTAGATTTCTCTATTTTTATGCCCTTTCCCTTATTATTTTCTTTTGCCTTTTTAAATTCAGTTGGGGTAATTTCTATAACATCATCGGAATTCTCGTCGGAATCCGATTCATCGGAGAATTGGTAATCCTCCCAATATTTTGCTTCCTTGGCGGAAATACCATTGACCATAATTAACTTTGGTCGGTTGGTTGAGGATTTTCTTTTACTTAACCGTTTTATTATTTCCCCCACCGGTTCTATTTCTTCATCCGGTTCCGATTCTTCTTCCGGTTCCGATTCTTCTTCCGGTTCCGACTCTTCTTCCGGTTCCGACTCTTCTTCCGGTTCCTCTTCGGGAACTTGTGAATCAGTCCACAAATCATTCCAATTTACATTTGACTCTTCATTATTATTAGGTGAGTCAATGGGACTTGTTCTAGAGGTAGACATCTATCACATAATATCAAACACGTTAAGAGATTAATATATCACATAATATTCATATGTTAAAATATATAGTTTCCAACAAAAATGTTAAGCAATCATTTTTAAAGAAAACACGGTCGAAGTCCAGACTCACTAATGCATCCTAACAAACTCGATAAGACACACTAATGCAAATTTTCTGGTTCTCTAAGACCAACGCTCGGATACCAACTGAAATGTCCCGTTCTTATTGATTAAAAACGTTCCATATTAATTGATTTCGTTGCGAGGTTTTGACCTCTATATGAGACGTTTTTCAAAGACTGCATTCATTTTTAAAACAAACCATAACCTTTATTTCATAAATAAAGGTTTAAAAAGCTTTACGTAGATTATCAAATAATGATAATCTAAAATATCCTGTTTACACACGACCATTACATAATGGTTTACAATACAAATATGTTACATCGAAATCAGTTTCTTGAATGCAGTTTTTACACAATATCATACAAACATGGACTCCAAATCTTGTCCTTATTTTAGTATGCAACAGCGGAAGCTCTTAATATTCACCTGAGAATAAACATGCTTTAAACGTCAACAAAAATGTTGGTGAGTTATAGGTTTAACCTATATATATCAAATCGTAACAATAGACCACAAGATTTCATATTTCAATACACATCCCATACATAGAGATAAAAATCATTCATATGGTGAACACCTGGTAACCGACAATAACAAGATGCATATATAAGAATATCCCCATCATTCCAGGACACCCTTCGGATATGATATAAATTTCGAAGTACTAAAGCATCCGGTACTTTGGATGGGGTTTGTTAGGCCCAATAGATCTATCTTTAGGATTCGCGTCAATTAGGGTGTCTGTTCCCTAATTCTTAGATTACCAGACTTAATAAAAAGGGGCATATTCGATTTTGATAATTCAACCATAGAATGTAATTTCACGTACTTGTGTCTATTTTGTAAATCATTTATAAAACCTGCATGTATTCTCATCCCAAAAATATTAGATTTTAAAAGTGGGACTATAACTCACTTTCACAGATTTTTACTTCGTCGGGAAGTAAGACTTGGCCACTGTTGATTCACAAACCTATAACAATATATACATATATATTAAAGTATGTTCAAAATATATTTACAACACTTTTAATATATTTTGATGTTTTAAGTTTATTAAGTCAGCTGTCCTCGTTAGTAACCTATAACTAGTTGTCCACAGTTAGATGTACAGAAATAAATCGATAAATATTATCTTGAATCAATCCACGACCCAGTGTATACGTATCTCAGTATTGATCACAACTCAAACTATATATATTTTGGAATCAACCTCAACCCTGTATAGCTAACTCCAACATTCACATATAGAGTGTCTATGGTTGTTCCGAAATATATATTGATGTGTCGACATGATAGGTCGAAACATTGTATACGTGTCTATGGTATCTCAAGATTACATAATATACAATACAAGTTGATTAAGTTATGGTTGGAATAGATTTGTTACCAATTTTCACGTAGCTAAAATGAGAAAAATTATCCAATCTTGTTTTACCCATAACTTCTTCATTTTAAATCCGTTTTGAGTGAATCAAATTGCTATGATTTCATATTGAACCCTATTTTATGAATCTAAACAGAAAAAGTATAGGTTTATAGTCGGAAAAATAAGTTACAAGTCGTTTTTGTAAAGGTAGTCATTTCAGTCGAAAGAACGACGTCTAGATGACCATTTTAGAAAACATACTTCCACTTTGAGTTTCATGTTCATAATAAAAATCATTTTCTCAGAATAACAACTTTTAAATCAAAGTTTATCATAGTTTTTAATTAACTAACCCAAAACAGCCCGCGGTGTTACTACGACGGCGTAAATCCGGTTTTACGGTGTTTTTCGTGTTTCCAGGTTTTAAATCATTAAGTTAGCATATCATATAGATATAGAACATGTGTTTAGTTGATTTTAAAAGTCAAGTTAGAAGGATTAACTTTTGTTTGCGAACAAGTTTAGAATTAACTAAACTATGTTCTAGTGATTACAAGTTTAAACCTTCGAATAAGATAGCTTTATATGTATGAATCGAATGATGTTATGAACATCATTACTACCTTAATTTCCTTGGATAAACCTACTGGAAAAGAGAAAAATGGATCTAGCTTCAATGGATCCTTGGATGGCTCGAAGTTCTTGAAGCAGAATCATGATACGAAAACAAGTTCAAGTAAGATCATCACTTGAAATAAGATTGTTATAGTTATAGAAATTGAACCAAAGTTTGAATATGATTATTACCTTGTATTAGAATGATAACCTACTGTAAGAAACAAAGATTTCTTGAGGTTGGATGATCACCTTACAAGATTGGAAGTGAGCTAGCAAACTTGAAAGTATTCTTGATTTTATGAAACTAGAACTTTTGGAATTTATGAAGAACACTTAGAACTTGAAGATAGAACTTGAGAGAGATCAATTAGATGAAGAAAATTGAAGAATGAAAGTGTTTGTAGGTGTTTTTGGTCGTTGGTGTATGGATTAGATATAAAGGATATGTAATTTTGTTTTCATGTAAATAAGTCATGAATGATTACTCATATTTTTGTAATTTTATGAGATATTTTATGCTAGTTGCCAAATGATGGTTCCCACATGTGTTAGGTGACTCACATGGGCTGCTAAGAGCTGATCATTGGAGTGTATATACCAATAGTACATACATCTAAAAGCTGTGTATTGTACGAGTACGAATACGGGTGCATACGAGTAGAATTGTTGATGAAACTGAACGAGGATGTAATTGTAAGCATTTTTGTTAAGTAGAAGTATTTTGATAAGTGTATTTAAGTCTTTCAAAAGTGTATAAATACATATTAAAACACTACATGTATATACATTTTAACTGAGTCGTTAAGTCATCGTTAGTCGTTACATGTAAGTGTTGTTTTGAAACCTTTAGGTTAACGATCTTGTTAAATGTTGTTAACTCAATGTTTATAATATCAAATGAGATTTTAAATTATTATATTATCATGATATTATCATGTATGAATATCTCTTAATATGATATATATACATTAAATGTCTTTACAACGATAATCGTTACATATATGTCTCGTTTAAAAATCATTAAGTTAGTAGTCTTGTTTTTACATATGTAGTTCATTGTTAATATACTTTATGATATGTTTTCTTATCATAGTATCATGTTAACTATATATATATATCCATATATATGTCATCATATAGTTTTTACAAGTTTTAACGTTCGTGAATCACCGATCAACTTGGGTGGTCAATTGTCTATATGAAACATATTTCAATTAATCAAGTCTTAACAAGTTTGATTGCTTAACATGTTGGAAACATTTAATCATGTAAATATCAATCTCAATTAATATATATAAACATGGAAAAGTTCGGGTCACTACACTTCAGAGGGTAAAACATGAACGTTAAGGCTTGTTACCGGGTGCCTACAACTTATAGAATACTTTTATACACTTGCGAGTGTACATATATTTATAAACGGAAATCTTGTGGTCTATTAATATATTGAAATGATTGTTATGATAAACCTATGAACTCACCAACCTTTTGGTTGACACTTTAAAGCATGTTTATTCTCAGGTATTAAAGAAATCTTCCGCTGTGCATTAGCTCATTTTAAGGATATTACTTGGAGTTATTCATGGCATATTTTGAAAGACGTTGCATTCGAGTCATTGAGTTCATCAAGATTACTATTAAGCCAAATTATAGTTGGATGTATTATGAAATGGTGTGCATGCCGTCAACTTTCGTTGTAAAGAAAGTTTGTCTTTTAAAAACGAATGCAATGTTTGTAAAATGTATCATATAGAGGTCAAATACCTCGCGATGTAATCAACTATTGTGAATCGTTTATAATGTATATGAACGGGTCCTTTCAGTTGGTATCAGAGCGGTGGTCTTAGCGAACCAGGTCTGCATTAGTGTGTCTAACTGATAGTTGTTAGGATGCATTAGTGAGTCTGGACTTCGACCGTGTCTGCATGTTAAAAGTTTTGCTCATCATTTTTGTCAGAAATTACCTGCTTATCATTCTTTGTCTAGACACAACTTATTGCATTGATTGCATGAATAGTGTATAGACAAAATTCATATCTTAGCGTATCTGCTAATTCATATCTTAGCGTATCTGTTACTGTAAACTTTGCCTGACATATTCCGTAAATTCCTCTATAATCTACGAAACCTTTTGCTCTATATAATTAGAATACCACCCGATAGCCGAAAAATCATTTCATATCGAAAAATTCTTTATTCAATCGTACGAAATGGAATTCGTCATTAGTTCAAGTCCCTCGGATTCCGAAACGGAATCTCACTCAAGTTCCGAAAGCAGTGTGACCGGAATGGATCAACCAATTATTCATCATCTATTTTGGATGAATTGGGAATGGGTTCATAGCCTCCTTAATCATTGGAGACAAGAAGAAGGTGATCCTTCCATCCACCACATTGCCCTCTTGGCGAAGAACCTGAAGCACTTACCGGCGAACCTATCCGAAACACCATTTTCTCTCTTATTTCTAGAGTATCTCGTCACGATTACATACTACACCAAATTCTAGATTTTATTTATCCGCTCGTCCGAACCGACAATCACCCCAGTGTAATAGAAGAAGTCAACGAGCTTCGCGCTCGGGTAGTGGCTTTGGAGAATATGGTGCAAAGGTTACAAACACCAGCAGCAGCACCAGCAGCATAAACAGTACCACCATCAGCAACACCAACAGTACCATCACCACCACCAACAACAACATCTACATCCCACACCGCAAAATCACAATATGTATCTCAAACATCAAAGTCATACGCCCTGTAAATATCCAGGAATATCAACAACAACAAACGATGAAGTATTAATTCATAAACTTCATTGAAGAGATATCTCTGCGGCAGTTATGTAATCTCCAAAATCTTAGAGATTATTTAATTCTGACCGTAAATCGGATAAGTGAACGGAGATGGTACAGTAGAAACTTTGATCGAAAATGGTGTACGATTTACAAGCTAGAATTGTTTTACCAACAACATCAACAGGACTGTAGCATCATCAACACAGTCAGTGCCGTCAGTATCATCAGAATCAATAGCACCTGTAACATCACAAACTCTGTCAGTTCAAGAATCATTGTGGACATCATTACGAATCAACAACAAATATATTGTATCAACGAGGTATGAAGTATTAACTCATTTCCAATCGAAAGATTTATATGTATATTTTATATGTATAAATTTTTAAACCATAATAAATCTTCCCGTACTAAGCTATTATGTGTGAATCTTAACTACTCAGTTAATTCATATTACAAATATGCAATGATGTACGTCCTTCGTCCGCAACTTAACCATCGTTAATTTCAATCTCTGTCTCAATACAATAAAAATCCAATTCATAATAAATCAAGTGTATTATTCGAATATATGTTTGATTTTACACTTTCATCATCGATGTACTCGAAACTTTTCAAATAACATCATTCGTACCTTGCGAAGTTCACAAGAATTTCACGAAAACCAACAAATAACAAAGTAATGATTCATAATTTCAATATTATTGAAGAAATACTTATGCAATTTATAAAGTTTTAGGGATTACTCAATTCTAGTTCCAACCATAAAACAAATGAGTTTAATTTAATATTAACTCATTAAATCTATATTACATCTAAAGAAAATATACACATATATATTTTCATAAAGACTGTAATAAACTTCTTTTGTACAAAATATTAATTGTGAAATTTTTTTTTAACGGGTAGGTAATACCCAAGAGATATATAAATTCACAATTAATAGATTACATTTTTCGAAACTGATTCAGCAATCATCAACTATACTCCATACTTACACAACAATATCCATTCTTTCATATAAATCAAAACAATCATACTCATTCAAATTCAATTACATATTCTGATTTTGAAATCGCATAATTCAATTCGAAATATAACCAGTATCATCACTCTTAGATTCCTATATCTTTCAAAGCTATTTTTTGACTTCAAAACTGTGTTAGAACATCATATGTATTAACGATTACAATATGTGCTCAAACCCTTCGAAATTCCTGAACACACTTCAACTAAGGAACAATCGAGATGATGATCCAACCACATGTTACCCACAGTTATGATGATCCAACCACATGTTACCCACAGTTATACACCTGAAAAACTCTCAAAACCCAAGTCATAGTTCGACACGTATCCGTGTTAGACCCTTTGGCATTTACTAGCTAAAATAACTTTTCAATTCCGTTTCAAAATAGACAGTTTTGTCACAGCTCCAGCAAGTCAACTTCGACTTCTCAATCAAAACAGTCTTATTATAAGCTCGATAGATACGTTTCCCTTTCGCCAATGTTACCGGAGAATCGTTTATATTCACCACATTAGCAATAAACTTACAAACAACTACACTGATCTTTGACTTTCCAAAAAAAAAAAATCATTATAATTATCGAAACCCTATCATATACTCATTCGTACCTTATAACAAGAATTGCCATACCAATTATTGAGAATCAGCAATCAGTATTTTGAAACCTCACAGCATGTCTACATCAACAATTACATATACACACAACGTCTACCTCCAAGACTTACATTTTTTGAATGAGAAATTTCTGAAAAACACCCTAAACTGCGAACCAGTTCTCAAAATTTTGAAAAATGATGATGAAGCAGCAAAAACTGTAAACGACCTTAACAGTAAAAAGTTGGATGATAAAGGATAGTATATTGGCAAAGCTCAGAAAAAGAGAAGCTTTGGAATTGGAAAACGGATTGAGCAAAGTATGAAGGAGGCTGTGGACAAATCACAAAGGCTGAACCTGCCTTCAAAGAATCCAAATGATTCAGTACTTGCTGAAGTCATTAACGAATACCTTGCTCCTAACTCTAA
This sequence comes from Rutidosis leptorrhynchoides, assembly GCF_046630445.1. Classification (NCBI taxonomy): domain Eukaryota; kingdom Viridiplantae; phylum Streptophyta; class Magnoliopsida; order Asterales; family Asteraceae; genus Rutidosis; species Rutidosis leptorrhynchoides. The sequence goes on along the minus strand of NC_092338.1, from coordinate 248,590,800 downwards.
ACCCCTACGGACAATATCCTTCATCATCCTCTGATATTAGACATTCTAAGATATCATCGTATCTTTCATTATAAATATCATCCATACTTCTGAAGATATTTTTATAATTATTCTTATCTGAAATCATTTACCTCTTCGCGCTATATGTATTATATCATAAAAGAAACTATTTTAGTTTCTAAATTCTGAAACATTCGAGTTTAAAATAGGAATATTCTTGAAGAAGTGTTGGGAGCTGAAGCATGAGTTAGTATAATATAATGACACTTGATCAACGTGATTATATTACAGTAATTCATGCTGAGTTTCTAAATGGAACATGATGATTCACAGATCATAACGTCATCATGTGCTATGTTACACGACTCTTGTATTCTCTTTGATCTCTAAATATCAAGAAAATATTTCTTGATGATTCGGCCTTTTCCGAGGTATTCTGGTAATTTGACAAGTCAAGATCGTGCCATTACAATTTCCTTCATAGAACATTAACAATGTTCATTCCGAAATTTATATCTACGAATTCTGGACCATTACAATCGGTGCTTAATCGCAAGAAGAAGAAACGAAAGGACAAAGCTCCGAACTAAAAATGGGAGTATAAATCATAGCAAATAGAAGAGAGCATTAACTGTGGATGACAATGATTATAGAAGAAGCAAGGACTTTAAAATATAAGGGAAGATATAAAACCCAACAACAACTCAGAAATCACAAACCGTATATATCAATGCATATAGCAATATAAAGACACGGGAGAACTAAAAACACTATAAAACCAAGAGTATAGTAGAAGTAAATAGATTCTTCCGGAGGCAGATGAAAAAGAAGAGCGACAGATATGAAAGTGAGGAGTATATCAAGAATCAGCATTGGATGAAGCATATTGACAAATACTTTAAAATATGAGTTGAGAAGGTGTGAGTTGTAAGAAAACAAATGAGGTGGATTTATAGTGAAATATCCAACAGAGAAATCAAAATGGATTATCGCATTAATTCGAAGAGGATCATAATTTCCTTAATCGCCGAATAATCAAATCCAATATAGATTACAAAGATTTTCTTTTCAGAGATCAATCGTGATGACGTCAAAAGATACGACGAATCACTATTATCTTATTTCATTCATTTATGATAACTTCACTAACACACTTCGAGTAATCGAATTATTTTATCCATTCTTCTCGAACATGATAAAACTCTATAATCGTTATAATAACATTCTCATTGTTAGTCATGACGACCTCTATTAAATTTCGGGGACGAAATTTCTTTAACGGGTAGGTACTGTGACGACCCGAAAATTTTTGACCAAATTTAAACTTTAATCTTTATATTATTCCGACACGATAAGCAAAGTTTGTTAAGTTAAATCTCAAGAATTTTAAACTGTGTTCATACATTCATTATAACCTCGACCAAATTTCGACGATACACGAACCGTTATATATAAATAGATATGTATATGTATATATATATATATATATATATATATATATATATATATATATATATATATATATATATATATATATATATATATATATATTATAACTTGAGAATATTAATAAAGTATTAAACGTATAATACTTTACAAGAACGTATTTGTTTCAATATGATTTTCGACGAAATTAAAAAAAAAATATTAAATGATTGAATTATCAGAAACATTGAATTATGATTACAAGTCTCTGTTGAGAGGTCCACTATGATTTGAGAAAATCTATTCCTCTTAACGATATTCAGAATAATTTGTAAAGCTATTTATAAATAAAAATAAAAAGTGTTATTTACGAAAGTTAGACAAAAGTTAGTGGAGAATTGGTTTCCATAATATTCTATTAATCTGTTTTCAAACGTACAAAGACGTTTTCAGTTTAAAAAGAACTTTATTATTAAAATGTATATAACTTTTATAAATATCTAGAATCACTTTTGACAACTCATTACTTAACCAGTATAATAAATATAACGATATTTATATTTTATTTCATTAAATATATATAACGATTTAAATTAATATTATATATATTTATACGCGTATTATACATACATAGTTTTTATACTTTTACTATACTTTAACTTTACCTTTACTTTACTTTTACTTTACTTTAACTTTAATAATTCACTTTAATAATTTATACTTTAATAATTCACTTTAATAATTCATACTTTAATAATTCACTTTAATAATTCATACTTTAATAATTCACTTTAATAATTCATACTTTAATAATTAGCTTTAATAATTCATACTTTAATAATTCACTTTAATAATTCATACTTTAATAATTCACTTTAATAATTCAAAAATCTATTATAAATAGAATTCAGTATATTTCATTATTTCATAAAAACTTGAAATATATTTCTCTAAACTCTCTCAATCGATTTATATATATAAATATATATATTTGCTTTGTATTATTTCAAGATATTATTAGTATACATAAAATATTACGACGGAGTGCTGTCCAAGTGATTTCAAAATAGTTTTTTTTTGAATGAGTCGAAGCTAAGGAAATTATGGGTTATAGCTATGGAGGTGATGGGTATGGTTCATGGGTATGCTAGTGAGGTCAATCTAGTGTTTATCATCTCCGTTTCGTCTACGTACTTTCCTGCAATATTGAATCTCAATATTGATACGTTCGTGAATCCGAGGCCAACCTTGCACTTGTTAAATGACGTTATATGTATTTTTACTACGAAATACAGTATTGTGAGTTTCATTTGCTCCCTTTTATATATATTTTTGGGACTGAGAATACATGCGCTGTTTTTATAAATGTTTTACGAAATAGGCACAAGTACTAAAACTAATTCTACGTGAGTTTAAACCAGAAATATACCCTTAGCTTGGTAACATTAAACTACTTGTCTATGTACGGTAGGCGCGAATCCTAAAGATAGATCTATTGGGCCTGACAAACCCCATCCTGACTATGGGATGCTTTAGTACTTCGAGGTTATTTTAAACACACCTGATCTGGTGTACTTCAGAGGGTAAAACATGAACGTTAAGGCTTGTTACCGGGTGCCTACAACTTATAGAATACTTTTATACACTTGCGAGTGTACATATATTTATAAACGGAAATATTGTGGTCTATTAATATATTGAAATGATTGTTATGATAAACCTATGAACTCACCAACCTTTTGGTTGACACTTTAAAGCATGTTTATTCTCAGGTATTAAAGAAATCTTCCGCTATGCATTAGCTCATTTTAAGGATATTACTTGGAGTTATTCATGGCATATTTTGAAAGACGTTGCATTCGAGTCATTGAGTTCATCAAGATTACTATTAAGCCGAATTATAGTTGGATGTATTATGAAATGGTGTGCATGCCGTCAACTTTCGTTGTAAAGAAAGTTTGTCTTTTAAAAACGAATGCAATGTTTGTAAAATGTATCATATAGAGGTCAAATACCTCGCGATGTAATCAACTATTGTGAATCGTTTATAATGTATATGAACGGGTCCTTTCACGCGAAATGTAGCTGTTAGTGCAGGTCGAAAATTAACTTTGGATTTTCACTTAAACTTGATCTTTTGATAACGAAACTTGCCAAATACATCCAAAACATCTACATGAAGACACGTTAAGCTAAAAATGTTATTTTTATCATAACCTCGAACAAAAGTCTTTAATATTCATGACTTTATACCCGAAAAGAATAAGATATCACAAATAATAATATATATATAAATGGAGCGATATCAGTAAGCTCATTTCATATGTCTTTGACATAAGTTTTGAAAACTTTTGACAATGTGTTTTATTGCAGAACCATAAATAATATCATCTACATATATTTGTACCAGTAAGAGATCACCATCTATCTCTTTTGAGAAAAGAGTGGTATCTCTTGTTCCAACTTTAAAACCTAAACCAGTGAGATACACATGAAGTATCTCATATCATGCTCTTAGGGCATGTTTCTTACCATAGAGAGCTTTGTCAAACTTGTAGCATGGTCTGGATATTTACTTCTTACAAAACCAGGTGGCTGCTTGATATAGACTTCTTCTTGCAGCTTCCCATTGAGAAATGCAGATTTAACATCCATCTGGAACACCTTAATGTTCATCTTAGCAGCATATGTCAAGATTAGGCTGATTGCTTCTATCATAGCCACTGGTGCATATGTTTCTCCATAATTTAACCCGTCTTCTTGTCTAAACCCGTGAGCTAAGAATCAAGCTTTGTTTCTAATCACAATCCCATCTTCATCCATCTTGTTCTTAAACACCCACTTGGTACCAATGATTTTCTTCTCATCATCATCAGGTTTACGTACCGAAGTCCATAAATTATTCCTATCAAACTGGGAGAACTCTTCTTGCATAGCTCCTGCCAAGCTAGGATCTTTCATTATTTTTTCAGGACAAGTAGGTTCAATGGTAGACACAAAGTTCACATACATACAAAAGTTACTGGTTACATGCCTTCTTATTTTAACACCACTAGCCAGATAACAAAATAACCTGCTCAATTGGATGCTCTTTAGGCCATCTAGTGTTATGTACAGGAGAGCTTGAGCTTGAACATACGACATCTTGATCATCAGTTGGTTCAGCAGTATGCACAGTAATAGGAGACTGCCACACACTATTAGTGGAACCAGCACCAAAATCTGATCCTTCAGAACTAGTATACCTCTACTCAAGTTGTAATACTTAAGTAGAGGCAGTAGGTCCAGTTGGTTTAGATACAGATGGAACAGAATATTCCATCTCATCTTCAGAGAACCCAGCATCATGGATTGGTGAGGGAACTGCTGCTGGTTCTTCTTCATCATCAAGAGCTTGCTGAGTAGGATCTTCAAATAATAACTCCTCATATTCTAACTAGAAGATAAGGTGGGGACAGTTTCATTAAATGTAACATTGATTGATTCTTAAAAACATCCCCTTATTTTGTTGTAGACCCTATATGCCTTTGACATGTTGAAATATCCAAGAAATATTCCCTCATCAGCTTTAGCATTAAACTTGCCAACATGGTCCCTACTATTTAGAATGAAACAAGGAGTGCCAAATACATGAAGAAATGAAATTGAGGGTCTTCTTCCTTTGAGAACTTCATAAGCAGTTTTCTAATGTCGTTTCACTATTAAAGATCTATTCTGGGTAAACAGTTAGTATTCACAGTTTCTTCCTAGCATGAATTCTTTAACCCAGACTCAACTAGCATAGGTCTTGCTGCTTCAATCTGAGTTCTGTTTCTTCATTCTGCAACACCATTTTGTTGTGGTGTTCTCACAGCAGAAAAGTTCTGTGAAATTTCTTTGTTAACACAAAATTATTCCAATGTTGCATTTCTGAATTATGTACGATGATCACTTCTAAGTTGCTTCACCAATTGCCCATTAAATAATTCCATTCTTTTGATAAAATTGATAATTTAATCAGCAGCTTCACTCTTTTTCTTCAAAAAGAATACCCGAGTGTATCTGGAATATTCATCAACAATAACCAGTGTATACCTCTTCCCACTACAGTTGGCAACATTAACAGGACTAAAAAGATCCATTTGAAGTAATTGAAATGGTTTATTAACAGATGAGATCTGCTTAGATTTGAATGAAGCATGGTGATGCTTTCCTTTTTCACAATCAGGACACATTATGTCCTTCACATAAGACATGGTGGGTAGCCCATATACTAAAATTTTTCTTGAGAGTTTGTGAATATCTTTAAAGTTGAGATGTGAGAGTCTCTTGTGCCATAACCGAGTCTCTTGTGCCATAACCACTTGAGGTTGTCTGTTGCCTTTGAATAAAAACAAGTATCAGTTGTTGTGACTGATGTGTGTAGTGACCCGAACTTTTCCATGTTTATATATATTAATTGAGATTGATATTTACATGATTAAATGTTTCCAACATGTTAAGCAATCAAACTTGTTAAGACTTGATTAATTGTAATAGGTTTCATATAGACAATTGACCACCCAAGTTGACCGGTGATTCACGAACGTTAAAACTTGTAAAAACTATATGATGACATATATATGGTTATATATATAGTTAACATTATATTATGATAATTAAACATATCATTTAGTATATTAACAATGAACTACATATGTAAAAATAAGACTACTAACTTAATGATTTTGAAACGAGACATATATGTAACGATTATCGTTGTAACGACATTTAATGTATATATATATCATATTAAGAGATATTCGTACATCATAATATCATGATAATATAATAATTTAAAATCTCTTTTGATATTATAAACATTGGGTTAACAACATTTAACAAGATCGTTAACCTAAAGGTTTCAAAACAACATTTACATGTAACGACTAACGATGACTTAACGACTCAGTTAAAATGTATATACATGTAGTGTTTTAATATGTATTTATACACTTTTGAAAGACTTCAATACACTTATCAAAATACTTCTACTTAACAAAAATTCTTACAATTACATCCTCGTTCAGTTTCATCAACAATTCTACTCGTATGCACCCGTATTCGTACTCGTACAATACACAACTTTTAGATGTATGTACTATTGGTATATACACTCCAATGATCAGCTCTTAGCAGCCCATGTGAGTCATCTAACACATGTGGGAACCATCATTTGGCAACTAGCATGAAATATCTCATAAAATTACAAAAATATGAGTAATCATTCATGACTTATTTACATGAAAACAAAATTACATATCCTTTATATCTAATCCATACACCAACGACCAAAAACACCTACAAACACTTTCATTCTTCAATTTTATTCATCTAATTGATCTCTCTCAAGTTCTATCTTCAAGTTCTAAGTGTTCTTCATAAATTCCAAAAGTTCTAGTTTCATAAAATCAAGAATACTTTCAAGTTTGCTAGCTCACTTCCAATCTTGTAAGGTGATCATCCAACCTCAAGAAATCTTTGTTTCTTACAGTAGGTTATCATTCTAATACAAGGTAATAATCATATTCAAACTTTGGTTCAATTTCTATAACTATAACAATCTTATTTCAAGTGATGATCTTACTTGAACTTGTTTTCGTGTCATGATTCTGCTTCAAGAACTTCGAGCCATCCAAGGATCCATTGAAGCTAGATCCATTTTTCTATTTTCCAGTAGGTTTATCCAAGGAAATTAAGGTAGTAATGATGTTCATAACATCATTCGATTCATACATATAAAGCTATCTTATTCGAAGGTTTAAACTTGTAATCACTAGAACATAGTTTAGTTAATTCTAAACTTGTTCGCAAACAAAAGTTAATCCTTCTAACTTGACTTTTAAAATCAACTAAATACATGTTCTATATCTATATGATATGCTAACTTAATGATTTAAAACCTGGAAACACGAAAAACACCGTAAAACCGGATTTACGCCGTCGTAGTAACACCGCGGGCTGTTTTGGGTTAGTTAATTAAAAAATATGATAAACTTTGATTTAAAAGTTGTTATTCTGAGAAAATGATTTTTATTATGAACATGAAACTATATCCAAAAATTATGGTTAAACTCAAAGTGGAAGTATGTTTTCTAAAATGGTCATCTAGACGTCGTTCTTTCGACTGAAATGACTACCTTTACAAAAACGACTTGTAACTTATTTTTCCGACTATAAACCTATACTTTTTCTGTTTAGATTCATAAAATAGAGTTCAATATGAAACCATAGCAATTTCATTCACTCAAAACGGATTTAAAATGAAGAAGTTATGGGTAAAACAAGATTGGATAATTTTTCTCATTTTAGCTACGTGAAAATTGGTAACAAATCTATTCCAACCATAACTTAATCAACTTGTATTGTATATTATGTAATCTTGAGATACCATAGACACGTATACAATGTTTCGACCTATCATGTCGACACATCTATATATATTTCGGAACAACCATAGACACTCTATATGTGAATGTTGGAGTTAGCTATACAGGGTTGAGGTTGATTCCAAAATATATATAGTTTGAGTTGTGATCAATACTGAGATATGTATACACTGGGTCGTGGATTGATTCAAGATAATATTTATCGATTTATTTCTGTACATCTAATTGTGGACAACTAGTTGTAGGTTACTAACGAGGACAGCTGACTTAATAAACTTAAAACATCAAAATATATTAAAAGTGTTGTAAATATATTTTGAACATACTTTGATATATATGTATATATTGTTATAGGTTCGTGAATCAACCAGCGGCCAAGTCTTACTTCCCGACGAAGTAAAAATCTGTGAAAGTGAGTTATAGTCCCACTTTTAAAATCTAATATTTTTGGGATGAGAATACATGCAGGTTTTATAAATGATTTACAAAATAGACACAAGTACGTGAAACTACATTCTATGGTTGAATTATCGAAATCGAATATGCCCCTTTTTATTAAGTCTGGTAATCTAAGAATTAGGGAACAGACACCCTAATTGACGCGAATCCTAAAGATAGATCTATTGGGCCTAACAAACCCCATCCAAAGTACCAGATGCTTTAGTACTTCGAAATTTATATCATATCCGAAGGGTGTCCCGGAATGATGGGGATATTCTTATATATGCATCTTGTTATTGTCGGTTACCAGGTGTTCACCATATGAATGATTTTTATCTCTATGTATGGGATGTGTATTGAAATATGAAATCTTGTGGTCTATTGTTACGATTTGATATATATAGGTTAAACCTATAACTCACCAACATTTTTGTTGACGTTTAAAGCATGTTTATTCTCAGGTGAATACTAAGAGCTTCCGCTGTTGCATACTAAAATAAGGACAAGATTTGGAGTCCATGTTTGTATGATATTGTGTAAAAACTGCATTCAAGAAACTGATTTCGATGTAACATATTTGTATTGTAAACCATTATGTAATGGTCATGTGTAAACAGGATATTTTAGATTATCATTATTTGATAATCTACGTAAAGCTTTTTAAACCTTTATTTATGAAATAAAGGTTATGGTTTGTTTTAAAAATGAATGCAGTCTTTGAAAAACGTCTCATATAGAGGTCAAAACCTCTCAACGAAATCAATTAATAAGGAACGTTTTTAATCAATAAGAACGGGACATTTCAATGTGTTCATGTCAATTTGATACATGTTCTCATGTCTTTTTTCTGTCAGCAGTTGTCACACCCCCTAAATGGGACCGGGGGTCATATATGACTAATCAATATCAAAACACAAGTGTAAAGTGAGAACGACTCTAAATTAGACATTTTTTTATTAAAAACCAATGTATTTAAAGTAGCAGAATTAAATAGTCATTACCAATGTAAACCCAAAATGTAAATGTAAACATAAATGTTTTAATGCAATAATCTAAAATGCGGACTCCAAAGCAGCATAGTCCAAGTAGCACAAAATCTCTAGCAATCTTCACCTGAGACAAAATAAGCTTAAAATGTCAACCAAAAATGGTTGAGTGAACAACATAGGTTTATAATTATTTTTAGACCACAAGATTTAGTTATCAAGTTTGATGTAGCAACATCATTCGAAAGTAGTTCTGAAGTTATGATATCGAACTAAACAAAGTTACCCCATGACACCTTGAACTGTCAGTGCCGTTGAAATCATTATTATGTAACCAAAGACCAACGGTCAACTGGTTAGAGATGTCGCTCTCAGTAGGCCTACTCACAATAACTAAGTTTGCGTTTCAAAGTAGCAATTAACGATATCATGGCAGAGATTTAGCATGAAACAAAGCATGGCAGCACAGTTAAACAGTTTTCGAGTACTTGTGTCTAAGCATAAAATAGTATTAAAAGCAAGCATATGTTTTACCCCATAGTTTAAAATAGTAAATAGAGAAAGTTAAAAAGTGGGGCTATGAAGTTCACTTTAGTAGCAAGTAAGTTATTTCACGTAAAGAAGAATGAACAGAGTATGTAACCAGAGATCTCAACCTAGAGATATAACGTTTGGTTTGTTAATGTCTAACAGACAAGTATGTTTATTAATATATCAACTATATTAACAGTGACGGTTCACGAGAAAAGTTCCTATTTCTCAAAAGTTTATATTTTCGAAAACTTTCTATTTATGAAAAGCTTCCATTTATAGTAAGCTTCTAGTTTAAGTAAGTTCAGGTTATAATTTTTCACAAAGACGTTGTACAACTTTTCCCAAACTTCGTTGATATCAAGTAAGTCAGGGATGATCAGATGTAACCGGGGGCCCAGGACTCTTGATCAGAGACTAAGTCATGACATTCGAGATCCACAAGCTTGTCCTATAAATGGCAACCTAGACATCATCCGCTTACGACCGTAAGTAGCGGTGAAGTTCATATATTTTGTACATTATCTTTTGATTATAACTTCACGTTATAGGTGTATAGATACTATACGTTAAATTATTTTTACATATCTCAATTACATATATCTATGTGATAATATAGCTTAGTGTAATTTAGGAGTTACAGTATAGCTAGGTTTACAAGTTATAGTAATAGTATTATTACTCTAATTATCTTTTATTATTTATTTAAGTATACATAAGTTTAGATTTATTATTATGTTTTACATAGTCTTATTTCATTAAGTTTAAATAACCTAGATAATCTAAGTCTTTTAACTTATCTCATATGTTTAAACTCATCATTATCCTTTTCATAATTATCTTTAACTTTGTAAATCATTATTATCTTTTAAACTTTTATTATTATCCTTTCAATTATTTAACTGAAAATCTTATCTTAACAACTTAATCATAATAAACCTTGTATACTTTTCATTACCATTATCTTTAATTATCTAACAAAATGTTATCATCTTTATGTTTATATTTATGACAACATTTTCTTTATTATCATGTTTAATAATTTCATCATAATACTTAACCATATTAATCATAATACTTATCTTAATCATAATTATTACATGGTACATATATCATAATCAATATCAATTTCTATATCCATAACCATGTTCTTAAATCTTCATAATCATATTCTATATTCATAACCATATATTTTAAATGTTCTTCAAGTTATTCATATTCATATACAACTCATATTAATATTCATGAACTTCATTCTTATATAATGAATCATATGCATATACATTAAGGAATTTAAGTACATGAAAGGTATAATTAAATTGTGGGTTTATGAGATACCATAAGAGTGGTTTTAAGCAAGAAAAAGTGGTGTTTTGATGGTGACAAAAACCCGTACAGCAGCAGCAGAAAAATAGCAGTAAACAGTGGCTAAAAGGTGGCAATTTGGTGGTGGTTTGTGTCGTCGAACAGCAGAAAAAAAATGTAGCAGTAGTAGCTCAATTTGGGCGAGTCAGGGGCCTGTTTTGGTCACACAGCAACAGCAAAAAGAAGCAGCAACAACACCGAATGTGGGCTGTTTTTAGGGCAGTTTACAGCAGTAAAACAAGGGCAGTTTGGGTGGTATTTGGTTGCTGAACAGATGCAACAAGCAGGGACAGCAGCAGCCCAAAAGCTTTGGCTTTTTGGGTGTGTTTTGCGGACAGAAACATCAGCTCACATCTGCAAAAAGTGGCGATTGTGGGATGGTTTTCGGCTGTGGTTTTCGACCAGAAATAGCCTCAAATAGAAGTTGCGAACATCAAGCAAACAACAGCAGTACGATGGTTTTGTGGTGGTGCTTGCGGTGGTGTTTGAATGGTAGAAGATGGTGATTATTAGTGATTAATATGTACTCGAAAGTGGTAGCGTTGATTAAGGAGTAACAAGTACTTGAAAGTGATTGATAGTGGTGTGTGGTTCTCGGCTCCAAACAAAACAGAAAGGTGGTGGTGGTTTGAACTTTAACGAGCACTAGAGCAAGGGAAGGGAAATTATTATTATTATTATTATTATTTTTTGTGATTTGTTTGAATGAATAATGAGGTGAGGTCTTGGGTCCTTTATATAAGCTAATAGTTAGAGTTAGGAGAGGACTCCAACTCTTCATGGATGGTTCTAGAAAATGGGTAGAGATAAGAATTATCTCAAAGAATTTGAATGAGGTTATAACTAGTTTAGGATAGTTAGATTAGGATAAAACTAGTTCAAACTTAGGATAAATTTTATTAGGATTAGGATTGATAAAATTGTGATTAGATTAGAATTGTTTGTTTGAGTTAGATTAGGAGTTGTTTTAGTCACTTGTCCCTTTAATTTGTATTTGTATTATTTTTTTATTTTTTTTATATATGCCGCCATTTTTATTATTATTATTATTTTTTTGCTCGGCTATATTTATTTATATTTTTTTATTAAATGTATCATTTATTTAGGACAAGCTTTATTTAATCTTTTTAATTTTTGTCCAAGACTTGCATTTATTTTATTTGTTTCCTAAATGTTTTACATTTATATAAATATCACATTTTATATACATTGCAGTTTGATATTTATAATATCACAGAAATGCATAAACCTTATTTAACAGATAGTGTCGGCTAAAAGTTTACTATTTGGTCAACATTTTGTTGAAGAAAGTTTACGAGCACATAAACACTAATGGCAATTTAGTAAAAGTAAAAGTGGATAAGTAAGGGTCGTTATAGTACCTCCCCGCTAAAGAAAACTCCGTCCCAAAGTTTTAGGTAGACTTCTCGGATGCATCCGCGGTTGAGAAGAGATGGGGATATTTCCGCCTCATCTGGTCTTCACGTTCCCAGGTATACTCGGGGCCTCTTCGTGAATTTCAACGGATTTTTAACAATAGGAATGTTGCTCTATTTCAAGCATTTAACCTCACAATCCATAACTTCTATAGGTTCTTTGATGAAGTGCATTTTATCATCAATGTGGAGGTCATCCAAAGGAATAACAACAGTGTCATCAGCAAGACACTTTTTCAGATTCAAGACGTGAAATACGTTGTGTACACTACTAAGCTCAGCAGGTAGTTCTAATCGATATGCCACGTGACCAATTCTTTCAGTAATCTTGAAAGGTCCAACAAAATGCGGACTTAGTTTTCTTCATTTACTAAAATGAACGACGCTTTTCCAGGGGATACTTTCAACATGACTTTATCACCAACTTGGAATTCCAAAGGTTTCCGACGATTATTAGCATAGCTCTTCTGTCGGCTATGGGTAGTTTCTAATCATTTCTTAATCTGAACCATCTTTTCAGTAGTTTCGTGTATGATTTCAGGACCAGTTAACTGTCTGTCCACTAGTTCATCCCAACACAGTAGGGATCTACACTTTTGTCCGTATAAGGCCTCAAAAGGTGCAGCCTTAATAATTGCGTGGTAACTGTTGTTGTAAGAAAATTCAGCCAAACGCAAGTGTGTATCCCAACCTTTGCCGAAGTCGATAACACAAGCACGAAGCATATCTTCCAATGTTTCAATGGTTCGTTCACTTTTACCATCGGTTTGCGAATGATAAGCAGTACTCATGTCGAGTTGAGTTCCAAGAGCAGATTGTAAGGATTTCAAAAATCTAGAAGTGAATCGGCTGTTGCGAGCAGAAATGATAGAGATAGGTGAAATGTCCCGTTCATAATGATTATAAACGTTCCATATTAATTGATTTATTTGCGAGGTTTTGACCTCTATATGAGACATTTTTCAAAGACTGCATTCGTTTTTAAAACAAACCATAGCCTTTATTTTATCGACAAGGTTTAAAGGACACAACCTAGATTACGAAGATATGATAATCTGAAAATATCACACTTACACACTACCATTACATAATGGTTTACAATATTAATATGTTACAACAAAGTATGTTCTCGAATGCAGTTTTTAAACAATATTATACAAGCATGGACTCCAAATCTTGTCCTTAATTTAGTATGCAACAGCGGAAGCTCTTAACAATCACCTGAGAATAAACATGCTTAAAACGTCAACAAAAATGTTGGTGAGTTATAGATTTAACCTATATATTTATCAAATCATAATAATTGACTACAAGATTTTTATTTCCATTTTTCAATAACATGTAATCTGCATAAAAATCATTCATATGGTGAACACCTGGTAACCGACATTAACAAGATGCATATAGAATATCCCCCTCATTCCAGTACATCCTTCGGACATCATAAATTCAAAGTACTAAAGCATCCGCTACAACGGATGGGGTTTGTTGAGCCCAATAGATTTATCTTTAGGATTCGCGTCAATTAGTAGACTGGTTTACTAATTCTTAGGCTACCAAGCAAAAAGGGGCATATTCGGCTTCGATCATTCAACCATAGAAAGTAGTTTCACGTACTTTTGTCTATTTTGTAAAATATTTATAAATCTGCATGTATTCTCATCCCAAAAATATTAGATTTTAAAAGTGGGACTATAACTCACTTTTACAGATTTTTGCTTTGCCGAAAATAAGACTTGACCACTGAACGATTCACGAACCTATAACAAATATATACATATATATCAAAGTATGATCGAAAAATATTCACAACATTTTTATTGCATTTTAATGTGAATCATCACGTCTAATTAGAAACTCAGCATGACTTACTGTAATATAATCACGTTGATCAAGTGTCATTATATTATACTAACTCATGCATCAGTTCCCAACATTACTTCAATAACATTCGTATTTTAAGCTTGAAAGTTTACAGAATATAGAAACTAACAGTTTCTAGATGATGTAACACTGATAGCACGAAGAGATAAATGATTTCAGATAAGAATAGTTATGAAAATATCTTCAAAAATATGGAGGATATTTATAATGAAAGATACGATAATATCTTTGAATATCTAAGATTAGAGGATGATGGAGACTATTGTCCACAAGGGTTTCGAGTAAGGAGCAAGATATTCGCTAAAGACTTCAGCAGGCATTGAATCATTTGGATTCTTTGAAGTCAAACTTATTCTTTGTGTTTTGTCCACGGTTTCCTTCATAGTTTCGCATAATCCACTTTTCGGTACTAAATTTTCTATTAAATGTTTCCAATATAATGATACACAAAAAGCATGAGGAGGTATATAATTTCAGACGAGAATATTTATGAAAATATCCTCAGAAATATCGAAGATATTGATGATGATATTTTGGAATTTCTAAGTTCGATGGTTGATGGAGAAAGATTTTTCCGCAAGATTTTAACATGACTTCGGAGCAAGATATTCTCTAAAGATTTCAACGGATCCAGAATTACCTGAATCCTTTGAATATAGGGTTTGGTCCTTGCATTTGTCCTTGGTCTCCTTCATGGGTAGCTCAATCTGTTTTTCAATACCTAATTTTCTATCGAGCGTTCCTAACACTCCTTTCTTTATCATCAAACTTTTGGTCATTTAGACCATCTACCATTTTTCTGTTTCCTCTGCATTTAATGCTATGATATCTGAATTATCGGTTATTAATCCGAGGTGGTTTCAGGAAAATTGGGTTTTTAGATGATTAAACGCTGATGGTAATATGGTGGAATATGAAAGGTTCCCTGGTAACAATAAAAGAGCATACGTATATATCAATGTTATAATAAGGTTGTTTAGTACGAAAATTCGAAGTTGTCTTGCTGGAGCTGTGACAAAACTGGCTATCTCGAACAGCAGATGTAAAGTTATTTTCAGTAATAATAACGCTAAAGGAATTAGCACTGCTACGTGTTAAACGTTTACGCAGATTCTGAGTATTCTTTAGGTGCATAACTATATGCATCAATCTTTTCTCTCGTAAATGAAGTGCGGTTGGTTCATCCTCTCGATTGAGGTGTTTTCAAGAATTATGTTTGGTTTGAACGCAGAATATAATCGTGAAGATACAAATGATGTTTAAGACGAAATCAAGTGGCAACTTGAAGAATTGGTTAGTTTCATATGTTATAATCAATATTTTAATTCATTTTAATTGTCCAATTTATTAGTCCACAGTCGATAGTCCACAGTTGACAGTCCAATAAATTGTATATAGTTTAATATATAATATTCGAATTAATTAATATGTGTCGTGACCCGTATACGACTCAGACTCGATCACAACTCAAAGTATATATATTATTATAGAATCAACCTCAACCCTGTATAGAGAACTCGATCATTACTGCATATAGAGTGTCTATGGTGATTCTAAATAATATATATAGATGTGTCGATATGATATGTCAAAACTTTGTATACGTGTCGCGATATTTAAAGTGCGTAAAATAAATAACAGAAATTAAATGACAATAAAAAAAATTGCGAGAATATAAATTGCGATAAAATAAATTGCGATATTTAAATTGCGATAATTAAAATGTAATACGGAATTAACAGTTAGCTAGGAACAGTTAGCTAGGATTTTGGTAGCGTGGTTTCTTAATAAAATTTAATATTGTTAATTAGTCTGTTTCTAATCAATTTTTATTGTGTCCATTATTTCTTCATTATGCCACTTGTTGGATTCTGATAGGTCAAAATCCAAATATGAAATTGAATTTGAATGAAAATAGTTATTCTTTGGTGAATGGATACGTATAGCTGTCGTTGCAAGTAGGATAGTAAATGACTGTTGAATCAGATTTGAAGAATGTACAATGTAACTTATTAATATGAAATCTAAATATTCCTCGGGTATTACCTACCCATTAAAATATTTTCACCATTAACAGTTTGTACAAGAGAATTTTTAATTACAATCTTTATGAAAACATATATACATATATATTTTCTTCAGATGTATTCATGGATTTAATGAGTTAATATGATATTAAACTCATTTGCTTTTCGGTTGGAACTAGAATAAATAATCTCTAAAACTTTAGAGATTACATATTCGCCATGTCGAACGAAGATAAATGAGGTAGAACGATACGTAGAACGAAGATCATACTCAAGGTACATATGATGATATTGAAGCATGGATTGTTGATGGTACTGGTGCTATTATTGATTGTACTGTTGGTGCCGGTGATGTTGCTGAAGCTGGTACATTTTGCAGCATATTCTCCGAATTGATTATTCGAGCGCGAAGTTTGTTGACTTATTAATCCAGGATGATTGTCGGTCGGAACGAGCGGATGAATAAGGTTCAGAATTGTGGATAGAATATAATCTTGTCGAGTTACCCTAGAAATGAGACTGAAAATGGTGTCTCGAACAGGTTCGCCAGTAAACGCTTCAAGTTCATTGTCAAGAGGTGAATTCGGTTGGTGGAAGGGATTGCCTTCTGCGCGTTTCCATTAATTAAGTCGACTACGAACCCATCAGATGAATTGATAATGGCTGATCGGTTGATTCATGCCGATGACGCTGTTTTCGGAGCTTAGGTGAACATCTATGTCGGAATAGCTGTCGGAATAACTATCGGAATAGCTATCGAAATCTGAGGGACTCGAACTGGTTGCAGGATTCATGTCGTACGATCAGATGGAGGATTTTCGATAAGAAATAGATTATAGGATGTAGATTAGTACCCTGCAATACATAATTTACATATGCATATATAATACTAAAATCCCATAAGTTACGGAGGAATCTACGGAAGTTGTCAGGCAAGGTTACAGTAACAGATACGCTAAGATATAAAGTAGCAGATATGATAAAATATGAATTTTGTCTATACACTATTCATGCAGTCAATGCAGTAAAACGTGTCTAGACTAAGAATGATAAGCAAGTGATTCCCTAAGAATGATCAGCAGGAAATTTTTGACACGAAATGATAAACAAAACTTTTGACATGCAGACATGGTCGGAGTCCAGACTCACTAATGCATCCTAACGACTTATCAGTTAGACACACTAATGCAGACCTGGTTCGCTAAGACCACGGCTCTGATACCAACTGAAGCGACCTGTCCTAATCCATCCGGACGAAGTCTATATTGATTATAAACGATTCACAATAGTTGATTACATCGCGAGGTACTTGACCTCTATATGATACATTTTACAAACATTGCATTCATTTTTAAAAGACAAACTTTCATTACATCTAAAGTTGACAAGCATACAACCCATTTCATAATATATCAAACTATAATTGACTTAATATTAATCTTGATGAACTCAACGACTCGAATGCAACGTCTTTTGAAATATTTCATGAATGACTCCAAGTAATATCTTTAAAATGAGCAAATGCACAGCGGAAGATTTCTTTCGTACCTGAGAATAAACATGCTTTCAAGTGTCAACCAAAAGGTTAGTGAGTTCATTAGTTTATCATAAATAATCATTTCATAACTTTTAATAGACCACAAGATTTCATATTTCCATTTCTCATAAACATACGTCCCATACATAGAGACAAAATAATAATTCATATGGATCGAACACCTGGTAACCGACATTCACAATATGTATATAAGAATATCCCCATCATTCCGGGATCTTCCTTCGGACATGATATAAATTTCGAAGTACTAAAGCATCCGGTACTTTGGATGGGGCTTGTTAGGCCCGATAGATCTATCTTTAGAGTTCGCGTCAATTAGGGTGTCTGTTCCCTAATTCTTAGATTACCAGACTTAATAAAAAGGGGCATATTCGATTTCGATAATTCAACCATATAATGTAGTTTCGATCACTTGTGTCTATTTCGTAAAGCATTTATAAAACAGCGCATGTATTCTCAGTCCCAAAAATATATATAGCAAAAGCATTTAAAAAGGGAGCAAATGAAATTCACGCATATAAATATTGTAAAAACAGTTAATAAAGCATTTGCATGTATTCTCAGCCCAAAAACGTAAAGAGTAAAAAGGGCGAATGAAACTTACCATACTGTATTTTGTAGTAAAAATACATATGACTATGTTGAACAACTGAACAATGCAGGGTTGGCCTCGGATTCACGAACCTATATCATTCGTTTATATATTAAAACGTATACTAGAAATCACATAATTTTATTTATTAATATATATGTTATTTATGTAATTGTAGTTATAATATTCATACTAAATTTCAATTAACATTCTATATTTATATTATATCATAAATTATGTGTGATATATGTTTATTTTGTATATATACCAAAAATGATTATTGTAGTTATATCGGTATCTATATATATTTAGTATTATATAAAAAAAATACAAAATTTTGTGATATGTAGTTATATATATACTGATAATATGTTTTTCATATAGTTATATGGAATATTAATATATTTATAGTATATATATACTAAGTGTGTTTTTATGTACAAATATTTATTTGTCAACATGATAGTTTTGTTATTAAAGTCTTACTAGTGATAATAATAATAACTTTATTAATAATGAAAATATTAATAATAATAATGATATTGTTAATAAAAACCATTTGTATTAATACTAATACTAATAATCGAAAAATGATCCTAATACTAGTATTAATGGGAATGATAATAATAATCATACTCTTAATGATAATAGTAATTATGATTGTATTTATGATTATGATAATAATAAAAGGTAACTAATACATATTAGTAATACTTGGTAATAATATCAATAATTAGTAATACAATAATAATAATAACTTTAATAATAATAATAATAAAAATAATAAATATAGTGATTATGATACTTGTAAGGATAGTTATAATACTAATACTAATTATAATGCTAGTAATAACAATAATATTAATAATAACAATAATTATATCAATAATAATGATAATAACAATAATAATAATAATGATAATAATAATAAACTACCTTATAATCGAGTTCTAAAAATATTTGACTATTGCAGGGCTCGAACCCGAGACCTCTAGCTCACTCAACGAAGACTCAAACCAGCTGCACCATTCAGTTTTTCTGATTATAAACCGAATCCAGTTTTACTTAACCCCTTTATTAATGTTCATCATCTTCTTCAAGTAAATCAAACCAAACTCGAATTAAATTCTCAATCACGAGTTACAGAATTGATACAAACATAAAATTCAATAAATAAACACTCGTTTGCGACTGATTGGTTTAAAAAAAAAAGGAAGAACTCCTGCTGACCGTCGCTAGTTAGAAGAGAAAAAAAAATTAAATTCGATTTGTGGTACTTTTTAGCCAAAATTTACAACATGAATTCGTTTACTAAACATATATAGAAACTTTTGGAATCAATAATTTAACTTAAAACCTCAAAACAAACTTGGATTTCACCAAGAACAATTTCGTTGACTTTTACAATATAAAACTTTGACTTAGAAATTCTTGCTCGATATCAAGAATTGGAATTTGAAACTTCACAGATAGATTAGATGAAAGATTCCTAACACTTCTACATTTACACATTTTGAAAATTGGTTCGAATTAGATATATGACCAAAAAGTGAAAATACAGAGAATAAAAATCATTATTTTCTGTTTAAAAAATGAAATGCTGCGATAATTGGATGTGTATTAATAAAAGAACGAATTTTGATACTTATAATTGAATCCTAATTTGTCTGCACTGAGATTGGATTGAGACAGGTAACAGAAATGGAGACAGGATCGTACGAGCAAGGAGAAAAAAAATAACAAGGAAATAAATAAATAAAATAAAAAAAAACTTGATCATGACTGCTACTGATTCTACTATATGTGATTGATAAAAAAATTATTGGTTTTATCTAGTTTAATACCATTAGTTTTATAAATATAAATATGTTAGAGATCAAATATTGTAAATGTTTTTATTAATAAAATATACTAATATTAATAGAGATAAATAACATTGATAATAATATCAAAATAATATTAATAATAGATGTATTGATAATATAATTATAATTAAACTTATAGTTACATTTAATCTTTTTAACCTTGATATTAATTTTAATAATAAGACTAATAATATAGATAAAATTAATATCATAATATAACAAGTACGAATAATGATAATTTTAGTAATAATAATAATAATAAATAATAATAATACTAATATTAATTATAATAACTAACATTCTAACTTTTCTACTTGTTTTAATGTTATTAACAATAATTACAATAATAAATTAAATGTATCGAATTTCGATATTACAATATTAATAATACTAATGTTAATAATGATAATGAATGTAATAATAGTATAATAACCATACTTAACTTGTAATTACATTTAATATATTAATATTACTATTTATTAATTATGTAATATTTAATAGTTATATCATATGTTACATGATAACATTTATTTAATTATGATCTAATAATTATTGATAGTCATCATATTTAGATAATAATATCATATATATATATATATATATATATATATATATATATATATATATATATATATATATATATATATATATATATATATATATATATATATATATCCTTTTAATAGTAACATAAGTATTCTAATTATTATTTTACATTCTTTAATTCTAATTGACTAAAGGTGTTTTATTAATTTAAAATGTTATATATATATATATATACATATATATATATATATATATATACACTCATTTTTATAGTTATAAAAATATATACATATATATTTATATAATTGTTTTCACATAATTGTTCGTGAATCGTCGGGAGTAGTCAAAGGTCAAATGTATGCATGAACACAGTTTAAAGTTTTTGAGACTCAACATTACAGACTTTGCTTATCGTATCGAAATCATAATTAGATTAGGTTTAAATTTGGTCAGAAATTCCCGGGTCATCACAGCTTAACATGTTGGAAATATTTAATCATGTAAATATAGTTTTCATTTAATATATGTAAACATGTAAAAGTTTGGGTCACTATAGTACCTACCCGTTAAATAAATTTTGTCCCGAAATTTTAAGCAGTTGAAGGTGTTGACGTATCTTCAGGAAATAAGTGTGGGTATTTCAGCTTCATCTGATCTTCATGCTCCCAGGTGAACTCGGGTCCTCTACGAGCATTCCATCGAACCTTAACAATCGGTATTTTATTTTGCTTAAGTCTTTTAACCTCACGATCCATTATTTCGACGGGTTCTTCGATGAATTGAAGTTTTCATTGATTTGGATTTCGTCTAACAGAATAGTGAGATCTTCTTTTGCAAAACATTTATTCAGATTCGAGACATGAAAGGTATTATGTACCCCGGTGAGTTGTTGCGGTAAGTCAAGTCAGTAAGCTATTGGTCCGACACGATATATAATTTTTGTGACGACTCGGGAATTTCCGACCAAATTTAAACTTAATCTTTATATAGTTTCAACACGATAAGCGAAGTCCGTAATATTGGGTCTTAAGATTTCGGAATAGTATACATGAATGCAATTGTCCTTTAACTATTCCCGACGATTCATGAGCAATTGTGTGTAAATATATGTATATATATATGTCATACAATTATTAAATATTATATAATTAGAAACAGGTAATATTAAAGTAATAAATTACAAATTAAACTATAGCTGTTATATTAATGTAATTACTTCCATTGTTATTATTAATATTAATATCATTATTATTAATATTATTATACATATAAAGTTTGATACATCTAAATTACTAATATAATTGTTATCATCATTAAGATCAGTATTATTATATATAGTAAAGTAATAAAATTTATGATCTTAGTTATTATTAAGATGCTTATTATTTTTATTTTTATAATTACCATTATCATTAAAATTATTACTATTATTATGAATATTATTAGAAAAATAATAAAATTTATTATTTGTATCATTTATATTATTACTATTATTTTAAATTGTAATATCTTTATTATTAGTATTACTAGTTTTGTTATTAAAAATTAATATTAATGATTAATAGTAATATTCCAAAAAAAAAAAACAATACCGGTGGCTGGACTGTTTGCTTTTTGAATTCTTTCACCACATTTACTATACTAAATTTGTGATTGAGAATTAGTATTATATTATATATTATATTATATATTATATTATATATTATAATTATTATTATATTATTAATTATTATTAAGTAATATATATACATATGATTACACTGAATCATAGATAGACAGTTAACAAACATCGATTATTTAACTTTCTTTTTCCTTTCATTAGTCAAACACAGGCACCTAACATTCCTTCACTATTGCAAATTGATAATCACTTGATTACTGTGTTTGAGATTGAATTCTTATCCCACTAGTTTATATATATATATATATATATATATATATATATATATATATATATATATATATATATATATATATATATATATATATATATTATATATACACCATACTACAAATTAAAAACCACACTTGCATATCATGTTTCTGTTTCACGATCAAGCACCAACAATCACGGCTAATCACCCACAGTATCCATCCACATCTATTTAATATTTAAATTCTATATATATACATCTACACATATGCATATTGAAATGCATATTGAAGACTTACACTAAACATAAACCCACTTCACAACCATCTTCCACAACCTCCAAATCGCCACCGTCTACTATATATTCTGTTTTCTATATATGATCCAATCACCATCGAGCCTTAACCGAAACCCAAACCACCATTTATTTCTTTCTCTTTTCTCTCTTCGTAAATCAGCAACAAGACCATCGTCACTTCCCTAATTGCTTCTGTTTTGTTTTATTTTTTTTTGTTATAATCGAACACCTCAAAAACCTTCACCATTAAATCTCATTGAAAAACTACTGCAATATTTTTTTCTATTTTTATGAAACTGAGAACGAAGGAAAGAGGAGGATGTCAAGTAATTTAAGGTGATGAAATATACTCACAGCCTAAAAGCTAAAAAGGTTTGTCAACTTGGATAAAATAAACACTACTTTACAGCACCGTATTAAATTTCTACATGTGGGACAAGTTGCAGCTAAATGGTCGACCAATTTAAGTAGCAAGTTGGAATTGTTTTTAGGAATGGGATGTATATTTTGGTTCATGCAGACTAATGGGATATTAAAGTGTACAGCGACCCAAAAGCATGCATGCATATTCGATTTTATTATTTTTTTATGGCCATCGGGTGACATGATGATGACATCGATGAGAAGATGATGATAAGAAAAAGAAAACGTATTGTTACAGTTTTGGTTTGTTGGGACACCGCAATTCATTTTTTTTATTGGGCCGAGGGTTATATTTTTGGGCCGAGATTTATTATTATTTTTTTTGTTGGGCTTTGAAGTTTGGAAATGATTATGATTAGGATTAATTTAGGATCATGATTAAATTAATGATAGATGATTTTAGGATGATGATTATCAAGGTTCACGATGATGATGATTGATGATTTTAGAAAGAATGATGATATACGAATGATGTTGTTATAATGATGATAATGATTAGGAACGATAATATTAATTCTGTAAAGATGTATGTGTGTGATGATCACGGGTATTATGATGATAAAGGTATGTGTATGACATGATGATCGATGGTGTAATGAAATTAAGATGATGATGTCAAATGGACAGTATTAATAATGATCATTGGTAAAGGGAGAAGATAATCGATGATGAAGGAGATGATGACAACGATGCGGTTAATTGAAAATGATGATGATCATGGTATTGATGAGGATGGTGATGTTAGATAATGGGAAGATGAAAAACAGTTTAATGTATGTTAAATATTTTAAAGTGCGAGAGATTAGATAAATGTAACAAGTGGAGCAAAGGTTAACACCGTGGTTGTGAACCGAGAGGTTGCGGGTTCGAACCCGCACTGTGGCATTTTTTTAGAAACTCACTCCTTAAGGTAGTAATTACATTATTATTATTATTACTATCATTAATTATTATAATTGTTATCATTAATTATTATTGTTATTATGTTATTACTAATACCAAAAATATAATTATTGTTATCATTAATACAATTAATATTATTAATATTAGTATTATCAATATTATTATTAGTATTATTATCATTATTTTAGTATTATCATAATTATTATTTTAACAAATAAAAGATATTTATATAAAAATATAATTATTACATATATATATAATAAGTATATCTAATTTACTATTTTAATATAAAGGAAACATATATAGTTATATATAACATTGAAATAACAAATACATTATAATAAGTGATATATTATATAATTAATATATATATAAATTGGTTTGATTATTATTACATGATAAATATATGTGTTAATATATATACTTGATATAGGTTCGTGAATTCGAGGCCAACACTACACTTGTTTAATGTCGTCATATGTATTTTTACTACAAAATACATTATGGTGAGTTTCATTTTCCCTTTTTACTCTTTACATTTTTGGGCTAAGAATAAATGCAAATGCTTTATTAATTGTTTTACAAAATTTATATGTGTGAGTTTCATTAATCTCTATTTAAATGCTTTCGCAATATATATTTTGGGACTGAGAATACATGCGCTACTTTTATAACTGTTTTACGAAATAGACACAAGTACTTAAAACTACATTCTATGGCTGGATTATTAAACCGAATATGCCCCTTGTTATTAAGTCTGGTAATCTAAGAATTAGGGAACAGACACCCTAATTGACGCGAACTCTAAAGATAGATCTATCGGGCCCAACAAGCCCCATCCAAAGTACCGGATGCTTTAGTACTTCGAAATTTATATCATGTCCGAAGGAGGATCCCGGAATGATGGGGATATTCTAAAATGCATATTGTGAATGTCGGTTACCAGGTGTTCAAATCCATATGAATGATTTTTGTCTCTATGTATGGGACGTATGTTTATGAGAAATGGGAATATGAAATCTTGTGGTCTATTAAAATTATGAAATGATTATTTATGTTAAACTAATGAACTCACCAACCTTTTAGTTGACACTTTAAAGCATGTTTATTCTCAGGTACGAAAGAAATCTTCCGCTGGGCATTTGCTCATATTAGAGATATTACTTAGAGTCATTCATGACATATTTCAAAAGACGTTGCATTTGAGTCGTTGAGTTCATCAAGATTATTATTAAGTTAATTATAGTAAGATATATTACGAAATGGTATGCATGTTGTCAACTTCCGATGTAATGAAAGATTGTCTTTTCAAAAACGAATGCAATGTTTGTAAAATGTATCATATAGAGGTCAAGTACCTCGCGATGTAATCAACTGTTGTGAATCGTATATAATCGAAATGGACTTCGTCCGGATGGATTTGGATGGGTCTTCACAGTTGGTATCAGAGCGGTGGTCTTAGCGAACCAGGTCTGCATTAGTGTGTATAACTGATAAGTCGTTAGGATGCATTAGTGAGTCTGGACTTCGACCGTGTCTGCATGTCAAAAGTTTCGCTTATCATTTCGTCTCGAAAATTATTTATTTATCATCCTTAAAGTCTAGACACGTCTTACTGCCACTATTGCATCGACAGTGTATAGATAAATTCATATCTTAGCATATCTGTTGTTGTTACTTTGTCTGACAGCTTCCGTAGATTCCTCCGTAACTTATGGGATTTTAGTATTATATATGCATGTGTAAATTATGTATTGCAAGGTACTAATCTACATTATATAATCTATTTCTTATCGAAAATTCTTCATCTGATTGTACGGGATGAATCCTTCAACCAGTTCGAGTCCCTCGAATTCCGATAGCTATTCCGATAGTTATTCCGACAGCTATTCCGACGTGGAGGTTCACCTAATCTCTGAAAGCAGCGTCACCAGAATGAATCAACTAACCAACCATCCCCAATTCATATGATGAATTCGTAGTCAACTTAATTAATAGAGATGAGAAGAATCCAATCCTTTCCATCAACCAAATTCACCTCTTAGTGAAGAACCTGAAGCACTTACCGACGAACCACACTGAAACACCATTTTCACCCTCATTTCCCGAATGTCTCACCATGATTATATTCTATCTAAAATTCTAAACTTTATTCATCCATTTGTTCCGACTGACAATCATCCCGGAGTAATACAAGAAGTCGGCGAACTTCGCGCCCGAGTTATAGTCTTGAAAAAAAAAATTATGGTGCAAAATTTACCAGCTTCAGCAACAGCACTAGCACCAACAGTACCAACAACAACCCAAGTTTCAACATCACACGCCCCAACATCTCATTATGTACTCCGAGCATAATCATCATTCTACGTATCATTTTACATCATTTATTTTCGTTCGACATGGCGATTATGAAATCTCTAATGTTTTAGAGATTATATATTCTAGTTCTAACGGTAAACCAAATGAGTTTAATATCATATTAACTCAATGAATCCATGATTACATCCGAAGAAAAGATATATGTATATATGTTTTCATAAAGATTGTAATTAAAAATTCTTTCGTACAAAGTGTTAAACGTGAAAATACTTTAACGGGTAGGTAATACCCAAGGAATATTCAGATTTCACATTAATAAATTACACTGTACATTCTTCGATGCTGATTCAACAGTCGTTTACTATCCTATTTACATCCACCAATATGTGTATCCGTTCACCGCAGAATAACCATTTTTATTCAAATTCATATTTGGATTTTGATTTATCATAATCCAAATCCAACAAGTGGCATAATGAAGAAAACATTGGACAAAATAAAATTTGTTAGAAACAAACAAATTAACTATGAGAAATTTTGTTAAGAATCCACGCTAACTGTTTCCAGCTAACTGTTCCTAGTTAACTGATTACATTTTATTAATCACAGTTTATTTATGGCAATTTAATTATCGCAATTTTATTTATCGTCATTTAATTTTTGTTATTTACTTTACGCACTTTATTTATCGTCATTTAAATTCTGTTATTTATTTTACGCACTTTAAATGTCGGGACACGTATACAAGGTTTTGACGTATCATATCGACCCATCTATATATATTATTTGGAATAACCATAGACACTCTATATGCAGTAATGCGGGAGTTAGCTATACAGGGTTGAGGTTGATTCTACAATAATATATATAGTTTGAGTTGTGATCGAGTCTGAGACATGTACACGGGTCACGATACGTATTAATTAATTCGAATATTATATAGTAAACTATATATGAATTATTATTGGTACACTGCTAACTGTGGACTATCAACTGAGGACTATCAACATTGGACAATTAAAGTGAATTAAAATATTGACTATAACATATGAAACTAAACAATTCTTCAAGTTGCCACTTGATTTCATCTTCAACCTCATTTGTATTTTGATGATTACAATCTGCATTTAAACCTTTCATGATTCTTGAAAACACCTCAATCGAGAGGATGAACTAACCGAACTTCATCTACGGAAGGAAAATATAGTTATGCACCTGAGAAACTCTTGACAATTGAGTAAAAGTAGGGGTGGTCAGTATTTAGTTTGAAACCGTGGAACCCGAAAACCAAACCGAAACCAAACCGGAAAAAAACCAAACCGAATTTGATAAACGGTTTTCGGATTGCATCAAACCGAAACCGAATTTGAATTCGGTTTTCGGTTCGGTTTTCGGTTTTGAAAATTCTGAATTCGGTTTAACCGAAAACCGATTTCAAAACCGAATTCAAAATTTTTATATATTTAATTTGTATATTTATGTTTTAGTGTCATTATAATTTGCGATTCAATCAATAAAATATATTCTCACCCATATGAAGATTTAGTAGCTCACATTATAATTATGTTACTTCAATTATTATGTTCTTCTTCTTAATAACAGAAACAGTAAACGTCATAATTAAGCTATAAATATTAATAAATCATCGAATTCTTGATAATTTAATAATACGTCATTGTTTTAGGATATAAATAACTAAGACATCAGTAACGCCACAATTAAACTACCAACGTTCTCAGTTTTTTCATAATATTCGGTTTTAACCGAAAACCGAACCGAATCCGAATTTGAATTCGGTTTTCGGTTTGGTTCGATTTTAACTTTGAATTCGGTTTTCGGTTCGGTTTTCGGTTTTGCCTAAAAAAATTTCAAAACCGAATACACTGAACCGAATAAACCGAACCGATGAACACCCCTAAGTAAAAGTTTAACACGTAGCCGCATCAGATCCTTTGGCATTTATTAGCAAAAATAACTTTGCGATCCCTCTTCAAAGTAGCCAATTTTGTCACAGCTCCAACAAGTCAACTTCGACTTGTCATTCGAAGTAGCCTTACTATAATCCTAATATATACGATTACCCTTTTGATACCTGAGAATTCTTTTATATTCCACCATATTACCAACAGACGTACCAGCAACCTTGTTGCTTCTTGGCATAAATCTCTCTGTCAAATCATTATATTTATTCATTGAAACTCTATCATATAATCATCCGCATCTTGTAACAAGAACTGCCATACCAATTACCGAAAATCAGCAATCAGTACTTTGAAAACTCACAGCATATCTACATCAACAGTTATATGTATGACATTTATCTCTAAGAATTATTATCTCTCATTTCGAAATTCTGAAAAGCACTCGGTCAGAAATCAATACTCTGAATGTTGAAAAAGCTGAATGAAGCAGCAGAAACCATAGACAACTGTAAACGACCTTAATCATCGGAAGTTGGATGATAAAGAATACTATGTTGGAAAAGCTCAGAAAAATTGGAACTGGAAAACGGATTGAGCTAACCACGAAGGAGACCAAGGACAAATATAAGGACCATACCATATATTCAAAGAATTCAGGTAATTCTGGATCCGATGAAACCTTCAACAAATATCTTGCTCCGTAATCATGTTAAAAATCTTGCGGAAAAATCTTTCTTCATCAACCATCGAACTTAGAAATTCCAAAATATCATCATCAATATCTTCGATATTTCTGAGGATATTTTCATAAATATTCTCGTCCGAAATTATATACTTCTTCGTGCTTCCTGTGTATCATTATATTGGAAACATTCAAGAGAAAATTTAGTACCGAAAAGCAGATTATGCGAAACTATGAAGAAAGCCGTGGACAAATCACAAAGAATAAGTTTGACTTCAAAGAATCCAAATGATTTAATGTCTGCTAAAGTCTTTAGTGAATATCTTGCTCCTTACTCTAAACCCTTGCAGACAATAGTTTCTGTCGTCCTCTGATCTTAGATATTCTGAGAAATTATCGTATCTTTCATTATAAATATCCTCCATATTTCTGAAGATATTTTTTATAACTATTCTTATCTGAAATCATTAATCTCTTCGTGCTATCAGTATTACATCATATAGAAACTGTTAGTTTCTATATTCTGTAAACTTTCGAGCTTAAAATATGAATGTTATTGAAGTAATGTTGAGAACTGATGCATGAGTTAGTATAATATAATGACACTTGATCAACGTGATTATATTACAGTAAGTCATGCTGAGTTTCTAATGGAATGTGATGATTCACAGATCATAACGTCATCATGTCCCATGTTACAAAACTCTCTCATTCTGCTTAACTTCTGAACATATCAAGAAAATATATTCTTGATAGTTCTATTCTTAGAGGTTCGGGTAATTTGAAAAATCAAATCGTGCGATTACGTTCTTTCTTGTTTAGAACATTAAATTTATTCGAAACTCCACATTTAGGAATTCTGGATCATTATTCACTAGATTTAAGGTCGAGAAGAGAAAACAAAAGAATGAATATCTGAAATAAATGAGAGTACAAAGCACAGTAAATTGGAGAGAGTATTAACTGTGGATGTCAATAATTACAGAAGGACGGAAGCAGAGACATCGAAATAGAAAAGAAGATATAAAACCCAACAACAACTCAAAAGTTATAAACTGTGGATATTAATATGAATAGTAATATAAAGGCACAGTATAATTAAGAATAATATCATCCCAAGATAATAGTAGAAGTAAACAGATTTTTCTGGTGGAAGATTGAGAAAAAGGATGATAGAAATGATAATTAGGAAAATTTTAGGGATTAGAACTGGATTAAGTATTTTCACAATCTTGTGGATGTAAGAACCATGAAAGAAAGTATAGGAATGGTGAAAATTATGGAACGGGAAGAGTTTAATTTATAATGGAAATATTAGACGGAGAAATCGAGGCAAATCACCGTATTTATTTATAGAGATCCTAATTTCTTTAAATCCTGAAGAATCAAATCTTTTGGATTTCGAAGATTTTCTTTAAATCCCTTAAATTCCGGAATTCAACCATGACTAGTTAAAAGTATTGATGAAACATGTCTTTCTCATTTCACTATTTAGTGATAGCTTCATTCGTACTCTTCGAATAATCGAATTATTTCATCCTTAGTACTCAATGGTAATAAAACTCTAATTATCAGCTTATATGAGTCATGAAAACATACTTATTATTATTCATGACCATCCCACTCAAATTTCGGGACGAAATTTCTTTAACGGGTAGGTACTGTGACGACCCCGGAATTTCCGACCAAATTTAAACTTAATCTTTATATAGTTTCAATACGATAAGCGAAGTCCGTAATATTGGGTCTTAAGATTTCGGAACAGTATACATGAATGCAATTGTCCTTTAACTATTCCCAACGATTCACGAGCAATTGTGTGTAAATATTTGTATATATATATTTCATACAATTATTAAATATTATATAATTAGAAACATGTAATATTAAAGTAATAAATTACAAATTAAACTATAGCTGTTATATTAATGTAATTACTTCCATTGTTATTATTAATATTAATATCATTATTATTAATATTATTATACATATAAAGTTTGATACATCTAAATTACTAATATAATTGGTATCATCATTAAGATCAGTATTATTATATATACTAAAGTAATAAAATTTATGATCTTAGTTATTATTAAGATGTTTATTATTTTTATTTTTATAATTACCATTATCATTAAATTTATTACTATTATTAGAAAAATAATAAAATTTATTATTTGTATCATTTATATTATTACTATTATTTTAAATTGTATTATCTTTATTATTAGTATTACTAGTTTTGTTATTAAAAATTAATATTAATGATTAATAGTAATATTCCAAAAAAAAAATTACCGGTGGCTGGACTGTTTGCTTTTTGAATTCTTTCACCACATTTACTATACTAAATTTGTGATTGAAAATTAGTATTATATTATATATTATAATTATTATTATATTATTAATTATTATTAAGTAATATATATACATATGATTACACTGAATCATAGATAGACATTTAACAAACATTGATTATTTAACTTTCTTTTTCCTTTCATTAGTCAAACACAGGCACCTAACATTCCTTCACTATTGCAAATTGATAATCACTTGATTACTGTGTTTGAGATTGAATTCTTATCCCACTAGTTTATTTATATATATATATATATATATATATATATATATATATATATATATACACCATACTACAAATTAAAAACCACACTTGCATATCATGTTTCTGTTTCACGATCAAGCACCAACAATCACGGCTAATCACCCACAGTATCCATCCACATCTATTTAATATTTAAATTCTATATATATACATCTACACATATGCATATTGAAATGCATATTGAAGACTTACACTAAACATAAACCCACTTCACTACCATCTTCCACAACCTCCAAATCGCCACCGTCTACTATATATTCTATTTTCTATATATGATCCAATCACCATCGAGCCTTAACCGAAACCCAAACCACCATTTATTTCTTTCTCTTTTCTCTCTTCGTAAATCAGCACCAAGACCATCGTCACGTCCCTAATTGCTTCTGTTTCGTTTTATTTTTTTCTATTATAATCGAACACCTCAAAAACCTTCACCATTAAATCTCATTGAAAAACTACTGCAATATTTTTTTTCTATTTTTACGAAACTAAGAACGAAGGAAAGAGGAGGATGTCGAGTAATTTAAGGTGATGAAATATACTCAAAGCCTAAAAGCTAAAAAGGTTTGTCAACTTGGATAAAATAAACACTACTTTATAGCACCGTATTAAATTTCTACATGTGGGACAAGTTGCAGCTAAATGGTCGACCAATTTAAGTAGCAAGTTGGAATTGTTTCTAGGAATGGGCTGTATCTTTTGGTACATGTAGACTAGTGGGATATTAAAGTGTACAGCGGCCCAAAAGCATGCATGTATTGTTACAGTTTTGGTTTGTTGGGCCACCGCAATTCATTTTTTTTATTGGGCCGAAGGTTATATTTTTGGGCCGAGATTTATTATTTTTTTTTTTGTTGGGCTTTGAAGTTTGGAAATGATTATGATTAGGATTAATTTAGGATCATGATTAAATTAATGATAGATGATTTTAGGATGATGATTATCAAGGTTCACGATGATGATGATTGATGATTTTAGAAAGAATGATGATATACAAATGATGTTGTTATAATGATGATAATGATTAGGAACTATAATATTGATTCTGTAAAGATGTATGTGTGTGATGATCACGGGTATTATGATGATAAAGGTATGTGTATGACATGATGATCGATGGTGTAATGAAATTAAGATGATGATGTCGAATGGACAGTTTTAATAATGATCATTGGTAAAGGGAGAAGATAATCGATGATGAAGGAGATGATGACAACGATGCGGTTAATTGAAAATCATGATGATCATGGTATTGATGAGGATGGTGATGTTAGATAATGGGAAGATGAAAAACAGTTTAATGTATGTTAAATATTTTAAAGTGCGAGAGATTAGATAAATGTAACAAGTGGAGCAACGGTTAACACCGTGGTTGTGAACCGAGAGGTTGCGGGTTCGAACCCGCACTGAGGCATTTTTTTAGAAACTCACTCCTTAAGGTAGTAATTACATTATTATTATTATTACTATTATCATTATTATTATAATTTTTATCATTAATTATTATAATTGTTATCATTAATTATTATTGTAATTATGTTATTACTAATACTAAAAATATAATTATTGTTATCATTAATACAATTAATATTATTAATATTAGTATTATCAATATCATTATTAGTATTATTATCATTATTTTAGTATTATCATAATTATTATTTTAACAAATAAAAGATATTTATATAAAAATATAATTATTACATATATATATAATAAGTATATCTAATTTACTATTTTAATATAAAGGAAACATATATAGTTATATATAACATTGAAATAACAAATACATTATAATAAGTGATATATTATATAATTAATATATATTAATTGGTTTGATTATTATTACATGATAAATATATGTGTTAATATATATACTTGATATAGGTTCGTGAATTCGAGGCCAACACTGTGACAACCCGGAAATTTCCAACCAAATTTAAACTTTAATCTTTATATGTTTCTGACACGATAAGCAATATTTGTTAAGTTAAATTGCAAGAATTTTAAACTATGTTCATACATTCATTCAACCTCGACCAAGTTCTAACGATTCACGAACCATTAAACGAATATGATTATATATGTATATATGTATATGTGTATATATATTATAACTTGAAACGTAAACAAAATATTAGATTAAATACTTTATATGATTGTATCTGTTTCAAAATGTTTATCAATGGAATTAGAAAATAAGATCAAATGATTGAATTATCAGATATATTGAATTATGATTACAAGTCTCTGTTGAAAGGCCCACGTTGATTTGAGAAATCTTTCCATTTTAACAATATTCGGAAAATGGTAAAGTGATTTATAAATAAGAACAAATTATCAATCATTGAGAACTAGACAAAGGATAGTGGAAGATTGAATCTCATAAAGACTCGATTGATCTATTTAGTTTCAAACGTACAAAAACGTTTTTAGTTTAAAAAGAACTTTATTATTAAAACGTATATAACTTTTATAAATATCTAGAACCACTTTTGACAACTCATTACTTAACTAGTATGATAAAGATAAAGATAACGATATTTATATTTTATTTTATTAAATATATATAACGATTTAAATTAATATTATATATATTTATACGCGTATTATACGTACATAGTTTTATACTTTTACTATACTTAAACTTTACCTTTACTTTATTTTTACTTTACTTTAACTTTAATAATTCACTTTAATAATTCATACTTTAATAATTCACTTTAATAATTCATACTTTAATAATTCACTTTAATAATTCATACTTTAATAATTCACTTTAATAATTCATACTTTAATAATTCACTTTAATAATTCATACTTTAATAATTCACTTTAATAATTCATACTTTAATAATTCACTTTAATAATTCAAAAATCTATTATAAATAGAATTCAATAGGTTTTATTATTTCATAGAAACTTGAAAATATTTTTCTCTAAACTCTCTCAATCGATTTACATATATATTTACTCCGTATTATTTCAAGATATTATTAGTATACATAAAATATTACGACGGAGTGCTGTCCGAGTGATTTCGAAATTGTTTTTCGAGTAGGATAGGATTAAGGAAATTATGGGTTATAGCTATGAAGGTGATTGAGTATGGTTCATGGGTATGCTCGTGAGGTCAATATAGTGTTTATCATTTCCGTTGCGTCTACGTACCTTTCCTGCAATATTGAATCTCAATATTGATACGTGAGTACTCATAATTTAACTTTTACATACTAATAGTGTATCCCCGACTAGTACTCGAGTATTTAGGATTATGCATGTTTGTACTTTTGATATTGCCCTTAGATAGGTTAGGTTGAATATTGAATTAGTTACACTTGCGGTTGAGATAAGGTATAAGATATGCATGTCCTTGGAAAGCTAGCTAAAAATTAAGAACTTTTTCTTTAGATATCGAATGGTTTCGATGAACGGATTAGAAGTTATAATCAATTGAATTTTTGATATTTTTATTAAAATTGATTATTATTATCATCGTTTTTATCGTCGTTCTAGTTTTATCTTATTATTATCATTATTATTATCTTTATCAATAAAAGGGATTTATCATTAAAAATTGTTATTTTTTTATTATTACTATCATTATTATCGTTAAAGTTATAATTAGTATTATTATTATTATCCAATTATTATTATTATTATTATTATTATTATTATTATTATTATTATTATTATTATTATTATTATTATTATTATTATTATTAGTATTATTATTATTATCATTATTAATATATATATCATTATTTAAAAATGGTTATTGTTATTGTTATTATTATTATTACTATATTATCATTAAGATAATTATTAGTATTATCGTTAATAATGTTATAGTAACTATCATTATTAATATTAGTTAATTAAAACAAATATTTGTAACACCTAATTATTTTGATTACTATTATTATCATTATTATGAACACGATATAAAAGACGATTAAAAGCTATTAAACGAAACGATTAGGAAATAATGAGTAAGAGTATCATGATGAAATTAAAATATTATAAGATATTGATTTAGATAAAATTATCGTTCTTATTATTTTTATCATTACTATTATTATTAAAAGTATCGTTAGTATTAAAACTATCATTTTAACAAAAATTATCATTTTAATAGAAATGTCATTGTTACTATAAAATATTATTATTATTATTATTATTATTTTAAATAGAATTAATATTTTAAAGATAATATTAAAAATTATCGTAAATATTAAAGTTATCATAATTAGAATTATCGTTTTATCATAATGTCATCTTAGTAATTATAAATATTGATATTTTTATAATAATAATTATTATTACAAAATAATACAACTTTTACTTACTATCATTATAGATATTATTTTATCAAATAAATATGTGATACAAACATATTTTACTACGTGTAATAATTTACTTTAATAATACCTATCATATTATCTTTATGATATTAAATGAACCCTATAAATTTTATTACTTAATATATATAAAAGTATATTTTATTACATAAATTTAATATAAAATTTTATTTATTAATAAATAAATTATATTATTACTCTAATAAATCTTTTAAAAATATTTAAAAATATAAAACGACGATATTTAAACTATATATTAATCATGTATAGATTGTTTGGAAATTATTTTGAGTCAAATTTACTTTTGTTGACTTTTGCATATTAGTCTCGAGCATTAGGATTGTGGTACACTATGACTTGACCTAATTTGTTAGACAAATATTGACCAACACATAATTATATATAATTAATTTAGGTTCGTGAATCCGAGGCCAACCTTGCACTTGTTCAATGACGTTATATGTATTTTTACTACGAAATACAGTATGGTGAGTTTCATTTGCCTTTTTACCCTTTATATTTTTGGGCTGAGAATACATGCGCAATTTTTATAAATGTTTTACGAAATAGACACAAGTAATCGAAACTACATTATATGGTTGAATTATCGAAATCGAATATGCCCTTTTTATTAAGTCTGGTAATCTAAGAATTAGGGAACAGACACCCTAATTGACGCGAATCCTAAAGATAGATCTATTGGGCCTAACAAACCCCATCCAAAGTACCGGATACTTTAGTACTTCGAAATTTATATCATGTCCGAAGGAGGATCCCGGAATGATAGGGGATATTCTTATATGTATCTAGTTAATGTCGGTTACCAGGTGTTCACCATATGAATGATTATTTTTGTCTCTATGCATGGGACGTATATTTATGAGAACTGGAAATGAAATTCTTGTGGTCTATTAAAATGATGGAAATAAATGATTATGATAAACTAATGAACTCACCAACCTTTTGGTTGACACTTTAAAGCATGTTTATTCTCAGGTGTTAAAGAAATCTTCCGCTATGCATTTGCTCATTTTAAAGATATTACTTGGAGTCTTTCATAGCATATTTCGAAGAACGTTGCATTCGAGTCATTGAGTTCATCAAAGATTATTATTAAATCAATTTATAGTTGGATAGTGGATATTATGAAATGGTATGCATGCCTGTCAATTTTCAATGTAAAGAAAGTTTGTCTTTTAAAAACGAATGCAATGTTTGTAAAATGTATCATATAGAGGTCAAATACCTCGCAATGTAATCAACTATTGTGAATCGTTTATAATGTATATGAACGGGTCCTTTCAGTTGGTATCAGAGCGGTGGTCTTAGCGAACCATGTCTGCATTAGTGTGTCTAACTGATAAGTCGGTAGGATGCATTAGTGAGTCTGGACTTCGACCGTGTCTGCATGTCAAAAGTTTTGCTTATCATTTGTAGTCGGAAATCATCTGCTTATCATTCTTAGGAAATTACCTGCTTATCATTACTAGTCTAGACACGTCTTGCTACATTAATTGCATGAGTAGTGTATAGACAAAATTCATATCTTAGCGTATCTGCTAAATCATATCTTATCGTATCTGTTACTTTAAACTTTACCTGACATATCCCGCAAATTCCTCCGTAATCTACGAAATCTTTTGTTCTATATCTATGGATATTCTATGTAATTAGAATACCATCCGATAATCGAAAATCATTTCATATCGAAAAATCCTTATTCAATCGTACGAAATGGAATTCATCATTAATTCAAGTTCCTCGGATTCCGAAATGGAATCCCACTCCAGCTCTGAAAGCAGTGTGACCGGAATGGATCAACCAATCAGCCATCATCTATTCTGGATGAATTGGGGATGGGTTCGTAGCCTCCTCAATCATTGGAGACAAGAAGAAGGTGATCCCTTCCATCCACCCCATTGCCCTCTTAACGAAGAACCTGAAGCACTTACCGGCGAACCAATCCGAAACACCATTTTCTCTCTCATTTCCAGAGTATCTCATCACAATTATATACTACATCAAATTCTAGATTATATTTATCCGCTCGTCCGAACTGACAATTACCCCGGTATAATAGAAGAAGTCAACGAGCTTCGTGCTCAGGTAGTGGTTTTGGAGAATATGGTGCAAAGATTACAAACACCAGCAGCAGCAGCAGCAGCACCAGTAGTACCACCATCATCAACGCCAACAGTACCATTACCACCTCCAACCACAACCGCGTCGTAAACCTCAACTTCACAATCTGTCCCACGAGCATCAACGTCATACGCACCATAGATACCAAGGAGTACCAACAACAATAACTGACGAAGTATTAATTCATAACTTCATTGGAGAAACATTCCGCGGCGATTATGTAATCTTTAAAGTCTTAGAGATTATCTAATCTAGCCCTAACCATAAATCAGTTAAACGAACCAAAATTGTAGTGACCCGAACTTTTCCATGTTTATATATATTAATTGAGATTGATATTTACATGATTAAATGTTTCCAACATGTTAAGCAATCAAACTTGTTAAGACT
This sequence comes from Rutidosis leptorrhynchoides, assembly GCF_046630445.1. Lineage (NCBI taxonomy): Eukaryota > Viridiplantae > Streptophyta > Magnoliopsida > Asterales > Asteraceae > Rutidosis > Rutidosis leptorrhynchoides. The sequence goes on along the minus strand of NC_092338.1, from coordinate 248,551,801 downwards.
TGATTAATTGAAATAGGTTTCATATAGACAATTGACCACCCAAGTTGACCGGTGATTCACGAACGTTAAAACTTGTAAAAAACTATATGATGACATATATATGGTTATATATATAGTTAACATGATATTATGATAAGTAAACATATCATTAATTATATTAACAATGAACTACATATGTAAAAACAAGACTACTAACTTAATGATTTTGAAACGAGACATATATGTAACGTTTATCGTTGTAACGACATTTAATGTATATATATCATATTAAGAGATATTCGTACATCATAATATCATGATAATATAATAATTTAAAATCTCTTTTGATATTATAAACATTGGGTTAACAACATTTAACAAGATCGTTAACCTAAAGGTTTCAAAACAACATTTACATGTAACGACTAACGATGACTTAACGACTCAGTTAAAATGTATATACATGTAGTGTTTTAATATGTATTCATACACTTTTGAAAGACTTCAAGACACTTATCAAAATACTTCTACTTAGCAAAAATGCTTACAATTAGATCCTCGTTCAGTTTCATCAACAATTCTACTCGTATGCACCCGTATTCGTACTCGTACAATACACAGCTTTTAGATGTATGTACTATTGGTATATACACTCCAATGATCAGCTCTTAGCAGCCCATGTGAGTCACCTAACACATGTGGGAACCATCATTTGGCAACTAGCATGAAATATCTCATAAAATTACAAAAATATGAGTAATCATTCATGACTTATTTACATGAAAACAAAATAACATATCCTTTATATCTAATCCATACACCAACGACCAAAAACACCTACAAACACTTTCATTCTTCAATTTTCTTCATCTAATTGATCTCTCTCAAGTTCTATCTTCAAGTTCTAAGTGTTCTTCATAAATTCTAAAAGTTCTAGTTTCATAAAATCAAGAATACTTTCAAGTTTGCTAGCTCACTTCCAATCTTGTAAGGTGATCATCCAACCTCAAGAAATCTTTGTTTATTACAGTAGGTTATCATTCTAATACAAGGTAATAATCATATTCAAACTTTGGTTCAATTTCTATAACTATAACAATCTTATTTCAAGTGATGATCTTACTTGAACTTGTTTTCGTGTCATGATTCTGCTTCAAGAATTTCGAGCCATCCAAGGATCCATTGAAGCTAGATCCATTTTTCTCTTTTCCAGTAGGTTTATCCAAGGAACTTAAGGTAGTAATGATGTTCATAACATCATTCGATTCATACATATAAAGCTATCTTATTCGAAGGTTTAAACTTGTAATCACTAGAACATAGTTTAGTTAATTCTAAACTTGTTCGCAAACAAAAGTTAATCCTTCTAACTTGACTTTTAAAATCAACTAAACACATGTTCTATATCTATATGATATGCTAACTTAATGATTTAAAACCTAGAAACACGAAAAACACCGTAAAACCGGATTTACGCCGTCGTAGTAACACCGCGGGCTGTTTTGGGTTAGTTAATTAAAAACTATGATAAACTTTGATTTAAAAGTTGTTATTCTGAGAAAATGATTTTTATTATGAACATGAAACTATATCCAAAAATTATGGTTAAACTCAAAGTGGAAGTATGTTTTCTAAAATGGTCATCTAGACGTCGTTCTTTCGACTGAAATGACTACCTTTACAAAAACGACTTGTAACTTATTTTTCCGACTAGAAACCTATACTTTTTTTGTTTAGATTCATAAAATAGAGTTCAATATGAAACCATAGCAATTTGATTCACTCAAAACGGATTTAAAATGAAGAAGTTATGGGTAAAACAAGATTGGATAATTTTTCTCATTTTAGCTACGTGAAAATTGGTAACAAATCTATTCCAACCATAACTTAATCAACTTGTATTATATATTATGTAATCTTGAGATACCATAGACACGTATACAATGTTTCGACCTATCATGTCGACACATCTATATATATTTCGGAACAACCATAGACACTCTATATGTGAATGTTGGAGTTAGCTATACAGGGTTGAGGTTGATTCCAAAATATATATAGTTTGAGTTGTGATCAATACTGAGATACGTATACACTGGGTCGTGGATTGATTCAAGATAATATTTATCGATTTATTTCTGTACATCTAACTGTGGACAACTAGTTGTAGGTTACTAACGAGGACAGCTGACTTAATAAACTTAAAACATCAAAATATATTAAAAGTGTTGTAAATATATTTTGAACATACTTTGATATATATGTATATATTGTTATAGGTTCGTGAATCAACCAGTGGCCAAGTCTTACTTCCCGACGAAGTAAAAATCTGTGAAAGTGAGTTATAGTCCCACTTTTAAAATCTAATATTTTTGGGATGAGAATACATGCAGGTTTTATAAATGATTTACAAAATAGACACAAGTACGTGAAACTACATTCTATGGTTGAATTATCGAAATCGAATATGCCCCTTTTTATTAAGTCTGGTAATCTAAGAATTAGGGAACAGACACCCTAATTGACGCGAATCCTAAAGATAGATCTATTGGGCCTAACAAACCCCATCCAAAGTACCGGATGCTTTAGTACTTCGAAATTTATATCATATCCGAAGGGTGTCCCGGAATGATGGGGATATTCTTATATATGCATCTTGTCATTGTCGGTTACCAGGTGTTCACCATATGAATGATTTTTATCTCTATGTATGGGATGTGTATTGAAATATGAAATCTTGTGGTCTATTATTATGATTTGATATATATAGGTTAAACCTATAACTCACCAACATTTTTGTTGACGTTTTAAGCATGTTTATTCTCAGGTGATTATTAAGAGCTTCCGCTGTCGCATACTTAAATAAGGACGAGATTTGGAGTCCATGCTTGTATGATATTGTGTAAAAACTGCATTCAAGAAACTTATTTTGTTGTAACATATTTGTATTGTAAACCATTATGTAATGGTCGTGTGTAAACAGGATATTTTAGATTATCATTATTTGATAATCTACGTAAAGTTTTTAAAACCTTTATCTATGAAATAAAGGTTATGGTTTGTTTTAAAAATGAATGCAGTCTTTGAAAAATGTCTCATATAGAGGTCAAAACCTCGCAACGAAATCAATTAATATGGAACGTTTTTAATCAATAAGAATGGGACATTTCAGTTGGTATCCGAGCGTTGGTCTTAGAGAACCAGAAAATTTGCATTAGTGTGTCTTATCGAGTTTGTTAGGATGCATTAGTGAGTCTGGACTTCGACCGTGTTTTCTTTAAAAATGATTGCTTAACATTTTTGTTGGAAACTATATATTTTTAACATATGAATATTATGTGATATATTAATCTCTTATCGTGTTTGATATTATGTGATAGATGTCTACCTCTAGAACAAGTCCCATTGACTCACCTAATAATAATGAAGAGTTAAATGTAAATTGGAATGATTCGTGGACTGATTCACAAATTCCCGAAGAGGAACCGGAAGAAGAGTCGGAACCGGAAGAAGAATCGGAACCGGAAGAAGAATCGGAACCGGAAGAAGAAATAGAATCGGTGGGGGAAATAATAAAACGGTTAAGTAAAAGAGAATCCTCAACCAACCGACCAAGGTTAATCATGGTCAATGGTGTTTCCACCAAGGAAGCAAAATATTGGGAGGATTACCAATTCTCCGATGAATCGGATTCCGACGAGAATTCCGATGATGTTATAGAAATTACCCCAACTGAATTTAAAAAAGCAAAAGAAAATAATAAGGGAAAGGGCATAAAAATAGAGAAATCTAATTCCAACCCCGATGAACTTTATATGTATCGTCAACCCCCGAAGTCCTTAAGTTGTAACAATGACCCGGGAACCTCTAAACCACCAGGTTTTTCTAAACCAATGTGGACAACGACGGCTCGTATTAGGGGAACATCATATATCCCTAGAAACTTGGCAAAACGAACCAAAACCGAAGAAGAAGAAACGAGCGAGTCGGAATAAGATAGTTGTATTCATGTGGTGTAATATATGTAATATAGTGTTCTTATGCTTTATGATATATGTAAAAATTGCTTGTATTAATAAGTATTTTTCTATGAATCTAACTCTTGTCTATTTTACAGTTTAAAAACACAAAATGGATAGACAACCCAATATTTTAAGAGACCTACCTGGAGACATGATTGATGAAATCTTGTCTAGAGTCGGCCAGAATTCCTCGGCACAACTATTTAAGGCGAGATCAGTTTGTAAGACATTCGAAGAACGTTCCAAGAATGCCTTGGTTTATAAGAGACTTTCGTTTGAAAGATGGGGGATATCACATTGGGAAACCCATAAGTTACGATGTGTTTACTTTGACGCATATATTGCGGGGAACCCAAATGCTATTTTACGCAACGGGTTAAGAAATTATTTTGACTCAATATATCCGAATATTGGACTTCGTGATTTAGAAAAAGCGGCTAACATGCAACATAAAGAAGCATGTTATGCTTACGGATTAGTAATGTTCGCTTCTCACCAAAATGAGAACAAGAACATCGGGCTACAACTATTAAACAAAACGTTTCCACAAGTGACGGAGTCGGTAATTGGGGTAAGAAATGAGGTTTTTAGATTATTACGGGACTGTTGGACATTACGTAACCCTCGTCCCTTTGACGACGTTACAACACGCTGTCTTATCAACGGCCATAACGGTTATGTTGCACAAGACCAAGGATGGGAAGTAGTCCTAGTAAAACCAGAATGCATGACTTGTTTCTGGACGTATGAATTACGTGTCTTTATTGCCTTTGCTGAACGACTTGTGTACTAGCTAGAATTATCTTCACAACTATCTTGTATCAAAGTTATTGTGTGCTATATTTCATGCTTTATGTAAAATAAGCGGTATTGTAAGTTTGTAAAATATTGTATAAAAGTTTGAACGCGAAATATTATTATAATCAGTTTTTCATATAGAATTGTAGTAGTTGAATTGTATATTAGCTATTAAGTATGAACTTAACGGGTAGGTACTACCCGAATTTAAACTTATAAAACGCTAATATGAAGAAAAAGCTTTTATAAATGAGTTCATATTATGCTACGAAATACTATTAACTACTCTTAATATTCTGTATGATTAACTTGTTCCATTTGACTATTTTGAAGGAAATGGCACCGACTACTCGACACACCGTGAATATGAATGAAGAGGAATTCCGTACTTTTCTAGCTTCAAACATAGCCGCAGTACAGGCTGCGCTACATACCAACAATAACCTTGGATCTAGCAGTACAGGAAATCGTGTAGGATGCACCTACAAAGAATTCACTGCCTGCAAACCTTTGGAATTTGATGGAACCGAAGGACCGATCGGATTGAAACGGTGGACCGAGAAGGTCGAATCGGTGTTTGCCATAAGTAAGTGTACTGAAGAGGACAAAGTGAAGTACGCTACGCATACCTTCACAGGTTATGCGTTAACATGGTGGAATACCTATCTAGAGCAAGTGGGACAAGACGATGCGTACGCACTACCGTGGTCAGCATTCAAGCACTTGATGAACGAGAAGTACCGTCCCAGAATCGAGGTCAATAAGCTCAAGACAGAACTTAGAGGGTTACGAACCCAAGGATTTGATATTACCACGTATGAAAGACGATTCACAGAATTGTGCCTATTGTGTCCGGGAGCATTCGAAGATGAGGAAGAGAAGATCGACGCGTTTGTGAAAGGATTACCGGAAAGAATCCAAGAAGATATAAGTTCACACGAGCCCGCCTCCATACAACAGGCATGTAGAATGGCTCACAAACTAGTGAACCAGATTGAAGAAAGAATTAAAGAACAGACTGCTGAAGAGACCAATGTGAAGCAAGTCAAAAGAAAGTGGGAGGAAAACGGTGATAAGAATCACCAATACAACAACAACAGCAATTACAACAATAATCGCAACAATTATCCCAACAATCGCAACATCAATCGCAACTACAACAAACGGCCCAACAACAACAACAACAACAACAGCAACAGCAACTACAACAATCATCCCAACAACAATAATAACCGCAACAACAACAACAATCAGAAGCAGCTATGCCAAAGGTTTGAAAAGTATCACTCGGGGTTCTGCACCAAAATTTGCAACAAGTGTAAAAGAAATGGTCATAGCGCGGCGAAGTGTGAGGTCTACGGACCAGGGGTTAATAGAACAAAAGGAACAAATGGTGTCGGAACGAGTAATGGCGGAGCAAGTAGTGTCGGAGCAAGTTATGCCAATGTAGTTTGTTATAAATGTGGAAAACCGGGCCACATTATTAGAAATTGCCCGAACCAGGAGAACACGAATGGACAAGGCCGCGGAAGAGTTTTCAATATTAATGCGGCAGAGGCACAGGAAGACCCGGAGCTTGTTACGGGTACGTTTCTTATTGACAATAAATCTGCTTACGTTTTATTTGATTCGGGTGCGGATAGAAGCTATATGAGTAGGGATTTTTGTGCTAAATTAAGTTGTCCATTGACGCCTTTGGATAGTAAATTTTTACTCGAATTAGCAAATGGTAAATTAATTTCAGCAGATAATATATGTCGGAATCGAGAAATTAAACTGGTTAGCGAAACATTTAAGATTGATTTGATACCAGTAGAGTTAGGGAGTTTTGATGTGATAATCGGTATGGACTGGTTGAAAGAAGTGAAAGCAGAGATCGTTTGTTACAAAAATGCAATTCGCATTATACGAGAAAAAGGAAAACCCTTAATGGTGTACGGAGAAAAGGGCAACACGAAGCTACATCTTATTAGTAATTTAAAGGCACAAAAACTAATAAGAAAAGGTTGCTATGCTGTTCTAGCACACGTCGAGAAAGTACAAACTGAAGAAAAGAGCATCAATGATGTTCCCATTGCAAAAGAATTTCCCGATGTATTTCCGAAAGAATTACCGGGATTACCCCCACATCGATCCGTTGAATTTCAAATAGATCTTGTACCAGGAGCTGCACCAATAGCTCGTGCTCCTTACAGACTCGCACCCAGCGAGATGAAAGAACTGCAAAGCCAATTACAAGAACTTTTAGAGCGTGGTTTCATTCGACCAAGCACATCACCGTGGGGAGCTCCTGTTTTGTTTGTCAAGAAGAAAGATGGTACATTCAGGTTGTGTATCGACTACCGAGAGTTGAACAAACTTACCATCAAGAACCGCTACCCACTACCGAGAATCGACGACTTATTTGATCAACTACAAGGCTCGTCTGTTTATTCAAAGATTGACTTACGTTCCGGGTATCATCAAATGCGGGTGAAAGAAGATGATATTCCAAAGACTGCTTTCAGAACACGTTACGGTCATTATGAGTTTATGGTCATGCCGTTTGGTTTAACTAATGCACCAGCTGTGTTCATGGACCTTATGAACCGAGTGTGTGGACCATACCTTGACAAGTTTGTCATTGTTTTCATTGATGACATACTTATTTACTCAAAGAATGACCAAGAACACGGTGAACATTTGAGAAAGGTGTTAGAAGTATTGAGGAAGGAAAAATTGTACGCTAAGTTTTCAAAGTGTGCATTTTGGTTGGAAGAAGTTCAATTCCTCGGTCACATAGTGAACAAAGAAGGTATTAAGGTGGATCCGGCAAAGATAGAAACTGTTGAAAAGTGGGAAACCCCGAAAACTCCGAAACACATACGCCAGTTTTTAGGACTAGCTGGTTACTACAGAAGGTTCATCCAAGACTTTTCCAGAATAGCAAAACCCTTGACTGCATTAACGCATAAAGGGAAGAAATTTGAATGGAATGATGAACAAGAGAAAGCGTTTCAGTTATTGAAGAAAAAGCTAACTACGGCACCTATATTGTCATTGCCTGAAGGGAATGATGATTTTGTGATTTATTGTGACGCATCAAAGCAAGGTCTCGGTTGTGTATTAATGCAACGAACGAAGGTGATTGCTTATGCGTCTAGACAATTGAAGATTCACGAACAAAATTATACGACGCATGATTTGGAATTAGGCGTGGTTGTTTTTGCATTAAAGACTTGGAGGCACTACTTATATGGGGTCAAAAGTATTATATATACCGACCACAAAAGTCTTCAACACATATTTAATCAGAAACAACTGAATATGAGGCAGCGTAGGTGGATTGAATTGTTGAATGATTACGACTTTGAGATTCGTTACCACCCGGGGAAGGCAAATGTGGTAGCCGATGCCTTGAGCAGGAAGGACAGAGAACCCATTCGAGTAAAATCTATGAATATAATGATTCATAATAACCTTACTACTCAAATAAAGGAGGCACAACAAGGAGTTTTAAAAGAGGGAAATTTAAAGGATGAAATACCCAAAGGATCGGAGAAGCATCTTAATATTCGGGAAGACGGAACCCGGTATAGGGCTGAAAGGATTTGGGTACCAAAATTTGGAGATATGAGAGAAATGGTACTTAGAGAAGCTCATAAAACCAGATACTCAATACATCCTGGAACGGGGAAGATGTACAAGGATCTCAAGAAACATTTTTGGTGGCCGGGTATGAAAGCCGATGTTGCTAAATACGTAGGAGAATGTTTGACGTGTTCTAAGGTCAAAGCTGAGCATCAGAAACCATCAGGTCTACTTCAACAACCCGAAATCCCGGAATGGAAATGGAAAAACATTACCATGGATTTCATCACTAAATTGCCAAGGACTGCAAGTGGTTTTGATACTATTTGGGTAATAGTTGATCGTCTCACCAAATCAGCACTCTTCCTGCCAATAAGAGAAGATGACAAGATGGAGAAGTTAGCACGACTGTATTTGAAGGAAGTCATCTCCAGACATGGAATACCAATCTCTATTATCTCTGATAGGGATGGCAGATTTATTTCAAGATTCTGGCAGACATTACAGCAAGCATTAGGAACTCGTCTAGACATGAGTACTGCCTATCATCCACAAACTGATGGGCAGAGCGAAAGGACGATACAAACGCTTGAAGACATGCTACGAGCATGTGTTATTGATTTCGGAAACAGTTGGGATCGACATCTACCATTAGCAGAATTTTCCTACAACAACAGCTACCATTCAAGCATTGAGATGGCACCGTTTGAAGCACTTTATGGTAGAAAGTGCAGGTCTCCAATTTGTTGGAGTGAAGTGGGGGATAGACAGATTACGGGTCCGGAGATTATACAAGAAACTACCGAGAAGATCATCCAAATTCAACAACGGTTGAAAACCGCCCAAAGTCGACAAAAGAGCTACGCTGACATTAAAAGAAAAGATATAGAATTTGAAATTGGAGAGATGGTCATGCTTAAAGTTGCACCTTGGAAAGGCGTTGTTCGATTTGGTAAACGAGGGAAATTAAATCCAAGGTATATTGGACCATTCAAGATTATTGATCGTGTCGGACCAGTAGCTTACCGACTTGAGTTACCTCAACAACTCGCGGCTGTACATAACACTTTCCACGTCTCGAATTTGAAGAAATGTTTTGCTAAAGAAGATCTCACTATTCCGTTAGATGAAATCCAAATCAACGAAAAACTTCAATTCATCGAAGAACCCGTCGAAATAATGGATCGTGAGGTTAAAAGACTTAAGCAAAACAAGATACCAATTGTTAAGGTTCGATGGAATGCTCGTAGAGGACCCGAGTTCACCTGGGAGCGGGAAGATCAGATGAAGAAGAAATACCCGCATCTATTTCCAGAAGATTCGTCAACACCTTCAACAGCTTAAAATTTCGGGACGAAATTTATTTAACGGGTAGGTACTGTAGTGACCCGAACTTTTCCATGTTTATATATATTAATTGAGATTGATATTTACATGATTAAATGTTTCCAACATGTTAAGCAATCAAACTTGTTAAGACTTGATTAATTGAAATAGGTTTCATATAGACAATTGACCACCCAAGTTGACCGGTGATTCACGAACGTTAAAACTTGTAAAAAACTATATGATGACATATATATGGTTATATATATAGTTAACATGATATTATGATAAGTAAACATATCATTAATTATATTAACAATGAACTACATATGTAAAAACAAGACTACTAACTTAATGATTTTGAAACGAGACATATATGTAACGTTTATCGTTGTAACGACATTTAATGTATATATATCATATTAAGAGATATTCGTACATCATAATATCATGATAATATAATAATTTAAAATCTCTTTTGATATTATAAACATTGGGTTAACAACATTTAACAAGATCGTTAACCTAAAGGTTTCAAAACAACATTTACATGTAACGACTAACGATGACTTAACGACTCAGTTAAAATGTATATACATGTAGTGTTTTAATATGTATTCATACACTTTTGAAAGACTTCAAGACACTTATCAAAATACTTCTACTTAGCAAAAATGCTTACAATTAGATCCTCGTTCAGTTTCATCAACAATTCTACTCGTATGCACCCGTATTCGTACTCGTACAATACACAGCTTTTAGATGTATGTACTATTGGTATATACACTCCAATGATCAGCTCTTAGCAGCCCATGTGAGTTACCTAACACATGTGGGAACCATCATTTGGCAACTAGCATGAAATATCTCATAAAATTACAAAAATATGAGTAATCATTCATGACTTATTTACATGAAAACAAAATAACATATCCTTTATATCTAATCCATACACCAACGACCAAAAACACCTACAAACACTTTCATTCTTCAATTTTCTTCATCTAATTGATCTCTCTCAAGTTCTATCTTCAAGTTCTAAGTGTTCTTCATAAATTCTAAAAGTTCTAGTTTCATAAAATCAAGAATACTTTCAAGTTTGCTAGCTCACTTCCAATCTTGTAAGGTGATCATCCAACCTCAAGAAATCTTTGTTTCTTACAGTAGGTTATCATTATAATACAAGGTAATAATCATATTCAAACTTTGGTTCAATTTCTATAACTATAACAATCTTATTTCAAGTGATGATCTTACTTGAACTTGTTTTCGTGTCATGATTCTGCTTCAAGAATTTCGAGCCATCCAAGGATCCATTGAAGCTAGATTCATTTTTCTCTTTTCCAGTAGGTTTATCCAAGGAACTTAAGGTAGTAATGATGTTCATAACATCATTCGATTCATACATATAAAGCTATCTTATTCGAAGGTTTAAACTTGTAATCACTAGAACATAGTTTAGTTAATTCTAAACTTGTTCGCAAACAAAAGTTAATCCTTCTAACTTGACTTTTAAAATCAACTAAACACATGTTCTATATCTATATGATATGCTAACTTAATGATTTAAAACCTGGAAACACGAAAAACACCGTAAAACCGGATTTACGCTGTCGTAGTAACACCGCGGGCTGTTTTGGGTTAGTTAATTAAAAACTATGATAAACTTTGATTTAAAAGTTGTTATTCTGAGAAAATGATTTTTATTATGAACATGAAACTATATCCAAAAATTATGGTTAAACTCAAAGTGGAAGTATGTTTTCTAAAATGGTCATCTAGACGTCGTTCTTTCGACTGAAATGACTACCTTTACAAAAACGACTTGTAACTTATTTTTCCGACTAGAAACCTATACTTTTTTTGTTTAGATTCATAAAATAGAGTTCAATATGAAACCATAGCAATTTGATTCACTCAAAACGGATTTAAAATGAAGAAGTTATGGGTAAAACAAGATTGGATAATTTTTCTCATTTTAGCTACGTGAAAATTGGTAACAAATCTATTCCAACCATAACTTAATCAACTTGTATTATATATTATGTAATCTTGAGATACCATAGACACGTATACAATGTTTCGACCTATCATGTCGACACATCTATATATATTTCGGAACAACCATAGACACTCTATATGTGAATGTTGGAGTTAGCTATACAGGGTTGAGGTTGATTCCAAAATATATATAGTTTGAGTTGTGATCAATACTGAGATACGTATACACTGGGTCGTGGATTGATTCAAGATAATATTTATCGATTTATTTCTGTACATCTAACTGTGGACAACTAGTTGTAGGTTACTAACGAGGACAGCTGACTTAATAAACTTAAAACATCAAAATATATTAAAAGTGTTGTAAATATATTTTGAACATACTTTGATATATATGTATATATTGTTATAGGTTCGTGAATCAACCAGTGGCCAAGTCTTACTTCCCGACGAAGTAAAAATCTGTGAAAGTGAGTTATAGTCCCACTTTTAAAATCTAATATTTTTGGGATGAGAATACATGCAGGTTTTATAAATGATTTACAAAATAGACACAAGTACGTGAAACTACATTCTATGGTTGAATTATCGAAATCGAATATGCCCCTTTTTATTAAGTCTGGTAATCTAAGAATTAGGGAACAGACACCCTAATTGACGCGAATCCTAAAGATAGATCTATTGGGCCTAACAAACCCCATCCAAAGTACCGGATGCTTTAGTACTTCGAAATTTATATCATATCCGAAGGGTGTCCCGGAATGATGGGGATATTCTTATATATGCATCTTGTCATTGTCGGTTACCAGGTGTTCACCATATGAATGATTTTTATCTCTATGTATGGGATGTGTATTGAAATATGAAATCTTGTGGTCTATTATTATGATTTGATATATATAGGTTAAACCTATAACTCACCAACATTTTTGTTGACGTTTTAAGCATGTTTATTCTCAGGTGATTATTAAGAGCTTCCGCTGTCGCATACTTAAATAAGGACGAGATTTGGAGTCCATGCTTGTATGATATTGTGTAAAAACTGCATTCAAGAAACTTATTTTGTTGTAACATATTTGTATTTACCATTATGTAATGGTCGTGTGTAAACAGGATATTTTAGATTATCATTATTTGATAATCTACGTAAAGTTTTTAAAACCTTTATCTATGAAATAAAGGTTATGGTTTGTTTTAAAAATGAATGCAGTCTTTGAAAAATGTCTCATATAGAGGTCAAAACCTCGCAACGAAATCAATTAATATGGAACGTTTTTAATCAATAAGAACGGGACATTTCAAAAATGATAGAAGGAAGAGTAGAAACCCTGACAAAAATGGTGTGTGATTAACAAGCTAAACTTGCTTTACCAACAGCATCAACAGTACCGTCAGCGTTACCAGCATCGTCAGTACAGTCAACATCTGAATCAACAACACCGATAACATCACAAACTCCGTCAGTTCAAGAATCACTGTGGACATCATTACGAATCAATAACGTGTATATTGTATCAACGAGTTATGAAGAATTAACTCATTCCCTCTGAAGAAATTCTATATATATATATATATATATATATATATATATATATATATATATATATATATATATATATATATATTTGAAATAAATCTTTCCGTGCTAAGCTATTGTGTGTGAATCTTAACTACTCGGTTAATTCATATTACAAATATGCAATAATGTACGTCCTTCGGCCGCAACTTAACCAGTGTTAACTACAATCTCTGTCGCAATTCAACAAATTTCAATTCATAATAAATCAAGTATATATTTGATTTTACACTTTCATCATCGATGTACCCGAAACTTTTCAGATAACATCATTCGTACTTTGCGAAATTCACAAGAATTCCATGAACCGAACATCATACATCAACAAATAACGAAGTATTGATTCATAATTTCAATGTCATTAAAGAAATACTGCGTAAAAGTTATGTACTTTCTAAAGCCTTTAGGGATTATTCAATTCTAGTTTCAACCGTAAATCAAATGAGTTTAATTTAACATTAACTCATTAAATCTATGTTACATCTGAAGAAAATATACATATATATATTTTCATAAAGACTGTAATAAAATTCTTTTGTACAAAATATTAATTGTGAAATTTTTTTTAACGGGTAGGTAATACCCGAGAGATATATAAATTCACAATTAATATGTTACATTCTTCGAATCTGATTCAGCAAATCATCCATTATACTCCCTACTTTCACAACAATATACATTCTTTTATAGAAATCAAAACAACCATACTCATTCAAAATTTAATTACATATTCTGATTTTGAAATCTCAAAATTCAACTTGAGATATGACCAAAATCATCACTCTTAGATCCTTACATCTTTCACAAGCTATATTTTGACTTCAAAACTGTGTTAGAACATCAAATGTATGTTAACGATTACAATCTGTGTTCAAACCCTTCGAAAATTTCTGAAGACACTTCGAATGATGAGCAATCGAGATGATGATCCAACCACATGTTACCCACAGTTATGTACCCGAAAAACTCTTGAAACCAAAGTAAAAGTTTAAACAATGTATCCGCGTCAGATTCTTTGGCATTTATTAGCAAAAATAACTTTGCGACTCCTATTCAAAGTAGCCAGTTTTGTCACAGCTCCAGCAAGTCAACTTCGACTTTTCAGTCAGACTAACCTTATTATAACCTTGAGATATACACCATCGTTACCAGGGAACCTTTTACATTTCACCACATTATTAGCAGATGTACCAACAACTTCATTACCCTTTGACTTTAGCCTCTCCAAAAAGTCATTATAATTATTCATTGATGTAACGACCCGGAAATTTCCGACCAAATTTAAACCTTATACTCTATATGTTTCCAACACGATAAGCAAAATCTGTAATGTTGAGTCTAGAAAATTTGAAATCTATGTTTATGTAATCAAATAACCTTTGACTATGCCGATGATTCACGAACAATTGTATGTAAGTAAATATATATAAAATATATAAATATTAACTAATGTTATTATATAATATAATATTATATAATTAATAAATTGTAAGGTTAATTAAAATTGTTAGATTATAATTACTATTAGAACTGGTAGCATTAAAAGTTATAAAATGAAATTTGTTATATGTAATTGTTATATTTATTTTCATTATCAATATTAATATTAATATTAATAATAATACCATTATATGGTTATGTTAATCTTATAAAACTGATATACTTAGTTTGTTATAGTAATATTAGTACTAACATTATTGTTATCATTATTAATATCATTACTATTTTAAATAATGATAAAATAATGATTTTGGTTATTATTATGATTAATATTGTTATTACTATTAATTTTATTTAAAAAAAAAATTATTATTTTTAACATATTATTATTAACATATTATTATTAACTTTATCAACATTATTATCATAATTTATAAAATTATTAATGTTATTATTATTAATAGTTAATATTATCTGTATTATTTTTAATATATTTATAATTATTAATTATGATTATTATTATATAAAATTATATACCGTATATAAATATACAAAATGGGAATCTTTTTCAGTTAAAAATTCCCTATTAATTTGGGTAATCTGTCTCCTAATTTTGTAACCTGGTCATTATCGGATAAATCACAGAATCAAATTTTGTTTGGACACATACATCAAATTTCAACATTTTTGTTCTTACCTGCTTAACTTGATTTCCTAAAAGTCGAATATTGGTACAGATTAATCCACATCTGGTATTCTATATATACATATCGACTGCAAGATGGTAAAGAAAAACAAATTAAAAAAAAAAACAGATAGCAGATAGACCAAACTCGTATACCTCTGTTATCGACCCAGACCATTAAAAACACGATTTTTTTTTAACCAATTCAAAATTGTGTAAATGAAGAGTTGTTAGGAATCTTTTAGGCAAACTATCTGGAAAGTTTCATAGGCTAATTTTTCTTATCGAATACTAATTTGCAAGATTAAGCTTTCGGATTCAAAAGTTAACATATTTGTTCATAGTAAAATTCGATTTCCAGAGGATGATTTAGATTCAATTAAGAAGCCGGATAGTTTCTAATTGTGATTTGAAAACTTTTTCATGTTTTAACTTTGGTCTAAAACGTATTTAATTTTTGAAATTGAATTGAGTTTATATCGTGTTCTACGTTTCCTGTTACAGCAAGATTTTAAAATCTTTTTGTTGTTTTAATCGATCCTGTAAGTCCCAAACTGTTTTTGAGTCCAAAAATATAATAGATAAAATGATAATTTGATGATTGGAACCTTGGTCGATTTGAATTCGTGATGAGGAAGATGAAGAACATAGGTACCAGCAAATACGGTATTTAATAAATTGGATGAGATACTAAAACAGAATAAGGGCAACAGCCCAAACGGTTAAGAGTGTGGTGTGGGATACGGGAGGTCTAAGGTTCGATACCCAGCATGGTTGTTTATTTTTTTTGAGGTCCATTTCACTAAGGTAGTCTTTCAAATATTTTATTACTATGTTATTATTATTATTATTATTATTATTATTACTATTATTATTAGAATTTAACAAGATTATTACAAGTAATATAATAACTAGAATTATTAATGTTAGGATAAATATTAAAAATGAATCAATATTATTATTATTATTATTATTATTATTATTATTATTATTATTATTATTATTATTATTATTATTATTATTATTATTATTATTATTACTATCATTATTATTAATAAATCATTAATGTCAAAACTATCATTGTTAAACAGATAAATATTTTGTACTTAAGATATATTTGCTACATATATACTATAATTATATTAAAATCACAAAACTATATTTATCGAATCTATTAATATTATTTATATAAATATATACAAATAACAAACTATCGAATTTTTTTTTTTTAATATAACATTAAACGATTATGTTTACAAATATGGATATATTAATATAATTATTTAAATATTTACCATTTTGAGTACATACACAAATTAAATATATCATATATAAATTAAGATTTAATAAATTAAGTTGTTCGATTACGATTGTGTGTTAATAAATATACAAATGATATAGGTTCGTGAATCCGAGGCCAACCTTATACTTGATCCATGATGTTATATGTATTTTTACTACAAAATACATTAGGTGAGTATATAGTCCCACTTTTAAACTCTAAATATTTCGGGATGAGAATACATGTATTTTATGTTTTACGTTATGGACACAAGTAACTGAAAAATATATTCTACGTTGAGTTGTACCACTGGCATACTTCCCTGTAGCTTGGTAACTAATATTTACAGCGGTATTGTAAACGCGAATCCTGTTGATAGATCTATCGGGCCTGACAACCACAACCGGACTGGACGACCAGTATTCAACGGTTGCACAGTACTTCGTTTCGTGACTACACTTGGTACGGTGTAGTAAGATTTCATAATAAAGGGAATATGCGACGTGATTAAATGTTAAGTATGGTTACCAAGTGCTCAACCACTTAGAATATTTTTATTAAAATGTTTATATATGAAATCTTGTGTTCCATTGTTATAACGCTGCTAGCATCAAACCTATATATCTCACCAACCTTTGTGTTGACGTTTTAAAGCATGTTATTCTCAGGTACGAATTAAGTCTTCCGCTGTGCATTAGCTCATGTTAAGGATACTACTTGGAGTTGATCATCGCAAAGGGACCAAATGTTTATGACTTCGTCCAGGAGGATTAGGACGGGTCGTCACAGTTGGTATCAGAGCGTTGGTCTTAGCGAACCAGGTCTCCCATTAGTGTGCCTAACTAGTAGTTGTTAGGATACATTAGTGAGTCTGGACTTTGACCGTGTCTGCCTGTCAAAAGTTTTGCTTATCATTTCTAGTCGGAAATCATCTGCTTATCATCCTTAGGAAATTGCTTGCCTATCATTCTCAAGTCTATACACGCTCTATTGCATTTAGTGCATCGATAGTGTATAGACGAAATTCATATCTTAGCGTATCTGATAATTCCTATCTTGGCGTATCTGTAGATTTGCCTGATATATACCGTAAATTCCTCTGTAGTCTACGAAATCTTTAGGATTATATATATATAGATATTCTATATACATAGAATATCATCCGATATCCGAGAATCATTTCACATCGAAGATCCCTTCCATTCACCAAGTTGCCTCTTGGCAATGAACCAGAATCACTTACCGGTGAACCTGTTCGAGAAACCATTTTCTCCCTTATCTCTAGAGTATCTCGTCACGATTATATAATACTCCATATTTCGAATCTTGTTCATTCGCTCGCTCCAACCGCCAATCATCCCGGTGTACAAGCAGAAGTTAACGAACTACGCGCTCGTGTGACGGCTTTGGAAAATATGGTGCGAATGTTGCAAACGCCAGCAGCAGCACCAGCAGCATAATCAGCACCACCATCATCAACGTCAACGGAATCCTTATTATCCCCAAATCACAACCGCGTCGTAAACCTCCACGTTACAAACTATACCTCAAGTATAATCACCGTTCTACGTATTGTTCTATCTACATTATTTTCGTTCTACATAACGTTCTACATTGGTTATCCTCACTTTACATATCATTCCACATCAATTATCTCCGTTCGATATGACGATTATGTAATTTCTAAAGTTAGAAATTATGTAATCTGGTATTAACGATAAATCAAATGAGTTTAATATCTTATTGACTAATTAAATCCAAAATTGCATCTGAAGAAAATATATATGCAAGTATATTTTCATAAAGATTGTAATTAAAAACTCTTCTGTACAAACTGTTAATGATGAAAAATATTTTAACGGGTGGGTAGTACCCGAGGAATATTTAGAATTCACATTAATAAGTTACACTGTACATTCTTCGAATCTGATGTAACAATCATTTACTATCCTAATTACAACTACCGATATTCGTATCCGCTCACCCCAGAATAACCATTTTCATTCAAATTTCATATTCAGATTTTGATCTATCAGAATTCAACAAGTGGCATAAAGAAGAAAACATTGGACAAAAAAAAAAAAAAATTTGTTAGAAACACACGAATTAACTAATTGAAAATCTGTTAAGGATTCCACGCTAACTGTTCCGGCTAACTGTTCCCAGCTAACTGATTAACATTTAATTTATCGCAATTTACATTCTCGCAATTTTATTTATCGTCATTTAATTTCTGTTATTTACTTTTACGCACTATAAATAATGGGACACGTATGCAAGGTTTCGACTTATCATATCGACCCATCTATATATATATTTCGGAACAACCATAGACACTCTATATGTGAAGGTGGGAGTTGGCTATACAGGGTTGGAGTTGATTCCAAAATATATATATACTTTGAGTTGTGATCGACACTGAGACTGGTACACGGGTCACGATACGTATTTATTAATTCGAATATTATATATTAAATTATATATATTATTGAGCTATCGGACTATTAAACAATCGGACTAACAGACTGCTAACTATGGACAAGTAAAATGAATTAAAATATTGATTATAACATATGAAACTAAACTAATCTTCAAGTTTGCCACTTGATTTTATCTTAAAACTCATTCGTATCCTGACGATTACAATTCGCATTCAAATCTTTTCATGATTCTTGAAAACACCTCGATCGAGAAGTTAAACAAGCCGCAATTCATCTATGGAAGAAAAGATTTATGCACCTGAAAAACTCTCAAATCCAAATTTATAGTTTAACACATACCGTGTTGAATCTTTTGCTATTTATTAGCAAAAACAACCCTGCAATTCCTTTTCAAGAAGTTAATTTTGTCACAGCTCCACTTCGACTTCTCAGTAAGATTACTCTTAGTATAACCTCGATATATATACGTTGCTCTTTCGCCATCGTTACCGGAAAACCTTTTATATCTCATCATATTACCATCAGCGTTTAATCATCTAAAAATACAATTCTCCTGAAACCATCTTGGTTTGATAACCGATGACCCATATCCGATACTTTAAAAATGTTGATGAAGTAGCATGTTGTAGATGGTCTTAATGACCAAAAGTTGATGATAAAAGAAGGAAGTGTTAGGAACGCTCGATAGAAAGTTTGGTACTAAAAATCGAATTGAGCGCACCACGAAGGAAAACAAGGAACAAATACAACGATCAAACCCTATATTCAAAAGAATCCAGATGATTCTGTATCTAAGGAAATCTTTAGCGAACACCTTGCTTCTGAATCTAAACCCTTACGGGTCAATCTTCACCATCATCCTTCGACATTAGAAATTCCAAGATATTATCATATCTTTCATTATAAATATCCTCAATATTTCTGAAGATATTTTCACAACTAACCTTATCTGAAATCATTTATTTCCCCGTAATATCTGCGTTACAAAATAAAAGAAACTATGTTAATTTCTAAATCCTGAAATCTTCAAAATTAAAAATAAGAATGTTTTGAAGTAATGTTGGGAACTGATGCATGAATTAGTATAATATAATGAAACTTGATCAACTTCATTATATTACAGCAAGTCATGTTGAGTTTCTAATGGAATGTGATGATTCACAGTACCATCATCATGTGTCATGTTACACGGCTCATACATTCTATCCAATTTCCAAACATATTATTTTGATGATTCGGTCTTTCCAGGGTATTCTGGTAATTTGACCAATCAAAATCATGCCATTACCATTTCTTTCTAAGAGAATTAGCTATATTCATACCTACGAATTTCGAATCATTACTCGCTTGACTTGAGGACGGGAAGAAGAAACGAAGGGACAATGTTCCGAAATAGAAATTGGAGTATTAATCGTAGCAAATAGAAGAGAGTATTAACAATGGATGACAATGATTATGGAAAACAGAAGCAGGAGCATCAAAGTATAAGGGAAGATATCAAACTCAACAACCACCCAGGATCTACAAACCGTGTATATCAATACGTATTGCAACGTAAAGACACGGGAGTATTAAAAACATTATAATTCCAAGGAAATCATAAAAGTGAATAGATTCTTCTGGCGACAGATGAAAAAGAAGAATGAAAGATATGAAAGTTAGAAGTATAACAAAAAAAAATCAAAACGGGATGAAGCATTTTAAAGAATACCTTAAGGTATGAATTAGAGGAGGGGAAGTAGGAGATGTGGGATATGGAAATAAGGAAACGAAGGGGGTAGTTTTATAGTAAAATATCCGACAAAGAAATCAAAATCGATTTGCTGCATTAACTCAAAGAAGATCTTGATCGCCGAAGAACCAAATCTTATTACATAAGATTTTCTTTAGATCCCTTAAATTTCGAAAATTAATCCTAACCACGTCATCGGTTAAAACAATTCCATATTCACTCATTTCATTCTTTTGTGATAGCTTCACTCGTGTGCTTCACATAATCGAATCGTTTTATCCGTATCTTCCAATAATGATAAAACTCTATTATTACCTCATATTCGTCATGAAAACATTCCTATTGTTATTTATGATAACCTCTACCAAATTTCGGGGACGAAATTTCTTTAACGGGTGGGTACTGTAACGACCCGGAAATTTCCGACCAAATTTAAACCTTATACTCTATATGTTTCCAACACGATAAGCAAAATCTGTAATGTTGAGTCTAGAAAATTTGAAATCTATGTTTATGTAATCAAATAACCTTTGACTATGCCGATGATTCACGAACAATTGTATGTAAGTAAATATATATAAAATATATAAATATTAACTAATGTTATTATATAATATAATATTATATAATTAATAAATTGTAAGGTTAATTAAAATTGTTAGATTATAATTACTATTAGAACTGGTAGCATTAAAAGTTATAAAATGAAATTTGTTATATGTAATTGTTATATTTATTTTCATTATCAATATTAATATTAATATTAATAATAATACCATTATATGGTTATGTTAATCTTATAAAACTGATATACTTAGTTTGTTATAGTAATATTAGTACTAACATTATTGTTATCATTATTAATATCATTACTATTTTAAATAATGATAAAATAATGATTTTGGTTATTATTATGATTAATATTGTTATTACTATTAATTTTATTTAAAAAAAAATTATTATTTTTAACATATTATTATTAACATATTATTATTAACTTTATCAACATTATTATCATAATTTATAAAATTATTAATGTTATTATTATTAATAGTTAATATTATCTGTATTATTTTTAATATATTTATAATTATTAATTATGATTATTATTATATAAAATTATATACCGTATATAAATATACAAAATGGGAATCTTTTTCAGTTAAAAATTCCCTATTAATTTGGGTAATCTGTCTCCTAATTTTGTAACCTGGTCATTATCGGATAAATCACAGAATCAAATTTTGTTTGGACACATACATCAAATTTCAACATTTTTGTTCTTACCTGCTTAACTTGATTTCCTAAAAGTCGAATATTGGTACAGATTAATCCACATCTGGTATTCTATATATACATATCGACTGCAAGATGGTAAAGAAAAACAAATTAAAAAAAAAAACAGATAGCAGATAGACCAAACTCGTATACCTCTGTTATCGACCCAGACCATTAAAAACACGATTTTTTTTAACCAATTCAAAATTGTGTAAATGAAGAGTTGTTAGGAATCTTTTAGGCAAACTATCTGGAAAGTTTCATAGGCTAATTTTTCTTATCGAATACTAATTTGCAAGATTAAGCTTTCGGATTCAAAAGTTAACATATTTGTTCATAGTAAAATTCGATTTCCAGAGGATGATTTAGATTCAATTAAGAAGCCGGATAGTTTCTAATTGTGATTTGAAAACTTTTTCATGTTTTAACTTTGGTCTAAAACGTATTTAATTTTCGAAATTGAATTGAGTTTATATCGTGTTCTACGTTTCCTGTTACAGCAAGATTTTAAAATCTTTTTGTTGTTTTAATCGATCCTGTAAGTCCCAAACTGTTTTTGAGTCCAAAAATATAATAGATAAAATGATAATTTGATGATTGGAACCTTGGTCGATTTGAATTCGTGATGAGAAAGATGAAGAACATAGGTACCAGCAAATACGGTATTTAATAAATTGGATGAGATACTAAAACAGAATAAGGGCAACAGCCCAAACGGTTAAGAGTGTGGTGTGGGATACGGGAGGTCTAAGGTTCGATACCCAGCATGGTTGTTTATTTTTTTTGAGGTCCATTTCACTAAGGTAGTCTTTCAAATATTTTATTACTATGTTATTATTATTATTATTATTATTATTATTACTATTATTATTAGAATTTAACAAGATTATTACAAGTAATATAATAACTAGAATTATTAATGTTAGGATAAATATTAAAAATGAATCAATATTATTATTATTATTATTATTATTATTATTATTATTATTATTATTATTATTATTATTATTATTATTATTATTATTATTATTATTACTATCATTATTATTAATAAATCATTAATGTCAAAACTATCATTGTTAAACAGATAAATATTTTGTACTTAAGATATATTTGCTACATATATACTATAATTATATTAAAATCACAAAACTATATTTATCGAATCTATTAATATTATTTATATAAATATATACAAATAACAAACTATCGAATTTTTTTTTTTTAATATAACATTAAACGATTATGTTTACAAATATGGATATATTAATATAATTATTTAAATATTTACCATTTTGAGTACATACACAAATTAAATATATCATATATAAATTAAGATTTAATAAATTAAGTTGTTCGATTACGATTGTGTGTTAATAAATATACAAATGATATAGGTTCGTGAATCCGAGGCCAACCTTATACTTGATCCATGATGTTATATGTATTTTTACTACAAAATACATTAGGTGAGTATATAGTCCCACTTTTAAACTCTAAATATTTCGGGATGAGAATACATGTATTTTATGTTTTACGTTATGGACACAAGTAACTGAAAAATATATTCTACGTTGAGTTGTACCACTGGCATACTTCCCTGTAGCTTGGTAACTAATATTTACAGCGGTATTGTAAACGCGAATCCTGTTGATAGATCTATCGGGCCTGACAACCCCAACCGGACTGGACGACCAGTATTCAACGGTTGCACAGTACTTCGTTTCGTGACTACACTTGGTACGGTGTAGTAAGATTTCATAATAAAGGGAATATGCGACGTGATTAAATGTTAAGTATGGTTACCAAGTGCTCAACCACTTAGAATATTTTTATTAAAATGTTTATATATGAAATCTTGTGTTCCATTGTTATAACGCTGCTAGCATCAAACCTATATATCTCACCAACCTTTGTGTTGACGTTTTAAAGCATGTTATTCTCAGGTACGAATTAAGTCTTCCGCTGTGCATTAGCTCATGTTAAGGATACTACTTGGAGTTGATCATCGCAAAGGGACCAAATGTTTATGACTTCGTCCAGGAGGATTAGGACGGGTCGTCACAATTGAAACCCCATCATTTACTCATTCGCATCTTGTAATGAGAATTTCCATACGAATCATTGGGAATTAGCAATCAGTATTTTGAAATCTCGCAGGATGTCTACGCCAACAGTTATATGTGTATATATAACGTCTATCTTCTGGACTTAATTTGAATGTGAAGTTTCTGAAAAACACTCCGAACAACGAATTGGTTCTTCGAAGAAAAAAAATGCTGATGAAGCAGTAAAAACTATAAACGACTTTAAACGGTAAAAGTTGGATTATAATGATGAAGTGTGCTGGCAAAGTGCAGAAAAAGAGAAGTTTTGGAACTGGAAAATGGATTGAGCAAAGTAGGAAGGAGGCTGGGGACAAATTACAAAGACTGAACATGACTTCAAAGGATCCAAATAATTCAGTACCTGCTGAAGTCATTAACGAATACCTTGCTCCTGACTCTAAACCCCTGCGGACAATATTCTTCATCATCCTCTGATATTAGAAATTCTAAAATATCATCATATCTTTCATTATAAATATCCTCCATATTTCTGAAGATATTTTCTTAATTTTTCTTATTTGAAATCATTTACCTCTTCGCGCTATCTGTATTACATCATAAAAGAAACTATTTTAGTTTCTAAATTCTGAAACATTCAAGTTTAAAATAGGAATATTTTGAAGTAATGTTGGGAACTGAAGCATGAATTAGTATAATATAATGACACTTGATCAACGTGATTATATTACAGTAAGTCATGCTGAGTTCCTAAATGGAACGTGATGATTCACAGATCATAACATCATCATGTGCCATGTTATACGACTCTTGTATTCTATTTAACCTCTAAAATATCAAGAAAATATTTCTTGATGATTCGGCCTTTTCCAAGGTATTCTAGTAATTTGACAAGTCAAGATCGTGCCATCACAATTTCCTTCCTAGAACATTAACAATGTTCTTTCCGAAATTCATATCTGTGAATTCTGGACCATTACAAGCGGTGCTTAATCGCAAGAAGAAGAAACGAAAGGACAAAACTCTGAAATAGAAATTGGGGTATAAATTGCAGCAAATAAAAGAGAGCATTAACTGTGAATGATAATGATTATAGAAGACAGAAGCAGAGACTTTGAAATATAAGGGAACATATAAATCCCAACGACAAACCAGAAATTATAAACCATATATATCGATGCATATAGCAATATAAAGACACGGGAGAACTAGAAACACTATAAACCCAAGAATATAGTAGAAGTAAATAGATTCTTCCGGCAGTAGATGAAAAAGAAGAATGACCGATATGAAAGTTAGAAGTATATCGAGAATCAGAACTGGATGGAGCATATTGATGAATACTTTAAAATATGAGTTGAGGGGGAAAGAATAGAAGGTGATGAAACATGACTAGGAACTTAGAAATCAACAGATTTAACTCACACAATGGCGGAATAAGTGAATCAAACCCTCTAGTGAATAGGTTAAGTTTTTTTTTTGATTAATTTAGTCAAACCACAACTAAATCAAGTGTGATTAGATCAACACCTAGAGCTATTATTCACCACCTGGGTGATTTGGACTGAGAGAGAATCGGAGGAGCTCACTAGATCTGAGTGTGTGTAACAAATGAGAGGCTTAACCTAAAATGAAGAATATAAGACTTTATATACCCCTGCTGTTGACTCACCCATACGATTCATTCATCACACGTACGAGTTGGCTTCATCAGCCGTACGGGTGATCACTCACTCGTGTCTTCTCATTTAGGTTGTAATTGTGACTTAGCTCAGCATCAACCGTGCGTATGAGCCTGTCAGCCGTACTAGTGAGGCTTCACTCGTACATCTGACTAAGTCTAACATAGTCAAACATTTAAATCTCGTTCCTGCAGTTCCTGTAACCACATACAAACACGGATAGGATAATAACGAGCAATCATGGTGGCCTGTAAACTGTTGTACCTGCAATGGACGTGGATAGATGTATTGGGAGTTGCATAAAATGCATCAACAGAAGGTGTGAGTTGTAAGGAAACGAAGGAGGTGAATTTATAAGAAAATCTCCTGCAGAACAATTAAAATGGACGATCACATTTAAAGCAGATCCTAATTCCCTTGATTACCGGAGAGTCAAATCTTATTAAGAATATTTTCTTCAAATCCCTTGAAATCTGGGAATCAATCATATCTACGTCAAATGATAAGATGAATCTACACTTACTCATTTCACTCTTCTATGTTAGCTTCATTCGTACTCTTCATATAAATGGATTGTTTATCCAAATTATTCGCTGATGATAAAACTCTAATTTGCAGCCCGTATGCATCATGAAAAATACTTATTATCATTCACGACCTTTCCACTCAAATTTCGGGACGAAATTTCTTTAACGGGTAGGTACTGTGACAACCCGGAAATTTTCAACCAAATTTAAACTTTAATCTTTATATGTTTCTGACACGATAAGCAATATTTGTTAAGTTAAATTGCAAGAATTTTAAACTATGTTCATACATTCATTCAACCTCGACCAAGTTCCAACGATTCACGAACCATTAAACGAATATGATTATATATGTATATGTGTATATATATTATAACTTGAAACGTAAACAAAATATTAGATTAAATACTTTATATGATTGTATCTGTTTCAAAATGTTTATCAATGGAATTAGAAAATAAGATCAAATGATTGAACTATCAGATATATTGAATTATGATTACAAGTCTCTGTTGAAAGGCACACGTTGATTTGAGAAATCTTTCCATTTTAACAATATTTGGAAAATGGTAAAGTGATTTATAAATAAGAACAAATTATCAATCATTGAGAACTAGACAAAGGATAGTGGAAGATTGAATCTCATAAAGACTCGATTGATCTATTTAGTTTCAAACATACAAAAACGTTTTTAGTTTAAAAAGAACTTTATTATTAAAACGTATATAACTTTTATAAATATCTAGAACCACTTTTGACAACTCATTACTTAACTAGTATGATAAAGATAAAGATAACGATATTTATATTTTATTTTATTAAATATATATAACGATTTAAATTAATATTATATATATTTATACGCGTATTATACGTACATAGTTTTATACTTTTACTATACTTAAACTTTACCTTTACTTTATTTTTACTTTACTTTAACTTTAATAATTCACTTTAATAATTCATACTTTAATAATTCACTTTAATAATTCATACTTTAATAATTCACTTTAATAATTCATACTTTAATAATTCACTTTAATAATTCATACTTTAATAATTCACTTTAATAGTTCATACTTTAATAATTCACTTTAATAATTCATACTTTAATAATTCACTTTAATAATTCAAAAATCTATTATAAATAGAATTCAATAGGTTTCATTATTTCATAGAAACTTGAAAATATTTTTCTCTAAACTCTCTCAATCGATTTACATATATATTTACTCCGTATTATTTCAAGATATTATTAGTATACATAAAATATTACGATGGAGTGCTGTCCGAGTGATTTCGAAATTGTTTTTCGAGTAGGATAGGATTAAGGAAATTATGGGTTATAGCTATGAAGGTGATTGAGTATGGTTCATGGGTATGCTCGTGAGGTCAATATAGTGTTTATCATTTCCGTTGCGTCTACGTACCTTTCCTGCAATATTGAATCTCAATATTGATACGTGAGTACTCATAATTTAACTTTTACATACTAATAGCGTATCCCCGACTAGTACTCGAGTATTTAGGATTATGCATGTTTGTACTTTTGATATTGCCCTTAGATAGGTTAGGTTGAATATTGAATTAGTTACACTTGCGGTTGAGATAAGGTATAAGATATGCATGTCCTTGGAAAGCTAGCTAAAAATTAAGAACTTTTTCTTTAGATATCGAATGGTTTCGATGAACGGATTAGAAGTTATAATCAATTGAATTTTCGATATTTTTATTAAAATTGATTATTATTATCATCGTTTTTATCGTCGTTCTAGTTTTATCTTATTATTATCATTATTATTATCTTTATCAATAAAAGGGATTTATCATTAAAAATTGTTATTTTTTATTATTACTATCATTATTATCGTTAAAGTTATAATTAGTATTATTATTATTATCCAATTATTATTATTATTATTATTATTATTATTATTATTATTATTATTATTAGTATTATTATTATTATCATTATTAATATATATATCATTATTTAAAAATGGTTATTGTTATTATTATTATTATTATTACTATATTATCAATAAGATAATTATTAGTATTATCGTTAATAATGTTATAGTAACTATCATTATTAATATTAGTTAATTAAAACAAATATTTGTAACACCTAATTATTTTGATTACTATTATTATCATTATTATGAACACGATATAAAAGACGATTAAAAGCTATTAAACGAAACGATTAGGAAATAATGAGTAAGAGTATCATGATGAAATTAAAATATTATAAGATATTGATTTAGATAAAATTATCGTTCTTATTATTTTTATCATTACTATTATTATTAAAAGTATCGTTAGTATTAAAACTATCATTTTAACAAAAATTAACATTTTAATAGAAATGTCATTGTTACTATAAAATATTATTATTATTATTATTATTTTAAATAGAATTAATATTTTAAAGATAATATTAAAAATTATCGTAAATATTAAAGTTATCATAATTAGAATTATCGTTTTATCATAATGTCATCTTAGTAATTATAAATATTGATATTTTTATAATAATAATTATTATTACAAAATAATACAACTTTTACTTACTATCATTATAGATATTATTTTATCAAATAAATATGTGATACAAACATATTTTACTACGTGTAATAATTTACTTTAATAATACCTATCATATTATCTTTATGATATTAAATGAACCCTATAAATTTTATTACTTAATATATATAAAAGTATATTTTATTACATAAATTTAATATAAAATTTTATTTATTAATAAATAAATTATATTATTACTCTAATAAATCTTTTAAAAATATTTAAAAATATAAAACGACGATATTTAAACTATATATTAATCATGTATAGATTGTTTGGAAATTATTTTGAGTCAAATTTACTTTTGTTGACTTTTGCATATTAGTCTCGAGCATTAGGATTGTGGTACACTATGACTTGACCTAATTTGTTAGACAAATATTGACCAACACATAATTATATATAATTAATTTAGGTTCGTGAATCCGAGGCCAACCTTGCACTTGTTCAATGACGTTATATGTATTTTTACTACGAGATACAGTATGGTGAGTTTCATTTGCCTTTTTACCCTTTATATTTTTGGGCTGAGAATACATGCGCAATTTTTATAAATGTTTTACGAAATAGACACAAGTAATCGAAACTACATTATATGGTTGAATTATCGAAATCGAATATGCCCTTTTTATTAACTCTGGTAATCTAAGAATTAGGGAACAGACACCCTAATTGACGCGAATCCTAAAGATAGATCTATTGGGCCTAACAAACCCCATCCAAAGTACCGGATGCTTTAGTACTTCGAAATTTATATCATGTCCGAAGGAGGATCCCGGAATGATAGGGGATATTCTTATATGTATCTAGTTAATGTCGGTTACCAGGTGTTCACCATATGAATGATTATTTTTGTCTCTATGCATGGGACGTATATTTATGAGAACTGGAAATGAAATTCTTGTGGTCTATTAAAATGATGGAAATAAATGATTATGATAAACTAATGAACTCACCAACCTTTTGGTTGACACTTTAAAGCATGTTTATTCTCAGGT
This sequence comes from Rutidosis leptorrhynchoides, assembly GCF_046630445.1. Classification (NCBI taxonomy): domain Eukaryota; kingdom Viridiplantae; phylum Streptophyta; class Magnoliopsida; order Asterales; family Asteraceae; genus Rutidosis; species Rutidosis leptorrhynchoides. The sequence goes on along the minus strand of NC_092338.1, from coordinate 248,521,812 downwards.
GTTAAAGAAATCTTCCGCTGTGCATTTGCTCATTTTAAAGATATTACTTGGAGTCTTTCATAGCATATTTCGAAGAACGTTGCATTCGAGTCATTGAGTTCATCAAAGATTATTATTAAATCAATTTATAGTTGGATAGTGGATATTATGAAATGGTATGCATGCCTGTCAATTTTCAATGTAAAGAAAGTTTGTCTTTTAAAAACGAATGCAATGTTTGTAAAATGTATCATATAGAGGTCAAATACCTCGCAATGTAATCAACTATTGTGAATCGTTTATAATGTATATGAACGGGTCCTTTCAAACACTACACTTGGTTAATGTCGTCATATGTATTTTTACTACAAAATACATTATGGTGAGTTTCATTTGCCCTTTTTACTCTTTACATTTTTGGGCTGAGAATACATGCAAATTCTTTATTAATTGTTTTACAAAATTTATATGTGTGAGTTTCATTAATCCCTTTTTAAATGCTTTCGCAATATATATTTTGGGACTGAGAATACATGCGCTACTTTTATAACTGTTTTACGAAATAGACACAAGTACTTAAAACTACATTCTATGGCTGGATTATTAAACCGAATATGCCCCTTGTTATTAAGTCTGGTAATCTAAGAATTAGGGAACAGACACCCTAATTGACGCGAACTCTAAAGATAGATCTATCGGGCCCAACAAGCCCCATCCAAAGTACCGGATGCTTTAGTACTTCGAAATTTATATCATGTCCGAAGGAGGATCCCGGAATGATGGGGATATTCTAAAATGCATATTGTGAATGTCGGTTACCAGGTGTTCAAATCCATATGAATGATTTTTGTCTCTATGTATGGGACGTATGTTTATGAGAAATGGGAATATGAAATCTTGTGGTCTATTAAAATTATGAAATGATTATTTATGTTAAACTAATGAACCCACCAACCTTTTGGTTGACACTTTAAAGCATGTTTATTCTCAGGTACGAAAGAAATCTTCCGCTGGGCATTTGCTCATATTAGAGATATTACTTGGAGTCATTCATGACATATTTCAAAAGACGTTGCATTTGAGTCGTTCAGTTCATCAAGATTATTATTAAGTTAATTATAGTAAGATATATTACGAAATGGTATGCATGTTGTCAACTTCCGATGTAATGAAAGGTTATCTTTTCAAAAACGAATTCAATGTTTGTAAAATGTATCATATAGAGGTCAAGTACCTCGTGATGTAATCAACTGTTGTGAATCGTTTATAATCGAAATGGACTTCGTCCGGAAGGATTAGGACGGGTCTTCACAATTTTGAATGGTCCAATGTACCTTGCATTTAGTTTCCCCCGTTTACCAAATCGAACAACGTCTTTCCAAGATGAAACCTTAAGCATGACCATCTCTCCAATCTCAAATTCTATATCTTTTCTTTTAATATCCGTGTAGCTCTTTTGTCGACTTTGGGCGGGTTTCAACCGTTGTTGAATTTGGATGATCTTCTTGGTAGTTTCTTGAATTATCTCTAGACCCGTAATCTGTCTATCCCCCACTTCACTCCAAAAAATCGGAGACCTGCACTTTCTACCATAAAGTGCTTCAAACAGCGCCATCTCAATACTCGAATTATAACTGTTGTTGTAGAAAAATTCTGCTAACGGTAGGTGTCGATCCCAACTATTTCCGAAATCAATAACACATGCTCATAGCATGTCTTCAAAGGTATGTATCATCCTTTCACTTTGCCCATCAGTTTGTGGGTGATAGGCAGTACTCATGTCTAGACAAGTCCCCAATGCTTGTTGCAACGTCTGCCAGAATCTTGAGACAAATCTGCCATCCCTATCAGAGATAATAGAGACTGGTATTCCATGTCTGGAGATGACTTCCTTCAAGTATAAACGTGCCAAATTTTCCATTTTATCATCTTCTCTTATTGGCAAAAAGTGTGCTGATTTGGTGAGACGATCGACTATTACCCAAATAGTATCATAACCACTTGCAGTTCTTGGCAATTTAGTAATGAAATCCATGGTAATGTTTTCCCATTTCCATTCCAGGATTTCAGGCTATTGAAGTAGACCTGATGGTTTCGGATGTTCAGCTTTGACCTTAGAACACCTCAAACATTCTCCTACGTATTTAGTAATATCGGCTTTCATACCCGGCTACCAAAAGTGTTTCTTGAGATCTTTGTACATCTTTTTCGCTCTGGGATGTATTGAATATCTAGGCTTATGTGCTTCCTTAAGTACCATTTCTCTCACATCTCCAAACTTTGGTACCCAAATTCTTTCATCCCTATACCGGGTTCCGTCTTCCCTAATATTAAGATGTTTCTCCGAACCTTTGGGTATTTCACTCTTCAAATTTCCCTCCTTTAAAACTCCTTGTTGCGCCTCCTTTATTTGAGTAGTAAGGTTATTACGAATAATTATATTCATAGTTTTTACCCGCATAGGTTCTCTGTCCTTTCTACTTAAAGCGTCGGCTACCACATTCGCCTTCCCTGGGTGGTAACTAATCTCAAAATCGTAATCATTCAACAACTCAATCCACCTGCGCTGTCTCATATTCAGTTGCTTCTGATTAAATATATGTTGGAGACTTTTGTTTTGACAACCCGGAAATTTTCGACCAAATTTAAACTTAATCTTTATATGTTTCCGACACGATAAGCAAAGTCTGTAATGTTGAGATCTCAAAAACTTTGAACTATATTCATGTAATTAATTACCCTTTGACTGTGCTCGACGATTCACGAACCTTTAATTATAAATAGAAATGTATATATAAATAAGAATATATGTAAATAAATATATATATATTATAAATTAAACTATTATGCGATTTAGTTATTATGAAATATAACTTAAGATAATTTAAAAACTGTTATTAAAAATGTTTAGTTAATTATTGAGAGTATATTGAATGTAAATGACTTTGAACATAATTTTTTAACGTTAACAAAGTATTAAAGATGTACTCTGAGATAATTATTTCAATATATATAATTAATATATTTATGTTACTTGCTATCTAAAACATAATTAAATATGTAGTAGTGGAAATATATATATATATATATATATATATATATATATATATATATATATATATATATATATATATATATAAAATCTATAGATACGAAATTGTTATATATAAATGATTGTAGTATTATTATTACTAATATTGTTATTTAATAATATTAATATTATTATAATTAGTATTATTATCATCATTAATAATATTATTATTATTTTCATTATTATCATTGTTACATATTATTATTATTATTATTCTTATTATATATGAAATTTGATTAGTGTTATTAATATTATTGATATTATTATCATTATTTTTGTTATTATTATTATTAATATTATTATTATTATTATTATTATTATTAGTTTCACTTTTATTAACAAAATTAATATTAAAAATTAATACATGTATAATTAACATTATTATGTTTTCTTTATAAATTTAATATACAGATATAGATATACTTGTTATACAGCCATACAAATTCAGTTATATATAAATACATATATGTATACAAAATACAGTTATATTTTATACAAATACTTATACTGCTATATATATACGTAAATACGGTTTATTATATATAAATAAATACAGAAAAATGGTTAATCAGTTGTAAATCATTTTCACTCGATAGGCTAATTGATTTTCTTGTCACCAGTTCGTACCAATCAAGAATCAATCACAAGTAAGGATCCAAAAATAGTTAGCTTTCGTTTTCCATTTTATTTTATTTTTTTCTGAACGAATATCTTATGACGACCATTCTTCACTTTAAGACAACTGGTTTCTCATTGATATTACTCAATTCCTTCGAACTGTCCACCCTCAATATCAATTACAACTGTCAATTATTATTATTATCTATTAATGTAAACCATTTTTTTTAAAGAAGCTCGATACTCTGTTATGGCATCTTGAAATCAAAAGCTAGAATTCGTATCAAAATTCAAAATCTGTTAATGAGGTCTTGTTAGGAATCCTTTGTTTAAACTATCTGTAAAATATTAGCCTTCAATTCCTTTTTACCAATTCGAATTTAAGAGTCAATGTAAATTTTCAGAAAAGTCAAAGTTTGTGTTTATAGTAAAATTTGAACTTGTCTCCACGTTTCCAGTTAAATTGATCATTCATAAAGTTTCTAGGAGTCATTTAAAACCTATTTCATGTAGAAGATGGGATCCAAAACCGTCTAGATTTTGATATTGATGTTAGAGTTTAAAGATGTTCATACGCGTTTTAAATTTTTCTATCCCAGCTTCTCTTTATTTAATTTTTCTAGTTTTAACTAAATTATTTACTTACTAACGTTTTCTGTATTAAATTCAAATCCTAAATTAATGTAATTAGAAGATATTAACGTGACTTGATCTCTGGTTGGATTGTCGAATTATTGAAGAAGAAAAGGGAACAATTAAAACGGGTTAAAAATAAATGAAATGGTTTTAAATCAGAAACTGGGCAACAGCCTAATGGTACAGAGTGTTACGGGTATTCAGGAGGTCTCGGGTTCGAGCCCGGCTCGGGGCGTTTTTTTTAAGAAAGCTTTCTAAGGTAGCTTTTAATTTCAAATTTTATTATTATTATTATTATTGTTATTATTATTATTGTTATAATTATTATCATTAGTATTATCATAAATAAAATTATTATTATTATTATCATTATTGGTGTTATAATTATTAGTATTATTAATTAACACTTATTATTACTATTATTATGACTATAGTAAGTGAATTGTTAATAATATTATTATTACTAACAAAGTATTAATATTTAAGATTATTATTATTATTATTATTATTATTATTATTATTATTATTATTATTATTATTATTATTATTATTATTATTATTATTATTATTATTATTATTATTATTATTATTATTATTAATATTGTTAGTATTATAATCATTACAAATATTATATTTATAGGTATAAGTATTAGGAACATTATTTACCATTAAAATATTTTTGTAAGTAAGATTATTATAAATTGTGTCATTTTAGTATTATTATTAGTATGATTGTGATTATTATTAGTATTATCATTATTATTATTAATATTACAAGTATCATTAATAGACTTATCAGTTAAACATTAATATTAGTAATATTATATAATTACTAAAATTTCTATTAAAAACTACTAAAAATTACCGTTATTATTAAAAGTATTATTTTTACAAAAACTATCGTTATTATCGTTATCAGTATTATCTATATTATTATTATCAAAATAATTATGATTATGAAAATAAAAGTTTTAATGACGTTATTAAAGTTATTAGCATAAAAATAAAGATTATATATATATATATATATATATATATATATATATATATATATATATATATATATATATATATATATATATATATATATATATATATAAATATATATTTAATATACATAACTTAACTATATTAATATATCTATGTATAAAATGAAAATATACATAATGAAACTTATTGATCTACTATATATATATATATATATATATATATATATATATATATATATATATATATACATACATATATATATATACATATATATATATATATATACATATATATATATATATATATATATATATGTACATATATATATATACATATATATATAGATACATATATATATACATATATATATATGTACATATATATATATATATATATATATATATATATATATATATATATATATAAATCACATCACTAATAATAACATATTTGTTCTACTACGAATTGGGGCTGGGTTCGTAGCCTCCTCAATCATTGGAGACAAGAAGAAGGTGATGCTTTTCACCCACCACATTGCCCTCTTGGCGAAAAATTGAAGCACCTACCGGCGAACCTTTCCGTAACACCATTTTCTCTTTCATTTCCAGAGTATCTCGTTACGATTATATACTATACCAAATTCTAGATCATATTTATCCGCTCATCCGAACCGACAATCACCCAAGTGTAATAGAAGAAGTCAACGAGCTTCGTGCTCGGTAGCGGCTTTGGAGAATATGGTGCAAAGGTTACCTACACCAGCAGCAGCGCCAACAGCATTTCCAGTACCACCATCAACAATAACCGTATCGCAAACCTCAACTTCACAATCTGTCACACGAACATCAACGTCATACGCACCATAAATACCAAGGAGTTCCAACAACAATGAACGATGAAGTATTAATTCATAACTTCATTGAAGAAATATTCTGCGCAGAATATGTGGTTTCTAAAAGTTTTAGAGATTATTTATTTTAGCTCAAATCGAAAATCAAATGAGTTTAAATATCATTGACTCATTAAATCCATAATTACCTCTGAAGAAAATATATATGTATATATATTTTCATAAAGATTGTAATTGAAAATTCTTTCGTACAAACTGTTAATGATGAAAATATTTTAACGGGTAGGTAATACCTGAGGAATATTTAGATTTCACATTAATAAGTTACACTATACTTTCTTCGAATCTGATTCAACAGTCATTTACTATCCTACTTACATCCACAGATATACGTATTCGTTCACCGCAGAATAACCATTTCCACTCAATTTCATATTGGATTTTGACATATCAGAATCCAACAAGTGGCATAATGAAGAAAACATTCGACAAAAAATAAAATTTGTTAGAAACAAACAAATTAACCATGAGAAAATTTTGTTAAGAATCCACGCTAACAAAATCCTAGCTAACTGTTCCTAGCTAACTGTTAATTCCTTATTACAATTTATTATCGCAATTTATTTATCGCAATTTATATTCTCGAAATTTTATTTATCATCATTTAATTTCTGTTATTTATTTTACGCTCTTTATTTTACGTCATTTAAATACTGTTATTTACGCATTTTAAATATCGGGACACGTATACAATGTTTTGACATATCATATCAACGCATCTATATATATTATTTGGAATAACCATAGACACTCTATATGCGGTAATGATCGAGTTAGCTATACAGGGTTGAGGTTGATTCTCAAATAATATATATACTTTGAGTTGCTATCGAGTCTGAGACATGTATATAATGGGTCACGACACGTATTAATTAATTCGAATATTATATATTAAACTACATATGAATTATTGGACTGTTAACTGTGGACTATCGACTGTGGACTACCAACATTGGACAAATTAAAATGAATTAAAATATTAATTATAACATATGAGACTAAACATCTCTTCAAGTTTGCCACTTGATCTCAATTTAAACCTCATTTGTATCTTGACGATTTCAATCTACATTCAAACTTTTCATGATTCTTGAAAACACCTCAATCGAGAAGATGAACCAACCGCACTTCATCTACGGAAGAAAAGATTAATGTATATAGTTATGCACCTGAAAAACACTCGAAACCTGAGTAAACATTTAACACGTATCTGTGTAAACTCCTTTGGCGTTATTACCGAAAATAACTTTACAATCCCTCTTCAAAGTAGCAAATTTTGTCACAGTTCCAGCAAGTTAATTTCGACTTTTTGTTCGAAATAACCTTATTATAATCTTGATATATCTGCGTGCTCATTTATTGTTACCGGGGAACCTTTTATATTCCATATATTACCATTAGCGTTTAATCATCTAAAAAAAAACAATTCTCTTGAAACCACCTCGGATTGATAACCGATGATTCAGATATGGTAGCATTAAATGCAGAGGAAACAACAAAATCGTAGATGGTCTAAACGGCCAAAAGTTTGATAATAAAGAATGGAATGTTGGGAACGCTCGATAGAAAATTTGGTACTAAAAAACAGATTGAGCTAACCATGAAGGAGACCAAGGACAAATACAAGAACCAAACCCTATATTCAAAGAATTCAGGTAATTCTGGATCCGATGAAATTTTTAGAGAATATCCTGCTTCGAAGCCATGTTAAAATCTTGCGGAAAATTTTTCCTTATCAACTTCCGAACTTAGAAATTCTAAAATATCATCATAAATATCTTCGATACTTCTGAAGATATTTTCATAAATATTCTCGTCCGAAATTATATACCTCTTCGTGCTATCTGTAATACATTATATTGGAAATTTCTATAAAATCTAAGTATAAACTATGAAAGAATTCTGAAGTAGTGTTGGAAATTGATGCATGAGTTAGTATAATATAATGATACTTGATCAACGTGATTATATTACAGTAAGTCATGCTGAGTTTCTAATGAAACGTGATGATTCACAGACCATAACGTCATCATGTGTCATGTTACACGACTCTTACATTCTATCTAATCTATAAACATATCAAGAACATATTTTCTTGATAGCCCTATCATTTCTCTTGAATTCGGGTAATTTGACAAATCAAATCGTGTGTCTACGTTCTTTATTGTTTAGAACATTATGTTCATTCGAAGTTTTATACTTACGAATTCTGGACTGTTACCCGATTTACTAGAGATCGAGAAGAGAATAAAAAGGCAAAGAGCTCTAAAAAATAAGAAAAAAAATATAAAGCCCAACAACAACACAGGAATTACAAATAGTGGATATTAATACGAATAGCAATATAAAGACACGGTAGAATTAAGAATAGTATCACCCCAAGGTAATAGTAGAAGTGAATAGATTCCTCTGGGGGTAGTTGAAAAAGAAGAGTGATTGATACGATAATCAAGAAGATATTAAGGATTAGAACTGAACTAAGCATTTTCAAAATCTTTGAAAATATGAATTAAGAAAGAAAGTAGTGATGTGGTGAAAATCAATGAAACGAGAGAGGTTAATTTATAATGGAAGTATCCGACAAAGCAATCGAAGCAGATGACCGCATTAATTAAAGAGATCTTAATTTCCTTATTCGCCGAAAAAGCCAAATCTTTTAGATTTCGAAGATTTTATTTAAATCCCTTGAATTCCGGCATTTAACCGAGACAACGTCACCAGTTAAGACGAACCTACATTTACTCATTTCACTCTTTTGCGATAACTTCAATTATACTCTTCGCGTAATCAAATTGTTTTATTCATATTACTCAATAAAGATAAAACTCTAACTATCGACCCATATTTGTCATGAAAACATTTTTATGGTTAATTATGATGACCACAATCAAATTTCAGGGCGCAATTTCTTTAACGGGTAGGTTCTGTGACAACCCGAAACTTTCCGACCAAATTTAAACTTAATCTTTATATGTTTCTGACACGATAAGCAAAGTCTGTAATGTTGAGATCTCAAAAACTTTGAACTATATTCATGTACTCAATTACCCTTTGACTGTGCTCGACGATTCACGAACCTTTAATTATAAATAGAAATGTATATATAAATAAGAATATATGTAAATAAATATATATATTATAAATTAAACTATTAAGCGATTTAGTTATTATGAAATATAACTTAAGATAATTTAAAAACTGTTAATTAAAAATGTTTAGTTAATTATTGAGAGTATATTGAATGTAAATGACTTTGAACATAATTTGTCAACGTTAACAAAGTATTAAAGATGTACTCTGAGATTATTATTTCAATATATATAATTAATATATTTATGTTACTTGCTATCTAAAACATAATTAAATATGTAGTAGTGGAAATATATATATAATCTATAGATACGAAATTGTTATATATAAATGATTGTAGCATTATTATTACTAATATTGTTATTTAATAATATTAATATTATTATAATTAGTATTATTATCATCATTAATAATATTATTATCACTTTCATTATTGTCATTGTTACATATTATAATAATAATAATAATAATAATAATAATAATAATAATTATTATTATTATTATTATTATTATTATTATTATTATTATTATTATTATTATTATTATTATTATTATTATTATTATTATTATAATTATTATAATTATTATAATTATTATTATTATTATTATTATTATTATTATTATTATTATTATTATTATTATTATTATTATTATTATTATTATTATTATTATTATTATTATTATTATTATTATTATTATTATTATTATTCTTATTATTATATAAGAAATTTGATTAGTGTTATTAATATTATTGATGTTATTATCATTATTTTTGTTATTATTATTATTAATAATATTATTATTATTATTAGTTTCACTATTATTAACAAAATTAATATTAAAAATTAATACATGTATAATTAACATTATTATGTTTTCTTTATAAATTTAATATACATATATAGATATACTTGTTATACAGCCATACAAATTCAGTTATATATAAATACATATATGTATACAAAATACAGTTATATTTTATACAAATACTTATACTGATATATATACGTAAATACGGTTTATTATATATAAATAAATACAGAAAAATGGATAAGCAGTTGTAAATCGTTTTCACTCGATAGGCTAATTGATTTTCTTGTCTCCAGTTCGTACTAATCAAGAATCAATCACAAGTAAGGATCCAAAAATAGTTAGCTTTCATTTTCCATTTTATTATTTTTTTCTAAGCGAATATCTTATGACGACCATTCTCCACTTTAAGACAACTGGTTACTCATTGATATTAATCAATTCCTTCAAACTCTCCACCCTCAATATCAATTAAAACTGTCAATTATTATTATTATCTATTAATGTAAACCATTTTTTTTAAAGAAGCTCGATACTCTGTTATGGCATCTTGAAATCAAAAGCTAGAATTCGTATTAAAATTTAAAATCTGTTAATGAGGTCTTGTTTGGAATCCTTTGTTTAAAATATCTGTAAAATATTAGCCTTCAATTCCTTTTTACCAATTCGAATTTAAGAGTCAATGTAAACTTTTAGAAAAGTCAAAGTTTGTGTTTATAGTAAAATTCAAACTTGTTTCCACATTTCTAGTTAAATTGATCATTCATAAAGTTTCTAGGAGTCATTTAATACCTATTTCATGTAGAAGATGGGATCCAAAACTATCTAGATTTTGATATTGATGTTAGAGTTCAAAGATATTCATATGCGTTTTAAATTTTTCTGTCCCAGCTTCTCGTTATTTAATCTTTCTTGTTTTAACTAAATTATTTACTCACTAACGTTTTCTGTATTAAATTCAAATCCTAAATTAATGTATTTAGAAGATATCAACGTGACTTGATCTATGGTTGGATTGTCTATTATTGAAGAAGAAAAGGGAACAATTAAAATGGGTTAAAAATAAATGAAATGGTTTTAAATCAGAAACTGGGCAACAGCCCAATGGTACAGAGTGTTACGGGTATTCAGGAGGTCTCGGGTTCGAGCCCGTCTCGGGGCGTTTTTTTAGGAAAGCTTTCTAAGGTAGCCTTTAATTTCAAATTTTTTTATTTTTATTTTTATTGTTATAATTATTATCATTAGTATTATCATAAATTTAATTATTATTATCATTATTGGTGTTATAATTATTAGTATTATTAATTAACACTTATTATTATTATTATTATTATTATGACTATAGTAAGTGAATTGTTAATAATATTATTATTACTAACAAAGTATTAATATTTAGGATTATTATTATTATTATTATTATTATTATTATTATTATTATTATTATTATTATTATTATTATTATTATTATTGATATTGTTAGTATTATAATTATTACAAATATTATATTTATAGCTATAAGTATTAGGAACATTATTTACCATTAAAATATTTTTGTAAGCAAGATTATTATAAATTGTGTCATTTTAGTATTTTTATCATTAGTATGATTGTGATTATTATTAGTAATATCATTATTATTATTAATATTACAAGTATCATTAATAGACTTATCAGTTAAATATTAATATTAGTAATATTATATAATTACTAAAATTTCTATTAAAAACTACTAAAAATTACCTTTATTATTAAAAGTATTATTTTTACAAAAAATATCGTTATTATTGTTATCAGTATTATCTATATTATTATTATCAAAATAATTACGATTATGAAAATAAAAGTTTTAATGACGTTATTAAAGTTATAAGCATAAAAATAAAGATTATATATATATAAATATATATTTAATATACATAACTTAACTATATTAATATATCTATATATAAAATGAAAATATACATAATGAAACTTATTGATCTATATAAATCACATCACTAATAATAATATATTTGTTCGATTACGATTATGTGTATTAATATGTATACAAATAATATAGGTTCGTGAATCCAAGGCCAACCCTACACTTGTTCAATGTCGTCATATGTATTTTTACTACGAAATACAGTATAGTGAGTTTCATTTGCTCCCTTTTTAAATGCTTTTGCAATATATATATTTTTGGGACTGAGAATACATGCGTTGCTTTTATAAATGTTTTACGAAATAGACACAAGTAATCGAAACTACATTCTATGGTTGAATGATCGAAGCCGAATATGCCCCTATTGCTTGGTAGCCTAAGAATTAGTAAACCAGTTTACTAATTGACGTGAATCCTAAAGATAGATCTATTGGGCCTAACAAACCACATCCGTTGTAGCGGATGCTTTAGTACTTCGATGTTGTTTTATCATGTCCGATGGATGTCCCGGAATGATAGGGGATATTCTTATATGCATCTTGTTAATGTCGGTTACCAGGTGTTCAATCCATAAGAATGATTTTTATCTCTATGCATGGGACGTACATTTATGAGAAATGGAAATGAAATTCTTGTGGTCTATTTAAATGACGAAAATGATTGATTATGATAAACTAATGAACTCACCAACCTTTTGGTTGACACTTGAAAGCATGTTTATTCTCAGGTATGAAAGAAATCTTCCGCTGTGCATTTGCTCATTTTAGAGATATTACTTGGAGTCATTCATGACATATTTCAAAAGACGTTGCATTCGAGTCATTGAGTTCATCAAGATTAATATTAAGTCATTCATAGTTTGGATATATTATGAAAAGATATGCATATCTGTCAATTTTCGATGTAATAGAAGTTTGTCTTTTAAAAACGAATGCAATGTTTGTAAAATGTACCATATAGAGGTCAAATACCTCGCGATGAAATCATATGTTATTGTATTCGTCCTTATGGATTTGGACGGGTCGTCTCATTTGTGGTCGGTATATATAATACTTTTGACCCCATATAAGTAGTGCCTCCAAGTCTTTAATATAAAAACAACCGCTCCTAATTCCAAATCATATGTCGTATAATTCTACTCGTGAATCTTCAATTGTCTAGACGCATAAGCAATTACCTTCGTTCATTGCATTAATACACAACCGAGGCCTTGCTTTGAGGCATCACAATATATCACAAAATCATTATTCCCTTCTGGCAATGACAATATAGGTGCCGTAGTTAACTTTTTCTTCAACAATTGAAACGCTTTCTCCTGCTCATCCTTCCATTCAAATTTCTTCCCTTTATGCGTTAATGCAGTAAAGGGTTTTGCTATTTTGGAAAAATCTTGGATGAACCTTCTGTAGTAACTAGCTAGTCCTATAAATTGACGTATATGTTTCAGAGTTTTCGGGGTTTCCCACTTTTCAACGGTTTCAATCTTTGCCGGATCCACTTGAATACCTTCTTTGTTCACTATGTGACCGAGGAATTGAACTTCTTCTAACCAAAATGCAAACTTTGAAAACTTAGCGTACAGTTTTTCTTTCCTCAACAACTCTAGCACTTTTCTCAAATGTTCTTCGTGCTCTTGTTCATTCTTTGATTAAATAAGTATGTCATCGATGAAAACAATGACAAACTTGTCAAGGTATGGTCCACATACTCGGTTCATGAGGTCCATGAACACAACTGGTGCGTTAGTCAACCCAAACGGCATAACCATAAACTCGTAATGACCGTAACGCATTCTGAAAGCAGTCTTCGGAATATCATCCTCCTTCACCCGCTTTTGATGATACCCAGAACGTAAATCAATCTTCAAATAAATTGACGATCCTTGTAGTTGATCAAATAAGTCATCGATTCTCGGTAGTGGGTAACGATTCTTGATGGTAAGTTTGTTCAACTCTCGGTAGTCGATACACAACCTGAATGTACCATCCTTCTTTTTGACAAACAAAACAGGAGCTCCACATGGTGATGTACTTGGTCGTATGAAACTACTTGGTCGTATTAGTGCAGCTCCTGGTACGAGATCTATTTGAAATTCAACAGATCGGTGTGGAGGTAGTCCCGGTAATTCTTTCGGAAATACATCGGGAAATTCTTTTGCAACGGGAACATCATTGATGTTCTTTTCTTCGGGTTTGACTTCTTCCATGTGTGCTAGAACGGCATAGAAACCTTTTCTTATTAGTTTTTGCGCCTTCAAATTACTAATAAGATTTAGCTTCGCGTTGCTCTTTTCTCCGTACACCATTAAGGGTTTTCCTTTTTCTCGTACAATGCGAATTGCATTTTTGTAACATATCATTTCTGCTCTCTCCTTTTTCAACAAATCCATGCCGATTATCACATCAAAACTCCCTAACTCTACTGGTATTAAATCAATCTTAAACGTTTCGCTAACCACTTTAATTTCTCGATCCCGACATATATTATCTGCTGTGATTAATTTACTGTTTGCTAATTCGAGTAAAAATTTATTATCCAAAGGCGTCAGTAGACAACTTAGTTTACTACAAAAATATCTACTCATATAGCTTCTATCCGCACCCGAATTAAATAAAACATAAGCAGATTTATTGTCAATAAGAAACATACCCGTAACAAGCTCCGGGTCGTCTTGCGCTTCTACCGTATTAATATTGAAAACTCTTTCGTGGCCCTGCCCATTAGTATTCCCCAGATTCGGGCAATTTCTACTAAAGTGGCCCGGTTTCCACATTCAAAACAAACTATGGCAGCGTTATTTGTTCCGACATTATTTGTTCTTTTTATTCTTTTATTCACTGGACCGTAGACCTCACATTTCGCTGCACTATGGCCATTTCTTTTACACTTGGTGCAAAATATTGTGCAGAACCCATTCTAGTAGGACTCCTCACACCTTTGGCATGACTGATTCTGATTCTTGTTGTTATAGGAATTATTGTTGTTGCGGTTGTTATTGTTGTTGGGATGATTGTTGTAGTAGTTATTGGTGTTGTTGGGGCATTTGTTGTTGCGATAAATGGTGCGATTGAATTTGTGATTATTGTTGTGATGATTGTTGAGGTGATTGTTACTGTTGTGTTGGTGACTCTTGTCACTGTTTTCTTCCCACTTTCTCTTGACTTGTTTTGTGTTAGCTTCTTCGGCCTCCTGCTCTTTAATTCTTTCCTCAATTTGATTTATGAGTTTATGATCCATTCGACTTGCTTTTTGTATGAAGGCGGGCTCGTGTGAACTTATATCTTCTTGAATCCTTTCTGGTAACCCTTTTACAAATGCGTCGATTTTCTCTTCTTCATCTTCGAACGCTCTTGGACACAATAGGCACAACTCTGTGAATCATCGTTTGTATGTGGTAATGTCGAAACCTTGCATTCGTAATCCTCTAAGCTCTACCTTAAGCTTATTGACCGCATTTCTGGGACGATACTGCTCGTTCATCAGGTGCTTGAATGCTAACCACGGTAGTGCGTAAGCAGCATCTTGTCCCAATTATTATAGATAGCTATTCCACCATGTTAACGCAGCACCTGTGAAGGTATGCGTAGCGTACTTCACCCTATCTTCTTCAGTACATTTACTTATGGAAAACACCGATTCGACCTTCTCGGTCCACCGTTTCAATCCGATTGGTCCTTCAGTTCCATCAAATTCTAAAGGTTTGCAGGCAGTAAATTCTTTGTAAGAGCATCCTACACGATTTCTAGTGGCGTTAGTTGCATTGCTAGATTCAGAGTTATTATTGTTATTTTTCATTGCAGCCTGTACTGCGACTATGTTGGCAGCAAGAAAAACGCGGAAGTCTTCCTCGCTCATTTTCAAGTTCTGAAGAGTAGTCGGTGCCATTTCCTTCAAAAATAGTCAAAAGAATTAAGTTAATCATATAGAATATTAAGAGTAGTCAATAGTATTTCGTAGCATAATATGAACTCATTTATAAAAGCTTTTTCTTCATATTAGCATTTTATAAGTTTTAATACAGGTAGTACCTAACCGTTAAGTTCATATTTAGTAGCTAATATACAATTTCAACTACTACAATTCTATATGAAAAACTGATAATAATATTTCGCTTTCAAACTTTTATACAATATTTTACAAACTTACAATACCGCTATTTTACATATAACATGAAATATAGCACATAATAACTTTGATACAAGGCAATTGCAAAGACAATTCTAGTTTATCGCAAGTCGTTCCTCGAAGGCAATAAATATACGTAATTCATAGGTCCAAAAGCAAGTCATGCATTCGGGTTTTACTAATAATATTTCCCATCCTTGGTCTTGTGGAAAATAACCATTATGGTCATTGGCTAGGCAGCATGTTGTAACCTCATCAAAAGGACGAGGGTTACGTAATGCCCAACAGTCTTGTAACAATCTAAAAATCTTATTTCTCACTTCAACTACTGAATCCGTCACTTGTGGAAATGTTTTATTTAGAAGTTGTAACCCGATGTTCTTTTTCTCAATTTGGTGAGAAGCGAACATCACTAACCCATAAACATAACATGCTTCTTTATGTTGCATGTTTGAAGCTCTTTCTAAAGATCGAAGTCCTATGTTAGGATATGTGGAGTCAAAATAGGCTCTCAACCCGTAGCGTAAAATTGCATTTGGGTTCCCCGCATTTAATGCTTTAAAGTAAACACGGCGTAACTTAAGGTCTCCCCAATGTGATATACCCCATCTTTCAAAGAAAAGCCTTTTTGTGATGACCCGAAAATTTCTGACCAAATTTAAACTTTATCTTTAAATGATTTAATGTTTCTGACACGATAAGCAAAGTCTGTAAAGTTAAATCTCAAAATTTTTGAACTATTCAATTACCTTTCGATTGTTCTCAACGATTCGTGAATAATTATATGTAAATAGATACATATATATACCATAAATTGAAAACATAACAAAGTGTTGAGTATATGATACTGTGCATTAAACTTATTGGTTTGATTATCTGATTGATATATTTAGATACAGAGTTAAAAGATTATGCCAAACGATTGAATTAAAAGATAATTATTGAATTCCTTAAGGATTATGATATTATTACGGGTCTCTGTTGTAAGGTCCACGTTGATTTGGGAAATCATTCATTCTTAACGGTATTCGGAATAAATGGTAAAGTGTTTGTTTAAATAACGTAATTTGGACACATACAATAATAAGGAATATCAACTGTTGGAATTAGATATATGAATAACTTCCGATATGTACTTTAAAACATGTTTATTAATATTGAAAATATATATTTAACAATACGATAAAATATAATATTAACTTGGTCATAAAAACGAATTGTTATTATATATATTAACAAATAGCGAGATGATGATTTATAGAAGTAAATGATCAAAATAATCGAAAGTTTAAGATATACTTTGAGTGGTATAGTTTAGGGATAATTTAAGGCTATATTTTGACAAAGGTACGTGACACGAAATGTAAAATACAAGTTTTCTCAGCGTACGAAAGGACATTTGAAAAACCAGAATCGGGACATAAGTCGAGTGATGACGTACGACTTATCGGAAAATAACCATTATTATTATTATTTATATTATTAAGATTAATATTATTATTAATCTTATTATTATTAGTATTATTAATTATGTATTATACATAAAATACTACGACGAGGTCATGAGTGGGTTATTTTCAAAATGGTTTTCAAGCGGGATAGAGCTAAGGAAATTATGGGTTATTACCAAGGAGGTTATGGGTAATGTTCGGGGGTATATTTGTAAATCAAACCTAGTGTTTATCATCTCCGTTACGTCTACGTACTTTCCTACAATATTGAATCTCAATACTGATACGTAAGCACTCATATCTTATCTTTTATATATTAATTATGTATCCATGTCTAGTGCTCGAGTATATATATTTATATATGCTTGTATGCTAAATTTCGTCGTTAAACAGTTTATAATGAATTACTAATTAAATACATATATTACTAGTAAAAGGTATATGATATACATGTTTTTGGAAAGCTGGCGAAAAATCAATAACTTTTCATTTAGATATCGAATAGTTTCGATGAACGGATTAAAAGATATGATCAACTGAATTATGATTGACGTTAATTGAAATTGCTTTTGAATCTGCAATTAAGATTTAAACAACTTATTTACGAGATTGATAAAGTGAACTTTTAAATATTACCAACCAAGTAAATGAATCCTTATATAAGGCACGTCTCATTTTGTTGAACTATTGTCAAAATTGACTTTTTGAAACGACTTTGGATAACTATTATATGTCGATCTCGAGCATTAGGATTGTGATACACTATGACTTGACCTAGCTTGATAGACATTTATTGACCAACGTATATTCTCTAGGTTGAGATCTACGATTAATTGGTAATCTGAGTTTCGGTCACATTTTGGTGAACAACTTTATATGCTGCTAAGGTGAGTTTCGTAAGATCCCTTTTACTCTCTACATTTTTGGGCTGAGAATACATGCAAATGCTTTATTAACCGATATACAATATTTATATGTGTGAGTTTCATTGATCCATTTTTAATTGCTTTTGCAATACATTTTTGGGCTGAGAATACATGCACTTTATTTTAAACGCAAAGGATACAAGTACATACTAAATTCTACACTGAGTTTGAACCGAAAATCCCTTAGCTTTGGTAACTAGTAACTGCCAGTTATAAGAACTGGTGGGCGCAGGTAGTAGTATATGGATCCATAGGGCTTGACATCCCCATCCGAGCTAGAGCGCTAGCCTTTTAACGGACGTATGCTATTTGAGAAACGTACACGTTGGTTTGCGTGTATTATTAAGATGATTATACAAAGGGTACAAATTATATTATAACGTTAAAGCTTAGTTACCAGGGTGCTCAATCTTGTAGAATATTTTGATAAACGTTTCTGGATGAAACAACTGAAATCTTGTGATCCACCTTTATATACAGATTATATGAAACAATAAAACTATGAACTCACCAACCTTTGTGTTGACACTTGTTAGCATGTTTATTCTCAGGTTTTCTAGAAGTCTTCCGCTGTTTGCTTAGATGTTAAACAAGCTATGTGCATGGAGTCTTACATGACATATTTTTCAAGGAGATGTTGCATTCACCAAATCATCACCATGTATCTTATTTTGACTGCATTGTCAACGGAAATAATGTTGTAAACTATTATTTATGGTGATTGTCTATATGTAAAAAATCATCAGATGTCGAAAACCTTTGATTTAAATATTCATTTATGGTGTGCCTTTTCAAAAGAATGCAATGTTTACAAAACGTATCATATAGAGGTCAAATACCTCGCAATGAAATCAATGAATGACGTGTTCGTCCATATGGATTTGGAGCGATCGTCACAGTTGGTATCAGAGCGTTGGTCCTAGCGAACCAGGTCTTGCATGAGTGTGTCTAACTGATAGTTGTTAGGATGCATTAGTAAGTCTGGACTTCGACCGTGTCTGCATGTCAAAAGTTTTGCTTATCATTTTTGTTGGAAATTACCTGCTTATCATTCCTAATCTTGACACGTTTTACTGCATTGATTGCATGAATAGCGTATAGACAAAATTCACATCTTAGCGTATCTGTTACTGTAAACTTTTCCTGAAATCTTCCGAAAATTTCTCCGTGATTTATGGAATTTGGTATTATATATACATATGTAAATTATGTATTGAATAATACCAAACTACATTCTATAATCTAATTCATATAAAAAAATCATCTCCCTAATTATACAAGATGGATCCCGTATCTAGTTCAAATTCCTTAAACTCTGACAGCTATTCCGATATGGATATTCACCTGAATTCCGAAGACAGTGTAACCGGAATGGATCAACCAATTAGCCATCATCTATTCTGGATGAATTGGGGATGGGTTCGTAGCCTACTTAATTATTGGAGACAAGAAGAAAGCGATCCCTTCCATCCACCACATTGCCCTCTTGGCGAAGAACCTGAAGCACTTACCGGCGAACCTGTTCGTAATACCATTTTCTCTCTCATCTCCAGAATATCTCGTCATATACTCTCTCAAATTCTGAATCTTATTCATCCGCTCGTCCGAACCGCCAATCATCCCGGTGTAGTAGAAGAAGTCAACGAGCTTCGCGCTCGGGTAGTGGCTTTGGAGAATATGGTGCAAAGGTTACAAGCACCAGCAGAATCTCCGGCATCAACAGTACCACCGACAACAACACCAACAGTACCATTACCACCACCAACAACATCCGCACCGCAAGCCTCAACATCACAATATGTACCTTGAACATCAACGTCATACGCATCGTAGTTACCAAGAAATACCAGCAACAATAACCGATGAAGTATTAACTTATTCCCCTGAAGAAATTTTATGTATATTTAATATATATGAATTTTGAAATCAAAATAAATCTTTTCGTACTAAGCTATTACGTGTGAATCTAAACTGGTAGGTACTACTCGGTTAAATTTATATTACTAATATGCTATGATGTACATCCTTCGTTAACAACTTAACCTTCGTTAACTACAATCTCTGTTTCAATCCAAAGAATTCCGTTTCATAATAAACCAAGTGTATTATTCAATAATATGGTTGATTTTACACTTTCATCTTTGATGCACTCGAAACTTTCAAGAAAACATCATTTGCACCTTGCGAAGTTTGAAAGAATTCCACGAATATCAACACCCTTCACCAAGGAATATCAATAAGAATAAATAATGAAGTATTGATTTCATTAGCGAAATACTCCGCAAATATTATGTAATCTTTAATTTTTAGAGATTATTCATTTCTAATTCAAGCCGAAAATCAAATGAGCTTAATATGATATTAACTCATTAAATCTGTATTACATCTGAAGAAAATATACATACATATATTTTGATAAAAACGGTAATAAAAATTCTTTTGTACAAAGTATTAATTGTGAAATCTTTAACGGGTAGGTAATACTCGTGAAATATATAAGTTCACAATTAATATGTTATATTGTACATTCTTCAACTTTGATTAAAAAATTATTAACTATGCTCACAGCGATATACAATCATTTTCATACAAATTCAATTACATATTCTGATATTGACGGATTAGAATCCAAGTCATAACTCTGAACCGGTGAAATCATTCTTAGATCTCTACATCTTTCAAAGCTATACTTTGACTTCAAAACTGTGAAAGATCCTTTGGTATTGTTTTTACCAAAAATAACCTTGGAATTCCTTTTCAAAGTATCCAGTATTATCAACCATTCAACCAGTCAACGACGACCTTTCAGACTTGTAATTTTGGCATATACGTTTTAATTACTGGGGAACCTTTCATGTTCCACCACATTAGCAGTAAATTTACCAACAACTTCATTGATCTTTGACCTTTCAAAAAATCCTTATACTCATTGAAACTGTATCATGTACTCATCCACATCTTGTAACGGCAATTTCCATACCAACTATCGGAAATTAGCAATCAGTATCTTGAAATCTTGTAGCATGTCTACGCCAACAGTTATATGTGTACATATAACGTCTACCTCCTGGACTTACATACTTCGAATGTGAAGTTTCCGAAAAACACCCCAAACTACGAAACTAGTTCTCTGAATTAAGGAAAAATGTTGATGAAGCAGCAAAAACTGTAAACGGCCTTAACAGTCAAAAGTTTGATGATAAAGAATAGTATGGTAGGAAAGCATAGAAAAAGAGAAGGTTTGGAATTGAAAAACGGATTGAGCAGACCATGAAGGAGACTGTGGACAAATCACAAAGACTAAATCTACCTTCAAAGAATCCAAATGATTCAGAGTCTGCTGAAATCATTAGCGAATACCTTGCTCCTTACTCTAAAACCTTTGCGGACAATATTCTTCATCATCATCTTATCTTAAATATTCTAAGATATCATCGTATCTTCCATTATAAATATCCTCCATATTTCTGAAGATATTTTTCGAAACATTCTTATCTGAAATCATTACCTCTTCGCGTTATCTGTGTTACATCATAAAAGAAACTATTTTAGTTTCTAAAATCTGAAAAATTCGAAAAAAATGGATGTTTTGAAGTAATGTTGGGAACTGAAGCATGAGTTAGTATAATATAATGACACTTGATCAACGTGATTATATTACAGTAAGTCATGTTGAGTTTCTAATGGAACGTGACAAAGGTTCACATATCACACCCTCATCATAAACCATGTTACATAACTCTTTCATTCTATATAATCTCTAAATATATCAAGAAAATATATTTCTTGGTGATTCGGTCTTTTCTGAATATTCTGGTAATTTGACAAGTCGGATTGTGCCATTACCGTTTCTTTCTTAGAACATTAATTATGTTTATTCTGAAATTCATACCTACGAATTCTGGACCATTATTCGCTTGACTTAAGGTCGGGAAGAGAAAACGAAAGCATGAAGCTCCGAAATATAATGGAGAACATAAAGCCCGATAACAACCCCGAAATTACAAACCGTGTATATCAATGCGTATAGCAATATAAAGACACGGGAGAATGAAAAACACTATAACCCCAAGGTAATAGTAGAAGAAAATAACTTCCTCTGGTGGCAGATGAAAAAGAAGAATGAAGGATACGCTAGCCAGGAAAATATCAAGAATCAGAACTGGATTAAGCATTTTCACAATCTATTGGGATGTATAAAATAAGAAAGAAGATTATAGGAGTGGTGAAAATAAATAAAACGGAAGAGGTCAATTTATAGCAATCGAGACAGATTACGCATTTAATCAAAGAAAATCCTAATTTCCGCAAATTCTGAAGAATCAAATCTTATTTAGATTATGAACACTTTCTATTCCTTAAATTCCGGATATCAATTGTAACTACATCAAAAGCTAAGACGAATCTCTATTCTTTCATTTCACTCTTTTACGATAACTTCTCTCATACGCTTCGAGAAATCGGATTGTTTTATCCGTATAATTCAACAGTGATAAAATTCTATTTATCAACTCATATTCGTCATGAAAACATTTCTATTGTTAGCCATGATGTCCTCACTTAAATTTCGGGACGAAATTTCTTTAACGGGTAGGTACTGTGATGACCCGGAAATTTCTGACCAAATTTAAACTTTATCTTTAAATGATTTAATGTTTCTGACACGATAAGCAAAGTCTGTAAAGTTGAATCTCAAAATTTTTGAACTATTCAATTACCTTTCGATTGTTCTCAACGATTCGCGAATAATTATATGTAAATAGATACATATATATACCATAAATTGAAAACATAACAAAGTGTTGAGTATATGATACTGTGCATTAAACTTATTGGTTTGATTATCTGATTGATATATTTAGATACAGAGTTAAAAGATTATGCCAAACGATTGAATTAAAAGATAATTATTGAATTCCTTAAGGATTATGATATTATTACGGGTCTCTGTTGTAAGGTCCACGTTGATTTGGGAAATCATTCATTCTTAACGGTATTCAGAATAAATGGTAAAGTGTTTGTTTAAATAACGTAATTTGGACACATACAATAATAAGGAATATCAACTGTTGGAATTAGATATATGAATAACTTCCGATATGTACTTTAAAACATGTTTATTAATATTGAAAATATATATTTAACAATACGATAAAATATAATATTAACTTGGTCATAAAAACAAATTGTTATTATATATATTAACAAATAGCGAGATGATGATTTATAGAAGTAAATGATCAAAATAATCGAAAGTTTAAGATATACTTTGAGTGGTATAGTTTAGGGATAATTTAAGGCTATATTTTGACAAAGGTACGTGACACGAAATGTAAAATACAAGTTTTCTCAGCGTACGAAAGGACATTTGAAAAACCAGAACCGGGACATAAGTCGAGTGATGACGTACGACTTATCGGAACAAAAATTACAAGTCAACTATGCATGTGAATTTAATATAATATATAATTAATAATATAAATTAAATATATTATATATATTATATAAAATTATGTCGACAAACAAAAAGTTAAAAGTTTGTGAGCTGGATCAGAGGGCCATGCGATCGCATGGCCTTGAAGCACAAATCCCATGCAATTTCATGGGGTACTTTTTCAGAAAAGGTTCTATAAATTGCACGATTTTTGGCTCAGAATCTATCTCTCTTTCTCTAGTATTATTACTCCATAATATTTATTTAATTTATTTTATTATTATTATTATTATTATTATTATTATTATTATTATTATTATTATTATTATTATTATTTATATTATTAAGATTAATATTATTATTAATCTTATTATTATTAGTATTATTAATTATGTATTATACATAAAATACTACGACGAGGTCATGAGTGGGTTATTTTCAAAATGGTTTTCAAGCGGGATAGAGCTAAGGAAATTATGGGTTATTACCAAGGAGGTTATGGGTAATGTTCGGGGGTATATTTGTGAATCAAACCTAGTGTTTATCATCTCTGCTACGTCTACGTACTTTCCTACAATATTGAATCTCAATACTGATACGTAAGCACTCATATCTTATCTTTTATATATTAATTATGTATCCATGTCTAGTGCTCGAGTATATATATTTATATATGCTTGTATGCTAAATTTCGTCGTTAAACAGTTTATAATGAATTACTAATTAAATACATATATTACTAGTAAAAGGTATATGATATACATGTTTTTGGAAAGCTGGCGAAAAATCAATAACTTTTCATTTAGATATCGAATAGTTTCGATGAACGGATTAAAAGATATGATCAACTGAATTATGATTGACGTTAATTGAAATTGCTTTTGAATCTGCAATTAAGATTTAAACAACTTATTTACGAGATTGATAAAGTGAACTTTTAAATATTACCAACCGAGTAAATGAATCCTTATATAAGGCACGTCTCATTTTGTTGAACTATTGTCAAAATTGACTTTTTGAAACGACTTTGGATAACTATTATATGTCGATCTCGAGCATTAGGATTGTGATACACTATGACTTGACCTAGCTTGATAGACATTTATTGACCAACGTATATTCTCTAGGTTGAGATCTACGATTAATTGGTAATCCGAGTTTCGGTCACATTTTGGTGAACAACTTTATATGCTGCTAAGGTGAGTTTCGTAAGATCCCTTTTACTCTCTACATTTTTGGGCTGAGAATACATGCAAATGCTTTATTAACCGATATACAATATTTATATGTGTGAGTTTCATTGATCCATTTTTAATTGCTTTTGCAATACATTTTTGGGCTGAGAATACATGCACTTTATTTTAAACGCAAAGGATACAAGTACATACTAAATTCTACACTGAGTTTGAACCGAAAATCCCTTAGCTTTGGTAACTAGTAACTGCCAGTTATAAGAACTGGTGGGCGCAGGTAGTAGTATATGGATCCATAGGGCTTGACATCCCCGTCCGAGCTAGAGCGCTAGCCTTTTAACGGACGTATGCTATTTGAGAAACGTACACGTTGGTTTGCGTGTATTATTAAGATGATTATACAAAGGGTACAAATTATATTATAACGTTAAAGCTTAGTTACCAGGGTGCTCAATCTTGTAGAATATTTTGATAAACGTTTCTGGATGAAACAACTGAAATCATGTGATCCACCTTTATATACAGATTATATGAAACAATAAAACTATGAACTCACCAACCTTTGTGTTGACACTTGTTAGCATGTTTATTCTCAGGTTTTCTAGAAGTCTTTCGCTGTTTGCTTAGATGTTAAACAAGCTATGTGCATGGAGTCTTACATGACATATTTTTTAAGGAGACGTTGCATTCACCAAATCATCACCATGTATCTTATTTTGACTGCATTGTCAACGGAAATAATGTTGTAAACTATTATTTATGGTGATTGTCTATATGTAAAAAATCATCAGATGTCGAAAACCTTTGATTTAAATATTCATTTATGGTGTGCCTTTTCAAAAGAATGCAATGTTTACAAAACGTATCATATAGAGGTCAAATACATCGCAATGAAATCAATGAATGACGTGTTCGTCCATATGGATTTGGAGCGATCGTCACACTTTTATAAACAAAAGCATGCCTGGAACGTCTTTCAAATGTTTGACAAACTAATTTTGCCATAAATAAGTGTGCCGACAAATTCTGACTGACTTTAGACAAGATTTCATCAATCATGTCCCCGGGTAGGTCTTCTAAAATTTTCGGTTGACTATCCTTAACGTCCATTGTGTGTTTTTATACTGTAAAATAGACGAGGATTAGATTCGTAAAAGATAATTAACAAACAATACAAGCAATTTTTACATATAACGTAAAAATACAAGCACACTACAATACATATATTACACAACATGATTACAACTCTTTATTCCGACTCACTCGTTTCTTCCTCTTCGGACTTGGTTCATTTCGCTAATTTCCTAGGGATATATGGTACTCCCCTAATACTAGCCGTCGTTTTCACAAATGGTTTGGAAAAACCTGGTGGCTTAGATGTTCCAGTGTTATAGTGAAAGTTTAGGAAATACGGGTGTTTACGGTACACCCCATCAGGGTACTTCATGTTAACATAAAGTTCATCGGGGTTGTAATCAGGTTTCTCTATTTTGATGCCCTTTCCCTTATTATTTTCTTTTGCTTTTTCAAATTGGGTCGAGGTAATTTCTATAACATCGTCGGAATCCTCATCGGAATCCGATTCATCAGAAAATTGGTAATTTTCCCAATATTTTGCTTCCTTGGCGGAAATACCATTGACCATTATTAACATTGGTCCATTGGTTGAGGATTTTCTTTTATTTATCTGTTTTTCTGTGGTTCCTAATATTTCCCTCTCCGGAACATCTTCTTCCCGTTCCTCTTCTTCCGATTCCTCTTCTTCTGGTTCCTCTTCTTCCGGTTCCTCTTCGGGAATTTGTGAATCTTCCCAAAATATATTCGACACTTCATTATTATTAGGTGAGTCGATGGGATTTGTACTAGAGGTAGACATCTATCACACAATATCAAACACGTTAAGAGATTAATATATCACAAAATATTTACATGTTAACAATATATAGTTTCCAACAAAAATTTTAAGCAATCGTTTTTCAAGTAAACACGATCGAAGTCCAGATTCACTAATGCATTCTAACGAACTCGATAAGACACACTAATGCAAATTCCTGGTTCTCTAATACCAACACTCGGATACCAACTGAAATGTCCCGTTCATAGTGATTATAAACGTTCCATATTAATTGATTTCTTTGCGAGGTTTTGACCTCTATATGAGACATTTTTCAAAGACTGCATTCGTTTTTAAAACAAACCATAGCCTTTATTTTATCGACAAGGTTTAAAGGACACAACCTAGATTACGAAGATATGATAATCTGAATATATCACACTTACACACTACCATTACATAATGGTTTACAATATTAATATGTTACAACAAAGTATGTTCTCGAATGCAGTTTTTAAACAATATTATACAAGCATGGACTCCAAATCTTGTCCTTAATTTAGTATGCAATAGCGGAAGCTCTTAACAATCACCTGAGAATAAACATGCTTAAAACGTCAACAAAAATGTTGGTGAGTTATAGGTTTAACCTATATATTTATCAAATCATAATAATAGACCACAAGATTTTCATTTCCATTTTTCAATAACATGCAATCTGCATAAAAATCATTCATATGGTGAACACCTAGTAACCGACATTAACAAGATGCATATAGAAAATCCCCATCATTCCGGGACATCCTTCGGACATGATAAATTCGAAGTACTAAAGCATCCGCAACAACGGATGGGGTTTGTTGGGCCCAATAGATCTATCTTTAGGATTCGCGTAAATTAGTAGACTTTAACGACCCATCAAAGTACACTTGACGACCATCGTTATCTTGGTCCCACAGCTTGATCATAACTCTATATGAATTTAATAAATAACCTTGCATTCTTTATTTAAAAATGATTTTCTATAAAGGAAACCTACCAAAATATGTAAGTTTAGAAAAACCATACATTATTACTTTAACCAAAAGTTTACCAAAACAAAGTCAACAACATCCGCTATTAAATGTATCAAAATAAAATGCAAGTTATTGTTTAACAAAAGCTGCCATCATAAATATGCAGACTCTCTAAGCGCAGCGGGAGCAATCAATCATGAACCTAAGAATAAAACATGCGAGTAACTGTCAACAACAATGTTGAGCGAATTATAGGTTTAATATTGCAAACAATATTTAATAAAAACCATAGAAATTTATGTTTGAAAACATAAAAACTCCTTTTTGGACCACAAAATTATATGCTAGAAAACATATAAAAACATTATTCCATTTTCCGTGAGCCACCTGGTAACCACTTAACCATTTATTTACCCTTGCCAAACACAATAAATAATATACAGTGAACAAGTGTATCTACAACAAAATACGAAGTACTAAACATTCCGATTATAAATTGCTAGCGTGACTAGCTCGAAATGGGGTTGTCAAACCCGATAGATCTATCTATAGGATTCGCGTTCACCAGTAGAAACCAGTGATTACACTTACCAGACTAGGGAATATTTTTGTTCAACTCATAATGAATAATTTAAACCAACTTCCACTTGTGTCCAAAATATAAAATATATTGCATGTTTTCTCATCCCAAAAGATTTAAAATAGAAAAATGGGAGTATAACTCACCTTAATAGCAAACGAAGTAACCACACAAATAAGCGAACAGCAAATGAAGTAAAGTGATCAGGAATGATCACAACGCCGACCTATAAATAAAGCAGGTCGATATAAATAACTAACTTAGGTCAAGTTTTAGTACGATAGCTATTGTATATGTTGCAAGTAGACATAGAACAACACTCAACAAGCATCGGTTTGATCGGAACAGCGTACGGACACACACTTTCTATTTTTAGAAAGTTTCTATTTTTAGCAGGTTTCCATTTTTGGAAAGTTTCTATTTTTGGAAAGTTTCTATTTTAGGAAAGTTTTTATTTTAGGAAAGTTTCTATTTTTGGAAAGTTTCTAAATTTTGAAAGTTTCCATATTTAGAAAGTTTCTAATTTTAGAAAGTTTTTAAGTTAAGGAAGTTTCATTAATTAGAAAGTCAATAAAAGTCAACTGAAAGTCAAAGTCAACGCAAAAGTCAAACTTTGTCAAACATAGTCAACATTAATTTTAAAAGTGTAAGTTGTAATAATAACATAAATTATAATGTTAATTAAAGTTAAATATGTATAATTATATCATAACATAAGTTTAATTAAATTAAAATGAATTTTTAAAGTTAACATAAGTTTAAATGTTATAATTAATATAACATAAGTATTTAATTAATTAATTAAATATTAATCATAATATAAGTATTATTAATTAATAATAGGTTTTAAATCATATCATAAGTATTATTAATTAATAATGAATTATTAATCATATCATAAGTTTCTAATTATAATCATTAAATCATAAGTATTTAATAATTAAATTATAATTAAATAATAATTAAATCTTATAATAATTAAATAATCAATTAATTCTTATTATAAGTCTTATTATAATCACCTCATAATATAAGTTTAATACTTACCATAAGTACTTTTCATTAATAATAAAAGTATTATTAATCATAAGTTTAATTAAAGTTTCATTAATCATAATTAATTAATAAATGATATATTAATTATGTATATCATAAGTCTTAAATTAAAATAATTAATTTTATATCATAAGTAATTTATTAATAATGAAAATCATTATTCATATCATAAGTCTTATTTCATAACCATAAGTTTTAATTAAAAGTTCATCGGGTCATAACTTGAGCCCCGGGAATTAGTTTTCAGCGAGTCTTATATATATCTTCGCCTAACCAACCTACCCGACACCTTAGTATGCTCAAGAACATCTCAAGAATAGCCACCAAGTCATGAGTTACAGCCATTACTCAATTTGGATCTTTAATCCGTTCAAAAACATATTTTAGTCATAACGGGTGATCCGTGGCTCGGATTTCGATGACCCGAACATGAATGTTCATCCAATCATCAATCTTAACACACTAGTACACTCTAAAGACTCTAAAAATGGTCACAAAGTCGGACCATACCTGTACCAATTCGTTTTCATATTTTAATTTCAATTAAACACCATTTTGATCATAACTTATGTTCCGGGAATCGAAATAACATGAATCCGGAGTCTAAAATTAATGTCTTGATGAGAGGAACTCATCTAGACACTTTAATTTAACTTTTATATCAGTTGTGTTTATAGAAACAATCAAACAAACCGCTGTCCCAAATCAATCAAACCGAAAACATGAATTAACGAGCATTTCTACGCATACTATCAACAATACAATAACATATAATCATCATACTATCAATATAACATATAAAAACAGTAAAATTAAAGAAAAATCAAAAAGTTAGGGTTAGGATTTATACCCTAATCAAGAAAAGATGAATATGGACGCGTAGAGATTGAAGAGATGAATCCGATTATGTAAAAAGCCTCTTGATCCAAGTACTAGAAGATGATCAATTGATGATGATGGTGATGTGAAAGTGGCGGCCAAAAAAAATAAAAAGAGAAGAGGAGGAAGATGAGAGAAAAAGACTTGCTAGATTTAGGTTAAGGAAAAAAGAAATGAGAAAATAAAATGAAATAAAAAGTTAAAAAAAAATAAAAATAGGGTAAAGGGGGGAGTTTGGCCGAAATTTTGATGGGGTGGGCCCCTTTGTGGTCCAAATTTGATAAATGTTCAATAGCTTTTGGCCCGAATGCCCGAACGAAGCCCAAAACGCGAAAACACCGCTACGCGATTAAATATTTGGAGAGATAACGCACAAGCGACAAATAAAATATATAAACACTATATATATTCATATGACATCAAAATATCATATTTAAAATAATTTGGATTTAAAAATCCCAAAAGTTTGACCGTTGGTTTGAAAACCGAAAAGATTCGCCAGATAGAAATCCACGACACGTAGAAACGTGCAATTTGAAATATGAATACAAATATTCATTTAACAAATAATAATTAATATATTATTACAAAAATAATAATATAGGTCATAGAAATGACGTGGCACGAATAACACTTAACGGTCGTTAAATAATTAACGGTAAAAGATAACGGAAAAAGTAGGGTCATTACATAGACTGGGTTACTAATTCTTAGGCTACCAAGCAAAAAGGGGCATATTCGGCTTCGATCATTCAACCATAGAAAGTAGTTTCACGTACTTGTGTCTATTTTGTAAAACATTTATAAAGCTACATGTATTCTCATCCCAAAAATATTAGATTTTAAAAGTGGGGCTATAACTCACTTTCACAGATTTTTACTTTGCCGAAAATTAGACTTGGCCACTGGTCGATTCACGAACCTATAACAAATATATACATATAGATCAAAGTATGATCGAAAAATATTCACAACATTTTTATTACGTTTTAATGTTTTAATTTTGTTAAGTTAATAGTCCAACGTTAGTAATCTACAACTAGTTGTGCACAGTTAGTAGTACAAAAATAAATCAATATAAACTATTTCAAATCAATCCACGACCCAATTTATACATGTCTCAGGCTAGATCACAACTCAAAGTATATATATTATTTTGGAATCAACCTCGACCCTGTATAGCGAACTCGAGCATTACAGCATATAGAGTGTCTATGGTTGTTCCAAATAATATATATAGATGACGTCGATATGATATGTCAAAACATTGTATACGTGTGTATAGTATCTCAAGATTACATAATATATGTTAGAATATATGTATAATACAATATAAGTTAGTTAAGTTGTGGTTAGTATATATTTGTTACAAAATTTTCGTAGCTAAAACTAGCAAAATTATTCGATTTTGTTTTACCCTTCATTTCTTCGTTACAAATCCGTTTTGAGTGAATCAAGTTGATATGGTTTCAGAATGAACTAAAATTTATGAAACTAAACAGAAAAAGTATAAGTTTATAGTCATAAATACAGGTTACAAGTCATTTTTTAAAGAGGTAGTCATTTTCGTTGAAAGAACGACATCTTGATGACCATTTTGAATGTTTAACCATGATTTTTGGATATAGTATCATGTTCATATGAAATATTATTTTTCCTGAAAACAAACTTCCAATTCAAAGATTAAGATAGTTTTTATTTTTCTAACCCAAAACAGCCCCCGGTTTCACTACGACGGCGTATGTCCGGTTTTACGGTGTTTTTTGTGTTTCCAAGTTTTAAATCATTAAGTTATCATATCATATAGAAATAGAACATGTGTTTAGTTGATTTTAAAAGTTAAGTTAGAAGGATTAACTTTGTTTGTGAACAAGTTTAGAATTAACTAAACTATGTTCTAGTGATTACATGTTCAAATTTTCGAATAAGATAGTTTTATATATATGAATTGAATGATGTTATGAACATCATTACTACCTTAAGTTTAGCAGGTAAACCTACTGTAAGTGACAAAAATTGATCTAGCTTCAAAGGATCTTGTATGGCTTGAAAGTTCTTGAAGTAGAATCATGACATGAAAACAAGTTCAAGTAAGATTATCACTCGAATTAAGCTTGTTATAGTTATAGAAATTGAATCAAAGTTTGAATATGAGTATTACCTTGATTTAGAAATATAAACTACTGTAAATAACAAAGTTTTCTTGAGATTAGATGATCACTTGAAATAGATTTGCAAGATTGGAAGTAAGCTAGTAAGCTTGAAAGTATTTGTGAAGTGTTCTTGATGTATTCTTGAATGATGATGTTTCTTGATTGTAATTGAAGCTAGATTGACCTAGATGAGCAATATTACTTAAGTATAGACGTTCTTAAGCTTAGAGAGAGTTAAGATGGAGAGAATTTGGATTAGAAAATCAAAGAAATGTGATGTGTCTGTTGTTTGAAAAAAATGCATAATGCTTAGTCAATATAAGGTTACTAGTTTTTGTTTTCATGCTCATAAGTCATGCTAGTTGTCAAATTATGGTTCCCACATATCTTGGTGACTCACAAGGGCTGCTAAGAGCTGATCATTGGAGTGTATATACCAATAGTAAATACATCTAGAAGCTGTGTATTGTACGAGTATGAATACGGGTGTATACGAGTAGAATTGTTGATGAAAATGAATGAGAATGCAATTGTAAGCATTTTTGATAAGTAGAAATACTTTGATATGTGTCTTGAAGTCTTTCAAAAGTGTATGAATACATCTTAAAATACTACATGTATATACATTTTAACTGAGTCGTTAAGTCATCGTTAGTCATTACATGTAAGTGTTGTTTTGAAACCTTTAAGTTAACGATCTCATTTAATGTAGTAAACCATTATTTATTATATCTAATGAGATGTTAAATTATTACATTATCATGATATTATGATGTATAAATATATCTTAATATGATATATATATATATATATATATATATATATATATATATATATATATATATATATATATATATTAAAATGTCGTTACAAGGATAATCGTTACATATATGCCTCGTTTCGAAATTCTTAAGTTAGTAGTCTTGTTTTACATATGTAGTTCATTGTTAACATATATAATGATATATATAATTATCATTTTATCATGTTAAATATAGTGTAACAATACCTTAATATGATACATATGTATTTAGTAAGGCGTTGTTATAACGATAATCGTTATATATATCGTTTCGAGTTTCTTAACTTAGTAATCTCATATTTTATGTATATAACTCATTGTTAATATACCTA
The DNA here is from genome assembly GCF_046630445.1 of Rutidosis leptorrhynchoides. Taxonomy (NCBI): domain Eukaryota; kingdom Viridiplantae; phylum Streptophyta; class Magnoliopsida; order Asterales; family Asteraceae; genus Rutidosis; species Rutidosis leptorrhynchoides. The sequence goes on along the minus strand of NC_092338.1, from coordinate 248,487,983 downwards.
GTGAGATACTTACTTATCATAATATCATGTTAACTATATATATATATATATATATATATATATATATATATATATATATATATATATATATATATATCATCATATAGTTTTTACAAGTTTTAACGTTCGTGAATCGCCGGTCAACTCGGGTGGTCAATTGTCTACATGAAACTCATTTCAAACAATCAAGTCTTAACAAGTTTGATTAGTTAACATGTTGGAAACATTTAATCATGTAAATATAGTTTTCATTTAATATATGTAAACATGTAAAAGTTCGGGTCACTACAATAGGGACTCCATGTCGTATGACAATCTCTTTGATATAAAGCTGTGAAAATTTCTACATCTTGTCGGTTTCTTTGATCGGTAAGAAATGTGCAGATTTAGTAAGATGATCCACTATGACCCAAATAATATCGTTGCCGTTTGAAGTCTTGGGCAACTTAGTAATAAAATTCATAGTGATACATTCCCACTTCTACTGCGGAATATCCGGCTGTTGAAGTAAACCAAATGGCTTTTGATGCTCGGCCTTAACTTTCAAACAAGTAAGGCACTTGCTCACATAACTAGCAATGTCAGATTTTAGATTAGGCCACCAATAAAATTCTTTCACATCGTAATACATTTTACTAGAGCCTGGGTGAATAGAATACCTAGTTTTATGTGCTTCATCCAACACTAGTTCTTGATGATTTCTGAAGATTGGGACCCAGATTCGGTTATTGAAATACCTTATTCCTTTTCCCTTGAGTTCAAGTTGCTTTGCGAGACATATAAGTCCCTTCTGTTGGACATTCTCTTCCTTTTAATGCCTCAAGTTGTGCTTCGCGGATTTGAGATGTAAGATTTGTATGAATAATCATGTTTAAAGCTCGGACTCGAATCGGTATTGTAGTGACCTGAACTTTTCCATGTTTATATATATTATTGAGATTGATATTTACATGATTAAATGTTTCCAACATGTTAAGCAATCAAACTTGTTAAGACTTGAGTAATTGAAATATGTTTCATATAGACAATTGACCACCCAAGTTGACCGGCGATTCACGAACGTTAAAACTTGTAAAAATGACATGACGATATATATATGGGTATACATATGGTTAACATGAGATTATAATAAGTAAGTATCTCCATAAGTATATTAACAATGAGTTATATACATATAAACAAGACTACTAACTTAAGGATTTCGAAACGAGACATATATGTAACGATTATCGTTGTAACGACATTTAAATGTATATATATCATATTAAGATATATTAATATATCATAATATCATGATAATATAATAATTTAACATCTCATTAGATATAATAAATAATGGGTTAACAACATTAATTGAGATCGTTAACTTAAAGGTTTCAAAACAACACTTACATGTAACGACTAACGATGACTTAACGACTCAGTTAAAATGTATATACATGTAGTGTATTTAGATGTATTAAAATAATTTTGGAAGACTTCAAGACATATATCAAAACTGTAACATCCCGCGTTTTTCCGTTAAATTATTTTAACACCGTCTTTTTTATTTTAAATAACATCCCTCGTCACCTATACTCGTGCACTTCGTTAACTAGTGTTCATGATAATCCCGTTACTCGATTATAACATCTCTCGTTAACTTGCGTTTTAAAAATATTCGTTTGGTTATTTTCCGCACCCGACAACAAACTTGAGGGACTAATCTCGCCACTCGGGTAAACTTGGCTAACTAGTGACTCCTCACCACCACACACTTCATTTCACCATCTTCTTCCTCTTTTTCTTTCTTCCTTTTCTCTCAAGAACACAAACACAAAATTCATCATCTAATTTTGATCTTGGAAGCTCACAACAAATCCGACTACATATTCTTAATCCTCTCGTCATCCTCTACGATTTGATACTAACTACACCGATTTTGGGTAACATTTCTAAAACTCTAGATTTCTCAAATTCATGTTTTTGACTTGATATATTGTTAGTTAGTGTCTATGGCTCGTGTATAACATGAATATATGATTTGTATGCTCGATCTTGATGTTTTGGTGTAACTAGCTTGAAAATGAAAAGTGTATGCTTAATCTTTGATTTTGGATGATGAAATGTGTTTAGATGTTAATGTTTGTGTGTTCAAAGTGTTAGTTACTTCAATAGCTTCGTTTTGGTGTGTTGATTGACATGAAAACCTTACATTAACATGATTAGTGATTTTGAGGTTTTAGTTAGGGTTTGACAACTCTTAAAACGAACTTTTGATGCGTTGAATGCTTGTTAATGTTATTGATAAGTGTTTAGTTGTATTACATGTTTCATTACCTTCAAAACGGCATATCATATGTATAAATTGGATTCCCGAAACTTAAATTGCAATTGATGAACTTGAAACTTGAAAATAAACCTCTATTGATCACTTGACGGGATTTCGGTTATTGTATATGATGTTTTTGCTTGATGAAAAGTGATTAGTTGCGTTCCTTGTCGAAAGAGCTTTCCGGTGATATAAAATACATGTTCTAATTGTTTACAGATCATAAATTGTGATTGTTTGAAGTTTGGGTCGTGCACTTGTGTTTTCTGCAAACAGGACCTGAATGCCCATTGGGACGCCGTCCTGATTTTTGGGACGCCGTCCCACTCTTCAATTTGGGACGCCGTCCTGATTTTGGGACGCCATCCCACTCTTCAATTTGGGACGCCGTCCTGATTTTGGGACGCCGTCCCACTCTTCATACTGGGACACCGTCCTGATTTTGGGACACCGTCCTGATACACTAAAACTGGCTGTTTGCTTTGGTCATTTGACATAAAAATGTTTGCTATGCTACGGACCTCCGATTAACATGAAACTTGGCCAACATGCTCATATATGATTATATAACTTAGAAAAATTGTCGGATACCCAACCCGACCCCGTTGACTTTTCCGTTGACTTTGACCCGACGAAGTTGACTTTTAATCAAACTTAACCAAATAATTGTGCAATCGTTCTAACATGTTTTTATACTTGTACCTTGCATGAAACATGACAATTTGATTCACATGCTATTATGATCGAGTCTTAAAGAGCCATAGGACTAATTGAACATCTTTGACCTATCGTGTTTACCGTTATTGATACAACCTATTGTTTAGGTCAAGACTAGCATTGTTCTTTGCACACGTTTACTTGTTGAAGTACTTTACTACTCGTGCACTCAAGGTGAGATCATAGTCCCACTTTTTCAACAACTTTTATATTTTTAAATCGTGGGCTGAGAAACATATACGTTACATACTTATATACATTTCATATGTATATATACCTTTCATACTTTTATACATCGAACAAGAATACGAATACAAAGATACGGACGAGTTTGAATGAAAACCCTCAATTCAATTATCATTAATTACATCAGATGGTGTAAGCGAGACTATGTTGTGTGGATCCATACGGGTTTGACTAACTCTCATTCGGACGGTTCGCTACCGTTAAGCGAATGAAATATATTCTGGTACGGTGTATGTTCTAACACTTTTATGCTGAGGTAAATGATACGGTTAAGCTTTGATAATTGGGTGCTCGGTAAACAACAATACTTATGGAATTCAAACGATTCGGAAAATCGACTTATACTATAACTTGTGGTTCAACTTATTTTACTTACATAATCATTTACTAAACCTATGATTTCACCAACGTTTTCGTTGACAGATTCTCTATGTTTTCTCAGGTCCCTGAATGCTATATGATACATGCTTCCGCACTCTTTTTGATACTTGCTTGGATGTCGAGTATAAATGCATATTTGGAGCCCTTGACTTGCTTTTAAATTGTGTCGCATAGGTTTCAATTGTACGTTAAACATTGTAATGTAACTAGTCGTTGAACTACTTTTGTAAACTTGAAACGTCCTTTACATTTGAAATAAATGCGACATATTTTTGGTCAAACGTCATCTTAAGGACTTATGACCACGTAACGGGACCTAAGTAGACGGCGACGTCAATGACGATTTTGTCGGGTCGCTACAGATGGTATCAGAGCCTTGGTTGTAGGGATTTAGAGTTCATTTGTGTCCACCCCGAGTTATAGGGTACATAGGTGAATCTAGACTACAACCGGCATATAGACTGGAGTAGGAATTACTTGACTATTTGTGCATTATACTCGAACTCTTCCATCATATCTAACTCGTATTCGATCTTGATCTTACGTTGATAAATTTTGTTGACGCGCCACCTTGACTTTATGATGTAATGTTAAATGCACATGTAAATCAGGGTAATATAATTTCCGGGATTATATTACGGTGATTCACATGGACGTTCTGACGTTATGACATAAAGAATTTAAGGCGAGTCAAGCAAAAATTGTCTCTCTATCCTTATTCCATATCACGGTTAGTATTATTGAGAATACTAACCAACGATATTCTTGTATTTTGAAGGAACAATGGCTCGTCGACGCGCTCCTCCCGAAACTCCCGAACAAGCTATACAACGAATGATAGCCACCGCCGTGGATGTGGCCATGGCCGGTCACTCTTCCAAAAACAATAACAATAACAACAATCACAACAACAACAACAATGGAGCCGGTAATTCAAACGAAGGGTGCTCCTATAAGAACTTCATGGGGTGCAAACCTCACACTTTTGATTGAACCGGGGGACCGGTCGTGCTCACCCGATGGTTTGAGCAAACAGAAGCCGTCTTTAGCATAAGCGGTTGTCGGGACCAAGACAAGGTCAGATTTTCCACTCACACCTTCGCCGGTATCGCTCTCACATGGTGGAATACGTATGTACAATCGGTGGGTATCCACGAAGCCCACGCTCTCTCTTGGGTCGACTTAAGAGGAAAGATGATCACCGAATACTTCCCGCGCGAAGAGACCTGCAAGCTTGAACACGAGCTAAGAACTTTAAAAGCGGTCGGGATGACCTAAAGGCCTATAATCAACGATTTTCTGAGCTAGCCTTGATGTGCCCAAATCTCGTGAGTACCGAGTCCCTAAGGGTTGAGCTGTACATGGATGGTCTTCCTAAGAGCATCAAACAAGGAGTAATGTCATCCAAACCCGCTAATCACCAAGAGGCTTTGAATATGGCCCACCAATTGATCGAAACGGTGGACGAAATTGAGGTGTCGGCATATAAAGCCGAGGATAAGTCGGGTGGCAACAAAAGAAAATGGGAAGCCCCCGAATTGAGCAACTACAACAACAACCCCGCCAAGAAGCCTTTCACCTCCAACGACAAGAAAGGCTATGCCGGAAGTCTACCATCTTGCAACAAGTGCCACAAACATCATTATGGCGAATGTAGCAAACCATTTTGCAACAAATGCCGCAACCGTCATTATGGTGAATGTGGTAAGTTAACTTGCCACCGGTGCCAAGGAAGTGGTCATACGGCCAATGATTGTAGGAGTGTCGCCGCCGTCGCCCAAAAGGCGCCCAATGCACACCGGACGGGCGTTTGTTTCGAATGTGGCCAGCCGGGTCATTTTAAGAATGCGTGCCCGGAGAAGAAGACAAACCCCAATACACACGGCCGAGCTTTCAACATTAACACCGAGGAAGCCCGAGATGACAACTAGTCACTGGTACGTTTCTTCTCAACAACCCTTATATTTCATGTTTATTCAATTCGGGTACCGTTAGACGTTTTATAACCAGGGCCTTGACTCGTACTCTTTGCACACCACCATATCCCCTAGATATTACTTAGGCCATTCAAGTGACCAACGGAAAACTATTGCGTACCGAAAAATTTATCGGAGAGTGTACGTCAAACTTATTGGGTAGGTAATTCGAACTTTGATTTGACATCTATAGAACTAGGGAGCCCAAAACCTATACGTTAGGAAGGGAATGTTTTCCCCACATATATGTGATTTTAGTGAACTAAATAATTTCCGTTTAAGAACCGATATCCTCTTCCCCGTATCAACAACCTCTTGAACCGTTACACGGATCTCGCGTATATTCTAAAATCGACCTTCATTATGGTTATCATCAATTGAGGGTTAAGGGAGAAGATGTCTCCTAAACCGCTTTCCAAACTCGCTACGATAGTTATAAATTTCTTTTAGTGCCGTTCAGTTTATCTAAGGCTCCTCCCGTATTCATAGACCTCCGGAACCGCGTATGCAAACTTTTCTAGACAAATCCGTTACCGTACTTATAATTATAAGCTATTCAAGCGGAAAGGAAAAACGAACAACGTCTCCGTCTTACGCTCGAACTCTTGAGAAAAGAGCAACTCTATGCCGAATTCTCCAAGTGAGAATTTTGGTTAAACGAAGTCCAAATTCTAAACCATATTGTTAGTGGTCAAGGTATTACAGTAGATCTCGCAAAAAAAAAAAAAAAAAAATTGAATTAATTAATTAATTTTGGAGAAACCCTCATGACTCCGACTTGTATTCATAAAATTTTGGATCTCGCGATTATTACCAAAGATTAATTTCCGATTTTTCCCGTATCACTCGTCCTCTAACCTCGTTAACGTACTAAGGAAAAAAAAAATGTAAACATTTTCCGTGTCCGGACTTTGAACGTGATTTTTTCACACCAACCTTACTAGATAAATTCATGTGACACAAAATGGAACTCAAATATAGAAATACTTCTACGTGAACGCCTGAAAGGCAACCCCTCTCGACTCGAAATCAAGGAAGCTGAAATTCGTTATTTTACACGGAGAATTTGAATACTTATTTATGGATCCGATCAATCTTCTCGTCATCGCGTACCATGATACATAGCTCTGCTATTTCACTATTACCGTCTGATATTACTGAGACCAAAGATAATACACAATCCAAGGATACCCCTTTCTTCTTTGACTTAACGTCCTTGTGCTTCTGTTATACGGCCAACTACTACTCAACCCCGAGCTATACAACTACGTGTACTATCTCGTTTCCCACCAAGTCTCAACATTTGGCCACTAGATGCGCTATATGGCTACCTCAAAATGTGAACTCATCCTATTCTAAGTTCTCATTTCACTCCTATCTTTTCGCTCGTACTTCCTTATACGGAAACCTTTTTATATAATTTCTCAATGGAGAGAGAGACTCTTCACGTGTTACTAGTATTCGCCACGAGGGTGACTAGCCCTTACGAACATTTTTCAGTAGCCGACAAGAAACCTGTTCCAACAAACGCTTTCGAACCCTAACTAACTTGTCCAAGCATATCTTAAGAAATTATATTCCAACACGGTGTATCATTGTCAATTATCCCGGATCGAAAATACTCGTTACACATCTTGTTTACAAGAAGCCTTCGGAACACGTTTAGACGTGAGTACTGCGTATCTTCCACAAACAGACGAGCTAAGCAAACGAACAATTTACATCTTGGAAAGACATGTTACAAACTTGTATTGTCGCCTTTAGTTGATCCCTCTTACAACAGTAGTTACCACTCGCGTGTTAACGCACACTTTTCGAAACTTTATATAACTACAAATGTTGTTCTCCTATTCGTTGGACCGAAGTAGGTGACAAGCAAATCATCAGATCCGAAATCATTCAAGAAACAACCTTTGAGATAGTTCAAGTCCGAAAAGGGCTCAAGACGGCCCGTGATCGCCAAAGGAGTTATACCAATGTTAGATGAAAATCTCTCAAATTTATAGTCAGTAACCGTGTAATATTGAAAACCACACCTTGGAAAGGTGTAATCCGTTTCGGGAAATCGAGGAAATTTATATCCACAATATTGATCCTTTTGAAATCTTGGGGCGTCTTGGAACCGCTTCCTACCGTTTAGAACCTCCGACTCAATTAAGTTTCCGTTTACCTTACGTTCCATGTAACAAACTTAGATACGTGTCCTGCGGAACAGGAACGTGCTATCCTTCTAGATAAACTTACTATTGATGACAACTCCTCTTCGTAGAAAGACCGGTTGAAACTGTGGATCGTAAAACCAAGCCTTAATGCAACATAAAACCCCGACTGTCCAAATTCGTGGGAATGCCCAAGGACGTATCTTCACTTATTCATAGCATTGACAATGCAAGGTCTCAAGGAAGAGACATCGACTATTACTTCTAACTAAATTTCGGGACGAAATTTTTTTAAGGTGTGGATAATGTAACATCCCGCGTTTTTCCGTTAAATTATTTTAACACCGTCTTTTTTTTTAAATAACATCCCTCGTCACCTATACTCGTGCACTTCGTTAACTAGTGTTCATGATAATCCCGTTACTCGATTATAACATCTCTCATTAACTTGCGTTTTAAAAATATTCGTTTGGTTATTTCCCGCACCCGACAACAAACTTGAGGGACTAATCTCGCGACTCGGGTAAACTTGGCTAACTAGTGACTCCTCACCACCACACACTTCATTTCACTATCTTCTTCCTCTTTTTATTTCTTCCTTTTCTCTCAAGAACACAAACACAAAATTCATCATCTAATTTTGATCTTGGAAGCTCACAACAAATCCGACTACATATTCTTAATCCTCTCGTCATCCTCTACGATTTGATACTAACTACACCGATTTTGGGTAACATTTCTAAAACTCTAGATTTCTCAAATTCATGTTTTTGACTTGATATGTTGTTAGTTAGTGTCTATGGCTCGTGTATAACATGAATATATGATTTGTATGCTCGATCTTGATGTTTTGGTGTAACTAGCTTGAAAATGAAAAGTGTATGCTTAATCTTTGATTTTGGATGATGAAATGTGTTTAGATGTTAATGTTTGTGTGTTCAAAGTGTTAGTTACTTCAATAGCTTCGTTTTGGTGTGTTGATTGACATGAAAACCTTACATTAACATGATTAGTGATTTTGAGGTTTTGGTTAGGGTTTGACAACTCTTAAAACGAACTTTTGATGCGTTGAATGCTTGTTAATGTTATTGATAAGTGTTTAGTTGTATTACATGTTTCATTACCTTCAAAACGGCATATCATATGTATAAATTGGATTCCCGAAACTTAAATTGCAATTGATGAACTTGAAACTTGAAAATAAACCTCTATTGATCACTTGACGGGATTTCGGTTATTGTATATGATGTTTTTGCTTGATGAAAAGTGATTAGTTGCATTCCTTGTCGAAAGAGCTTTCCGGTGATATAAAATACATGTTCTAATTGTTTGCGGATCATAAATTGTGATTGTTTGAAGTTTGGGTCGTGCACTTGTGTTTTCTGCAAACAGGACCTGAATGCCCATTGGGACGCCGTCCCACTCTTCAATTTGGGACGCCGTCCTGATTTTGGAACGCCGTCCCACTCTTCAATTTGGGACGCCGTCCTGATTTTGGGACGCCGTCCCACTCTTCATACTGGGACACCGTCCTGATTTTGGGACACCGTCCTGATACACTAAAACTGGCTGTTTGCTTTGGTCATTTGACATAAAAATGTTTGCTATGCTACGGACCTCCGATTAACATGAAACTTGGCCAACATGCTCATATATGATTATATAACTTAGAAAAATTGTCGGATACCCAACCCGACCCCGTTGACTTTTCCGTTGACTTTGACCCGACCAAGTTGACTTTTAATCAAACTTAACCAAATAATTGTGCAATCGTTCTAACATGTTTTTATACTTGTACCTTGCATGAAACATGACAATTTGATTCACATGCTATTATGATCGAGTCTTAAAGAGCCATAGGACTAATTGAACATCTTTGACCTATCGTGTTTACCGTTATTGATACAACCTATTGTTTAGGTCAAGACTAGCATTGTTCTTTGCACACGTTTACTTGTTGAAGTACTTTACTACTCGTGCACTCAAGGTGAGATCATAGTCCCACTTTTTCAACAACTTTTATATTTTTAAATCGTGGGCTGAGAAACATATACGTTACATACTTATATACATTTCATATGTATATATACCTTTCATACTTTTATACATCGAACACGAATACGAATACAAAGATACGGACGAGTTTGAACGAAAACCCTCAATTCAATTATCATTAATTACATCAGATGGTGTAAGCGAGACTATGTTGTGTGGATCCATACGGGTTTGACTAACCCTCATTCAGACGGTTCGCTACCGTTAAGCGAATGAAATATATTCTGGTACGGTGTATGTTCTAACACTTTTATGCTGAGGTAAATGATACGGTTAAGCTTTGATAATTGGGTGCTCGGTAAACAACAATACTTATGGAATTCAAACGATTCGGAAAATCGACTTATACTATAACTTGTGGTTCAACTTATTTTACTTACATACTCATTTACTAAACCTATGATTTCACCAACGTTTTCGTTGACAGATTCTCTATGTTTTCTCAGGTCCCTGAATGCTATATGATACATGCTTCCGCACTCTTTTTGATACTTGCTTGGATGTCGAGTATACATGCATATTTGGAGCCCTTGACTTGCTTTTAAATTGTGTCGCATAGGTTTCAATTGTACGTTAAACATTGTAATGTAACTAGTCGTTGAACTACTTTTGTAAACTTGAAACGTCCTTTACATTTGAAATAAATGCGACATATTTTTGGTCAAACATCATATTAAGGACTTATGACCACGTAACGGGACCAAAGTAGACGGCGCCGTCAATGACGATTTTGTCGGGTCGCTACAAAAAACACTCATACTTAACGAAAATGGTTACAGTTACTTTTCCATTCTTTTCTTTCATCAAGAATTCTAGTCGTATTCTTACCCGTATTATACACAGCTTCAAAACGTACTTACTATGAGTATATACCAATAGGAACTAGCATGGGATTCCACTCTTGATTATGTCATGTATGACTAATCAATTTTAACTTCTACCATGAGCTATTCAACTAACTAGAACTCCTTTTAACCCCACTCACCAATTACCACTCATCATTCACTCCATTTCACTTCCAATTCTCTTTCTAATTCTCTCTCAACACACACACACTATTATGAACATATTTTTCCAGTAGTTAATCATCATCTTCATCAAAAATCACTTCAAGAATCAAGCTATAATCATCATAGGAAGAACACTTCAAGAACACTTCAAAAATCCCTTCAAGTTTACTAATTTACTTCCAAGCTTTCTAATCCATTCCAAGTAATCATCTAAGATCAAGAAACCTTTGTTATATACAGTAGGTTATCTTTCTTATTCAAGGTAATATTCATATTCAAACTTTGATTCAATTTCTATAACTATAAACTATCTTAATTCGAGTAAAAATCTTACTTGAACTTGTTTTTGTGTCATGATCCTACTTCAAGAACTTTTAAACCATCCAAGATCCTTTGAAGCTAGATCATTTCTTGTCACTTCTAGTAGGTTTACCTACTAAACTTGAGGTAGTAATGATGTTCATAACATCATTCGATTCATATATATAAAACTATCTTATTCGAAGGTTTAAACTCGTAATCACTAGAACATAGTTTAGTTAATTCTAAACTTGTTCGCAAACAAAAGTTAATCCTTCTAAATTGACTTTTAAAATTAACTATACACATGTTATATATCTATATGATATGCTAACTTAATGATTTAAAACCTGGAAACACGAAAAACACCGTAAAATCGGATTTACGCCGTCGTAGTAACACTGCGGGCTGTTTTGGGTTAGTTAATTAAAAACTATGATAAACTTTGATTTAAAAGTTGTTATTCTGAGAAAATGATTTTTATTATGAACATGAAACTATATCCAAAAATTATGGTTAAACTCAAAGTGGAAGTATGTTTTCTAAAATGGTCATCTAGACGTCGTTCTTTCGACTGAAATGACTACCTTTACAAAAACGACTTGTAACTTATTTTTCCGACTATAAACCTATACTTTTTCTATTTAGATTCATAAAATAGAGTTCAATATGAAACCATAACAATTTGATTCACTCAAAACGGATTTAAAATGAAGAAGTTATGGGTAAAACAAGATTGGATAATTTTTCTCATTTTAGCTACGTGAAAATTGGTAACAAATCTATTCCAACCATAACTTAATCAACTTGTATTGTATATTATGTAATCTTGAGATACCATAGACACGTATACAATGTTTCGACCTATCATGTCGACACATCTATATATATTTCGGAACAACCATAGACACTCTATATGTGAATGTTGGAGTTAGCTATACAGGGTTGAGGTTGATTCCAAAATATATATAGTTTGAGTTGTGATCAATACTGAGATACGTATACACTGGGTCGTGGATTGATTCAAGATAATATTTATCGATTTATTTCTGTACATCTAACTGTGGACAACTAGTTGTAGGTTACTAACGAGGACACCTGACTTAATAAACTTAAAACATCAAAATATATTAAAAGTGTTGTAAATATATTTTAAACATACTTTGATATATATGTATATATTGTTATAGGTTCGTGAATCAACCAGTGGCCAAGTCTTACTTCCCGACGAAGTAAAAATCTGTGAAAGTGAGTTAATGTCCCACTTTTAAAATCTAATATTTTTGGGATGAGAATACATGCAGGTTTTATAAATGATTTACAAAATAGACACAAGTACGTGAAACTACATTCTATGGTTGAATTATCGAAATCGAATATGCCCCTTTTTATTAAGTCTGGTAATCTAAGAATTTGGGAACAGACACCCTAATTGACGCGAATCCTAAAGATAGATCTATTGGGCCTAACAAACCCCATCTAAAGTACCGGATGCTTTAGTACTTCTAAATTTATATCATATCCGAAGGGTGTCCCGGAATGATGGGGATATTCTTATATATGCATCTTGTTAATGTCGGTTACCAGGTGTTCACCATATGAATGATTTTTATCTCTATGTATGGGATGTGTATTGAAATATGAAATCTTGTGGTCTATTGTTACGATTTGATATATATAGGTTAAACCTATAACTCACCAATATTTTTGTTGACGTTTAAAGCATGTTTATTCTCAGGTGAATACTAAGAGCTTTCGCTGTTGTATACTAAAATAAGGACAAGATTTGGAGTCCATGTTTGTATGATATTGTGTAAAAACTGCATTCAAGAAACTGATTTCGATGTAACATATTTGTATTGTAAATCATTATGTAATGGTCGTGTGTAAACAGGATATTTTAGATTATCATTATTTGATAATCTACGTAAAGCTTTTTAAACCTTTATTTATGAAATAAAGGTTATGGTTTGTTTTAAAAATGAATGCAGTCTTTGAAAAACGTCTCATATAGAGGTCAAAACCTCGCAACGAAATCAATTAATATGGAACGTTTTTAATCAATAAGAACGGGACATTTCAGTTGGTATCTGAGCGTTGGTCTTAGAGAACCAGAAAATTTGCATTAGTGTGTCTTATCGAGTTTGTTAGGATGCATTAGTGAGTCTGGACTTCGACCGTGTTTTCTTTAAAAATGATTGCTTAACATTTTTGTTGGAAAATATATATTTTTAACATATGAATATTATGTGATATATTAATCTCTTAACGTGTTTGATATTATGTGATAGATGTCTACCTCTAGAACAAGTCCCATTGACTCACCTAATAATAATGAAGAGTCAAATGTAAATTGGAATGATTTGTGGACTGATTCACAAGTTCCCGAAGAGGAACCGGAAGAAGAGTCGGAACCGGAAGAAGAATCGGAACCGGAAGAAGAATCGGAACCGGAAGAAGAAATAGAACCGGTGGGGGAAATAATAAAACGGTTAAGTAAAAGAGAATCCTCAACCAACCGACCAAGGTTAATTATGGTCAATGGTGTTTCCGCCAAGGAAGCAAAATATTGGGAGGATTACCAATTCTCCGATGAATCGGATTCCGACGAGAATTCCGATGATGTTATAGAAATTACCCCAACTGAATTTAAAAAGGCAAAAGAAAATAATAAGGGAAATGGCATAAAAATAGAGAAATCTAATTCCAACCCCGATGAACTTTATATGTATCGTCAACCCCCGAAGTCCTTAAGTTGTAACAATGACCCGGGAACCTCTAAACCACCAGGTTTTTCTAAACCAATGTGGACAACGACGGCTCGTATTAGGGGAACATCATATATCCCTAGAAACTTGGAAAAATGAACTGAAACCGAACAAGAAGAAATGAGCGAGTCGGAATAAGATAGTTGTATTCGTGTGGTGTAATATATGTAATATAGTGTGCTTATGCTTTATGATATATGTAAAAATTGCTTGTATTAATAAGTATTTTTTTATGAATCTAACTCTTGTCTATTTTACTGTATAAAAACACAAAATGGATAGATAACCCAATATTTTAAGAGACCTACCCGGAGACATGATTGATGAAATCTTGTCTAGAGTCGGTCAAAATTCCTCGGCACAACTATTTAAGGCGAGATCAGTTTGCAACACATTCGAAGAACGTTCCAAGAATGCCTTGGTTTAGAAAAGGCTTTCGTTCGAAAGATGGGGGATATCACATTGGGAAATCCGTAAGTTACGATGTGTTTACTTTGACGCATATATTGCGGGGAACCCAAATGCTATTTTACGCAACGGGTTAAGAAATTATTTTGACTCAGTATATCCGAATATAGGACTTTATGATTTAGAAAAAGCGGCTAACATGCAACATAAAGAAGCATGTTATGCTTACGGGTTAGTAATGTTCGCTTCTCACCAAAGTGAGAACAAGAACATCGGGCTACAACTATTAAACAAAACGTTCCCACAAGTGACGGAGTCGGTAATTGGGGTAAGAAATGAGGTTTTTAGGTTATTACGAGACTGTTGGTCATTACGTAACCCTCGTCCCTTTGACAACGATACAACACGCTGTCTTATCAACGGCCATAACGGTTATGTTCCACAAGACCAAGGATGGGAAGTAGTCCTAGTAAAACCAGAATGCATGACTTGTTTCTGGACGTATGATTTACGTGTCTTTATTGCCTTTGCTGAACGACTTGTGTACTAGCTAGAATTATCTTCACAACTATCCTGTATCAAAGTTATTGTGTGCTATATTTCATGCTTTATGTAAAATAAGCGGTATTGTAAGTTTGTAAAATATTGTATAAAAGTTTGAACGCGAAATATTATTACAATCAGTTTTTCATATAGAATTGTAGTAGTTGAATTGTATATTAGCTACTAAGTATGAACTTAACGGGTAGGTACTACCCGAATTTAAACTTATAAAACGCTAATATGAAGAAAAAGCTTTTATAAATGAGTTCATATTATGCTACGAAATACTATTAACTACTCTTAATATTCTGTATGATTAACTTGTTCCATTTGACTATTTTGAAGGAAATGGCACCGACTACTCGACACACCGTGAATATGAATGAAGAGGAATTCCGTACTTTTCTAGCTTCAAACATAGCCACAGTACAGGCTGCGCTACATACCAACAATAACCTTGGATCTGGCAGTACAGGAAATCGTGTAGGATGCACCTACAAAGAATTCACTGCCTGCAAACCTTTGGAATTTGATGGAACCGAAGGACCGATCGGATTGAAACGGTGGACCGAGAAGGTCGAATCGGTGTTTGCCATAAGTAAGTGTACTGAAGAGGACAAAGTGAAGTATGCTACGCATACCTTCACAGGTTCTGCGTTAACATGGTGGAATACCTATCTAGAGCAAGTGGGACAAGATGATGCGTACGCACTACCGTGGTCAGCATTCAAGCACTTGATGAACGAGAAGTACCGTCCCAGAACCGAGGTCAATAAGCTCAAGACAGAACTTAGAGGGTTACGAACCCAAGGATTTGATATTATCACGTACGAAAGACGATTCACAGAATTGTGCCTATTGTGTCCGGGAGCATTCGAAGATGAGGAAGAGAAGATCAACGCGTTTGTGAAAGGATTACGGGAAAGAATCCAAGAAGATATAAGTTCACACGAGACCGCCTCCATACAACAGGCATGTAGAATGGCTCACAAACTAGTGAACCAGATTGAAGAAAGAATTAAAGAACAGACTGCTAAAGAGACCAATGTGAAGCAAGTCAAAAGAAAGTGGGAGGAAAACGGTGATAAGAATCACCAATACAACAACAACAATAATCGCAACAATTATCCCAACAATTGCAACATCAATCGCAACTACAACAAATGGCCCAACAACAACAACAACAAAAACAACAACAGCAACTACAACAATCATCCCAACAACAATAATAACCGCAACAACAACAACAATCAGAAGCAGCTATGCCAAAGGTGTGAAAAGTATCACTCGGGGTTCTGCATCAAATTTTGCAACAAGTGTAAAAGAAATGGTCATAGCACGGCGAAGTGTGAGGTCTACGAACCAGGGGTTAATAGAACGAAAGGAACAAATGGTGTCGGAATGAGTAATGGCGGAGCAAGTAGTGTCGGAGCAAGTTATGCCAATGTAGTTTGTTATAAATGTGGAAAACCGGGCCACATTATTAGAAATTGCCCGAACCAGGAGAACACGAATGGACAAGGCCGCGGAAGAGTTTTCAATATTAATGCGGCAGAGGCACAGGAAGACCCGGAGCTTGTTACGGGTACATTTCTTATTGACAATAAATCTGCTTACGTTTTATTTGATTCGGGTACGGATAGAAGCTATATGAGTAGAGATTTTTGTGCTAAATTAAGTTGTCCATTGACTCCTTTGGATAGTAAATTTTTACTCGAATTAGCAAATGGTAAATTAATTTCAGCAGATACTATATGTCGGAATCGAGAAATTAAACTGGTTAGCGAAACATTTAAGATTGACTTGATACCAGTAGAGTTAGGAAGTTTTGATGTGATAATTGGTATGGACTGGTTGAAAGAAGTGAAAGCAGAGATCGTTTGTTACAAAAATGCAATTCGCATTATACGAGAAAAAGGAAAACCCTTAATGGTGTACGGAGAAAAGGGCAACACGAAGCTACATCTTATTAGTAATTTGAAGGCACAAAAACTAATAAGAAAAGGTTGCTATGCTGTTCTAGCACACGTCGAGAAAGTACAAACTGAATAAAAGAGCATCAATGATGTTCCCGTCGCAAAAGAATTTCCCGATGTATTTCCGAAAGAATTACCGGGATTACCCCCACATCGATCCGTTGAATTTCAAATAGATCTTGTACCAGGAGCTGCACCAATAGCTCGTGCTCCTTACAGACTCGCACCCAGCGAGATGAAAGAACTGCAAAGCCAATTACAAGAACTTTTAGAGCGTGGTTTCATTCGACCAAGCACATCACCGTGGGGAGCTCCTGTTTTGTTTGTCAAGAAGAAAGATGGTACATTCAGGTTGTGTATCGACTATCGAGAGTTGAACAAACTTACCATCAAGAACAGCTACCCACTACCGAGAATCGACGACTTATTTGATCAACTACAAGGCTCGTCTGTTTATTCAAAGATTGACTTACGTTCCGGGTATCATCAAATGCGGGTGAAAGAAGATGATATTCCAAAGACTACTTTCAGAACACGTTACGGTCATTACGAGTTTATGGTCATGCCGTTTGGTTTAACTAATGCACCAGCTGTGTTCATGGACCTTATGAACCGAGTGTGTGGACCATACCTTGACAAGTTTGTCATTGTTTTCATTGATGACATACTTATTTACTCAAAGAATGACGAAGAACACGGTGAACATTTGAGAAAGGTGTTATAAGTATTGAGGAAGGAAGAATTGTACGCTAAGTTTTCAAAGTGTGCATTTTGGTTGGAAGAAGTTCAATTCCTCGGTCACATAGTGAACAAAGAAGGAATTAAGGTGGATCCGGCAAAGATAGAAACTGTTGAAAAGTGGGAAACCCCGAAAACTCCGAAACACATACGCCAGTTTTTTGGACTAGTTGGTTACTACAGAAGGTTCATCCAAGACTTTTCCAGAATAGCAAAACCCTTGACTGCATTAACGCATAAAGGGAAGAAATTTGAATGGAATGATGAACAAGAGAAAGCGTTTCAGTTGTTGAAGAAAAAGCTAACTACGGCACCTATATTGTCATTGCCTGAAGGGAATGATGATTTTGTGATTTATTGTGATGCATCAAAGCAAGGTCTCGGTTGTGTATTAATGCAACGAACGAAGGTGATTGCTTATGCGTATAGACAATTGAAGATTCACGAACAAAATTATACGACGCATGATTTGGAATTAGGCGCGGTTGTTTTTGCATTAAAGACTTGGAGGCACTACTTATATGGGGTCAAAAGTATTATATATACCGACCACAAAAGTCTTCAACACATATTTAATCAGAAACAACTGAATATGAGGCAGCGTAGGTGGATTGAATTATTGAATGATTACGACTTTAAGATTCGTTACCACCCGGGGAAGGCAAATGTGGTAGCCGATGCCTTGAGCAGGAAGGACAGAGAACCCATTCGAGTAAAATCTATGAATATAATGATTCATAATAACCTTACTACTCAAATAAAGGAGGCGCAACAAGGAGTTTTAAAAGAGGGAAATTTAAAGGATGAAATACCCAAAGGATCGGAGAAACATCTTAACATTCAGGAAGACGGAACCCAGTATAGGGCTGAAAGGATTTGGGTACCAAAATTTGGAGATATGAGAGAAACGGTACTTAGAGAAGCTCATAAAATCAGATACTCAATACATCCTGGAACGGGGAAGATGTACAAGGATCTCAGGAAATATTTTTGGTGGCCAGGTATGAAAGCCGATGTTGCTAAATACGTAGGAGAATGTTTGACGTGTTCTAAGGTCAAAGCTGAGCATCAGAAACCATCAGGTCTACTTCAACAACCCGAAATCCCGGAATGGAAATGGGAAAACATTACCATGGATTTCATCACTAAATTGCCAAGGACTGCAAGTGGTTTTGATACTATTTGGGTAATAGTTGATCGTCTCACCAAATCAGCACATTTCCTGCCAATAAGAGAGGATGACAAGATGGAGAAGTTAGCACGACTGTATTTGAAGGAAGTCATCTCCAGACATGGAATACCAATCTCTATTATCTCTGATAGGGATGGCAGATTTATTTCAAGATTCTGGCAGACATTACAGCAAGCATTAGGAACTCGTCTAGACATGAGTACTGCCTATCATCCACAAACTGATGGGCAGAGCGAAAGGACGATACAAACGCTTGAAGACATGCTACGAGCATGTGTTATTGATTTCGGAAACAGTTGGGATCGACATCTACCATTAGCAGAATTTTCCTACAACAACAGCTACCATTCAAGCATTGAGATGGCGCCGTTTGAAGCACTTTATGGTTGAAAGTGCAGGTCTCCGATTTGTTGGAGTGAAGTGGGGGATAGACAGATTACGGGTCCGGAGATTATACAAGAAACTACCGAGAAGATCATCCAAATTCAACAACGGTTGAAAACCGCCCAAAGTCGACAAAAGAGCTACGCTGACATTAAAAGAAAAGATATAGAATTTGAAATTGGAGAGATGGTCATGCTTAAAGTTGCACCTTGGAAAGGCGTTGTTCGATTTGGTAAACGAGGAAAATTAAATCTAAGGTATATTGGACCATTCAAGATTATTGATCATGTCGGACCAGTAGCTTACCGACTTGAGTTACCTCAACAACTCGTGGCTGTACATAACACTTTCTACGTCTCGAATTTGAAGAAATGTTTTGCTAAATAAGATCTCACTATTCCGTTAGATGAAATCCAAATCAACGAAAAACTCCAATTCATCGAAGAACCCGTCGAAATAATGGATCGTGAGGTTAAAAGACTTAAGCAAAACAAGATACCAATTGTTAAGGTTCGATGGAATGCTCGTAGAGGACCCGAGTTCACCTGGGAGCGTGAAGATCAGATGAAGAAGAAATACCCGCATCTATTTCCAAAAGATTCGTCAACACCTTCAACAGCTTAAAATTTCGAGACGAAATTTATTTAACGGGTAGGTACTGTAGTGAACCGAACTTTTCCATGTTTATATATATTAATTGAGATTGATATTTACATGATTAAATGTTTCCAACATGTTAAGCAATCAAACTTTTTAAGACTTGATTAATTGAAATATGTTTCATATAGACAATTGACCACCCAAGTTGACCGGCGATTCACGAACGTTAAAACTTGTAAAAACGATATGACGATATATATATGGGTATACATATGGTTAACATGAGATTATGATAAGTAAGTATCTCCATAAGTATATTAACAATGAGTTATATACATATAAACAAGACTACTAACTTAAGGATTTAGAAACGAGACATATATGTAACGATTATCGTTGTAACGACATTTATATGTATATATATCATATTAAGATATATTAATATATCATAATATCATGATAATATAATAATTTAACATCTCATTAGATATAATAAACAATGGGTTAACAAC
This sequence comes from Rutidosis leptorrhynchoides, assembly GCF_046630445.1. NCBI lineage: Eukaryota > Viridiplantae > Streptophyta > Magnoliopsida > Asterales > Asteraceae > Rutidosis > Rutidosis leptorrhynchoides. The sequence continues at coordinate 248,467,707 of NC_092338.1, read as the reverse complement.
ATTAATTGAGATCGTTAATTTAAAGGTTTCAAAACAACACTTACATGTAACGACTAACGATGACTTAACGACTCAGTTAAAATGTATATACATGTAGTGTATTTAGATGTATTAAAATACTTTTGGAAGACTTCAAGACATATATCAAAACACTCATACTTAACGAAAATGGTTATAGTTACTTTTCCATTCTTTTCTTTCATCAAGAATTCTAGTCGTATTCTTACCCGTATTATACACAGCTTCAAAACGTACTTACTATGAGTATATACCAATAGGAACTAGCATGGGATTCCACTCTTGATTATGTCATGTATGACTAATCAATTTTAACTTCTACCATGAGCTAGTTGAAAGGACCCGTTCATATATATTATAAACGATTCACAATAGTTGATTACATTGCGAGGTATTTGACCTCTATATGATACATTTTACAAACATTGCATTCGTTTTTAAAAGACAATCTTTCTTTACATCAAAAATTGACAGGCATGCATACCATTTCATAATATCCAATATCCAACTATAAATTGATTTAATAATAATCTTTGATGAACTCAATGACTCGAATGCAACGTTCTTCGAAATATGATATGAAAGACTCCAAGTAATATCTTTAAAATGAGCAAATGCACAGCGGAAGATTTCTTTAACACCTGAGAATAAACGTGCTTTAAAGTGTCAACCAAAAGGTTGGTGAGTTCATTAGTTTATCATAATCATTTATTTCCATCATTTTAATAGACCACAAGAATTTCATTTCCAGTTCTCATAAATATACGTCTCATGCATAGAGACAAAAAATAATCATTCATATGGTGAACACCTGGTAACCGACATTAACTAGATACATATAAGAATATCCCCTATCATTCCGGGATCCTCCTTCGGACATGATATAATTTCGAAGTACTAAAGCATCCGGTACTTTGGATGGGGTTTGTTAGGCCCAATAGATCTATTTTTAGGATTCGCGTCAATTAGGGTGTCTGTTCCCTAATTCTTAGATTACCAGACTTTAATAAAAAGGGGCATATTCAATTTCGATAATTCAACCATAGAATGTAGTTTCAATTACTTGTGTCTATTTCGTCAAACATTTATAAAAGCGCATGTATTCTCAGTCTCAAAAATATAAAGGGTAAAAAGGCAAATGAAACTCACCATACTGTATTTCGTAGTAAAAATACATATAACGTCATTGAACAAGTGCAAGGTTGGCCTCGGATTCACGAACCTAAATTAATTATATATATTTATGTGTTGGTCAATATTTGTCTAACAAATTAGGTCAAGTCATAGTGTACCACAATCCTAATGCTCGAGACTAATATGCAAAAGTCAACAAAAGTAAATTTAACTCAAAATAATTTCCAAAAATTTATACATGATTAATATATAGTTTAAATATCGTCGTTTTATATTTTTAAATATTTTTAAAAGATTTATTAGAGTAAATAATATAATTTATTTATTAATAAATAAAATTTTATATTATATTTATATAATAAAATATACTTTTATATATTTTAAGTAATACAATTTATAGGGTTCATTTAATATTATAAAGATAATATGATACGTATTATTAAAGTAAGTTATTACACGTAGTAAAATATGTTTGTATCAAATATTCATTTGATAAAATAATATCTATAATGATAGTAAGTAAAAGTTGTATTATTTTGTAATAATAATAATTATTATAAAAATATCAATATTTATAATTACTAAGATGACATTATGATAAAACGATAATTCTAATTATGATAACTTTAATATTTACGATAATTTTTAATATTATCTTTAAAATAATAATTCTATTTAAAATAATAATAATAATGATATTTTATAGTAACAATGACATTTCTATTAAAATGATAATTTTTGTTAAAATGATAGTTTTAATACTAACGATAATTTTAATAATAATAGTAATGATAAAAATAATAAGAACGATAATTTTATCTAAATCAATATCTTATAATATTTTAATTTCATCATGATACTCTTACCCATTATTTCCTAATCGTTTCGTTTAATAGCTTTTAATCGTCTTTTATATCGTGTTCGTAATAATGATAATAATAGTAATCAAAATAATTAGGTGTTACAAATATTTGTTTTAATTACACTAATATTAATAATGATAGTTACTATAACATTATTAACGATAATACTAATAATTATCTTAATGATAATATAGTAATAATAATAATAACAATAACAATAACCATTTTTAAATAATGATATATATATTAATAATGATAATAATAATAATACCAATAATAATAATAATAATAATAATAATAATAATAATAATAATAAAAATAATAATAATAATAATAATAATAATAATAATAATAATAATAATAATAATAATAATAATAATAATAATAATAATTGGATAATAATAATAATACTAATTATAACTTTAACGATAATAACGATAGTAATAATAAAAAAATAACAATTTTTAATGATAAATCTTTTTATTGATAAAGATAATAATAATAATAATAATAATAATAAGATAAAACTAGAACGACGATAATAACGACGATAATAATAATCATTTTTAATAATAATACAAAAATTCGATGGACTATAACTTCAAATCCGTTCATCGAAATCATTCGATATCTAAATGAAAAGTTCTTAATTTTTCGCTAGCTTTCCAACGACATGCATATCTTATACCTTATCTCAGTCGCATATATAACTAATTCAGGATTCAACATAACCTAACTAAAGGCAATATCAAAAGTACAAACATGCATAATCCTATATACTCGAGCACTAGTCAGGGATACACTATTAGTATGTAAAAGCTAAATTATGAGTACTCACGTATCAATATTGAGATTCAATATTGCAGGAAAGGTACGTAGACGCAACGGAGATGATAAACACTATATTGACCTCACGAGCATACCCATGAACCATACCAATCACCTCCATAGCTATAACCCATAATTTCCTTAATCCAATCCCACTCGAAAAAACAATTTCGAAATCACTCGGACATCACTCTGACGTAATATTTTATGTATACTAATAATATCTTGAAATAATACGGAGTAAATATATATATGTAAATCGATTGAGAGAGTTTAGAGAAAAATATTTTCAAGTTTCTATGAAATAATAAAACCTATTGAATTCTATTTATAATAGATTTTTGAATTATTAAAGTGAATTATTAAAGTATGAATTATTAAAGTGAATTATTAAAGTATGAATTATTAAAGTGAATTATTAAAGTATGAATTATTAAAGTAAATTATTAAAGTATGAATTATTAAAGTGAATTATTAAAGTTAAAGTAAAGTAAAAATAAAGTAAAGGTAAAGTTTAAGTATAGTAAAAGTATAAAACTATGTACGTATAATACGCGTATAAATATATATAATATTAATTTAAATCGTTATATATATTTAATAAAATAAAATATAAATATCGTTATCTTTATCATACTGGTTAAGTAATGAGTTGTCAAAAGTGGTTCTAGATATTTATAAAAGTTATATACATTTTAATAATAAAGTTCTTTTTGAACTGAAAACGTTTTTGTACGTTTGAAACTAAATCAAATAAATATAATAATTTTGTTTTCCAAAACCAAATATATTTTTAAGAATCATTTTGTTTAAAGGTTAAAATAATGGAAATCGTTATATCATAAAATGTTTTAAAAAAGTAGAATCATATATATTCATAATAGGTTTCAAGTTTTTAAATTACAGTTTGTTGGTGAAGGATGGGATAAACTTCAAAGGTTAAATAAACGTATGAAATCATCTTAATGAAAAATGTCGAGTTACTTAACTTGTCGATATCCAACATCTAAGTTATTTACACTTCACGTTCTTACTTATAAATCACTTTACCATTTTCCGAATGTTGTCAAAAAGAATAGATTTCTTAAATCACAGTGGACCTCATAACATAGACCCGTAATCATATCATAATGTATCTGGTAAATCAATAATTTGATATTATCTTCTAATTCCATCGATAAACATATTGAAACAAATACGATCATGTAAAGTATTATACGTTTAATACTTTATTAATATTCTCAAGTTATAATATATATATATACATATATATACATATTTATTTATATATAACGGTTCGTGAATCGTCTGAATTTGGTCGAGGTTATAATGAATGTATGAACACAATTTAAAATTCTTGAGATTTAACTTAACAAACTTTGCTTATCGTGTCGGAATAATATAAATATAAATTTTAAATTTGATTGGAAATTTCCGGGTTGTCACAGTACCTACCCGTTAAAGGAATTTCGTCCCAAAATTTGAGTGGAAAGGTCGTGAATGATAATAAGTATGTTTTCATGATGCATACAGGCTGAAAATTAGAGTTTTATCATCAGCGAATAATTTGGATAAACAATCCATTTATATGAAGAGTACGAATGAAGCTAACATAGAAGAATGAAATGAGTAAGTGTAGATTCATCTTATCATTTGACGTAGATATGATTGATATCCAGATTTCAAGGTATTTGAAGAAAATCTTTGTAATAAGATTTGATTCTCTAGTAACAAAAGGAATTAGGATCCGCTTTAAATGCGATCGTCCATTTTAATTGTTCTGTCGGAGATTTTCTTATAAATTCACCTCCTTCCTTTTCTTACAACTCACATCTTATGTTGATGCATTTTATGCAAGTCCCTAGACATCTACCCACGTCCATTGCAGGAACAACAGTTTACAGGCCACCATGATCGTTCGTTATTATCCTATCCGTGTTTGTATGTGGTTACAGCAACTGCAGGAACGAGATGTGGATGTTTGACTATGTTAGACTTAGTCAGACATCCGAGTGAAGCCTCACTCGTACGGCTGACAGGCTCATACGCACGATTGATGCTGAGCTAAGTCACAATTACAACCTAAATGAGAAGACACGAGTGAGTGATCACCCGTACGGCTGATGAAGCCAATCTCGTATGTGTGATGGATGAATCATACGGGTGAGTCAACAGCAGGGGTATATAAAGTCTTATGTTCTTCATTTTTAGGTTAAGCCTCTCATTTGTTACACACACTCAGATCTGGTGAGCTCCTCTGATTCTCTCTCAACCCAAATCACCCAGGTGGTGAATAATAGCTCTAGGTGTTGATCTAATCACACTTGATTTATTTGTGGTATGACTAAATTAATCACAAAAAGCTTAACCTATTCACTAGAGGGCTTGATTCACTTATTCTGTCATTGTGTGAGATAAATCTGTTGATTTCTAAGTTCATAGTCATGTTTCATCACCTTCTATTCTTTCCCCCTCAAATCATATTTTAAAGTATTCATCAATATGCTCCATCCAGTTCTGATTCTCGATATACTTATAACTTTCATATCGGTCATTCTTCTTTTTCATCTACCGCCGGAAGAATCTATTTACTTCTACTATACTCTTGGGTTTATAGTGTTTCTAGTTCTCCCGTGTCTTTATATTGCTATATGCATCGATATATATGGTTTATAATTTTTGGTTTGTCATTGGGCTTTATATCTTCCCTTATATTTCAAAGTCTCTGTTTCTATCTTCTATAATCATTGTCATCCACAATTAATGCTCTCTTTTATTTGCTGCAATTTATACCCCAATTTCTATTTCGGAGTTTTGTCCTTTCGTTTCTTCTTCTTGCGATTAAGCACCGCTTGTAATGGTCCATAATTCACAAATATGATTTTCAGAATGAACATTGTTAATTTTCTAGGAAGGAAATTGTGATGGCACGATCTTGAGTTGTCAAATTACTAGAATACCTTGGAAAAGGCCGAATCATCAAGAAATAGTTTCTTGATATTTTAGAGGTTAAATAGAATACAAGAGTCGTATAACATGGCACATGAGATGTTATGATCTGTGAATCATCACGTTCCATTTAGAAACTCAGCATGAATTACTGTAATATAATCACGTTGATCAAGTGTCATTATATTATACTAACTCATGCTTCAGTTTCCAACACTACTTCAAAAACATTCATATTTTAAACTCAAAGGTTTACAGAGTATAGGAACTAAACAGTTTTCTTTTTGATGTAATACAGATAGCGCAAAGAGATAAATGATTCCAGATAAGAATAGTTATGGAAATATCTTCAGAAATATGGAGGATATTTATAATGAAAGATACGATGATATCTTAGAATTTCTAATATCAGAGGATGATGAAGAATATTGTCTGTAAGGGTTTAGTGTCAGGAGCAAGGTATTCGTTAATGACTTCACAGACACTGAATCATTTGGATTCTTTGAAGGCAGGTTCAGTCTTTGTGATTTGTCCACAGCCTCCTTCATACTTTACTCAATCCGTTTTCCAGTTCCAAAACTTCTCTATTTCTGACCTTTGTTAATACACTAATCTTTATCATCAAACTTTTTACTGCTAAGGTCGTTTACAGTTTTTGTTGCTTCATCAGCATTTCGAGAACTAGTTCGCGGTTCAGAGTGTTTTTCAGAAACTTCACATTCGAAGTATGTAAGCCTTGGAAATAGACGTTATGTATAACTGTTGGTGTCAACATGCTGTGAGATTTCAAAATACTGATTGCTAACTCCTAATGATTCGTATGACAATTCTTGTTACAAGAGGCAGATGAGTAAATGATGAGGTTTCGATAAATATAAAGATTCTTCGGAATGCCCAAGATCAGTGAAGTTGTTGGTAAGTTTATTGCTAATGTGGTGGAATATGAAAGGTTCTCCGGTAACAAAAGGGTAATCACATATATCAAAATTATGATAAGGCTACTCCGAATGAAAAAATCGAAGTTGTCTTGCTGGAGCTGTGATATAATTTGCTACTTTGCAAAGAAATTGCAAGGTTATTTTTGCTAATAAATGCCAAAAGATCTGACACAGATATGTGTTGAATTATGACTTTGGTTTCGAGAGATTTTTAAGTACATAACCGTGGGTAATATGTTGTTGGATCATCATCTCGATTGCTCATTATTTGAAGTGTCTTCAGAGATTTTCGAAGGGTTTGAATATAGATTGTAACCGTTTGTATACATTTGATGTTCTAACACACTTTTGAAGTCAAAGTATAGCTTTGAAAGATGTAGGAATCTAAAAGTAATGGTACCAGTTATATCTCTAATTGAATTCTGAGATTTTAAAATCAGAATACGTAATTGGGTTTGAATGAGTATGGTTGTTTTGATTTCTATGAAAGAATGTATATTATTGTGAAAGTAGGAAGTATAATTGATAATTTGCTTAATCTGATTCGAAGAATGTAACATATTAATTGTGAATTTATATATATCTCTCGGGTATTACCTACCCGTTAAAAAAATTTTCACAATTAATATTTTGTACTTAAGAATTTTATTACAGTCTTTATGAAAATATATATGTATATATTCTCCTCAGATGTAACATAGATTTTAATGAGTTAATACTAAATTAAACTCATTCGATTTACGGTTGGAACTAGAATTGAATAATTCCTTGAAGGTTTAGAGGTTACATAAGTATTTCTTCAATAATATTGAAATTATGAATCAATACTTCGTTATTTGTTGAGATGTGATGTTGGTTTTCGTTAAATTCTTGTGAACTTCGCAAAGTACGAATGATGTTATCTGAAAAGTTTCGGTTACATCAATGATGAAGTGTAAAATCAAATATATACTTGATTTATTAGGAATTGGAATTTGTTGAATTGAGACAGAGATTGTAGTTAACGATGGTTAAGTCGCGGGTGAGGGACGTACATTATTGCATATTTGTAATATGAATTAACTGAGTAGTTAAGATTCACACACAATAGCTTAGCACGGAAAGATTTATTTTTTATTTCAAAAAATATATATATATATATAAAATATATATATAATTTCTTCAGAGGGAATGAGTTAATTCTTCATAACTTGTTGATACAATATACACGTTATTGATTCGTAATGATGTCCACAGTGATTCTTGAACTGACGGAGTTTGTGATGTTATAGGTGTTGTTGATTCTGATGTTGACTGTAGTGACGATGCTGGTGACGTTGACGGTACTGTTGATGCTGTTGGTAAAACAAGTTTAACTTGTTAATCACACACCATTTTTGTCAGGGTTTCTACTCTTCCTTCTATCATTTTGGTTCGTTTAACTGATTTATGGTTAAGGCTAGATTAGATAATCTCTAAGACTTTAGAGATTATATAATCGCCGCGGAATGTTTCTCCAATGAAGTTATGAATTAATACTTCGTCAGTTATTGTTGTTGGTACTCCTTGGTATCTATGGTGCGTATGACGTTGATGCTCGTGGGACAGATTGTGAAGTTGAGGTTTACAACGTGGTTGTGGTTGGAGGTGGTAATGGTACTGTTGGCGTTGATGATGGTGGTACTGGTTATGCTGCTGGTGCTGCTGCTGGTGTTTGTAATCTCTGCACCATATTCTCCAAAGCCACTACCCGAGCGCGAAGTTCGTTGACTTCTTCTATTATTCCAGGATGATTGTCGGTCGGAACGAGCGGATAAATAAAATCTAGAATTTGATGTAGTATATAATCGTGACGAGATACCCTGGAAATGAGAGAGAAAATGGTGTCTCGAACAGGTTCGCCAGTAAGTGCTTCAGGTTCTTCGCCAAGAGGGCAATGTGGTGGATGGAAAGGATCGCCTTCTTCTTGTTTCCAATGATTGAGGAGGCTACGAACCCATCCCCAATTCATCCAGAATAGGTGATGACTGATTGGTTGATCCATTCCGGTCACACTGCTTTCGGAGCTTGAGTGAGATTCCATTTCGGAATCCGAGTGACTTGAACTGATGACAAATTCCATTTTGTACGATTGGATAAAGGATTTTCGATATAAAAATGATTTTTCGGCTATCAGGTGGTATTCTATTTACATAGGATATCTATATATAGAGATCAAAAGATTTCATAGATTACGGAGGAATTTGCGGGGTATGTCAGGTAAAGTTTAAAGTAACAGATACGATAAGTTATGATTTAGCAGATACGCTAAGATATGAAGTTTGTCTATACACTACTCATGCAATTAATGTAGCAAGATGTGTCTAGACTAATAATGATAAGCAGGTAATTTCCTATGGATGATAAGCAGATGATTTCCGACTAGAAATGATAAATAAAACTTTTGACATGCAGACACGGTCGAAGTCCAGACTCACTAATGCATCCTAACGACTTATCAGTTAGACACACTAATGCAGACCTGGTTCGCTAAGACCACCGCTCTGATACCAACTGAAAGGACCCGTTCATATATATTATAAACGATTCACAATAGTTGATTACATTGCGAGGTATTTGACCTCTATATGATACATTTTACAAACATTGCATTCGTTTTTAAAAGACAATCTTTCTTTACATCAAAAATTGACAGGCATGCATACCATTTCATAATATCCACTATCCAACTATAAATTGATTTAATAATAATCTTTGATGAACTCAATGACTCGAATGCAACGTTCTTCGAAATATGCTATGAAAGACTCCAAGTAATATCTTTAAAATGAGCAAATGCACAGCGGAAGATTTCTTTAACACCTGAGAATAAACGTGCTTTAAAGTGTCAACCAAAAGGTTGGTGAGTTCATTAGTTTATCATAATCATTTATTTCCATCATTTTAATAGACCACAAGAATTTCATTTCCAGTTCTCATAAATATACTTCTCATGCATAGAGACAAAAAATAATCATTCATATGGTGAACACCTGGTAACCGACATTAACTAGATACATATAAGAATATCCCCTATCATTCCGGGATCCTCCTTCGGACATGATATAATTTCGAAGTACTAAAGCATCCGGTACTTTGGATGGGGTTTGTTAGGCCCAATAGATCTATTTTTAGGATTCGCGTCAATTAGGGTGTCTGTTCCCTAATTCTTAGATTACCAGACTTTAATAAAAAGGGGCATATTCAATTTCGATAATTCAACCATAGAATGTAGTTTCAATTACTTGTGTCTATTTCGTCAAACATTTATAAAAGCGCATGTATTCTCAGTCCCAAAAATATAAAGGGTAAAAAGGCAAATGAAACTCACCATACTGTATTTCGTAGTAAAAATACATATAACGTCATTGAACAAGTGCAAGGTTGGCCTCGGATTCACGAACCTAAATTAATTATATATATTTATGTGTTGGTCAATATTTGTCTAACAAATTAGGTCAAGTCATAGTGTACCACAATCCTAATGCTCGAGACTAATATGCAAAAGTCAACAAAAGTAAATTTGACTCAAAATAATTTCCAAAAATTTATACATGATTAATATATAGTTTAAATATCGTCGTTTTATATTTTTAAATATTTTTAAAAGATTTATTAGAGTAAATAATATAATTTATTTATTAATAAATAAAATTTTATATTATATTTATATAATAAAATATACTTTTATATATTTTAAGTAATACAATTTATAGGGTTCATTTAATATTATAAAGATAATATGATACGTATTATTAAAGTAAGTTATTACACGTAGTAAAATATGTTTGTATCAAATATTCATTTGATAAAATAATATCTATAATGATAGTAAGTAAAAGTTGTATTATTTTGTAATAATAATAATTATTATAAAAATATCAATATTTATAATTACTAAGATGACATTATGATAAAACGATAATTCTAATTATGATAACTTTAATATTTACGATAATTTTTAATATTATCTTTAAAATAATAATTCTATTTAAAATAATAATAATAATGATATTTTATAGTAACAATGACATTTCTATTAAAATGATAATTTTTGTTAAAATGATAGTTTTAATACTAACGATAATTTTAATAATAATAGTAATGATAAAAATAATAAGAACGATAATTTTATCTAAATCAATATCTTATAATATTTTAATTTCATCATGATACTCTTACCCATTATTTCCTAATCGTTTCGTTTAATAGCTTTTAATCGTCTTTTATATCGTGTTCGTAATAATGATAATAATAGTAATCAAAATAATTAGGTGTTACAAATATTTGTTTTAATTACACTAATATTAATAATGATAGTTACTATAACATTATTAACGATAATACTAATAATTATCTTAATGATAATATAGTAATAATAATAATAACAATAACAATAACCATTTTTAAATAATGATATATATATTAATAATGATAATAATAATAATACCAATAATAATAATAATAATAATAATAAAAATAATAATAATAATAATAATAATAATAATAATAATAATAATAATAATAATAATTGGATAATAATAATAATACTAATTATAACTTTAACGATAATAACGATAGTAATAATAAAAAAATAACAATTTTTAATGATAAATCTTTTTATTGATAAAGATAATAATAATAATAATAATAATAATAATAAGATAAAACTAGAACGACGATAATAACGACGATAATAATAATCATTTTTAATAATAATACAAAAATTCGATGGACTATAACTTCAAATCCGTTCATCGAAATCATTCGATATCTAAATGAAAAGTTCTTAATTTTTCGCTAGCTTTCCAACGACATGCATATCTTATGCCTTATCTCAGTCGCATATATAACTAATTCAGGATTCAACATAACCTAACTAAAGGCAATATCAAAAGTACAAACATGCATAATCCTATATACTCGAGCACTAGTCAAGGATACACTATTAGTATGTAAAAGCTAAATTATGAGTACTCACGTATCAATATTGAGATTCAATATTGCAGGAAAGGTACGTAGACGCAACGGAGATGATAAACACTATATTGACCTCACGAGCATACCCATGAACCATACCAATCACCTCCATAGCTATAACCCATAATTTCCTTAATCCAATCCCACTCGAAAAAACAATTTCGAAATCACTCGGACATCACTCTGACGTAATATTTTATGTATACTAATAATATCTTGAAATAATACGGAGTAAATATATATATGTAAATCGATTGAGAGAGTTTATAGAAAAATATTTTCAAGTTTCTATGAAATAATAAAACCTATTGAATTCTATTTATAATAGATTTTTGAATTATTAAAGTGAATTATTAAAGTATGAATTATTAAAGTGAATTATTAAAGTATGAATTATTAAAGTGAATTATTAAAGTATGAATTATTAAAGTGAATTATTAAAGTTAAAGTAAAGTAAAAATAAAGTAAAGGTAAAGTTTAAGTATAGTAAAAGTATAAAACTATGTACGTATAATACGCGTATAAATATATATAATATTAATTTAAATCGTTATATATATTTAATAAAATAAAATATAAATATCGTTATCTTTATCATACTGGTTAAGTAATGAGTTGTCAAAAGTGGTTCTAGATATTTATAAAAGTTATATACATTTTAATAGTAAAGTTCTTTTTGAACTGAAAACATTTTTGTACGTTTGAAACTAAATCAAATAAATATAATAATTTTGTTTTCCAAAACCAAATATATTTTTAAGAATCATTTTGTTTAAAGGTTAAAATAATGGAAATCGTTATATCATAAAATGTTTTAAAAAAGTAGAATCATATATATTCATAATAGGTTTCAAGTTTTTAAATTACAGTTTGTTGGTGAAGGATGGGATAAAGTTCAAAGGTTAAATAAACGTATGAAATCATCTTAATGAAAAATGTCGAGTTACTTAACTTGTCGATATCCAACATCTAAGTTATTTACACTTCACGTTCTTACTTATAAATCACTTTACCATTTTCCGAATGTTGTCAAAAAGAATAGATTTCTTAAATCACAGTGGACCTCATAACATAGACCCGTAATCATATCATAATGTATCTGGTAAATCAATAATTTGATATTATCTTCTAATTCCATCGATAAACATATTGAAACAAATACGATCATGTAAAGTATTATACGTTTAATACTTTATTAATATTCTCAAGTTATAATATATATATATACATATATATACATATTTATTTATATATAACGGTTCGTGAATCGTCTGAATTTGGTCGAGGTTATAATGAATGTATGAACACAATTTAAAATTCTTGAGATTTAACTTAACAAACTTTGCTTATCGTGTCGGAATAATATAAAGATAAATTTTAAATTTGATTGGAAATTTCCGGGTTGTCACAGTACCTACCCGTTAAAGGAATTTCGTCCCAAAATTTGAGTGGAAAGGTCGTGAATGATAATAAGTATGTTTTCATGATGCATACAGGCTGAAAATTAGAGTTTTATCATCAGCGAATAATTTGGATAAACAATCCATTTATATGAAGAGTACGAATGAAGCTAACATAGAAGAATGAAATGAGTAAGTGTAGATTCATCTTATCATTTGACGTAGATATGATTGATATCCAGATTTCAAGGTATTTGAAGAAAATCTTTGTAATAAGATTTGATTCTCTAGTAACAAAAGGAATTAGGATCCGCTTTAAATGCGATCGTCCATTTTAATTGTTCTGTAGGAGATTTTCTTATAAATTCACCTCCTTCCTTTTCTTACAACTCACATCTTATGTTGATGCATTTTATGCAAGTCCCTAGACATCTACCCACGTCCATTGCAGGAACAACAGTTTACAGGCCACCATGATCGTTCGTTATTATCCTATCCGTGTTTGTATGTGGTTACAGCAACTGCAGGAACGAGATGTGGATGTTTGACTATGTTAGACTTAGTCAGACATCCGAGTGAAGCCTCACTCGTACGGCTGACAGGCTCATACGCACGATTGATGCTGAGCTAAGTCACAATTACAACCTAAATGAGAAGACACGAGTGAGTGATCACCCGTACAGCTGATGAAGCCAATCTCGTATGTGTGATGGATGAATCATACGGGTGAGTCAACAGCAGGGGTATATAAAGTCTTATGTTCTTCATTTTTAGGTTAAGCCTCTCATTTGTTACACACACTCAGATCTGGTGAGCTCCTCCGATTCTCTCTCAACCCAAATCACCCAGGTGGTGAATAATAGCTCTAGGTGTTGATCTAATCACACTTGATTTATTTGTGGTATGACTAAATTAATCACAAAAAGCTTAACCTATTCACTAGAGGGCTTGATTCACTTATTCTGTCATTGTGTGAGATAAATCTGTTGATTTCTAAGTTCATAGTCATGTTTCATCACCTTCTATTCTTTCCCCCTCAAATCATATTTTAAAGTATTCATCAATATGCTCCATCCAGTTCTGATTCTCGATATACTTATAACTTTCATATCGGTCATTCTTCTTTTTCATCTACCGCCGGAAGAATCTATTTACTTCTACTATACTCTTGGGTTTATAGTGTTTCTAGTTCTCCCGTGTCTTTATATTGCTATATGCATCGATATATATGGTTTATAATTTTTGGTTTGTCATTGGGCTTTATATCTTCCCTTATATTTCAAAGTCTCTGTTTCTATCTTCTATAATCATTGTCATCCACAATTAATGCTCTCTTTTATTTGCTGCAATTTATACCCCAATTTCTATTTCGGAGTTTTGTCCTTTCGTTTCTTCTTCTTGCGATTAAGCACCGCTTGTAATGGTCCATAATTCACAAATATGATTTTCAGAATGAACATTGTTAATTTTCTAGGAAGGAAATTGTGATGGCACAATCTTGAGTTGTCAAATTACTAGAATACCTTGGAAAAGGCCGAATCATCAAGAAATATTTTCTTGATATTTTAGAGGTTAAATAGAATACAAGAGTCGTATAACATGGCACATGAGATGTTATGATCTGTGAATCATCACGTTCCATTTAGAAACTCAGCATGAATTACTGTAATATAATCACGTTGATCAAGTGTCATTATATTATACTAACTCATGCTTCAGTTTCCAACACTACTTCAAAAACATTCATATTTTAAACTCAAAGGTTTACAGAGTATAGGAACTAAACAGTTTTCTTTTTGATGTAATACAGATAGCGCAAAGAGATAAATGATTCCAGATAAGAATAGTTATGGAAATATCTTCAGAAATATGGAGGATATTTATAATGAAAGATACGATGATATCTTAGAATTTCTAATATCAGAGGATGATGAAGAATATTGTCTGTAAGAGTTTAGTGTCAGGAGCAAGGTATTCGTTAATGACTTCACAGACACTGAATCATTTGGATTCTTTGAAGGCAGGTTCAGTCTTTGTGATTTGTCCACAGCCTCCTTCATACTTTACTCAATCCGTTTTCCAGTTCCAAAACTTCTCTATTTCTGACCTTTGTTAATACACTAATCTTTATCATCAAACTTTTTACTGCTAAGGTCGTTTACAGTTTTTGTTGCTTCATCAGCATTTCGAGAACTAGTTCGCGGTTCAGAGTGTTTTTCAGAAACTTCACATTCGAAGTATGTAAGCCTTGGAAATAGACGTTATGTATAACTGTTGGTGTCAACATGCTGTGAGATTTCAAAATACTGATTGCTAACTCCTAATGATTCGTATGACAATTCTTGTTACAAGAGGCAGATGAGTAAATGATGAGGTTTCGATAAATATAAAGATTCTTCGGAATGCCCAAGATCAGTGAAGTTGTTGGTAAGTTTATTGCTAATGTGGTGGAATATGAAAGGTTCTCCAGTAACAAAAGGGTAATCACATATATCAAAATTATGATAAGGCTACTCCGAATGAAAAAATCGAAGTTGTCTTGCTGGAGCTGTGATATAATTTGCTACTTTGCAAAGAAATTGCAAGGTTATTTTTGCTAATAAATGCCAAAAGATCTGACACAGATATGTGTTGAATTATGACTTTGGTTTTGAGAGATTTTTAAGTACATAACCGTGGGTAATATGTTGTTGGATCATCATCTCGATTGCTCATTATTTGAAGTGTCTTCAGAGATTTTCGAAGGGTTTGAACATAGATTGTAACCGTTTGTATACATTTGATGTTCTAACACACTTTTGAAGTCAAAGTATAGCTTTGAAAGATGTAGGAATCTAAAAGTAATGGTACCAGTTATATCTCTAATTGAATTCTGAGATTTTAAAATCAGAATACGTAATTGGGTTTGAATGAGTATGGTTGTTTTGATTTCTATGAAAGAATGTATATTATTGTGAAAGTAGGAAGTATAATTGATAATTTGCTTAATCTGATTCGAAGAATGTAACATATTAATTGTGAATTTATATATATCTCTCGGGTATTACCTACCCGTTAAAAAAATTTTCACAATTAATATTTTGTACTTAAGAATTTTATTACAGTCTTTATGAAAATATATATGTATATATTCTCCTCAGATGTAACATAGATTTTAATGAGTTAATACTAAATTAAACTCATTCGATTTACGGTTGGAACTAGAATTGAATAATTCCTTGAAGGTTTAGAGGTTACATAAGTATTTCTTCAATAATATTGAAATTATGAATCAATACTACGTTATTTGTTGAGATGTGATGTTGGTTTTCGTTAAATTCTTGTGAACTTCGCAAAGTACGAATGATGTTATCTGAAAAGTTTCGGTTACATCAATGATGAAGTGTAAAATCAAATATATACTTGATTTATTAGGAATTGGAATTTGTTGAATTGAGACAGAGATTGTAGTTAACGATGGTTAAGTCGCGGGTGAGGGACGTACATTATTGCATATTTGTAATATGAATTAACTGAGTAGTTAAGATTCACACACAATAGCTTAGCACGAAAAGATTTATTTTTTATTTCAAAAAATATATATATATATATAAAATATATATATAATTTCTTCAGAGGGAATGAGTTAATTCTTCATAACTTGTTGATACAATATACACGTTATTGATTCGTAATGATGTCCACAGTGATTCTTGAACTGACGGAGTTTGTGATGTTATAGGTGTTGTTGATTCTGATGTTGACTGTAGTGACGATGCTGGTGACGTTGACGGTACTGTTGATGCTGTTGGTAAAACAAGTTTAACTTGTTAATCACACACCATTTTTGTCAGGGTTTCTACTCTTCCTTCTATCATTTTGGTTCGTTTAACTGATTTATGGTTAAGGCTAGATTAGATAATCTCTAAGACTTTAGAGATTATATAATCACCGCGGAATGTTTCTCCAATGAAGTTATGAATTAATACTTCGTCAGTTATTGTTGTTGGTACTCCTTGGTATCTATGGTGCGTATGACGTTGATGCTCGTGGGACAGATTGTGAAGTTGAGGTTTACAACGCGGTTGTGGTTGGAGGTGGTAATGGTACTGTTGGCGTTGATGATGGTGGTACTGGTTATGCTGCTGGTGCTGCTGCTGGTGTTTGTAATCTCTGCACCATATTCTCCAAAGCCACTACCCGAGCGCGAAGTTCGTTGACTTCTTCTATTATTCCAGGATGATTGTCGGTCGGAACGAGCGGATAAATAAAATCTAGAATTTGATGTAGTATATAATCGTGACGAGATACCCTGGAAATGAGAGAGAAAATGGTGTCTCGAACAGGTTCGCCAGTAAGTGCTTCAGGTTCTTCGCCAAGAGGGCAATGTGGTGGATGGAAAGGATCGCCTTCTTCTTGTTTCCAATGATTGAGGAGGCTACGAACCCATCCCCAATTCATCCAGAATAGGTGATGACTGATTGGTTGATCCATTCCGGTCACACTGCTTTTGGAGCTTGAGTGAGATTCCATTTCGGAATCCGAGTGACTTGAACTGATGACAAATTCCATTTTGTACGATTGGATAAAGGATTTTCGATATAAAAATGATTTTTCGGCTATCAGGTGGTATTCTATTTACATAGGATATCTATATATAGAGATCAAAAGATTTCATAGATTACGGAGGAATTTGCGGGGTATGTCAGGTAAAGTTTAAAGTAACAGATACGATAAGTTATGATTTAGCAGATACGCTAAGATATGAAGTTTGTCTATACACTACTCATGCAATTAATGTAGCAAGATGTGTCTAGACTAATAATGATAAGCAGGTAATTTCCTATGGATGATAAGCAGATGATTTCTGACTAGAAATGATAAATAAAACTTTTGACATGCAGACACGGTCGAAGTCCAGACTCACTAATGCATCCTAACGACTTATCAGTTAGACACACTAATGCAGACCTGGTTCGCTAAGACCACCGCTCTGATACCAACTGAAAGGACCCGTTCATATATATTATAAACGATTCACAATAGTTGATTACATTGCGAGGTATTTGACCTCTATATGATACATTTTACAAACATTGCATTCGTTTTTAAAAGACAATCTTTCTTTACATCAAAAATTGACAGGCATGCATACCATTTCATAATATCCACTATCCAACTATAAATTGATTTAATAATAATCTTTGATGAACTCAATGACTCGAATGCAACGTTCTTCGAAATATTCTATGAAAGACTCCAAGTAATATCTTTAAAATGAGCAAATGCACAGCGGAAGATTTCTTTAACACCTGAGAATAAACGTGCTTTAAAGTGTCAACCAAAAGGTTGGTGAGTTCATTAGTTTATCATAATCATTTATTTCCATCATTTTAATAGACCACAAGAATTTCATTTCCAGTTCTCATAAATATACTTCTCATGCATAGAGACAAAAAATAATCATTCATATGGTGAACACCTGGTAACCGACATTAACTAGATACATATAAGAATATCCCCTATCATTCCGGGATCCTCCTTCGGACATGATATAATTTCGAAGTACTAAAGCATCCGGTACTTTGGATGGGGTTTGTTAGGCCCAATAGATCTATTTTTAGGATTCACGTCAATTAGGGTGTCTGTTCCCTAATTCTTAGATTACCAGACTTTAATAAAAAGGGGCATATTCAATTTCGATAATTCAACCATAGAATGTAGTTTCAATTACTTGTGTCTATTTCGTCAAACATTTATAAAAGCGCATGTATTCTCAGTCCCAAAAATATAAAGGGTAAAAAGGCAAATGAAACTCACCATACTGTATTTCGTAGTAAAAATACATATAACGTCATTGAACAAGTGCAAGGTTGGCCTCGGATTCACGAACCTAAATTAATTATATATATTTATGTGTTGGTCAATATTTGTCTAACAAATTAGGTCAAGTCATAGTGTACCACAATCCTAATGCTCGAGACTAATATGCAAAAGTCAACAAAAGTAAATTTGACTCAAAATAATTTCCAAAAATTTATACATGATTAATATATAGTTTAAATATCGTCGTTTTATATTTTTAAATATTTTTAAAAGATTTATTAGAGTAAATAATATAATTTATTTATTAATAAATAAAATTTTATATTATATTTATATAATAAAATATACTTTTATATATTTTAAGTAATACAATTTATAGGGTTCATTTAATATTATAATGATAATATGATACGTATTATTAAAGTAAGTTATTACACGTAGTAAAATATGTTTGTATCAAATATTCATTTGATAAAATAATATCTATAATGATAGTAAGTAAAAGTTGTATTATTTTGTAATAATAATAATTATTATAAAAATATCAATATTTATAATTACTAAGATGACATTATGATAAAACGATAATTCTAATTATGATAACTTTAATATTTACGATAATTTTTAATATTATCTTTAAAATAATAATTCTATTTAAAATAATAATAATAATGATATTTTATAGTAACAATGACATTTCTATTAAAATGATAATTTTTGTTAAAATGATAGTTTTAATACTAACGATAATTTTAATAATAATAGTAATGATAAAAATAATAAGAACGATAATTTTATCTAAATCAATATCTTATAATATTTTAATTTCATCATGATACTCTTACCCATTATTTCCTAATCGTTTCGTTTAATAGCTTTTAATCGTCTTTTATATCGTGTTCGTAATAATGATAATAATAGTAATCAAAATAATTAGGTGTTACAAATATTTGTTTTAATTACACTAATATTAATAATGATAGTTACTATAACATTATTAACGATAATACTAATAATTATCTTAATGATAATATAGTAATAATAATAATAACAATAACAATAACCATTTTTAAATAATGATATATATATTAATAATGATAATAATAATAATAATACCAATAATAATAATAATAATAATAATAATAATAATAATAATAATAATAAAAATAATAATAATAATAATAATAATAATAATAATAATAATAATAATAATAATAATAATAATAATAATAATTGGATAATAATAATAATACTAATTATAACTTTAACGATAATAACGATAGTAATAATAAAAAAAATAACAATTTTTAATGATAAATCTTTTTATTGATAAAGATAATAATAATAATAATAATAATAATAATAAGATAAAACTAGAACGACGATAATAACGACGATAATAATAATCATTTTTAATAATAATACAAAAATTCGATGGACTATAACTTCAAATCCGTTCATCAAAATCATTCGATATCTAAATGAAAAGTTCTTAATTTTTCGCTAGCTTTCCAACGACATGCATATCTTATACCTTATCTCAGTCGCATATATAACTAATTCAGGATTCAACATAACCTAACTAAAGGCAATATCAAAAGTACAAACATGCATAATCCTATATACTCGAGCACTAGTCAGGGATACACTATTAGTATGTAAAAGCTAAATTATGAGTACTCACGTATCAATATTGAGATTCAATATTGCAGGAAAGGTACGTAGACGCAACGGAGACGATAAACACTATATTGACCTCACGAGCATACCCATGAACCATACCAATCACCTCCATAGCTATAACCCATAATTTCCTTAATCCAATCCCACTCGAAAAAACAATTTCGAAATCACTCGGACATCACTCTGACGTAATATTTTATGTATACTAATAATATCTTGAAATAATACGGAGTAAATATATATATGTAAATCGATTGAGAGAGTTTAGAGAAAAATATTTTCAAATTTCTATGAAATAATAAAACCTATTGAATTCTATTTATAATAGATTTTTGAATTATTAAAGTAAATTATTAAAGTATGAATTATTAAAGTGAATTATTAAAGTATGAATTATTAAAGTATGAATTATTAAAGTGAATTATTAAAGTATGAATTATTAAAGTGAATTATTAAAGTTAAAGTAAAGTAAAAATAAAGTAAAGGTAAAGTTTAAGTATAGTAAAAGTATAAAACTATGTATGTATAATACGCGTATAAATATATATAATATTAATTTAAATCGTTATATATATTTAATAAAATAAAATATAAATATCGTTATCTTTATCATACTGGTTAAGTAATGAGTTGTCAAAAGTGGTTCTAGATATTTATAAAAGTTATATACATTTTAATAATAAAGTTCTTTTTGAACTGAAAACGTTTTTGTACGTTTGAAACTAAATCAAATAAATATAATAATTTTGTTTTCCAAAACCAAATATATTTTTAAGAATCATTTTGTTTAAAGGTTAAAATAATGGAAATCGTTATATCATAAAATGTTTTAAAAAAGTAGAATCATATATATTCATAATAGGTTTCAAGTTTTTAAATTACAGTTTGTTGGTGAAGCATGGGATAAAGTTCAAAGGTTAAATAAACGTATGAAATCATCTTAATGAAAAATGTCGAGTTACTTAACTTGTCGATATCCAACATCTAAGTTATTTACACTTCACGTTCTTACTTATAAATCACTTTACCATTTTCCGAATGTTGTCAAAAAGAATAGATTTCTTAAATCACAGTGGACCTCATAACATACACCCGTAATCATATCATAATGTATCTGGTAAATCAACAATTTGATATTATCTTCTAATTCCATCGATAAACATATTGAAACAAATACGATCATGTAAAGTATTATACGTTTAATACTTTATTAATATTCTCAAGTTATAATATATATATATATACATATATATACCTATTTATTTATATATAACGGTTCGTGAATCGTCTGAATTTGGTCGAGATTATAATGAATGTATGAACACAATTTAAAATTCTTGAGATTTAACTTAACAAACTTTGCTTATCGTGTCGGAATAATATAAAGATAAATTTTAAATTTGATTGGAAATTTCCGAGTTGTCACACTAGTCAACTAACTAGAACTCCTTTTAACCCCACTTACCACTCACCAATTACCACTCATCATTCACTCCATTTCACTCCCAATTCTCTTTCTAATTCTCTCTCAACACATACACACTATTATGAACGTATTTTTCCAGTAGTTAATCATCATCTTCATCAAAAATCACTTCAAGAATCATGCTATAATCATCATAGGAAGAACACTTCAAGAACACTTCAAAAATCCCTTCAAGTTTACTAATTTACTTCCAAGCTTTCTAATCCATTCCAAGTAATCATCTAAGATCAAGAAACCTTTGTTATATACAGTAGGTTATCTTTCTTATTCAAGGTAATATTCATATTCAAACTTTGATTCAATTTCTATAACTATAAACTATCTTAATTCGAGTAAAAATCTTATTTGAACTTGTTTTTGTGTCATGATCCTACTTCAAGAACTTTCAAGCCATCCAAGATCCTTTGAAGCTAGATCATTTCTTGTCACTTCCAGTAGGTTTACCTACTAAACTTGAGGTAGTAATGATGTTCATAACATCATTCGATTCATATATATAAAACTATCTTATTCGAAGGTTTAAACTCGTAATCACTAGAACATAGTTTAGTTAATTCTAAACTTGTTCGCAAACAAAAGTTAATCCTTCTAACTTGAATTTTAAAATTAACTACACACATTTTCTATATCTATATGATATGCTAACTTAATGATTTAAAACCTGGAAACAGGAAAAACACCGTAAAACCGGATTTACGCCGTCGTAGTAACACCGCGGGCTGTTTTGGGTTAGTTAATTAAAAACTATGATAAACTTTGATTTAAAAGTTGTTATTCTGAGAAAATAATTTTTATTATGAACATGAAACTATATCCAAAAATTATGGTTAAACTCAAAGTGGAAGTATGTTTTCTAAAATGGTCATCTAGACGTCGTTCTTTCGACTAAAATGACTACCTTTACAAAAATGACTTGTAACTTATTTTTCCAACTATAAACCTATACTTTTTCTGTTTAGATTCATAAAATAGAGTTCAATATGAAACCATAGCAATTTGATTCACTCAAAACGGATTTAAAATGAAGAAGTTATGGGTAAAACAAGATTGGATAATTTTTCTCATTTTAGCTACGTGAAAATTGGTAACAAATCTATTCCAACCATAACTTAATCAACTTGTATTGTATATTATGTAATCTTGAGATACCATAGACACGTATACAATGTTTTGACCTATCATGTCGACACATCTATATATATTTCGGAACAACCATAGACACTCTATATGTGAATGTTGGAGTTAGCTATACAGGGTTGAGGTTGATTCCAAAATATATATAGTTTGAGTTGTGATCAATACTGAGATACGTATACACTGGGTCGTGGATTGATTCAAGATAATATTTATCGATTTATTTCTGTACATCTAACTGTGGACAACTAGTTGTAGGTTACTAACGAGGACAGCTGACTTAATAAACTTAAAACATCAAAATATATTAAAAGTGTTGTAAATATATTTTAAACATACTTTGATATATATGTATATATTGTTATAGGTTCGTGAATCAACCAGTGGCCAAGTCTTACTTCCCGACGAAGTAAAAATCTGTGAAAGTGAGTTATAGTCCCACTTTTAAAATCTAATATTTTTGGGATGAGAATACATGCAGGTTTTATAAATGATTTACAAAATAGACACAAGTACGTGAAACTATATTCTATGGTTGAATTATCGAAATCGAATATGCCCCTTTTTATTAAGTCTGGTAATCTAAGAATTTAGGAACAGACACCCTAATTGACGCGAATCCTAAAGATAGATCTATTGGGCCTAACAAACCCCATCCAAAGTATCAGATGCTTTAGTACTTCAAAATTTATATCATATCCGAAGGGTGTCCCGGAATGATGGGGATATTCTTATATATGCATCTTGTTAATGTTGGTTACCAGGTGTTCACCATATGAATGATTTTTATCTCTATGTATGGGATGTGTATTGAAATATGAAATCTTGTGGTCTATTGTTACGATTTGATATATATAGGTTAAACCTATAACTCACCAACATTTTTGTTGACGTTTAAAGCATGTTTATTCTCAGGTGAATACTAAGATCTTCCGCTGTTGCATACTAAAATAAGGACAAGATTTGGAGTCCATGTTTGTATGATATTGTGTAAAAACTGCATTCAAGAAACTGATTTCGATGTAACATATTTGTATTGTAAACCATTATGTAATGGTCGTGTGTAAACAGGATATTTTAGATTATCATTATTTGATAATCTACGTAAAGCTTTTTAAACCTTTATTTATGAAATAAAGGTTATGGTTTGTTTTAAAAATGAATGCAGTCTTTGAAAAACGTCTCATATAGAGGTCAAAACCTCGCAACGAAATCAATTAATATGGAACGTTTTTAATCAATAAGAACGGGACATTTCAGGTATGACACGATCATTTCTACTAAAGGGAATCGGCAACTACATTTTCCTTACCAGGATGATACTTAAGCTCATAGTCGTAGTCATTTAATAACTCGACCCAACGTCTTTATCTCATGTTCAGTTGTTTCTGACCAAAGATATGTTGAAGACTTTTATGATCGGTAAACACCGTGAATTTTATCCCGTAGAGGTAATGTCTACACATATTCAATGCGAATACCACATCTCCTAACTCCAGGTCATGTGTGGTATAGTTCTTCTTGTAGAGACCCGTCCTAATCAATCCGGACGAAGTCCATATCGATTACAAACGATTCACAACAGTTGATTACATCGCGAGGTACTTGACCTCTATATGATACATTCTACAAACATTGCATTCGTTTTTGAAAAGTCAAACTTTCTTTACAATGAAAATTGACATCATGCATACCATTTCATAATACATCCAACTATAATTGACTTAATAATAATCTTGATGAACTCAATAACTCGAATGCAACGTCTTTCGAAATATGTCATGAATGACTCCAAATAATATCTTTAAAGTGAGTAAATGCACAGCGAAAGATTTCTTTCATACCTGAGAATAAACATGCTTTCAAGTGTCAACCAAAAGATTGGTGAGTTCATTAGTTTAACATAAATAATCATTTCATAATTTTAATAGACCACAAGATTTTATATTTCCATTTCTCATAAATATACGTCCCATGCATAGAGACAAAAATATCATTCATATGGATTGAACACCTGGTAACCGACATTCACAATTTGTATATAAGAATATCCCCATCATTCCGGGATCCTCCTTCGGACATGATATAAATTTCGAAGTACTAAAGCATCCGGTACTTTGGATGGGGCTTGTTGGGCCCGATAGATCTATCTTTAGAGTTCGCGTCAATTAGGGTTTCTGTTCCCTAATTCTTAGATTACCAGACTATATAAAAAGGGGCATATTCGATTTCGATCATTCAACCATATAATGTAGTTTCAATCACTTGTGTCCATTTCATAAAACATTTATAAAAAACAGCGCAAACATTCTCAGTCCCAAAAATATATATTGCAAAAGCATTTAAAAAGGGAATAATGAAACTCACGCGTATAAATATTGTATAACAGTTAATAAAGCATTTGCATGTATTCTCAGCCCAAAAACGTAAAGAGTAAAAAGGGAGTAAATGAACTCACCATACTGTATTTTGTAGTAAAAATACATATAACGACACTGATCAAGTAACAATGCAGGGTTGGTCTCGGATTCACGAACCTATATCATTTATATATATATATATTAACACATAATATGGAAATCGAACAAATTTATTTTATTACTGATATACTTGTTATTTTAATAACTTATATGTTATATGTTTTAAATTTAATGTTATGTACTAATTGTTAGTTGGTTAAATAATATTAATACTCGTAATTAGAAGTTGTAATCCCTTTATAATGTTAATAATAATGATATCAATAATGTCAATTCAAAATAATAAATAAAAATGATAGTTTTATTAATAATGTTATTTTTATTTTTAATAAAAATATAGTTTTAGTAAAAATGATAATTTTAACAATAATGATACTAAAATAAAAAGTTGTATTGATTTTAACTAAAAATGATAGTTTTGATAATAACTCTTAATATTAATAATGCTTAATAATATTACTTGATAATAATTAATGATAATAACAAAAATAATATTAATGATAATAATAGTTATTATATTGATAGTAATGATAATAATAATAATAAAAATAATAAAAAGAAGATACTACCTTAGAATAAGCTTTCCTAAAAAGAAATAGAAAACCGCGTCTGCCAAGACTCGAACCTATGACCTCTCGCTAAACCACAACACGCCTTAACCATTTGATCTGTGATGTTTTTCTCTGATATAATGCCTCGACCTTTTTTTTTATATATAGCGTAAACCTATTTGCTGATATTGGATCGCATTTCAATCCAGCCCACCTCAGCCCAATTCGACCCCTTGATCAACCAGCCCAATTCTCATTTGCAGTTTTAAAAACCCAGCTCTTTTTATAACACCAAGGCTTTACGATTTCCTTGATTAATTGGTTAAAAGAATGTAAATACCTAACAGCATGTTTTAAACAATGGTTCGACACTTTTAGTGGGTGTGGGATTCAGTTGGTAATCAAAACACAACCGTATCATTATCACTCATATCATGTTCGTTCTTCATTTATTTTCTTAACAGAATAATGAATCATCATCATAAATCATTAATATCTTCACAACCTCATCATCAATATCAAAACCTAACCCTAATCATCATCATAATTGTTTCACTAATGCAAGTGTGTTTGTGTTGCATTCGTTTATGAACCTGTTACCAGAGTCGGAGACTTCTAACATTGTGGCTCGTTTTACTTCGTAAGCCCAATTAATCCCATATAATAGAAAAAACCCAAATGGATCAAGATCATAACAGTTCACTAGCAAGTAACTCAGCCCAATTATCACCTTTTGATTGGTCCCGTTTGTGAAGGATTTACACAGATCGAAGAATAAAAAATATATATATATTGTAGTCACTTTCCTTGTGGGTTCTAGTCACTATATATTTTATTGGAATGGATTTTTGAAAACAAAATATATGGTGAAATGGATACACACGTATTTTTTTTTTCTTGGATACCCTTCAATCACTACTAACCACCTTTTTATTCTTTAATAAGTACCCACCTTGTTATTCAAAGCAAAAGTTTAATTTATATATACCTTATATATAGAGGTGCGGTTGTGTTTGTCAAGAAGTAGAAGAAAGATGTTGTAGTTGTAGCTGCCGTAGGAGTGATCGAGTAAACATATCGTTGGTGTTCATCATGGGTAACGGTGGCGGTGAGGTGGTGATGTTACAGCAAAAAAATAAAAGTGTCATAGCAGTAGCAAAAACTTACATTAGTAGAAGTGATAAGATGATGAGGTTTAAATGAGTTTATGGTTGAAGATGATGGTGTCGTTTGATATGGCTACAAGGGTTTGAACATGGTGATGATAGTGATATTGGTTGAAGTCGAGCAAAACAAGAACAAGTAAATTGGTTTGTCGACGTTAATGTTCTTGATGAAGGTGGTTCGGTATAGGTTTAAGGGTTTTGTTCTTGTTGATCGTGATTGAATGTAATCGAGAAAAATAGATGCACAAGCATAGCAGCAGCAAGGATCATGGAGGTGATGAAGGTGGTTGTTATAGGAAAGTAAATCAAATGGTGGTGTTGATACGGGTGATATTGTAGGTGGGTGTTGATTTCTCGGTCATAAATAGAAACGAACAATGGAGTGGTGTTCAGTTTTTGCAGGTTATGGTGGTTTTTGTCATGGTTGTCAAACGTGAACAAGGAGCTCGATTGTTAGATGATCTTGGGTTCAAGTAACAAGGGTTTTCGAATGATGGTTTTTGGTAAGTGATGATGGTCGAATACAGAAACACTAGTTGTTCGGGTTGAGTTGTAATCGATCAACAGGCAAGAACAAGATGGGTTTCTTTGAGTTAATGTGTTTTCTTTGTAATGAAGATGTAGAGTTTATGTGAATTCACATAAGAAAAGGATATGAAGGAATTATTCGTTTAGACAAAAATAAAGTTTTTGGAAAAGGACTTGTAACAAACTGGTACTCCTTGTTTGCCATCAACTTCTATCGATTTCACAGAAAACAAAAACAGAATCGTCCTCTAATAGATTTATATATATGATAATAGTAATAATAATAATAATAAAAATAATAATAATAATAATAATAATAATAATAATAATAATAATAATAATAATAATAATAATAATAATAATAATAATAATAATAATAATAATAATAATAATAATAATAATAATAATAATAATAATAATAATAATAATAAGTAACCATGATAATAATAATGAAAAAATAAAAATATTACTATACAACTATATTTTAAATTTTTCGGACATTCAGATTAACTTACCTATTTTATTTATTATTTTACATTTTAATTCACATGACTAAATGTATTTTATTAATTTAAAATATTATATATACACTCATATTTATATTTATATTCATATAAAGCTTTACATATTAATTTACACACAATTGTTCGTGAATCGTCGGGATCAGCCAAAGGTAATTAATTACATGAATATAGATTTCAAAACTTTCGAGACTCAACATTACAGACTTTGCTTATCGTGTCGGAAACATATAAAGATTAAAGTTTAAATTTGATCGGAAATTCCCGGGTCATCACAGTACCTACCCGTTAAAAGAAATTTCATCCCGAAATTTGAGTGAGGTTGTCATGGCTAACAATAAGAATGTTTTCATGACAAGTATGAGTTGATAAATAGAATTTTATCACAGGGTGTAACCTGGATAAAATAATTCGATTATTCGAAGCGTACGAATGAAGCTATCACAAAAGAGTGAAATGAATAAATGAAGTTTCGTTTTAACATTTGACGTTGTCTTGGTAGAATTCGGGAATTCAAGGGATTTAAAGAAAATTTTCGAAATCTAAAAGATTTGATTCTTCGGCGAATAAGGAAATTAAGATCTCTATAATTAAATACGGTGATCTGCCTTGGTTACTCTGTCTGATATTTTCATTATAAATTTACCTTTTCCGTTCCATTAGTTTTCACCACTTTTATACTCAATTCCAAATTCAAAAGATTTTTGAAAATGCTTAATCCAGTTCTGATCCTTGTCCTTATCCTTACTATCACAACAATCATTCTCCTTTTCCAACTTCCACCGGAAGAATCTGTTTACTTCTACCATTACCTTGGGATGATACTATTCTTAATTACACCGTGTCTTTATATTGCTATTCGTATTAAAGTACACGGTTTGTGATTTCAGTTTTGTTATTGGGCTCTATATTTTCTCTTATATTTTGGAGCTCTTTGCCTTTTTATTCTCTTCTCGACCTCTAGTATAGCGAGTAACGGTCCAGAATTCGTAAGTATGGAATTTCGAATGAACTTAATGTTCTAAATAAGAAAGAACGAAATCGCACGATTTGATTTGTCAAATTATCTGAATCACTGAGAATAGAACTATCAAGAATATACTTTCTTGACATGTTCAGAAGTTAAGCAGAATGAAAGTGTTATGTAACATGGCACATGATGACGTTATGATCTGTGAATCATCACGTTCCATTAGAAACTCAGCATGACCTACTGTAATATAATCACGTTGATCAAGTGTCATTATATTATACTAACTCATGCATCAGTCCCCAACATTACTTCAATAACATTCATATTTTAAGCTTGAATGTTTACAGAATATAGAAACTAACAGTTTCTATATGATGTAACGCTGATAGCGCGAAGAGATTAATGATTTCAGATAAGAATAGTTATGAAAATATCTTCAAAAGTATGGAGGATATTTATAATGAAAGATACGATGATATCATGGAATTTCTAATGTCGGAGGATGGTGAAGAAAAATTTGTCCGCAAGAGTTTGGAGTCAGAAGTAAAGTATTCGCTAAAGATTTTATCAGAAACAGAATCGTCAGGATTCTTAATGTACAAATTTAGTCCTTATGATTTGTTCAGTGACTCCTCCGTAGTTTGCTCAATCAGTTTTTTTTTTCAGTTTCAAACTTCTTTCTGAGCTTTGCCAACATACAATTCTTTATCATCAACTTTTGGCTGTTGAGGTCGTTTACAGTTTTTGTTGCTTTATTCAAATTTTAAAAATTCAGAGTATTAATTCGCAGACTGTGCTTTTCAGAATTTCAGAATGGAAGATCATAGTTCTAAGAAATAAATGTTTTATGGATACATATAACTGTTTATGTGGAAATGTTGCGAGACTCACAATACAGATTTTCTGATTCCCGGTAATTGGTATGGCATTTCTTGTTACAAGATGCGAATGAATATAAGATAGAGTTTTAATGAACAATTATAATGGTTCTTCAGAGAGACTTAATCCGATGAGTAATGAAGCTGCTGGTAAGTTTACTGTTAATGTGGTGGGACATAAACGGTTCTCCGGTAACGATAACGGAAGGCAAACTTATATATCAAGGTTTTAATAAGGCTAATCCGAATGAAAGTCAAAGTTGACTGCTGAAGCTGTGATAAAATTGGCTAATTTGAAAAGGAATTGCAAAGTTATTTTCGGTAATGACAACGCCAAAGGGACTAGCACAGATACGTGTTAAACATTTATACAGGTTCCGATAATTTTTCAGGTGCATAACTATATGCATAAATCTTTTCTTCCGTAGATGAAGTGCGATTGGTTCATCCTCTCGATTGAAGTGTTTTCAAGAATCATGAAAGGTTTGAACGCAGTTTGTAATCGTCAATATACAAATGAGGTTTAAGATGAAATCAAGTGGCAAGCTTGAAGAATTGTTTAGTTCCATATGTCATAATCAATATTTTAATTCATTTTAATTGTCCATTATTGATAGTCCTCAGTTGATTAGTCCACAGTTAGCTAGGATTTTGTTAGCGTGGATTCTTAACGAAATTTCTCATAGTTAATTTGTTTGTTTCTAACAAATTTTGTTCCGTCAAATGTTTTCTTCATTATGCCACTTGTCACATCTTGACTTGGATTCTGATCGGTCAAAATCCGAATATGAAATTGAACTTGGATGAAAATAGTTGTTCTTTGGTGAACGGATTCATATATTCGTGAATGTAAGTAGGATAGGAAATGACTGTTGAATCAGATTTGAAAAATGTACAGTGTAACTTATTAATGTGAAATCTTAAATATTCCTCAGGTATTACCTACCCGTTAAAATATTTTCATCATTAACAGTTTGTACGAAAGAATTTTTAATCACAATCCTTATGAAAATATATATACATATATATTTTCTTCAGATGAAATCATGGATTTAATGAGTCAATATAATATTACACTCATTTGATTTTCGGTTTGAGCTAGAATAAGAAATCTCTAAAACTATTAGAATCCACATATTCTTCGCAGAATATTAATGAAGTTATGGATCAATACTTCATTGTTAATTGCTGTTGGTACTCTTTGGTATCTATGATGCGTATGATGTTGATGTTCGTGGGACAGATTGTGAAATTGAGGCTTGGGATGCAGATGTTGTTGTTGGTGGTACCGGTACTATTGGTGCTGATGCTGGTGGTGCTGTTGATGTCGGTGATGTTGCTGAAGCTAGTACATTTTACACCAAAATTTTCAAATTGATCACTCGAGAGCGAAACTCGTTGACTTCTTCCATTATTCCGGGATGATTATCGGTCTAAACGAGCGGATGAATAAGGTTTAGAATTGTGGGTAGAATCTAATCGTGTCGAGCTACTCTTGAAATGAGAGAGAAGATGGTATTATGAACAGGTTCGCTGGTAAGTGCTTCAGGTTCATCGCTAAGAGGTGAATTCGGTTGGTGGAAAGGATCGCCTTCTTCTCGTCTCCATCGGTTAAGTAGACTATGAACCCATTCCTAATTCATCCAGAATTGATGATGGCTGATTGGTTGATTCATTCCGGTGACGCTGCCTTCGGAGCTTGAGTGGGACTCCATATCAGAATCCGAGGGACTTGAACTAGTTGTGAGTTCCTTTTCGTACGATTGAATGAAGGATTTCTCGAAATGAAATAATTTTCGAATATCGGATGATATTCTAATTACATAGAATACCTATACATAGTACAGAAGATCCCGTAGATTACGGAAGAATTTACGGAATACGTCAGGCAAAGGTAGCAATAACATATATTCTAAGATATGAATTAGCAGATACGCTAAGATACGAATTTTTGTTTATACACTATTCATGCAATCAATACAGTAAGATGTGTCTAGACTAAGAATGATAAGCAGATAATTTCAGACTAGAAATGATAAGCAAAACTTTTGACATGCAGACACGGTCGAAGTCCAGACTCAATAATGCATCTAAACAACTACTAGTTAGACACTCTAATGCAAGACCTGGTTCGCTAAGACCACCGCTCTGATACCAACTGTAGAGACCCGTCCTAATCCATCCGGTCGAAGTCCATATCGATTACAAATGATTCACAACAGTTGATTACATCGCGAGGTACTTGACCTCTATATGATACATTCTACAAACATTGCATTCGTTTTTGAAAAGTCAAACTTTCTTTACAATGAAATTTGACATCATGCATACCATTTCATAATACATCCAACTATAATTGACTTAATAATAATCTTGATGAACTCAACAACTCGAATGCAACGTCTTTCGAAATATGTCATGAATGACTCCAAATAATATCTTTAAAGTGAGTAAATGCACAGTGAAAGATTTCTTTCATACCTGAGAATAAACATGCTTTCAAGTGTCAACCAAAAGATTGGTGAGTTCATTAGTTTAACATAAATAATCATTTCATAATTTTAATAGACCACAAGATTTTATATTTCCATTTCTCATAAATATACGTCCCATGCATAGAGACAAAAATATCATTCATATGGATTGAACACCTGGTAACCGACATTCACAATTTGTATATAAGAATATCCCCATCATTCTGGGATCCTCCTTCGGACATGATATAAATTTCGAAGTACTAAAGCATCCGGTACTTTGGATGGGGCTTGTTGGGCCCGATAGATCTATCTTTAGAGTTCGTGTCAATTAGGGTTTCTATTCCCTAATTCTTAGATTACCAGACTATATAAAAAGGAGCATATTCGATTTCGATCATTCAACCATATAATGTAGTTTCAATCACTTGTGTCCATTTCGTAAAACATTTATAAAAAACAGCGCATGCATTCTCAGTCCCAAAAATATATATTGCAAAAGCATTTAAAAAGGGAATAATGAAACTCACGCGTATAAATATTATATAACAGTTAATAAGGCATTTGCATGTATTCTCAGCCCAAAAACGTAAAGAGTAAAAAAGGAGTAAATGAACTCACCATACTGTATTTTGTAGTAAAAATACATAGAACGACATTGATCAAGTAACAATGCAGGGTTGGTCTCGGATTCACGAACCTATATCATTTATATATATATATATATATATATATATATATATATATATATATATATATATATATATATATATATATTCACACATAATATGGAAATCGAACGAATTTATTTTATTACTGATATACTTGTTATTTTAATAACTTATATGTTATATGTTTTAAATTTAATGTTATGTACTAATTGTTAGTTGGTTAAATAATATTAATACTCGTAATTAGAAGTTGTAATCTCTTTATAATGTTAATAATAATGATATCAATAATGTCAATTCAAAATAATAAATAAAAATGATAGTTTTATTAATAATGTTATTTTTAATAAAAATATAGTTTTAGTAAAAATGATAATTTTAACAATAATGATACTAAAATAAAAAGTTGTATTGATCTTAACTAAAAATGATAGTTTTGATAATAACTCTTAATATTAATAATGCTTAATAATATTACTTGATAATAATTAATGATAATAACAAAAATAATATTAATGATAATAATAGTTATTATATTGATTGTAATGATAATAATAATAAAAATAATAAAAAGAAGATACTACCTTAGAATAAGCTTTCCTAAAAAGAAATAGAAAACCGCGTCTGCCAAGACTCGAACCTATGACCTCTCGCTAAACCACAACACGCCTTAACCATTTGATCTGTGATGTTTTTCTCTGATATAATGCCTCGACTTTTTTTTATATATAGCGTAAACCTATTTGCTGATATTGGATCGCATTTCAATCCAGCCCACCTCAGCCCAATTCGACCCCTTGATCAACCAGCCCAATTCTCATTTGAAGTTTTAAAAACCCAGCTCTTTTTATAACACCAAGGCTTTACGATTTCCTTGATTAATTGGTTAAAAGAATGTAAATACCTAACAGCATGTTTTAAACAATGGTTCGACACATTTAGTGGGTGTGGGATTCAGTTGGTAATCAAAACACAACCGTATCATTATCACTCATATCATGTTCGTTCTTCATTTATTTTCTTAACAGAATAATGAATCATCATCATAAATCATTAATATCTTCACGACCTCATCATCAATATCAAAACCTAACCCTAATCATCATCATAATTGTTTCACTAATGCAAGTGTGTTTGTGTTGCATTCGTTTATGAACCTGTTACCAGAGTCGGAGACTTCTAACATTGTGGCTCGTTTCACTTCGTAAGCCCAATTAATCCCATATAATAGAAAAACCCCAAATGGATCAAGATCATAACAGTTCACTAGCAAGTAACTCAGCCCAATTATCACCTTTTGATTGGTCCCGTTTGTGAAGGATTTACACAGATCGAAGAATAAAAAAATATATATATTGTAGTCACTTTCCTTGTGGGTTCTAGTCACTATATATTTTATTGGAATGGCTTTTTGAAAACAAAATATATGGTGAAATGGATACACACATATTTTTTTTTCTTGGATACCCTTCAATCACTACTAACCACCTTTTTATTCTTTAATAAGTACCCACCTTGTTATTCAAAGCAAAAGTTTAATTTATATATACCTTATATATAGAGGTGCGGTTGTGTTTGTCAAGAAGTAGAAGAAAGATGTTGTAGTTGTAGCTGCCATAGGAGTGATCGAGTAAACATATCGTTGGTGTTCATCATGGGTAACGGTGGCGGCGAGGTGGTGATGTTACAGCAAAAAAATAAAAGTGTCATAGCAGTAGCAAAAACTTACATTAGTAGAAGTGATAAGATGATGAGGTTTAAATGAGTTTATGGTTGAAGATGATGGTGTCATTTGATATGGCTACAAGGGTTTGAACATGGTGATGATAGTGATATTGGTTGAAATCATGCAAAACAAGAACAAGTAAATTGGTTTGTCGACGTTAATGTTCTTGATGAAGGTGGTTCGGTATAGGTTTAAGGTTTTTGTTCTTGTTGATCGTGATTGAATGTAATCGAGAAAAACAGATGCACAAGCATAGCAGCAGCAAGGATCATGGAGGTGATGAAGGTGGTTGTTATAAGAAAGTAAATCAAATGGTGGTGTTGATACGGGTGATATTGTAGGTGGGTGTTGATTTCTCGGTCATAAATAGAAACGAACAATGGAGTGGCGAATGGATGGTAGTTTACACGATAGAAAGGAACCAAAATCAAAAGAGGTGTTCGGTTTTTGCAGGTTATGGTGGTTTTTGTCATGGTTGTCAAACGTGAACAAGGAGCTCGATTGTTAGATGATCTTGGGTTCAAGTAACAAGGGTTTTCGAATGATGGTTTTTGGTAAGTGATGATGGTCGAATACAGAAACACTAGTTGTTCGGGTTGAGTTGTAATCGATCAACAGACAAGAACAAGATGGGTTTCTTTGAGTTAATGTGTTTTCTTTGTAATGAAGATGTAGAGTTTAAGTGAATTCACATAAGAAAAGGATATGAAGTAATTATTCGTTTAGACAAAAATAAAGTTTTTGGAAAAGGACTTGTAACAAACTGGTACTCCTTGTTTGCCATAAACTTCTATCGATTTCACAGAAAACAAAAACAGAATCGTCCTCTAATAGATTTATATATATAATAATAGTAATAATAATAAAAATAATAATAATAATAATAATAATAATAATAATAATAATAATAATAATAATAATAAGTAACCATGATAATAATAATGAAAAAATAAAAATATTACTATACAACTATATTTTAAATTTTTCGGACATTCAGATTAACTTACCTATTTTATTTATTATTTTACATTTTAATTCACATGACTAAAGTGTATTTTATTAATTTAAAATATTATATATACACTCATATTTATATTTATATTTATATTCATATAAAGCTTTACATATTAATTTACACACAATTGTTCGTGAATCGTCGGGATCAGTCAAAGGTAATTAATTACATGAATATAGATTTCAAAACTTTCGAGACTCAACATTACAGACTTTGCTTATCGTGTCGGAAACATATAAAGATTAAAGTTTAAATTTGATCAAAAATTCCCGAGTCATCACACTTCTCATTTTTCTTCAGTTGTCTAGATGCGTAAGCTATAACTTTGTTACGTTGCATCAAAACATATCCGAAACCTTGATTTGAGGCATCACAATAGATTACAAAATTGTCAGTGCCATTAGGTAATAACAGAATCGGGGCGGTGGTCAATTTATCCTTTAGAACCTTAAATGCAGATTCCTGTTCTTTGGACCACTCAAATTTCTTCCCCTTGTGAGTTAGCTTGGTGAGAGGTTTGGTGTAACATCCCGTCTTTTTCCGTTATACTATTTTAAAATCTGTTATATAATTATAACATCTTTCGTTAATATGTGTTTTAAAATATTTCGTTTAGGTAATTCACGCACCCGCTTTTAAACTTGAGGGACTAAACTTGCCCAGAGACCAAAGATTTGACTAGGTCAACTAGTCAAACCTTTCTCCTCCACTAACTCGTTCATCTCCTCTTTCTCCTTTTGATACTTCCAAAGCCTGTCAACATTCAATCAAAAATTCATCATCTATTCAAGATCTAGCAAGCATCAATTCAAACAAATTACGTATTTGGAATCCTTGCATCTTCCTCTTCGAATCCATACTAACTTTATTGCATTTGGGTAACTTTCTAAAAATACTAGATTTTGTGTTCTTGATGTTTTTAACTTATAAAAGTGTTAATTAGTGTCTATGGCTCAGGTCTAACATGAATATATGATTTGTATGCTTGTTCTTGTTATTTTGATGTAACTAGCTTAAACTTGAAATGGGTGTGCTTAATCTTGAGTTTTGGTTGATCATATGTTGTTAGATGTTAAAAGTGCATATATTAAATGTGTTACTAGCATCACTAGCTTCAATTTGGTATGTAAGTTGACTTGGAAAAGCCTCATTAACATGATTAAGGATTTTATGATTTTTAGTTAGGGTTTGGTATCCTTAAATGTGATCTTTGATGCATTAAAAGCCTTGCGATGTTGTTTTTAAGTGTTTAGTAGTATTGTATGCATAATTACCTACGAAACAGCATATTATATGTGTGTAGTAAGTTCCCGAATCATCTTATGCGTTTTACGAACTTGAAACCTTGATAACGAGCTTTAAATGATCAATCGACGAGAATTCGATTAATGTAAATGATGTTTTTGTTTGATGAAAAGTGTTTAGTTGTATTCCTTATTAAATTACTTTTCCAACGATATAAGATACGTGTTTTAAGTGTTTACGGTTCCATAGTTATGGTTGTTTGAAGTTGGATTCGTGCATTAAGTGTTAAAACTGCCCAGAATTGCTGAACAGATACATGGAGCGGCGCTCCATACCCTTGAGCGGCGCTCCAAACCTTGCTGTCCAAAAGTGCACTTTTTCGTTTAATTCTGACTATGCTACGCACCTCCGATTAACATGAAACTTGTTCTAACATGCTCATATATGATTATTAGACTTAGAAAAATAGTTCGGGACCCGAACCCGAACGTGTTGACTTTTTCATTGACTTTGACTTGACCAAAGTTGACTTTTTACCAAACTTAACCAAATACTTATGACGAACCCGGATGGCCATATGACTTGACCAAAGCGAGAACTTATGTTGTATGGCCATATGGGTTTGACAAACCCTCATTCGAACGGTTCGCTACCGTTATGCGGATGAAATATATTTTTGAGAAACAGTGTATGTTCTAATACTATTTGTGATGGGGTAACGTTAGTTAAGCCTTGATAATTGGGTGCTCGTGATAACAACTTTTAGAATGTTCTTACTATTACTTCAACGTTATAAATCTTGTGGTTCAACTTACTTACGTACTCACTTACTAAACCTATGATTTCACCAACATTTTCGTTGACAGATTTTCTATGTTTTTCTCAGGTCCTTGAATGATATGTGTTACATCCTTCCGCTCACTATTTTTGATACTTACTTGGATGTCGAGTATACATGCATACATGGAGCATCTTTTGACTTACTTTTAAATCGTGTCGCATAGGTTTCATTTGTACGTTAAACGTTGTAATGTAACTAGTCGTTGAACTACTTTTGTAAACTCGAAACATCTTTAAATTTGAAATGAATGCGACATATTTTGTTCAAACATCATTTTAAAGACTTATGACCACGTAATGTGATCTAAGTAGACGTTGCCGTCAATGATGATTTTGTCGGGTCGCTACATTTGGTATCAGAGCGTTGGTTGTAGGGATTTAGAGTTCATTGGTGTCAACCCCGAGTCATAGGGTACATTAGTGAGTCTAAACTACAACCGGCATATAGACTTGAAGTAGGAATTACTTGACTACTTGTGCATTTATACTCGAACTCTTCTATTCATATCTAACTCTTATTCCATCTTAATCTCAAGTTGTTTAATTTGATTGACACGCCACCTTGACCTTATGAAATAATGTCGAATGCACATATGAATAAGGGTAATATAATTTCCGGGATTATATTACGGTGACAAATATGGACGTTTCGACATTATGACATAAAGAATTTAAGGCGAGTCAAGGAAAATTTTCTCTTTATCCTTATTCCATATTACGGTTAGTATTATTGAGAATACTAATCAAAGATATTCTTGTGTTTTGAAGGAACAATGCCTCCTCGCCGGGTACCACGCCATGAGATTCCCGAATAAGCTCTACAACGAATGGCCGGTCACAATAACAATAACAACAACCATAACAACAACAACAACAACAACAACAATAATGGAGCCGGTAATTCAAACGAGGGATGCTACTATAAAGCTTTCATGGGGTGCAAACCTCACACTTTTGATGGAACCGGGGGACCGGTTGTGCTCACCTGATGGTTTGAGCAAACGGAAGCCGTCTTTAGCATAAGCGGTCGTCGGGAACAAGACAAGGTCAAGTACTCCACTCACACTTTCACCGATGTCGCGCTCACTTGGTGGAACACCTATGTACAATCGGTGGGTACCGATGAAGCCCACGCCCTCTCTTGGGCCGATTTAAGGGAAAAGATGATCGTCTAATATTTTCCTCGTGAAGAAACCCGGAGGCTCGAACAAGAGCTAAGAACTTTAAAATCGGTCAGAAACGATCTCAAGGCCTACAATCAATGATTTTCCGAACTAGCCTTGATGTGCCCAAACTTTGTGAACCCCGAGTCTCTAAGGGTTGAACTTTACATGGATGGTCTTCCAAAGAGCATCAAACACGGGGTACTGTCATCCAAACCCGCTAATCATCAAGAAGCTTTAAAGATGGCCCGCCAATTGATAGAAACGGTGGACGAAATCGTAGTAACGGCACCTAAGGCCGAGGATAAATCGGGTGGCATCAAAAGAAAATGGGAAGCCACTCAATCAAGCAACTACAATAACAACATCACCAAGAATCCTTTCACCTCGGACGGCAAGAAAAGTTATGCCGGTACCAAACCTTTTTGCAACAAATGCCACAAGCATCATTTTGGTGAATGTGGTAAGCTAACTTGCCACCGGTGCAAAGGAATTGGTCATATGGCCAAAGATTGTAGAAACACTGCCCCCGTCGCTCAAAAGGGGCCCAATGCACCAAAGACGGTCACTTGTTACGAATGTGGCAAAACGGGACATTATAGAAATACATGCCCAAAGAAGAAAGATAACCCCAATACGCTCGACCGAGCTTTCAACATTAACACCGAGGAAGCCTGAGATGACAATGAACTAGTCACGGGTACGTTTCTTCTCAACAATTCTTATGTCTCTTGCTTATTCGATTTGGGTGCTGTCAAGACCCGTCCTAATCCATCTGGACGAAGTCCATATCGATTACAAACGATTCACAATAGTTGATTACATCGCGAGGTACTTGACCTCTATATGATACATTTTACAAACATTGCATTCATTTTTGAAAAGACAAACTTTCATTACATAGAAAGTTGACAGCATGCATACCATTTCATAATATATCCAACTATACTTGACTTAATAATAATCTTGATGAACTCAATGACTCGAATGCAACGTCTTTGAAATATGTCATGAATGACTCCAAGTAATATCTCTAATATGAGCAAATGCACAGCGGAAGATTTCTTTCATACCTGAGAATAAACATGCTTTCAAGTGTCTATCAAAAGGTTGGTGAGTTCATTAGTTTAACATAAATAATCATTTTCATCATTTTAATAGACCACAAGATTTTCATTTCCAGTTCTCATAAATAAACGTCCCATGTCGAGAGACAAAAATATCATTCATATGGATTGAACACCTGGTAACCGACATTCACAACATGCATATAAGAATATCCCCATCATTTCGGGATCCTCCTTCGGATATGATATAAATTTCTAATGTACTAAAGCATCCGGTACTTTGGATGGGGCTTGTTGGGCCCGATAGATCTATCTTTAGGATTCGCGTCAATTAGGGTGTCTGTTCCCTAATTCTTAGATTACCAGACTTAATAAAAAGGGGCATATTCGATTTCGATCATTCAACCATAAAATGTAGTTTCAATTACTTGTGTCTATTTCGTAAAACAGTTATAAAAATTGCGCATGTATTCTCAGCCCAAAAATGTAAAGAGTAAAAGGGATCAAATGAAACTCACACATATAAATATTGTAAATCAGTTAATAAAGCATTTGCATGTATTCTCAGCCCAAAAATGTAGAGAGTAAAAAGGGATCATATGAAACTCACTATAATGTATTTTGTAGTAAAAATACATACGACAACATTGAACGATGCAGGGTTGGCCTTGGATTCACGAACCTATATCATTTGGATACATATATTAAAAACGTATAATGGAAATCACATAATTTTATTTATTAATGTATATTATTTATATATATATTTGTAGTTATATAGAATTTATTTTAAATTCTATTTAAAAACATATACTTATATTATATCTTAAATTATATGTTATATACATTTATTTTGTATATATATAGTTTGAAATGATTAATATTTATTCATTTAGTTATATATATATATATATATATATATATATATATATATATATATATATATATATATATATATATATATATATATATATATATATATATATATATATATATATATATATATCTACATATATATATTATTATTATTATGTTTGAAAATCAATAGTTTGTTACCTATAATTATTTATCTACATAATGTTAATTTATGTAGTTATATGAAATATTAATATAGTTATAGTATATGTACTAAATGCATTTTATATACAAAATTATTTATTTGTTAAAAATGATAGTTTTTAACATT
Organism: Rutidosis leptorrhynchoides; assembly: GCF_046630445.1. Taxonomy (NCBI): domain Eukaryota; kingdom Viridiplantae; phylum Streptophyta; class Magnoliopsida; order Asterales; family Asteraceae; genus Rutidosis; species Rutidosis leptorrhynchoides. The sequence goes on along the minus strand of NC_092338.1, from coordinate 248,425,987 downwards.
AGTGAGTTACTAATAATAATAACCTTATTAATATTGATACTACTAATAATAGTAATAATATTATTAATAAATAATACTAATAATTATAAAATGATACTAATTAAAGAAAGTAAAAATACATTTTATTATTTTCATATTAATGATAATAATAATAATCATAACATGTTAATAATAATAATACATATTGTAGTAATGACATTCATAATAGTAATAGTTATAATTTTTGTAATAATAACACTAATTTTCTTTATGCATATTAGTAATACAAACAAATAATGATAATACAAACCAATATTAATTGTATTATCAATAATAACAATAATAAAATTAATATTAACAATAATAACAATAATGGTAATAATAATAATTTTTAGAAATTAAAACTACCTCAAAGGGTCCTCTAAAAAGAAAACGCCACAACCCGGGATCGAACCTGAGACCTCCCGCTCCCCGCCTACACTCTTAACCATTGGGCTGTTGCCCCATTTCTGAATATCTCCCAACCCATAACCTTATAACCCGTATTGTTTTTATTCATCTTCTTCCTTACAAGTAATTCGACAGCAGGCCCACGATTACTAACAACGATTTTTCTAAGTTGGTTTTGGACTTGAAACCGAAAGATACTAGATCAATAATGAACCTTAAGTTAATTAAAAAAATATAAAAAACAAAAAAAATAAAACAGTACCGTCGCTGTAAAAAAAAAATTTGATTTTTAAATTTCGAATGATTTTAGGCTATGATTTTAACATGAAAGTGTTTGTAAATCGTTTAAGGAAGCTATTGAAATCATCAATTGAACTCAATTTGTATCACATACCTCGAATTTGATCCAAGAACAACAATTGACTTTTATTTCAAAAAACCTTTGACTGTGAAATTCGTCTTCATTTTATCAAATTACAATCTGAGATTTTACATACACATTCACGACCTAAAGAAGAAAAGATCTATATTTTTACTTTTCCTTAATTTGATCTGAATCATTTTGAAGGTTAAATGGTTTATGCGTATGAAACAGGGAGAAAAAAGAAAAAAATATAATAAACTCGTTTTTCTTATAAATTAACTGAAGTGGAATCCATGATATGGTCTGATTGTTTGATCTTATAATAATGCTCGAGCAAAGTCAAGTTGTAGGGTTGATGATGGTGGACAGGCTTCACGGATGTACATCAGGAACAAAAGAAAAAAAAAATAACTAATGGAAAAAAATAGATTAAGCAATCAGATTAATTTACACGTATCTGTACTTATATATATGCTTCATTAAATTTGATATCAATAACTAATAAATATAAATAATTTTCATAATAATAATACTGTTTTTTTTATAAAAAAAAATGACTATCATGATATAATAATAATATTGATATTAGTAATTAAAAATAATAATATTAACAAATGATATTATTAATAATAATAATATTAATGATAATAGTAATAATGATATTCATAAAGATATCAATAGTATTAGTAATACTAATGATATTATATCAATTTAATTGTATTTACCTTCATATCTATATATTACATTAGAAATATAATAATCAAAATATTGATTTTTAATCTTGATATTTATTTTTAATAATAATAATAGATGAAATAAAATTATTATAGCAACTATATTTTTTTATATTATATTTACCTTTAGTATATTAATATTACAATTTATTACTTATGTAATGTCTTACCGATTATATATAATCAAATATTTATATATATAATAATAATTATGCATAAAATCACATATATTCAATGTACTTTGTGTATATAGATTTATTTTGATAATAATCATTATTATATCATTTATTATTCTATAGTATTACTTCCAACAATTAATAATTTATTAATATATTATTATATATAACTATTTATATCTAATTTTATATATATATATATATATATATATATATATATATATATATATATATATATATATATATATATATATACATAACTATTGTTTGTGAATCGTCGAAAATGGTCGTAGGTCAAATGAATTCATGAGACAGTTCAAAATTTATGAGACTCGACATTACAGACCTTGCTTATCGTATCGATATCATGTAAAGATTAAGTTTAAATTTGGTCGGAAATTCCCGGGTCATCACAGTACCTACCCATTAAAGAAATTTCGTCCCGAAATTTGAGTGAGGTCGTCATGGCTAACAATAAATATGTTTTTCTTGACGAATATGAGCTGATAAATAGAGTTTTCATCATTACAGAATAATACAGATAAAATAACTCGATTATTCGAAAAGCACGAATGAAACTATCATGAGAGAGGTCCCAACGGGCATCGTCCACCTTCGCCCAAAAACTTGCCCAAATTTTTAGCCGTTAGTAAGATAAAATAAAAAAAATAAAAATTCCAACGGCTATCCCAACGGTCACTTTTACAATATAAAAAACACCAACCATATACTTCATTTTATACACTCAAACATATATTTCTTTTATATTTCCACCTTTCTCAAAATCAAAATCAAACACTCCCAAACTGCAAAATGTTAACACTTCCCCCAATGATTTTTTCATTCGATGTTCATTACGGAGGTGATTTCCGTAATCACATGAAGGAATATAAGTGGGGTGACAGTATTTCGTTTGAAGATATCGACATTCGTGATGTTGGTTTACAAGACTTGCTATCCTTTCTGAAGGAAAAAGTTCCGTGTGAATTCACTTCTGTGTTCTTTTATAAAGACGATTATGATGCGGATTGTAGGGCAAGTTTTCTGTGTACCGATGATCAATGGTAGTTTATAAAAGATACCATTGAAGATCGCGGTAAACGCATTTCTTTGTATGAGGTTCTTGAAGATGAAGAGACGTTGGGTTATCGTTACCTCGATGAATCAGCTGAAGCAGCAGTTGAGGCATCAAGAGAAATACTGATGTCTCCAGAGTACCTCACGGATGGTGAAATGACTGGTGAACGCTACTTTGCAGATGACAATTGACGACGACGAGTAGTTTGATTGTAATCTTTTAAATTTTTAATTGTCGTGATGTTTTAATTTTTAATTATTGTAATTTCAGTGTTGTTGTCGAGTTTTATATCTTCCTTTATGTTTCGGAGCTCTTCGTCTTTTTAATCTCCTCTCGATCTCTAGTAAAACGAGTAATGGTCTAGAATTTGTAAGTATGGAGTTTCAAATGAATTTAATGTTATAATCAAGAAAGAACGTAATAGCACGATTTGATTCATCAAATTACCAGAATCATTGAGAATAGAGCTATCAAGAATATACTTTTTTGATATGTTCAGAAGTTAATTAGAATGAAAGAGTTATGTAACATGACACATGATGGTAGTATGATCTACTGTGAACCATCATGTCCCATTAGAACTCAACATGACTTACTGTAATATAATCACGTTGATCAGGTGTCACTATATTATACTAAATCATGCATCAGTTCCCAACATTACTTCAATAACATTCATATTTTAAGCTCGAAAGTTTACAGAATATAGAAACTAACAGTTTCTATATGATGTAACACTGATAGCACGAAGAGATAAATGATTTCAGATAGTATTAGTTATAAAAATATATTCAAAAATATCGAGGATATTTATAATGAAAGATACGATAATATCTTTGAATATCTAAGATCAGAGGATGATGGAGACTATTGTCCGCAAGGGTTTCGAGTAATGAGCAAAATATTCGCTAAAGACTTCAGCAGATATTGAATCATTTAGATTCTTTGAAGTCAAACTTATTCTTTGTGATTTGTCCACGGCTTCTTTCATAGTTTCGCATAATCCGCTTTTCGGTACTAAATTTTCTATTGAATGTTTCCAATATAATGATACACAGGAAGCACGAGGAGGTATATAATTTCGAACGAGAATATTTATGAAAATATCCTCAGAAATATCGAAGATATTGATGATGATGTTTTGGAATTTCTAAGTTCGATGGTTAATGGAGAAAGATTTTCCGCAAGATTTTAACATGACTTCAGAGCAAGATATTCTCTAATGATTTCAACGGATCCAGAATTACCTGAATCCTTTGAATATAGGGTTTGGTCCTTGTATTTGTCCTTGGTCTCCTTCATGGGTAGCTCAATATGTTTTTCAATACCCAATTTTCTATCGAGCGTTCCTAACACTCCTTTCTTTATCATCAAACTTTTGGTTGTTTAGACCATCTACCATTTTCCTGTTTCCTCTGCATTTAATGCGATGATATCTGAATCATCAGTTATTAATCCGAGGTGGTTTCAGGAAAATTGTGTTTTTAGATGATTAAACGCTGATGGTAATATGGTGGAATATGAATGGTTCCCTGGTAACAATAAAAGAGCACGCGTATATATCAACGTTATAATAAGGTTGTTTCGTACGAAAAGTCGAAGTTGTCTTGCTGGAGCTGTGACAAAACTGGCTATCTCAAACAGTAGATGCAAAGTTATTTTTGTTAATAATAACGCTAAATGAATTAGCACAGCTACGTGTTAAAAGTTTACTCAGGTTCCGAGTGTTTTCAGGTGCATAACTATATGCATAAATCTTTTCTCCCGTAAATGAAGTGCGGTTGGTTCATCCTATCGATTGAGGTGTTTTCAAGAATCATGAAAGGTTTGAACGCAGATTGTAATCGTCAAGATACAAATGAGGTTTAAGATGAAATCAAGTGACAACTTGAAGAAATGTTTAGTTTCATATGTTATATTCAATATTTTAATTCATTTTAATTGTTCAATGTTATTAGTCCACAGTCGATAGTCCACAGTTGACAGTCCAATAATTCAATATATAATATTCGAATTAATTAATACGTATCATGACCCGCATACATGTCTCAGACTCGATCACAACTCAAAGTATATATATTATTGTAGAATCAACCTCAACCCTGTATTGCGAACTCGATCATTACAGCGTATAGAGTGTCTATGGTTATTCCAAATAATATATATAAATGCGTCGATATGATATGTCAAAACCTTGTATACATGTCCCGATATTTAAAGTGCGTAAAAATAAATAACAGAAATTTAAATGACGAATAATAAAGTGCGTAAAGTAAATAACAGAAATTAAATGACGATAAATAAAATTGCGAGAATATAAATTGCGATAAATAAAATGCGATAAATAAAATGTAATCAGTTAGCTAGGAACAATTAGCTAGGAACAGTTAGCGTGGATTCTTAATAGAATTTCTCATAGTTAATTTGTTTGTTTCTAACAATTTTTATTTCTGTCTAATGTTTTCTTCATTATGCCACTTGTTGGATTCTGATAGGTCAAAATCCAAATATGAAATTGAATGAAAATGGTTATTCTGCGGTGAATGGATTTGTATATCGGTGGATGTAAGTAGGATAATTAATGACTGTTGAATCAGATTCGAAGAATGTACAATATAACTTATTAAAGTGAAATCTAAATATTCCTCGGGTATTACCTACTCGTTAAAATATTTTCACCATTAACAGTTTGTACACATGAATTTTTAGTTACAATCTTTATGAAAACATATATACATATATATTTTCTTCAGATGTAATCATGGATTTAATGAGTTAATATGATATTAAACTCATCTGATTTATGGCTAGAACTAGAGTACATAATCTCTAAAACATTAGAGATTATATAATCGTCATGTAGAACGAAGATAAATGATATAGAACGTCATGTAGAACGATGATTATACTGTGATGACACGGGAATTTCCGACCAAATTTAAACTTAATCTTTATATGATTTCGATACGATAAGCAAAGTCTGTCAAGTTGAGTCTCAAAATTTTTGAACTGTTTCATATATTCAATTGACCTTCGACTACTCTCGACGATTCATGAACCATTAATTGTAAAAAAATATTATAATAATTATTATTTAAAATATATCTTTATATATAAATAAAGTATATTAAAAATAAATATTAAATGATTGTAATACTCGTTTGCTGAATCGATGGATGTTAAACAAGTTAAATACGAACTTATATGATTTTAAAATAAACGGTTATCCGAAAATGAGTTCTATAAATTTTAGGCTTACCAAAAATGTAGTTAGGATCTAGTTATTTAATTTTAGCACTTTTTATATTTTACCCAGAATTGAGAGGGACAGTTGATGAAATTTTATTTAATAAATTAATGATCGAATTTTATACCATAATGACTAAAATAAATAAAGATAATTATTATAAAAATATAGAAATTTTCTGAAGACTTTTTATTCGCCGCTGAGTGAACAACGGAGCACGATATAATAGTCCGTTAAAACTGTCGGTAGAAATACTATGCATATTACACGATTCATGTAACTGATTGATATTAATTATTTGAGATTACTGTATCAAATTGAAAATTAAGATCTTTCTGTTATGTGTCTAATCTATCTAACCTTTTACCTATATATAATATATACATATTCATAAGTGATAACTATGAATTCATTAATAGATTACCGTGTTTGTTTCTTATAGTTGTAATATTATATCTAACTTATTACATATCTATATCCATGCATCGAGGGAAACATATCCATTAATCCCACACAATTACTCTGCTTCTCTTCTTCAAAATAGATTACCACAAAATACAACTTACACATGTGTTCTAATAACCCATAGTCGATCATCTCTATTGTTGCTAACCGTTTCGATTTCTATTGAACCAAGATCAAAGATAATCACCTTCATCCTCTCTTTCTCTTATACATAGGCACATATATTCTTATTTAAACACGCACCTATAAACACGATCACAACACCCTTGATCTCTTTTCTTCGTAACCACCATAATCGTTTTGCCACCTAGTATTTTTCCGGTTTATGTTTTGGTACAACAACATTACCCTTTCCAACTTACGTGAATCACCACCTTGTCTCCTCACCTTCATCCCCGAAACCACCAATGCAACGCTACTCTCGACCATCAACAACCTACAACCACCTGCGATGTATTTGTTTTTCTTTCATCTACTTTCTGTTTCAGCTGATCAGACAGGTTCGAACAACCCATCATCAAACCGCCACCTTTCGTATTAATATAAACCCGTCTAATCACCATACGACTAATAACGTTGCTCACCATCTTCGTCAACAGCAAACAACACTACTCTCACTATTCTCTTGGTTGATCATCACCTTCATCAAGATTATAATGTCGACAAACCAATTTACTTATTTCTTGTTTTGCTCAACTTCAACCAACGTCACCATCACCTTCACCATTACAACATCATTATAAATCCATAAAAAGAATCATCGAGCACCCACTTGTTGCATAGTTTCGATCACCACCTGCTACTTATATACTTCGGTTTACACCCATGAATAACTACATAAAATCATCTAAAACTTCACCCTATAAACCAATATCAAACTACCTGCACAAAACCGCCTGCAAACTTCTATTATTTTCATTCGAGAACCACTTTAACCTACAACACTTTTCGGTTATTCGATTACTAAAACTACAAATGCTACTGTTTTGGTTTGAACCAAGCCAAGAAACCACATCGAACTTTCACCACCCATCACTATCAAGACACCCATTAAACCATTACCTCAACTCAAACGTTTCTATTTTTGCTCGTTAATTCCCAGACCCAAACATCATCGTTGATTACTACTGCCATGTTCATATTTACTAACCCAGGGACGAAAGAGGTGATGAAGACAATGAAAAAGATTGAATATGGTTGTAGTTTAATGTTTTGGTCAACTTGATGTATTAAAGTTGTATATACCGCAATTGGTTAGACAAGTGGGAGTGATTCCTACATAATGGCCGACCAATAAATTGGTGTATATTAAACTTTTATATGTTGATAACAGGCCCACGGTTTTCTTTTATTCTTTTGTGCTATTCGATATTCACACTACACACAATCGAGCTTTTATTTTTTTTTACGAAACCAAAATATGATGGAGAGGAAGAGAAGATATTCGCTGTTGAGGGTGATGAGGAGACGAGGTGTCATGATATAAAGAATATGATGTTAGATGATAATGTATGATGATGATAATAGTTACGAATGATGATGATGAAGTTAAGGGACGAATATAGAATGATGAAGAAAATAGCAGGAAGTTTTGGGTTAAAACTATTTATAGAACTAGTTATAACAGAAATAAACTAACAGAGGGATGGTTAGGAGTGTTGTGGTGTAAACGAGAGGACTTGGGTTCGAGCCCGGGCTCGGACATTATTTTTTTTAGAAACTAAGAAGAAGGATGCAGAAGTAAAAGTTAAAAACAATTTAAGTTGGGTGTTACTTCAGAACTGAAAAACATAGCGTAATGGTTAAGGATGTTATCGGGTTAACGGAACATCGCGAGTTCAAACCCGGACTTGGGCATTTTTTTTAGGACTACTCCTTTGAGGTAGTTTACTTATTACTCATTTTTATTATTATTATTATTATTATTATTATTATTATTATTATTATTATTATTATTATTATTATTATTATTATTATTATTATTATTATTATTATTATTATTATTATTATTATTATTATTATCATTTTTAAAGTAAGTTGTATTATTAATGAAACTAATTTTTTTAGAACTATTATTATTATTATTATGATGATTAGAATTATCATTACTTTTATCATTATTACTTTTATTATCATTTTTATTATTTCTAACACTAATATTATTATTCTTATCATTATTATTAGTATTATTAATATACCAAATAAAGATTTTATATATAAAAATATATTATTTACATAAAACATAATTATATTACTATGTTTGTAAAAAAAATACTAATTATTTACTTAATGTATATAAAAATAAATATAGTTAATTTAGTTATTAATGAAACGTACAAGTTACTAAAATAACAACTAATAATAATACCTAATTTTGTTCAATTACTGTTATATGTGTTAATATACATACAAATGATATAGGTTCGTGAATCCAAGGCCAACCCTGCATTGTTCAATATAGTCATATGTATTTTTACTACAAAATACATTAGGTGAGTTCATTTGATCCCTTTTTACTCTTTACATTTTTGGGCTGAGAATACATGCAATTGCTTTATTAACTGTTTTACAATATTTATATGCGTGAGTTTCATTTGCTCCATTTTTAAATGCTTTTGCAATATATATATTTTTGGGACTGAGAATACATGCGCTGTTTTTTATAAATGATTTACAAAATCGACACAAGTACGTGAAACTACATTCTATGGTTGAATTATTGAAATCGAATATGCCCCTTTTTATTAAGTCTGGTAATCTAAGAATTAGGGAACAGACACCCTAATTGACGTGAATCCTAAAGATAGATCTATCGTGAAATGTCCCGTTCTTATTGATTAAAAACGTTCCATATTAATTGATTTCGTTGCGAGATTTTGACCTCTATATGAGACGTTTTTCAAAGACTGCATTCATTTTTAAAACAAACCATAACCTTTATTTCATAAATAAAGGTTTAAAAAGCTTTACGTAGATTATCAAATAATGATAATCTAAAATATCCTGTTTACACACGACCATTACATAATGGTTTACAATACAAATATGTTACATCGAAATCAGTTTCTTGAATGCAATTTTTACACAATATCATACAAACATGGACTCCAAATCTTGTCCTTATTTTAGTATGCAACAACGGAAGCTCTTAGTATTCACCTGAGAATAAACATGCTTTAAACGTCAACAAAAATGTTGGTGATTTATAGGTTTAACCTATATATATCAAATCGTAACAATAGACCACAAGATTTCATATTTCAATACACATCCCATACATAGAGATAAAAATCATTCATATGGTGAACACCTGGTAACCGACAATAACAAGATGCATATATAAGAATATCCCCATCATTCCGGGACACCCTTCGGATATGATATAAATTTCGAAGTACTAAAGCATCCGGTACTTTGGATGGGGCTTGTTGGGCCCGATAGATCTATCTTTAGGATTCACGTCAATTAGGGTGTCTGTTCCCTAATTCTTAGATTACCAGACTTAATAAAAAGGGGCATATTCGATTTCGATAATTCAACCATAGAATGTAGTTTCACGTACTTGTGTCTATTTTGTAAATCATTTATAAAACCTGCATGTATTCTCATCCCAAAAATATTAGATTTTAAAAGTGGGACTATAACTCACTTTCACAGATTTTTACTTCGTCGGGAAGTAAGACTTGGCCACTGGTTGATTCACGAACCTATAACAATATATACATATATATCAAAGTATGTTCAAAATATATTTACAACACTTTTAATATATTTTGATGTTTTAAGTTTATTAAGTCAGCTGTCCTCGTTAGTAACCTACAACTAGTTGTCCACAGTTAGATGTACAGAAATAAATCGATAAATATTATCTTGAATCAATCCACGACCCAGTGTATACGTATCTCAGTATTGATCACAACTCAAACTATATATATTTTGGAATCAACCTCAACCCTGTATAGCTAACTCCAACATTCACATATAGAGTGTCTATGGTTGTTTCGAAATATATATAGATGTGTCGACATGATAGGTCGAAACATTGTATACGTGTCTATGGTTTCTCAAGATTACATAATATACAATACAAGTTGATTAAGTTATGGTTGGAATAGATTTGTTACCAATTTTCACGTAGCTAAAATGAGAAAAATTATCCAATCTTGTTTTACCCATAACTTCTTCATTTTAAATCCGTTTTGAGTGAATCAAATTGCTATGGTTTCATATTGAACTCTATTTTATGAATCTAAACAGAAAAAGTATAGGTTTATAGTCGGAAAAATAAGTTACAAGTCGTTTTTGTAAAGGTAGTCATTTCAGTCGAAAGAACGACGTCTAGATGACCATTTTAGAAAACATACTTCCACTTTGAGTTTAACCATAATTTTTGGATATAGTTTCATGTTCATAATAAAAATCATTTTCTCAGAATAACAACTTTTAAATCAAAGTTTATCATAGTTTTTAATTAACTAACCCAAAACAGCCCGCGGTGTTACTACGATGGCGTAAATCCGGTTTTACGGTGTTTTTCGTGTTTCCAGGTTTTAAATCATTAAGTTAGCATATCATATAGATATATAACATGTGTTTAGTTGATTTTAAAAGTCAAGTTAGAAGGATTAACTTTTGTTTGCGAACAAGTTTAGAATTAACTAAACTATGTTCTAGTGATTACAAGTTTAAACCTTCGAATAAGATAGCTTTATATGTATGAATTGAATGATATTATGAACATAATTACAACCTTAAGTTCCTTGGATAAACCTACTGGAAAAGAGAAAAATGGATCTAGCTTCAATGGATCCTTGGATGGCTCGAAGTTCTTGAAGCAAAAAATCATGACACAAAAACAAGTTCAAGTAAGATCATCACTTGAAATAAGATTGTTATAGTTATAGAAATTGAACCAAAGTTTGAATATGATTATTACCTTGTATTAGAATGATAACCTAATGTAAAAAACAAAGATTTCTTGAGGTTGGATGATCACCTTACAAGATTGGAAGTGAGCTAGCAAACTTGAAAGTATTCTTGATTTTATGAAACTAGAACTTTTGGAATTTATGAAGAACACTTAGAACTTGAAGATAGAACTTGAGAGAGATCAATTAGATGAAGAAAATTGAAGAATGAAAGTGTTTGTAGGTGTTTTTGGTCGTTGGTGTATGGATTAGATATAAAGGATATGTAATTTTGTTTTCATGTAAATAAGTCATGAATGATTACTCATATTTTTGTAATTTTATGAGATATTTCATGCTAGTTGCCAAATGATGGTTCCCACATGTGTTAGGTGACTCACATGGGCTGCTAAGAGCTGATCATTGGAGTGTATATACCAATAGTACATACATCTAAAAGCTGTGTATTGTACGAGTACGAATACGGGTGCATACGAGTAGAATTGTTGATGAAACTGAACGAGGATGTAATTGTAAGCATTTTTGTTAAGTAGAAGTATTTTGATAAGTGTATTGAAGTCTTTCAAAAGTGTATAAATACATATTAAAACACTACATGTATATACATTTTAACTGAGTCGTTAAGTCATCGTTAGTCGTTACATGTAAGTGTTGTTTTGAAACCTTTAGGTTAACGATCTTGTTAAATGTTGTTAACCCAATGTTTATAATATCAAATGAGATTTTAAATTATTATATTATCATGATATTATGATGTACGAATATCTCTTAATATGATATATATACATTAAATGTCGTTACAACGATAATCGTTACATATATGTCTCGTTTCAAAATTATTAAGTTAGTAGTCTTGTTTTTACATATGTAGTTCATTGTTAATATACTTAATGATATGTTTAATTATCATAATATAATGTTAACTATATATATATAACCATATATATGTCATCATATTGTTTTTACAAGTTTTAACGTTCGTGAATCACCGGTCAACTTGGGTGGTCAATTGTCTATATGAAACCTATTTCAATTAATCAAGTCTTAACAAGTTTGATTACTTAACATGTTGGAAACATTTAATCATGTAAATATCAATCTCAATTAATATATATAAACATGGAAAAGTTCGGGTCACTACAGTACCTACCCGTTAAATAAATTTCGTCCCGAAATTTTAAGATGTTGAAGGTGTTGACGAATCTTCTGGAAATAGATGCGGGTATTTCTTCTTCATCTAATCTTCACGCTCCCAGGTGAACTCGGGTCCTCTATGAGCATTCCATCGAACCTTAACAATTGGTATCTTGTTTTGCTTAAGTCTTTTAACCTCACGATCCATTATTTCGACGGGTTCTTCGATGAATTGAAGTTTTTCGTTGATTTGGATTTCATCTAACGGAATAGTGAGATCTTCTTTAGCAAAACATTTCTTCAAATTAGAGACGTGGAAAGTGTTATGTACAGCCGCGAGTTGTTGAGGTAATTCAAGTCGGTAAGCTACTGGTCCGACACGATCAATAATCTTGAATGGTCCAATATACCTTGGATTTAATTTCCCTCGTTTACCAAATCGAACAACGCCTTTCCAAGGTGCAACTTTAAGCATGACCATCTCTCCAATTTCAAATTCTATATCTTTTCTTTTAATGTCAGCGTAGCTCTTTTGTCGACTTTGGGCGGTTTTCAACCGTTGTTGAATTTGGATGATCTTCTCGGTAGTTTCTTGTATAATCTCCGGACCCGTAATCTGTCTATCCCCCACTTCACTCCAACAAATCGGAGACCTGCACTTTCTACCATAAAGTGCTTCAAACGGCGCCATCTCAATGCTTAAATGGTAGCTGTTGTTGTAGGAAAATTCTGCTAATGGTAGATGTCAATCCCAATTGTTTCCGAAATCAATAACACATGCTCGTAGCATGTCTTCAAGCGTTTGTATCGTCCTTTCGCTCTGCCCATCAGTTTGTGGATGATAGGCAGCACTCATGTCTAGACGAGTTCCTAATGCTTGCTGTAATGTCTGCCAGAATCTTGAAATAAATCTTCCATCCCTATCAGAGATAATAGAGATTGGTATTCCATGTCTGGATATGACTTTCTTCAAATACAGTCGTGCTAACTTCTCCATCTTGTCATCTTCTCTTATTGGCAGGAAGTGTGCTGATTTGGTGAGACGATCAACTATTACCTAAATAGTATCAAAACCACTTGCAGTCCTTGGCAATTTAGTGATGAAATCCATGGTAATGTTTTCCCATTTCCATTCTGGGATTTCGGGTTGTTGAAGTAGACCTGATGGTTTCTGATGCTCAGCTTTGACCTTAGAACACGTCAAACATTCTCCTACGTATTTAGCAACATCGGCTTTCATACCCGGCCACCAAAAATGTTTCTTGAGATCCTTGTACATCTTCCCCGTTCCAGGATGTATTGAGTATCTGGTTTTATGAGCTTCTCTAAGTACCATTTCTCTCATATCTCCAAATTTTGGTACCCAAATCCTTTCAGCCCTATACCGGGTTCCGTCTTCCTGAATATTAAGATGCTTCTCCGATCCTTTGGGTATTTCATCCTTTAAATTTCCCTTTTCTAAAACTCCTTGTTGCGCCTCCTTTATTTGAGTAGTAAGGTTATTATGAATCATTATATTCATAGATTTTACTCGAATGGGTTCTCTGTCCTTCCTGATCAAGGCATCGGCTACCACATTTGCCTTCCCCGGGTGGTAACGAATCTCAAAGTCGTAATCATTCAACAATTCAATCCACCTACGCTGCCTCATATTCAGTTGTTTCTGATTAAATATGTGTTGAAGACTTTTGTGGTCGGTATATATAATACTTTTGTCCCCATATAAGTAGTGCCTCCAAGTCTTTAATGCAAAAACAACCGCGCCTAATTCCAAATCATGCATCGTATAATTTTGTTCGTGAATCTTCAATTGTCTAGACGCATAAGAAATCACCTTCGTTCGTTGCATTAATACACAACCGAGACCTTGCTTTGATGCGTCACAATAAATCACAAAATCATCATTCCCTTCAGGCAATGACAATATAGGTACCGTAGTTAGCTTTTTCTTCAATAACTGAAACGCTTTCTCTTGTTCATAATTCCATTCAAATTTCTTCCCTTTATGCGTTAATGCAGTCAAGGGTTTTGCTATTCTGGAAAAGTCTTGGATGAACCTTCTGTAGTAACCAGCTAGTCCTAAAAACTGGCGTATGTGTTTCGGAGTTTTCGGGGTTTTCCACTTTTCAACAGTTTCTATCTTTGCCGGATCTACCTTAATACCTTCTTTGTTTACTATGTAACCGAGGAATTGAACTTCTTCCAACCAAAATGCACACTTTGAAAACTTAGCGTACAATTCTTCCTTCCTCAATACTTCTAACACCTTTCTCAAATGTTCACCGTGTTCTTGGTCATTCTTTGAGTAAATAAGTATGTCATCAATGAAAACAATGACAAACTTGTCAAGGTATGGTCCACACACTCAGTTCATAAGGTCCATGAACACAGCTGGTGCATTAGTTAAACCAAACGGCATGACCATAAACTCGTAATGACCGTAACGTGTTCTGAAAGCAGTCTTTGGAATATCATCTTCTTTCACCCGCATTTGATGATACCCGGAACGTAAGTCAATCTTTGAATAAACAGACGAGCCTTGTAGTTGATCAAATAAGTCATCGATTCTCGGTAGTGGGTAGCGGTTCTTGATGGTAAGTTTGTTCAACTCTCGGTAGTCGATACACAACCTGAATGTACCATCTTTCTTCTTGACAAACAAAACAGGAGCTCCCCATGGTGATGTGCTTGGTCGAATGAAACCACGCTCTAAAAGTTCTTGTAATTGGCTTTGCAGTTCTTTCATCTCACTGGGTGCGAGTCTGTAAGGAGCACGAGCTATTGGTGCAGCTCCTGGTACAAGATCTATTTGAAATTCAACGGATCGATGTGGGGGTAATCCCGGTAATTCTTTCGGAAATACATCGGGAAATTCTTTTGCAATGGGAACATCATTGATGCTCTTTTCTTCAGTTTGTACTTTCTCGACGTGTGCTAGAACAGCATAGCAACCTTTTCTTATTAGTTTTTGTGCCTTCAAATTACTAATAAGATGTAGCTTCGTATTGCCCTTTTCTCCGTACACCATTAAGGGTTTTCCTTTTTCTCGTATAATGCGAATTGCATTTTTGTAACAAACGATCTCCGCTTTCACTTCTTTCAACCAGTCCATACCGATTATCACATCAAAACTCCCTAACTCTACTGGTATCAAATCAATCTTAAATGTTTCGCTAACCAGTTTAATTTCTCGATTCCGACATATATTATCTGCTGAAATTAATTTACCATTTGCTAATTCGAGTAAAAATTTACTATCCAAAGGCGTCAATGGACAACTTAATTTAGCACAAAAATCTCTACTCATATAGCTTCTATCCGCACCCGAATCAAATAAAACGTAAGCAGATTTATTGTCAATAAGAAACGTACCCCTAACAAGCTCCGGGTCTTCCTGTGCCTCTGCCGCATTAATATTGAAAACTCTTCCACGGCCTTGTCCATTCGTGTTCTCCTGGTTCGGGCAATTTCTAATAATGTGGCCCGGTTTTCCACATTTATAACAAACTACATTGGCATAACTTGCTCCGACACTACTTGCTCCGCCATTACTCGTTCCGACACCATTTGTTCCTTTCGTTCTATTAACTCCTGGTCCGTAGACCTCACACTTCGCCGCGCTATGACCATTTCTTTTACACTTGTTGCAAAATTTGGTGCAGAACCCCGAGTGATACTTTTCACACCTTTGGCATAGCTGCTTCTGATTGTTGTTGTTGTTGCGGTTATTATTGTTGTTGGGATGATTGTTGTAGTTGATGTTGCTGTTGTTGTTGTTGTTATTGTTGGGCCGTTTGTTGTAGTTGCGATTGATGTTGCGATTGTTGGGATAATTGTTGCGATTATTGTTGTAATTGCTGTTGTTGTATTGGTGATTCTTATCACCGTTTTCCTCCCACTTTCTTTTGACTTGCTTCACATTGGCCTCTTCAGCAGTCTGTTCTTTAATTCTTTCTTCAATCTGGTTCACTAGTTTGTGAGCCATTCTACATGCCTGTTGTATGGAGGCGGGCTCGTGTGAACTTATATCTTCTTGGATTCTTTCCGGTAATCCTTTCACAAACGCGTCGATCTTCTCTTCCTCATCTTCGAATGCTCCCGGACACAATAGGCACAATTCTGTGAATCGTCTTTCGTACGTGGTAATATCAAATCCTTGGGTTCGTAACCCTCTAAGTTCTGTCTTGAGCTTATTGACCTCGGTTCTGGGACGGTACTTTTCGTTCATCAAGTGCTTGAATGCTGACCACGGTAGTGCGTACGCATCGTCTTGTCCCACTTGCTCTAGATAGGTATTCCACCATGTTAACGCAGAACCTGTGAAGGTATGCGTAGCGTACTTCACTTTGTCCTCTTCAGTACACTTACTTATGGCAAACACCGATTCGACCTTCTCGGTCCACCGTTTCAATCCGATCGGTCCTTCGGTTCCATCAAATTCCAAAGGTTTGCAAGCAGTGAATTCTTTGTAGGTGCATCCTACACGATTTCCTTTACTGCTAGATCCAAGGTTATTGTTGGTATGTAGCGCAGCCTGTACTGCGGCTATGTTTGAAGCTAGAAAAGTACGGAATTCCTCTTCATTCATATTCACGGTCGAGTAGTCGGTGCCATTTCCTTCAAAATAGTCAAATGGAACAAGTTAATCATACAGAATATTAAGAGTAGTTAATAGTATTTTGTAGCATAATATGAACTCATTTATAAAAGCTTTTTCTTCATATTAGCGTTTTATAAGTTTAAATTCGGGTAGTACCTACCCGTTAAGTTCATACTTAGTAGCTAATATACAATTCAACTACTACAATTCTATATGAAAAACTGATTATAATAATATTTTGCGTTCAAACTTTTATACAATATTTTACAAACTTACAATACCGCTTATTTTACATAAAGCATGAAATATAGCACACAATAACTTTGATACAAGATAGTTGTGAAGATAATTCTAGCTAGTACACAAGTCGTTCAGCAAAGGCAATAAAGACACGTAATTCATACGTCCAGAAACAAGTCATGCATTCTGGTTTTACTAGGACTACTTCCCATCCTTGGTCTTGTGGAACATAACCGTTATGGCCGTTGATAAGACAGCGTGTTGTAACGTCGTCAAAGGGACGAGGGTTACGTAATGTCCAACAGTGCCGTAATAATCTAAAAACCTCATTTCTTACCCCAATTACCGACTCCGTCACTTGTGGGAACGTTTTGTTTAATAGTTGTAGCCCGATGTTCTTGTTCTCACTTTGGTGAGAAGCGAACATTACTAATCCGTAAGCATAACATGCTTCTTTATGTTGCATGTTAGCCGCTTTTTCTAAATCACGAAGTCCAATATTCGGATATATTGAGTCAAAATAATTTCTTAACCCGTTGCGTAAAATAGCATTTGGGTTCCCCGCAATATATGCGTCAAAGTAAACACATCGTAACTTATGGGTTTCCCAATGTGATATCCCCCATCTTTCAAACGAAAGTCTCTTATAAACCAAGACATTCTTGGGACGTTCTTCGAATGTCTTACAAACTGATCTCGCCTTAAATAGTTGTGCCGAGGAATTCTGGCCGACTCTAGACAAGATTTCATCAATCATGTCTCCGGGTAGGTCTCTTAAAATATTGGGTTGTCTATCCATTTTGTGTTTTTAAACTGTAAAATAGACAAGAGTTAGATTCATAAAAAAATACTTATTAATACAAGCAATTTTTACATATATCATAAAGCATAAGCACACTATATTACATATATTACACCACACGAATACAACTATCTTATTCCGACTCACTCGTTTCTTCTTCTTCGGTTTTGGTTCATTTTGCCAAGTTTCTAGGGATATATGATGTTCCCCTAATACGAGTCGTCGTTATCCACATTGGTTTAGAAAAACCGGGTGGTTTAGAGGTTCCCGGGTCATTGTTACAAACTAAGGGCTTCGGGGGTTGACGATACATATAAAGTTCATCGGGGTTGGAATTAGATTTCTCTATTTTTGTGCCCTTTCCCTTATTATTTTCTTTTGCCTTTTTAAATTCAGTTGGGGTAATTTCTATAACATCATCGGAATTCTCGTCGGAATCCGGATCATCGGAGAATTGGTAATCCTCCCAATATTTTGCTTCCTTGGTGGAAACACCATTGACCATAATTAACCTTGGTCGGTTGGTTGAGGATTTTCTTTTACTTAACCGTTTTATTATTTCCCCCACCGGTTCTATTTCTTCATCCGGTTCCTCCTCTTCCGGTTCTGATTCTTCTTCCGGTTCCGACTCTTCTTCCGGTTCCTCTTCGGGAATTTGTGAATCAGTCCACGAATCATTCCAATTTACATTTGACTCTTCATTATTATTAGGTGAGTCAATGGGACTTGTTCTAGAGGTAGACATCTATCACATAATATCAAACGCGTTAAGAGATTAATATATCACATAATATTCACATGTTAAAAATATATAGTTTCCAACAAAATTTGTTAAGCAATCATTTTTCAAGTAAACACGGTCGAAGTCCAGACTCACTAATGCATCCTAACAAACTCGATAAGACACACTAATGCAAAATTCTGGTTCTCTAAGACCAGCGCTCGGATACCAACTGAAATGTCCCGTTCTTATTGATTAAAAACGTTCCATATTAATTGATTTCGTTGCGAGATTTTGACCTCTATATGAGACGTTTTTCAAAGACTGCATTCATTTTTAAAACAAACCATAACCTTTATTTCATAAATAAAGATTTAAAAAGCTTTACGTAGATTATCAAATAATGATAATCTAAAATATCCTGTTTACACACGACCATTACATAATGGTTTACAATACAAATATGTTACATCGAAATCAGTTTCTTGAATGAAGTTTTTACACAATATCATACAAACATGGACTCCAAATCTTGTCCTTATTTTAGTATGCAACAGCGGAAGCTCTTAGTATTCACCTGAGAATAAACATGCTTTAAACGTCAACAAAAATGTTGGTGAGTTATAGGTTTAACCTATATATATCAAATCGTAACAATAGACCACAAGATTTCATATTTCAATACACATCCCATACATAGAGATAAAAATCATTCATATGGTGAATACCTGGTAACCGACAATAACAAGATGCATATATAAGAATATCCCCATCATTCCGGGACACCCTTCGGATATGATATAAATTTCGAAGTACTAAAGCATCCGGTACTTTGGATGGGGCTTGTTGGGCCCGATAGATCTATCTTTAGGATTCACGTCAATTAGGGTGTCTGTTCCCTAATTCTTAGATTACCAGACTTAATAAAAAGGGGCATATTCGATTTCGATAATTCAACCATAGAATGTAGTTTCACGTACTTGTGTCTATTTTGTAAATCATTTATAAAACCTGCATGTATTCTCATCCCAAAAATATTAGATTTTAAAAGTGGGACTATAACTCACTTTCACAGATTTTTACTTCGTCGGGAAGTAAGACTTGGCCACTGGTTGATTCACGAACCTATAACAATATATACATATATATCAAAGTATGTTCAAAATATATTTACAACACTTTTAATATATTTTGATGTTTTAAGTTTATTAAGTCAGCTGTCCTCGTTAGTAACCTACAACTAGTTGTCCACAGTTAGATGTACAGAAATAAATCGATAAATATTATCTTGAATCAATCCACGACCCAGTGTATACGTATCTCAGTATTGATCACAACTCAAACTATATATATTTTGGAATCAACCTCAACCCTGTATAGCTAACTCCAACATTCACATATAGAGTGTCTATGGTTGTTTCGAAATATATATAGATGTGTCGACATGATAGGTCGAAACATTGTATACGTGTCTATGGTTTCTCAAGATTACATAATATACAATACAAGTTGATTAAGTTATGGTTGGAATAGATTTGTTACCAATTTTCACGTAGCTAAAATGAGAAAAATTATCCAATCTTGTTTTACCCATAACTTCTTCATTTTAAATCCGTTTTGAGTGAATCAAATTGCTATGGTTTCATATTGAACTCTATTTTATGAATCTAAACAGAAAAAGTATAGGTTTAAAGTCGGAAAAATAAGTTACAAGTCGTTTTTGTAAAGGTAGTCATTTCAGTCGAAAGAACGACGTCTAGATGACCATTTTAGAAAACATACTTCCACTTTGAGTTTAACCATAATTTTTGGATATAGTTTCATGTTCATAATAAAAATCATTTTCTCATAATAACAACTTTTAAATCAAAGTTTATCATAGTTTTTAATTAACTAACCCAAAACAGCCCGCGGTGTTACTACGACGGCGTAAATCCGGTTTTACGGTGTTTTTCGTGTTTCCAGGTTTTAAATCATTAAGTTAGCATATCATATAGATATATAACATGTGTTTAGTTGATTTTAAAAGTCAAGTTAGAAGGATTAACTTTTGTTTGCGAACAAGTTTAGAATTAACTAAACTATGTTCTAGTGATTACAAGTTTAAACCTTCGAATAAGATAGCTTTATATGTATGAATTGAATGATATTATGAACATCATTACTACCTTAAGTTCCTTGGATAAACCTACTGGAAAAGAGAAAAATGGATCTAGCTTCAATGGATCCTTGGATGGCTCGAAGTTCTTGAAGCAAAAAATCATGACACGAAAACAAGTTCAAGTAAGATCATCACTTGAAATAAGATTGTTATAGTTATAGAAATTGAACCAAAGTTTGAATATGATTATTACCTTGTATTAGAATGATAACCTAATGTAAGAAACAAAGATTTCTTGAGGTTGGATGATCACCTTACAAGATTGGAAGTGAGCTAGCAAACTTGAAAGTATTCTTGATTTTATGAAACTAGAACTTTTGGAATTTATGAAGAACACTTAGAACTTGAAGATAGAACTTGAGAGAGATAAATTAGATGAAGAAAATTGAAGAATGAAAGTGTTTGTAGGTGTTTTTGGTCGTTGGTCTATGGATTAGATATAAAGGATATGTAATTTTGTTTTCATGTAAATAAGTCATGAATGATTACTCATATTTTTGTAATTTTATGAGATATTTCATGCTAGTTGCCAAATGATGGTTTCCACATGTGTTAGGTGACTCACATGGGCTGCTAAGAGCTGATCATTGGAGTGTATATACCAATAGTACATACATCTAAAAGCTGTGTATTGTACGAGTACGAATACGTGTGCATACGAGTAGAATTGTTGATGAAACTGAACGAGGATGTAATTGTAAGCATTTTTATTAAGTAGAAGTATTTTGATAAGTGTATTGAAGTCTTTCAAAAGTGTATAAATACATATTAAAACACTACATGTATATACATTTTAACTGAGTCGTTAAGTCATCGTTAGTCGTTACATGTAAGTGTTGTTTTGAAACCTTTAGGTTAACGATCTTGTTAAATGTTGTTAACCCAATGTTTATAATATCAAATGAGATTTTAAATTATTATATTATCATGATATTATGATGTACGAATATCTCTTAATATGATATATATACATTAAATGTCGTTACAACGATAATCGTTACATATATGTCTCGTTTCAAAATCATTAAGTTAGTAGTCTTGTTTTTACATATGTAGTTCATTGTTAATATACTTAATGATATGTTTAATTATCATAATATAATGTTAACTATATATATATAACCATATATATGTCATCATATAATTTTTACAAGTTTTAACGTTCGTGAATCACCGGTCAACTTGGGTGGTCAATTGTCTATATGAAACCTATTTCAATTAATCAAGTCTTAACAAGTTTGATTGCTTAACATGTTGGAAACATTTAATCATGTAAATATCAATCTCAATTAATATATATAAACATGGAAAAGTTCGGGTCACTACATATCGGGCCCAACAAGCCCCATCCAAAGTACCGGATGCTTTAGTACTTCGAAATTTATATCATGTCCGAAGGAGGATCCCGGAATGATGGGGATATTCTTATATGCATATTGTGAATGTCGGTTACCAGGTGTTCAATCCATATGAATGATATTTTTGTCTCTATGCATGGGACGTATGTTTATGAGAAATGGAAATATGAAATCTTGTGGTCTATTAAAAATCATGTAATGATTATTTATGTTAAACTAATGAACTCACCAACCTTTTGGTTGACACTTTAAAGCATGTTTATTCTCAGGTACGAAAGAAATCTTCCGCTGTGCATTTGCTCATCTTAGAGATATTACTTGGAGTCATTTATGACATATTTCAAAAGACGTTGCATTCGAGTCGTTGTGTTCATCAAGATTATTATTAAGTCAATTATAGTAAGATATATTACGAAATGGTATGCATGTTGTCAACTTTCGATGTAATGAAAGATTGTTTTTTCAAAAACGAATGCAATGTTTGTAAAATGTATCATATAGAGGTCAAGTACCTCGCGATGTAATCAACTGTTGTGAATCGTTTATAATCGATATGGACTTCGTCCGGATGGATTAGGACGGGTCTCTATAGTTGGTATCAGAGCGGTGGTCTTAGTGAACTGGGTCTTACATTAGTGTGTCTAACTGATAGTCGTTAGGATGCATTAGTGAGTCTGGACTTCGACCGTGTCAGCATGTCAAAGGTTTTGCTTATCATTTTTGTCAGAAATCATCTGCTTATCATCCTTAGTAAATTACCTGCTATTTATTCTTAGTCTAGACACGTTTTACTGTATTGACTGCATGAATAGTGTATAGACGAAATTCATATCTTAGCGTATCTGACAATTCATATCTTAGCGTATCTGACAATTCATATCTTAGCGTATCTGTTACTGTAGACCTTGCCTGATATCTCTCGTAAACCTCTCCGCAATTTAAGGGATCCTAGTACTATATATATCTATGCATATTATGCAATGAGAATACATCCAACTATCAATTACTGTCGCTAAACTCTTCATACCAAAAATCTTTTCTGTGATCACGTAAGATGGCCTCTACAAATCGACCACGTTCCTCTGACTCTGAAGACAGCGTGACAGGAGCACACCAACCAATCAACTACCGTGATTACTGGATAAAATGGGGGTGGGTTCGCGACATACTCACCTTATGGAGAAGGGAAGAAGGTACTCCATATCATGAACCGAATCTACCACCTAACCTTGGAGTAATCGACCCGCTCACCGGCGAACCTGTTCACAACACCGTTTATACCCTTTTTGCAAGCATTTTTCATCTTGAGGCTACCATTAATGGAACTAGAGAAGATATCCAACCTCTACCTCACACTGATAACCAACCAGGATTAGTAGGAGAATTTAAAGAACTCCGAGCTCGAGTGTTAACTTTAGAGAGCACGGTACACAATTTGCAAGCACCAGCAGTATCACCAACACCGGTAACATCACCAGCCTCAGCACCAACAACACTAGTACCACCAACAACAACATCCGCATCACCAGCTTCGACATCTCATTCTGTACCTCGAGTATAATCTTCGTTCTACATGACGTTCTACATCATTTATCTTCGTTCGACATGGCGATTATGTAATCTCTAATGTTTTAGAGATTATATATATTCTTGTTCTAATGGTAAATCAAATGAGATTAATATCATATTAACTCAATAAATCCATAATTACATCTGAAGAAAATATATATGCGAGTATATTTCCATAAAGATTGTAATTAAAAAAAAATTCTTTTGTACAAACTGTTAATGGTGAAAATATTTTAACGGGTAGGTAATACCCAAGAAATATTTAGATTTCACATTAATAAATTACACTGTATATTCTTCGAATCCAATTCAACAGTCATTTACTATCCTACTTACAACCACAGCTATACGAATCCGTTCACCACAGAATATCCATTTTCATTCAATTTCATACTTGGATTTTGACCTATCAGAATTTAACAAGTGGCATAATGAAGAAAACATTAGACAAAATAAAATTTGTTAGAAACAAATAAATTAACTATGATAAATTTTATTAAGAATCCACGCTAACAAAATCCTAGCTAACTGTTCCTAGCTAACTGTTAATTCCGTATTATATTTTATTTATCGCAATTTTATTTATCTTCATTTAATTTCTGTTATTTACTTTACGAATTTAATTTATCATCATTTAAATTCTGTTATTTATTTTACGCACTTTAAATATCGGGACACGTATACAAGGTTTTGACATATCATATCGACACATCTATATATATTATTTGGAATCACCATAGACACTCTATATGCAGTAATGATCGAGTTCTCTATACAGGGTTGAGGTTGATTCTATAATAATATATATAGTTTGAGTTGTGATCGAGTCTGAGACATGTACAAGGGTCACGATACGTATAAATTAATTCGAATATTATATATTAAGCTATATATGAATTATTGGACTGTTAAATGTGGACTATCAACTGTGAACTACCAACATTAGACAATTAAAATGAATTAAAATATTGATTATAACATATGAAACTAAATAATTCTTCAAGCTTGCCACTTGATTTCATCTTAAACCTCATTTGTATCTTCACGATTACATTCTGCGTTCAAACCTTTCATGATTCTTAAAAACACCTCAATCGAGAGGATGAACCAACGACACTTCATCTACGGAAGGAAAGATTTATGCATATAGTTATGCACCTAAGAAACTCATGGCAACTAAGTAAAATTTTAACACGTAGCCGCGTCAGATCCTTTGGCATTTATTAACAAAAATAACTTTGCGACCCCTTTTCAAAGTAGCCAATTTTGTCACAGCTTCAGCAAGTCAACTTCGACTTTTCATTCGAAGTAGTCTTACTATAATCCTAACATATATGATTACCCTTTTGATACCGTAGAATTCTTTTATATTCCACCATATTACCAACAGACGTACCAATAACCTCGATACTTCTTGGCTTAAATCTCTCTGATAAATCATTATATTTATTCATTGAAACCCTATCATATACTCATCCGCATCTTGTAACAAGAACTGCCATACCAATTACCGGGAATCAGCAATCAGTACTTTGAAAACTCACAGCATATCTATATCAACAGTTATATGTATAACACTTATCTCTTAGAACTATGATCTTTCATTCTGAAATTCTGAAAAGCACCCAGTCTGCAAATTAATGCTCTGAATTTTGAAAAGTTGAATGAAGTAACAAAAACTGTATATGACCTCAACAGTCAAAAGTTTGACGATAAAGAAAGGAGTGTTAGGAACGCTCGATAGAAAATTTAGTACTGAAAAACAGATTGAGCTAACCATGAAGGAGACTCTGAACAAATCACAAGGACTAAACTTGTACATATAGAATCCTGATGATTCTGTATCTGATTATAAACATCATCATTCTCGTCATCTTTCCATGATTATAAACATCATCTTCAATCGCGTTTACTTTCATCATCCTAAACGTAATCGTATACATCGTCGCCATGATCATTCTTATCCTAATCTAATCGTGTATCATCAAGATCATAATCATTATGATCTAATCTTCATCATCGTCTTATGATTATCATCGTCATGTATTCTTCATAATCCTTTTATCATACATCACGTATCATCATAATATTGTTACCAAAACATCATCTGCTAATTTGCACAATTGAGTTTTTGGGATTCGTCCAAATAATACCCGAAATATGGCAGCTCAATTTGATACGATATACATGACCCACTATGTACATAAGTTGAATCATACCTTAAAGGGAACGTGGCCCAACCAAAATCAGAAAAAAAAATAAACAATTCTCGGTCCACTACAGCAAATTAAATACCCACCCATTAAAATTGGCGTAGCCGAATCCCACAATAATTATGTTATTTTCTGTTACTTGATACTTGAAAACTGAACGATCTATCCATGCTTGTGCTTTTCAAACAGTTGGTTGACATATTATGGTGGGGTTCGGTTTATATAAATAAAGTAAAAGACTTTCGGTGCATTTAATTTTTTTAAGGAACTAGTGGGATGAATATGGCCATGGATTCAATTGATACTTTATCAAACGTTATTTTTATATATCCATTACTTCTTCTTTACAGCTCATAAAACATTTCTTAATCATATCATTGAAATTCATTGTCTAATATCTTCTTTATCACCATATATATTTAATAGAAGAAGCAAGAGAACGACAATATCCACAATAGAACAAACGGTTAGCAGCAACAATGCGAGAGAAAAGAAAAAAAAAATGGTGTGTTGAGTCTTGTTGTGTCATGAGTTCACGAAGGAGAATAAGAAACAACCTTGGGTTTCGGTTTGGTGGTTGTCTGAAATATTCGAAGGTTACAAGGTGATGGTGAGTGAATTCTCGACAGTTGAAACAGAAGTAACAGCAGCAACTAAAAGTTGTTGTTCGATTTATAAGATCACGACAGGACTGCAACAAATAAAGGTGTTCTGTGGCATTTTGAATTGAGTGGTGAACAAAAAGTGGTTGAGGTTCTAAGGTGATTATGTTAAATGGGTTATAGGGTTTAGTTATGATTATGGGTGGTGATAGTTCTCGTGAATTTCGGTTACGAGAGTGAAGAAGTGGAGATGGTGAAGTGGTGGTTTATTAATAAACAGAAAATATAGATGGAATATAGTTGGTGTGTGTGTGATTGTGGCTCGACAACTAAAGAGGAAACAAAGTGGCTAATGGTGATTTGGTTTAAAGATGGTGGTCTATATTCACGATAATGTGTATGTATATATATATGTGGACAGATGAAGAGTGAAAAAGAATTGTAGCAGCATCACTATAGTAGCACAACAATGGTGTTTATATTTGATGATTACCTGCATCGGTCGAAGAGGCACGAAGCAAAGATAATATTTCAGGTGATGATGGTTCTTGTAAAAGATAAACCGAAAACAAGACACAATTGCTGGTGGTTCTTAATGACGACTAAGAGAAGGAAATATATATTGCTGCCTTTTAAAACAAAGTTGTTAGTGATTGTGAATTGTGTGCATCTGTATAACTCGAAATGCACATGTGTTTACATATATAGAATTAGATAGATAAGCAATTAGAAGAGTTAGTATGGCTAGACCAGACAGCTAATAGAAAGCAAATGTAAGGTACAATAAAAGGTGATAAAGACCCAAAACAGATTTTGTAATCTACCTGGTGGATGGAATTTCACAATAGTGAAAGAATAAAGTTTGACAAAGTTGTGTAACTAATCAATCACTTATTTTTCTTCCTTTATGAATCTTGTAAATATATAATATTTAACTTGCGTAATATTGATATTGATAATAGATATAAATATATTAAATATATTAGTAATACCAATTAATAATAATAATACTAATAATTCTTAATTATAATACTATCTAATAATCTAATAATACAAATGATATGAAAGATTTAATAAATTACATGTATTTCGTTTTCATATTAAAATAATAATAATGATATTGATATTAATATATTAATATTAATAATAACAGTAATAATAATATTATACAAATATATTTTCATCTTGTAATTTCATTTAATATATTAAATTTACAGTTTACTAGTTATATCATATTTACTAATTATATAATATATTATAAAATAATATATATTGAATATTTAATCTTTATAAACTTTATATATATTACAATATATATATATATATACTACTTATGTAAAAATTTATACATATATATATATTTAGATTCTTTTTAGTAACAGCTTAATTATTCTGCATATTACTTTATATTTACACTTCATCTTATTAAATTGTATTATATTATTTCACATTAATATATACACTTATATTTATATTTACATATTTGTTTGCACACAATTATTCGTGAATCATCAGAAATGGTCGGAGGTCAAATGCATTCATAAAAAAAATAGATCAAACATTTTGGAACTCAGTTTAATAGACTTTGCTTATCATTTGAAACCATATAAAGATTAAGTTTAAATTTGGTCGAAAATTTCCGGGTCGTCACAGTACCTACCCGTTAAAGAAATTTCGTCCCGAAATTTGAGTGAGGTGGTCATTGTTAACAATAAAAATATTTTTATGATGAATATGAGTTGATAAATAGAGTTTTATCATTAATGAGTAATACAGATAAAACAATTCGATTATTCGAAACGTACGGCTGAAGTTATCACAAACGTGTGAAATGAGAAAATAGAGATTCGCCTTAGCTTTTGACGTCGTCAGGGTTGAATTTAGAAATTAAGGTACGTCTAATTCTTTGACGTTGTCTTGGTTGAATTCCGGAATTCAAGGGATTCAAAGAAAATCTTCGAAATCTAAAAGATTTGCTTCTTCTAGATTTAAGGGAAATAGGATCTCTTTAATTAAATGCGATCATCTGTCTCGATTGCTTTGTCTGGTATTTTACTATAAATGAACTTCTTCCGTTCCATTATTTCCCACCACTCCTATTTTCCATACTTTAATTCATACTTCCAAATCATCAGTCAATATGCTTCATCCAGTTTTAATCCTGGATATATTCCTAACTTTCATATCGATCATTCTTCTCTTTCGTCTACCACCGGAGGAATCTGTTTACTTCTACTATGCTCTTGGGGTTATTGTGTTTATCCTACTCCCGTGTCTTTATATTGCTATTCGTCTTAATATACACGATTTGTGATTTCTGTGTTGTTGTCGAGTTTTATATCTTCCCTTATGTTTCGGAGCTCTTTACCTTTTTATTCTCTTCTTGACCTCTAGTAAAACGTGTAAGGGTCCAGAATTCATAAGTATGGAGTTTCAAATGAACTTAATGTTCTAAACAAGAAAGAATGTAATAGCACGATTTGATTTGTCAAATTACCAGAATCACGGAGAATAGAAGTATCAAGAATATACTTTCTTGATATGTTTAGAAGTTAAGCAGAATGAAAGTGTTATGTAACATGACACATGATGATGGTATGATCTACTGTGAACCATCATCACGTTTCATTAAAATCTCAGCATGACTTACTGTAATATAATCACGTTGGCCGGGTGTCATTATATTATACTAACCCATGCTTCAATTCCCAACACCTCTCCAGAATTCATTCGTAATTTATACTTAGGCTTTACAGAAGTTTCCAATATAATGTAATACAGAAAGAACGAAGAGGTATATAATTTCGGATGAGAGTATTTATGAAAATATCCTCAAAAATATCGAAGATATTTATGATGATATTTTGGAATTTCTAAATTCGATGGTTGGTGAAGAAAAATTTTCCGCAGGGTTTTAAATGACTTCGGAGCAAGATATTCTCTAAAGATTTCATCGGATCCAGAATTACCTGGATTCTTTGAATATAGGTTTGGTCCTTGTATTTATCCTTGGTCTCCTTCATGGTTAGCTCAATCCATTTTTAGTACCAAATTTTTCTATCGAGCGTTCCCAACACTCCATTCTTTATCATCAAACCCTTGGCTGTTAGGGTCGTTACAGTTTTCGTTGCTTCATTTGACTTTTCAAAATTCAGAGTATTGATTAGCAGACTGAGTGCTTTTCAGAATTTCAGAATGGAAGGTCATAATTCTAAGAGATAAATGTTATACGTATAACTGTTGATGTAGATATGCTGTGAGTTTTTGAATACTGATTGCTGATTCCCGGTAATTGGTATGACAGTTCTCGTTACATGATGCGAATTGGTATATGATAGAGTTTCAATGAATATAATAATTTTAAAAAAAATCAAAGATCAATGAAGTTGCTGGTAAGTTTACTGCTAATGTGGTGAAATATAAACAGTTCCCCGGTAACGATGACGAAAGGCAAACTTATATATCAAGATTATAATAAGACAAATTCGGATAAAAAGTCGAAGTTGACTTGTTGAAGCTGTGACAAAACTGGCTATTTTGGAAAGAGATTGCAAAGTTATTTTCGATAATAATAACGCTAAAGGAATTAGCACAGCTACGCGTTAAACATTTACACAGGTTCTGAGTGTTTTCAGGTGCATAACTATATGCATCAATCTCTTCTTCCGTAAATGGAGTGCGGTTGGTTCATCCTATCGATTGAAGTGTTTTCAAGATTTATGAAAGGTTTGAATGCAGATTGTAATCGTCAAGATACAAATAAGGTTTAAGATGAAATCAAGTGGCAAACTTGAAGAAATATTTAGTTTCATAAGTTATAATCAATATTTTAATTCATTTTAATTGTCCAATGTCATTAGTCCTCAGTTGATAGTCCACAGTTAGCAATATATAATATTTGAATTAATTAATACGTGTCGTAACCCGTGTACATGTCTCAGACTCGATCACAACTCAAAGTAAATATATTATTGTAGAATCAACCTCAACCCTGTATAGCGAACTCGATCATTACAACATATAGAGTGTCTATGGTGATTCCAAATAATATATATAGATGTGTCGATATGATATGCCAAAACCTTGTATACGTGTCCCGATATTTAAAATGCGTAAATAACAGTATTTAAATGACGATAAATAAAGTGCGTAAAATAAATAACAGAAATTAAATGACGATAAATAAAATTGCGAGAATTAAAATTGCGATAATTAAATTGCAATAAATAATTGTAATACCGAATAAACAGTTAGCTAGGAATAGTTAGCTAGGATTTTGTTAGCGTGAATTCTTAATAAAATTCATCATAGTTAATTTGTTTGTTTCTAACAAATTTTATTTTGTCAAATGTTTTCTTCATTATGCCACTTGTTGGATTCTGATAGGTCAAAATCCAAATATGAAATTGAATGAAAATAATTATTCTGCGGTGAACGGATACATATATCGGTGGTTGTAAGTAGGATAGTAAATGACTGTTGAATCAGATTCGAAGAATGTACAATGTAGCTTATTAATGTGAAATCTAAATATTCCCCGGGTATTACCTACCCGTTAAAATATTTTCACCATTAACAGTTTGTACGAAAGAATTTTTAATTACAATCTTTATGAAAATATATTTACATATATATTTTCTTCAGATATAATCATGAATTTAATGAGTTAATGTGATATTAATCTCATTTGATTTACCGTTAGAACTAGAATATATAATCTCTAAAACATTGAAGATTACATAGTCGTCATGTCGAACGGAGATAAATGATGTAGAACGATTCGTAGAACAATTCGTAGAACGATGATTATGCTCGAGGTACATAATGAGATGTTGTGGCTTGTTTTGTTGAAACTTGAGTTGTTGGTGGTACTGGTGTTGATGCGTGTTTTTGTAAGAGGTAGTCATTTCAGTCGAAAGAACGACGTCTTGATGACCATTTTGAAAAACATACTTTCACTTTGAGTTTAACCATGATTTTTGAATACAGTTTCATGTTCATAAGAAAAATCATTTTCCCAGAAGAATAACTTTTAAATCAAAGTTTATCATAGTTTTTAATTATCAAACCCAAAATAGCCCGCGGTGTTACTACGACGGCGTATGTCCGGTTTTACCGTGTTTTTCGTGTTTCCAAGTTTTAAATCATTAAGTTAGCATCTCATATAGATATAGGACATGTATTTAGTTGATTTTAAAAGTCAAGTTAGAAGTATTAACTTTTGTTTGTGAACAAGTTTAGAATTAACTAAACTATGTTCTAGTGATTTCAAGTTTAAACCTTCGAATAAGGTAGTTTTATATATATGAATCGAATGATGTTATGAACATCATTACTACCTCAGGTTTTGTGGATAAACCTACTTGAAATGAGAAAAATAGATCTAGCTTCAAAGGATCCTTGGATGGCTTGAAAGTTCTTGAAGCAGAATCATGACACCAAAACAAGTTCAAGTAAGATTTCCACTCGAAATAAGATTGTTATAGTTATAGAAATTGAATCAAAGTTTGAATATGAGTATTACCTTGTATTAGAAAGATATCTTACTGTAAATAAGAAAGATTTCTTGAGATTGGATGATCACTTTACAAGATTGGAAGTAAGCTAGCAAACTTGGAAGTATTCTTGATTTTATGAAACTAGAACTAATAGAATTTATGAAGAACACTTAGAACTTGAAGATAGAACTTGAGAGAGATCAATTAGATGAAGAAAATTGAAGAATGAAAGTGTTTGTAGGTGTTTTTGGTCGTTGGTATATGGATTAGATATAAAGGATGTGTAATTTTGGTTTACATGTAAATAAGTCATGAATGATTACTAATATTTTTGTAATTTTATGAGATATTTCATGCTAGTTGCCAAATAATGGTTCCCATATGTGTTAGGTGACTCACATGGGCTGCTAAGATCTGATCATTATAGCGTATATACTAATAGTACATACATCTAAAAGCTGTGTATTGTACGAGTACAAATACGGGTGCATACGAGTAGAATTGTTGATGAAACTGAACGAGGATGTAATTGTAAGCATTTTTGTTAAGTAGAAGTATTTTGGTAAGTGTATTGAAGTCTTTCAAAAGTGTATGAATACATATTAAAACACTACATGTATATACATTTTAACTGAGTCGTTAAGTCATCGTTAGTCGTTACATGTAAATGTTGTTTTGAAACCTTTAGGTTAACGATCTTGTTAAATGTTGTTAACCCATTTTTTATTATATCTAAATATATGTTAAATTATTACATTATCATGATATTATGATATATTAATATATCTTAGTATGATATATATACAGTTAAATGTTGTTACAACGATAATCGTTACATATATGTCTCGTTTCGAAATCATTAAGTTAGTAGTCTTGTTTTTACATATGTAGTTCATTGTTAATACACTTAATGACATGTTTACTTATCATTTATCATGATTAAACATAGTGTATCAATATCTTAATATGATTCATATGTATTTAGTAAGACGTTGTTATAA
The DNA here is from genome assembly GCF_046630445.1 of Rutidosis leptorrhynchoides. Taxonomy (NCBI): domain Eukaryota; kingdom Viridiplantae; phylum Streptophyta; class Magnoliopsida; order Asterales; family Asteraceae; genus Rutidosis; species Rutidosis leptorrhynchoides. Next base: position 248,392,667 of record NC_092338.1, on the reverse strand, counting down.
CGATAATCGTTATATATACCGTTTCGAGTTTCTTAATTCAATAAACTCAATTTTATGTATATAACTCATTCTTAAAATACCTAATGAGATACTTACTTATCATAATATCATGTTAACTATATTTATAATCATATATATGTCATCATATTGTTTTTACAAGTTTTAACGTTCGTGAATCACCGGTCAACTTGGGTGGTCAATTGTCTATATGAAACCTATTTCAATTAATCAAGTCTTAACAAGTTTGATTGCTTAACATGTTGGAAACATTTAATCATGCAAATATAGTTTTCATTTAATTTATAATCATGGAAAAGTTCGGGTTACTACAGTACCTACCCGTTAAATAAATTTCGTCCCGAAATTTTAAGTTGTAGAAGGTGTTGACGAATCTTCTGGAAATAGGTGCGGGTATTTCTTCTTCATCTGATCTTCACGCTCTCAGGTGAACTCGGGTCCACTACGAGCATTCCATCGAACCTTAACAATTGGTATCTTGTTTTGCTTAAGTCTTTTAACCTCACGATCCATTATTTCGACGGGTTCTTCAATGAATTGAAGTTTTTCGTTGATTTGGATTTCGTCTAACGGAATAGTGAGATCTTTTTTAGTAAAACATTTCTTCAAATTTGAGACGTGGAAAGTGTTATGTACAGCTGCGAATTGTTGTGGTAATTCAAGTCGGTAAGTGTAGTGACCCGAAATTTTCCATGTTTATATATATTAATTGAGATTGATATTTACATGACTAAATGTTTCCAATGTGTTAAGCAATCAAACTTGTTAAGACTTGATTAAATGAAATAAGTTTCATATAGACAACTGATCACCCAAGTTGACTGGCGATTCACGAACGTTACAAAATTGTAAAAACTACATGTTGTGGTATATATAGACATATATATATGGTTGACATAATATTATGATGAGTAAGTATCTCACTAAATATATTAACAATGTGTGATATACATAAGAAATGAGATTACTAAGTTAAGAAACTCGAAATGATATATATAACGATTATCGTTATGATAACGTCTACTAAATACATATGTATCATATTAAGATATTGATACACTATATTTAACATGATAAAATGATATTTAAATATATCATTAAGTGTGTTAACAATGATCTACATATGTAAAAACAAGACTACTAACTCAAGAATTACGAAACGAGACTTATATGTAACGATTATCGTTGTAACGATATTTTAATGTATATATCATATTAAGAGATATTCATAAATCATAATATCATGATAATATAATAATTTAACATCTCATTTGATATAATAAACATTGGGTTAACAACATTAATTGAGATCGTTAACTTAAAGGTTTCAAAACAACACTTACATGTAACGACTAACGAAGACTTAACGACTCCATTAGAATGTATATACATGTTGTGTTTTGATATGTATTCTTACACTTTTGAAAGACTTCAAGACACATATCAAAGTACTTCTACTTAACAAAAATGCTTACAATTACATCCTCGTTCAGTTTCATCAACAATTCTACTCGTATGCACCCGTATTCATACTCGTATAATACACAGCTTTTAGATGTATGTACTATTGGTATATACACTCCAATGATCAGCTCTTAGCAGCCCATATGAGTCACATAACACATGTGGGAACCATCATTTCGCAACTAGCATGAAATATCTCATAAAATTACAAAAATATTAGTAATCATTCATGACTTATTTACATGAAAACAAAATTACATATCCTTTATATCTAATCCCAACGACCAAAAACACCTACAAACACTTTCATTCTTCAATTTTCTTCATCTAATTGATCTCTCTCAAGTTCCATCTTCAAGTTCTAAGTGTTCTTCATAAATTCCATAAGTATAGTTTCATAAAAATCAAGAATACTACCAAGTTTGCAAGTTTACTTCCAAGCTTTCTAATCCCTTCCAAGTAATCATCTAAGATCAAGGAACCTTTGTTATTTATAGTAGGTTATCTTTCTAATTCAAGGTAATATTCATATTCAAACTTTGATTCAATTTCTACAACTATAACAATCTTATTTCGAGTGAAAATCTTACTTGAACTGTTTTCGTGTCATGATTCTGCTTCAAGAACTTTCAAGCCATCCAAGGATCAGATCCATTTTTTTCATTTCCAGTAGTTTTATCCAGAAAACTTGAGGTAGTAATGATATTCATAACATCATTTGATTCATACATATAAAGCTATCTTATTCGAAGGTTTAAACTTGTAATCACTAGAACATAGTTTAGTTAATTCTAAACTTGTTCGCAAATAAAAGTTAATCCTTCTAACTTAACTTTTAAAATCAACTAAACACATGTTCTATATCTATATGATATGCTAACTTAATGATTTAAAACCTGGAAACACGATGAACACCATAAAATCGGATATACGCCGTCATAGTGAAACCGGGGGCTGTTTTGGTTTGGATAATTAAAAACTATGATAAACTTTGATTTAAAAGTTGTTCTTCTGGGAAAATGATTTTTCATATGAACATGAAACTATATCCAAAAATCTTGGTTAAACTCAAAGTGAAAGTATGTTTTTCAAAATGGTCATCAAGATGTCGTTCTTTCGACGAAAATGACTACCTCTTTAGTAATTGACATGTAACTTAAATTTTCGACTACAAACCTATACTTTTTCTGTTTGGATTCTTAAATTAGAGTTAAATATGAAACCATAGCAATTTGATTCACTCAAAACGGATTTAAAATGAAGAAGTTATGGGTAAAACAAGATTGGATATTTTTGATCTTTTTAGCTACGGGAAATGTTTAACAAATCTATACAAATCATATCCTAGATAACTTATATTGTATTATACATGTATTCTAATATATTATGTAATCTTGGGATACCATAGACATGTATGCAAATGTTTTGCATATCATATCGACCCATATATATATATTATTTGGAACAACCATAGACACTCTATATGCAGTAATGTTGGAGTTAGCTATACAGGGTTGAGGTTGATTCCAAAAATATATATACTTTAAGTTGTGATCTAGCCTGAGACGTGTATATACTGGGTCATGGATTGATTCAAGATAATATATATCGATTTATTTCTATACATCTAACTGTGGACAACTAGTTGTAGGTTACTAACGAGAACAGCTGACTTAATACACTCAAATCTTTAAAACATAATAAAAATGGTTGTAATTATATTTTGATCATACTTTGATATATATTTACATATTTGTATAGGTTCGTGAATTGATCCGTGGCCAAGTCTTATTTCCGAGGAAGGAAATATCTGTGAAAGTGAGTTATAGTCTCACTTTTAAAATCTAATATTTTTGGGATGAGAATACATGCAGGTTTTATAAATGATTTATAAAATAGATACAGGTACGTGAAACTACATTCTATGGTTGAATTATCAAAATTGAATATGCCCCTTTTTATTAAGTCTGGTAATCTAAGAATTAGGGAACAGACACCCTAATTGACGCGAATCCTAAAGATAGATCTATTGGGCCTAACAAACCCCATCCAAAGTACCGGATGCTTTAGTACTTCAAAATTTATATCATATCCGAAGGGTGTCCTGGAATGATGGGGATATTCTTATATATGCATCTTGTTAATGTCGGTTACCCGGTGTTCACCATATGAATGATTTTTATCTCTATGTATGGGATGTGTATTGAAATATGAAATCTTGTGGTCTATTGTTACGATTTGATATATATAGGTTAAACCTATAACTCACCAACATTTTTGTTGACGTTTAAAGCATGTTTATTCTCAGGTGAATATTAAGAGCTTCCGCTGTTGCATACTAAAATAAGGACAAGATTTGGAGTCCATGTTTGTATGATATTGTCTAAAAACTGCATTCAAGAAACATATGTCGATGTAATATATTTCAATTGTAAACCATTATGTAATGGTCGTGTGTAAACAGTATATTTTAGATTATCATTATTTGATAATCTACGTAATATTTTTAAAACCTTTATTGATAAAATAAAGGTTATGGTTGTTTTAAAAATGAATGCAGTCTTTGAAAAAGGTCTCATATAGAGGTCAAAATCTCGCAACGAAATCAATTAATATGGAACGTTTATAATCAATATGAACGGGACATTTCAGTTGGTATCCGAGCGTTGGTCTTACAGAACCAGAAAATTTGCATTAGTGTGTCTTATCGAGTTTGTTAGGATACATTAGTGAGTCTGGACTTCGACCGTGTTTTCTTTAAAAATGATTGCTTAACATTTTTGTTGGAAACTATATATTATTAACATGTAAATATTATGTGATATATTAATCTCTTAACATGTTTGATATTGTGTGATAGATGTATACCTCTAGCACAAATCCCATTGACTCACCTAATAATAACGAAGAGTCAAATATATATTGGCAAGATTCACAAGTTCCCGAAGAACCGGAAGAAGAGAAAACGGAACCGAAAGAAGAGGAACCGAAAGAAGAGGAACCAGAAGAAGAGGAACCGGAATAAGAAGAGGTTCTGGAGGGGGGAATAGTAGGAAGCACAGAAAACCGGTCATATAAAAGAAAATCCTCAACCAATTGACCAAAGTTAATAATGGTCAATGGTGTTTCCGCTAAGGAAGCAAAATATTGGGAAAATTACCAATTTTCCGATGAATCGGATCCTGATGAGGATTCCGATGTAACGACCCGGAAATTTCCGACCAAATTTAAACCTTATCTTCTATATGTCTTCGACACGATAAGCAAAAACCTTAATGTTAAGTCTAGAAAGTCTGAAATCTACATCTGGATGTTTAGTTACCCTCTTGACCAAGCCTGACGATTCACGAACATTTATGTGTACCTATGATATATATACTTATTAATTGATAACGATACAAGGTGATGCAAAATATAAGAGATATACAATTATGATATTTGATATATATAAATTGTTATATTACTAGTATTATTTGCTTTATGAACAATATTGTTTTTTTTTTTAAAATTATTAATATTATTATTATTAATTATTAATATCATTAAGATTATTAAAATTTCTATAGTTATTGTTATTATTAATGTTATTATAATATTAATATATTTTTTATTATAACTAGTGGTATTATTAATGTCGTTTATAAAATTTTTCATGTCAATGTTATAAGTACTTAAAAACTATCATTTTGGTTAATGTTAATATTAACAAATGACTATTTATTATTAAACCCTTTATCAAGAATATATTTGTCACTAATAAAATTATTATTAATATTAACAATAATATTAATATAAATATACTAATTAATTGTAAAAATTAGGAATTTGAAATATAAACACAATTATATAAATAAGATATATATAAACTCAAATATATATATAATACTGAAAAAAAAAAAAAAAAAAAATTATATAAGTATACAGATACATCGAATATGGCCCCTGTCAAAATCAGTTTAACTTTATTTTTTTTTTGTTTTGTTCGATCTTTCCTTTATCCGTGACCCAATGTCGCTTCACCTTTTCCCTTATACAAATCGATGTTTTTTTTTTATTTGCGATAGAAACCAGACGAGTTCCAGGATAAATATTAACTAAACCATAAATTTGTTTTGCTGTTAAAACAGAAAAGGGGTCGAAGAGCACAACGCACACTCTGTACGAGTATCTTTTGGGTCAATATTCGAATTCGAAACCATTTTAAAAATATAGAATTGCTAACCTGTTAAGAATCACGTAATCAAACTCTCTGTAAAGTTAGAACCTTTAATTTTCTATAACAAATCCTAAATTTTGAGTTTGATGATTGAGTTGAAACCGTATTTTAATGTCTATTACTTCTAATTTTTGTTTTCATTTATATGTTTCACTGTTTAAATTCATCGATTTAAAAACAAATGGGTTCTTCTCAGTTTAGTGTTTTAAAACTACAAAAATTAAATTGTTGTTAGAGTTATAGTTTGGGTTCTGGGTCGTCTGGTTTAGAATTAGGAAGAAGATGAAGTAATCAATAAACGAGTTAATTAAAATTAGTGGGCAAGCTTTATCAGATATACATAGCTGGATGAATGGTTAGTGTGCGAGACTGATTATCGAGGGGTCTGAGTTCGAGCCCCATCTGGGCAGTTCTTTTTGGAACGAATTGTTGATGGTATACATTTCTATTTTTCTTTTATATACTGTTAATACTTATTATTAATCTTAGTTATTATAATTATTCTAGTAATTAGAAATGTTATTATTATTATTATTATTATTATCATTATAATCATTAGTATTATTGTTACAAATACAAGTGTTAAAGATTATTAGTATTATTAATATCATTATGATTGTTATTATTATTATTATCATTTTTTTTATTATTATTATCAGTATTATTATTATTATTATTACAAAGAAAATGACTAATGCTATTATCAAAATTATTATTATCAATCTTATTTATTAAATCTAATTTTTAGTACTACCATAATTATTATTCTGACAATCTAAAGATAATAAAATATATATATATATATATATATATATACATATATAATTTTTACATATATCAAAAGTATACCCAACTCACTAATTTAATATAAAAAAAAAAACATATATACGGATATGTACATTGTATTAGAAATAATAAATATATTAATGTTTTTAACAAGTAATATATCTATAATTAACATTTACAAACTGGATTGAATACCATTTTATGCTCATTATGTGTTTTATTATATATTACTGAAATAGGTTCGTGAATCGAAGGCCAACCTCACACTTATTCAATGATGTTATATGTATTTTACTACAAAATACAGTATGGTGAGTATATAGTCCCACTTTTAAACTCTAAATATTTCGGGATGAGAATACATGTATTTTATGTTTTACGATATGGACACAAGTAACTGAAAAATATGTTCTACGTTGAGTTGTACCACTGGCATACTTCCCTGTAGCTTGGTAACTAATATTTACAGCGGTATTGTAAACGCGAATCCTGTTGATAGATCTATCGGGCCTGACAACCCCAACCGGACTGGACGACCAGTATTCAACGGTTGCACAGTACTTCGTTTTGTGACTACACTTGGTACGGTGTAGTAAGATTTCATATTAAAGGGAATATGCGACGTGATTAAATGTTAAGTATGGTTACCAAGTGCTCAACCACTTAGAATATTTTTATTAAACTGTTTATATATGAAATCTTGTGTTCTATAGTTATTACGCTGCTAGCATCAAACCTATATATCTCACCAACTTTATGTTGACGTTTTTAAGCATGTTATTCTCAGGTACGAATTAAGTCTTCCGCTGTGCATTAGCTCACACTAAGGATACTACTTGGAGTCAATCATCGCAATGGGACCAAATGTTGAAGATTTCGTCCAGGTGGATAAGGACGGGTCTTTACAGGTGGTATCAGAGCGTTGGTCTTAGCGAACCAGGCCTTGCATTAGTGTGTCTAACTGATAGTTGTCAGGATGCATTAACGAGTCTGGACTTCGACCTTAGCTGCATACTATAAGTATTGTATATCATTCCTAGTGGAAAAATTTCCTGCTAATCATTCCTAAGTCTAGACATGCCTTACTGCCTTTATTGCATAGATAGTGTATAGACAAATTTATATCTTAGCGTATCTATTACGATAGACTTTGCTTAATATCTTCCGTAAATTTCTCCGTAATTTAAGGGATCCTGGTACTATATATATCTATGCATATTATGCATTGAGAATACCATCCAACTATTATTTGCTGTCACTAAGCTTTTTTAAAAAAAAAAAAAAATCTTTTCTGTGATCGCGTACGATGGCCTCTACGAATCGACCAAGTTCTTCTGACTCCGAAGATAGCGTGACGGGAGCGCACCAATCGATCAACTACCGTGATTTCTTTAGAAAGTGGGGATGGGTTCGCGAAATACTTACCCTGTGGAGAAATGAAGAAGGTACTCCATATCACGAGCCGAACTTACCACCTAACGTCGGAGTGCTCGACCCGCTCACCGGCGAACCTGTTCGCAACACCGTTTATACCCTTTTTGCAAGAATTTTTCGTCTTGAGGCTACCATTAACGGAACTAGAGAAGATATCCGACCTTTACCTCACACTGATAACCAACCAGGGTTAGTAGAAGAAGTTAAAGAACTCCGAGCTCGAGTGTTAACTTTAGAGAGCACGGTACACAATTTGCAAGCACCAGCAGTATCACCAACACCAGTAACATCACCAGCTTCAGCACCAACGGTACCAGTACCACCAATAACCCAAGTTTCAACAATCTATGCCTCACCATCTCATTCTGCACCTCGAGTATAATCATCGTTCTACGAATCGTTCTACATCGATTATCTTCGCTCGACATGGCGATTATGTAATTTCTAAAGTTTTAGAGATTATGTAATCTAGTATTAACGATAAATCAAATGAGTTTAATATCTTATTGACTCATTAAATCCATAAATACATCTGAAGAAAATATATATGCAAGTATATTTTCATAAAGATCGTAATTAAAAATTCTTTCGTACAAACTGTTAATGATGAAAATATTTTAACGGGTGGGTAGTACCCAAGGAATATTTAAAATTCACATTAACAAGTCACACTGTACATTCTTCAAATCTGATTCAACGGTCATTTACTATTCTACTTACAATCATCGATATACGTATCCATTTACCACAAAATAACCATTTCCATTCAAAATTTCATATTGGGTTTTGACCTATCAGAATCCAACAAGTGGCATAATGAAGAAAACATTGGACAGAATAAAATTTGTTAGAAACAAACGAATTAATTAATTGAAATTGTGATAGGATTACACGCTAACTGTTCCAGCTAACTGTTCCCCAGCTAACTGATTAACATTTATATTATCGCAATTTACATTCTCGCAATTTTATTTATCGTCATTTAATTTCTGTTATTTACTTTTACGCACTATAAATAACGGGACACGTATGCAAGGTTTCGACTTATCATATTGACCCATCTATATATATATTTCGGAACAACCGTAGACACTCTATATGTGAAGGTGGGAGTTGGCTATACAGGGTCGGAGTTGATTCCAAAATATATATATACTTTGAGTTGTGATCGACACCGAGACCGGTACACGGGTCACGATACGTATTAAGTAATTCGAATATTATATATCTAATTTATATATGAATCTATTGAACCATTGAACAATCGGACTATTGGACTGCTAACTTTGGACAATTAAAATGAATTAAAATATTGATTATAACATATGAAACTAAACTAATCTTCAAGTTTGCCACTTGATTTCATCCTAAACCTCATTTGTATCTCGACGTTTACAATCCGCGTACAAACCTATCAGGATTCTTGAAAATACCTCAATCGAGAAGTTGAACCGACCGCACTTCATCTACGGAAGAAAAGATTTATGCACCTGAAAAACTCTCGAATCCAAAGTCATAGTTTAACACGTACCGCGACTAATTCTTTAGCATTTATTAGCAAAAACAACCTTACGATTTCTTTTCAAAGTAGCCAATTTTGTCACAGCTTCAGCAGAACAACTTCGACCTTTCATTCGAAAAAGTCTTATTATAACTTTGATATATACGATTGGTTTTCCTCATCGTTACCGGGAAACCTTTCATACTCCGCCATTTTATCATCAGCATTTAATCATCTAAAAACACAATTCGCCCAAAAACACCTCGGATTGATAATCGACGATCCAGATATGACTGCATTAAATGCAGAGGAAACAGTAAAATTTTAGATGGCCTAAATGGCCAAAAGTTTGATGATAAAGAAGGGAATGTTAGGAACGCTCGATAGAAAATTTAGTGCTGAAAAATGGATTGGGCTAACCGTGAAGGAAACAAAGAACAAATACAAGGAATGAACCTGCCTTCAAATAATGCAAATAATTCAGTGTCTGTTGAAACCGTCAGTATGAACCCTACTCCTTATTCTAAACTTTTTCAGATGATATTATTCATCATCATCTTATCTTAGATATTATAAGATATCTTCATATTCTCCGCTATACATATTCTCCATATTTCTGAAGATATTTTCACAACTATTCTTATCTGAGAATATTTATCTCTCCGTAACATCTGCGTTACAACATAAAAGAAACTGTGTTAGTTTCTAAATTCCGAAATCTCTAAGTTTAAAATATGAATGTTTTGAAGTAGTGCTGGGAACTGATGCGTGAATTAGTATAATATAATGAAACTTGATCAACTTCATTATATTACAGTAAGTCATGTTAAGTTTCTAATGGAATGTGATGATTCACAGTACCGTCATCATATGCCATGTTACACGGCTCATACAATCTATCTAATCCTCAAACCAATTAGGAACATATTGTTTTGATAGTTTTATCTTTTCCAGGGTATTCTGGTAATTTAACAAATCAAAATTTTGCCATTATCATTTCTTTTTTAGAACATTAACTATGTTCATTCCGAATTTCATACCTATGGATTCTGGACCATTACTCGCTTGACACGAAGTCGGGAAGAGAAAACGAAAGCATGAAGCTCCGAAAAATAATGAAGAATATAAAGCTCGATAATAACCTCGAAATTTCAAACCGTGTATATCGATGCAGATTGCAATATAGAGACACGGGGGAACTAGAAACACTATAAACACAAGAGTATAGGAGAAGTAAATAGATTCTTCTGGTGGTGGATGAAAGAGAAGAATGAAAGATATGAAAGTTGAAAGTATAACAAGAATCAGAACGGGATGGAGCATTTTAAAGAATACTTTAAAGTATGAATTGAGGGAGAAATGAGGTATGGAAGTAAAGAAGGGAAGGAGGTGGATTTATAGTAAAATATCAGACAAAGAAATCATGACAGATTTTCCGCATTACATCAAAGGAGATCCTGTTTCCTAAATCGTCGAAAAATCAAATATTATTACAAAAGATTTTCTTTAAATCTCGTGAATTCCGGAAATCAATCATAACCACGTCATCAGTTAAAATGATACCATATTACTCATTTCACTCTCTTTTGTGATAGCTTCACTCGTGTGCCTCACATAATCGAATCGTTTTATCTAAATCTTTCAATAATGTTAAAACTTCATTATTACCTCATATTCGTCATGAAAACATTCCTAATGTTATTTATGACAACCTTTATCAAATTTCGAGGACGAAATTTCTTTAACGGGTGGGTACTGTAACGACCCGGAAATTTCCGACCAAATTTAAACCTTATCTTCTATATGTCTTCGACACGATAAGCAAAAACCTTAATGTTAAGTCTAGAAAGTCTGAAATCTACATCTGGATGTTTAGTTACCCTCTTGACCAAGCCTGACGATTCACGAACATTTATGTGTACCTATGATATATATACTTATTAATTGATAACGATACAAGGTGATGCAAAATATAAGAGATATACAATTATGATATTTGATATATATAAATTGTTATATTACTAGTATTATTTGCTTTATGAACAATATTGTTTTTTTTTTTAAAATTATTAATATTATTATTATTAATTATTAATATCATTAAGATTATTAAAATTTCTATAGTTATTGTTATTATTAATGTTATTATAATATTAATATATTTTTTATTATAACTAGTGGTATTATTAATGTCGTTTATAAAATTTTTCATGTCAATGTTATAAGTACTTAAAAACTATCATTTTGGTTAATGTTAATATTAACAAATGACTATTTATTATTAAACCCTTTATCAAGAATATATTTGTCACTAATAAAATTATTATTAATATTAACAATAATATTAATATAAATATACTAATTAATTGTAAAAATTAGGAATTTGAAATATAAACACAATTATATAAATAAGATATATATAAACTCAAATATATATATAATACTGAAAAAAAAAAAAAAAAAAAATTATATAAGTATACAGATACATCGAATATGGCCCCTGTCAAAATCAGTTTAACTTTATTTTTTTTTTGTTTTGTTCGATCTTTCCTTTATCCGTGACCCAATGTCGCTTCACCTTTTCCCTTATACAAATCGATGTTTTTTTTTTATTTGCGATAGAAACCAGACGAGTTCCAGGATAAATATTAACTAAACCATAAATTTGTTTTGCTGTTAAAACAGAAAAGGGGTCGAAGAGCACAACGCACACTCTGTACGAGTATCTTTTGGGTCAATATTCGAATTCGAAACCATTTTAAAAATATAGAATTGCTAACCTGTTAAGAATCACGTAATCAAACTCTCTGTAAAGTTAGAACCTTTAATTTTCTATAACAAATCCTAAATTTTGAGTTTGATGATTGAGTTGAAACCGTATTTTAATGTCTATTACTTCTAATTTTTGTTTTCATTTATATGTTTCACTGTTTAAATTCATCGATTTAAAAACAAATGGGTTCTTCTCAGTTTAGTGTTTTAAAACTACAAAAATTAAATTGTTGTTAGAGTTATAGTTTGGGTTCTGGGTCGTCTGGTTTAGAATTAGGAAGAAGATGAAGTAATCAATAAACGAGTTAATTAAAATTAGTGGGCAAGCTTTATCAGATATACATAGCTGGATGAATGGTTAGTGTGCGAGACTGATTATCGAGGGGTCTGAGTTCGAGCCCCATCTGGGCAGTTCTTTTTGGAACGAATTGTTGATGGTATACATTTCTATTTTTCTTTTATATACTGTTAATACTTATTATTAATCTTAGTTATTATAATTATTCTAGTAATTAGAAATGTTATTATTATTATTATTATTATTATCATTATAATCATTAGTATTATTGTTACAAATACAAGTGTTAAAGATTATTAGTATTATTAATATCATTATGATTGTTATTATTATTATTATCATTTTTTTTATTATTATTATCAGTATTATTATTATTATTATTACAAAGAAAATGACTAATGCTATTATCAAAATTATTATTATCAATCTTATTTATTAAATCTAATTTTTAGTACTACCATAATTATTATTCTGACAATCTAAAGATAATAAAATATATATATATATATATATATATATACATATATAATTTTTACATATATCAAAAGTATACCCAACTCACTAATTTAATATAAAAAAAAAAACATATATACGGATATGTACATTGTATTAGAAATAATAAATATATTAATGTTTTTAACAAGTAATATATCTATAATTAACATTTACAAACTGGATTGAATACCATTTTATGCTCATTATGTGTTTTATTATATATTACTGAAATAGGTTCGTGAATCGAAGGCCAACCTCACACTTATTCAATGATGTTATATGTATTTTACTACAAAATACAGTATGGTGAGTATATAGTCCCACTTTTAAACTCTAAATATTTCGGGATGAGAATACATGTATTTTATGTTTTACGATATGGACACAAGTAACTGAAAAATATGTTCTACGTTGAGTTGTACCACTGGCATACTTCCCTGTAGCTTGGTAACTAATATTTACAGCGGTATTGTAAACGCGAATCCTGTTGATAGATCTATCGGGCCTGACAACCCCAACCGGACTGGACGACCAGTATTCAACGGTTGCACAGTACTTCGTTTTGTGACTACACTTGGTACGGTGTAGTAAGATTTCATATTAAAGGGAATATGCGACGTGATTAAATGTTAAGTATGGTTACCAAGTGCTCAACCACTTAGAATATTTTTATTAAACTGTTTATATATGAAATCTTGTGTTCTATAGTTATTACGCTGCTAGCATCAAACCTATATATCTCACCAACTTTATGTTGACGTTTTTAAGCATGTTATTCTCAGGTACGAATTAAGTCTTCCGCTGTGCATTAGCTCACACTAAGGATACTACTTGGAGTCAATCATCGCAATGGGACCAAATGTTGAAGATTTCGTCCAGGTGGATAAGGACGGGTCTTTACATCCGATGATGTTATAGAAAATACCCCGACCCAATTTAATGAGGCAAAAGAAAATAATAAGGGAAAAGGCATCAAAATAGAGAAATCTGATTCCGATCTCGATGAACTTTATATGTACCGTCAACACCAGTATTTTCAATATCGTGACAATAACCCGGGAACCTCTAAACCACCAGATTTTTCTAAACCAATGTGGAAAACGACGACTCGTATTAGAGGAACATCATATATCCCTAGAAGATTAGGAAAAAGAACCATGTCCGAAGAAGAAGAAGAAACCAGTGATTCAGATTAGAGGGGTGTGAGCATGTTGTTTAATAAATGTATTGTAGTGTGCTTGTACTTTTATGTTCTATATAAAAATTGCTTGCATTGTTTGTTATTACGAATCTAATCCTTATCTATTTTACAGTATAAAAACAAAATGGACGTTAAGGTAGACAACTAAATATTTTAGAAGACCTACCAGAGGATATGATTGAGGAAATCTTGTCAAGAGTCGGTCAGAATTCATCAGCACATTTAGTTATGGCGAAATTAACTTGTCAAACATTTTAAAGACTTTCCAGAAATGCCTTAGTTTATAAAAGGCTTTCCTTTGATAGGTGGGGTATATCACATTGGGTAGACTTTAAGTTACGCCGTGTTTTCTTTAAAGCGTTAAATGCGGGGAACCCAAATGCAATTTTACGCTACGGGTTAAGAACCTATTTTGACTCAACATATCCCAACATAGCATTTTGTGAATTAGAAAGAGCTTCTAACATGCAACATAAAGAAGCAGGTTATGCTTACGGGTTAGTGAGGTTCGCTTCTTACCAAAGTGAGAAAAAGAACATCGGATTGCAGCTTTTAAATAAAACTTTACCACAAGTGACGGATTCAGTAGTTGGGGTGAGAAACAAGGTTTTTAGATTATTACAGGGCTATTGGACATTACGAAACCCTCGTCCTTTTGACGACATTACAACATGCTGCCTAGCTAATGGTCATAACGGTTCTTTTCCACAATACCAAGGATGGGAAGTCGTCTTAGTAAAACCAGAATGCATGACTTGTTTCTGGACTTATGAATTATGTGTCTTTATTTCCTTTGCTGAACAACTTGCGTATTAACTAGATTTATCTTCAAAACTATCCTGTATCATAGTGTACTATATTCCATGTTATATGTAATATAGCGATGTTATAAGTTTGAAGAATATTTGCATGTGATATATTATTATAATCAATTTTTCATATGGAATTGTAGTAGTTGAATTGTATATTAGCTACTAAGTATGAACTTAACGGGTAGGTAGTACCCGAATTTAAACTTATAAAACGCTAATATGAAGAAAAAGCTTTTATATATGATTTCATATTATACTACGAGATACTATTGACTACTCTTAATATTTTGTATGATTAAATTGTTTCATTTGACTATTTTGAAGGAAATGGCACCGACTACTCGACACACCTTGAATATGAGCGAAGAGGAATTTCGTGCCTTTCTTGCTTCAAACATAGCCGCAGTACAGGCCGCGCTACATACCAACAATAACTCTGAATCTAGCAATACAGCTAATGGCGCAAGAAATCGTGTAGGATGCTCCTACAAGGAATTCACTGCCTGCAAACCTTCAGAATTTGATGGGACCGAAGGACCAATCGGATTGAAACGGTGGACCGAGAAAGTTGAATCGGGGTTTGCCATAAGTAAATGTGCTGAAGGAGAAAAAGTGAAGTATTCAAGCATGGTGGAATACCTTCATAGGTATTGCATTAACATGGTGGAATACCTATCTAGAGCAAGTGGGACAAGATGCTGCTTACGCGCTACCGGGGTCAGCATTCAAGCACTTGATGAACGAGAAGTATCGTCCTAGAACCAAGGTCACTAAGCTCAAGTCAAAACTCAGAGGGTTACGAACACAGAGATTCGATATTACTTTGTACGAAAGATGATTCACAAAATTATGCCTATTATGTCCCAGAGCGTTCGAAGATGAGGAAGAGAAGATCGACGCATTTGTGAAAGGGTTACAAAGAGAATCCAAGAAGATATAAGTTCACACGAGCCTGCCTCCATACAACAGGCATGTAGAATGGCTCACAAACTAGTGAACCAGATTGAGGGAAGAATTAAAGAACAGGCGGCTGAAGAGGCCAACGTGAAGCTAGTCAAAAGAAAGTGGGAGGAAAACGGTGATAAGAGCCACCAAAACAACAACAACTATCCCAACAATCGCAATATAAATTACAACTACAACAAACGACAAAACAACAACAACAACAACAACTACAACAATCATCCCAACAACAATAATAACTGCAACAACAACAACAATCAGAAGAAGCTATGTCAAAGGTGTGAAAAGTATCACTCGGGGTTCTGCACCAAATTTTGCAACAAGTGTAAAAGAAATGGTCATAGCGCGGCTAAGTGTGAGGTCTATGGACCAGGGGTTAACAGAACGAAAGGAACAAATGGTGTCGGAACGAGTAATGGTGGAGCAAGTAGTGTCGGAGCAAGTTATGCCAATGTAGTTTGTTATAAATGTGGAAAACAGGGCCACATTATTAGAAATTGCCCGAACCAGGAGAACACGAATAGACAAGGCCGCGGAAGAGTTTTCAATATTAATGCGGAAGAGGCACAGGAAGACCCGGAGCTTGTTACGGGTACATTTCTTATTGACAATAAATCTGCTTACGTTTTATTTGATTCGGGTGCGGATAGAAGCTATATGAGTAGAGATTTTTGTGCTAAATTAAGTTGTCCATTGACGCCGTTAGATAGTAAATTTTTACTCGAATTAGCAAACGGTAAATTAATTTCAGCAGATTATATATGCCGGAATCGAGAAATTAAACTGGGTAGCGAAATATTTAAGATTGATTTGATACCAGTAGAGTTAGGGAGTTTTGATGTAATAGTTGGCATGGACTGGCTGAAGGAGATGAAAGCAGAGATCGTATGTTACAAAAATGCAATTCGCATTGTACGAGAAGAAGGAGAACCCTTAATGGTGTACGGAGAAAAGGGCAACACGAAGCTACATCTTATTAGTAATTTGAAGGCACAAAAACTAATAAGAAAATGTTGCTATGCTGTTCTAGAACACCTCGAGAAAGTACAAACTGAAGAAAAGAGCATCAATGATGTTCTCGTCGTAAAAGAATTTCCCGATGTATTTCCGAAAGAATATCCGGGACTACCTCCACATCGATCTGTTGAATTTCAAATAGATCTTGTACCAGGAGCTGCACCAATAGCTCGTGCTCCTTACAGACTCGCACCCAGCGAGACAAAAGAACTGCAAAGCCAACTGCAAGAACTATTAGAACGTGGTTTCATTCGACCAAGCACATCACCATGGGGAGTTCCTGTTTTGTTTGTCAAGAAGAAAGATGGTACATTTAGGTTGTGTATTGACTACAGAGAGTTGAATAAACTTACCATCAAAAACCGTTATCCACTGCCGAGAATTGATGACTTATTTGATCAACTACAAGGCTCGTAGGTTTATTCGAAAATCGATTTACGTTCTGGATATCATCAAATGCGAGTAAAGGAGGATGATATTCCAAAAACTGCTTTTAGGACGCGTTATGGTAACTACGAGTTTATAGTTATGCCGTTTGGATTGACTAACGCACCAGCTGTGTTCATGGACCTTATGAACCGAGTGTGTGGGCCATATCTTGACAAGTTGTCATTGTTTTCATCAATGACATACTTATTTACTCAAAGAATGATCAAGAGCACGAAGAACATTTGAGAAAAGTGCTAGAAGTATTGAGGAAAGAAAAACTATATGCTAAGTTTTCAAAGTGTGCATTTTGGTTGGAAGAAGTTCAATTCCTCAGTCACATAGTGAACAAAGAAGGTATCCAGGTGGATCCGGCAAAGATCGAAACCGTTGAATAGTGGGAAACCCCAAGAACTCCGAAGCATATATGTCAATTTTTAGGAGTGGCTGGTTACTACAGAAGATTCATCCAAGATTTCTCCAAAATAGCAAAACCCTTAACTGCATTAACGCATAAAGGGAAGAAATTTGAATGGAAGGATGAACAAGTTGTAACAACCCAACCCGATATACAATCGACCACGTGAAATTTACCAAAATAAGAAAAAATTACCTTGTTCAGCAGGTGGCGCGGCGCGCCATAACCTTGCGCGGCGCGCCAAAGTGGCCTGTCCAAAAAGTCTTGAAATGCTAAAATGTTTGACCACTTCCCGACGTATTTAGACAAAACGCTATTCACAACATATTCATATATGAAAAACTAACATGTTCCATTCATAAAATAAGTTTTACGAGACGTGGTCCACATATGCCCAAAATACCCTTTTACTACAAAATACAAATTCGACCCAATGAGTTTAGTTTCCAAACACAACTACGAGCATGATGTTTGGGGATAAACTACCCAATCCTAAGTCGAATCCAAAAGAAATCCACGCAAGCACAAAAAGCGAAAGTCATCTAATCCCGAGCATACCCTTGCCAAATCCGCGTCCGTACCTAAAAATGTAAACAACGAGAGGGTAAGCTAACGCTTAGTGAATGAAATACTTATACATATACATATGTAATTTACCTACACGCATCCACTTACAAAACCATGCAAACAAAATGCATAACGAGCTAGTAACACCAAACATACGACTAGCAACAATGTTAGTATATAAATCGTCACAATAATATACTAAAATCATAACAATGCATAAATATAACAAACCGTTCCCCGCTATGGCACTACCGACTTGTAGACGACCAATAACGTCGAGTCTCACTATTATGTTGTCACCGACTTGTAACTTATCAAAGGGTGTCACCGACTTGTGAACGACCCACCAATATCTATGGGTCACCGACTTGTGAACGCCATGTGACATCACCGACTTGTGAAGCGCCACTAAGTGTCACCAACTTGTGAACACTATAGGGTGTCACCGACTTGTGAATCACCCAAGGGTATCACCGACTTGTGAACCCCCATCAATACATATGGGTCATCGACTTGTGAACCTCCATGTGGCATCACCGACTTGTGAAACACCACCTAGTGTCACCGGCTTGTGAACACTATGAAGTGTCACCGACTCGTGAATCACTTCCCCGACTTATGGTGACACCGACTTGTGAAACACCAACTAACTACTAAGGGTCACCGCCCCGTGAACCACTATGAGGTGTCACCAACTTGTGAATAACCTATCGAGACACTACCAACTTGTAGTTCCCATCCCATCATACCAACAAATATGTCACCGTCTTGTGACATAAGGCCCACAACTCACGATGTGGCACCAAAGGCCCACATCGCGTACGAGCAAATAAACCACATACATACATGTATAAATATTCCACTCACCTCGATTACTTGAAGAAGTGAAACTCGTAAACTTGAACTCCTTACACCGACTTCACGTATATCACCTACGCAAATCATACATGCAAATAAGCTACAACTTAAGCCTATTCGACTTAACACATCACAAGTGTAATTTCGACTATATACACTTGACCAACTTTGACTAAGTCAAATCTCACCCGAACCACTCATAATCACAATCGAATAGTGATTATGTCCCACTAATACATTTTGCACAAGTTTTGATCAACCAATCCCCCATTTGGACTCACAACCCGCCCAAATTGACATAAAGTGCAATCTACGCCTTTTTGCACTTTTTAACGATACTCGAAAGTCCAAAACTAACGAGACCATTTCCCTTGTTCCCGAAATACCTAAATACATCTCTTTTAGGCTTTAAATGCATTTTAGACCATCATTTATACAAAAACCCATTTTGATCTAAAACTAGTCAAAACACCTAATTTGTGAACTTACACCCCAAATCACTAATAATCCAAGTTAGCTAGTGATTTCATCAACAAAATTAGTTTACAAACTAACAATATCATCATCAAATCCTAAACCCACCAACATCAACAATAACTAGTTACAATTACCCATTTCACCTCCTAAAAGAGTTTTATAACTAACTAGTTCAAAACCCTAAACTTGAATATCAAATTACAAAGATGAAGTTCGGAGTTTGAACTTACCAATACCGCCAAAATGATGCCGTTGACGAGTAGAACAACTTTAATACCCGAGGTTTGACCCGAAACACCCTTCTTCTTGTCCAATTGGAGCTCTCTCTCTCTCTAAAACTCTCCTCTCACTCTAGGGTTTGAAGATGAGAGTGTTTGATGAGTGAAAATGAGCTCCAATGGAGTTCTAGATCAATTTTGGTGACCCTAAACCGACCCTAAATGAAAAAACCAAAGTACCCCTCATTTAAACCTTTTAAAAAGGCTGAAAATTGCATCAGACGGGTTCGGCGCACCGCGCCGAAAGGTGGAGCGCCGCTCCAACCTACAGGTCAGTTTTCAGAAACTTGTTTTGGCCATAACTTTTTGACCGTAGCTCCGTTTTCGATGAATCAAATATCGTTGGAAACGTAATAAGATATTCTTTCCAATGGTAAGGCTTTGAAACATCAACTCAAACTTTATTTGGGATTGAGAAGATACGTACACACTTTGTACCTCAAACAACGTCCAGTTTTCTTCGACATTCGAGCAAGCAACACGTACATGCTTCGTACAGTTCGTATACGCATCGTACACCATGAATACATTATGTACAAAAAATATTTGGGTCTTACAACTCTCCCCCACTTAAATTTGATCGCGTCCTCGCGATCTAAACCTCATCGCGAACAAAAACAACACACTTTCCTCAAGTCTTCGAGTTCTCACACAATCTCGGACCCCTTTGATGCCGCCATTGCATCCTATCGATCACGCCTTACCACCATGCAACGTTCCAATCGCACAACTATCCTTCAGGATTTCCTTGGCGTACTCCAACTCACGACTTAGAGTTCTAACGCCCACCGCCAATACTCTAGAGAGTTCGTTCCCGAACGCACTCTACACTAACTCGCCCCTACATGAGACAGTCCAAACTAACACTCTACGCCCCTAGTTGGCTCCCCAAACGAGACAATTTCCGGCAAATGGCTCAAACACGCCTACCAAACTGAAGAAACATCGTACCCTCCAGGTACATACTCCCCCACTTAGGGTTTTAACCCTACCTTATCACCGTCAAGACGATAATATCTTGTGAAATTTCAACATTCCACACACACATGACCGGCACCAACGTTGGTCATACTCAAAATTTTCCGCGGACTTACCACGAGATACTCGAAACTCGACCTTTTGAATCGGTCAAACGTCGACGCCCGCTAATCTTCACAATAAACCATCTTCGTACCTTCGGGTTTTCTCGTCGGTACCCAAGTACAAAATAATCACAACACCGGAGTGAAGCATTCCACTTGTAGGTATACGGAGGGCACCTAACGTAGTGTTATGCAACTCCTATTACTACCCCCGAGTCTAAATCACTCGACCCTTTCGGGTCCCTCCTCGGTGTCATATGACACTTGACTATTCGAAGTCACACAAATCCAATGGACATTACGGCTCAATGCCTACAACTTTCTAGTGACGCCTGCTTGTCACTATCCTCCTAGGCCGCAAAGCAAGCCTAGCAATCCTTTCACTTACAATGGTGATGCTTGGTGCCACCAAGACTTACACCCCAACTCGTATCCTCTCAACTGTTAACACGGTTACTTACACACACCAAAGATAGTCAACAATCGTGACTCTTCTCGCACACCTACATGATCAACGTAAGTGCCTCTCGAACGGCATGCCATCCTACGCTAACCCTTATGGAGAACAATACAAGTAACCCTCTAATCATCCCATGGTTACCCCCGACTTGGTTAAGCCTCCAACACCAACCCAATTAACCCGACTCGGTCAAGTCAAATACACTATGTCGACCCGCCTCGGTCAACACCTAACAACAATCGATTAACCCTACTTGGTTAAGTCAACACACACGGTCAACCCGAATTGGATAAGTCCTAACAACAATTGATTAACCCGTCTTGATTAGTCAAAGGCACTCAGTCAACCCGACTCGGTCAACACTCCTAAAAATTTATCGATTAACCCAACTCGGTTAGTCAAACTATCTCGGTCAACCCAACTCGGTCAAACCCCTAAAAACAATCTGAGTAACCCGGCTTGGTTAGTCAAATACCCTTTGTCAACCCGACTCAGTCAAACCCCTAAAAACAATTTGAGTAACCCGGCTTAGTTAGTCAAATACCCTTGGTCAACCCGACTCGGTCAACACCTAACAACAATTGATTAACCCGACCTGGTTAGTCAAACCGCAATGGACTAACTCGACCTAGCTAGTCACTACAACACATGGATAAACTCAATCATTACCCAAATCATCCTCACATAGATAGTACTAAAATCGAATAGTACCTGAAGCAAGCGTCGCCAGATTTTCGCGCCCCGTCACTATTCCACTCGGGACATTCCGACTTCTGGTGTCCCTCCTTCCGGCACTTAAAACATGTGACCTTACCCGACGGACAATCACGAGACTTATGCCCCGTTTGTCCACAATTATAACACGCGAATTTAGAACCACCCGTGTCACTCATCTTTACGCTTATGACACCTTCGGTAGCGCTTTTACTCTTCTTGTTCGAAAACGCCGTCGCTTCGAACTTCCGTTTACTAACATCGGACACACTTGGCTTCGACACCTCCGGTTCGAAACCTCGAGCCAACTCAAACAACTCTTCAAAAGACTTAGCCATTCCCCGACTAATCATACCCTTAAATTTATCATTCAGTGTACGGTAGAAATCTTTCATCAACTTGTGATCGTCACCAACGTACTCCGGGCAAAAACGAGTCTTTGCTAAAAAGGTAGACTTGAGGGTAACCAAGTCCATCGAACCTTGTCGCAAATTGTGTAACTCATCCCGAATTCTATCAAGATCGAAAGAAGTTCAGTATTCATCAAAGAACTCCTTTTTGAACTCATCCCATGACAATTTCATACATTGTTCCTCGACATACAATTGAATATTGTCATCCCACCACAACTTGGTTTCTTCACGTAACATACTAGAACCGTACCTCGTTTTCTTCTCGGGAGGACATTCACTAGTACGGAAAGCCCCCTCGATGTCGGAAACCCAACATGTAGTCTTCAACGGATCCCTTACCCCATTAAACATAGGAGGCTGTGCATCCTTGAAGTTTTTGTAATGGAAGTCCCGCCTCCCATTTCCTTCACTTCCTTCGCCTCGGGGATAAATATTTCTAGCATCAAACGCTTCCTCGATTGCGACCTTCACCCTTTCATCAATTAGATCGGTTATTTGCCTATCAACCGATTCCTGGAAAACCATTCTAACATCCTCGAGAAACTCCGCTTGTTGACGTTTAAAGATGGCCTCAACCTTAGCCGTGAACTCAACGTCTTCGTCTTGATCTTCGTTGGCTTGTTTGCTCCTTGTCGTCATTCTAAGAAATGAACTCGGTTAGGAACACAACATGAATAACTTACACACACCACCGCGATCAATCGTTCACAAACATATAATATGCCACCATTCGTACATCCCATCTAGTTCGACACTTGTTGTACATCACTTGCATGACTTGGCTTGCAACCGTAATAATGGTTTCGAAGCATTATTACGCTCACACGCCATGCTGAACTCATGAATACAACAATCATCTCGCTAGATGTTCAACACAACACGACATGATTAGTAACACATAATCAACACGTAGTTAAAGCACCTATTCTCAAAGGCACTAACTAGAAACCCGATACGACCCGTAATCCTACAAGTCTCGCATAATAGTCCACACAAAAAGTCTAAGTCTAGGTGCCTATCTCAAGTCACCTAAATCCCTTAGACCATGCTCTGATACCACTTGTAACAACCCAACCCGATATACAATCGACCACGTGAAATTTACG
Organism: Rutidosis leptorrhynchoides; assembly: GCF_046630445.1. Lineage (NCBI taxonomy): Eukaryota > Viridiplantae > Streptophyta > Magnoliopsida > Asterales > Asteraceae > Rutidosis > Rutidosis leptorrhynchoides. The sequence continues at coordinate 248,368,891 of NC_092338.1, read as the reverse complement.
AAAATAAAAAAAAATTCCTTGTTCAGCAGGTGGCGCGGCGCGCCATAACCTTGCGCGGCGCGCCAAAGTGGCCTGTCCAAAAAGTCTTGAAATGCTAAAATGTTTGACCACTTCCCGACGTATTTAGACAAAATGCTATTCACAACATATTCATATATGAAAAACTAACATGTTCCATTCATAAAATAAGTTTTACGAGACGGGGCCCACATATGCCCAAAATACCCTTTTACTACAAAATACAAATTCGACCCAATGAGTTTAGTTTCCAAACACAACTACGAGCATGATGTTTGGGGATAAACTACCCAATCCTAAGTCGAATCCAAAAGAAATCCACGCAAGCACAAAAAAGGAAAGTCATCTAATCCCGAGCATACCCTTGCCAAATCCGCGTCCGTACCTAAAAATGTAAACAACGAGAGGGTAAGCTAACGCTTAGTGAATGCAATACTTATACATATACATATGTAATTTACCTACACGCATCCACTTACAAAACCATGCAAACAAAATGCATAACGAGCTAGTAACAACAAACATACGACTAGCAACAACGTTAGTATATAAATCGTCACAATAATATACTAAAATCATAACAATGCATAAATATAACAAACCGTTCCCCGTTATGGCACTACCGACTTGTAGACGACCAATAACGTCGAGTCTCACTCGTATGTTTTCACCGACTTTTAACTCATCAAAGGGTGTCACCGACTTGTGAACGACCCACCAATATCTATGGGTCACCGACTTGTGAACGCCATGTGACATCACCGACTTGTGAAGCTCCACTAAGTGTCACCGACTTGTGAACACTATAGGGTGTCACCAACTTGTGAATCACCCAAGGGTATCACCGACTTGTGAACCCCCATCAATACATATGGGTCACCTGTAACATCCCGCGTTTTTGCGTTAAATTTATTTTTAACACTGTCTTTTTTTTTAAATAATATCTTTCGTTATTTAAATTCGTATTTTCCGTTGACTAACGTTCATAATATTCCCGTTATTTAATTATAACATCACTCGTGTACTCTAGCGTTTTAAAAATATTCGCTCGGTTAATTCCCGCACCCGCTTTGAAACTTGAGGGACTAAACTTGCCAAGTGGGTAAAAATTTGACTAGGTCAAATAGTCAAAGTGGCCTTCTCCTCCATCCATTCCACCTCCCTCATTCTTGCTACTTCCATAATTTCTCTCAAACCCCAACATCAAAGATTTATCATCTAAATTCAATCAAGGAAGTTCATCACAAAACAAATTACATATTAGTGATCCTCTCTTCATCCTCTACATTTTGGTACCAACTTCATCTCGTTTGGGTAACGTTTCTAAAACATTAAATTTCTCTAAATTCATTTTATATACTTGAAATGGTGTTAGTTAGTGTCTATGGCTCGTGTATAACATGAAAATACGATTTATTTGCTCGATTTATTGTTTTGAAGTAACTAGCATGAACTTGAAAATGGGTGTGCTTAATCTTTGATTTTAGAAGAGTTAATGTTGTTAAATTGTTAAAGTTCATGTTTTAAGTGTGTTACTAGTATCACTAGCTTCGTTTTGATGCATAGGTTGACTAAGAAAACTTCAAAAACATGAATATTGATTTTTGTGGATTTTGGTTAGGGTTTGATAGACTTAAAACGAACTTTTTGATGCTTGAATGCCATGAAATGTTATTTGTAAGTGTTTAGTTGTAATGCATGTTTCATTACCTTCAAAACAGCATATCATATGTGTGAATTGGATTCCCGAAACTTAAAATGCATTTGATGAACTTGAAACTTTGAAAATAAACCTTTATTGATCAATTGACGAGTTTTTGGTTATTGTAATTGATGTTTTTGCTTGGTGAAAAGTAGTTAGTTGTATTACTTGTCAAAATACCTTTCCAACGATATAAGATACTTGTTTTGGATGTTTACGGTTTAGGATTATGGGTATTTGAAGTTGGATTCGTGCTTGAGTGTGAAAACTGCCAGAATTCTCTGCACAGGTAATGGCGCGGCGCGCCATGTACCCGCGCGGCGCGCCAAAGTGGTCTGTCCAACTTTGTCGATTTTTGAATAATGTTTGCTATGCTACGCACCTCCATTTCACATGTAACTTGTTCTAACATGCTCATATATGATTAAAAACCCCCGAAAAATAGTTCGGGACCCGACCCGAACGTGTTGACTTTTTCGTTGACTTTGACCAATTTTGACTTTTAGTCAAACTTAACAAAACACTTATGCAATCGTTCTAATGTGCTTTTATACTTGATTCTTGCATGAAACTTGATAACGTGACTCACATGCTATATATTCGAGTCGTAACGAGCCATAGGACTAATTGAACACATTTTGCCCGACCTTGTGTCGTAATCGGTTAATTGATACAACTTACTTGTTTAGGTCAAGGCTAAGCAACTATCATGCACACGTTTACTTTGTGAAGTACATTTATACTCGTGCACTCGAGGTGAGATCATAGTCCCACCTTTTCAACAATTTTTATACTTTTAAATCTTGGGCTGAGAAACATATACTTTGTTACATCTTGTACTACTTACTTTTATGTTTTGAACACAAGTCCGAAGAAACAAACATTCTACAGTGAGTTTAGAACAAAATCCTCAATTCGATTATCATTAGTCACACTTGCCGGGTGTAAGCGAGAACTTATGTTGTATGGATCCATATGGGTTTGACAAACCCTCATTCAAACGGTTCGCTACCGTTTACGAATGAAATATATTTTCGAGAAACAGTGTATGTTCTAACACTATTGTGATGGGGTTCTATGGAAGGAATGTTAAGCATTGATAATTGGGTGCTCGCGAACAAACTTAATGTAACTTTTGGATGATCAATTTTATGGAGATACTAAATCTTGTGGTTCAAAAATAACGTTTATTACTACATCTATGATTTCACCAACGTTTTTCGTTGACAATTTTCTATATGTTTCTCAGGTTTATACTTGGCTACTTGATACATGCTTCCGCACACTTTGATTACTTGCTTAGAGTCAAGCATACATGCATACGCTAGGAATAGCGCTTTTGGATTCAAACTTTAAACACATTGTTTACATACTTACGCTATTTATAGCAACAGCGATTTTAAACTAATTATGCCGCAAGTTACCTCAATTATAATTTATACTTTTGCAAACTTAAAATTGTTGTCGAACGGTTTTGTAAACTAAACTTTGCAAGCATGATACATTTCAAGAATGCGACATAATTTTGGTCAAACGATTCTCATATAGGGACTACGACCACGTAACGGGACCTAAGTAGTCAGCGCCGTCAATGACGATTTGGTCGGGTCGCTACAGATGGTATCAGAGCCAGGTTGTAAGGAACTAGGATGTGCATTAGTGTGTCTGACAGAGTCGTTGGGACGCATTAGTGAATCTAGACTACAACCGGATAGTTAGCCATTGCATTCTGACATACATTTGCTATAGATAGCACTTACTTGACTACTTGTGCATTATACTTGAATCATTCTTAGGCAAACTTCTTGATGGTACCAAGCTTTCATCATACGAATCCGTATTCTGCCACTTTCTGGTAACACACGTAAATTCAAGATTCATACACGTATGGATGACGACGACTTCATTAGTCACACTTGTTCGGGAACTCTGTCTCCCGGATTGTTATTTGCCACCGTTTCAACTTACTATCGGTTTCCCACTGGTGTTTCTTACTATCTACTTTTTGGTGTTACTACCATCACTACTCTAGGTGAGTATCGTCATCAACATTTATCACTACGGTTGCGTGCTACTCGTTATCATGACTCGTTACTCTTTTCATACCTGAATACATTATTGTCTGACTCAAACCGCTTTGACGTGAACAATCATTTATACACTTCCCTCGGGGAACGCTTCCTTAGAGTTGCAGAAATTCTTTCGATTTAATACGAGTCACGTTTGAGACGTCGTTACATTTTTTTCATTTTAGATCTTCACAGTTACACGAACTTGATGTTATGGAGTGATGTGGGAATGGAGGTATGAGTTAGCGTAATATAATGACACTCGATCAACGTGGTTATATTACGGTAAGACATACCAAAGTTCTAATGACACGTGATGGTGGTTAGACTCGATCAACCTAATCACCACCATGTGACATGTACATGATTTCATCTATTCATGTTTGGACATCTGAAAACTCCGAAAGTACTGACAACAACCATACCGGGGACACACCTTCGAATATTGTCGAACCATATTTATGCTTCCAAATGAATGGCAAATTCTTTCAACTTCAGACGTATGTTACACGTGTATACTATCTCGTTTTCGCACAGTTTTATCGACGAACTACAAACTGTTTGGTATGCTCACATCGAGGCGGAAACTTCTCTCGCATTACACTCGTACTTCCATTTAAGGAAATCATTATTCTAAACTCTCAATGGAGAGAGAGACTCTTCACGTTATACTAGTATTCGCCACGAGGGTGAATAGTCCTAACGAACGTTTTTCAGGAATCTATAAGAAACTTGCTCTAACAAACGTTTTCGGAAACCGATAAATCTTCCGCGGCGCGAATTTCTTGATAAACTTGTTCTAACTAACGTTTTCAAGTCCTAACAAACTTGTTCTAATATACGTTACAGAAATGTACCTAATCTCGGATCGAGATCCTCGTTTCACTTCTAGATTTTGGAGTGCCTCACAAAAAGTCTCGGGACCACGTTTAGACATGAGTACCGCACATCAACCACAAACCGACGAACAAATCAAATGTACGATTCAAACCGTGGAAACCGTAATACGAGTTTGTGTTATCAACTTCAAAATTTCTTGAGAAAAGTCTTTGCCTTTAACCAAATTCTCTTACAACGATGGTTATCATTCAAGTCTTAACGTCACACCTTTTGAAGTCTTATATGACCGGAAACGTCATTCTCCTTTTGTAGAACCAAGTAAATGATAATCAAGTCACCGAACCTGGATTCATTCATGGAGTAACCGTTAAAATCCTTCCAATTCGAGAAAGGCTCGAGACGGCCCGTTGTCGCCAAAGGAGCTATGCCAATGTTAGATGTAAACCTTTCAAATTCCATGTGGGAAACCGCGTAACGTTGAAAGTCGCACCTTGAAAAAGTGTAGTTCGTTTCGGAAACGTAGAAAGCTAAATCCGCGATATTTTTAATCCTTTTGAAATCTTGGGGCGTGTTGTGCCCATTGCTTACCGTTTCGAACTTTCGACTCAAACAAATTCCGTTCATCCTACATTCTGTGTATCAAACTTAAAGGTGTGTCTTGCGAAACAAGAACTTGTTATCCTCTTCGATGAACTTACTATCAACGATAAACTTCACTTTCTAGGAGGACCGGTTGAAACTATAAATCGTGAAACCAAACTTTAAAACAACGTAAAAATCCCGACTGTCAAAGTTCGTTGAAATGCCCAAGGAAGTACCTTCACGTAACCGTAGACTTTGCAACGCAAGGTTTCAAAGAAGAAACAACAACTACTACTTCCAACTAAATTTCGGGACGAAATTTCTTTTAAGGTGTAGGTAATGTAACATCCCGCGTTTTTGCGTTAAATTTATTTTTAACACTGTCTTTTTTTTTAAATAATATCTTTCGTTATTTAAATTCGTATTTTCCGTTGACTAACGTTCATAATATTCCCGTTATTTAATTATAACATCACTCGTTTACTCTAGCGTTTTAAAAATATTCGCTCGGTTAATTCCCGCACCCGCTTTGAAACTTGAGGGACTAAACTTGCCAAGTGGGCAAATATTTGACTAGGTCAAATAGTCAAAGTGGCCTTCTCCTCCATCCATTCCACCTCCCTCATTCTTGCTACTTCCATAATTTCTCTCAAACCCCAACATCAAAGATTTATCATCTAAATTCAATCAAGGAAGTTCATCACAAAACAAATTACATATTCGTGATCCTCTCTCCATCCTCTACATTTTGGTACCAACTTCATCTCGTTTGGGTAACGTTTCTAAAACACTAAATTTCTCTAAATTCATTTTATATACTTGAAATGGTGTTAGTTAGTGTCTATGGCTCGTGTATAACATGAAAATACGATTTATTTGCTCGATTTGTTGTTTTGAAGTAACTAGCATGAACTTGAAAATGGGTGTGCTTAATCTTTGATTTTAGATGAGTTAATGTTGTTAAATTGTTAAAGTTCATGTTTTAATTGTGTTACTAGTATCACTAGCTTCGTTTTGATGCATAGGTTGACTAAGAAAACTTCAAAAACATGAATATTGATTTTTGTGGATTTTGGTTAGGGTTTGATAGACTTAAAACGAACTTTTTGATGCTTGAATACCATGAAATGTTATTTTTAAGTGTTTAGTTGTAATGTACGTTTCATTACCTTCAAAACAGCATATCATAAGTGTGAATTGGATTCCCGAAACTTAAAATGCATTTGATGAACTTGAAACTTTGAAAATAAACCTTTATTGATCAATTGACGAGTTTTCGGTTATTTTAATTGATGTTTTTTCTTAGTGAAAAGTAGTTAGTTGTATTCCTTGTCAAAATACCTTTCCAACGATATAAGATACTTGTTTTGGATGTTTACGGTTTAGGATTTATGGGTATTTGAAGTTGGATTCGTGCTTGAGTGTGAAAACTGCCAGAATTCTCTGCATAGGTATTGGCGCGGCGCGCCATGTACCCGCGCGGCGCGCCAAAGTGGTCTGTCTAACTTTGTCAATTTTTAAATAATGTTTGCTATGCTATGCACCTCCGATTCACATGTAACTTGTTCTAACATGCTCATATATGATTAAAAACCCCCGAAAAATAGTTCGGGACCCGACCCGAACGTGTTGACTTTTTCGTTGACTTTGACCAAGTTTGAGTTTTAGTCAAACTTAACAAAACACTTATGCAATCGTTCTAATGTGCTTTTATACTTGATTCTTGTATGAAACTTGATAACGTGACTCACATGCTATATATTCGAGTCGTAACGAGCCATAGGACTAATTGAATACATTTTGCCCGACCTTGTGTCGTAATCGGTTAATTGATACAACTTACTTGTTTAGGTCTAGGCTAAGCAACTATCATGCACACGTTTACTTTGTGAAGTACATTTATACTCGTGCACTCGAGGTGAGATCATAGTCCTACCTTTTCAACAATTTTTATACTTTTAAATCTTGGGCTGAGAAACATATACTTTGTTACATCTTGTACTACTTACTTTTATGTTTTGAACACAAGTCCGATGAAACAAACATTCTACAGCGAGTTTAGAACAAAATCCTCAATTCGATTATCATTAGTTACACTTGCCGGGTGTAAGCGAGAACTTATGTTGTATGGATCCATATGGGTTTGACAAACCCTCATTCAAACGGTTCGCTACCGTTTACGAATGAAATATATTTTCGAGAAACAGTGTATGTTCTAACACTATTGTGATGGGGTTCTATGGAAGGAATGTTAAGCATTGATAATTGGGTGCTCGCGAACAAACTTTTGGAATGTAACTTTTGGATGATCAATTTTATGGAGATACTAAATCTTGTGGTTCAAAAATAACGTTTATTACTACATCTATGATTTCACCAACGTTTTTCGTTGACAATTTTCTATATGTTTCTCAGGTTCATACTTGGCTACTTGATACATGCTTCCGCACACTTTGATTACTTGCTTAGAGTCAAGCATACATGCATACGCTAGGGATAACGCTTTTGGATTCAAACTTTAAACACATTGTTTACATATTTACGCTATTTATAGCAACCGCGATTTTAAACTAATTATGCCGCAAGTTACCTCATTTATAATTTATACTTTTGCAAACTTAAAATTGTTGTCGAACGGTTTTGTAAACTAAACTTTGCAAGCATGATACGTTTCAAGAATGCGACATAATTTTGGTCAAACGAGTCTCATATAGGGACTACGACCACGTAACGGGACCTAAGTAGTCAGCGCCGTCAATGACGATTTGGTCGGGTCGCTACAGATGGTATCAGAGCCAGGTTGTAGGGAACTAGGATGTGCATTAGTGTGTCTGACAGAGTCGTTGGGACGCATTAGTGAATCTAGACTATAACCGGATAGTTAGCCATTGCATTCTGACATACATTTGCTATAGATAGCACTTACTTGACTACTTGTGCATTATACTTGAATCATTCTTAGGAAAACTTCTTGATGGTACCAAGCTTTCATCATACGAATCCGTATTCTGCCACTTTCTGGTAACACACGTAAATTCAAGATTCATACACGTATGGATGACGACGACTTCATTAGTCACACTTGTTCGGGAACTCTGTCTCCCGGATTGTTATTTGCCACCGTTTCAACTTACTATCGGTTTCCCACTGGTGTTTCTTACTATCTACTTTTTGGTGTTACTACCATCACTACTCTAGGTGAGTATCGTCATCAACATTTATCACTACGGTTGCGTGCTACTCATTATCATGACTCGTTACTCTTTTCATACCTGAATACATTATTGTCTGACTCGAACCGCTTTGACGTGAACAATCATTTATACACTTCCCTCGGGGAACGCTTCCTTAGAGTTGCAGAAATTCTTTCGATTTAATACGAGTCACGTTTGAGACGTCGTTACATTTTTTTCATTTTAGATCTTCACAGTTACACGAACTTGATGTTATGGAGTGATGTGGGATTGGAGGTATGAGTTAGCGTAATATAACGACACTCGATCAACGTGGTTATATTACGGTAAGACATACCAAAGTTCTAATGACACGTGATGGTGGTTAGACTCGATCAACCTAATCACCACCATGTGCCATGTACATGATTTCATCTATTCATGTTTGGACATCTGAAAACTCCGAAAGTACTGACAACAACCATACCGGGGACACACCTTCGAATATTGTCGAACCATATTTATGCTTCCAAATGAATGGCAAATTCTTTCAACATCAGACGTATGTTACACGTGTATACTATCTCGTTTTCGCACAGTTTTATCGACGAACTACAAACTGTTTGGTATGCTCACATCGAGGCGGAAACTTCTCTCGCATTACACTCGTACTTCCATTTAAGGAAATCATTATTCTAAACTCTCAATGGAGAGAGAGACTCTTCACGTTATACTAGTATTCGCCACGAGGGTGAATAGTCCTAACGAACGTTTTTCAGGAATCGATAAGAAACTTGCTCTAACAAACATTTTCGGAAACCGATAAATCTTCCGCGGCGCGAATTTCTTTATAAACTTGTTCTAACTAACGTTTTCAAGTCCTAACAAACTTGTTCGAATATACCTTACAGAAATGTACCTAATCTCGGATCGAGATCCTCGTTTCACTTCTAGATTTTGGAGTGCCTCACAAAAAGTCTCGGGACCACGTTTAGACATGAGTACCGCACATCAACCACAAACCGACGAACAAAGCAAATGTACAATTCAAACCGTGGAAACCGTAATACGAGTTTGTGTTATCAACTTCAAAATTTCTTGAGAAAAGTCTTTGCCTTTAACCAAATTCTCTTACAACGATGGTTATCATTCAAGTCTTAACGTCACACCTTTTGAAGTCTTATATGACCGGAAACGTCATTCTCCTTTTGTAGAACCAAGTAAATGATAATCAAGTCACCGAACCTGGATTCATTCATGGAGTAACCGTTAAAATCCTTCCAATTCGAGAAAGGCTCGAGACGGCCCGTTGTCGCCAAAGGAGCTATGCCAATGTTAGATGTAAACCTTTCGAATTCCATGTGGGAAACCGTGTAACATTGAAAGTCGCACCTTGAAAAAGTGTAGTTCGTTTCGGAAACGTAGAAAGCTAAATCCGCGATATTTTTAATCCTTTTGAAATCTTGGGGCGTGTTGTGCCCATTGCTTACCGTTTCGAACTTTCGACTCAAACAAATTCCGTTCATCCTACATTCTGTGTATCAAACTTAAAGGAGTGTCTTGCGAAACAAGAACTTGTTATCCTCTTCGATGAACTTACTATCAACGATAAACTTCACTTTCTAGGAGGACCGGTTGAAACTATAAATCGTGAAACCAAACTTTAAAACAACGTAAAAATCCCGACTGTCAAAGTTCGTTGAAATGCCCAAGGAAGTACCTTCACGTAACCGTAGACTTTGCAACGCAAGGTTTCAAAGAAGAAACAACAACTACTACTTCCAACTAAATTTCGGGACGAAATTTCTTTTAAGGTGTAGGTAATGTAACATCCCGTGTTTTTGCGTTAAATTTATTTTTAACACTGTCTTTTTTTTTAAATAATATCTTTCGTTATTTAAATTCGTATTTTCCGTTGACTAACGTTCATAATATTCCCGTTATTTAATTATAACATCACTCGTTTACTCTAGCGTTTTAAAAATATTCGCTCGGTTAATTCCCACACCCGCTTTGAAACTTGAGGGACTAAACTTGCCAAGTGGGCAAAAATTTGACTAGGTCAAATAGTCAAAGTGGCCTTCTCCTCCATCCATTCCACCTCCCTCATTCTTGCTACTTCCATAATTTCTCTCAAACCCCAACATCAAAGATTTATCATCTAAATTCAATCAAGGAAGTTCATCACAAAACAAATTACATATTCGTGATCCTCTCTTCATCCTCTACATTTTGGTACCAACTTCATCTCATTTGGGTAACATTTCTAAAACACTAAATTTCTCTAAATTCATTTTATATACTTGAAATGGTGTTAGTTAGTGTCTATGGCTCGTGTATAACATGAAAATACGATTTATTTGCTCGATTTGTTGTTTTGAAGTAACTAGCATGAACTTGAAAATGGGTGTGCTTAATCTTTGATTTTAGATGAGTTAATGTTGTTAAATTGTTAAAGTTCATGTTTTAATTGTGTTACTAGTATCACTAGCTTCGTTTTGATGCATAGGTTGACTAAGAAAACTTCAAAAACATGAATATTGATTTTTGTGGATTTTGATTAGGGTTTGATAGACTTAAAACGAACTTTTTGATGCTTGAATGCCATGAAATGTTATTTGTAAGTGTTTAGTTGTAATGTACATTTCATTACCTTCAAAATAGCATATCATATGTGTGAATTGGATTCCCGAAACTTAAAATGCATTTGATGAACTTGAAACTTTGAAAATAAACCTTTATTGATCAATTGACGAGTTTTCGGTTATTGTAATTGATGTTTTTGCTTAGTGAAAAGTAGTTAGTTGTATTCCTTGTCAAAATACCTTTCCAACAATATAAGATACTTGTTTTGGATGTTTACGGTTTAGGATTTATGGGTATTTGAAGTTGGATTCGTGCTTGAGTGTGAAAACTGCCAGAATTCTCTGCACAGGTATTGACGCGGCGCTCAATGTACCCGCGCGGCGCGCCAAAGTGGTCTGTCCAACTTTGTCAATTTTTGAATAATGTTTGCTATGCTACGCACCTCCGATTCACATGTAACTTGTTCTAACATGCTCATATATGATTAAAAACCCCCGAAAAATAGTTCGGGACCCGACCCGAACGTGTTGACTTTTTCGTTGACTTTGACCAAGTTTGACTTTTAGTCAAACTTAACAAAACACTTATGCAATCGTTCTAATGTGCTTCTATACTTAATTCTTGCATGAAACTTGATAACGTGACTCACATGCTATATATTCGAGTCGTAACGAGCCATAGGACTAATTGAACACATTTTGCCCGACCTTGTGTCGTAATCGGTTAATTGATACAACTTACTTGTTTAGGTCAAGGCTAAGCAACTCTCATGCACACGTTTACTTTGTGAAGTACATTTATACTCGTGCACTCGAGGTGAGATCATAGTCCCACCTTTTCAACAATTTTTATACTTTTAAATCTTGGGCTGAGAAACATATACTTTGTTACATCTTGTACTACTTACTTTTATGTTTTGAACACAAGTCCGATGAAACAAACATTCTACAGCGAGTTTAGAACAAAATCCTCAATTCAATTATCATTAGTTACACTTGCCGGGTGTAAGCGAGAACTTATGTTGTATGGATCCATATGGGTTTGACAAACCCTCATTCAAACGGTTCGCTACCGTTTACGAATGAAATATATTTTCGAGAAACAGTGTATGTTCTAACACTATTGTGATGGGGTTCTATGGAAGGAATGTTAAGCATTGATAATTGGGTGCTCGCGAACAAACTTTTGGAATGTAACTTTTGGATGATCAATTTTATGGAGATACTAAATCTTGTGGTTCAAAAATAACGTTTATTACTACATCTATGATTTCACCAACATTTTTCGTTGACAGTTTTCTATATGTTTCTCAGGTTCATACTTGGCTACTTGATACATGCTTCCGCACACTTTGATTACTTGCTTGGAGTCAAGCATACATGCATACGCTAGGGATAGCGCTTTTGGATTCAAACTTTAAACACATTGTTTACATACTTACGCTATTTATAGCAACCACGATTTTAAACTAATTATGTCGCAAGTTACCTCATTTATAATTTATACTTTTGCAAACTTAAAATTGTTGTCGAACGGTTTTGTAAACTAAACTTTGCAAGCATGATACGTGTGACAACCCGAAAATTTTCAACCAAATTTAAACTTTAATCTTTATATGTTTCTGACACAATAAGCAATATTTGTTAAGTTAAATTTCAAGAATTTTAAACTATGTTCATACATTCATTCAACCTCGACCAAGTTCCAACGATTCACGAACCATTAAACGAATATGATTATATATGAATATGTGTATATATATTATAACTTGAAACGTAAACGAAATATTAGATTAAATACTTTATATGATTGTATCTGTTTCAAAATGTTTATCAATGGAATTAGAAGATAAGATCAACTGATTGAATTATCAGATATATTAAATTATGATTACAAGTCTCTGTTGAAAGGCCCACGTTGATTTAAGAAATCTTTCCATTTTAACAATATTCGGAAAATGGTAAAGTAATTTATAAATAAGAACAAATTGTCAATCATTGAGAACTAGACAAAGGATAGTGGAAGATTGAATCTCATAAAGACTCGATTGATCTATTTAGTTTCAAACGTACAAAAACGTTTTCAGTTTAAAAAGAACTTTATTATTAAAACGTATATAACTTTTATAAATGTCTAGAATCACTTTTGACAACTCATTACTTAACTAGTATGATAAAGATAACGATATTTATATTTTATTTTATTAAATATATATAACGATTTAAATTAATATTATATATATTTATACGCATATAATACGTACATAGTTTTATACTTTTACTATACTTAAACTTTACCTTTACTTTATTTTTACTTTACTTTAACTTTAATAATTCACTTTAATAATTCATACTTTAATAATTTATACTTTAATAATTTACTTTAATAATTCATACTTTAATAATTCACTTTAATAATTCATACTTTAATAATTCACTTTAATAATTCATACTTTAATAATTCATTTTAATAATTCAAAAATCTATTATAAATAGAATTCAATAGGTTTCATTATTTCATAGAAACTTGAAAATATTTTTCTCTAAACTCTCTCAATCGATTTACATATATATATTTACTCCGTATTATTTCAAGATATTATTAGTATACATAAAATATTACGACGGAGTGTTGTCCGAGTGATTTCGAAATTGTTTTTCGAGTAGGATAAGATTAAGGAAATTATGGGTTATAGCTATGGAGGTGATTGAGTATGGTTCATGGGTATGCTCGTGAGGTCAATATAGTGTTTATCATTTCTGTTGCGTCTACGTACCTTTCCTGCAATATTGAATCTCAATATTGATGCGTGAGTACTCATAATTTAACTTTTACATACTAATAGTGTATCCCTGACTAGTGCTCGAGTATTTAGGATTATGCATGCTTGTACTTTTGATATTGCCCTTAGACAGGTTAGGTTGAATCTTGAATTAGTTACACTTGCGGTTGAGATAAGGTATAAGATATGCATGTCCTTGGAAAGCTAGCGAAAAATTAAGAACTTTTCCTTTAGATATCGAATGGTTTCGATGAACGGATTAGAAGTTATAATCAATTGAATTTTCGATATTTTTATTAAAAATGATTATTATTATCGTCGTTTTTATCGTCGTTCTAGTTTTATCTTATTATTATCATTATTATTATCTTTATCAATAAAAGGGATTTATCATTAAAAATTGTTTTTTTTATTACTATCGTTATTATCGTTAAAGTTATAATTAGTATTATTATTATTATTATCCAATTATCATTATTATTATTATTATTATTATTATTATTATTATTATTATTATTATTATTATTATTATTATTATTATTATTATTATTAGTATTATTATTATTATTATCATTATTAATATATATATATATATCATTATTTAAAAATGGTTATTGTTATTGTTATTATTATTATTACTATATTATCATTAAGATAATTATTAGTATTATCGTTAATAATATTATAGTAACTATCATTATTAATATTAGTGTAATTAAAACAAATAATTGTAACACCTAAATATTTTGATTATTATTATTATCATTATTATGAACACGATATAAAAGACGATTAAAAGCTATTAAACGAAACGATTAGGAAATAATGAGTAAGAGTATCATGATGAAATTAAAATATTATAAGATATTAATTTAGATAAAATTATCGTTCTTATTATTTTTTTCATTACTATTATTATTAAAAGTATCGTTAGTATTAAAACTATCATTTTAACAAAAATTACCATTTTAATAGAAATGTCATTGTTACTATAAAATATCATTATTATTATTATTTTAAATAGAATTATTATTTTAAAGATAATATTAAAAATTATCGTAAATATTAAAGTTATCATAATTAGAATTATCGTTTTATCATAATGTCATCTTAGTAATTATAAATATTGATATTTTTATAATAATAATTATTATTACAAAATAATACAACTTTTACTTACTATCATTATAGATATTATTTTATAAAATAAATATGTGATACAAACATATTTTACTACGTGTAATAACTTACTTTAATAATACCTATCATATTATCTTTATGATATTAAATGAACCCTATAAATTTTATTACTTAATATATATAAAAGTATATTTGATTATATAAATTTAATATAAAATTTTATTTATTAATAAATAAATTATATTATTTACTCTAATAAATCTTTTTAAAATATTTAAAAATATAAAACGATGATATTTAAACTATATATTAATCATGTATAGATTTTTAGAAATTATTTTGAGTCAAATTTACTTTTTTTGACTTTTGCATATTAGTCTCGAGCATTAGGATTGTGGTACACTATGACTTGACCTAATTTGTTAGACAAATATTGACCAACATATAAATATATATAATTAATTTAGGTTCGTGAATCCGAGGCCAACCTTGCACTTGTTCAATGACGTTATATGTATTTTTACTACGAAATACAGTATGGTGAGTTTCATTATTCCCTTTTTAAATACTTTTGCAATATATATTTTTGGGACTGAGAATACATGCGCTGCTTTTATAAATGCTTTATGAAATAGACACAAGCGATCGAAACTACATTCTATGGTTGAATTATCAAATCGAATATCACCCTATATAGTCTGGTAATCTAAGAATTAGGGAACAGAAACCCTAATTGACGCGAACTCTAAAGATAGATCTATTGGGCCTAACAAACCCCATCCAAAGTACCGGATGCTTTAGTACTTCGAAATTTATATCATGTCCGAAGGAGGATCCCGGAATGATAGGGGATATTCTTATATGTATCTAGTTAATGTCGGTTACCAGGTGTTCACCATATGAATGATTATTTTTGTCTCTATGCATGGGACGTATATTTATGAGAACTGAAAATGAAATTCTTGTGGTCTATTAAAATGATGGAAATAAATGATTATGATAAACTAATGAACTCACCAACCTTTTGGTTGACACTTTAAAGCATGTTTATTCTCAGGTGTTAAAGAAATCTTCCGCTGTGCATTTGCTCATTTTAAAGATATTACTTGGAGTCTTTCATAGCATATTTTGAAGAACGTTGCATTCGAGTCATTGAGTTCATCAAAGATTATTATTAAATCAATTTATAGTTGGATAGTGGATATTATGAAATGGTATGCATGCCTGTCAATTTTCGATGTAAAGAAAGTTTGTCTTTTAAAAACGAATGCAATGTTTGTAAAATGTATCATATAGAGGTCAAATACCTCGCAATGTAATCAACTATTGTGAATCGTTTATAATGTATATGAACGGGTCCTTTCAATACGTTTCAAGAATGCGACATAATTTTGGTCAAACGAGTCTCATATAGGGACTACGACCACGTAACGGGACCTAAGTAGTCGGCGCCATCAATGACGATTTGGTCGGGTCGCTACATCACCGACTTGTGAACCTCCATGTGGCATCACCGACTTGTGAAGCACCACCTAGTGTCACCGGCTTGTGAACACTATGAAGTGTCACCGACTCGTGAATCACTTCCCCGACTTATGGTGACACCGACTTGTGAAACACCAACTAACTACTAAGGGTCACCGCCCCGTGAACCACTATGAGGTGTCACCAACTTGTGAATAACCTGTCAAGACACTACCGACTTGTAGTTCCCATCCATCATACCAACAAATATGTCACCGTCTTGTGACATAACGCCCACTACTCACGATGTGGCACCAAAGGCCCACATCGCGTACGAGTAAATAAACCACATACATACATGTATAAATATTCCACTCACCTCGATTACTTGAAGAAGTGAAACTCGCAAACTTGAACTCCTTCCACCGACTTCACGTATATCACCTACGCAAATCATACATGCAAATAAGCTACAACTTAAGCCTATTCGACTTAACACATCACAAGTGTAATTTCGACTATATACACTTGACCAACTTTGACTAAGTCAAATCTCAATTGAACCACTCATAATCACAATCGAATAGTGATTATGTCCCACTAATACATTTTGCACAAGGTTTAATCAACCAATCCCCCATTTGGACTCACGACCCGCCCAAATTGACATAAAGTGCAATCTACGCCTTTTTGCACTTTTTAACGATACTCGAAAGTCCAAAACTAACGAGACCATTTCCCGCGTTCCCGAAATACCTAAATACACCTCTTTTAGGCTTTAAATGCATTTTAGACCATCATTTATACAAAAACCCATTTTGACCTAAAACTAGTCAAAACACCCAATTTGTGAACTTACACCCCAAATCACTAATAATCCAAGTTAGCTAGTGATTTCATCAACAAAATTAGTTACAAACTAACAATATCATCATCAAATCCTAAACCCACCAACATCAACAATAACTAGTTACAATTACCCATTTCACCTCCTAAAAGAGTTTTATAACTAACTAGTTCAAAACCCTAAACTTGAATATCAAATTACAAAGATGAAGTTCGGAGTTTGAACTTACCAATACTGCCAAAATGATGCCGTTGACGATTAGAACAACTTTAATACCCGAGGTTTGACTCGAAACACCCTTCTTCATCTCCAATTGGAGCTCTCTCTCTCTAAAACTCTCCTCTCACTCTAGGGTTTGAAAATGAGAGTGTTTGATGAGTGAAAATGAGCTCCAATGGAGTTCTAGATCAGTTTTGGTGACCCTAAACCGACCCTAAATGAAAAGACCAAAGTACCCCTCATTTAAACTTTTTAAAAAGGCTGAAAATTGCATCAGACGGGTTCGGCGCGCCGCTCCGAAAGGTGGAGCGCCGCTCCAACCTACATGTCAGTTTTCAGAAACTTGTTTTGGCCATAACTTTTTGACCGTAGCTCCATTTTCGATGAATCAAATATCGTTGGAAACGTAATAAGATATTCTTTCCAATGGTAAGGCTTTGAAACATCAACTCAAACTTTATTTGAGGTTGAGAAGATACGTACACACTTTGTACCTCAAACAACGTCCAGTTTTCTTCGACATTCGAGCAAGCAACACGTACATGCTTCGTACACTTCATATACGCATCGTACACCATGAATACATTATGTACAATAAATATTTGGGTCTTACACAAGTGAAGGCGTTTCAGTTATTGAAGAAAAAGCTAACTACGGCACCTATATTGTCATTGCCTGAAGGGAATGATGATTTTGTGATTTATTGTGACGCATCAAAGCAAGTTCTCGGTTGTGTATTAATGCAACGAATGAAGGTGATTGCTTATGCGTCTAGACAATTGAAGATTCACGAGCAAAATTATACAACTCACGATTTGGAATTGGGTGCTATTGTTTTTGTATTAAAGACTTGGAGGCATTATTTATATGGGGTCAAAAGTATTATATATACCGACCACAAAAGTCTCCAACATATATTTAATCAGAAGCAACTGAATATGAGATAATGCAGGTGGATTGAATTGTTGAATGATTATGATTTTGAGATTTGATACCACCCGGAGAAGGCGAATGTGGTAGCCGACACATTGAGTAGAAAGGACAGAGAACCTATACGGGTAAAAGCTATGAATATAATTATTCGTACTAACCTTATACTCAAATAAAGGAGGCACAACAAGGAGTTGTAAAAGAAGGAAAGTTGAAGAATGAGATACCCAAAGGATCAGAGAAACATCTTAATATTCGGGAAGACGGAACCCGATATAGGGCTGATAGAAGTTGGGTACCAAGGTTTGGAGATGTGAGAGAAATGGTACTTAAAGAAGCACATAAAACCAGATATTCAATACATCCCGGAGCGGGGAAGATGTATAAAGATCTCAAGAAACAATTTTGGTGGCCGGGTATGAAAGCCGATATTGCTAAATATGTAGGAGAATGTTTGACGTGTTCTAAGGTCAAAGCTGAACATCAGAAACCATCAGGTCTACTACAACAACCTGAAATCCCAGAATGGAAATGGGAAAACATTACCATGGATTTCATTACTAAATTGCCAAGGACTGCAAGTGGTTATGGTACTATTTGGGTAATAGTTGATCGTCTCACCAAGTCAGCACACTTCCTGCCAATGAGAGAAGATGACAAAATGGAGAAGTTGGCACGATTGTATTTGAAGGAGGTTGTCTCCAAACATGTAATACCCGTCTCTATTATCTCTGATAGGGATGGTAGATTTGTTTCAAGGTTCTGGCAGACGTTTCAACAAGCATTGGGGACTCTTCTAGACATGAGTACTACCTATCATCCACAAACTGATGGGTAGAGCGAAAGGACGATACAAATGCTTGAAGACATGATACGAGCATGTGTTATTGATTTCGGAAACAGTTGGGATCGATACCTACCGTTAGCAGAATTTTCTTACAACAACAGTTATCATTCTAGTATTGAGATGGCGCCGTTTGAGGCACTTTATGGTAGAAAGTGCAGGTCTCCGATTTGTTGGAATGAAGTGGGGGATAGACAGATTACGGGTTCTTAGATAATACAAAAAACTACCGAGAAAATCATCCAAATTCAACAACGATTGAAAACCTCCCAGAGTCGACAAAAGAGTTACGCGGACAGTAAAAGAAAAGATATAGAGTTTGAAATTGGAGAAATTGTCATGCTTAAGGTTTCACCTTGGAAAGGCGTTGTTCGATTTGGTAAACGGGGGAAACTAAATCCAAGGTACATTGTACCATTCAATATTATAGATCGTGTCGGACCAGTAGCATAGTGAAAGCCGATATTGATGAACACCATAAAATCGGATATACACCGTCATAGTGAAACCGGGGGCTGTTTTGGTTTAGATAATTAAAAACTATGATAAACTTTGATTTAAAATTTGTTCTTCTGGGAAAATGATTTTTCATATGAACATGAAACTATATCCAAAAATCTTGGTTAAACTCAAAGTGAAAGTATGTTTTTCAAAATGGTCATCAAGATGTCGTTCTTTCGACGGAAATGACTACCTCTTTAGTAATTGACATGTAACTTAAATTTCTGACAATAAACCTATACTTTTTCTGTTTGGATTCTTAAATTAGAGTTCAATATGAAACCATATCAATTTGATTCACTCAAAACGGATTTAAAATGAAGAAGTTATGGGTAAAACAAGATTGGATATTTTTGATCTTTTTAGCTACGGGAAATGTTTAACAAATCTATACAAATCATATCCTAGCTAACTTATATTGTATTATACATGTATTCTAATATATTATGTAATCTTAGGATACCATAGACACGTATGCAAATGTTTTGACATATCATATCGACCCATGTATATATATTATTTGGAACAACCATAGACACTCTATATGCAGTAATGTTGGAGTTAGCTATACAGGGTTGAGGTTGATTCCAAAAATATATATACTTTGAGTTGTGATCTAGCCTGAGACGTATATACACTGGGTCGTGGATTGATTCAAGATAATATATATCGATTTATTTCTGTACATCTAACTGTGGACAACTAGTTGTAGGTTACTAACGAGGACAGCTGACTTAATACACTCAAATCTTTAAAACATAATAAAAATGGTTGTAATTATATTTTGATCATACTTTTATATATATGTACATATTTTTATTGGTTCGTGAATCGATCCGTGGCCAAGTCTTATTTCCGAGGAAGGAAATATCTGTGAAAGTGAGTTATAGTCCCACTTTTAAAATCTAATATTTTTGGGATGAGAATACATGCAGATTTTATAAATGATTTATAAAATAGACACAAGTACGTGAAACTACATTCTATGGTTGAATTATTGAAATCGAATATGCCCCTTTTTATTAAGTCTGGTAATCTAAGAATTAGGGAACAGACACCCTAATTGACGCGAATCCTAAAGATAGATCTATTGTGAAATGTCCAGTTCTTATTGATTAAGAACGTTCCATATTAATTGATTTCGTTGCGAGGTTTTGACCTCTATATGAGACATTTTTCAAAGACTACATTCATTTTAAAATAAACCATAACCTTTATTTCATCAATAAAGGTTTAAAAAGCTTTACGTAGATTATCAAATAATGATAATCTATAATATCTTGTTTACACACGACCATTACATAATGGTGTACAATACAAATATGTTACAACAAAAAAAGTTTCTTGAATGCAGTTTTTACACAATATCATACAAGCATGGACTCCAAATCTCGTCCATATTTAAGTATACGACAGCGGAAGCTCTTAATAAACACCTGAGAATAAACATGCTTAAAATGTCAACAAAAATGTTGGTGAGTTATAGGTTTAACCTATATATTATCAAATCATAATAATAGACCACAAGATTTCATATTTCAATACACATCCCATACATAGAGATAAAAAGCATTCATATGGTGAACACCTGGTAACCGACATTAACAAGATGCATATATAAGAATATCCCCATCATTCCGGGACACCCTTCGGATATGATATAAATTTCGAAGTACTAAAGCATCCGGTACTTTGGATGGGGTTTGTTAGGCCCAATAGATCTATCTTTAGGATTCGCGTCAATTAGGGTGTCTGTTCCCTAATTCTTAGATTATCAGACTTAATAAAAATGGACATATTCGATTTCGATAATTCAACCATAGAATGTAGTTTCACGTACTTGTGTCTATTTTGTAAATCATTTATAAAACCTGCATGTATTCTCATCCCAAAAATATTAGATTTTAAAAGTGGGACTATAACTCACTTTCACAGATTTTTACTTCGTCGGGAAGTAAGACTTGGCCACTGGTCGATTCACGAACCTATAACAAATATGTACATATATATCAAAGTATGTTCAAAATATATTTACAATACTTTTAATACATTTTGATGTTTTAAGTTTATTAAGTCAGTTGTCCTCGTTAGTAACCTACAACTAGTTGTCCACAGTTAGATGTACAGAAATAAATCGATATATATTATCTTGAATCAATCCACGACCCAGTGTATACATATCTCAGTATTGATCACAACTCAAACTATATATATTTTGGAATCAACCTCAACCCTGTATAGCTAACTCCAAATTCACATATAGAGTGTCTATGGTTGTTCCGAAATATATATAGATGTGTCGACATGATAGGTCGAAACATTTTATACGTGTCTATGGTATCTCAAGATTACATAATATACAATACAAGTTGATTAAGTTATGGTTGGAATAGATTTGTTACCAATTTTCACGTAGCTAAAATGAGAAAAATTATCCAATCTTGTTTTACCCATAACTTCTTCATTTTAAATCCGTTTTGAGTGAATCAAATTGCTATGGTTTCATATTGAACTCTATTTTATGAATCTAAACAGAAAATGTATAGGTTTATAGTCAGAAATATAAGTTACAAGTTGTTTTTGTAAAGGTAGTCATTTCAGTCGAAAGAACGACGTCTAGATGACCGTTTTAGAAAACATACTTCCACTTTGAGTTTAACCATGATTTTTGGATATAGTTTCATGTTCATAAGAAAAATCATTTTTCTAGAAGAACAACTTTTAAATCAAAGTTTATCATAGTTTTTAATTAACTAACCCAAAACAGCCCGCGGTGTTACTACGACGGCGTATGTCCGGTTTTACAGTGTTCTTCGTGTTTCCAGATTTTAAATCATTAAGTTAGCATATCATATAGATATAGAACATGTGTATAGTTGATTTTAAAAGTGTATTTAGAAGGATTAACTTTATTTGCGAACAAGTTTAGAATTAACTAAACTATGTTCTAGTGATTACTAGTTTACCACTTCGAATATGATAGCTTTTTATGTATGAATCGAATGATGTTATGAATATCATTACTACCTTAAGTTCCTTGGATAAACCTACTGGAAAAGAGAAAAATGGATATAGCTTCAACGGATCCTTGGATGGCTCGAAGTTCTTGAAGCAGAATCATGACACAAAAACAAGTTCAAGTAAGATCATCATTTGAAATACGATTGTTATAGTTATAGAAATTGAACCAAAGTTTGAATATGATTATTACCTTGTATTAGAATGATACCCTACTGTAATAAATAAAGATTTCTTGAGGTTGGATGATCACCTTACAAGATTGGAAGTGAGCTAGCAAACTTGAAAGTATTCTTGATTTTATGTAACTAGAACTTGTAGAATATATGAAGAACACTTAGAACTTGAAGATAGAACTTGAGAGAGATCAATTAGATGAAGAAAATTGAAGAATGAAAGTGTTTGTAGGTGTTTTTGGTCGTGGGTGTATGGATTAGATATAAAGGATATGTAATTTTGTTTTCATGTAAATAAGTCATGAATGATTACTCATATTTTTGTAATTTTATGAGATATTTCATGCTAGTTTCCAAATTATGGTTCCCACATATGTTAGGTGACTCACATGGGCTGCTAATAGCTGATCATTGGAGTGTATATATCAATAGTACATACATCTAAAAGCTGTGTATTGTACGAGTACGAATACGGGTGCATACGAGTAGAATTGTTGATGAAACTGAACGAGGATGTAATTGTAAGCATTTTTGTTAAGTAGAAGTATTTTGATAAGTGTATTGAAGTGTTTCAAAAGTGTATAAATACATATTAAAACACTACATGTATATACATTTTAACTGAGTCGTTAAGTCATCGTTAGTCGTTTCATGTAAGTGTTGTTTTGAAACCTTTAGGTTAACGATCTTGTTAAATGTTGTTAACCCAATGTTTATAATATCAAATGAGATTTTAAATTATTATATTATCATGATATTATCATGTATGAATATCTCTTAATATGATATATATATACATTAAATGTCGTTACAACGATAATCGTTACATATATGCCTCGTTTAAAAATCATTAAGTTAGTAGTCTTGTTTTTCGTATGTAGTTCATTGTTAATATACTTTATGATATGTTTACTTATAATAGTATAATGTTAACTATATATATATCCATATATATGTCATCATATAGTTTTTACAAGTTTTAACGTTCGTGAATCACTGGTCAACTTGGGTGGTCAATTGTCTATATGAAACATATTTCAATTAATCAAGTCTTAACAAGTTTGATTGCTTAACATGTTGGAAACATTTAATCATGTAAATATCAATCTCAATTAATATATATAAACATGGAAAAGTTCAGGTCACTACAGTACCTACCCGTTAAATAAATTTCGTCCCGAAATTTTAAGCTGTTGAAGGTGTTGACGAATCTTCTGGAAATAGATGCGGGTAATTCTTCTTCATCTAATCTTCACGCTCTCAGGTGAACTCAGGTCCTCTACGAGCATTCCATCGAACCTTAACAATTGGTATCTTATTTTGCTTAAGTCTTTTAACCTCACGATCCATTATTTCGATGAGTTCTTCGATGAATTGAAGTTTTTCGTTGATTTGGAATTCATCCAACAGAATAGTGAGATCTTCTTTAGCAAAACATTTCTTCAAATTCGAGACATGGAAAGTGTTATGTACAGCCACGAGTTGTTGAGGTAACTCAAGTCGGTAAGCTACTGGTCCGACACGATCAATAATCTTGAATGGTCCAATATACCTTGGATTTAATTTCCCTCGTTTACCAAATCGAACAACGCCTTTCCAAGGTGCAACTTTAAGCATGACCATCTCTCCAATTTCAAATTCTATATCTTTTCTTTTAATGTCAGCGTAGCTCTTTTGTCAACTTTGGGCGGTTTTCAACCGTTGTTGAATTTGGATGATCTTCTCGGTAGTTTCTTGTATTATCTCCGGACCCGTAATCTGTCTATCCTCCACTTCACTCCAACAAATCGGAGACCTGCACTTTCTACCATAAAGTGCTTCAAACGGCGCCATCTCAATGCTTGAATGGTAGCTGTTGTTGTAGGAAAATTCTACTAACGGTAGATGTCGATCCCAACTGTTTCCGAAATCAATAACACATGCTGGTAGCATGTCTTCAAGCGTTTGTATCGTCCTTTCACTCTGCCCATCAGTTTTTGGATGATAGGCAGTACTCATGTCTAGACGAGTTCCTAATGCTCGCTGTAATGTCTGCCAGAATCTTGAAATAAATCTGCCATCCCTATCAGAGATAATAGAGATTGGTATTCCATGTCTGGAGACGACTTCCTTCAAATACAGTCGTGCTAACTTCTCCATCTTGTCATCTTCTCTTATTGGCAGGAAGTGTGCTCATTTGGTGAGACGATCAACTATTACCCAAATAGTATCAAAACCACTTGCAGTCCTTGGCAATTTAGTGATGAAATCCATGGTAATGTTTTCCCATTTCCATTCCGGGATTTCGGGCTATTGAAGTAGACCTGATGGTTTCTGATGCTCAGCTTTGACCTTAGAACACATCAAACATTCTCCTACGTATTTAGCAACATCGACTTTCATACCCGGCCACCATAAATGTTTCTTGAGATCCTTGTACATCTTCCCCGTTCCAGGATGTATTGAGTATCTAGTTTTATGAGCTTCTCTAAGTACCATTTCTCTCATATCTCCAAATTTTGGTACCCAAATTCTTTCAGCCCTATACCGGGTTCCATCTTCCCAAATATTAAGATGCTTCTCCAATCCTTTGGGTATTTCATCCTTTAAATTTCCTTCTTTTAAAACTCCTTGTTGCGCCTCCTTTATTTGAGTAGTAAGGTTAGTGTGAATCATTATATTCATAGATTTTACTCGAATGGGTTCTCTGTCCTTCCTGCTCAAGGCGTCGGCTACCACATTTGCCTTCCCCGGGTGGTAACGAATCTCAAAGTCGTAATCATTCAACAATTCAATCCACCTACGCTGCCTCATATTCAGTTGTTTTTGATTAAATATGTGTTGAAGACTTTTTTGGTCGGTATATATAATACTTTTGACCCCATATAAGTAGTGCCTCCAAGTCTTTAATGCAAAAACAACCGCGCCTAATTCCAAATCATGCGTCGTATAATTTTGTTCGTGAATCTTCAATTGTCTAGACGCATAAGCAATTACTTTTGTTCGTTGCATTAATACACAACTGAGACCTTGCTTTAAGGCGTCACAATATATCACAAAATCATCATTCCCTTCAGGTAATGAGAATATAGGTGCCGTAGTTAACTTTTTCTTCAATAACTGAAACGCTTTCTCTTGTTCATCCTTCCATTCAAATTTCTTCCCTTTATGCGTTAATGCAGTCAAGGGTTTTGCTATTCTGGAAAAGTCTTGGATGAACCTTCTGTAGTAACCAGCTAGTCCTAAAAACTGGCGTATGTTGTAACGACCCGGAAATTTCCGACCAAATTTAAACCCTAATCTTTATATGTTTCCGATACGATAAGCAAAAACCCTATTGGTGAGTCTAGAAAGTTGAAATCTATATTTGGTTAATCAGTTACCCTTTGACTATGTTCGATGATTCACGAACAATTGTTGTTAGTAAAATGAATTCATATATTTATATAAGATTGCTATTCATAATTATTAGTATATTATAAATATTAATAATTCAATAAATGTTATTATATGATATATGATATAATTATTATATATTACGTTATTAATAAATGGTAATACTAAATATTAAAATTAAATCACAAAATAAAATATAGTTGTTATACTATTATTACTTTCATTTGTATTATTAAAATAAATATTAATAATAATATCGGTATTATTAATGTTATTATATATAACATATAAATATGAATGGTGATGCATGTAAATTATTTTGGTATTGTTATAGTAATATTATTATTTTTATTATTAACATCTATACTGGTATTATTAATATTATTATAAAAATGAATATAAAGATAAATTGTAATATTAGTAGTTGTATATTATAGTATTAGTGTTATTATTAGTATTTGTAATAATAATATTAATAACATCATTATTATTTCAGTTATCAATTTTATTATAACAAATTTAATGTAGATATAATTAATAATATTATTATTACCATTTTTATAATTACTTTTATTTTATTAATATTAGTATAAATTTGATAAAGTTGCTTTTAATATAAATTCTATTATTATTTTTTTTTTTAAAACAAATGTTATAAATAGATTTATATTATTATTTGATATTATAGAACTTAATATATATAACAGATATATAAATAACTAATAAATATATATACAAAAACCTAATACAAAAATGGATAGATACAACTTGTCTTTACCTTTTGTCTAAATTGCGTAAATTACGGGATGTATATGGACTCCCAAACAAACGAAAATTACAACTCAGCTAAACATCATTATCTGTATATTATTTTACTATCTGTTTATTTTTTTTACTCTTCCTGATTCAAAGAATTCGCATCTTCTGTCCATATCAGTTACAATACAAACAAATTAGGGTTGAATATAAGGGATGCTAATCGTGCTTTTATCTGACACAATCCATTTTTTTCACTGCAAATCAAAACAGAAAGTAAGAAACTTGATAAACCCCTGTTCGTGATATTTTTTTTAAAGCTTCAACTTCGAATTAAATTCCAAAAATCTGGAAATGCTGTTTTGTTGGTAATAATCTAAACAAACTATCTGGAAACTTTCACGTTGTAATTCTCTTTATCGAATATCAATTTTTGAGTCAAAGAATTGATTTTAAAAAAAATTTAAACAAATTGTTCATGATAAAATTCGATTACAATTTGATATCTTAGGAACAATTATGTATACAGAATGTTTTTAAAGACAATTTGGGACCTTTTTCATGTTTTAATCACAGTCTAAAACGTTATAGAATTCAAAGTTTGATCCATAGTGCATCGTGGTTTTTTTTTTAAAAATAACAGTTACGGTTTTTGATTTCTTTTATGTTTTAATCAATTTCAAACCCGGTTACTCGATTTATGTTCAGTTTGAGAAAAATATAGATGGCCTATAATCTGTCTTACAAGTGTTATGGGCATTATTCGATTTTGGATTCGTGGGGGAGAAGAAGAAACGGATTAAACAGATACACCAGATATATAAATATAAGTAGGGTATTAAAACAGTAATGACGAATCAGAGGGATGGCTGGGTGAGTGTTGAGTATACAGGAGTACCTGGGTTCGAGACTCAACTGGGTCAATTTTTTTATCCGAATATTTAAAGGTAGTTTCAACTTTTAAATATATTATCATCATTATTATTACTATTATTATTATTGTCATTCTTGTTACTATTATAATTATTATTATTGATAATATTATAATTATTATTATCATACATATAAATAATATAATCATTATTAACATCACAATTAATATAATTATTAGTCCTATTATTTTTATTGTTATAATTAATATTATTAATATTATTATTATTATCATAATTAATTTTTTTTTTAAACTAAAAGACATTTATATATTTTTACGACTATATTATATACCATTTTGTTCTAATAAAATGTTATTATAATATAAATGAATTATAAAGATGTTTAATTTGAACCATATATATATATGTATAAATGTTAATTTTATTACATTTTAAGCATTTATATGTAATATTATAACATATATTGTATTTCAATTAAAATACTTTAATAGGAATGTGTCACATAAATATTAATTATTATGTTATTTACCAATATAATATATAAATTATTAATATCATAAGTATATTAATAAAATTAATATATAAACTTGATAATTATTATTATTATGTGTTTTAATATATATATAATTAATATAGGTTCGTGAATCCGAGGCCAACCTTATACGTGTTCAAAGATGTTAAATGTATTTTTACTACAAAATACATTAGGTGAGTATATAGATCCATTTTAAACTTTAAATATTTTTGGGCTGAGAATACATGCGCTGTTTTTTTTTTTTATAAATGATTTACGTTATGGACACAAGTGACTAAAATTACGTTCTACATGGGTTTGAATCAAAAATCCCCTAGCTTGGTAACTTTAACTATTGGTTTATGAACTGGTAGGCGCGAATCCTAAAGATAGATCTATCGGGTTTTACACCCCCACCCAGATGTTGTTCTAGTAAACTAGAAGAACGGGTGTTTAGTACTTCGAAGTTAACGGAACGCACTTGATTCGGTGCACATATTATTATAACTCAGGGGTACACACTCTTGTTAAGGCTAGTTACCGGGTGCCCACTGCTTGGAATGCTTTTCATACACTTGCGAGTGTATTATTTTTATAAATATGAAATCTTGTGGTCCATAGTTATAACGCTGCTAGCATCAAACCTATATATCTCACCAACTTTATGTTGACTTTTTAAAGCATGTTATTCTCAGGTACGAATTAAGTCTTCCGCTGTGCAATAGCTCATATTAAGGACCTTACTTGGAGTCGATCATCGCAATGGGACCAACTGTTGAAGAATTCGTCCGGGAGGATTAGTTCGGGTTATTACAGTTGGTATCAGAGCGGTGGTCTTAGCGAACCAGGTCTCCCATTAGTGTGTCTAACTGGTAGTTGTTAGGATACATTAGTGAGTCTGGACTTTGACCGTGCCTGCATGTCAAAAGTTTTGCTTATCATTTCTAGTCGTAAATTATTTGCTTATCATCCTTAGGGAATTGCCTGTTTATCATTCATAAATCTGGACACGTCTTACTGCATTTAGTGCATTGATAGTGTATAGACAAAATTCATATCTTAGCATATCTGTTACTTTGGACTTTGGTTGACATCTTTTCAAAGATTCTCCGTAATTTACGGGATTTGGTATTATATATACATATGTAAAGTATGTATAGAAGAGTACCAAATCTAACTTCTATAATCTATTTCATACCAAAAATTCATTTTTCCGATTATACAAGATGGATTTCGCATCTAGTTCAAATTTCTCAGATTATGACAGCTATGCCGATATGGATTTTCATTCAAGCTCCGAAGGCAGCATCACCAGAATGGATCAACCAATCTTCCATCATCTATTCTGGATGAATTGGGGGTGGGTTCGTAATATACTAAGTCACTGGAGACATGAAGAGGGTGATCCCTTCCATCCACCAAATTGTCCTCTTGGCGATGAACCTGAAGCACTTACCGGCGAACCTGTTCGAGAAACCATTTTCTCTCTCATTTCTAGAGTATCTCGTCACGATTATATACTATCCCATATTTCAGATCTTGTTCATTCGCTCACTCCAACCACCAATCATCCCGGTGTACTAGCAGAAGTTAACGAACTTCGCGCTCGCGTGACGGCTTTGGAGAATACGGTGCGAAGGTTACAAACACCAGCAGCAGCACCAGCAGCATAATCCGTACCACCATCATCAACACCGACAGTACCCATATCACCCTCAACCACAACCGCGTCGTAAACCTCAACATCACAATTTGTACCTCGGATATCAACATCACTCACCTCAATATCACTATCTGTACCTCGAGTATGATCTTCGTTTTACATATCATTTTATATCGATTATCTTCGCTTTACTTATCGTTCTATCACATTTATTTTCGTTCGACATGGCAATTATGTAGTCTCTAATGTTCTAGAGGTCATATAATCAAGTGCCAACAATAAATCAAATGAGTATAATATCTTATTGACTCATTAAATCTATGATTACATCCGAAGAAAATATATATGCAAGTATATTTTCATAAAGATTGTAATTAAAATTCTTTCGTACAAACTGTGAATGATGAAAATATTTTAACGGGTGGGTAGTACCCGAGAAATATTCAGATTTCACATTAATAAGTTACACTGTACATTCTTCGAATCTGATTCAACAATCATTTTCTATCCTACTTACAACTACCGATATACGTATCCGTTCACCACAGAATAACCATTTCTATTCAAATTTCATATTTGGATTTTGACCTATCAGAATCCAACAAGTGGCATAACGAAGAAAACATTGGACAAAAATAAAAAGTGTTAGAAACAAACGAATTAATTAATTGGAATTGTGATAGGATTTCACGCTAACTGTTCCGGCTAACTGTTCCCAGCTAACTGATTAACATTTAATTTATCGCAATTTTATTTATCGTCATTTAATTTCTGTTATTTACTTTACGCATTTAATTTATTGTCATTTAAGTTCTGTTATTTATTTTACGCACTTTAAATAACGGGACACGTACACAAGGTTTCGACCTATCATATCGACCCATCTATATATATATTTCGGAACAACCATAGACACTCTATATGTGAATGTTGGAGTTGGCTATACAGGGTTGAGGTTGATTCCAAAATATATATATACTTTGAGTTGTGATCGACACTGAGACCGGTACACGGGTCACGATACGTATTATGTAATTCGAATATTATATATTAAATTATATATAAATCATTGGAAAATCAGACTATTAGACTGCTAGCTTTAGACAAGTAAATGAATTAAAATATTGATAATAACATATGAAACTAAACAATTCTTCAAGTTTGCCACTTGAATCTATCTTAAACCTCATTCGTATTCTGGAAATTGCAATTCGCATTCACAATTTTTCATGATTCTTGAAAACACCTCGATCGAGAAGTTGAACCAGCTGCACCTCGGCTATGGAAGAAAGATTCATGCATACAGTTATGCACCCGAAAAATACTCGAAACCAAATTCATAGTTTAACACATACCGTGTTGAATCCTTTGCCATTTATTAGCAAAAACAATCCTACAATTCCTATTCAAGAAGCTAATTTTGTCACAGCTCCACTTCGACTTTTCAGTGAGACTACTCCTATTATAACCTCGATATTTATACCTTGTCCTTTCGCCGTCGTTACCAAAGAACCTTTTATATTTCACAACATCATCAGTAGATGTACCAGCAACTCGTTATCTTTCTGGTGAAATCCGCAACCAGTATTCTGAAAATCTCGTAGAAATTCCCCCAGTTATATATTTCGAATGTGAAGTTTTCTGAAAAAAAAAAAAAAAAAAAAACACCCTAAACTATGAAGTAGTTCTCGAAAAGCTGATGAAGCTGTAAACGACTTTAACAATCAAAAGATTGATGATAAAGAATGGTACGGTGGTAAAGCTAAGAAAAGAGAAGGATTGAAACCCGAAAACGGATTGAGCCAAGTATGAAAGAGGCTGTGGATGAATCACAAGGGCTGAACCTGCTTTCAAAGAATCCAAACGATTCAGTGCCTGCTAAAATCGTTAGTAAGAACCCTATTCCTCATTATAAACTTTCACAGACAAATCTTCCTCGTTACCTATCGATATCATTATGCCTTCATTGTAAATATCCTCAGTATTTCTGAAGATATATTCACAACTTATCTGAAATCATGGATTCCTCCGTAATATCTGTGTTACAACATAAAAGAAACTGTGTTAGTATCTAAATTCTGAAACCTCTGAAGTTAAAATATGAATGTTTTGAAGTAGTGTTGGGAACTGATGCATGAATTAGTATAATATAATGAAACTTGATCAACTTCATTATATTACAGTAAGTCATGTTAAGTTTCTAATAGAATGTGATGATTCACAGTACCATCATCATGTGCCATGTTACACGACTCTTACATTCCATTCAATCTCCAAACATATTAAGAACATATCGTCTTGATAGTTCGATCTTTTCCAGGGTATTCTGGTAATTTAACAAATCAAAATCATTCTATTACCATTTCTTACTTAGAACATTAGCTATGTCCATTTTGAATTTTACACTTACGAAATTCGGATCATTGCTCGCTTGACTCGAGGACGGGAAGAAGAAACGAAGGGAGTAGTTTTATAGTAAAATATCCGACAAAGAAATCGAAACAGATTACCGCATTAAATCAAAGGAGATCCTATTTCCTAAATCGTCGAAGAACCAAATCTTATTACATAAGATTTTCTTTAAATCCCTTAAATTCTGGAAATCAATTTTAGTCACGTTATCCGTTGAAACAATTCCATATTCACTCATTACATTCTTTTGTGATAGATTCACTTGTGCGTTTCACATGATCGAATCGTTTATTCCATATTCCCCAATAACGATAAAACTCTATTATTACCTCATATTCGGCATGAAAACATTCCTAGTGTTATTTATGACAACCTCTACCAAATTTCGGGGACGAAATTTCTTTAACGGGTGGGTACTGTAACGACCCGGAAATTTCCGACCAAATTTAAACCCTAATCTTTATATGTTTCCGATACGATAAGCAAAAACCCTATTGGTGAGTCTAGAAAGTTGAAATCTATATTTGGTTAATCAGTTACCCTTTGACTATGTTCGATGATTCACGAACAATTGTTGTTAGTAAAATGAATTCATATATTTATATAAGATTGCTATTCATAATTATTAGTATATTATAAATATTAATAATTCAATAAATGTTATTATATGATATATGATATAATTATTATATATTACGTTATTAATAAATGGTAATACTAAATATTAAAATTAAATCACAAAATAAAATATAGTTGTTATACTATTATTACTTTCATTTGTATTATTAAAATAAATATTAATAATAATATCGGTATTATTAATGTTATTATATATAACATATAAATATGAATGGTGATGCATGTAAATTATTTTGGTATTGTTATAGTAATATTATTATTTTTATTATTAACATCTATACTGGTATTATTAATATTATTATAAAAATGAATATAAAGATAAATTGTAATATTAGTAGTTGTATATTATAGTATTAGTGTTATTATTAGTATTTGTAATAATAATATTAATAACATCATTATTATTTCAGTTATCAATTTTATTATAACAAATTTAATGTAGATATAATTAATAATATTATTATTACCATTTTTATAATTACTTTTATTTTATTAATATTAGTATAAATTTGATAAAGTTGCTTTTAATATAAATTCTATTATTATTTTTTTTTTAAAACAAATGTTATAAATAGATTTATATTATTATTTGATATTATAGAACTTAATATATATAACAGATATATAAATAACTAATAAATATATATACAAAAACCTAATACAAAAATGGATAGATACAACTTGTCTTTACCTTTTGTCTAAATTGCGTAAATTACGGGATGTATATGGACTCCCAAACAAACGAAAATTACAACTCAGCTAAACATCATTATCTGTATATTATTTTACTATCTGTTTATTTTTTTTACTCTTCCTGATTCAAAGAATTCGCATCTTCTGTCCATATCAGTTACAATACAAACAAATTAGGGTTGAATATAAGGGATGCTAATCGTGCTTTTATCTGACACAATCCATTTTTTTCACTGCAAATCAAAACAGAAAGTAAGAAACTTGATAAACCCCTGTTCGTGATATTTTTTTTAAAGCTTCAACTTCGAATTAAATTCCAAAAATCTGGAAATGCTGTTTTGTTGGTAATAATCTAAACAAACTATCTGGAAACTTTCACGTTGTAATTCTCTTTATCGAATATCAATTTTTGAGTCAAAGAATTGATTTTAAAAAAAATTTAAACAAATTGTTCATGATAAAATTCGATTACAATTTGATATCTTAGGAACAATTATGTATACAGAATGTTTTTAAAGACAATTTGGGACCTTTTTCATGTTTTAATCACAGTCTAAAACGTTATAGAATTCAAAGTTTGATCCATAGTGCATCGTGGTTTTTTTTTTAAAAATAACAGTTACGGTTTTTGATTTCTTTTATGTTTTAATCAATTTCAAACCCGGTTACTCGATTTATGTTCAGTTTGAGAAAAATATAGATGGCCTATAATCTGTCTTACAAGTGTTATGGGCATTATTCGATTTTGGATTCGTGGGGGAGAAGAAGAAACGGATTAAACAGATACACCAGATATATAAATATAAGTAGGGTATTAAAACAGTAATGACGAATCAGAGGGATGGCTGGGTGAGTGTTGAGTATACAGGAGTACCTGGGTTCGAGACTCAACTGGGTCAATTTTTTTATCCGAATATTTAAAGGTAGTTTCAACTTTTAAATATATTATCATCATTATTATTACTATTATTATTATTGTCATTCTTGTTACTATTATAATTATTATTATTGATAATATTATAATTATTATTATCATACATATAAATAATATAATCATTATTAACATCACAATTAATATAATTATTAGTCCTATTATTTTTATTGTTATAATTAATATTATTAATATTATTATTATTATCATAATTAATTTTTTTTTTAAACTAAAAGACATTTATATATTTTTACGACTATATTATATACCATTTTGTTCTAATAAAATGTTATTATAATATAAATGAATTATAAAGATGTTTAATTTGAACCATATATATATATGTATAAATGTTAATTTTATTACATTTTAAGCATTTATATGTAATATTATAACATATATTGTATTTCAATTAAAATACTTTAATAGGAATGTGTCACATAAATATTAATTATTATGTTATTTACCAATATAATATATAAATTATTAATATCATAAGTATATTAATAAAATTAATATATAAACTTGATAATTATTATTATTATGTGTTTTAATATATATATAATTAATATAGGTTCGTGAATCCGAGGCCAACCTTATACGTGTTCAAAGATGTTAAATGTATTTTTACTACAAAATACATTAGGTGAGTATATAGATCCCTTTTAAACTTTAAATATTTTTGGGCTGAGAATACATGCGCTGTTTTTTTTTTTTATAAATGATTTACGTTATGGACACAAGTGACTAAAATTACGTTCTACATGGGTTTGAATCAAAAATCCCCTAGCTTGGTAACTTTAACTATTGGTTTATGAACTGGTAGGCGCGAATCCTAAAGATAGATCTATCGGGTTTTACACCCCCACCCAGATGTTGTTCTAGTAAACTAGAAGAACGGGTGTTTAGTACTTCGAAGTTAACGGAACGCACTTGATTCGGTGCACATATTATTATAACTCAGGGGTACACACTCTTGTTAAGGCTAGTTACCGGGTGCCCACTGCTTGGAATGCTTTTCATACACTTGCGAGTGTATTATTTTTATAAATATGAAATCTTGTGGTCCATAGTTATAACGCTGCTAGCATCAAACCTATATATCTCACCAACTTTATGTTGACTTTTTAAAGCATGTTATTCTCAGGTACGAATTAAGTCTTCCGCTGTGCAATAGCTCATATTAAGGACCTTACTTGGAGTCGATCATCGCAATGGGACCAACTGTTGAAGAATTCGTCCGGGAGGATTAGTTCGGGTTATTACATATGTGTTTCGGAGTTTCCCACTTTTCAACAGTTTCTATCTTTGCCGGATCCACCTTAATACCCTCTTTGTTCACTATGTGACCGAGGAATTGAACTTCTTCCAACCAAAATGCACACTTTGAAAACTTAGCGTACAATTCTTCCTTTCTCAATACTTCTAACACCTTTCTCAAATGTTCACCGTGTTCTTGGTCATTCTTTGAGTAAATAAGTATGTCATCAATGAAAACAATGACAAACTTGTCAAGGTATGGTCCACACACTCGGTTCATAAGGTCCATGAACACAGCTGGTGCATTAGTTAAACCAAACGGCATGACCATAAACTCGTAATGACCGTAACGTGTTCTGAAAGCAGTCTTTGGAATATCATCTTCTTTCACCCGCATTTGATGATACCCGGAACGTAAGTCAATCTTTGAATAAACAGACGAGCCTTGTAGTTGATCAAATAAATCGTCGATTCTCGGTAGTGAGTAGCGGTTCTTGATGGTAAGTTTGTTCAACTCTCGGTAGTCGATACACAACCTGAATGTACCATCTTTCTTCTTAACAAACAAAACAGGAGCTCCCCACGGTGATGTGCTTGGTCGAATGAAACCACGCTCTAAAAGTTCTTGTAATTGGCTTTGCAGTTCTTTCATCTCGCTGGGTGCGAGTCTGTAAGGAGCACGAGCTATTGGTGCAGCTCCTGGTACAAAATCTATTTGAAATTCAACGGATCGATGTGGGGGTAATCCCGGTAATTCTTTCGGAAATACATCGGGAAATTCTTTTGCAATGGGAACATCATTGATGCTCTTTTCTTCAGTTTGTACTTTCTCGACATATGCTAGAACAGCATAGCAACCTTTTCTTATTAGTTTTTGTGCCTTCAAATTAATAATAAGATGTAGCTTCGTGTTGCCCTTTTCTCCGTACACCATTAAGGGTTTTCCTTTTTCTCGTATAATGTGAATTACATTTTTATAACAAATGATCTCTGCTTTCACTTCTTTCAACCAGTCCATACCGATTATCACATCAAAACTCCCTAACTCTACTGGTATCAAATTAATCTTAAATGTTTCGCTAACCAGTTTAATTTCTCGATTCCGACATATATTATCTGCTGAAATTAATTTACCATTTGCTAATTCGAGTAAAAATTTACTATCCAAAGGCGTCAATGGACAACTTAATTTAGCACAAAAATCTCTACTCATATAGCTTCTATCCGCACCCGAATCAAATAAAACGTAAGTAGATTTATTGTCAATAAGAAACGTACCCATAACAAGCTCCGGGTCTTCCTATGCCTCTGCCGCATTAATATAGAAAACTCTTCCGCGGCCTTGTCCATTCGTGTTCTCCTGGTTCGGGCAATTTCTAATAATGTGGTCCGGTTTTCCACATTTATAACAAACTACATTGGCATAACTTGCTCCGCCATTACTCGTTCCGACACCATTTGTTCCTTTCGTTCTATTAACCCCTGGTCCGTAGACCTCACACTTCACCGCGCTATGACCATTTCTTTTACACTTGTTGCAAAATTTGGTGCAGAACCCCGAATGATACTTTTCACACCTTTGGCATAGCTGCTTCTGATTGTTGTTGTTGTTAGGGTTATTATTGTTGTTGGGATGATTGTTGTAGTTGCTGTTGTTGTTGTTGTTGTTGTTGTTGTTGTTGTTGTTGTTGTTGTTGTTGTTGTTGTTGTTGTTGGGCCGTTTGTTGTAGTTGCGATTGATGTTGCGATTGTTGGGATAATTGTTGTGATTATTGTTGTAATTGCTGTTGTTGTTGTATTGGTGATTTTTATCACCGTTTTCCTCCCACTTTCTTTTGACTTGCTTCACATTGGCCTCTTCAGCAGTCTGTTCTTTAATTCTTTCTTCAATCTGGTTCACTAGTTTGTGAGCCATTCTACATGCCTGTTGTATGGAGGCAGGCTCGTGTGAACTTATATCTTCTTGGATTCTTTCCGGTAATCCTTTCACAAACGCGTCGATCTTCTCTTCCTCATCTTCGAATGCTCCCGGACACAATAGGCACAATTCTGTGAATCGTCTTTCGTACATGGTAATATCAAATCCTTGGGTTCGTAACCCTCTAAGTTCTGTCTTGAGCTTATTGACCTCGGTTCTGGGTCGGTACTTCTCGTTCATCAAGTGCTTGAATGCTGACCACGTTAGTGCGTACGCATCGTCTTGTCCCACTTGCTCTAGATAGGTATTCCACCATGTTAACGCAGAACCTGTGAAGGTATGTGTAGCGTACTTCACTTTGTCCTCTTCAGTACACTTACTTATGGCAAACACCGATTCGACCTTCTCGGTCCACCGTTTCAATCCGATCGGTCCTTCGGTTCCATCAAATTCCAAAGGTTTGCAGGCAGTGAATTCTTTGTAGGTGCATCCTACACGATTTCCTGTACTACTAGATCCAAGGTTATTGTTGGTATGTAGCGCAGCCTGTACTGCGGCTATGTTTGAAGCTAGAAAAGTACAGAATTCCTCTTCATTCATATTCATGGTGTGTCGAGTAGTCGGTGCCATTTCCTTCAAAATAGTCAAATGGAACAAGTTAATCATACAGAATATTAAGAGTAGTTAATAGTATTTCGTAGCATAATATGAACTCATTTATAAAAGCTTTTTCTTCATATTAGCGTTTTATAAGTTTAAATTCGGGTAGTACCTACCCGTTAAGTTCATACTTAGTAGCTAATATACAATTCAACTACTACAATTCTATATGAAAAACTGATTATAATAATATTTTGCGTTCAAACTTTTACACAATATTTTACAAACTTACAATACCGCTTATTTTACATATAGCATGAAATATAGCACACAATAAATTTGATACAAGATGGTTGTGAAGATAATTCTAGCTAGTACACAAGTCGTTCAGCAAAGGCAATAAAGACACGTAA
Organism: Rutidosis leptorrhynchoides; assembly: GCF_046630445.1. Classification (NCBI taxonomy): domain Eukaryota; kingdom Viridiplantae; phylum Streptophyta; class Magnoliopsida; order Asterales; family Asteraceae; genus Rutidosis; species Rutidosis leptorrhynchoides. The sequence continues at coordinate 248,329,933 of NC_092338.1, read as the reverse complement.
TTCATACGTCCAGAAACAAGTCATGCATTCTGGTTTTACTAGGATTACTTCCCATCCTTGGTCTTGTGGAACATAACCGTTATGGCCGTTGATAAGACAGCGTGTTGTAACGTTGTCAAAGGGACGAGGGTTACGTAATGTCCAACAGTCCCGTAACAATCTAAAAACCTCATTTCTTACCCCAATTACCGACTCCGTCACTTGTGGGAACGTTTTGTTTAATAGTTGTAGCCCGATGTTCTTGTTCTCACTTTGGTGAGAAGCGAACATTACTAACCCGTAAGCATAACATGCTTCTTTATGTTGCATGTTAGCCGCTTTTTCTAAATCACGAAGTCCTATATTCGGATATACTGAGTCAAAATAATTTCTTAACCCGTTGCGTAAAATAGCATTTGGGTTCCCCGCAATATATGCGTCAAAGTAAACACATCGTAACTTATGGATTTCCCAATGTGATATCCCCCATCTTTCAAACGAAAGCCTTTTATAAACCAAGGCATTCTTGGAACGTTCTTCGAATGTCTTACAAACTGATCTCGGCTTAAATAGTTGTGCCGAGGAATTCTGACCGACTCTAGACAAGATTTCATCAATCATGTCTCCGGGTAGGTCTCTTAAAATATTGGGTTGTCTATCCATTTTGTGTTTTTATACTGTAAAATAGACAAGAGTTAGATTCATAAAATAAATACTTATTAATACAAGCAATTTTTACATATATCATAAAGCATAAGCACAATATATTACATATATTACACCACACGAATACAACTATCTTATTCCGACTCGCTCATTTCTTCTTGTTCAGTTTTGGTTCGTTTTGCCAAGTTTCTAGGGATATATGATGTTCCCCTAATACGAGCCGTCGTTGTCCACATTGGTTTAGAAAAACCTAGTGGTTTAGAGGTTCCCGTGTCATTGTTACAACTTAAGGACTTCAGGGGTTGACGATACATATAAAGTTCATCGGGGTTGGAATTAGATTTCTCTATTTTTATGCCATTTCCCTTATTATTTTCGTTTGCCTTTTTAAATTCAGTTGGGGTAATTTCTATAACATCATCGGAATTCTCGTCGGAATCCGATTCATCGGAGAATTGGTAATCCTCCCAATATTTTGCTTCCTTGGTGGAAACACCATTGACCATAATTAACCTTGGTAGGTTGGTTGAGGATTTTCTTTTACTTAACCGTTTTATTATTTCCCCCACCGGTTCTATTTCTTCATCCGGTTCCGATTCTTCTTCCGGTTCCGATTCTTCTTCCGGTTCCGACTCTTCTTCCGGTTCCTCTTCGGGAACTTGTGAATCAGTCCACGAATCATTCCAATTTACATTTGACTCTTCATTATTATTAGGTGAGTCAATGGTACTTGTTCTAGAGGTAGACATCTATCACATAATATCAAACACGTTAAGAGATTAATATATCACATAATATTCACATGTTAAAAATATATAGTTTCCAACAAAATTTGTTAAGCAATCATTTTTCAAGTAAACACGGTCGAAGTCCAGACTCACTAATGCATCCTAACAAACTCGATAAGATACACTAATGCAAAATTCTGGTTCTCTAAGACCAACGCTCGGATACCAACTGAAATGTCCCGTTCTTATTGATTAAAAACGTTCCATATTAATTGATTTCGTTGCGAGGTTTTGACCTCTATATGAGACGTTTTTCAAAGACTGCATTCATTTTAAACAAACCAAAACCTTTATTTCATCAATAAAGGTTTAAAAAGCTTTACGTAGATTATCAAATAATGATAATCTATAATATCCTGTTTACACACGACCATTACATAATGGTTTACAATACAAATATGTTACAACGAAAAAAGTTTCTTGGCAATTTTTACACAATATCATACAAGCATGGACTCCAAATCTCGTCCATATTTAAGTATGCGACAGCGGAAGCTCTTAATAAACACCTGAGAATAAACATGCTTAAAATGTCAACAAAAATGTTGGTGAGTTATAGGTTTAACCTATATATTATTAAATCATAATAATAGACCACAAGATTTCATATTTCAATACACATCCCATACATAGAGATAAAAATCATTCATATGGTGAACACCTGGTAACCGACATTAACAAGATGCATATATAAGAATATCCCCATCATTCCGGGACACCCTTCGGATATGATATAAATTTCGAAGTACTAAAGCATCCGGTACTTTGGATGGGGTTTGTTAGGCCCAATAGTTCTATCTTTAGGATTCGCGTCAATTAGGGTGTCTGTTCCCTAATTCTTAGATTACCAGACTTAATAAAAAGGGGCATATTCGATTTCGATAATTCAACCATAGAATGTAGTTTCACGTACTTGTGTCTATTTTGTAAATCATTTATAAAACCTGCATGTATTCTCATCCCAAAAATATTAGATTTTAAAAGTGGGACTATAACTCACTTTCACAGATTTTTACTTCGTCAGAAAGTAAGACTTGGCCACTGGTCGATTCACGAACCTATAACAAATATGTACATATATATCAAAGTATGTTCAAAATATATTTACAACACTTTTAATACATTTTGATGTTTTAAGTTTATTAAGTCAGCTGTCCTCGTTAGTAACCTACAACTAGTTGTCCACAGTTAGATGTATAGAAATAAATCGATATATATTATCTTGAATCAATCCACGACCCAGTGTATACATATCTCAGTATTAATCACAACTCAAACTATATATATTTTGGAATCAACCTCAACCGTGTATAGCTAACTCCAACATTCACATATAGAGTGTCTATGGTTGTTCCGAAATATATATAGATGTGTCGACATGATAGGTCGAAACATTGTATACGTGTCTATGGTATCTCAAGATTACATAATATACAATACAAGTTGATTAAGTTATGGTTGGAATAGATTTGTTACCAATTTTCACGTAGCTAAAATGAGAAAAATTATCCAATCTTGTTTTACCCATAACTTCTTCATTTTAAATCCGTTTTTAGTGAATAAAATTGCTATGGTTTCATATTGAACTCTATTTTATGAATCTAAACAGAAAAATTATCGGTTTATAGTCAGAAATATAAGTTATAAGTTGTTTTTGTAAAGGTAGTCATTTCAGTCGAAAGAACGACGTCTAGATGACCGTTTTAGAAAACATACTTCCACTTTGAGTTTAACCATGATTTTTGGATATAGTTTCATGTTCATAAGAAAAATCATTTTCCCAGAAGAACAACTTTTAAATCAAAGTTTATTATAGTTTTTAATTAACTAACCCAAAACAGCCCGCGGTGTTACTACGACGGCGTATGTCCGGTTTTACAGTGTTCTTCGTGTTTCCAGGTTTTAAATCATTAAGTTAGCATATCATATAGATATAGAACATGTGTATAGTTGATTTTAAAAGTATAGTTAGAAGGATTAACTTTATTTGCGAACAAGTTTAGAATTAACTTTGTTCTAGTGATTACTAGTTTACCACTTCGAATATGATAGCTTTTTATGTATGAATCGAATGATGTTATGAATATCATTACTACCTTAAGTTCCTTGGATAAATCTACTGGAAAAGAGAAAAATGGATCTAGCTTCAACGGATCCTTGGATGGCTCGAAGTGCTTGAAGCAGAATCATGACACGAAAACAAGTTCAAGTAAGATCATCACTTGAAATAAGATTGTTATAGTTATAGAAATTGAACCAAAGTTTGAATATGATTATTACCTTGTATTAGAATGATAACCTACTATAAGAAACAAAGATTTCTTGAGGTTGGATGATCACCTTACAAGATTGAAAGTGAGCTAGCAAACTTGAAAGTATTCTTGATTTTATGTAACTAGAACTTGTAGAATATATGAAGAACACTTAGAACTTGAAGATAGAACTTGAGAGAGATCAATTAGATGAAGAAAATTGAAGAATGAAAGTATTTGTAGGTGTTTTTGGTCATTGGTGTATGGATTAGATATAAAGGATATGTAATTTTGTTTTCATGTAAATAAGTCATGAATGATTACTCATATTTTTGTAATTTTATGAGATATTTCATGCTAGTTGCCAAATGATGATTCCCACATGTGTTAAGTGACTCACATGGGCTACTAAGAGCTGATCATTGGAGTGTATATACCAATAGTACATACATCTAAAAGCTGTGTATTGTACGAGTACGAATACGGGTGCATACGAGTAGAATTGTTGATGAAACTGAACGAGGATGTAATTGTAAGCATTTTTGTTAAGTAGAAGTATTTTGATAAGTGTATTGAAGTCTTTCAAAAGTGTATAAATACATATTAAAACACTACATGTATATACATTTTAACTGAGTCGTTAAGTCATCGTTAGTCGTTACATGTAAGTGTTGTTTTGAAACCTTTAGGTTAACGATCTTGTTAAATGTTGTTAACCCAATGTTTATAATATCAAATGAGATTTTAAATTATTATATTATCATGATATTATCATGTATGAATATCTCTTAATATGATATATATACATTAAATGTCTTTACAACGATAATCGTAACATATATGTCTCGTTTAAAAATCATTAAGTTAGTAGTCTTGTTTTTACATATGTAGTTCATTGTTAATATACTTTATGATATGTTTACTTATCATAGTATCATGTTAACTATATATATATCCATATATATGTCATCATATAGTTTTTACAAGTTTTAACGTTCGTGAATCACCGGTCAACTTGGGTGGTCAATTGTCTATATGAAACATATTTCAATTAATCAAGTCTTAACAAGTTTGATTGCTTAACATGTTGGAAACATTTAATCATGTAAATATCAATCTCAATTAATATATATAAACATGGAAAAGTTCGGGTCACTACATATTGGGCATAACAAACCCCATCCAAAGTACTGGATGCTTTAGTACTTCGAAATTTATATCATATCTGAAGGGTGTCCCAGAATGATGGGGATATTCTTATATATGCATCTTGTTAATGTCGGTTACCAGGTGTTCACCATATGAATGATTTTTATCTCTATGTATGGAATGTGTATTGAAATATGAAATCTTGTTGTCTATTGTTACGATTTGATATATATAGGTTAAACCTATAACTCACCAACATTTTTGTTGACGTTTAAAGCATGTTTATTCTCAGGTGAATATTAAGAGCTTCCGCTGTTGCATACTAAAATAAGGACAATTTGGAGTCCATGTTTGTATGATATTGTGTAAAAACTGCATTCAAGAAACATATGTCGATGTAATATATTTCTATTGTAAACCATTATGTAATGGTCGTGTGTAAATAGTATATTTTAGATTATCATTATTTGATAATCTACGTAATGTTTTTAAAACCTTTATTGATAAAATAAAGGTTATGGTTGTTTTAAAAATGAATGTAGTCTTTGAAAAACGTCTCATATAGAGGTCAAAACCTCACAACGAAATCAATTAATATGGAACGTTTATAATCAATATGAACGGGACATTTCAGTAAGCTACTGGTCTGACATGATCAATAATCTTGAATGGTCCTATATACCTTGGATTTAATTTCCCTCGTTTACCAAATCGAACAACGCCTTTCCAAGGTGCAACCTTAAGCATGACCATCTCTCCAATTTCAAATTCTATATCTTTTCTTTTAATGTCGGCGTAACTCTTTTGTCGTCTTTGGGCGGTTTTCAATCGTTGTTGAATTTGGATGATCTTCTCGGTAGTTTCTTGTATTATCTCTGGACCCGTAATCTGTCTATCCCCCACTTCACTCCAACAAATCGGAGACCTGCACTTTCTACCATAAAGTGCTTCAAACGGCGCCATCTCAATGCTTGAATGGTAGCTGTTGTTGTAGGAAAATTCTGCTAACGGAAGGTGTCAATCCCAACTATTTCCGAAATCAACAACACATGCTCGTAGCATGTCTTCAAGCGTTTGTATCATCCTTTCACTCTGCCCATCAGTTTATGGATGATAGGCAGTACTCATGTCTAGACGAGTTCCTAATGCTTGATGTAATGTCTGCCAGAATCTTGAAATAAATCTGCCATCCCTATCAGAGATAATAGAGATTGGTATTCCATGTCTGGAGACGACTTCCTTCAAATACAGTCGTGCTAACTTCTAAATCTTCTAATCTTCTCTTATTGGCAGAAAGTATGCTGATTTGGTGAGACAATAAACTATTACCCAAATAGTATCAAAACCACTTGCAGTCCTTGGCAATTTAGTGATGAAATCCATGGTAATGTTTTCCCATTTCCATTCCGGGATTTCGGGTTGTTGAAGTAGACCTGATGGTTTCTGATACTTAGCTTTGACCTTAGAACACCTCAAACATTTTCCTACGTATTTAGCAACATCGGCTTTCATACCTGGCCACCAAAAATGTTTCTTGAGATCCTTGTATATCTTCCCCATTCCAGGATGTATTGAGTATCTGGTTTTATGAGCTTCTCTAAGTACCATTTCTCTCATATCTCCAAATTTTGGTACCCAAATCCTTTCAGCCCTATACCGGGTTCCGTCTTCCCGAATATTAAGATGCTTCTCCAATCCTTTGGGTATTTCATCCTTTAAATTTCCCCTTTAAAAACTCCTTGTTGCGCCTCCTTTATTTGAGTAGTAAGGTTAGTGTGAATCATTATATTCATAGCTTTTAATCGAATGGGTTCTCTGTCATTTCTGCTCAAGGCGTCGGCTACCACATTTGCCTTCCCCGGGTGATAACGAATCTCAAAGTCGTAATCATTCAACAATTCAATCCATCTGCGCTGCCTCATGTTTAGTTGTTTCTGATTAAATATGTGTTGAAGACTTTTGTGGTCGGTATATATAATACTTTTAACCCCATATAAGTAGTGCCTCTAAGTCTTTAATGCAAAAACAACCGCGTCTAATTCCAAATCATGCGTCGTATAATTCTGCTCGTGAATCTTCAATTGTCTAGACGCATAAGTAATTACTTTCGTTCGTTGCATTAATACACAACCAATACCTTGCTTTGAGGTGTCACAATATATCACAAAATCATCATTCCCTTCAGGTAATGACAATATAGGTGCCGTTGTTAACTTTTTCTTCAACAATTGAAATGCTTTTTCTTGTTCATCCTTCCATTCAAATTTCCTCCCTTTATGCGTTAATGCAGACAAGGGTTTTGCTATTTTGGAAAAATCTTGGATGAATCTCCTGTAATAACCAGCTAGCCCTAAAAATTGGCGTATGTGTTTCGGAGTTTTCGGGGTTTCCCACTTTTCAACGGTTTCAATCTTTGCTGGATCCACCTGAATACCTTCTTTGTTCACAATATGACCGAGGAACTAAACTTCTTCCAACCAAAATGCACACTTTGAAAACTTAGCGTACAGTTTTTCTTTTCTCAGCAACTCTAGCACTTTTCTCAAATGTTTTTAGTGCTCTTGATCATTCTTCGAGTAAATAAGTATGTCATCGATGAAAACAATGACAAACTTGTCAAGATATGGCCCACACACTCAGTTCATGAGGTCCATGAACACAGCTGGTGTGTTAGTCAATCCAAACGGCATAACCGTAAACTCGTAATGACCGTAACACGTCCTAAAAGAAGTCTTCGGAATGTCATCCTCCTTCACCCGCGTTTGGTGATACCCAGAACGTAAATCAATCTTCGAATAAACTGACGAGCCTTGTAGTTGATCAAATAAATCGTCGATTCTCAGTAATGGGTAACGGTTCTTGATGGTAAGTTTGTTCAACTCTCGGTAGTCGATACACAACCTGAATGTACCATCTTTCTTCTTGACAAACAGAACAGAAGCTCCCCATGGTGATGTGCTTGGTTGAATGAAACCACGCTCTAAAAGTTCCTTTAACTGACTTTGTAATTCTTTCATTTCACTGGGTGCGAGTCTGTATGGAGCATGAGCTATTGATGCAGCTCCTGGTACAAGGTCTATTTGAAATTCAACGGATCGATGTGGGGGTAATCCCGGTAATTCTTTCGGAAATACATCGAGAAATTCTTTTGTGACGGGAACATCACTGATGTTCTTTTCTTCAGGTTTAAATTCCTCGATGTGTGCTAGAATGACGTAACTGTCTTTTCTTATTAGTTTTTGCGCCTTCATACTACTAATAAGATTTAATTTCACGTTGTTCTTTTCTCCGTACACCATTAAAGGTTTTTCTTTTTCACGCATAATGCGAATCGCATTTTTGTAACAAACGACCTCTGCTCTCACCTTCTTCAACCAGTCCATGCCAATTATTACATCAAAACTCCCTAACTCAACTGGTATTAAATCAATCTTAAACGTTTCATCACCCAGTTTAATTTCTCTATCCCGACATATATTATCTGCTGAAATTAATTTACCATTTGCTAATTCTAGTAAAAATTTATTATCCAAAGGCGTTAATGGGCAACTTAATTTAGCACAAAATTCTCTACTCATATACCTTCTATCCGCACCCGAATCAAATAAAATATAAGCAGATTTATCGTCAATAAGAAACGTACCCGTAACAAGCTCCGGGTCTCCCTGTGCTACTGCCGCATTAATATTGAAAACTCTTCCACTGCCCTGTCCATTAGTATTCCCCTGATTCAGGCAATTTCTAATAATGTGGCATGGTTTTCCACATTTATAACAAACAGCGTTGGTATTACTTGCTCTGACAATATTCGTTCCGGCATTACTTGTTCCGACACTATTTGTTTCTTTAGTTCTGTTAAACTTTGGTCCGTAGACCTCACACTTTGTCGCGCTATGACCATTTCTTTTACAACTGTTGCAAAATGTCGTGTAAAACCCCTGATGATTTTCTTCACACCTATGACATGGCTGTTTTTGGTTTTTGTTGCCGTTGTTGTTATTGAGGTTATTGTTGGGATTGTTATTGTTGTTGAAACGTTTGTTGTAGTTGTTGTTGTTGTTGTTGGGATGTTTGTTGTAGTTATTGTTAGGATTGCGGTTATTGTTGCAATTGTTGTTGCGGTTGTTGGTATAGTTGTTGCGATTGTGGTTGTAATTGTTATTGTTGTTGTACTAGTGACTCTTGTCACCGTTTTCCTCCCACTTCCTCTTGAGTTGTTTTGTGTTGGCTTCTTCGGCCGCCTGCTCTTTAATTCTTCCCTCAATCTGATTTATGAGTTTATGAGCCATTCGATTTGCCTTTTGTATGGAAGTGGGCTCGTGTGAACTCACATCTTCTTGAATCCTTACTGGTAACCCTTTTACAAACGTGTCGATCTTCTCTTCTTCATCTTCGAATGCTCCCGGACACAATAGGCACAACTCTGTGAATCATCGTTCATATGTGGTAACGTCGAACCCTTGTGTTCGTACTCTTTAAGTTCTGCCTTGAGTTTATTGACTTCGTTTCTAGGACGGTACTGCTCGTTCATCAATTGCTTGAATGCCGACCACGGTAGTGCGTAAGCAGCATTTTGTCCTACCTGTTCAAGATAGGTGTTCCACCACGTTAACGCAGTACATGTGAAGTAGCGTACTTAACTTTTTCCTCTTCAGTACACTTACTTATGGAAAACACTGATTCGACTTTCTCGGTCCACCGTTTCAATCCAATTGGTCCTTCAGTTCCATCAAATTCCAAAGGTTTGCAGGCAGTGAATTCTTTGTAGGAGCATCCTACACGATTTCTTGCGCCGTTAGCTGCATTGCTAGATTCAGAGTTATTGTTGGTATGTAGCGCAGCCTGTACTGCGGCTATGTTTGCAGCAAAAAAGGTACGAAATTCCTCTTCCTCATATTCATGGTGTGTCGAGTAGTCAGTGCCATTTCCTTCAAAATAGCCAACTGAATCGAGTTAATCATACAGAATATAAAGAGTAGTCAATAGTATTTCATAGCATAATATGAACTCATTTATAAAAGCTTTTTCTTCATATTAGCGTTTTATAAGTTTAAATTCGAGTACTACCTACCCGTTAAGTTCATACTTAGTAGCTAATATACAATTCAACTACTACAATTCCATATGAAAAACTGATTATAATAAAATATCACATATAAATATTCTTCAAACTTACAACATCGCTATATTACATATAACATGAAATATAGTACACTTTGATACATGACAGTTTTGAAGATAAATCTAGTTAATACTCAAGTTGTTCAGCAAAGGAAATAAAGACACGTAATTCATAAGTCCAGAAACAAGTCATGCATTATGGTTTTACTAAGACGACTTCCCATCCTTGGTCTTGTGGAAAATAACCGGTATGACCATTGGCTAGGTAGTATGTTGTATTGTCGTCAAAAGGACGAGGGTTTCGTTTTGTCCAACAGCCCCGTAATAATCTAAAAACCTTGTTTCTCACCCCAACTACTGAATCTGTCACTTGTGGGAAGGTTTTATTTAAAAACTGCAATCCGATGTTCTTTTTCTCACTTTGGTAAGAAGCGAACATCACTAACCCGTATGCATAACATGCTTCTTTATGTTGTAGGTTAGAAGCTCTTTCTAATTCACGAAATCCTATGTTGGGATATGTTGAGTCAAAATAGGTTCTTAACCCGTAGCGTAAAATTGCATTTGGGTTCCCTGCATTTAATGCTTTAAAGAAAACGCGGCGTAACTTACGGTCTCCCCAATGTGATATGTCCCACCTATCAAAGGAAATCCGTTTATAAACTAAGGCATTTCTGGAAAGTGTTTCAAATGTTTGACAAGTTAATTTTGCCATAATTAATTATGCTGATGAATTCTGACCGACTCTAGACAAGATTTCCTCAATCATATCCTCTGGTAGATCTTCTAAAATATTCGGTTGTCTAACCTTAACGTCCATTTTGTTTTTATACTGTAAAATAGACAATGATTAGATTCTTAAAAGATAATTAACAAACAATACAAGCAATTTTTACATAGAACATAAAAGTACAAGCACACTACAATACATATAATACACAACATGATTACAACCCTCTAATCTGAATCACTGGTTTCTTCTTCTTCGAACTTGGTTCGTTTTCTTAATTTTCTAGGAATATATGGTGTTCCTCTAATACGAGCCGTCATTTTCCACAATGGTTTAGAAAAACCTGGTGGTTTAGAGGTTCCCGGGTCATTGTTACATTTTAGGAAATACGGATGTTGTCGATACATATAAAGTTCATCGGGGTTGGAATCGGGTTTCTCTATTTTTATACCTTTTCCTTTATTATTTTCTTTCGCTTAATTAAATTGGGTCGAGGTAATTTCTATAACATCATCGAAATCCTCATCGGGATCCGATTCATTGGAAAATTGGTAATCTTCCCAATATTTTGCTTCCTCGGCGGAAACACCATTGACCATTACTAACTTTGGTCCGTTGGTTGATGATTTTCTTTTATTTAATCGATTTATTGTAGCTCTCAATATTTCTTCCACCGGAACCTCCTCTTCTTCTGGTTCATCCTCTTCCGGTTCCTCTTTTTCCGGTTCCTCTTCTTCCAGTTCCTCTTCTTCCGGTTCCTCTTCGGGAATTTGTGAATCTTCCCAGAATATATTCGACTCTTCATTATTATTAGGTGAATCAATAGGATTTGTACTAGAGGTAGACATCTATCACACAATATCAAACACGTTAAGAGATTAATATATCACATAATATTTACATGTTAATAATATATAGTTTCCAACAAAAAATGTTAAGCAATCGTTTTTGAAGAAAAACACGATCGAAGTCCAGACTCACTAATGCATCCTAACAAACTCAGTAAGACACACTAATGCAATTTTCTGGTTCTCTAAGACCAACACTCGGATACCAACTGAAATGTCCCATTCATATTGATTATAAACGTTCCATATTAATTGATTTCGTCGCGAGGTTTTGACCTCTATATGAGACATTTTTCAAAGACTGCATTCATTTTTAAAACAACCATAACCTTTATTTTATCTATAAAGGTTTAAAAGCATTACGTAGATTATCAAATAATGATAATCTAAAATATACCGTTTACACACGACCATTACATAATGGTTTACAATAAGAATATATTACATCAAAAATAAGTTTCTTGAATGCAGTTTTTACATAATATCATACAAGCATGGACTCCAAATCTTGTCCTTATTTTAGTATGCAACAGCGGAAGCTCTTAATCATCACCTGAGAATAAACAAGCTTAAAAGGTCAACAAAAATGTTGGTGAGTTATAGGTTTAACCTATATATTATCAAATCATAATAATAGACCACAAGATTTCATATTTCAATATACATCCCATACATAGAGATAAAAATCATTCATATGGTGAACACCTGGTAACCGACATTAACAAGATGATATAAGAATATTCCCTATCATTCCGGGAAATCCTTCGGACATGATAAAAACAACATCGAAGTACTAAAGCATCCGGTACTATGGATGGGATTCGTTAGGCCCAATAGATCTATCTTTAGGATTCGTGTCAATTAGTAGATCGGTTTACTAATTCTCAGGCTACCAAGCAAAAGGGGCATATTCGGCTTCGATCATTCACCCATATAATGTAGTTTCATTTACTTATGTCTATTTCATAAAACATTTATAAAACTGCATGTATTCTCATCCCAAAATATTAGTTTTTAAAAGTGGGACTATAACTCACTTTCACAGATTTTTACTTCGTCGGGAAGTAAGACTTGACCACGGGTCGATTCACGAACCTATAAAAAATATGTAAATATATATCAAAGTATGTTCAAAATATATTTATAACATTTTTAATACGTTTTAATGTTTTAAGTTTATTAAGTCAGCTGTCCTCGTTAGTAACCTACAACTAGTTTTCCACAATTAGATGTACATAAATAAATCGATATATATTATCTTGAATCAATTCACGACCCAGTGTATAAACATCTTAGGCTAGATCACAACTCAAAGTATATATATTTTTAGAATCAACCTCAACCCTGTATAGCTAACTCAAACATTACTGCATATAGAGTGTCCATGGTTGTTCCAAATAATATATATACATGGGTCGATATGATATGTCAAAACATTTGCATACGTGTCTATGGTATCCCAAGATTACATAATTTATTAGAATACATGTATAATACAATATAAGTTAGCTAGGATATGATTTGTATAGAATTGTTACAATATTTCCCGTAGCTACAACAATCAAAAAATATCCAATCTTGTTTTACCCAAAACTTCTTCGTTTTAAATCCGTTTTGAGTGAATCAAATTGATATGGTTTCATTTTGAACTCTATTTTATGAATCTAAACAAAAAAAGTATAGGTTTATAGTCAGAAATATAAGTTACAAGTCGTTTTTATAAGAGGTATTCATTTCAGTCGAAAGAACGACGTCTTGATGACCATTTTGAAAAATATACTTCCACTTTGAGTTTAACCATGATTTTTGGATATAGTTTCTTGTTCATAAGAAAAATCATTTTCCCAAAAGAACAACTTTTAAATCAAAGTTTATCATAGTTTTTAATTATCAAACCCAAAACAGCCCGCGGTGTTACTACGACGACGTATGTCCGGTTTTACCGCGTTTTTCGTGTTTTCAGGTTTTAAATCATTAAGTTAGCATATCATATAGATATAGGACATGTGTTTAGTTTATTTTAAAAGTCAAGTTAGAAGTATTAACTTTTGTTTGCGAACAAGTTTAGAATTAACTAAACTATGTTCTAGTGATTTCAAGTTTAAACCTTCGAATAAGGTATTTTTATATATATGAATCGAATGATGTTATGAATATCATTACTACCTAAGGTTTTGTGGATAAACCTACTAAAAATATGAAAAATAGATCTAGCTTCAAAGGATCCTTGGATGGCTTGAAAGTTCTTGAAGCAGAATCATGACACCAAAACAAGTTCAAGTAAGATTTCCACTCGAAATAAGATTGTTATAGTTATAAAAATTGAACCAAAGTTTGAATATGAGTATTACCTTGTATTAGAAAGATATCTTACTATAAATTAGAAAGATTTCTTGAAATTGGATGATCACTTTACAAGATTGGAAGTAAGCTAGCAAACTTGGAAGTATTCTTGATTTTATGAAACTAGAACTTATAGAATTTATGAAGAATACTTAGAATTTGAAGATAGAACTTGAGAGAGATCAATTAGATGAAGAAAATTGAAGAATGAAAGTGTTTGTAGGTGTTTTTGGTCGTTGGTATATGGATTAGATATAAAGGATGTGTGATTTTGGTTTACATGTAAATAAGTCATGAATGATTACTAATATTTTTGTAATTTTATGAGATATTTCATGCTAGTTTCCAAATGATGGTTTCCACATGTGTTAGGTGACTCACATGGGCTGCGAAGAGCTGATCATTGGAGTGTATATACCAATAGTACTTACATCTAAAAGCTGTGTATTGTACGAGTACGAATACGGGTGCATACGAGTAGAATTGTTGATGAAACTGAACTAGGATGTAATTGTAAGCATTTTTGTTAAGTAGAAGTATTTTGATAAGTGTCTTGAAGTCTTTCAAAAGGGTATGAATATATATTAAAACACTACATGTATATACATTTTAACTGAGTCGTTAAGTCATCGTTAGTGGTTACATGTAAATGTTGTTTTGAAACCTTTAGGTTAACGATCTTGTTAAATGTTGTTAACCCATTGTTTATTATATCTAAAGAGATGTTAAATTATTACATTATCATTATATTATGATATATTAACATATCTTAGTATGATATATATACAGTTAAATGTTGTTACAACGATAATCGTTACATATATTTCTCGTTTCGAAATCATTAAGTTAGTAGTCTTGTTTTTACATATGTAGTTCATTGTTAATACACTTAATGACATGTTTACTTATCATTTATCATGATTAAACATAGTGTATCAATTTCTTAATATGATTCATATGTATTTAGTAAGACGTTGTTATAACGATAATCGTTGTATATACCGTTTCGAGTTTCTTAATTAAATAAACTCAATTTTATGTATATAACTCATTGTTAAAATACCTAATGAGATACTTACTTATCATAATATCATGTTAACTATATATATAATCATATATATGTCATCATATAGTTTTTAAAAGTTTTAACGTTCGTGAATCACCGGTCAACTTGGGTGGTCAATTGTCTATATGAAACCTATTTCAATTAATCAAGTCTTAACAAGTTTGATTGCTTAACATGTTGGAAACATTTAATCATGCAAATATAGTTTTCATTTAATATATAATCATGGAAAAGTTCGGGTCACTACAATGGAAATATATACTTCAGCCTTTCTTGCTCAAAGTGTGGATATGCTAGAGTATGATGGGGTTCTTTTAATTCATATGGAAATTTTCAGATGTGATTAGGGTGGGTTTAGCTCAAGCCGCAGGCTGCGAGAAAATAGAAAACTTCAGGTGGTGTATCTAACCCTAGATTTTGAATTGACAGTGATCGATTATTGCATGGTGCAATGTAATGAATGCATGAGCATAAAAAGTTTTCCTTGGCTACGGTAATCAAAATATACTTGTTGGAAGGTCCTATTCTTCATGAGAATATGCTCGTAAGCTTTTGACCATCTCGGCACAGAGAACGTAGTAGTGAATATGGTGTTTATAATATTGTTGTTTGAAAATTCAAATGAAATCCTTGTGGGTGTTACTTAAGGTCACTTAAGAATATGCATCCTTCCTTCCAATGAAGGAGCGTGAATATTAAGCGTCAAAGATAAAGAGATGGGTTGTTTAAGAAAGAAAGAATGCAAAGTTTTACAACCTTTATGGTATAGGAGAGATTGTTAATCTACTAATGGGTATGAAATAGATAGTTTGGTTGAAACGAGCTCTAAGTATATCTACAAATCAGATGATGACTACCCTTCATGTAATAACATTGAGATTTTTGAATGAATGGCTTGGGAATTTTTCTTTGATTCACTTTCTATTCCATATATCATGATATTGGAATTTCTATATGAATTACCGTAGTATAATCACGTTGGCCATGCGTCATTATATTTCACTAATTCATATTTCCACTTCAATATCACCCCATAAGGTCAGGATACGTGGCCAAACTTTGACGTTGGAATGTTGACTCATGAGTGACATCCCTCGGTTTCACCAACCGAGGTAGTCTTATAAAAGAACTCACGTGAGTCAAAGAATACTTTGAATCACAATAGCGAAGTTAGGTCATAAAGATATGTAAGGATATGATAACAATCACATACTAACTGATCCTTCAGAGTCGGGATTAGGCAAGCTGATAGGGTTTTGGCTTGACATCCTTACGAAAGGATACAGAATATCAGAAGAGGTAAAAGCAGGAAGTAAGATGAAATAGTAGTATAAAGATTAAGGGAAAGGGCTTAAAACTAAGGCAGGAAAGGTTATAGACCTATGGATCGCTAAGGCACCCTAACTAACACATAAGGCACACATAAAATGCAATCATGGTTCTCTATAACAACCTGGCTCTGATACCAATCTGTCACACCCCCTAAATGGGACCTGGGGTCATATGTGACTAATCAATATCAAAACACAAGTGTAAAGCGAGAACGACTCTAATGAGACGTTTTTATTAAAAACTAATGTATTTAAAGCAGCGGAATTAAATAGTCATTACCAATGTAAACCCAAAATGTAAATGTAAACATAAATGTTTTAATGCAATAATCTAAAATGCGGACACCAAAGCAGCATAGTCCAAGTAACACAAAATCTCTAGCAATCTTCACCTGAGACAAAACATGCTTAAAGTGTCAACCAAAAATGATTGAATGAACAACATAGGTTTATAATTATTTTTGGACCACAAGATTTAGTTATCAAGTTTGATGTAGCAACATAGTTCAAAAGTAGTGCTGAAGTTATGATATCGAACTAAACAAAGTTACCCCATGACACATTGAACTGTCTGTGTCGTTGAAATCATTATTATGTAATCAAAGACCAACGGTCAACTGGTTAGAGACGTCGCTCTCAGTAAGCCTACTCACAATAACTAAGTTTGCATTTTAAAGTAGCAATTAACGATATCATGGCAGGGATTTAGCATGAAACAAAGCATGGCAGCACAGTTAAACAGTTTTCGAGTACTTGTGTCTAAGCGTAAAATAGTATTAAAAGCAAGCATATATCTCACCCCAAAGTTTAAAATAGTATATAGAGAAAGTTAAAAAGTGGGGCTATGAAGTTCACCTTAGTAGCAAGTAAGTTATTCTACGCAAAGAAGAATGAACAGGGTATGTAATCGGAGATCTCAACCAAGAGATATAATGTTTGGTTAGTTAATGTCTAACAGAGAAGTATGTTTATTAATATAGAAACTATATTAACAGTGACGGTTCACGAGAAAAGTTCCTATTTCTCAAAAGTTTCTATTTTTGAAAACTTTCTATTTATGGAAAACTTCCATTTATAGTAAGCTTCTAGTTTAAGTAAGTTCAGGTTATAATTTTTCACAAAGACATTGTACAAATTTACCCAAACTTAGTTGCTATCAAGTAAGTCAGGGATGACCAGATGTAACCGGGGGCCCATGACTCTTGATCAGAAACTAAGTCATGACATTCGAGATCCACAAGCTTGTCTCATAAATGGCAACCTAGACATCATCCTCTTACGACCGTAAGTAGAGGTGAAGTTCGTATATTTTGTACGTTATCTTTTTATTATAACCTTCACATTATTGGTGTATAGATACTATACGTTAAATTATTTTTACATATCTCAATTACATATATCTATGTGATAATATAGCTTAGTGTAATTTAGGTGTTACAGTATAGTTGGCTTACAAGTTATAGTAATAGTATTATTACTCTAATTATCTTTTATTATTTATTTAAGTATACATAAGTTTAGATTTATTATTATGTTTTAAGTAGTCTTATTTCATTAAGTTTAAATAACCTAGATAAGTCTAAGTCTTTTAACTTATCTCATATGTTTAAACTCATCATTATCCTTTTCATAATTATCTTTAACTTTGTAAATCATTATTATCTTTTAAACTTTTATTATTATCCTTTCAATTATTTAACTTAAAATCTTATCTTAACAACTTAATCATAATAAACCTTGTATACTTTTCATTACCATTAAATTTTATTATCTAACAAAACGTTATCATCTTTATGTTTATATTTATCATAATATTTTCTTTATTATCATGTTTAATAATTTCATCATAATACTTAACCATGTTAATCATAATACTTATCTTAATCATAATTATAACATGATACATATATCATAATCATTATCAATTTCTATATCCATAACCATGTTCTTAAATCTTCATAATCATATTCTATATTTATAACCATATCTTTTAAATTTTCTTCAAGTTATTCATATTCATATACAACTCATATTAATATTCATGAACTTCATTCTTATATACTTTAAGAGTGGTTTTAAGCAAGAAAAAGTGGCGTTTTGATGGTGACAAAAACCCGTACAGCAGCAACAGAAAAATAGCAGTAAATAGTGGCCAAAAGGTGGCGATTTGGTGGTGGCTTGTGTCATCGAACAGCAGAAAAAACGTAGCAGTAGTAGCTCGATTTGGGCGAGTCAGGCGCCTATTTTGGTCACACAGCAACAGCAAAAAGAAGCAGCAACAACAGCGACTATGGGCTGTTTTTGGGGCAGTTTACAGAAGTAAAACAAGGGCAGTTTGGGTGGTATTTGGTTGCCGAACAGCTCCAACAAGCAGGGACAGCAGCAGCCCAAAAGCTTTGGATTTTTGAGTGTGTTATACGGACAGAAACAGCAGCTCACATCTGCAAAAGTGGTGGTTGTGAGATGATTTTTGGCTGTGGTTTTCGAACAGAAACAGCCTGAAACAGAAGCTGCGAACATCAAGAAAACAACAGCAGTACGATGGTTTTGTGATGGTGCTTGCGGTGGTGTTTGAATGGTAGAAGATGGTGATTATTAGTGACTAACAAGTACTCGAAAGTGGTAGCGTTGATTAAGGCGTAACAAGTACTTGAAAGTGATATATAGTGGTGTGTGGTTCTAGGCTCCAAACAAAACAGAAAGGTGGTGGTGGTTTAAAGTTTAACGAGCACTAGAGCAAGGGAAGGGAATTTTTTTTTTTTGTGATTTGTTTGAATGAATAATGAGGTGAGGTCTTGGGTCCTTTATATAAGCTAATAGTTAGAGTTAGAAGAGGACTCCAACTCTTCATGGATGGTTCTAGAAAATGGGTAGAGATAAGAATTATCTCAAAGAATTTGAATGAGGTTATGACTAGTTTAGGATAGTTAGATTAGGATAAAACTTGTTCAAACTTAGGATAAATCTTATTAGGATTAGGATTGATTAAATTGTGATTAGATTAGAATTGTTTGTTTGAGTTAGATTAGGAGTTGTTTTAGTCACTTGTCCCTTTAATTTGTATTTGTATTATTTTATTATTTTACTTTTTATTTTTATATAAGCCGTCATTTGAAAGGACCCGTTCATACCGATTATAAACGATTCACAATAGCTGATTTCATTGCGAGGTATTTGACCTTTATATGATATATTTTACAAATATTTCATAATACATCCAACTATAATTGACTTAATAATAAACTTGATGAACTCGACGACTCGAATGCAACGTCTTTTGAAATATGCCAAGAATGACTCCAAGCAATATCTCTAAATGAGCAAATGCACAGCGGAAGGTTTCTTTCATAACTGAGAATAAACATGCTTTCAAGTGTCAACCAAAAGGTTGGTGAGTTCATAGGTTTATCATAAACAGTAAAATTCATCATTTTGATAGACCACAAGATTTAAATACAGTACACCTATCTCGTATACAAAACCATTTTTTCAAAATGCTTCATAACCGTACACATATCTCGTGTACAAAATATCATACACATAACCTGTGTATAAAATCATTCTCTCGATACATAACATTCACTTTTCTTTCATTGCTTGGCTTGGTAACCGACCTTAACATATACTGCACATCAATAATATCCCCAAAATAAATAGAACTTTTAGTCTGTAATCAATAATAAACCTCAAAGTACTAAACACCACGCCCACTAGCTCTTCCGTCTAGTGAACATTCTGGGTAGGGGTGTTAAACCCGGTAGCTACCTTTAGGATTCGTGTGAATTAGGGCCATACCCGATTCTAATTCTTAGGTTACCAAGCAATAATAATCAGGGGAAAAATATTCACATCAATTGTTGGCAATTATCATGTCCACATAATTCAATAATCATTCATAGAACTTCTGTCTGCAGAATAATTCATTAGAGGAATGTTTTGCTTGTTTCTATCTCGTCAAACATTTATAAAAGCATTTCATGTATTCGCAGTTCAAAATATATTTCAAAAGCATTTAATAAAGCAGTTATAAAAACAGCGCATGTATTCTCAGTCCCAAAAATGTAAAGAGTAAAAGGGAATCAAATAAACTTACAATATTGTATTTTGTTGTAAAAATACATATGACAATATTGAACAATGCAGGGTTGTCCTTGGATTCACGAACCTATATCATTTGTATATATATTAACACACGTAGTTGTAATCGAACAAATATATATATATATATATATATATATATATATATATATATATATATATATATATATATATATATATATATATATATATATATTATTTAGTATTCAAATATATATATATATATATATATATATATATATATATATATATATATAATAATTTAATAAGTTTAATTATATAAATTTTCATTTTTATATATAGAAATATTGATATAATTAGGTTATGTGTAATAAATTTATTTTTATATAAAATCATTTGTTTGTTAAGTTAATGATAATAGTATTGTTACTTAGATTTAATAATGATGTTGAAAATAATTATTTTGATAGTATTATTAGTCTCTTTGTTAGTAGAGATATTGATAATGATAATAGTAATATTAATAATAATAAAATGTTAATTTTAATAAAATACAACTTTTAAGACTGATAGATTTTTAATAAAACTGGTATTGATAATTTCAAATAAAATGATACTTTTAATAATAATACAACTTATGAATGAAAATTTTGATAATAACAATAATTCTATTAATAATGATAATAATACTAAAATATTGATTTAATTATAATAGTACTAAATTTTTAATCTTAATGATAATCCTAATTATAATACTAATAATAATATTACAACTGATAATAATAATAACTAAAATGCTAATCCTTACTACTAGTGATAGTTATAATAATAATAATAATAATAATAATAATAATAATAATAATAATAATAATAATAATAATAATAATAATAATAATAATAATATTACAATTAATAGTAATCTCAAATCGTAATAATAATCATGATAATAATTAATATTCCAATAATAATAACATTAATAATAATAATGATTTTTGGTTTTTGAGACTACCTCCACAAGTGTCTAAAAAAATAATCGTTGCCAGTAGGACTCGAACCCGAGACCTCTCGCTAACCTTACATAGCCCCAGCCACCTGATCTAGTCTACTTTTCTTGATTCAATACCATAAACAATTTTATTAACCCATTTTTTTTCTCATCATCATTTGGTCCAGTTTAAATTAGATATCAGTCCAATAACACTTGAGCCCAAATAACAAACCCTAATTAACTAGAGCCCAAATCTAATACCATTAGAATCTGCAAGTGGTCGATGGTTTTATAGATAGTAACAAGATTGTGTAACAGTGATTTCATGATCAACATCATCGTATCATCTTTTATCATTCATTGTCGTCAACATATCATCCACCATCAATCATTATTAACTCGTTATTATATCATAAACATCTTTTTCATTTATCACACCTTCATCACAATCCATACGTAAATAGTTGCACAACTCAAAGGTATTCGGGTTTGTGTTGTATTGGTTAGAACAGAAATTGTTGCAGGTCGAGCTAGTTACATGGGTTTGTTTTGGGGTGGTGTTTGGTTTAATCTTTGAGCTCAAACAGAAAAGAAAAAAATACATAAATAAATTTTAATAAGCCTAAGTGTTTGATAGTAGTTCAAAAGTGATGATGGTCGATGGGTTTCGAGGGTTCCGGTTATAAAAGAAAAGAGAAATAGAAGGGAATCATAGTAACAATCGATCATCACTGTTCACCTTCATCTTCAGAAAATCACGTAGTACTGTTCATCATCTGGGTTTCGTTGATTGGAGCAAGAAGCAACAATTTGCAGGTTTGTTGGGGTTCGTATAGATCGGGAAAACAGATGGACAACTACAGCTGCTGTAGCAGGTTCACATTGTTTGTTGTTCACAGTAATAACATGAGAGAAAGAGAGGAGAGAGAGAGAGATAGAGAGAGAGAGGTAGTGATGGTTATTTGTGGTGGTGGTTCAAAGTGGTAGAAGGTGGCGATCGTTTAATGATAGAAGGTGAAATGTCCCGTTCTTATTGATTAAAAACGTTCCATATTAATTGATTTCGTTGCGAGGTTTTGACCTCTATATGAGACGTTTTTCAAAGACTGCATTCATTTTTAAAAGAAACCATAACCTTTATTTCATAAATAAAGGTTTAAAAAGCTTTACGTAGATTATCAAATAATGATAATCTAAAATATCCTGTTTACACATGACCATTACATAATGGTTTACAATACAAATATGTTACATCGAAATCAGTTTCTTGAATGCAGTTTTTACACAATATCATACAAACATGGACTCCAAATCTTGTCCTTATTTTAGTATGCAACAGCGGAAGCTCTTAATATTCACCTGAGAATAAACATGCTTTAAACGTCAACAAAAATGTTGGTGAGTTATAGGTTTAACCTATATATATCAAATCGTAACAATAGACCACAAGATTTCATATTTCAATACACATCCCATACATAGAGATAAAAATCATTCATATGGTGAACACCTGGTAACCGACATTAACAAGATGCATATATAAGAATATCCCCATCATTCCGGGACACCCTTCGGATATGATATAAATTTCGAAGTACTAAAGCATCCGGTACTTTGGATGGGGTTTGTTAAGCCCAATAGATCTATCTTTAGGATTCGCGTCAATTAGGGTGTCTGTTCCCTAATTCTTAGATTACCAGACTTAATAAAAAGGGGCATATTCGATTTCGATAATTCAACCATAGAATATAGTTTCACGTACTTGTGTCTATTTTGTAAATCATTTATAAAACCTGCATGTATTCTCATCCCAAAATATTAGATTTTAAAAGTGGGACTATAACTCACTTTCACAGATTTTTACTTCGTCGGGAAGTAAGATTTGGCCACTGGTTGATTCACGAACCTATAACAATATATACATATATATCAAAGTATGTTCAAAATATATTTACAACACTTTTAATATATTTTGATGTTTTAAGTTTATTAAGTCAGCTGTCCTCGTTAGTAACCTACAACTAGTTGTCCACAGTTAGATGTACAGAAATAAATCGATAAATATTATCTTGAATCAATCCACGACCCAGTGTATACGTATCTCAGTATTGATCACAACTCAAACTATATATATTTTGGAATCAACCTCAACCCTGTATAGCTAACTCCAACATTCACATATAGAGTGTCTATGGTTGTTCCGAAATATATATAGATGTGTCGACATGATAGGTCGAAACATTGTATACGTGTCTATGGTATCTCAAGATTACATAATATACAATACAAGTTGATTAAGTTATGGTTGGAATAGATTTGTTACCAATTTTCACGTAGCTAAAATGAGAAAAATTATCCAATCTTGTTTTACCCATAACTTCTTCATTTTAAATCCGTTTTGAATGAATCAAATTGCTATGGTTTCATATTGAACTGTATTTTATGAATCTAAACAGAAAAAGTATAGGTTTATAGTCGGAAAAATAAGTTACAAGTCGTTTTTGTAAAGGTAGTCATTTCAGTCGAAAGAACGACGTCTAGATGACCATTTTAGAAAACATACTTCCACTTTGAGTTTAACCATAATTTTTGGATATAGTTTCATGTTCATAATAAAAATCATTTTCTCAGAATAACAACTTTTAAATCAAAGTTTATCATAGTTTTTAATTAACTAACCCAAAACAGCCCGCGGTGTTACTACGACGGCGTAAATCCGGTTTTACGGTGTTTTTCGTGTTTCCAGGTTTTAAATCATTAAGTTAGCATATCATATAGATATAGAACATGTGTTTAGTTAATTTTAAAAGTCAAGTTAGAAGGATTAACTTTTGTTTGCGAACAAGTTTAGAATTAACTAAACTATGTTCTAGTGATTACGAGTTTAAACCTTCGAATAAGATAGTTTTATATATATGAATCGAATGATGTTATGAACATCATTACTACCTCAAGTTTAGTAGGTAAACCTACTGGAAGTGACAAGAAATGATCTAGCTTCAAAGGATCTTGGATGGCTTGAAAGTTCTTGAAGTAGAATCATGACACAAAAACAAGTTCAAGTAAGATTTTTGCTCGAATTAAGATAGTTTATAGTTATAGAAATTGAATCAAAGTTTGAATATGAATATTACCTTGAATAAGAAAGATAACCTACTGTATATAACAAAGGTTTCTTGATCTTAGATGATTACTTGGAATGGATTAGAAAGCTTGGAAGTAAATTAGTAAACTTGAAGGGATTTTTGAAGTATTCTTGAAGTGTTCTTCTTATGATGATTATAGCTTGATTCTTGAAGTGATTTTTGATGAAGATGATGACTAACTACTGGAAAAATACGTTCATAATAGTGTGGGTGTGTTGAGAGAGAATTAGAAAGAGATTTGGAAGTGAAATGGAGTGAATGATGAGTGTTAATTGGTGAGTGGTGAGTGGGGTTAAAAGGAGTTCTAGTTAGTTGACTAGCTCATGGTAGAAGTTAAAATTGATTAGTCATACATGACATAATCAAGAGTGGAATCCCATGCTAGTTCCTATTGGTATATACCCATAGTAAGTACGTTTTGAAGCTGTGTATAATACGGGTAAGAATACGACTAGAATTCTTGATGAAAGAAAAGAATGGGAAAGTAACTGTAACCATTTTCGTTAAGTATGAGTGTTTTGATATATGTCTTGAAGTCTTCCAAAAGTATTTTAATACATCTAAATACACTACATGTATATACATTTTAACGGAGTCGTTAAGTCATCGTTAGTCGTTACATGTAAGTGTTGTTTTGAAACCTTTAAGTTAACGATCTCAATTAATGTTGTTAACCCATTGTTTATTATATCTAATGAGATGTTAAATTATTATATTATCATGATATTATGATATATTAATATATCTTAATATGATATATATACATTTAAATGTCGTTACAACGATAATCGTTACATATATGTCTCGTTTCGAAATCCTTAAGTTAGTAGTCTTGTTTATATGTATATAACTCATTGTTAATATACTTGTGGAGATACTTACTTATCATAATCTCATGTTAACCATATGTATATCCATATATATATCGTTAAGTCGTTTTTACAAGTTTTAACGTTCGTGAATCGCCGGTCAACTTGGGTGGTCAATTGTCTATATGAAACATATTTCAATTAATCAAGTCTTAACAAGTTTGATTGCTTAACATGTTGGAAACATTTAATCATGTAAATATCAATCTCAATTAATATATATAAACATGGAAAAGTTCGGGTCACTACAGTACCTACCCGTTAAATAAATTTCGTCCCGAAATTTTAAGCTGTTGAAGGTGTTGACGAATCTTCTGGAAATAGATGCGGGTATTTCTTCTTCATCTGATCTTCACGCTCCCAGGTGAACTCGGGTCCTCTACGAGCATTCCATCGAACCTTAACAATTGGTATCTTGTTTTGCTTAAGTCTTTTAACCTCACGATCCATTATTTCGACGGGTTCTTCGATGAATTGGAGTTTTTCATTGATTTGGATTTCATCTAACGGAATAGTGAGATCTTCTTTAGCAAAACATTTCTTCAAATTTGAGACGTGGAAAGTGTTATGTACAGCCGCGAGTTGTTGAGGTAACTCAAGTCGGTAAGCTACTGGTCCGACACGATCAATAATCTTGAATGGTCCAATATACCTTGGATTTAATTTCCCTCGTTTACCAAATCGAACAACGCCTTTCCAAGGTGCAACTTTAAGCATGACCATCTCTCCAATTTCAAATTCTATATCTTTTCTTTTAATGTCAGCGTAGCTCTTTTGTCGACTTTGGGCGGTTTTCAACCGTTGTTGAATTTGGATGATCTTCTCAGTAGTTTCTTGTATAATCTCCGGACCCGTAATCTGTCTATCCCCCACTTCACTCCAACAAATCGGAGACCTGCACTTTCTACCGTAAAGTGCTTCAAACGGCGCCATCTCAATGCTTGAATGGTAGCTGTTGTTGTAGGAAAATTCTGCTAACGGTAGATGTCGATCCCAACTGTTTCCGAAATCAATAACACATGCTCGTAGCATGTCTTCAAGCGTTTGTATCGTCCTTTCGCTCTGCCCATCAGTTTGTGGATGATAGGCAGTACTCATGTCTAGACGAGTTCCTAATGCTTGCTGTAATGTCTGCCAGAATCTTGAAATAAATCTGCCATCCCTATCAGAGATAATAGAGATTGGTATTCCATGTCTGGAGACGACTTCCTTCAAATACAGTCGTGCTAACTTCTCCATCTTGTCATCTTCTCTTATTGGCAGAAAGTGTGCTGATTTGGTGAGACGATCAACTATTACCCAAATAGTATCAAAACCGCTTGCAGTCCTTGGCAATTTAGTGATGAAATCCATGGTAATGTTTTCCCATTTCCATTCTGGGATTTCGGGTTGTTGAAGTAGACCTGATGGTTTCTGATGCTCAGCTTTGACCTTAGAACACGTCAAACATTCTCCTACATATTTAGCAACATCGGCTTTTATACCCGGCCACCAAAAATGTTTCTTGAGATCCTTGTACATCTTCCCCGTTCCAGGATGTATTGAGTATCTGGTTTTATGAGCTTCTCTAAGTACCATTTCTCTCATATCTCCAAATCTTGGTACCCAAATCCTTTCAGCCCTATACCGGGTTCCGTCTTCCCGAATATTAAGATGCTTCTCCGATCCTTTGGGTATTTCATCCTTTAAATTTCCTTCTTTTAAAACTCCTTGTTGCGCCTCCTTTATTTGAGTAGTAAGGTTATTATGAATCATTATATTCATAGATTTTACTCGAATGGGTTCTCTGTCCTTCCTGCTCAAGGCATCGGCTACCACATTTGCCTTTCCCGGGTGGTAACGAATCTCAAAGTCGTAATCATTCAATAATTCAATCCACCTACGCTGCCTCATATTCAGTTGTTTCTGATTAAATATGTGTTGAAGACTTTTGTGGTCGGTATATATAATACTTTTGACCCCATATAAGTAGTGCCTCCAAGTCTTTAATGCAAAAACAACCGCGCCTAATTCCAAATCATGCGTCGTATAATTTTGTTCGTGAATCTTCAATTGTCTAGACGCATAAGCAATCACCTTCGTTCGTTGCATTAATACACAACCGAGACCTTGCTTTGATGCGTCACAATAAATCACAAAATCATCATTCCCTTCAGGCAATGACAATATAGGTGCCGTAGTTAGCTTTTTCTTCAATAACTGAAACGCTTTCTCTTGTTCATCATTCCATTCAAATTTCTTCCCTTTATGCGTTAATGCAGTCAAGGGTTTTGCTATTCTGGAAAAGTCTTGGATGAACCTTCTGTAGTAACCAGCTAGTCCTAAAAACTGGCGTATGTGTTTCGGAGTTTTCGGGGTTTCCCACTTTTCAACAGTTTCTATCTTTGCCGGATCCACCTTAATACCTTCTTTGTTCACTATGTGACCGAGGAATTGAACTTCTTCCAACCAAAATGCACACTTTGAAAACTTAGCGTACAATTCTTCCTTCCTCAATACTTCTAACACCTTTCTCAAATGTTCACCGTGTTCTTGGTCATTCTTTGAGTAAATAAGTATGTCATCAATGAAAACAATGACAAACTTGTCAAGGTATGGTCCACACACTCGGTTCATAAGGTCCATGAACACAGCTGGTGCATTAGTTAAACCAAACGGCATGACCATAAACTCGTAATGACCGTAACGTGTTCTGAAAGCAGTCTTTGGAATATCATCTTCTTTCACCCGCATTTGATGATACCCGGAACATAAGTCAATCTTTGAATAAACAGACGAGCCTTGTAGTTGATCAAATAAGTCGTCGATTCTCGGTAGTGGGTAGCGGTTCTTGATGGTAAGTTTGTTCAACTCTCGGTAGTCGATACACAACCTGAATGTACCATCTTTCTTCTTGACAAACAAAACAGGAGCTCCCCACGGTGATGTGCTTGGTCGAATGAAACCACGCTCTAAAAGTTCTTGTAATTGGCTTTGCAGTTCTTTCATCTCGCTGGGTGCGAGTCTGTAAGGAGCACGAGCTATTGGTGCAGCTCCTGGTACAAGATCTATTTGAAATTCAACGGATCGCTGTGGGGGTAATCCCGGTAATTCTTTCGGAAATACATCGGGAAATTCTTTTGATGGGAACATCATTGATGCTCTTTTCTTCAGTTTGTACTTTCTCGACGTGTGCTAGAACAGCATAGCAACCTTTTCTTATTAGTTTTTGTGCCTTCAAATTACTAATAAGATGTAGCTTCGTGTTGCCCTTTTCTCCGTACACCATTAAGGGTTTTCCTTTTTCTCGTATAATGCGAATTGCATTTTTGTAACAAACGATCTCCGCTTTCACTTCTTTCAACCAGTCCATACCGATTATCACATCAAAACTCCCTAACTCTACTGGTATCAAATCAATCTTAAATGTTTCGCTAACCAGTTTAATTTCTCGATTCCGACATATATTATCTGCTGAAATTAATTTACCATTTGCTAATTCGAGTAAAAATTTACTATCCAAAGGCGTCAATGGACAACTTAATTTAGCACAAAAATCTCTACTCATATAGCTTCTATCCGCACCCGAATCAAATAAAACGTAAGCAGATTTATTGTCAATAAGAAACGTACCCGTAACAAGCTCCGGGTCTTCCTGTGCCTCTGCCGCATTAATATTGAAAACTCTTCCACGGCCTTGTCCATTCGTGTTCTCCTGGTTCGGGCAATTTCTAATAATGTGGCCTGGTTTTCCACATTTATAACAAACTACATTGGCATAACTTGCTCCGACACTACTTGCTCCGCCACCACTCGTTCCGACACCATTTGTTCCTTTCGTTCTATTAACCCCTGGTCCGTAGACCTCACACTTCGCCGCGCTATGACCATTTCTTTTACACTTGTTGCAAAATTTGGTGCAGAACCCCGAGTGATTCTTTTCACACCTTTGGCATAGCTGCTTCTGATTGTTGTTGTTGTTGCGGTTATTATTGTTATTGGGATGATTGTTGTAGTTGCTGTTGTTGTTGTTGTTGTTGTTGTTGTTGGGCCGTTTGTTGTAGTTGCGATTGATGTTGCGATTGTTGGGATAATTGTTGCGATTATTGTTGTAATTACTGTTGTTGTTGTATTGGTGATTCTTATCACCGTTTTCCTCCCACTTTCTTTTGACTTGCTTCACATTGGCCTCTTCAGCAGTCTGTTCTTTAATTCTTTCTTCAATCTGGTTCACTAGTTTGTGAGCCATTCTACATGCCTGTTGTATGGAGGCGGGCTCGTGTGAACTTATATCTTCTTGGATTCTTTCCGGTAATCCTTTCACAAACGCGTCGATCTTCTCTTCCTCATCTTCGAATGCTCCCGGACACAATAGGCACAATTCTGTGAATCGTCTTTCGTACGTGGTAATATCAAATCCTTGGGTTCGTAACCCTCTAAGTTCTGTCTTGAGCTTATTGACCTCGGTTCTGGGACGGTACTTCTCGTTCATCAAGTGCTTGAATGCTGACCACGGTAGTGCGTACGCATCGTCTTGTCCCACTTGCTCTAGATAGGTATTCCACCATGTTAACGCAGAACCTGTAAAGGTATGCGTAGCGTACTTCACTTTGTCCTCTTCAGTACACTTACTTATGGCAAACACCGATTCGACCTTCTCGGTCCACCGTTTCAATCCGATCGGTCCTTCGGTTCCATCAAATTCCAAAGGTTTGCAGGCAGTGAATTCTTTGTAGGTGCATCCTACACGATTTCCTGTACTGCCAGATCCAAGGTTATTGTTGGTATATAGCGCAGCCTGTACTGCGGCTATGTTTGAAGCTAGAAAAGTACGGAATTCCTCTTCATTCATATTCACGGTGTGTCGAGTAGTCGGTGCCATTTCCTTCAAAATAGTCAAATGGAACAAGTTAATCATACAGAATATTAAGAGTAGTTAATAGTATTTCGTAGCATAATATGAACTCATTTATAAAAGCTTTTTCTTCATATTAGCGTTTTATAAGTTTAAATTCGGGTAGTACCTACCCGTTAAGTTCATACTTAGTAGCTAATATACAATTCAACTACTACAATTCTATATGAAAAACTGATTATAATAATATTTCGCGTTCAAACTTTTACACAATATTTTACAAACTTACAATACCGCTTATTTTACATATAGCATGAAATATAGCACACAATAAATTTGATACAAGATGGTTGTGAAGATAATTCTAGCTAGTACACAAGTCGTTCAGCAAAGGCAATAAAGACACGTAATTCATACGTCCAGAAACAAGTCATGCATTCTGGTTTTACTAGGATTACTTCCCATCCTTGGTCTTGTGGAACATAACCGTTATGGCCGTTGATAAGACAGCGTGTTGTAACGTCGTCAAAGGGACGAGGGTTACGTAATGACCAACAGTCTCGTAATAACCTAAAAACCTCATTTCTTACCCCAATTACCGACTCCGTCACTTGAGGGAACGTTTTGTTTAATAGTTGTAGCCCGATGTTCTTGTTCTCACTTTGGTGAGAAGCGAACATTACTAACCCGTAAGCATAACATGCTTCTTTATGTTGCATGTTAGCCGCTTTTTCTAAATCACGAAGTCCTATATTTGGATATACTGAGTCAAAATAATTTCTTAACCCGTTGCGTAAAATAGCATTTGGGTTCCCCGCAATATATGCGTCAAAGTAAACACATCGTAACTTATGGATTTCCCAATGTGATATCCCCCATCTTCCGAACGAAAGCCTTTTATAAACCAAATCATTCTTGGAACGTTCTTCGAATGTCTTACAAACTGATCTCGCCTTAAATAGTTGTGCCGAGGAATTCTGACCGACTCTAGACAAGATTTCATCAATCATGTCTCCGGGTAGGTCTCTTAAAATATTGGGTTGTGTATCCATTTTGTGTTTTTATACTGTAAAATAGACAAGAGTTAGATTCATAAAAAAAATACTTATTAATACAAGCAATTTTTTTACATATATCATAAAGCATAAGCACACTATATTACATATATTACACCACACGAATACAACTATCTTATTCCGACTCGCTTGTTTCTTCTTCTTCGGTTTTGGTTCGTTTTGCCAAGTTTCTAGGGATATATGATGTTCCCCTAATACGAGCCGTAATTTTCCACATTGGTTTAGAAAAACCTGGTGGTTTAGAGGTTCCCGGGTCATTGTTACAACTTAAGGACTTCGGGGGTTGACGATACATATAAAGTTCATCGGGGTTGGAATTAGATTTCTCTATTTTTATGCCCTTTCCCTTATTATTTTCTTTTGCCTTTTTAAATTCAGTTGGGGTAATTTCTATAACATCATCGGAATTCTCATCGGAATCCGATTCATCGGAGAATTGGTAATCCTCCCAATATTTTGCTTCCTTGGCGGAAACACCATTGACCATAATTAACTTTGGTCGGTTGGTTGAGGATTTTCTTTTACTTAACCGTTTTATTATTTCCCCCACCGGTTCTATTTCTTCATCCGGTTCCGATTCTTCTTCCGGTTCCGATTCTTCTTCCGGTTCCGACTCTTCTTCCGGTTCCTCTTCGGGAACTTGTGAATCAGTCCACGAATCATTCCAATTTACATTTGACTCTTCATTATTATTAGGTGAGTCAATGGGACTTGTTCTAGAGGTAGACATCTATCACATAATATCAAACACGTTAAGAGATTAATATATCACATAATATTCATATGTTAAAAATATATAGTTTCCAACAAAAATGTTAAGCAATCATTTTTAAAGAAAACACGGTCGAAGTCCAGACTCACTAATGCATCCTAACAAACTCGATAAGACACACTAATGAAAAATTCTGGTTCTCTAAGACCAACGCTCGGATACCAACTGAAATGTCCCGTTCTTATTGATTAAAAACGTTCCATATTAATTGATTTCGTTGCGAGGTTTTGACCTCTATATGAGACGTTTTTCAAAGACTGCATTCATTTTTAAAAGAAACCATAACCTTTATTTCATAAATAAAGGTTTAAAAAGCTTTACGTAGATTATCAAATAATGATAATCTAAAATATCCTGTTTACACATGACCATTACATAATGGTTTACAATACAAATATGTTACATCGAAATCAGTTTCTTGAATGCAGTTTTTACACAATATCATACAAACATGGACTCCAAATCTTGTCCTTATTTTAGTATGCAACAGCGGAAGCTCTTAATATTCACCTGAGAATAAACATGCTTTAAACGTCAACAAAAATGTTGGTGAGTTATAGGTTTAACCTATATATATCAAATCGTAACAATAGACCACAAGATTTCATATTTCAATACACATCCCATACATAGAGATAAAAATCATTCATATGGTGAACACCTGGTAACCGACATTAACAAGATGCATATATAAGAATATCCCCATCATTCCGGGACACCCTTCGGATATGATATAAATTTCGAAGTACTAAAGCATCCGGTACTTTGGATGGGGTTTGTTAAGCCCAATAGATCTATCTTTAGGATTCGCGTCAATTAGGGTGTCTGTTCCCTAATTCTTAGATTACCAGACTTAATAAAAAGGGGCATATTCGATTTCGATAATTCAACCATAGAATATAGTTTCACGTACTTGTGTCTATTTTGTAAATCATTTATAAAACCTGCATGTATTCTCATCCCAAAATATTAGATTTTAAAAGTGGGACTATAACTCACTTTCACAGATTTTTACTTCGTCGGGAAGTAAGATTTGGCCACTGGTTGATTCACGAACCTATAACAATATATACATATATATCAAAGTATGTTCAAAATATATTTACAACACTTTTAATATATTTTGATGTTTTAAGTTTATTAAGTCAGCTGTCCTCGTTAGTAACCTACAACTAGTTGTCCACAGTTAGATGTACAGAAATAAATCGATAAATATTATCTTGAATCAATCCACGACCCAGTGTATACGTATCTCAGTATTGATCACAACTCAAACTATATATATTTTGGAATCAACCTCAACCCTGTATAGCTAACTCCAACATTCACATATAGAGTGTCTATGGTTGTTCCGAAATATATATAGATGTGTCGACATGATAGGTCGAAACATTGTATACGTGTCTATGGTATCTCAAGATTACATAATATACAATACAAGTTGATTAAGTTATGGTTGGAATAGATTTGTTACCAATTTTCACGTAGCTAAAATGAGAAAAATTATCCAATCTTGTTTTACCCATAACTTCTTCATTTTAAATCCGTTTTGAATGAATCAAATTGCTATGGTTTCATATTGAACTGTATTTTATGAATCTAAACAGAAAAAGTATAGGTTTATAGTCGGAAAAATAAGTTACAAGTCGTTTTTGTAAAGGTAGTCATTTCAGTCGAAAGAACGACGTCTAGATGACCATTTTAGAAAACATACTTCCACTTTGAGTTTAACCATAATTTTTGGATATAGTTTCATGTTCATAATAAAAATCATTTTCTCAGAATAACAACTTTTAAATCAAAGTTTATCATAGTTTTTAATTAACTAACCCAAAACAGCCCGCGGTGTTACTACGACGGCGTAAATCCGGTTTTACGGTGTTTTTCGTGTTTCCAGGTTTTAAATCATTAAGTTAGCATATCATATAGATATAGAACATGTGTTTAGTTAATTTTAAAAGTCAAGTTAGAAGGATTAACTTTTGTTTGCGAACAAGTTTAGAATTAACTAAACTATGTTCTAGTGATTACGAGTTTAAACCTTCGAATAAGATAGTTTTATATATATGAATCGAATGATGTTATGAACATCATTACTACCTCAAGTTTAGTAGGTAAACCTACTGGAAGTGACAAGAAATGATCTAGCTTCAAAGGATCTTGGATGGCTTGAAAGTTCTTGAAGTAGAATCATGACACAAAAACAAGTTCAAGTAAGATTTTTGCTCGAATTAAGATAGTTTATAGTTATAGAAATTGAATCAAAGTTTGAATATGAATATTACCTTGAATAAGAAAGATAACCTACTGTATATAACAAAGGTTTCTTGATCTTAGATGATTACTTGGAATGGATTAGAAAGCTTGGAAGTAAATTAGTAAACTTGAAGGGATTTTTGAAGTATTCTTGAAGTGTTCTTCTTATGATGATTATAGCTTGATTCTTGAAGTGATTTTTGATGAAGATGATGACTAACTACTGGAAAAATACGTTCATAATAGTGTGGGTGTGTTGAGAGAGAATTAGAAAGAGATTTGGAAGTGAAATGGAGTGAATGATGAGTGTTAATTGGTGAGTGGTGAGTGGGGTTAAAAGGAGTTCTAGTTAGTTGACTAGCTCATGGTAGAAGTTAAAATTGATTAGTCATACATGACATAATCAAGAGTGGAATCCCATGCTAGTTCCTATTGGTATATACCCATAGTAAGTACGTTTTGAAGCTGTGTATAATACGGGTAAGAATACGACTAGAATTCTTGATGAAAGAAAAGAATGGGAAAGTAACTGTAACCATTTTCGTTAAGTATGAGTGTTTTGATATATGTCTTGAAGTCTTCCAAAAGTATTTTAATACATCTAAATACACTACATGTATATACATTTTAACGGAGTCGTTAAGTCATCGTTAGTCGTTACATGTAAGTGTTGTTTTGAAACCTTTAAGTTAACGATCTCAATTAATGTTGTTAACCCATTGTTTATTATATCTAATGAGATGTTAAATTATTATATTATCATGATATTATGATATATTAATATATCTTAATATGATATATATACATTTAAATGTCGTTACAACGATAATCGTTACATATATGTCTCGTTTCGAAATCCTTAAGTTAGTAGTCTTGTTTATATGTATATAACTCATTGTTAATATACTTGTGGAGATACTTACTTATCATAATCTCATGTTAACCATATGTATATCCATATATATATCGTTAAGTCGTTTTTACAAGTTTTAACGTTCGTGAATCGCCGGTCAACTTGGGTGGTCAATTGTCTATATGAAACATATTTCAATTAATCAAGTCTTAACAAGTTTGATTGCTTAACATGTTGGAAACATTTAATCATGTAAAT
The DNA here is from genome assembly GCF_046630445.1 of Rutidosis leptorrhynchoides. Lineage (NCBI taxonomy): Eukaryota > Viridiplantae > Streptophyta > Magnoliopsida > Asterales > Asteraceae > Rutidosis > Rutidosis leptorrhynchoides. The sequence continues at coordinate 248,294,549 of NC_092338.1, read as the reverse complement.
ATCAATCTCAATTAATATATATAAACATGGAAAAGTTCGGGTCACTACAGAAGGTGTGGTGGTGATTTATGATGTGGTGAAGATGAAGTGGTTATTGGTGAGCTCGTTTAAGACAGGAAGAAGAAACAGAAGTATAGCAATAATAAATGATCGAAAGTGAAATGGTTCGATGGTGTTGATCTAGGGTGGCGATGGTTCGGGGTTGTCGAAGCAAGAGGTAAAGAAAAGATGGTGGGATGTAGTGTTTTATATGATGGTTTGATGAGGTGATCGATGGTGTGTTGTGTTCAATTAGAGAACAAAAGAGATACCATTTGCCTATATGTGTATATTTAGTTTGGTGATGGATGGTTATTTGATCATAAAATAGAAAGTTGATTATTAATTGTGGTTTTCATGAAATGCAATGTAATATTATATATAGAGAATGAGATGAAGGTAAACTGGAACAAACATAATACAAATTAATAAATCAAGAATAGTAACTCAAAAATATCAAGAATAGTAACTCAAAAATTTAATCATGCAAACAGAGAAGAAGCCGTGGTTTTTGTCATTTATACCGACAGTTTTCACGGACTATGTATCGTGCGAAATCAGTGACGGATAAAAGTGCTCAGAAAAATCCCATATTTTTAAATTAACTATATTTATTTATTTTGGTCATTATGGTATAAAATCCAGTCATTAATTTAATAAATAAAAATTACATCAAATGTCCCTCTCATTTATGGGTAAAATATAAAAAGTGTTGAAATTTATTTATTAGCTTCTAAATATATTTTGAATAAGCCTAAAATTTATAGAACTCATTTTTAGATCACCGTTTATTTTAAAATCATATAAGTTTGAATTTAACTTGCTTAATATTCATCGAATGGAAATTGAGCATTATAGTCGTTTACTAAATAGATTCAAAATCACAAAATATATATTTAATATACTTTATTTAAATATATAGATATTTTTTTTAAATAATAGTTATCATATTATCATATTTTTTATTTCACATAATTATTTTTAATAACAACATATAATATTTCAAATTATATTTACACTTATTATTTATATATAAATATATACACACATAACTATTTACAATTAATTGTTCGTGAATCGTCGGAAATAGTCAAAAGGTCAATTGAATATATGAACATAGTTCCAAGGTCTTCAAGAATCAACATTACAGTTTTTTGCTTATCGTGTCGAATTCATATAAAGATCATATAAAGATCGAGTTTATATTTGGTCGAAAATTTCCGGTTCGTCACAGTACCTGCCCGTTAAAGAAATTTTGTCCCGAAATTTGAATGTGGTCGTCATGGTTAACAACAGAAATGTTTTCATGACGAATATGAGTTGATAAATAGAATTTTATCATTATTGATTAATATAGACAAAACGATTCAATTATGTGAAGCGTACAAGTGAAGCTGTCACAAAAGATTGAGATAGAGATTTAACTTTTGACGTAGTCACGATTGAATTCCAGAATTCAAGGGATTTAAAGAAAATCATCGAATTCTATATAAGATTTAATTCTTCGGTAATTAAGGATATTAGAATCTTCTTTGATTAAATGCGATAATCTGTTTCCGATTGCTCTGTCGGATATTTCACTAATAAATCCACCCTCTCTATTTCCTTTATATTTTGAAGTTCCATCCTTTTGTTTTCTCCTCCCAACTTTAAGTCAAACGAATAATGGTCCAGAATTCATAGGTATGGAGTTTCGAATGAACATGGCTAATGTTCTAAGAGAGAAATTGTAATAGCACAATCTTGATTGGTTAAATTACCAGAATTCAAGAGAAAAGATAGAATTATCAGGAAGATATCTTCTCGATATGTTTGGAGATTAGGTAGAATGTAAGTGTCGTGTAACATGGTACATGATGATGTTATAGTCTGTGAATCATCATGTTCCATTAGAACTCAGCATGACTTACTATAATATAATCACGTTGATCAAGTGTCATTATATTATACTAACTCATGCTTCAGTCCCCAACACTACTTCAAAAGCGTTCATATTTTAAGTTCGAATTTTTCAGAATTTAGAAACTAAAATAGTTCCTTTTATGATGTAACACAGATAGCTCGAAGAGATAAATGTTTTCAGATAAGAATAGTTATGAAAATATCTCCAGAAATATGGAGGGTATTTATAATGAATGGTACGATGATATCTTAAAATTTATAATATCGAAGGATGATGAAGAAGATTTGTCCGTAAAGGTTTAGAGTCAGGAACAACATATTCATTAACGACTTCAGCAGATACTGAATCATTTGGATTCTTTGAAGGCAGATTAAACCTTTGTGATTTGTCTACAATCTCCTTCATAGTTTCGCATAATTCGCTTTTCGGTACTAAATTTTCTATTGAGTGTTTCCAACATTCCATTTTTTATCATTAACTTTTGACTGTTAAGGCAGTCTTCAGTTTTCACTGCTTCATCAGCTTTTTCATAGTTCAATGTATTGATTCGTAAGCTGGGTGCTTTTTAGAATTTTTAGAATGAAAGATCATAATTCTAAGAGATAACTACTATATGTATACATATAACTGCTGATGTAGAAACGTTGCGAGATTTAAAATACTGATTGCTAATTCCGAGTAATTAGTATGGTCATTCTCGTTATAAGGCGTAGATGAGTGTATGATAAGGTTTCATTGAATATAATGATTCTTCGAAAGATCAGAGATCAATAAAATTGATGGTAAGTTTACTGCTAATGTGGTGGAATATAGACGGTTTCTCGGTAATGATGCAAAAGCAAGCACATATATCAAGGTTATTATAAGGCTTATTTGGTTTAAAGTCAAAGTTGATTTGCTGGAGCTGTGACAAAATTGGCTATTTTGAAAAGGGATTGAAAAGTTATTTTTGATAATAACAACGCCAAAGTAGTTAGCACAGATACGTGTCAAACGTTTATTCAGGTTCCGAGAGTTTTTCAGGTGCATAACTATATGCATAAATATTTCCTTCCTTAGATGAAATGCGGTTGGTTCATCCTCTAGATTGAGGTGTTTTCAAGAATCATGAAAGGTTTGAACGCAGACTGTAATCGTCAAGATAAAAATGAGGTTTAAGATGAAATCAAGTGGCAAAATTGAAGAAATGTTTAGTTTCATATGTTATAATGAATATTTTTATTCATTTTAATTATCCAGTGTTAGTAGTCCGCAGTTGATAGTCCACAATTTGTAGTTCAACAATTCATATATAGTTTAATATATAATATTCGAATTAATTAATACGTATCGTGACCCATTGTATACATGTCTCAGACTCGATCACAACTCAAAGTATATATATTATTATAGAATCAACCTCAACCCTGTATAGCTAACTCGATCATTACTGCATATAGAGTGTCTATGATTATTCCAAATAATATATATACATGCGTCGATATGATATGTCAAAACCTTGTATACGTGTCCCGATATTTAAAGTGCATAAAATAAATAACAGAAATTAAATGACGATAAATAAAATTGCGAGAATATAAATTGCGATAAATAAATTGAGATAAATAAAATGTGATCAGTTAGCTAGGAACTGTTAGCTAGGAACAGTTAGCGTGGATTCTTAACAAAATTTCTCATAGTTAATTTGTTTGTTTCTAATAAATTTTATTTTGTCCAATGTTTTCTTCATTATGCCACTTGTTGGATTCTGATAAGTCAAAATCCAAATATGAAATTGAATGAAAATGGTTGTTTTGTGGTGAACGGATTCGTACATCTTGTGGAGGTAAATAGGATAGTAAATGACTGTTGAATCAGATTCGAAGAATGTACAGTGTAACTTATTAATGTGAAATCTAAATAGTCTCGGGTATTACCTACCCGTTAAAATATTTTCACCATTAACAGTCTGTACAAAAGAATTTTTAATTACAATCTTTATGAAAACATATATACACATATATTTTCTTCATATGTAATACAGATTTAATGAGTTTATATCATATTAAGCTCATTTGATTTTCGGCTGGAACTAGAATAAATAATCTCTAAGACTTTAGAGATTACATAATCGCTACCGAATGTTTCTCCAATGATGTTATAGATTAATACTTCATCGTTTGTTGTTGTTGGTACTCCTTGGTATCTATGGTGCATATGACGTTGATGCTCGAGATACAGATTGTGATGTTGAACCATGGGATGTGGATGTTGTGGATGGTGGTACTGGTTATGCTGCTGGTGCTACTGGTTGTGGTACTGTTGCTGCCGGTGTTGCCACTGGTGCTTGTAATCTTTGCACCATATTCTCCAAAACCACTACCCGAGCGCGAAGCTCGTTAACTTCTTCTATTACACCGGGGTGATTGTCGGTTCGGACGAGCGGATAAATAAAATCTAGAATTCGATGTAGTATATAATCGTGACGAGATACTCTGGAAATGAGAGAAAAATGGTGTTTCGAACAGGTTCGCCGGTAAGTGCTTCAGGTTCTTCGTCAAGAGGACAATGTGGTGGATGGAAAGGATCGCCTTTTTCTTGTCTCTAATGATTAAGGAGGCTACGAACCCATCCCTAATTCATCCAGAATAGATGATGGCTAATTGGTTAATCCATTCCGGTCACACTGCTTTCGGAGCTTGAGTGGGATTCTATATCAGAATTCGAGGGACATGAACTAATGACGAATTCCATTTCGTATGATTGAATAGAGGATTTTTTGATATAAAATGATTTTCGATTATCGGATGGTATCCTAATTACATAGAATATCTATATATAGACAAAATATTTCGTAGACTACGGAGGGATTTACGGAATATTTTAGGCAAAGTTTACAGTAACAGATACGCTAAGATATAAATTAGCAGATACGCTAAGATATGAATTTTGTCTATACACTATTTATGCAATCAATGCAGTAAGACGTGTCTAGACTAAGAATGATAAGCAGGTAATTTTCTAAGGATGATAAGCAGGTAGTTTTCGACACGAAATGATAAGCAAAACTTTTAACATGCAGACACGGTCGAAGTCCAGACCCACTAATGCATCTAAACAACTATCAGTTAGACACACTAATGCAAGACCTGGTTCGCTAAGACTACCACTCTGATACCAACTGAAAGGACACGTTCATACCGATTAAAAATGATTCACAATAGCTGATTTCATTGTGAGGTATTTGACCTCTATATGATACATTTTACAAACATTGCATTCGTTTTTAAAAGATAAACTTTCTTTACATCGAAAGTTGATGGCATGCATACCATTTCATAATACATCCAACTATAATTGACTTAATAATAATCTTGATGAACTCAATGACTCGGAAGCAACGTCTTTTGAAATATGCCATGAATGACTCCAAGTAAAATCTCTAAATGAGCAAATGCACAGCGGAAGGTTTCTTTCATACCTGAGAATAAACATGCTTTCAAGTGTCAACCAAAAGGTTGGTGAGTTCATAGGTTTATCATAAACAATAAAATTCATCATTTTGATAGACCACAAGATTTAAATACAGTACACCTATCTCGTGTACAAAACCATTTTTTTAAAATGCTTCATAACCGTTGATGTTATGCGAGGTGTATATGAAATAGCTTATATTTTACTAGGAAATACTATTAAATATGATACAATTTTACACAAGATATTTATTTATTTATAGAATGGATATACCTAAACCTTGCTACAACACTTATAGGCAGTGTACCTAATCATACAGTAGTGTAGTTTTTAGTAAGTCCGGTTCGTTCCACAGAGAAATCTTTAAACAAAGCTTAACGCTATATTAGTTTTAATTTATAAAAATACAAATATATATATAAGTAATATTATTATTATAAAGGGGGGTTTTTACCGTTTAATGACCGGTTTGTCGATTTTTAAAACTTTAGTCGCAGTTAAAACCTAATGTAAAAATATATACAAATAAATACAACTTAATTTAAAACGTAGATTAAATAATGATAATGAAATTGCGATAAATGAAATTGCGATAAAATAAAATTACGATAATTAAAAAGTACGATAATTAAAAGTGCAATTAAATATAATAACAATAAATAAAAGTGCAATAATTAGAAGTGCAATTAAATATGAAAATAAAGGAATTATGCTTATTTAAACTTCCGTAATCATGATGTTTGACGTGTTGATTTTAGTTTATTCCCATGGGTTAATTGTTCTTTGTCCTGGATTATTTAATATGTCCGTCTGGTTTTTGTCCATAAAAGTCCATCAGTCATAAATATAAAGTGCGAGTATCCTCATCAAATTATCCTTATATCCGAAGTCAAATATTCCAACTAATTTGGGACTTAAACTGTAACAAGGTTTTAATACTTTGTTTAATAATTACACCAGGATATCAACTGCGTGTAACCCAAGGTTTTAATACTTTGTTAACAATTGGACACTCTTGGAACAGCTGGGGTAAGAAGTCCCCAAGTGAGCGTGTTATGGGGGACCGTCAAGCACATCCGGCAAGGATCAAGGGCAATCTCATGTTGCATATCTCAGGTCGGAGTAAGGTGCCATCGGACGTCCAACAGGCAGTCTCACGATCGGGCATGAGTGTCCGAAAGTTGTCATTGTATACTCCCGCGGGTCGGAAGGCGGCGGGGGAAGGAGGGGGAGACTGGGCGAGATCTATCAGAAGGGAATTCCCCATACAAATAGAGGCGCCTATCAAAAAGATACTCCGAAGGCTTCGGGATCGAGGTCTCATTAGCCGAAGAAGACCCTGGCCAATCCACGTGGCCTGCTTGACGAACGTCAGTGATGGAGACATCGTAAGTTACACCAAGTGTCCTTGTATATAATTTTACCCCTGTTTTAATAATTCTAGTGACTATTAATCCATTCCCGTGTCCGGTTAAATGAACCATTATTCGTACATATAAATATCCCGCCCATCGTGTCCGATCGAGTGTATATGGTTATTTATAAGGACGTCCAATTGTAAATCTTTATATTAAAATTAACAAACTATCATTTAGTTAAACAAGTATAAAGCCCATTAATAGCCCATAGTCTAATTTCCACAAGTGTCGTTCTTTTGTCCAAACCCCAATTATGGTACAAATCCCAATTACCCTAATTTAAATATTTAGCCCAACATCATGATTACTTCGGTATTAAATAAGCATAATAATAACTTAGCTACGAGACATTAATGTAAAAAGGTTGAACATAACTTACAATGATTAAAAATAGCGTAGCGTTACACGGACATAATTTCGACTTACACCCTTACAACATTCGCTAACATACCCTTATTATTAGAAATTAAAATTAAAATTAAAATTATAAATATATATACATATACGTTGATGAATGAAGAGAAAAAGATGTGTTTTTGAGTCCAAAACTCGCGAACTTTATAGGACAGGCCTGGAAAAAGGGCTCATGCGATCGCATGAGTTTTGCTCCTCCAGCTCATGCGATCGCATGGCCAGCTGGGGAGGCTCACATGTTGTTGTTTTCTTCTGCCGACGGTTTATATAATATAATATAATATATAAATTAATTTTAAGAATTAATTATATATTAAATTATATTCATGTGCATAGTTGACTTGTAATTTTTAGTCCGTTGCGTCGAGCGTTGAGAGTTGACTTTAGTCCCGGTTCTGGATTTTCGAACGTCCTTGCGCATAATTTAATATCTTGTACTTTGCGTTTCGCGTCTTGTACTCTTGTAATTTTGAGACGTTTCTCATCAATAATTGGAACCTCTTTGATTGTACTTTGTAATTTTGAGCTTTTTGGTCGTTTGCGTCTTCAATTCTTCGAATCTGTCTTTTGTCTTCACCTTTTATTATTTAAAAGAATATCACTTGTAAATAGAACAATTGCAACTAAAAGCTTTTCATTCTTGAGGGATAATGCTATGAAATATATGTTCGTTTTTAGCATTATCAAATATTCCCACACTTGAGCGTTGCTTGTCCTCAAGCAATATAGTCTTGAAATATACTAGAATTACTTCTTTATTCTTCACACTTTGTACATCATTGATTTCTATACATCGGTATAAACAATGGTAGTAACGATGTGGTTTACAGTCCCACATGACTATAAAATTTAGATCCATTAGGGAAATTGGATCTTTATGAAAACATTTGATCTTTTTGAAAATTAAATCTAGCTTTTACCCTAGATAAGTTTTCCGGAATAACCCTTCACCGGTGTTTGTAAATTCTTTTTGTGGGTTTGTTGGGTTTCAGATTTGAAAATTTTAGCTCAAAACTTGTGGTTTTGTGTCACCCACTTGCTAACCTTGTATTGGGAAAGAAACACGTCCAGTATACTTGCTCCGTATATTAACTTTCGGTAAACTACCGTCCGGTTGTAAAGGAAAGCGTTGAACAAGCAACTGTTAAGGCAATGTCCCCTGACATGCTTTTAATTATGGTCTATAACGTGTCGGATGCAATTACTATCCTTTGTAGGAGCAATAGTAAAGCTCACCCTTATAATTTTTCGGTCTGGCACAAGGTCCTGTCTTTGACCATGCTATGCAACCACCGTTCTTACGGTTGACACCCCATTTGGTTCAGGTGACCTAATGAATTCCAGGTGAATTCCTAGGATTTTATGTTCAATGGTAATGAACGCATTGAAAAATGGGTTTCAGAAAACAAATCGGTTTGAAATTTTGATCAAAATATTTTCTCATTCAAGCTCGAGTTTAGATATCATTGAATTCCATGAGTTTGTAATTCTCAATCTTTAAGGTCAATCTCAAGAATTGAGTAATATCAGTCTTAAAAGCTGATTTTTGATCTTTAAAGGAGATTATCCTTTCTGGGGATCTGATTCATTAGTCTTATCCAGCTAATTTGCACGGTATCCTCCCCATTTTACAAGACAGATCCTCTCATGGTTAGGATAAGTCTGACCACTTGGCGACCCTGTTTGATTCTGAGGTCCGTGGATTTCCTGCTGATTTTAGAGATGACTTTTCTAGATTTTTCGTCAACCTACAGCTGGTCTGGACGACAACTTCATGACCTAAATCAAGAGGTGCGTTTCTTTTTCGGACGACTTTACTTCCTTTGAATGATGGAATTGATTCATCGTGTAGATCCATCTTTCTTTTAAATATATATTACAGTAAATCGGGTAAAACTGATTAAAATCGTCCAAAACAAAAGTATCTTCAGTTATTTGTTACAAAAATATGTGACTTATGTTTTAAATAACTTGGTTAATTTTTCCAGACTTGGCTTTTATTTTCTTTTATTTGCCTTTTTATTGTCCTCTATTCCATTTTAAATGAATTCTAACATTTTGGTTTGTTTCTCAATTTATGTCCTTTCCGAGGTAACAATAATTTCGGTGTTAACACCTAGTTTTATCGTTCATAAATATGTATAAACATGATTTTGAGTTCATTTAATTGAAAATTTTGAAAAATTTACTAGAATTGGGTAGTCAGTATATATGACTAGGGCTGTTCTTTATTATCAGAGAGCACTAGATTCTAATACAACTACTGCGTTACTAGTATTTTTAATGGTAACCAAGTGTTTTAAGTTAAAAATTTAAAATCCGAAAGAATTTAACCCCTTCCCACACTTAAGATTTTGCAATGCCCTCATTTGCAAGAAATCAGTAACAATTTAAATTATTGAGGGTGATTAGCGTAGAAAAATGATTAAATTTTACCAAAGTTTCCAAACATATTGACGTTTGTTTGCTGAATGATAAATGGTGCACATCATTTGTTCATTCCGTCTTGTTGTTACATCACATTTGTTTTTCGTTTTGTCGTCAAAAGTACTAGCTTTTGCTGAACTTAATGCCAGTCTTTGAAAATGCGCTGTTTTACCCTGTTTTGTACAATTGACAATATACATACATACTAATATAAGCATGCATGGCAATTTGAAATGGGACTTAAAATCCCACTTTCAAATCCTAAATGTGAAATATTAGTACACAATAATAATAAAATTGATAAAAATTACATAAATATATCCGATAACATAAGTTTAAACATGAATAAGTAAAAAGATAAAAACATAAAAATCATAAAAATAACTAATGGAACCAAATCAGTCTGGATATGGGTTCCAGTTCATCTCGTCAGGTGGGTTCCATTGTTGGTTATAGGTGTTCTGATAGGCTTGGTTATAGTCATACCGGTTAAAGGGTGGTCGGATGTCGGGGTTGTGTGGCGGAAAATGAGCAGGTCGAGTAGGCACGTAATTATTTGGTACCTGATATGATAGCTGGCTCATGATTTGGTGTTGATGAACTAACCAGCTATCGTGTTGGCGTCGCCTATAGTCCTCGTATACTCGCTCGGAGGTCCACTGCTCGTACATACTATGTTTGGCCGCGCTCGTCATTGCTTCCCCATCTATACGAACGTGGACGTCAAGAATAGCATCTCGAAAGACATCCCTAATGTCTTCTGCTTCCTCCATTTCCTCGTCTGAGCCTCTCTCTACCTGAGGATGATTACCTTCATAGGGCAATGCATGGTTGCGTCTACTCTTCAATACCTTAGCACCCACATAAACCCGCAATCCTATGGTCTCATCCTGTTCTCTACAAACCTGTAATGGACCCCCTTGGTTCCTATCAACACCTAAATACTCTCCAATGAGAGTAACAAAAATACCTCCTCTTATTATACTCCCATCCTGCATTCCTTCTACCATTTTAGATAAATAAACACCAACACAGTAAGGGATATTAACAAAGCTTCTCGGGTCTCGAATACACTTTAGGTAAAATAAATCATGTAAGGTCATTTTCTCCTTATTGTGACCTCTCTGTGTAATCGAGTTAGCCAAAAATCTATGAATTACACGAAGCTCGGCTTTGTTAATATGTAAGTAGGAGTGTTTTCCTCCTAGTGTAAAAACATTATAGTTTGACATACGCCTCCAAACGGCGTTCGCGTCAAAATTCCTATCTACCCTTTCACCACGATAAATTAAACTCATACAGTCGGGTAGTAGCAATTCACTAGGAGTGTAAATCTGTAATGCCCTGGCCATGTCCATCATGGACATTCTGTACATCCTACCGCCAAGGATAAATCTAAGAAAACTTCTATCATCTAACCTATATACATCTACATTTAACGCTATAGTACTCATCAACTCAACACACCATTCCTTATATACAGGTCTACGAATGGTGAAAAGATGTTCCCAATCTGTAAAAGAAGAACTGCCATACCTTTGAATCAAATGATGTCTAACACGGTCAACTAGATGGATCGTTTCTAAAGGATTCCAATCAATTACCCTCGACACCTCTACCTCTTTTGTTACTAATTTGAATTTATTACTTTGATATGATGGGTAATCACTCCATCGTCTATCGAATCTCAAATTAGGATACAATGTGTGTTCAGGAATCATTGGGTATTCTACATGTGGATGTGGCAGAAATACTATGAATTCATTAGGTAACTGTAGTGGATCATAATAAGGTACATGTTAATCAGGCTGATGTTGTTGTTCCTGTTGTGGTACTTGTTCAGGTTCTGGCTCGTATTGCATTTCTGGTTCTGGTTCTGGTGCTGGAGCAGGTCGTCTAGATGATGATGATCCTGAACCTCCAGTATCGGCTCTCTGCAAAACACATTAAACACAAAATTTGTGCATCCAAATATGCATTAGTGTTAGCAAAATAACAACTTAAATTAACCACAATAACATGTTAAATCAAACTTAAGCTTATACGCATTTTCACAATTTTTACAATTCTACACTTTTTCAAATAAGCACATATGAAAATGTAGACAAAGTTCATAAGCATTTAACTCAAATAACATGTCAAAATAGTCATTACTAACAATTAAACAAGTCTCAAATGGCAAATATATCTAATTAATCAAGTTCATGAATTTTGGACTTAAAAAGTCCACTTTAATCTCCAAAAATCATGTTTAGGATCAATGTTTGGATCATTTAACTACCTAAACATGTTACATTACTCAATTTAGCAATAATTCATGACAAAAATCGGCCATAACCTGTTTATATCAAAAATCCCTAAATTGCTCAAGAACACAAACCCTAGATTTCTAAAAATTTTGAAGTTTTTGGCTTCAAATCATGTTAAATAGCATCAATCTAGGTTATACATGCATAAAATACTAACAATTTAACACTAATTACACTAGAAATTAACAAAATTGTATTAGGTAAAATATTGGTAATTATCACAAAAATTAGGAATTTATTGAGTTTAGGGGTGTAATTTTTACCTTCTTTGAAAAGCTTCTGAACAATTTCATGATTAGAGCGAAAAATTTGATGAATTACGGTGGAAAAATGATGAAATTAGGTGAGGTTTTGAGAGATTTTCGTGCATGTGTGTGTATATTGTGGTGAAGAGCAGAACAGACTGCCTTTTCTATCTGGCCTGTTTTCCAGCTCCATGCGATCGCATGGACTTGGAGTTCAATTCCCATGCGATCGCATGGGTGTCCGGGAACAGTGTTTTGGCTTTTTTTTTTTTAAACTTATACTTTATAAATCATATAATTAATAAAATTTTAAAAATTTGTTTCTTTTTAGGATGAGGGCTTTTCGGAACGATGTCCTAGTCCGTCCCTCGACAAAATTTTAAAATTTGTCAATTCAAAGCGCGGTTTTTAAAGTAAAGATTTTTGGGGTTTTTTTTTTAAATGTTTTTGGCATACTTTAATTCAATAAGATTAAAAATAATGATAATAAAAGTTCTCGTCCCTCCCTCGGGTAAAGCAATTTCGATTCAAAGACCTAGTCTTCAACTTACGACGAATTTTAAAAATCATATTTTTAACTTATCGAAATAAAGTAAATTTTTCTTTTTAAATTCACACCAAACTTAAATTATATTTTTGTTTTTATACATTCAAACTTATATTAAAAATATTAATTTTTTAGATATTTACAATTTTAAATAAGTTTACAATATTAATTTAATATTTATATATTAATTTTAAAAACATGGTAAAAATAAAATTGAAAATCTTTTTGGTCTTTTATCCCACTTTAATCAATCAAATATTATCAAAAATATACGCCCCTCTTTTCGGTAAAGTAATTTTGGTTTTATAACCTAATTTAACTCATGACGAATTTTTGAAATATTTTGGGTTGATTGATTAAAGATATTTATATCTTAAGAATAAACGGTAAATTTCGCAGCGATGTAATAAATTTTTGTATGATATCAATAATTTCGATCGCAAGACCTAATTTTATTGAATACCAATTTAATACTTTATAGCGAACAATTTAGCGTTTATTATCAAAAGGTTAAAAATAAAAATAAAAATAAAAACTGTACATACTTACCTGTGAAATAGATTTCTTAGTGATATGCTCTAGCCCACTCATAAGATAGTCGGACTAATTGGTTTTCCATGGCTACATAGGCGTAACCTCGAGCATTTAACGTTTTTTCTTCTAAACATATGAACGGTACATCTCTGCATAAAGTAACTAATTCGGTATTTGAATATGTCTGATTCGTCGAGCATTTTCCTTCGTGTGACCATTTTCCGTATTTGTGACATCTTTCAAGGTGTCGTGCTCTTATTTTCTCTGCGGATTTTGATTTTCCTTTACCAAATTGTAACTTATTATTTTCGCATATGGATTCTTTTCTTACTCCGTCCAATTTACCTCTGATTAATGATACTATTTCACTTGGAAGTGTGTCATTATTACGTTTAGTGATCAAAGCGTGTAGCATTAGACCATGGTTTAATTCACAGGAAGTCTTCATCTCGTAAAACCTAAAAAAAATAAAAATTCAGAATGGGGGGAGAAGACTAGTTCTTTAGGGTCTGCTAGGGAAAGACCATTCGGGTTCTATTTTCGAGAACTACACGAAAACAGAAAATCTAACTCTAACAGAAATACATATTATCCTTTAAAGACTTGATTCTCCCCACACTTAGTTAGCTGTGGTGTCGAAATTGTGATTAACTTCGTTGTCGACTTCCATTGGACTATCTATGTAATGTTTAACTCTGTGACCATTAACCTTAAATTCAATCCCATTTGAATTTATTAATTCTACTGTTCTGTACGGGAAAACTCTTTTGACTATGAATGGTCCAGACCATCTTGATTTCAATTTTCCAGGAAATAGCTTGAATCGTGAATTGAAAAGAAGAACTCTGTCTCATTTTTTAAATTCTTTTGAACTTCTGATTCTGTTATCATGCCATTTCTTCGTTCTTTCTTTATAGATTAACGAATTATCGTATGCTTCATGTCTCAATTCTTCTAATTCGTTTAATTGACTTAATCGTAGACGTCCAGCTTCATGTAAATCAAGATTACATGTCTTCAAAGCCCAGAATGCTTTGTGTTCAATTTTCTACTGGAAGATGACATGCTTTTCCATAAACGAGTTTAAAAGGTGTGGTTCCAATTGGAGTTTTATAGGCTGTTCTAAAAGCCCAGAGTGCATCCTCCAATTTTATGGACCATTCCTTCGGATTTGATCCTACAGTTTTCTCCAGAATGCGTTTTAAAGCTCGGTTGGTATTTTCAACTTGTCCACTTGTTTATGGATGATATGTGGTGGAGATTTTATGAGTTACTCCATATCTTTTGAACTTTCTCAAGTTGATTATTACAAAAATGAGTTCCCCGATCACTTATTAAAGCTTTCGGTGTTTCAAACCTTGCAAAAAGACGTTTTAAAAAATTGACTACAACTCGTGCATCATTAGTCGGGAGAGCTTGTGCTTCCGCCCATTTAGATACATAATCAATGGCTACGAGAATGTAGAGATTATTATGAAATTTTGGAAATTGACCCATAAAGTCAATACCCCAAATGTCAAATACTTCGCATACTTGAATGACATTTTTTCGCATTTCATCACGTTGACTTATTTTTTCGGCCCTTTGACATGCATCACAGGATTTGCAAAGAAGGTGTGCGTCTTTGAAAATTGTAGGTTAATAGAATCCAGCAATGTAAACTTTTCTTGCTGTTAGTTGAGGCCCATAATGCCCTCCTGTTGGTCCTGTGTGACAATGGTTTAAGATTTGACTAGCTTCATCTCTGAATACACATCGGCGTATTATTCCATCGGGACAACTTTTAAACAAATGTGGATTTTCCCAAAAATAGTGTTTTATATCACTAAAGAATTTCTTTCGTTTTTGGTACGATAATATTTTTTCAAGGAATCCACATACTAAGTTGTTTGCATAGTCTGCAAACCATGGAATTTCATTATGATCTATCTTCAATAGATATTCATCAGGAAAGTTGTCTTGTATGGCTGATTCATTTAGACTTCTAATTCGGAATTTTCAAGACGAGAAAGATGATCAGCGGCGAGATTTTCTGCTCCTCTTTTATCTCGAATTTCAATATCAAACTCTTGTAAGAGTAAGATCCAACGGATTAATCGTAGTTTGGCATCTTGTTTCAAAAATAGGTATCTAAGAGTAGAATGGTCAGTATAGACCACTGTTTTAGCTAGAACGAGATATGATCAAAATTTGTCAAAAGCAAAGACAATAGCAAGGAGTTCTTTTTCAGTAGTTGTGTAATTTGTTTGTGCTCCTTGTAACGTCTTACTAGCATAATATATAGGTTGAAATCCTTTTTCAATCCTTTGTCCTAAAACGGCTCCCATTGCAAAATCACTTGCATCGCACATTAGTTCAAACGGTAAATTCCAATTTGGTGTTATCATGATCGGCGCATTAGTGAGTTTTTCTTTAAGTATATTAAAAGATTTGATGCATTCATCTGAAAAGATGAATGAAGCATCTTTTTCTAGGAGTTTATTCATAGGAGTGGCAATTTTAGAAAAATCTTTTGTAAAAAGTCGGTAAAAACCGGCATGCCCTAGAAAACTCCTAACTCCTCTAACATTGGTGGGATGTGGAAGTTTAGCAATTACATCTACTTTAGCTCTATCCACTTCAATTCCTTCCTTTGAAATTTTATGACCAAGAACGATGCCTTCTTTAACCATGAAATGGCATTTCTCTCAATTAAGTACTAGATTTGATTGTTCGTACCTAATAAGCATTCGTTCAAGATTAACTAGACATGATTCAAAAGTATCACCGAAGACTGAAAAGTCATCTATGAAAACTTCCATGCATTCTTCTATCATGTCAAGAAAAATCGCCATCATGCACCTTTGAAAGGTTGCAGGGGCGTTGCAAAGTCCAAATGGCATGCGTTTGTAAGCAAAAGTACCATAAGGGCACGTGAATGTGGTTTTCTCTTGGTCTTCGGGCACTATTGGAATTTGAAAATATCCGGAAAAACCATCAAGAAAAAAATAGTAACTATTTCCGGCTAATCTTTCCAACATTTGATCAATAAAAGGTAAGGGAAAGTGATCTTTTCTGGTGGCGTCATTTAATTTTCTATAATCAATACAAACACGCCATCCTGTTACAGTCCTAGTAGGAATAAGCTCATTTTTCTCATTTGTAATGACAGTCATGCCACCCTTCTTAGACACGCATTGAACTGGGCTTACCCATGGACTATCAGAAATTGGATAAATTAAACCTGCATCAAGCAGTTTAATAATTTCTTTCTTAACAACATCTTTCATATTAGGATTTAGTCTTCGTTGGCGTTGCACATACGTTTTATGACCTTCTTCCATAAGGATTTTATGTGTGCAATACGAAGGATTTATTCTTTTAATATCATGAATCTTCCATGCAATAGCTGGTTTATGAGCTTTTAACACAGATATGAGTTGAGATTTTTCATTTTCAGTAAGAGAAGACGATATTATTACAGGTAATTCAGATTCACCATGTAAATAAGCGTATTCCAAATGGTTTGGAAGTGGCTTTAACTCTAATATCGGTGGTTCTTCTATCGATGATTTATATCGATATCTGTCTTCTTCTTTTAGCATTTGAATTTCTTCTGTTGTTGGTTCATATACATTAGCCATAAGTGTAGCTAACATTTCAGTTTCATCAATTAGTTCAGTTCCTTCTCCTAAAGAACATTCTCATGTTCGATATAATTCTAGAAATTCTTCTAACAATTCTGCATGTGAATCTATAGTTTGAATATAATAGCATGTATCATCTGCAGATTGTGGTTGTTGCATTGCTCTATCAACAGAAAAGGTAACACTCTCGTCCTCTATACTTAGGGTAAGTTTCTTACCGAACACGTCTATCATTGCTTTAGTCGTGTTTAAGAATGGTCTTCCTAATATGAGAGGTACTCGAGAATCTTCTTCCATGTCCAGGATAACAAAATCTACTGAAAATACTAAAGTACCAACTTTAACTAGCATATTTTCCATTATCACTCTAGGATATTTTACTAATCTATCGGCTAGTTGTATACTTGTTCTTGTTGGTTTCAATTCTCCAAGGTCTAGTTTAGCGTATAGTGAATACGGCATTAAATTTATACTAGCACCTAAGTCTGCCAATGCTTCTATTGAACTAAGACTACCCAGAAAACATGGAATTGTGAAACTTTCTAGATCAGATAGTTTTTCTGGTATCTTATTCAACAGCACTGCTGAACAATTAGCATTCATAGTAACAGCCGAGAGTTCTTCCATTTTATTTCTATTCGTGATTAGATCTTTCAGAAATTTAGTATATCTAGGCATTCCTGAAATCACATCAATGAAAGTAAGATTTACATTTATTTGTTTAAACATATCCAAGAATTTGGATTGCTCGGCTTCAAGTCTCTCCTTTCTCATTTTACTCGGGTAAGGAAGTGGTGGTTGGTATGGTTTAACATAAGGTTTTTCCTTAACTGTGTTATCTTCATTAAACTTTTCAACTACCGGTTTTTTTTCCTTATCTTGTTCAGGTTGTGGTTCTTGTGCAGTAGGAATAGCTTCATCAGAAATTACAGGTATTTCAGGTGGTTTAAGTGTAATACCACTTCTTGTGGTAATGGCTTTAGCTGTTTCATTCCGGGTGTTAGCATTTGTATCACTAGGTAAACTTTCCGGTTTTCTTTCACCTATTAACCTTGCTAGGTTACTTACTTCTTGTTCCAGATTTTGAATAGAAGCTTGTTGATTTCTAAATGCTTGAGCATTTTGTTCATTAGTTTGTTTCTGAGATGTGAAAAATTGCGTTTGAGATTCAACTAGCTTCGTCATCATATCTTCTAAATTTGGCTTTTTATCATCGGTTTGTGGTGGTTTGTTTTAAAAATTAGGTCTTTGCTGATTGTAAGTATTATTGGATACTTGTTGATTACTAGGACCTTGTTGGTTGTTGTATGGAACATTTCGATTATAATTCTGGTTTTGATTGTAAATTGGTCTTGGCGGTTGATAATTATTCTGATAATTATTTCCAGGCCTTTGGTTTAGATATGAAACATTCTCTCTTTGTTCCATTGTTAGTTCAATACTGAGACAATCTTTTGTTAAATGTGGTACTCCACACTGCTCACAACTAATTCATATTGAGTGAATATCTTTAGTCATCTTTTCCGTTCGTCTCTTGATAGCATCTATCTTTGCGGAAATAGAATCTAAGTCATGGCTAGAATCGGATCTAGCTGCTTTAGATGATCTAACGATATCTTTTTCTTGATGCCACTAATGTGAGTGGGAAGCAGTGTTTTCTTTATAAAGAACCACCAGCTGCTATATCGATGTCTTTCCTTGTAGCTGTTTTCTTTATAATAGAACCACCAGCTGCTATATCGATGTCTTTCCTTGTAGTGATGTCGCATCCTTGGTAGAATATTTGTACTATTTGACAGGTGTCTAAACCATGTTGCGGACATCCTCTCAATAACTTTCCAAATCTGGTCCATGCCTCATATAGAGTTTCATTTGGTTTCTGTGTGAACGTAACAATTTCTCCTTGAAGTCTTACGGCTTTAGATGCCGGAAAGAATTGTTTAAGAAATTTTTCAACTAAAACGTCCCATGTATCAATCGCCCCTTC
Organism: Rutidosis leptorrhynchoides; assembly: GCF_046630445.1. Lineage (NCBI taxonomy): Eukaryota > Viridiplantae > Streptophyta > Magnoliopsida > Asterales > Asteraceae > Rutidosis > Rutidosis leptorrhynchoides. The sequence continues at coordinate 248,275,647 of NC_092338.1, read as the reverse complement.
AGGTAACGATTCTAACCAATCTTTGGCCTCTCCCTTTAAAGTCCAGGGAAATAACATGAGATATATCTGTTCATCCTCCACTTCTCTTATTTTAAATAGAGTGCAGATCCTATTAAAGGTACGAAGATGTTTATTTGGATCTTCATCCGGTGCACCACTAAATTGGCATTGATTAGTTACCATGTGTAGAATTTGTCCTTTGATTTCATAATCTGGCGCATTAATATCTGGATGAGTAATTGCATGACCTTGGCCAGTGCGTTTAGCTCTCATTCGGTCTTCCATACTTGGAGGTTCCAGATTCTCCATAATTGAATTTGTTGAATCTGAATCACTATAGGATTCTGATTTAATGGTTGGTTCCTCAACAATCTCTGTTTGAATGATTGGTGGTTCCGGAGGAAAGATTAATGGTTCAGGATCTATAAATTGTCCCTGAATATTCTCCGGATTCTCAATTGTGAGGTCGGGTTCAAAAAATGGATTATCGGAAATTTGAATTGGAGTACTTGGTTGACTGGATGACGATTCTAAAGAAAAATCAACGGCGACAATATTTGCTAGATGTCTTGATCGAGTTACAGGTGGTGAACGTACAAAAGGTGGTGAATGTTTTGCTCGGTGCATTCACTGAATATCCTATTAGTTTTTAAAAAGGAAGAAAAATTATATAAGTTATCAAATTAATAGACTTTTCTGATTTTGCCCACGTTTCGAATAGCCAAAAGATGCAGCAGAGGGGCAGGATTCGTTTGGTCTCAATATAATTGAGTACTGTTTGGCTCCAACAACCCAGTTCACGTACAAATCCAACTATTACTACGAACCAGAAAATTTTGATGTCTATCAATTTAACCGCTTAAAATAAATTTTCGTAATTTAAAGAAATTTAGAGAAGAAGTAGAAAATAAAATCTAAGTCCTAAAACTAGAATATCGAGAAATAAGAAAGAAAAAGAGCGCGTCGAAAAACGTCGAAAAATAAAAAGGCGAAAAATAATAGGCGTTGAAACTTAAAAATAAGAAAGTAGCGCGTTGAAACTTAAAAATGAACTAAAAACTAAGAATTAAAAGTTGCGTCTAAAAATATTAAAGCTTACAAGGAATTCTATATCCCAAATGGCAATATCTTAAAAAGGTACTAAAATATAAAATACAGCGTCGCAAAATTCTAAAGCACCTAAATCTTAGTCTAAAGAAAAAGCACTTAAGGGATTTTACGGTAAATCTTAAAAATCTAGAAATAAAAATACTATGGCAAAAACTATGAATTAAAACTAAATACGAGCGAAAAATACAAATATTATGCTAAAATAATTAAAAAGATACAAAATATAAAAATATACTTAAAGTTGTAAAAAGTACAATTTTTATAAAAATATTATTTTTATATTATTTATTTTATAAAACTATTAATTTTATAATTTAATTAAAACTAAATAAACTAAAAATACAAAATAAATAATAAAACTAAATTAACTAATTAAATACTAAACCCTAATTAGGGTTATAATAAATAATAATAATAATAATAATTACCGTAATTAATGTTGAACTAGGGTTTCCTATGGTGTGCCAGACACTCTCATGCGATCGCATGAGATTTTGCCTTCGGACTCATGCTATCGCACGAGCTAAGGTTTTGGGCCAGGTTAAGGGCTGTAACAGTACGGGCCTCGAGTGATTTTTTATTTTTATTTTTTTTGTTTTAATTTTTCTGTTTTATATATTTATATAATATATTTATATAAATTAAATAAAACTTATATTTTTATAAAATAAAGATAAAGAAACTTTTATAGAAGTTATATATTTAACAAACTCTTAAAAATATATAAATTTTGTTTTTCTTTTTATATTTTTGAATATATTATTTAAAACGTATTTTTACAAAGACGTATTTTTATAAAAGTATACTTAAAAATTAATAAAAATCTTTTTTTTATAGCGTTGCGCTTCCGGCATTTTAGCTGATCCCCGGCAGCGGCGCCAAAAATACTTGATGTTATGCGAGGTGTATATGAAATAGCTTATATTTTACTAGGAAATACTATTAAATATGATACAATTTTACACAAGATATTTATTTATTTATAGAATGGATATACCTAAACCTTGCTACAACACTTATATGCAGTGTACCTAATCGTACAGTAGTGTAGTTTTTAGTAAGTCCGGTTCGTTCCACAGGGAAATCTTTAAACAAAGCTTAACGCTATATTAGTTTTAATTTATAAAAATACAAATATATATATAAGTAATATTATTATTATAAAGGGGGTTTTTACCGTTTAATGACAGGTTTGTCGATTTTTAAAACTTTAGTCGCAGTTAAAACCTAATGTAAAAATATATAAAAATAAATACAACTTAATTTAAAACGTAGATTAAATAATGATAATGAAATTGCGATAAATGAAATTGCGATAAAATAAAATTACGATAATTAAAAAGTATGATAATTAAAAGTGCAATTAAATATAATAACAATAAATAAAAGTGCAATAATTAGAAGTGCAATTAAATATGAAAATAAAGGAATTATGCTTATTTAAACTTCCGTAATCATGATGTTTGACGTGTTGATTTTAGTTTATTCTCATGGGTTAATTGTTCTTTGTCCTGGATTATTTAATATGTCCGTCTGGTTTTTGTCCATAACAGTCCATCAGTCATAAATATAAAGTGCGAGTATCCTCGTCAAATTATCCTTATATCAGAAGTCAAATATTCCAACTAATTGGGGACTTAAACTATAACAAGGTTTTAATACTTTATTTAATAATTACACCAGGATATCAACTGCGTGTAACCCAAGGTTTTAATACATTGTTAACAATTACACCAAGTGTCCTTGTATATAATTTTACCCCTGTTTTAATAATTCTAGTGACTATTAATCCATTCCCGTGTCCGGTTAAATGAACGATTATTCGTACATATAAATATCCCGCCCATCGTGTCCGATCGAGTGTATATGGTTATTTATAGGGACGTCCAATTGTAAATCTTTATATTAAAATTAACAAACTATCATTTAGTTAAACAATTATAAAGTCCATTAATAGCCCATAATCTAATTTCCACAAGTGTCGTTCTTTTGTCCAAACCCCAATTATGGTACAAATCCCAATTACCCAAATTTAAATATTTAGCCTAACATCATCATTACTTCGGTATTAAATAAGCATAATAATAACTTAGCTACGAGACATTAATGTAAAAAGGTTGAACATAACTTACAATGATTAAAAATAGCGTAGCGTTACACGGACAGAATTTCGATTTACACCCTTACAACATTCACTAACATACCCTTATTATTGGAAATTAAAATTAAAATTATAAAAATATATATATATATACGTTGATGAATGAAGAGAAAAAGATGTGTTTTTGAGTCCAAAACTCGCGAACTTTATAGGACAAGCCTGGAAAAAGGGCTCATGCGATCGCATGAGTTTTGCTCCTCCAGCTCATGCGATCGCATGGCCAGCTGGGAGGCTCACATGTTGTTGTTTTCTTCTGCCGACAGCTTATATAATATAATATAATATATAAATTAATTTTAAGAATTAATTATATATTATATTATATTCATGTGCATAGTTGACTTGTAATTTTTAGTCCGTCGCGTCGAGCGTTGAGAGTTGACTTTAGTCCCGGTTCCGCATTTTCGAACGTCCTTGCGTATAATTTAATATCTTGTACTTTGCGTTTCGCATCTTGTACTCTAGTAATTTTGAGACGTTTCTCATCAATAATTGGAACCTCTTTGATTGTACTTTGTAATTTTGAGCTTTTTGGTCGTTTGCGTCTTCAATTCGTCGAATCTGTCTTTTGTCTTCACCTTTTATTATTTAAATGAATATCACTTGTAAATAGAACAATTGCAACTAAAAGCTTGTCTTTCTTGAGGGATAAGGCTATGAAATATATGTTCGTTTTTAGCATTATCAACCGTACACATATCTCGTGTACAAAATATCATACACATAACCTGTGTATAAAATCATTCTCTCGATACATAATATTCCCTTTGCTTTCATTGCTTGGCTTGGTAATCGACCTTAACATATAATGCGCATTAATAATATCCCCAAAATAAACAGAACTTTCAGTCTGTAATCAATAATAAACCTCGAAGTACTAAACACCAAGCCCACTAGCTCTTCCGTCTAGTGAACATTCTGGGTGGGGGTGTTAAACCCGGTAGCTACCTTTAGAATTTGCGTGAATTAGGGCCATACCCGATTCTAATTCTTAGGTTACCAAGCAATAATAATCAGGAAAAAAATATTCACATCAATTAGTGGCAATTATCATGTCCACATAATTCAATAATAATCCACAGATCTTCTGTCTGCATAATAATTCATTCGAGGAATGTTTTGCTTGTGTCTATCTTGTCAAAATTTATAAAAGCATTTCATGTATTCGCAGTTCAAAATATATTTCAAAAGCATTTAATAAAGCAGTTATAAAAACAGCGCATGTATTTTCAGTCCCAAAAATGTAAAGAGTAAAAGGGAATCAAATGAACTCACAATATTGTATTTTGTAGTAAAAATACATATGACGATATTGAACAATGCAGGGATGGCCTTGGATTCACGAACCTATATCATTTGTATATATATTAACACACGTAGTTGTAATCGAACAATATATATATATATATATATATATATATATATATATATATATATATATATATATATATATATATATATATATATATATATATATATATATATATATATATATATATATATATATATATATATATATATATATATATATATATATATTATTTAGTGTTCAAATTTATATATATATATATGTGATGACCCGGAAATTTCTGACCAAATTTAAACTTTATCTTTAAATGATTTAATGTTTTCGACACGATAAGCAAAGTCTATGAAGTTGAATCACAAAATTTTAGAACTGTTTCATGTATTAAATTACATTTGACTGCTCTCGACGATTTATGAACAATTATATGTATGTATATATATATATATGTACAAGTAAAAACGACTTTCCTACCGTAAAACACTATTTGCTACAGTAAAATGACTTTGCTACTGTAAACACTATTTGCTACAGTAAACACTATTTGCTACAGTAAAACACTATTTGCTACAGTAACACTATTTGCTACAGTAACCACTATTTGATGTCGATGAACTAGCAAACAAAAACAGGATAAGGCGGCCATGCAATCGCATGGCAAAAACACTGAAAACTCATGCGATCGCATGAGGTACTGTAGCAGGCCACATACTATAAAAGCTCGATTCATTCCTCTGTATTATTATTATTTTTATATTATTATTATTATTATTATTATTATTATTATTATTATTATTATTATTATTATTATTATTATTATTAAGATTAATATTATTATTATTAATCTTATTATAATATTATTATTAGTAGTATATATACCTAAAATACTACGACGAGGTTATGAGCGTGTCACCTTCAAAATGGGTTTTTGAGCGGGATAGAGCTAAGGAAATTATGGGTTATTGCCAAGGAGGTTATGGGTAATTTTCGAGGGTATATTTGTGAATCAAATCTAGTGATTATCATCTCTGTTGCGTCTACGTACTTTTCTACAATATTGAATCTCAATATTGATACGTAAGCACTCATATTTTATCTTTTATACATTAATTGTGTATCCATGTCTAGTGCTCGAGTATATATATTTATGCATGCATGTATGCTAAATTTCATCATTAAACAGTTTATAATGAATCACGAATTGAATACATATATTACTGGTAAAAGGTATATGATATACATGTTTTTGGAACGCTGGCGAAAAATCAATAACTTTTCATTTAGTTATCGAATAATTTCGATGAACGGATTAAAAGATATGATCAACTGAATTATGATTAATGTTAATTGAAATTGCTTTTGAATCTATAATTAAGATTTAAACAACTTGTTTACGAGATTGATAAATTGGATTTTTGAATATTACGAACCGAGTAAATGAATCCTTATATAAGGTATGTCTCGTTTTGTTGAACTATTGTCAAAATTGACTTTTTAAAACGACTTTGGATAACTTTTGTATGTCGATCTCGAGCATTAGGATTGTTATACACTATGACCTGACCTAGCTTGAAAGACATTTATTGACCAACATATGTTCTCTAGGTTGAGATCTACGGTTATTTGGTAATCCGATTTTCAATCATATTTTGGTGAACGACCTTATATGCTGCTAAGGTGAGTTTCATTTGCTCCCTTTTTAATTGCTTTTGCAATATACATTTTTGGGCTGAGAATACATGCACTTTATTTTAAACGCAATGGATACAAGTACATACTAAATTCTACACCGAGTTTGAACCAAAAATCCCTTAGCTTTGTTAACTAGTAACTGCCAGTTATAAGAACTGGTGGGCGCGAGTAGTAGTATATGGATCCATAGGGCTTGATATCCCCGTTCAAGCTAGAGCACTAGCCTTTTAACGGACGTATGCTATTTGAGAAGCGTACACGTTGGTTTACGTGTATTATTAAGATGATTATACAAAGGGTATAAAATATATATACGTTAAGTTTAGTTACCAGGGTGCTCAATTTCGTAGAATATTTTGATAAACGTTTCTGGATGAAACAACTAAAAACTTGTGATTCACCATTACATACAGATTATACGAAACAATAAAACTATGAACTCACCAACCTTTGTGTTGACACTTGTTAGCATGTTTATTCTCAGGTTTACTAGAAGTCTTCCGCTGTTGCTTATATGTTAGACAAGCTATGTGCATGGAGTCTTACATGACATACTTTTCAAGGAAACGTTGCATTCACCAAATCATCACCATGTATCTTATTTTGACTGTATTGTCAATGGAAGTACTATTGTAAACTATTATTTACAGTGATTGTCTATATGTAGAAATCATCAGATGTCCAAAACCTTTAATTTAAATATTCATTTATGGTGTGCCTTTTCAAAAGAATGCAATGTTTACAAAACGTATCATATAGAGGTCAAATACCTCGCAATAAAATCAATGAGTGACGTATTGTCCATATGGATTTGGAGAGATTGTCACAGTTGGTATCAGAGCGTTGGTCCTAATGAACCAGGTCTTGCATGAGTGTGTCTAACTGGTTTTTGTTAGGATGCATTAGTGAGTCTGGACTATGACCGTATATGTCTTTACCAAGTTTTGCTTACCATTTATCGACGAAAATTACTTGCTTATCATTCCTTAGTGTAGACACGTCTTACTGCATTTACTGCATAGATAGTGTACCGACAAAATTCATATCTTAGCATATCTGTTACTGTAAACTTTTCTTGACATCTTCCGAAAATTTCTCCGTAATTTACGGGATTTTGGTATTATATATACATATGTAAATTATGTATTGAGGAGTACCAATCTAAATTCTAAAATCTATCTTATATCAAAAATCAATTCCCTGATTATACAAGATGGATCACGTATCTAGTTCAAATTCCTTAAATTTCGACAGCTATTCCGATATGGATATTCACCTGAACTCCGAAGACAGTGTAACCGGAATGGATCAACCAATTAGCCATCATCTATTCTGGATGAATTGGGGATGGGTTCGTAGCTTACTTAGTCATTGGAGACAACAAAAAGGCGATCCCTTCCATCCACCACATTACCCTCTTGGAGAAGAAACTGAAGCACTTACCGGCGAACTTGTTCGTAATACCATTTTCTCTCTCATTTCCAGAGTATCTAGTCATGATTATATACTATCTCACATTCTAAATCTTATTCGTCCGCTCATCCGAACCACCGATCATCCCGGTATAATAGAAGAAGTCAACGAGCTTCGCGCTCGGGTAGTGGCTTTGGAGAATATGGTGCGAAGGTTACAAACACCAGCAGCAGCACCAGCAGCATAACCAGTACCACCATCATCAACAACAATAGTACCATTACCACCAACAACAACCACATCCGCATCCCACACCTCAATATCACATCTAAAAACTGTACTTCAGATATCAACATCATACGCACCGTAGATACCAAGGAGTGCCAACAACAATAAATGATGAAGTACTGATTCATAACTTCATCGAAGAAATATTCTACGGTGATTATGTAATCTCTAAAATCATAGAGATTATTTATCCCAGTTCTAATCGTAAATCGGATAAATAGAAGGAAGAATAGAAACCCTGACAAGAATGATGCGTAAGGTACAAGCTAGACTTGTTTTACCAACAGCATCAATAGTACCCTTAGCCTCACCAGCACAGTTAGTGCTGTCAACATCATTAGAATCATCAGCACCTCTAACATCACAAGCTCCGCCAGTTCAAGAAAGCACCGTGGATATTATTACAAGTCAACAACGCGTATATTTGTATCAACGAGTTATGAAATATTAACTCATTCCCTCTGAAGAATTTATATATATATCTTATATATATTTTAAAACCATCATAAATCTTTTCGTACTAAGCTATTAAGTATGAATTGAAAAAGGGTAAATACTACTCGTTTAAATTCATATTACTAATTTGCTATGATGTACATCCTTCGTTAACAACGTAACCTTCGTTAACTACAATCTCTGTTTCAATCCAAAGAATTCCGTTTCATAATAAACCAAGTGTATTATTCAATAATATGGTTGATATTACACTTTCATCTTCGATGCACTCGAAACTTTCTAGAAAACATCATTTGCACCTTGCGAAGTTTGCAAGAATTCCACGAATATCAACACCCTTCACCAAGGAATATCAATAAGAATAAATAATGAAGTATTGATTTCATTAGCGAAATACTCCGCAAAGATTATGTAATCTTTAATATTTTAGAGATTATTCATTTTTAATTCAAGCCGAAAATTCAAATGAGCTTAATATGATATTAACTCATTAAATCTGTATTACATCTGAAGAAAATATACATACATATATTTTCATAAAAACGGTAATAAAAATTCTTTTGTACAAAGTATTAATTGTGAAATCTTTAACGGGTAGGTAATACTCGGGAAATAAATAAGTTCACAATTAATATGTTATACTGTACATTCTTCAACTTTGATTCAAAAATTATTAACTATGCTCATAGCGATATACAATCGTTTCCATACAAATTCAATTACATATTCTGATATTGACGGATCAAAATCCAAGTCAAGATTTAACGGGTGACATCATTCTTAGATCTCTACATCTTTCAAAGCTATACTTTGACTTCAAAAATGTGAAAGATCCTTTAGCATTGTTATTACTGAAAATAACCTTGCAATTTCTTTTCAAAGTATCCAGTATTATCAACCAGTCAACTACGACCTTTCAGACTTGTAACTTTGGCATATACGTTTTTGTTATCGGGGAATCTTTCATGTTCCACCACATTAGCAGTAAATTTACCAACAACTTCATTGATCTTTGATCTTCCGAAAAATCCTTATACTCATTGAAACTGTATCATGTACTCATCCACATCTTGTAACGGTAATTGCCATACCAACTATCGGGAATTAGCAATCAGTATTTTGAAATCTTGTAGCACGTCTACGCCAACAGTTATATGTGTACATATAACGTCTACCTCCTGGACTTACATACTTCGAATGTGAAGTTTCCGAAAAACACCCCAAACTACGAAACTAGTTCTCCGAATTTTGGAAAAATGTTGATGAAGCAGCAAAAACTATAAACGACCTTAACAGTCAAAAGTTTGACGATAAAGAATAGTATGGTGGTAAAGCTGAGAAAAAGAGAAGGTTTGGAATTGAAAAAGGGATTGAGCAGACCATGAAGGAGGCCGTGGACAAATCACAAAGACAAAATCTACCTTCAAAGAATCCAAATGAATCAGAATCTGATGAAATCATTAGCGAATACCTTGCTCCTTACTCTAAAACCTTTGCGGACAATATTCTTCATAATCATCTTATCTTAAATATTCTAAGATATCATCGTATCTCCCATTATAAATATCCTCCATATTTCTGAAGATATTTTTCAAAACCATTCTTATCTGAAATCATTACCTCTTCGTGCTATCTGTGTTACATCATTAAAGAAACTATTTTAGTTTCTAAAATCTGAAAAATTCAAAAAAATGGATGTTTTGAAGTAATGTTGGGAACTGAAGCATGAGTTAGTATAATATAATGACACTTGATCAACGTGATTATATTACAGTAAGTCATGTTAAGTTTCTAATGGAACGTGACAAAGGTTCACAGATCACACCCTCATCATAAACCATATTACATAACTCTTTCATTTTATATAATCTCTAAATATATCAAGAAAATATATTTCTTGATGATTCGGTCTTTTTCGGATATTCTGGTAATTTGACAAGTCAGATTGTGCCATTACCGTTTCTTTCTTAGAACATTAATTATGTTTATTCCGAAATTCATACCTACAAATTATGGACCATTATTCGCTTGACTTAAAGTCGGGAAGAGAAAACGAAAGCATGAAGCTCCGAAATATAATGGAAAATATAAAGCCCGAAAACAACCCCGAAATTACAAACCGTGTATATCAATGCATATATCAATATAAAGACACGGGAGAATGAAAAATAATATAACCCCAAGGTAATAGTAGAAGAAAATAACCTCCTCTGGTGGCAGATGAAAAAGAAGAATGAAGGATACGATAGCCAGGAAAATATCAAGAATCAGAACTGAATTAAGCATTTTCACAATCTATTGGGATGTATGAAATAAGAAAGAAGATTATAGGAGTGGTGAAAATAAATGAAACGGAAGAGGTCAATTTATAGCAATCGAGACAGATTACGCATTTAATCAAAGAAAATCCTAATTTCCGCAAATTCCGAAGAATCAAATCTTATTTAGATTATGAAGATTTTCTATTCCTTAAATTCCGGAAATCAATCGTAACTAAGTCAAAAGCTAAGATGAATCTCTATTCTTTCATGTCACTCTTTTACGATAACTTCTCTCATACGCTTCGAGAAATCGGATTGTTTTATCCATATAATTCAACGGTGATAAAATTCTATTTATCAACTCATATTCGTCATGAAAACATTTCTATTGTTAGCCATGACGACCTCACTTAAATTTCGGGACGAAATTTCTTTAACGGGTAGGTACTGTGATGACCCGGAAATTTCTGACCAAATTTAAACTTTATCTTTAAATGATTTAATGTTTTCAACACGATAAGCAAAGTCTATGAAGTTGAATCACAAAATTTTAGAACTGTTTCATGTATTAAATTACATTTGACTGCTCTCGACGATTCATGAACAATTATATGTATGTATATATATTTATATATATATATATATATATATATATATATATATATATATGTCTAAGTAAAAACGACTTTCCTACCGTAAAACACTATTTGCTACAGTAAAATGACTTTGCTACAGTAAACACTATTTGCTACAGTAAAACACTATTTCCTACAGTAAAACACTATTGCTACAGTACACTATTTGCTACAGTACACACTATTTGATCTCGGCGAACTAGCAAACAAAAATAGGATAAGGCGGCCATGCGATCGCATGGCAAAAACACTAAAAACTCATGCGATCGCATGAGGTACTGTAGCAGGCCACATACTATAAAAGCTCGATTCATTCCTCTGTATTATTATTTTTTTTATATTATTATTATTATTATTATTATTATTATTATTATTATTATTATTATTATTATTAAGATTAAGATTAATATTATTATTATTAATCTTATTATATTATTAGTATTAGTAGTATATATACCTAAAATACTACGACGAGGTTATGAGCGTGTCACCTTCAAAATGGGTTTTTGAGCGGGATAGAGCTAAGGAAATTATGGGTTATTGCCAAGGAGGTTATGGGTAATGTTCGAGGGTATATTTGTGAATCAAATCTAGTGATTATCATTTCTGTTGCGTCTACATACTTTCCTACAATATTGAATCTCAATATTGATACGTAAGCACTCATATTTTATCTTTTATACACTAATTGTGTATCCATGTCTAGTGCTCGAGTATATATATTTATGCATACATGTATGCTAAATTTCACCGTTAAACAGTTTATAATGAATCATGAATTAAATACATATATTACTGGTAAAAGGTATATGATATACATGTTTTTGGAAAGCTGGCAAAAAATCAATAACTTTTCATTTAGATATCGAATAATTTCGATGAACGGATTAAAAGATATGATCAACTGAATTATGATTTACGTTAATTGAAATTGCTTTTGAATCTATAATTAAGATTTAAACAACTTGTTTACGAGATTGATAAATTAGATTTTTGAATATTATCAACCGAGTAAATGAATCCTTATATAAGGTATGTCTCGTTTTGTTGAACTATTGTCAAAATTGACTTTTTGAAACGACTTTAGATAACTTTTGTATGTCGATCTCGAGCATTAGGATTGTTATACACTATGACCTGACCTAGCTTGATAGACATTTATTGACCAACATATGTTCTCTAGGTTGAGATCTACGGTTATTTGGTAATCCGAGTTTCGATCACATTTTGGTGAACGACTTTATATGCTGCTAAGGTGAGTTTCATTTGCTCCCTTTTTAATTGCTTTTGCAATATACATTTTTGGGCTGAGAATACATGCACATTATTTTAAACGCAATGGATAGAAGTACATACTAAATTCTACACCGAGTTTGAACCGAAAATCCCTTAGCTTTGGTAACTAGTAACTGCCAGTTATAAGAACTGGTGGTCGCGAGTAGTAGTATATGGATCCATAGGGCTTGATATCCCCGTCCGAGCTAGAGCACTAGCCTTTTAATGGACGTATGCTATTTGAGAAGCGTACATGTTGGTTTGCGTGTATTATTAAGATGATTATACAAAGGGTATAAAATATATATACGTTAAGTTTAGTTACCAGGGTGCTCAATTTCGTAGAATATTTTGATAAACGTTTCTGTATGAAACAACTGAAAACTTGTGAGTCACCTTTACATACAGATTATACGAAACAATAAAACTATGAACTCACCAACCTTTGTGTTGACACTTGTTAGCATGTTTATTCTCAGGTTTACTAGAAGTCTTCCGCTGTTGCTTATATGTTAGACAAGCTACGTGCATGGAGTCTTACATGACATACTTTTCAAGGAAACGTTGCATTCACCAAATCATCACCATGTATCTTATTTTGACTGCATTGTCAACGGAAGTACTATTGTAAACTATTATTTACGGTGATTGTCTATATGTAGAAATCATCAGATGTCCAAAACCTTTGATTAAAATATTCATTTTTGGTGTGCCTTTTCAAAAGAATGCAATGTTTACAAAACGTGTCATATAGAGGTCAAATACCTCGCAATGAAATCAATGAATGACGTATTGTCCATATAGATTTGGAGCGATCGTCACAGTTGGTATCAGAGCGTTGGTCCTAGTGAACCAGGTCTTGCATGAGTGTGTCTAACTAGTTTTTGTTAGGATGCATTAGTGACTCTTGACTATGACCGTATATGTTTTTACCAAGTTTTGCTTACCATTTATCGTCAGAAATTACTTGCTTATCATTCCTAAGTCTAGACACGTCTTACTGCATTTACTGCATAGATAGTGTACCGAAAAAATTCATATCTTAGCATATCTGTTACTGTAAACTTTTCCTGACATCTTCCGAAAATTTCTCCGTAATTTACGGAATTTTGGTATTATATATACATATGTAAATTATGTATTGAGGAGTACCAATCTAAATTCTATAATCTATCTTATATCAAAAATCAATTCCCTGATTATGCAAGATGGATCACGTATCTAGTTCAAATTCCTTAAATTTCGACAGCTATTCCGATATGGATATTCACCTGAACTCCGAAGACAGTGTAACCGGAATGGATCAACCAATTAGCCATCACCTATTCTGGATGAATTGGGGATGGGTTCGTAGCTTACTTAGTCATTGGAGACAAGAAGAAGGCGATCCCTTCCATCCACCACATTGCCCTCTTGGCGAAGAACCTGAATATATAGAAATATTGATATAATTAGGTTATGTGTAATAAATATATTTTTATATAAAATCATTTGTTTGTTAAGTTAATGATAATAGTACTGTTACTTAGATTTAATAATGATGTTGAAAATAATTATTTTGATAGTATTATTAGTCTCTTTGTTAGTAGAGATATTGATAATGATAATAGTAATAGTAATATTAATAATAATAAAATGTTAATTTTAATAAAATACAACTTTTAAGACTGATAGATTTTTAATAAAACTGGTATTGATAATTTCAAATAAAATGATACTTTTAATAATAATACTACTTATGAATGTAAATTTTGATAATAACAATAATTCTATTAATAATGATAATAATACCAAAATATTGATTTAATCATAATAGTACTAAATTTTTAATCTTAATGATAATCCTAATTATAATACTAATAATAATATTACTACTGATAATAATAATCACTAAAATGCTAATCCTTACTATTAGTGATAGTTATAATAATAATAATAATAATAATAATAATAATAATAATAATAATAATAATAATAATAATAATAATAATAATAATAATAATAATAATAATAATAATAATAATACTAATAATAATGATAATAATAATAATAATAATAATAATAATAATAATAATAATAATAATAATATTACAATTATTAATAATCTCAAATCATAATAATAATCATGATAATAATTAATATTCTAATAATAATAACATTAATAATAATAATGATTTTTGGTTTTTGAGACTACCTCCACAAGTGTCTAAAAAAATAATCGTCGCCAGTAGGACTCGAACCCGAGACATCTCGCTAACCTTACATAGCCCCAGCCACCTAATCTAGTCTAATTTTCTTGATTCAATACCCAAAACAATTTTATTAACCCGTTTTTTTTCTCATCATCATTTGGTCCAATTTAAATTGGATATCAGTCCAATAATGTGACGACACGGAAATTTCCGACCAAATTTAAACTTAATTCTTATTTGGTTTTGACACCATAAGAAAAGTCCGTAAGGTTGAGTCTCAAAAAGAATTGGAACTATGTTCATATAGTCAATTACCCCTTGAATGTGCCGACGATTCACGAACAATAGTTGTAAATGAATATGTATATATATATATATATATACACATATATATAAATAGATATATTTAATTTCAAGTTATATTTAATTTCAAGTTACATTATAGTTGTTATGTTCATAATATTATTACTATCATTATAAATATTAATATTAACATTGATATTAGTATTATTAATATTACTATACATAATATATACATATGAAATTTAATACATTTAATTTATTATAATATTATTATTACTAATATTATTAATATCACTATTAATATAATTATTTTCAAAAATCATTATTATTTAAAGTAACATTATTATTAATTATTATTAAACTTATTATTTTTATTAAAACCATCATTATTGTTATAATTAATATTATCACTATATTTTTTATCATTCTTATTTTTATCAATAATATTATTTTTATTTCTGTATTCATTATTATTACTATTTAATAATAATATTATTATAGTTATTAGTTATTATAAAATATATGTAAAGGTTTATAAGCGTACGTGTTATTCCCTATCCCTTTCACTTTGTCCAATTTTTCTTCTGATTGAATTAAGTGGTCGATACCAGTTTTTCAATACCAAACAAATTCCAATTGGAATCACCAACTGCAAATTAGTACGAACCTATTATTTATTTTCATCTATTTTATTTTTACTCATTTGTTTCCTGATCAAAAATTCGTCATCCCTATCTCCAGTTGTTATACGTCCCCATCAAAAATCTTTACACAACAATTGAGGATCGGTCATAAGTACTATAACTCAGTCAATGACTCAAACGAGTTCAATTATCACAAACAAGTCAAAAATTAAACAGAAGAACACATATCGACTTTATTCTTCACATTTTTATCCAAAACATCCATTTCTATTTTTATGACAACCACCACCTTCAACTCAATTATGTAAACCACCACCTTCATCTAATTCTTTAGTCAATCACACACTTGCTACCATCATATCATCGATTCTTAATTGTTGCAACTATTATGATTATGTACCATAACCATCCCCATTACCATTATTATGCGTAGCATATTTTTCTTCTTTTCTTTTCATTTGTTGTCTTTGATCAAACACCAAAACATAAACCCAAACTGAACCACTTTAGGTTCTTGTTTCTCTAACATGAAGTCCACAACATCACACTTGATCGAACCATGTTGTTTGAGTCGATTAATTTTTGCTGCACGTACCATCACCAAGAACCACCATTATCATCATCACCATCTCTATCACCAAACCCACGATAACCGATCACTTCCACAACCATTAAACATGACTTCAACCATCGTGAGCCGACTCTCTCTCCACTCGCCCTCCATTTTCTTCCTTCAAGAACCATCAAATTCATGATACTTCTAATTCTATATATATATATATATATTTTTTCGAACACTAATTCACCTTTTATCTTAATTTCCTTTATTTTATTTTTTTTGTGAACCACCCTAAAACTGTAGTGACCCGAACTTTTCCATGTTTATATATATTAATTGAGATTGATATTTACATGATTAAATGTTTCCAACATGTTAAGCAATCAAACTTGTTAAGACTTGATTAATTGAAATATGTTTCATAAAGACAATTGACCACCTAAGTTGACCGGCGATTCACGAACGTTAAAACTTGTAAAAACGACATGACGATATATATATGGATATACATATGGTTAACATGAGATTATGATAAGTAAGTATCTCCATAAGTATATTAACAATGAGTTATATACATATAAACAAGACTACTAACTTAAGGATTTCGAAACGAGACATATATGTAACGATTATCGTTGTAACGACATTTAAATGTATATATATCATATTAAGATATATTAATATATCATAATATCATGATAATATAATAATTTAACATCTCATTAGATATAATAAACAATGGGTTAACAACATTAATTGAGATCGTTAACTTAAAGGTTTCAAAACAACACTTACATGTAACGACTAACGATGACTTAACGACTCAGTTAAAATGTATATACATGTAGTGTATTTAGATGTATTAAAATACTTTTGGAAGACTTCAAGACATATATCAAAACACTCATACTTAACGAAAATGGTTACAGTTAGTTTTCCATTCTTTTCTTTCATCAAGAATTCTAGTCGTATTCTTACCCGTATTATACACAGCTTCAAAACGTACTTACTATGAGTATATATCAATAGGAACTAGCATGGGATTCCACTCTTGATTATTTCATGTATGACTAATCAATTTTAACTTCTACCATGAGCTAGTCAACTAACTAGAACTCCTTTTAACCCCACTCACCACTCACCAATTACCACTCATCATTCACTCCATTTCACTTCCAATTCTCTTTCTAATTTCTCTCAACACACACACTATTATGAACGTATTTTTCCAGTAGTTAATCATCATCTTCATCAAAAATCACTTCAAGAATCAAGCTATAATCATCATAGGAAGAACACTTCAAGAACACTTCAAAAATCCCTTCAAGTTTACTAATTTACTTCCAAGCTTTCTAATCAATTCCAAGTAATCATCTGAGATCAAGAAACCTTTGTTATATACAGTAGGTTATCTTTCTTATTCAAGGTAATATTCATATTCAAACTTTGATTCAATTTCTATAACTATAAACTATCTTAATTCGAGTAAAAATCTTACTTGAACTTGTTTTTGTGTCATGATCCTACTTCAAGAACTTTCAAGCCATCCAAGATCCTTTGAAGCTAGATCATTTCTTGTCACTTCCAGTAGGTTTACCTACTAAACTTGAGGTAGTAATTATGTTCATAACATCATTCGATTCATATATATAAAACTATCTTATTCGAAGGTTTAAACTCGTAATCACTAGAACATAGTTTAGTTAATTCTAAACTTGTTCGCAAACAAAAGTTAATCCTTCTAACTTGACTTTTAAAATTAACTATACACATGTTCTATATCTATATGATATGCTAACTTAATGATTTAAAACATGGAAACACGAAAAACACCGTAAAATCGGATTTACGCCGTCGTAGTAACACCGCGGGCTGTTTTGGGTTAGTTAATTAAAAACTATGATAAACTTTGATTTAAAAGTTGTTATCCTGAGAAAATGATTTTTATTATGAACAGGAAACTATATCCAAAAATTATGGTTAAACTCAAAGTGGAAGTATGTTTTCTAAAATGGTCATCTAGACGTCGTTCTTTCGACTGAAATGACTACCTTTACAAAAATGACTTGTAACTTATTTTTTGGACTATAAACCTATACTTTTCTGTTTAGATTCATAAAATAGAGTTCAATATGAAACCATAGCAATTTGATTCACTCAAAACGGATTTAAAATGAAGAAGTTATGGGTAAAACAAGATTGGATAATTTTTCTCATTTTAGCTACGTGAAAATTGGTAACAAATCTATTCCAACCATAACTTAATCAACTTGTATTGTATATTATGTAATCTTGAGATACCATAGACAAGTATACAATGTTTCGACCTATCATGTCGACACATCTATATATATTTCGGAACAACCATAGACACTCTATATGTGAATGTTGGAGTTAGCTATACAGGGTTGAGGTTGATTCCAAAATATATATAGTTTGAGTTTTGATAAATACTGAGATACGTATACACTGGGTCGTGGATTGATTCAAGATAATATTTATCGATTTATTTCTGTACATCTAACTGTGGACAACTAGTTGTAGGTTACTAACGAGGACAGCTGACTTAATAAACTTAAAACATCAAAATATATTAAAAGTGTTGTAAATATATTTTAAACATACTTTGATATATATGTATATATTGTTATAGGTTCGTGAATCAACCAGTGGCCAAGTCTTACTTCCCAACGAAGTAAAAATCTGTGAAAGTGAGTTATAGTCCCACTTTTAAAATCTAATATTTTTGGGATGAGAATACATGCAGGTTTTATAAATGATTTACAAAATAGACACAAGTACGTAAAACTACATTCTATGGTTGAATTATCGAAATCGAATATGCCCCTTTTTATTAAGTCTGGTAATCTAAGAATTAGGGAACAGACACCCTAATTGACGCGAATCCTAAAGATAGATCTATTGGGCCTAACAAACCCCATCCAAAGTACCGGATGCTTTAGTACTTCGAAATTTATATCATATCTGAAGGGTGTCCTGGAATGATGGGGATATTCTTATATATATGCATCTTGTTAATGTCAGTTACCAGGTGTTCACCATATGAATGATTTTTATCTCTATGTATGGGACGTGTATTGAAATATGAAATCTTGTGGTCTATTGTTACGATTTGATATATATAGGTTAAACCTATAACTCACTAACATTTTTGTTGACGTTTAAAGCATGTTTATTCTCAGGTGAATACTAAGAGCTTCCGCTATTGCATACTAAAATAAGGACAAGATTTGGAGTCCATGTTTGTATGATATTGTGTAAAAACTGCATTCAAGAAACTGATTTCGATGTAACATATTTGTATTGTAAACCATTATGTAATGGTCGTGTGTAAACAGGATATTTTAGATTATCATTATTTGATAATCTACGTAAAGCTTTTTAAACCTTTATTTATGAAATAAAGGTTATGGTTTGTTTTAAAAATGAATGCAGTCTTTGAAAAACGTCTCATATAGAGGTCAAAACCTCGCAATGAAATCAATTAATATGGAACGTTTTTAATCAATAAGAACGGGACATTTCAGTTGGTATCAGAGCGTTGGTCTTAGAGAACCAGAAAATTTGCATTAGTGTGTCTTATCGAGTTTGTTAGGATGCATTAGTGAGTCTGGACTTCGACCGTGTTTTCTTTAAAAATGATTGCTTAACATTTTTGTTGGAAACTATATATTTTTAACATATGAATATTATGTGATATATTAATCTCTTAACGTGTTTGATATTATGTGATAGATGTCTACCTCTAGAATAAGTCCCATTGACTCATCTAATAATAATGAAGAGTCAAATGTAAATTGAAATGATTCGTGGACTGATTCACAAGTTCCCGAAGAGGAACCGGAAGAAGAGTCGGAACCGGAAGAAGAATCGGAACCGGAAGAAGAATCGGAACCGGAAGAAGAAATAGAACCGGTGAGGGAAATAATAAAACGGTTAAGTAAAAGAGAATCCTCAACCAACCGACCAAGGAAGCAAAATATTGGGAGGATTACCAATTCTCTGATGAATCGGATTCCGACGAGAATTCCGATGATGTTATAGAAATTACCCCAACTGAATTTAAAAAGGCAAAAGAAAATAATAAGGGAAAGGGCATAAAAATAGAAAAATCTAATTCCAACCCCGATGAACTTTATATGTATCGTCAACCCCCGAAGTCCTTAAGTTGTAACAATGACCCGGGAACCTCTAAACCACCAGGTTTTTCTAAACCAATGTGGACAACGACGGCTCGTATTAGGGGAACATCATATATCCCTAGAAACTTGGCAAAACGAACCAGAACCGAACAAGAAGAAACGAGCGAGTCGGAATAAGATAGTTGTATTCGTGTGGTGTAATATATGTAATATAGTGTGCTTATGCTTTATGATATATGTAAAAAATGCTTGTATTAATTAGTATTTTTTTTTATGAATCTAACTCTTGTCTATTTTACAGTATAAAAACACAAAATGGATAGACAACCCAATATTTTAAGAGACCTACCCGGAGACATGATTGATGAAATCTTGTCTAGAGTCGGTCAGAATTCCTCGGCACAACTATTTAAGGCGAGATCAGTTTGTAAGACATTCGAAGAACGTTCCAAGAATGCCTTGGTTTATAAAAGGCTTTCGTTCGAAAGATGGGGGATATCACATTGGGAAATCCATAAGTTACGATGTGTTTACTTTGACGCATATATTGCGGGGAACCCAAATGCTATTTTACGCAACGTGTTAAGAAATTATTTTGACTCAGTATATCCGAATATAGGACTTCGTGATTTAGAAAAAGCGGCTAACATGCAACATAAAGAAGCATGTTATGCTTACGGGTTAGTAATGTTCGATTCTCACCAAAGTGAGAACAAGAACATCGGGCTACAACTATTAAACAAAACGTTCCCACAAGTGACGGAGTCGGTAATTGGGGTAAGAAATGAGGTTTTTAGGTTATTACGAGACTGTTGGTCATTACGTAACCCTCGTCCCTTTGACGACGTTACAACACACTGTCTTATCGACGACCATAACAGTTATGTTCCACAAGACCAAGGATGGGAAGTAGTCCTAGTAAAACCAGAATGCATGACTTGTTTCTGGACGTATGAATTACGTGTCTTTATTGCCTTTGCTAAACGACTTATGTACTAGCAAGAATTATCTTCACAACTATCTTGTATCAAAGTTATTGTGTGCTATATTTCATGCTTTATGTAAAATAAGCGGTATTGTAAGTTTGTAAAATATTGTATAAAAGTTTGAACGCGAAATATTATTACAATCAGTTTTTCATATAGAATTGTAGTAGTTGAATTGTATATTAGCTACTAAGTATGAACTTAACGGGTAGGTACTACCCGAATTTAAACTTATAAAACGCTAATATGAAGAAAAAGCTTTTATAAATGAGTTCATATTATGCTACGAAATACTATTAACTACTCTTAATATTATGTATAATTAACTTGTTCCATTTGACTATTTTGAAGGAAATGGCACCGACTACTCGACACACCGTGAATATGAATGAAGAGGAATTCCGTACTTTTCTAGCTTCAAACATAGCCGCAGTACAGGATGCGCTACATACCAACAATAACCTTGGATCTGGCAGTACAGGAAATCGCGTAGGATGCACCTACAAAGAATTCACTGCCTGCAAACCTTTGGAATTTGATGGAACCGAAGGACCGATCGGATTGAAACGGTGGACCGAGAAGGTCGAATCGGTGTTTGCCATAAGTAAGTGTACTGAAGAGGACAAAGTGAAGTACGCTACGCATAACTTCACAGGTTCTGCGTTAACATGGTGGAATACCTATCTAGAGCAAGTGGGACAAGATGATGCGTACGCACTACCGTGGTCAGCATTCAAGCACTTGATGAACGAGAAGTACCGTCCCAGAACCGAGTTCAATAAGCTCAAGACAGAACTTAGAGGGTTACGAACCCAAGGATTTGATATTACCACGTACGAAAGACGATTCACAGAATTGTGCCTATTGTGTCCGGGAGCATTCGAAGATGAGGAAGAGAAGATAGACGCGTTTATGAAAGGATTACCGGAAAGAATCCAAGAAGATATAAGTTCACACGAGTCCGCCTCCATACAACAGGCATGTAGAATGGCTCACAAACTAGTGAACCAGATTGAAGAAATAATTAAAGAACAGACTGCTGAAGAGGCCAATGTGAAGCAAGTCAAAAGAAAGTGGGAGGAAAACGGTGATAAGAATCACCAATACAACAACAACAGCAATTACAACAATAATCGCAACAATTATCCCAACAATCGCAACATCAATCGCAACTACAACAAACGGCCTAACACAAACAACAACAACAATAACAGCAACTACAACAATCATCCCAACAACAATAATAACCGCAACAACAACAACAATCAGAAGCAGCTATGCCAAAGGTGTGAAAAGCATCACTCAGGGTTCTGCACCAAATTTTGCAACAAGTGTAAAAGAAATGGTCATAGCGTGGCAGTGTGAGGTCTACGGACCAGGGGTTAATAGAACGAAAGGAACAAATGGTGTCGGAACGAGTAATGGCAGAGCAAGTAGTGTCGGAGCAAGTTATGCCAATGTAGTTTATTATAAATGTGGAAAACCGGGCCACATTATTAGAAATTGCCCGAACCAGGAGAACACGAATGGATAAGGCCGCGGAAGAGTTTTCAATATTAATGCGGCAGAGACACAGGAAGACCCGGAGCTTGTTACGGGTACGTTTCTTATTGACAATAAATCTGCTTACGTTTTATTTGATTCGGGAGCGGATAGAAGCTATATGAGTAGAGATTTTTGTGCTAAATTAAGTTGTCCATTGACGCCTTTGGATAGTAAATTTTTACTCGAATTCGCAAATGGTAAATTAATTTCAGCAGATAATATATGTCGGAATCGAGAAATTAAACTGGTTAGCTAAACATTTAAGATTGATTTGATACCAGTAGAGTTAGGGAGTTTTGATGTGATAATCGGTATGGACTGGTTGAAAGAAGTGAAAGCAGAGATCGTTTGTTACAAAAATGCAATTCGCATTATACGAGAAAAAGGAAAACCCTTAATGGTGTACGGAGAAAAGGGCAACACGAAGCTACATATTATTAGTAATTTGAAGGCATAAAAACTAATAAGAAAAGGTTGCTATGATGTTCTATCACACGTCGAGAAAGTGCAAACTGAAGAAAAGAGCATCAATGATGTTCCCATTGCAAAAGAATTTCCCGATGTATTTCTGAAAGAATTACCGGGATTACCCCCACAGCGATCCGTTGAATTTCAAATAGATCTTGTACCAGGAGCTGCACCAATAGCTCATGCTCCTTACAGACTCGCACCCAGCGAGATGAAAGAACTGCAAAGCCAATTACAAGAACTTTTAGAGCGTGGTTTCATTCGACCAAGCACATCACCGTGGGGAGCTCCTGTTTTGTTTGTCAAGAAGAAAGATGGTACATTCAGGTTGTGTATCGACTACCGAGAGTTGAACAAACTTACCATCAAGAACCGCTACCCACTACCGAGAATCGACGACTTATTTGATCAACTACAAGGCTCGTCTGTTTATTCAAAGATTGACTTACGTTCCGGGTATCATCAAATGCGGGTGAAAGAAGATGATATTCCAAAGACTGCTTTCAGAACACGTTACGGTCATTACGAGTTTATGGTCATGCCGTTTGGTTTAACTAATGCACCAGCTGTGTTCATGGACCTTATGAACCGAGTGTGTGGACCATACCTTGACAAGTTTGTCATTGTTTTCATTGATGACATACTTATTTACTCAAAGAATGACCAAGAACACGGTGAACATTTGAGAAAGGTGTTAGAAGTATTGAGGAAGGAAGAATTGTACGCTAAGTTTTCAAAGTGTGCATTTTGGTTGGAAGAAGTTCAATTCCTCGGTCACATAGTGAACAAAGAAGGTATTAAGGTGGATCCGGCAAAGATAGAAACTGTTGAAAAGTGGGAAACCCCGAAAACTCCGAAACACATACGCCAGTTTTTAGGACTAGCTGGTTACTACAGAAGGTTCATCCAAGACTTTTCCAGAATAGCAAAACCCTTGACTGCATTAACGCATAAAGGGAAGAAATTTGAATGGAATGATGAACAAGAGAAAGCGTTTCAGTTATTGAAGAAAAAGCTAACTACGGCACCTATATTGTCATTGCCTGAAGGGAATGATGATTTTGTGATTTATTGTGACGCATCAAAGCAAGGTCTCGGTTGTGTATTAATGCAACGAACGAAGGTGATTGCTTATGCGTCTAGACAATTGAAGATTCACGAACAAAATTATGATGGAATCCCACATGTAAACAAAGTCACAAAACCATATTTGTGTGTATATATATTCGTGTATATATATGTATAGGTAGCAGAAGCAATTTTTAAGTTTGCATGTGTATTTAAACCTTTTTAAAAGTATTCCATTAGAAGATCTAGTTTTGAAATATACTTAAATGTAAATAGAACTAGTTAGGGTTTATACCTTCTCCAAAATGGAGGTTGAAGAAACAAGATGAAGATGATGAAGAAGCTAGTTTCTCACTTGAAACCTCAAGCCTTTGATACCCACAAACCTTGGTAAATCAACACTCTTCTTTGGTTAGGATTTTAAGACACTTATTGACTAGCAAAATCAACTAAATAATCCCCTTGTTCTTGCTCAAGAAATCGGCCAAAAGGGAGGAGGAAGGAAGAGTGTTTTGCTTGTTTGAAAATGCAAGAGTTAAAGTGTGTTATTGAAAGAAGCAAGAAGTAATTAGTTTAGGTAGAGTGTAATTATAAGTTAAGCAAGCATGGAGGTGCATTGGGACCCTAAAACCGTCCCCCTCCTTTCCCTTTTTTTTTTTTTTTTTTTTTTGTTGCTAAACCTTATAATAATTGTAATTACTTCCATGCATCTTTCTTTTATAATTTTATAAACCCTTTTATAAAATTATACTTTATAAACCACTTATAAAATATAACATACATTTAAGTTTAATCAAATAATTAAACTTGTATATATATAATTATCCAAATAATTATTTCTTGCAATTTATCTTTAGAAAACCAATTTCTAAAGTCTAAGTGTCAAGTATTTATTTTAAAGATCCACTCATTAAAATAAATACATAAAAGTGTTGACGGTTTGTTATTGGGTATGACCCGACTTGGATCATAACAAATTGGCCACATTAATTGATTATGTCTCTCGGGCATATGAAATACTTTCAATCTCCCACTTGCACGAGAAACATAAGGAATTAATGCAAGTGACGGATACCACCTAACGACCGTCCATCACCCCCAATGTGTTATGACTTGGTGCCATTCAATAACATCATCCCTTTCGAGTTCCCATCTCGAATATGATTTAGGTGAATCTTTCAATATATCCTTTTGTCCTAGATGTCATGTCAAATCCAAGAGACATAGAATGATCACTCTCTTATAGATTTAACTTTATCAGGCCTTAGACATCTGACTCTCAACGAATAAGAGGGACAAATTCCATCTTGACTACATACGTCCTAGACACTACACCTTGTAGTATACCTGAAACCTCCCTTATGTACTACCATATTTCAGAATAGCGAAGGAAAGAATCAAGGCACAATATTCGGTGAATATCCGAACCCAATATGTGTCTCAGGTCAGGGGATATAATGATATTCTCCTTTACTCAAGATTACATGTGATCAACTACAAAGGCTCCATATAGTAAATCTTGGGAGCGGGTCTTCCAATATTTGTGTCCCACAAATATCTATGAAACTTGGTTGCAACCTTGCCCCACATTCACCATTTGAATGTTAACCAATCTAAGTTCATAATAGTCTAGACCTCACACTTGTTCCCACAAATGTGATCAACTACGGAATTTAGAATAATAGTTTATTCATGGATAAAATATGCTAAATTGGAACATGACTCATAATTAAATTAATACCATAATTATATTAATGAGTTTGAACTAATTCGTTCCGTTACAATACATTAAATAGATCAATTCCAATCACTAGAATATCGAAGTCCTAATGCA
This sequence comes from Rutidosis leptorrhynchoides, assembly GCF_046630445.1. Taxonomy (NCBI): domain Eukaryota; kingdom Viridiplantae; phylum Streptophyta; class Magnoliopsida; order Asterales; family Asteraceae; genus Rutidosis; species Rutidosis leptorrhynchoides. Next base: position 248,249,288 of record NC_092338.1, on the reverse strand, counting down.
CAAACATGTCCCTCATGTTTTGGCCCATGTAAAAGCTTCGTGAGCAGATCCGCAACATTTTGATCAGTGTGAACTTTGTGAATACATATCTTTCCCTTTTCAACCTCATCCCTGATGTAGTTGAATCTCCGCTCAATGTGACGAGTCTTTTGATGAGCACGAGGTTCCTTGATTTGAGCAATCGCACCCTCGTTGTCACAAAAGATCTCAAGAGGGTCCTGAATGGAAGGGACCACTCCTAAGTCGTCGAAGAATTTCTTCATCCATGCAGCTTCCTGAGCTGCCAGTGAGGTGGCAATGTACTCTGACTCTGTAGTGGATAACGCAACAACTTCCTGTTTTGAGCTCTTCCAAGAGACTGCATCACCATTTAACATGAAGACATAACCGGATTGTGATCGAGAGTCATCTCGATCAGTTTGGAAACTCGCGTCCACGTAACCTTTTACAGCGAGTTCCTCCTCACCAGTCCCATATATTAGAAACATATCCTTAGTCCTCCTGAGGTATTTCAATATACTTTTAACAGCAATCCAATGACTGTTTCCTGGGTTGTTCTGGTATCAACTTGTCAAGCTTAGAGCGCATGACCCATTCGGTCTAGTACATATCATTGCATACATGATAGACCCAATAGCAGATGCGTATGGGACTTTCTTCATTCTTTCTTGTTCATCTTTCGTGATAGGACACTGAGATGAACTGAGAATGGTTCCTCTTTGAATAGGTACCAAACCTTTCTTAGAGTTTTCCATCTTGAACCTTTTCAAGATTTTATTAATGTATGTACTTTGACTTAAACCTATCAATCTCTTGGATCTATTCCTATAGATCCCTATCCCCAATATGTATTGAGCTTCTCCAAGATCCTTAATGGAGAAGCAACTCTTTAGCCAAGTTTTGACTTCTTGCATTGTGGTAATATCATTCCCAAACAATAATATGTCGTCCACATATAGCACAAGGAACATTATAGAGCTCCCACTAGCCTTCTTGTATACACAAGCTTCATCACCATTTTTAATGAATCCAAATTTCTTTGCCTCTTCATTAAAACGATGATTCCACATTCTAGATGCTTGTTTCAATCCGTAGATTGATTTCTTTAACTTGCATACCTTTTTAGGATTTTTCGGATCAACAAAACCTTCGGGCTGTACCATATAGACATCTTCCTCAAGATATCCATTCAGGAAAGCGGTTTTGACATCCATTTTCCATATTTCATAGTCATAGTGAGCAGCAATGGCAAATAATATCCTAATAGACTTAACATTGCCACAGGCGAGAAAGTTTCATAATAATCAACCCCTTGAGTTTAAGTGAAACCTTTTGCTACAAGTCTAGCTTTATATGTATCCAAGTTTCCATGTATGTCGGTTTTCTTCTTGAAAAGCCATTTACAATCAACTAGCTTGGAGCTAGGAGGTTGCACAACAAGTTCCCAAACTTGATTTTCATACATGGATTACATCTCGGCGTTCATGGCTTCCTGCCATTTATCTTTATCAATCCTTGATAAAGCATCTTCGTAGTTTGTCGGTTCATCCAAATCAACCATATAGCAACCATCCACGAGAAACCCATATCTCTCGGGAGGCTTACTAATCCTACTAGATCTTCGAACGTCTTGTGTACCTTGATCATCCACTTGATCATTTTCAACATCCTCATGTTGAGTACTAGTGCCAACCAATTGTGTATCATCGGCTTGATCTTGTACCTCTACAAGATCTATCTTCCTTTCACCATCACCTTCCATAAGGAATTTGGTTTCAAGAAATTCCGCTTTCCGAGCAACAAATACCGTTTGCTCGGATGGATCATAGAAGTAATATCCCATGTCATCTTTGGGATATCCTATGAAGATACACTTTGTGGATCGAGCATGTAGCTTATTAGCTACATAACGCTTAGGATAAGCTTCACATCCCCATACTTTTAAGTATGAAAGAGAAGGAGGTTTTCCAAACCCCATCTCATGAGGAGTTCGTTCCACTTTCTTGGTTGGGGCCATATTTAAAATACGAACCGCGGAGCGTAGACAATAACCCCAAAATGATAGAGGTAACGAGCTTCTTGCCATCATAGATCGAACCATATCCATTAGGGTTCGGTTCCTCCTTTCGGAAACTCCATTAAGTTGGGGTGTTCCGGGTTGGAGTAAGTTGTGAGATAATCCCACAACTCCTAAGATGATCTTGGAAGGCATCGCTTAGGTATTCACCTCCTCTATCGGTACGAAGTACCTTAATTGTCCTATTGAATTGATTTTGTACTTCGTTTTGATATTCTTTGAATGCTTCAAACGTTTCGTCCTTGTGTCTTAATAAGTAGACATATCCGAAACGACTAAAGTCATCAATGAAAGTAACAAAGTATCTTTCACATTCCTAGTCATGGGTTTAAAGGGTCCACATACATCCGAATGTATTAATCCCAATAAATCTTTAGCCCTCTCATAAGTCCCTTTGAAAGGTGCTTTAGTCATCTTGCCTTGTAAACAAGATTCACATACATCAAACGAATCCATTTCATTTGATTTCAAAAGTCCATTCTTTTGAAGTGAATGCATTCGGTTCTTGTTTATGTGACCAAGGCGGCAATGCCATAAATAGGAATCACTCAAATCCCTTTTGAGTTTCTTGGTGCTAGTATGGTATATAGAGCTCGATGATGCGTCATCATGAACCAATTCATAAATTCCATTTGAAGGCGAAGCCTTGAAATTGAATACATTATCTTTAGAAACATGAATATCATCATCAATAAAATTAACAATGTAACCACATTGTTTTAAGCGAGAAATAGAAATAATGTTTCTACACAAATCCGGAGCATACAAAACATTTTCTAAAATAAGTTCCAATCCGCTTGGAACCTTCAAAATAAAATCTCCTTGAGCTTTAACATGCACCTTTGTACCATTGCCCATATAGAGACTTGATGTTCCCGCCTTATGATCACTTCTTTTGAACCCCTGCAAAGAATTGCAAATATGAGTTCCACATCCAGTGTCTAATACCCATGTATTAGAAGAAGTAATACTAAGCTCTATATATACCATATATATATTACCTGAGGTTTGCCCTGCATCCCTCTTGTCCTTCAACTCCTTAAGATAGACCGGACAGTTTCGTTTCCAATGACCCATCTCACCGCAACCGAAACATGGGTCTTCCTTGGGGTTTGCCTTCTCGGCTACCTTTTGCTTTTTAGCCTTGTTGATGGTTGGGGTAACCATCTTCCCCTTCCCTTTGCCTTGATAGGTGGATCCTTTTCTCTTAGCCACCTTTGGCTTAGAGGTGTTACCTTTGGATCTACCTTGATCGATTGCTAACACGGGTAAAGCCCTTTTACCCATGCTAGTTTCCGCCGTTCTAAGCATACCGTGAAGCTCACCTATGCTCTTATTCATTCAAACATTCAACCACACGGTCTAGGCTCGATTGTGAACAATAACATAACATCAAATCTTGGCCAACCTTGAAGTCCCAAACCCACTTTTGGGGTCCAAAATTCGGCCAAACCAACAAACCCACCAAAACTCATGATTTTTACATTCTACTTTCATGCATGTTGGTAGATTGTAAAATAAATGAGTTTACTAGCCAAAAACAAGAAGCATATTAACAAGACTTTGGCTCTAGATACCATTGATGGAATACCACATGTAAACAAAGTCACAAAACCATATTTGTGTGTATATATATTCGTGTATATATATGTATAGGTAGCGGAAGCAATTTTTAAGTTTGCATGTGTATTTAAACCTTTTTAAAAGTATTCCATTAGAAGATCTAGTCTTGAAATATACTTAAATGTAAATAGAACTAGTTAGGGTTTATACCTTCTCCAAAATGGAGGTTGAAGAAACAAGATGAAGATGATGAAGAAGCTAGTTTCTCACTTGAAACCTCAAGCCTTTGATACCCACAAACCTTGGTAAATCAACACCCTTCTTTGGTTAGGATTTTAAGAGACTTATTGACTAGCAAAATCAACTAAATAATCCCCTTGTTCTTGCTCAAGAAATTGGCCAAAAGGGAGGAGGAAGGAAGAGTGTTTTGCTTGTTTGAAAATGCAAGAGTTAAAGTGTGTTATTGAAAGAAGCAAGAAGTAATTAGTTTAGGTAGAGTGTAATTATAAGTTAAGCAAGCATGGAGGTGCATTGGGACCCCAAAACCGTCCCCCTCCTTTCCCTTTTTTTTTTTTTTTTTTTTGCTAAACCTTATAATAATTGTAATTACTTCCATGCATCTTTCTTTTATAATTTTATAAACCCTTTTATAAAATTATACTTTATAAACCACTTATAAAATATAACATACATTTAAGTTTAATCAAATAATTAAACTTGTATATATATAATTATCCAAATAATTATTTCCTGCAATTTATCTTTAGAAAACCAATTTCTAAAGTCTAAGTGTCAAGTATTTATTTTAAAGATCCACTCATTAAAATAAATACATAAAAGTGTTGACGGTTTGTTATTGGGTATGACCCTACTTGGGTCATAACAAATTGGCCACATTAATTGATTATGTCTCTCGGGCATATGAAATACTTTCAAATTATACGACGCATGATTTGGAATTAGGCGCGGTTGTTTTTGCATTAAAGACTTGGAGGCACTACTTATATGGGGTCAAAAGTATTATATATACCGACCATAAAAGTCTTCAACACATATTTAATCAGAAACAACTGAATATGAGGCAGCATAGGTGGATTGAATTATTGAATGATTACGACTTTGAGATTCGTTACCACCCGGGGAAGGCAAATGTGGTAGCCGATGCCTTGAGCAGGAAGGACAGAGAACCCATTCGAGTAAAATCTATGAATATAATGATTCATAATAACCTCACTACTCAAATAAAGGAGGTGCAACAAGGAGTTTTAAAAGAGGGAAATTTAAAGGATGAAATACCCAAAGGATCGGAGAAACATCTTAATATTCGGGAAGACGGAACCCGGTATAGGGCTGAAAGGATTTGGGTACCAAAATTTGGAGATATGAGAGAAATGGTACTTAGAGAAGCTCATAAAACCAGATACTCAATACATCCTGGAACGGGGAAGATGTACAAGGATCTCAGGAAATATTTTTGGTGGCCGAGTATGAAAGGCGATGTTGCTAAATACATAGGAGAATGTTTGACGTGTTCTAAGGTCAAAGCTGAGCATCAGAAACCATCAGGTCTACTTCAACAACCCGAAATCCCGGAATGGAAATGGGAAAACATTACCATAGATTTTATCACTAAATTGCCAAGGACTGCAAGTGGTTTTGATACTATTTGGGTAATAGTTGATCGTCTCACCAAATCAGCACATTTCCTGCCAATAAGAGAAGATGACAAGATGGAGAAGTTAGCACGACTGTATTTGAAGGAAGTCATCTCCAGACATGGAATACCAATCTCTATTATCTCTGATAGGGATGGCAGATTTATTTCAAGATTCTGGCAGACATTACAACAAGCATTAGGAACTCTTCTAGACATGAGTACTGCCTATCATCCACAAACTGATGGGCAGAGCGAAAGGACGATAGAAACGCTTGAAGACATGCTACGAGCATGTGTTATTGATTTCGGAAACAGTTGGGATCGACATCTACCATTATCAGAATTTTCCTACAACAACAGCTACCATTCAAGCATTGAGATGGCGACGTTTGAAGCACTTTATGGTAGAAAGTGCAGGTCTCCGATTTGTTGGAGTGAAGTGGGGGATAGACAGATTACGGGTCCGGAGATTATACAAGAAACTACCGAGAAGATCATCCAAATTCAACAACGGTTGAAAACCGCCCAAAGTCGACAAAAGAGCTACGCTGACATTAAAAGAAAAGATATAGAATTTGAAATTAGAGAGATGTTCATGCTTAAAGTTGCACCTTGGAAAGGCGTTGTTCGATTTGGTAAACGAGGGAAATTAAATCCAAGGTATATTGGACCATTCAAGATTATTGATCATGTTGGACCAGTAGCTTACCGACTTGAGTTACCTCAACAACTCGCGGCTGTACATAACACTTTCCACGTCTCGAATTTGAAGAAATGTTTTGCTAAAGAAGATCTCACTATTCCGTTAGATGAAATCTAAATCAACGAAAAACTCCAATTCATCGAAGAACCCGTCGAAATAATGGATCGTGAGGTTAAAAGACTTAAGCAAAATAAGATACCAATTGTTAAGGTTCGATGGAATGCTCGCAGAGGACCCACCTGGGAGCGTGAAGATCAGATGAAGAAGAAATACCCGCATCTATTTCCAGAAGATTCGTCAACACCTTCAACAGCTTAAAATTTCGGGACGAAATTTATTTAACGGGTAGGTACTGTAGTGACCCGAACTTTTCCATGTTTATATATATTAATTGAGATTGATATTTACATGATTAAATGTTTTCAACATGTTAAACAATCAAACTTGTTAAGACTTGATTAATTGAAATATGTTTCATATAGACAATTGACCACCCAAGTTGACCGGCGATTCACGAACGTTAAAACTTGTAAAAACGACATGACGATATATATATGGATATACATATGGTTAACATGAGATTATGATAAGTAAGTATCTCCATAAGTATATTAACAATGAGTTATATACATATAAACAAGACTACTAACTTAAGGATTTTGAAACGAGACATATATGTAACGATTATCGTTGTAACGACATTTAAATGTATATATATATCATATTAAGATATATTAATATATCATAATATCATGATAATATAATAATTTAACATCTCATTAGATATAATAAACAATGGGTTAACAACATTAATTGAGATCGTTAACTTAAAGGTTTCAAAACAACACTTACATGTAACGACTAACGATGACTTAACGACTCAGTTAAAATGTATATACATGTAGTGTATTTAGATGTATTAAAATACATTTGGAAGACTTCAAGACATATATCAAAATACTCATACTTAACGAAAATGGTTACAGTTAGTTTTCCATTCTTTTCTTTCATCAAGAATTCTAGTCGTATTCTTACCCGTATTATACACAGCTTCAAAACGTACTTACTATGAGTATATACCAATAGGAACTAGCATGGGATTCCACTCTTGATTATGTCATCTATGACTAATCAATTTTAACTTCTACCATGAGCTAGTCAACTAACTAGAACTCCTTTTAACCCCACTCACCACTCACCAATTACCACTCATCATTCACTCCATTTCACTTCCAATTCTCTTTCTAATTCTCTCTCAACACACACACACACACACTATTATGAACGTATTTTTCCAGTAGTTAATCATCATCTTCATCAAAAATCACTTCAAGAATCAAGCTATAATCATCATAGGAAGAACACTTCAAGAACACTTCAAAAATCCCTTCAAGTTTACTAATTTACTTCCAAGCTTTCTAATCCATTCCAAGTAATCATCTGAGATCAAGAAACCTTTGTTATATACAGTAGGTTATCTTTCTTATTCAAGGTAATATTCATATTTAAACTTTGATTCAATTTCTATAACTATAAACTATCTTAATTCGAGTAAAAATCTTACTTGAACTTGTTTTTGTGTCATGATCCTACTTCAAGAACTTTCAAGCCATCCAAGATCCTTTGAAGCTAGATCATTTCTTGTCACTTCCAGTAGGTTTACCTACTAAACTTGAGGTAGTAATGATGTTCATAACATCATTCGATTCATATATATAAAACTATCTTATTCGAAGGTTTAAACTCGTAATCACTAGAACATAGTTTAGTTAATTCTAAAATTGTTCGCAAACAAAAGTTAATCCTTCTAACTTGACTTTTAAAATTAACTATACACATGTTCTATATCTATATTATATGCTAACTTAATGATTTAAAACCTGGAAACACGAAAAACACCGTAAAACCGGATTTACGCCGTCGTTGTAACACCGCGGGCTGTTTTGGGTTAGTTAATTAAAAACTATGATAAACTTTGATTTAAAAGTTGTTATTCTGAGAAAATGATTTTTATTATGAACATGAAACTATATCCAAAAATTATGGTTAAACTCAAAGTGGAAGTATGTTTTCTAAAATGGTCATCTAGACGTCGTTCTTTCGACTGAAATGACTACCTTTACAAAAATGACTTGTAACTTATTTTTCTGACTATAAACCTATACTTTTCTATTTAGATTCATAAAATAGAGTTCAATATGAAACCATAGCAATTTGATTCACTCAAAACGGATTTAAAATGAAGAAGTTATGTGTAAAACAAGATTGGATAATTTTTCTCATTTTAGCTACGTGAAAATTGGTAACAAATCTATTCCAACCATAACTTAATCAACTTGTATTGTATATTATGTAATCTTAAGATACCATAGACAAGTATACAATGTTTCGACCTATCATGTCGACACATCTATATATATTTCGGAACAACCATAGACACTCTATATGTGAATGTTGGAGTTAGCTATACAGGGTTGAGGTTGATTCCAAAATATATATAGTTTGAGTTGTGATAAATACTGAGATACGTATACACTGGGTCGTGGATTGATTCAAGATAATATTTATCGATTTATTTCTGTACATCTAACTGTGGACAACTAGTTGTAGGTTACTAACGAGGACAGCTGACTTAATAAACTTAAAACATCAAAATATATTAAAAGTGTTGTAAATATATTTTAAACATACTTTGATATATATGTATATATTGTTATAGGTTCGTGAATCAACCAGTGGCCAAGTCTTACTTCCCGACGAAGTAAAAATCTGTGAAAGTGAGTTATAGTCCCACTTTTAAAATCTAATATTTTTGGGATGAGAATACATGCAGGTTTTATAAATGATTTACAAAATAGACACAAGTACGTGAAACTACATTCTATGGTTGAATTATCGAAATCGAATATGCCCCTTTTTATTAAGTCTGGTAATCTAAGAATTAGGGAACAGACACCCTAATTGACGCGAATCCTAAAGATAGATCTATTGGGCCTAACAAATGAAATGTCCCGTACTTATTGATTAAAAACGTTCCATATTAATTGATTTCGTTGCGAGGTTTTGACCTCTATATGAGACGTTTTTCAAAGACTGCATTCATTTTAAAACAAACCATAACCTTTATTTCATCAATAAAGGTTTAAAAAGCTTTACGTAGATTATCAAATAATGATAATCTAAAATATCCTATTTACACACGACCATTACATAATGGTTTACAAAACAAATATGTTACAACAAAATAAGTTTCTTGAATGCAGTTTTTACACAATATCATACAAGCATGGACTCCAAATCTCGTCCTTATTTAAGTATGCGACAGCGGAAGCTCTTAATAATCACCTGAGAATAAACATGCTTAAAACGTCAACAAAAATGTTGGTGAGTTATAGGTTTAACCTATATATATCAAATCATAATAATAGACCACAAGATTTCATATTTCAATACACATCCCATACATAGAGATAAAAGTCATTCATATGGTGAACACCTGGTAACCGACATTAACAAGATGCATATATAAGAATATCCCCATCATTCCGGGACACCCTTCAGATATGATATAAATTTCGAAGTACTAAAGCATCCGGTACTTTGGATGGGGTTTGTTAGACCCAATAGATCTATCTTTAGGATTCGCGTCAATTAGGGTGTATGTTCCCTAATTCTTAGATTACCAGACTTAATAAAAAGGGGCATATTCGATTTCGATAATTCAACCATAGAATGTAGTTTCACGTACTTGTGTCTATTTTGTAAATCATTTATAAAACCTGCATGTATTCTCATCCCAAAAATATTAGATTTTAAAAGTGGGACTATAACTCACTTTCACAGATTTTTACTTCGTCGGGAAGTAAGACTTGGCCACTGGTTGATTCACGAACCTATAACAATATATACATATATATCAAAGTATGTTTAAAATATATTTACAACACTTTTAATATATTTTGATGTTTTAAGTTTATTAAGTCAGCTGTCCTCGTTAGTAACCTACAACTAGTTGTCCACAGTTAGATGTACAGAAATAAATCGATAAATATTATCTTGAATCAATCCACGACCCAGTGTATACGTATCTCAGTATTTATCACAACTCAAACTATATATATTTTGGAATCAACCTCAACCCTGTATAGCTAACTCCAACATTCACATATAGAGTGTCTATGGTTGTTCCGAAATATATATAGATGTGTCGACATGATAGGTCGAAACATTGTATACGTGTCTATGGTATCTCAAGATTACATAATATACAATACAAGTTGATTAAGTTATGGTTGGAATAGATTTGTTACTAATTTTCACGTAGCTAAAATGAGAAAAATTATCCAATCTTGTTTTACCCATAACTTCTTCATTTTAAATCCGTTTTGAGTGAATCAAATTGCTATGGTTTCATATTGAACTCTATTTTATGAATCTAAACAAAAAAGTTATAGGTTTATAGTCAGAAAAATAAGTTACAAGTCGTTTTTGTAAAGGTAGTCATTTCAGTCGAAAGAACGACGTCTAGATGACCATTTTAGAAAACATACTTCCACTTTGAGTTTAAGCATAATTTTTGGATATAGTTTCATGTTCATAATAAAAATAATTTTCTCAGAATAACAACTTTTAAATCAAAGTTTATCATAGTTTTTAATTAACTAACCCAAAACAGCCCGCTGTGTTACTACGACGGCGTAAATCCGGTTTTACGGTGTTTTTCGTGTTTTCAGGTTTTAAATCATTAAGTTAGCATATCATATAGATATAGAACATGTGTTTAGTTGATTTTAAAAGTCAAGTTAGACGGATTAACTTTTGTTTGCGAACAAGTTTAGAATTAACTAAACTATGTTCTAGTGATTACAAGTTTAAACCTTCGAATAAGATAGCTTTATATGTATGAATCGAATGATGTTATGAACATCATTACTATCTTAAGTTCCTTGGATGAACCTACTGGAAAAGAGAAAAATGGATCTAGCTTCAATGGATCCTTGGATGGCTCAAAGTTCTTGAAGCAACATCATGACACGAAAACAAGTTCAAGTAAGATCATCACTTGAAATAAGATTGTTATAGTTATAGAAATTGAACCAAAGTTTGAATATGATTATTACCTTGTATTAGAATGATAACCTACTGTAAGAAACAAAGATTTCTTGAGGTTGGATGATCACCTTACAAGATTGGAAGTGAGCTAGCAAACTTGAAAGTATTCTTGATTTTATGAAACTAGAACTTTTGGAATTTATGAAGAACACTTAGAACTTGAAGATAGAACTTGAGAGAGTTCAATTAGATGAAGAAAATTGAAGAATGAAAGTGTTTGTAGGTATTTTTGGTCATTGGTGTATGGATTAGATATAAAGGATATGTAATTTTGTTTTCATGTAAATAAGTCATGAATGATTACTCATATTTTTGTAATTTTATGAGATATTTCATGCTAGTTGCTAAATTATGGTTCCCACATGTGTTAGGTGACTCACATGGGCTGCTAAGAGCTGATCATTGGAGTGTATATACCAATAGTACATACATCTAAAAGCTGTGTATTGTACGAGTACGAATACGGGTGCATACGAGTAGAATTGTTGATGAAACTGAACGAGGATGTAATTGTAAGCATTTTTGTTAAGTAGAAGTATTTTGATAAGTGTATTGAAGTCTTTCAAAAGTGTATAAATACATATTAAAACACTACATGTATATACATTTTAACTGAGTCGTTAAGTCATCGTTAATCGTTACATGTAAGTGTTGTTTTGAAACCTTTAGGTTAACGATCTTGTTAAATGTTGTTAACCCAATGTTTATAATATCAAATGAGATTTTAAATTATTATATTATCATGATATTATCATGTATGAATATCTCTTAATATGATATATATATACATTAAATGTCTTTACAACGATAATCGTTACATATATGTCTCGTTTAAAAATTATTAAGTTAGCAGTCTTGTTTTTACATATGTAGTTCATTGTTATTATACTTAATGATATGTTTACTTATCATAGTATCATGTTAAATATATATATATCCATATATATGTCATCATATAGTTTTTTTTACAAGTTTTAACGTTCGTGAATCACCTGTCAACTTGGGTGGTCAATTGTCTATATGAAACATATTTCAATTAATCAAGTCTTAACAAGTTTGATTGATTAACATGTTGGAAACATTTAATCATGTAAATATCAATCTCAATTAATATATATAAACATGGAAAAGTTCGGGTCACTACAGTACCTACCCGTTAAATAAATTTCGTCCCGAAATTTTAAGCTGTTGAAGGTGTTGACGAATCTTCTGGAAATAGATGCGGGTATTTCTTCTTCATCTGATCTTCACGCTCCTAGGTGAACTCGGGTCCTCTACGAGCATTCCATTGAACCTTAACAATTGGTATCTTGTTTTGCTTAAGTCTTTTAACCTCACGATCCATTATTTCGACGGGTTCTTCGATGAATTGAAGTTTTTCGTTGATTTGGATTTCATCTAACGGAATAGTGAGATCTTCTTTAGCAAAACATTTCTTCAAATTCGAGACGTGGAAAGTGTTATGTACAGCCGCGAGTTGTTGAGGTAACTCAAGCCGGTAAGCTACTGGTCCGACACGATCAATAATCTTGAATGGTCCAATATACCTTGGATTTAATTTTCCTCGTTTACCAAACCGAACAACGCCTTTCCAAGGTGCAACTTTAAGCATGACCATCTCTCCAATTTCAAATTCTATATCTTTTCTTTTAATGTCAGCGTAGCTCTTTTGTCGACTTTGGGCGGTTTTCAACCGTTGTTGAATTTGGATGATCTTCTCGGTAGTTTCTTGTATAATCTTCGGACCCGTAATCTGTCTATCCCCCACTTCACTCCAACAAATCGGAGACCTGCACTTTCTACCATAAAGTGCTTCAAACGGCGCTATCTCAATGCTTGAATGGTAGCTGTTGTTGTAGGAAAATTCTGCTAACGGTAGATGTCAATCCCAACTGTTTCCGAAATCAATAACACATGCTCGTAGCATGTCTTCAAGCATTTGTATCATCCTTTCGCTCTGCCCATCAGTTTGTGGATGATAGGCAGTACTCATGTCTAGACGAGTTCCTAATGCTTGCTGTAATGTCTGCCAGAATCTTGAAATAAATCTGCCATCCCTATCAGAGATAATAGAGATTGGTATTCCATGTCTGGAGACGACTTCCTTCAAATACAGACGTGCTAACTTCTCCATCTTGTCATCTTCTCTTATTGGCTGGAAGTGTGCTGATTTGGTGAGACGATCAAATATTACCCAAATAGTATCAAAACCACTTACAGTCCTTGGCAATTTAGTGATGAAATCCATGGTAATGTTTTCCCATTTCCATTCCGGGATTTCGGGTTGTTGAAGTAGACCTGATGGTTTCTGATGCTCAGCTTTGACCTTAGAACATGTCAAACATTCTCCTACGTATTTAGCAACATCGGCTTTCATACCCGGCCACCAAAAATGTTTCTTGAGATCCTTGTACATCTTCCCCGTTCCAGGATGTATTGAGTATCTGGTTTTATGAGCTTCTCTAAGTACCATTTCTCTCATATCTCCAAATTTTGGTACCCAAATCCTTTCAGCCCTATACCGGGTTCCGTCTTCCCGAATATTAAGATGCTTCTCCGATCCTTTGGGTATTTCATCCTTTAAATTTCCCTTTTTTAAAACTCCTTGTTGCGCCTCCTTTATTTGAGTAGTAAGGTTATTATGAATCATTATATTCATAGATTTTACTCGAATGGGTTCTCTGTCCTTCCTGCTCAAGGCATCGGCTACCACATTTGCCTTCCCCGGGTGGTAACGAATCTCAAAGTCGTAATCATTCAATAATTCAATCCACCTACGCTGCCTCATATTCAGTTGTTTTTGATTAAATATGTGTTGAAGACTTTTGTGGTCGGTATATATAATACTTTTGACCCCATATAAGTAGTGCCTCCAAGTCTTTAATGCAAACACAACCGTGCCTAATTCCAAATCATGCATCGTATAATTTTGTTCGTGAATCTTCAATTGTCTAGACGCATAAGCAATCACCTTCGTTCGTTGCATTAATACACAACCGAGACCTTGCTTTGATGCGTCACAATAAATCACAAAATCATCATTCCCTTCAGGCAATGACAATATAGGTGCCGTAGTTAGCTTTTTCTTCAATAACTGAAACGCTTTCTCTTGTTCATCATTCCATTCAAATTTCTTCCCTTTATGCGTTAATGCAGTCAAGGGTTTTGCTATTCTGGAAAAGTCTTGGATGAACCTTCTGTAGTAACCAGCTAGTCCTAAAAACTGGCGTATGTGTTTCGGAGTTTTCGGGGTTTCCCACTTTTCAACAGTTTCTATCTTTGCCGGATCCACCTTAATACCTTCTTTGTTCACTATGTGACCGAGGAATTGAACTTCTTCCAACCAAAATGCACACTTTGAAAACATAGTGTACAATTCTTCCTTCCTCAATACTTCTAACACCTTTCTCAAATGTTCACCGTGTTCTTGGTCATTCTTTGAGTAAATAAGTATGTCATCAATGAAAACAATGACAAACTTGTCAAGGTATGGTCCACACACTCGGTTCATAAGGTCCATGAACACAGATGGTGCATTAGTTAAACCAAACGGCATGACCATAAACTCGTAATGACCGTAACGTGTTCTGAAAGCAGTCTTTGGAATATCATCTTCTTTCACCCGCATTTGATGATACCCGGAACGTAAGTCAATCTTTGAATAAACAGACGAACCTTGTAGTTGATCAAATAAGTCGTCGATTCTCGGTAGTGGGTAGCGGTTCTTGATGGTAAGTTTGTTCAACTCTCGGTAGTCGATACACAACCTGAATGTACCATCTTTCTTCTTGACAAACAAAACAGGAGCTTCCCACGGTGATGTGCTTGGTCGAATGAAACCACGCTCTAAAAGTTCTTGTAATTGGCTTTGCAGTTCTTTCATCTCGCTGGGTGCGAGTCTGTAAGGAGCACGAGCTATTGGTGCAGCTTCTGGTACAAGATCTATTTGAAATTCAACGGATCGATGTGGGGGTAATCCCGGTAATTCTTTCGGAAATACATCGGGAAATTCTTTTGCGACGGGAACATCATTGATGCTCTTTTCATCAGTTTGTACTTTCTCGACGTGTGCTAGAACAGCATAGCAACATTTTCTTATTAGTTTTTGTGCCTTCAAATTACTAATAAGATGTAGCTTCGTGTTGCCCTTTTCTCCGTACACCATTAAGGGTTTTCCTTTTTCTCGTATAATGCGAATTGCATTTTTGTAACAAACGATCTCTGCTTTCACTTCTTTCAACCAGTCCATACCGATTATCACATCAAAACTCCCTAACTCTACTGGTATCAAATCAATCTTAAATGTTTCGCTAACCAGTTTAATTTCTCGATTCCGACATATATTATCTGCTGAAATTAATTTACCATTTGCTAATTCGAGTAAAAATTTACTATCCAAAGGCGTCAATGGACAACTTAATTTAGCACAAAAATCTCTACTTATATAGCTTCTATCCGCACCCGAATCAAATAAAACGTAAGCAGATTTATTGTCAATAAGAAATGTACCCGTAACAAGCTCCGGGTCTTCCTGTGCCTCTGCCGCATTAATATTGAAAACTCTTCCACGGCCTTGTCCATTCGTGTTCTCCTGGTTTGGGCAATTTCTAATAATGTGGCCCGGTTTTCCACATTTATAACAAACTACATTGGCATAACTTGCTCCGACACTACTTGCTCTGCCATTACTCGTTCCGACACCATTTGTTCCTTTCGTTCTATTAACCCCTGGTCCGTAGACCTCACACTTCGCCGCGCTATGACCATTTCTTTTACACTTGTTGCAAAATTTGGTGCAGAACCCCGAGTGATTCTTTTCACACCTTTGGCATAGCTGCTTCTGATTGTTGTTGTTGTTGCGGTTATTATTGTTGTTGGGATGATTGTTGTAGTTGTTGTTGTTGTTGTTGTTGTTGTTGGGCCGTTTGTTGTAGTTGCGATTGATGTTGCGATTGTTGGGATAATTGTTGCGATTATTGTTGTAATTGCTGTTGTTGTTGTATTGGTGATTCTTATCACCGTTTTCCTCCCACTTTCTTTTGACTTGCTTCACATTGGCCTCTTCAGCAGTCTGTTCTTTAATTCTTTCTTCAATCTGGTTCACGAGTTTGTGAGCCATTCTACATGCCTGTTGTATGGAGGCGGGCTCGTGTGAACTTATATCTTCTTGGATTCTTTCCGGTAATCCTTTCAAAAATGCGTCGATCTTCTCTTCCTCATCTTCGAATGCTCCCGGACACAATAGGCACAATTCTGTGAATCGTCTTTCGTACGTGGTAATATCAAATCCTTGGGTTCGTAACCCTCTAAGTTCTGTCTTGAGCTTATTGACCTCGGTTCTGGGACGGTACTTCTCGTTCATCAAGTGCTTGAATGCTGACCATGGTAGTGCGTATGCATCATCTTGTCCCACTTGCTCTAGATAGGTATTCCACCATGTTAACGCAGAACCTGTGAAGGTATGCGTAGCGTACTTCACTTTGTCCTCTTCAGTACACTTACTTATGGCAAACACCGATTCGACCTTCTCAGTCCACCGTTTCAATCCGATCGGTCCTTCGGTTCCATCAAATTCCAAAGGTTTGCAGGCAGTGAATTCTTTGTAGGTGCATCCTACACGATTTCCTGTACTGCTAGATCCAAGGTTATTGTTGGTATGTAGCGCAGCCTGTACTGCGGCTATGTTTGAAGCTAGAAAAGTACGGAATTCCTCTTCATTCATATTCACGGTGTGTCGAGTAGTCGGTGCCATTTCCTTCAAAATAGTCAAATGGAACAAGTTAATCATACAGAATATTAAGAGTAGTTAATAGTATTTCGTAGCATAATATGAACTCATTTATAAAAGCTTTTTCTTCATATTAGCGTTTTATAAGTTTAAATTCGGGTAGTACCTACCCGTTAAGTTCATACTTAGTAGCTAATATACAATTCAACTACTACAATTCTATATGAAAAACTGATTATAATAATATTTCGCGTTCAAACTTTTATACAATATTTTACAAACTTACAATACCGCTTATTTTACATAAAGCATGAAATATAGCACACAATAACTTTGATACAAGATAGTTGTGAAGATAATTCTAGCTAGTACACAAGTCGTTCAGCAAAGGCAATAAAGACACGTAATTCATACGTCCAGAAACAAGTCATGCATTCTGGTTTTACTAGGATTACTTCCCATCCTTGGTCTTGTGGAACATAACCGTTATGGCCGTTGATAAGACAGCGTGTTGTAACTTCGTCAAAGGGACGAGGGTTACGTAATGTCCAACAGTCCCGTAACAATCTAAAAACCTCATTTCTTACCCCAATTACCGACTCCGTCACTTGTGGGAATGTTTTGTTTAATGGTTGTAGCCCGATGTTCTTGTTCTCACTTTGGTGAGAAGCGAACATTACTAATCCGTAAGCATAACATGCTTCTTTATGTTGCATGTTAGCCGCTTTTTCTAAATCACGAAGTCCAATATTCGGATATATTGAGTCAAAATAATTTCTTAACCCATTGCGTAAAATAGCATTTGGGTTCCCCGCAATATATGCGTCAAAGTAAACACATCGTAACTTATGGATTTCCCAATGTGATATCCCCCATCTTTCGAACGAAAGCCTTTTATAAACCAAGGCATTCTTGGAACGTTCTTCGAATGTCTTACAAACTGATCTCGCCTTAAATAGTTGTGCCGAAGAATTCTGACCGACTCTAGACAAGATTTCATCAATCATGTCTCCGGGTAGGTCTCTTAAAATATTGGGTTGTCTATCCATTTTGTGTTTTTATACTGTAAAATAGACAAGAGTTAGATTCATAAAAAAAAATACTTATTAATACAAGCAATTTTTACATATATCATAAAGCATAAGCACACTATATTACTTATATTACACCACAAGAATACAACTATCTTATTCCGACTCGCTTGTTTCTTCTTCTTCGGTTTTGATTCGTTTTGCCAAGTTTCTAGGGATATATGATGTTCCCCTAATACGAGCCGTCGTTATCCACATTGGTTTAGAAAAACCTGGTGGTTTAGAGGTTCCCGGGTCATTGTTACAACTTAAGGACTTCGGGGGCTGACGATACATATAAAGTTCATCGGGGTTGGAATTAGATTTCTCTATTTTTATGCCCTTTCCCTTATTATTTTCTTTTGCCTTTTTAAATTCAGTTGGGGTAATTTCTATAACATCATCGGAATTCTCGTCGGAATCCGATTCATCGGAGAATTGGTAATCCTCCCAATATTTTGCTTCCTTGGCGGAAACACCATTGACCATAATTAACCTTGGTCGGTTGGTTGAGGATTTTCTTTTACTTAACCGTTTTATTATTTCCCCCACCGGTTCTATTTCTTCATCCGGTTCCGATTCTTCTTCCGGTTCCGATTCTTCTTCCGGTTCCGACTCTTCTGCCGGTTCCTCTTCGGGAACTTGTGAATCAGTCCACGAATCATTCCAATTTACATTTGACTCTTCATTATTATTAGGTGAGTCAATGGGACTTGTTTTAGAGGTAGACATCTATCACATAATATCAAACGCGTTAAGAGATTAATATATCACATAATATTCACATGTTAAAAATATATAGTTTCCAACAAAATTTGTTAAGCAATCATTTTTCAACTAAACACGGTCGAAGTCCAGACTCACTAATGCATCCTAACAAACTCGATAAGACACACTAATGCAAAATTCTGGTTCTCTAAGACCAACGCTCTGATACCAACTGAAATGTCCCGTTCTTATTGATTAAAAACGTTCCATATTAATTGATTTCGTTGCGAGGTTTTGACCTCTATATGAGACGTTTTTCTAAGACTGCATTCATTTTAAAACAAACCATAACCTTTATTTCATCAATAAAGGTTTAAAAAGCTTTACGTAGATTATCAAATAATGATAATCTAAAATATCCTATTTACACACGACCATTACATAATGGTTTACAATACAAATATATTACAACAAAATAAGTTTCTTGAATGCAGTTTTTACACAATATCATACAAGCATGGACTCCAAATCTCGTCCTTATTTAAGTATGCGACTGCGGAAGCTCTTAATAATCACCTGAGAATAAACATGCTTAAAACGTCAACAAAAATGTTGGTGAGTTATAGGTTTAACCTATATATATCAAATCATAATAATAGACCACAAGATTTCATATTTCAATACACATCCCATACATAGAGATAAAAGTCATTCATATGGTGAACACCTGGTAACCGACATTAACAAGATGCATATATAAGAATATCCCCATCATTCCGGGACACCCTTCGGATATGATATAAATTTCGAAGTACTAAAGCATCCGGTACTTTGGATGGGGTTTGTTAGACCCAATAGATCTATCTTTAGGATTCGCGTCAATTAGGGTGTCTGTTCCCTAATTCTTAGATTACCAGACTTAATAAAAAGGGGCATATTCGATTTCGATAATTCAACCATAGAATGTAGTTTCACGTACTTGTGTCTATTTTGTAAATCATTTATAAAACTTGCATGTATTCTCTTCCCAAAAATATTAGATTTTAAAAGTGGGACTATAACTCACTTTCACAGATTTTTACTTCGTCGGGAAGTAAGACTTGGCCACTGGTTGATTCACGAACCTATAACAATATATACATATATATCAAAGTATGTTCAAAATATATTTACAACACTTTTAATATATTTTGATGTTTTAAGTTTATTAAGTCAGCTGTCCTCGTTAGTAACCTAAAACTAGTTGTCCACAGTTAGATGTACAGAAATAAATCGATAAATATTATCTTGATCAATCCACGACCCAGTGTATACGTATCTCAGTATTGATCACAACTCAAACTATATATATTTTGGAATCAACCTCAACCCTGTATAGCTAACTCCAACATTTACATATAGAGTGTCTATGGTTGTTCCGAAATATATATAGATGTGTCGACATGATAGGTCGAAACATTGTATACGTGTCTATGGTATCTCAAGATTACATAATATACAATACAAGTTGATTAAGTTATGGTTGGAATAGATTTGTTACTAATTTTCACGTAGCTAAAATGAGAAAAATTATCCAATCTTGTTTTACCCATAACTTCTTCATTTTAAATCCGTTTTGAGTGAATAAAATTGCTATGGTTTCATATTGAACTCTATTTTATGAATCTAAACAAAAAAAGTATAGGTTTATAGTCAGAAAAATAAGTTACAAGTCGTTTTTGTAAAGGTAGTCATTTCAGTCGAAAGAACGACGTCTAGATGACCATTTTAGAAAACATACTTCCACTTTGAGTTTAACCATAATTTTTGGATATAGTTTCATGTTCATAATAAAAATCATTTTCTCAGAATAACAACTTTTAAATCAAAGTTTATCATAGTTTTTAATTAACTAACCCAAAACAGCCCGCTGTGTTACTACGACGGCGTAAATCCGGTTTTACGGTGTTTTTCGTGTTTCCAGGTTTTAAATCATTAAGTTAGCATATCATATAGATATAGAACATGTGTTTAGTTGATTTTAAAAGTCAAGTTAGAAGGATTAACTTTTGTTTGCGAACAAGTTTAGAATTAACTAAACTATGTTCTAGTGATTACAAGTTTAAACCTTCGAATAAGATAGCTTTATATGTATGAATCGAATGATGTTATGAACATCATTACTACCTTAAGTTCCTTGGATGAACCTACTGGAAAAGAGAAAAATGGATCTAGCTTCAATGGATCCTTGGATGGCTCAAAGTTCTTGAAGCAACATCATGACACGAAAACAAGTTCAAGTAAGATCATCACTTGAAATAAGATTGTTATAGTTATAGAAATTGAACCAAAGTTTGAATATGATTATTACCTTGTATTAGAATGATAACCTACTGTAAGAAACAAAGATTTCTTGAGGTTGGATGATCACCTTACAAGATTGGAAGTGAGCTAGCAAACTTGAAAGTATTCTCGATTTTATGAAACTAGAACTTTTGGAATTTATGAAGAACACTTAGAACTTGAAGATAGAACTTGAGAGAGTTCAATTAGATGAAGAAAATTGAAGAATGAAAGTGTTTGTAGGTATTTTTGGTCGTTGGTGTATGGATTAGATATAAAGGATATGTAATTTTGTTTTCATGTAAATAAGTCATGAATGATTACTCATATTTTTGTAATTTTATGAGATATTTCATGCTAGTTGCCAAATGATGGTTCCCACATGTGTTAGGTGACTCACATGGGCTTCTAAGAGCTGATCATTGGAGTGTATATACCAATAGTACATACATCTAAAAGATGTGTATTGTACGAGTACGAATACGGGTGCATACAAGTAGAATTGTTAATGAAACTGAACGAGGATGTAATTGTAAGCATTTTTGTTAAGTAGAAGTATTTTGATAAGTGTATTGAAGTCTTTCAAAAGTGTATAAATACATATTAAAACACTACATGTATATACATTTTAACTGAGTCGTTAAGTCATCGTTAATCGTTACATGTAAGTGTTGTTTTGAAACCTTTAGGTTAACGATCTTGTTAAATGTTGTTAACCCAATGTTTATAATATCAAATGAGATTTTAAATTATTATATTATCATGATATTATCATGTATGAATATCTCTTAATATGATATATATACATTAAATGTCTTTACAACGATAATCGTTACATATATGTCTCGTTTAAAAATTATTAAGTTAGTAGTCTTGTTTTTACATATGTAGTTCATTGTTATTATACTTAATGATATGTTTACTTATCATAGTATCATGTTAAATATATATATATCCATATATATGTCATCATATAGTTTTTTTTACAAGTTTTAACGTTCGTGAATCACCGGTCAACTTGGGTGGTCAATTGTCTATATGAAACATATTTCAATTAATCAAGTCTTAACAAGTTTGATTGCTTAACATGTTGGAAACATTTAATCATGTAAATATCAATCTCAATTGATATATATAAACATGGAAAAGTTCGGGTCACTACAACAAACCCCATCCAAAGTACCGGATGCTTTAGTACTTCGAAATTTATATCATATCCGAAGGGTGTCCCGGAATGATGGGGATATTCTTATATATATGCATCTTGTTAATGTCGGTTACCAGGTGTTCACCATATGAATGATTTTTATCTCTATGTATGGGATGTGTATTGAAATATGAAATCTTGTGGTCTATTGTTACGATTTGATATATATAGGTTAAACCTATAACTCACCAACATTTTTGTTGACGTTTAAAGCATGTTTATTCTCAGGTGAATACTAAGAGCTTCCGCTATTGCATACTAAAATAAGGACAAGATTTGGAGTCCATGTTTGTATGATATTTTGTAAAAACTGTTGGGATTTAACAAGTTCATAATATACTTAAACCATTTTAAGAATTAAGAAAGCGGAAGCATGTTAATTACCAATTTTAGACTTGTTAAACTTTAACCAATTAAAGTTAAATCCCAATTAGGATCAAGTTGTGATATATACTTACAAACTACAAGCAAGTAAAGAGATTATACCTACTCCAAGCTTGCTAGTAAATGATGAAGATGATGATGATGAATGGAGCTCCAAAAGTGTGAAACCTCAAGTTGTTATACCCCAAACTTATCACCAACACTTTGTACTTTGGTTAGGATTTAATCAACACTTGAAATTAAGCTTGCTCAAAGAAAAATGAACCTCTTTTTCCCCTTGTAAACCCACGGCAGTTTCAGCTACAAAGAGAGGAGTGTGCAGTTTTTTTTCTTGCTTATTTTAAGTGTATTGCTTGTATCTTTTGGTCAAAACCTTGGTTAACCTCTTAAGCATGTGCCTAAGGAATTGTGTTGTCTTAAAAGTGACAAAACAAGCATGGGGTGACTCCTTGAAACCTCAAAATCTGCACATGTATATTTTATAACCAAGCTTATATTTTATAAGACTTGTTGTATAAAACTTTGCAATTTTATAAAACTTGTTATATATATACAATGTGCATTTGTTAAGTCATATATTTTATAAACCAATCTTATAAAATATAACACAACATAATTATTTAAACCTATAAATAATTAAATACAAATTATCCAAATAATTTATTTCAAGCAATAACATTTCAGAAAACCGATTTTCTAAAGTTCAAGTGTCGCGTATTTATTCAACGATCCAGTCGTTAAGATTAAATACATATAAAGTGTTGGTAAGTTTGTTATTGGGTATGACCCGACTTGGATCATAACATGTTAGCCACGTTAATTTAATATGTCTCTCGGGCATACGAAATACCTTCAATCTCCCACTTGCACGAGAAACATAAGAAATTAATGCAAGTGATGGATACAGCCTAACACACCGTCCATCACCCCTAATATGTTATGACTTTGTGCCATTCAATAACATCATCCCTTTCGAGTTCCCATTTCGAATATGATTAGGTGAATCTTTCATTATTTCCTTTCGTCCTAGATGTCATGTTAAATCCAAGAGATACAGAGTGATCACTCTCTTATAGATTTAACTTTTCAGGCCTTAGACATCTGACTCTCAACGAATAAGAGGGACAAATTCCATCTTGACTACATACGTCCTAGATATACACTTTGTAATATACCTGAGTTCTTCCTTATGTACTACCATGTTTCAGAATAGCGAAGGAAAGAATCAAGGCATAATACTCGGTGAATGTCAGAACCCAATATGTATCTCAGGTCAGAGGATACAATGATATTCTCCTTTACTCAAGATTACATGTGATCAACCACAAAAGTTCTATACAGTAATTCTTGAGAGCGGGTCTTCCAATATTTGTTTCCCACAAATATCTATGAACCTTGGTTGCAACCTTGCCCCACATTCAACCTATGAATGTATACCAATCCGAGTTCATAATAGTCTAAACCTCACACTTGTTCCCACAAATGTGATCAACTACGGAATTTAGAATAATAGTTTATTCATGGATGAAATATGCTAAATTGGAACATGACTCATAATTAAATTAATACCATAATTATATTAATGAGTTTGAACTAATTCGTTCCGTTACAATACATAAAGTAGATCAATTCCAATCACTAGAATATCGAAGCCCTAACGCACAAACATGTCCCTCATGTTTTGGCCCATGTAAAAGCTTCGTGAGTGGATCCGCAACATTATGATCTGTGTGAACTTTGTGAATACATATCTTTCCCTTTTCAACCTCATCCCTGATGTAGTTGAATCTCCGCTCAATGTGACGAGTCTTTTGATGAGCACGAGGTTCCTTGATTTGAGCAATCGCACCCTCGTTGTCACAAAAGATCTCAAGAGGGTCCTGAATGGAAGGGACCACTCCTAAGTCGTCGATGAATTTCTTCATCCATGCAGCTTCCTGAGCTGCCAGTGAGGCGGCAATGTACTCCGACTCTGTAGTGGATAACGCAACAACCTCCTGTTTCGAACTCTTCCAAGAGACCGCACCACCATTTAACATGAAGACATAACCGGATTGTGATCGAGAGTCATCTCGATCAGTTTGGAAACTCGCGTCCACGTAACCTTTTACGGCGAGTTCCTCCTCACCAGACCCATATATTAGAAACATATCCTTAGTTCTCCTAAGGTATTTCAATATACTTTTAACAGCAATCCAATGACGGTTTCCTGGGTTATTCTGGTATCTACTTGTCAAGCTTAGAGCGCATGACACATCCGGTCTAGTACATATCATCGCATACATGATAGACCCAATAGCAGATGCGTATGGGACTTTCTTCATTCTCTCTTGTTCATCTTTCGTGGTAGGACACTGAGATGAATTGAGAACGGTTCCTCTTTGAATAGGTACCAAACCTTTCTTAGAGTTTTCCATCTTGAACCTTTTCAAGATTTTATCAATGTATGTACTTTGACTTAAACCTATCAATCTCTTGGATCTATTCCTATAGATCCCTATCCCCAATATGTATTGTGCGTCTCCAAGATCCTTAATGGAGAAGCAACTCTTTAGCCAAGTTTTGACTCCTTGCATTGTGGTAATATCATTCCCAAATAATAATATATCATCCACATATAGCACAAGGAACATTATAGAGCTCCCACTATCCTTCTTGTACACACAAGCTTCATCACCATTTTTAATGAAGCCAAATTTCTTTGCCTCTTCATTAAAGCGATGATTCCACATTCTAGATGCTTGTTTCAATCCGTAGATTGACTTCTTCAACTTGCATACCTTTTTAGGATTTTTCGGATCAACAAAACCTTCGGGCTGTACCATATAGACATCTTCCTCAAGATATCAATTTAGGAAAGCGGTTTTGACATCCATTTGCCATATTTCATAGTCATAGTGAGCAGCAATGGCAAATAATATCCTAATAGACTTTAGCATTGCCACTGGCGAGAAAGTTTCATCATAATCAACCCCTTGAGTTTGAGTGAAACCTTTTGCTACAAGTCTAGCTTTGTATGTATCCAAGTTTCCATGTATGTCGGTTTTCTTCTTGAAAAGCCATTTGCAATCAACTAGCTTGGAGCTAGGAGGTTGCACAACAAGTTCCCAAACTTGGTTTTCATACATGGATTGCATCTCGGCGTTCATGGCTTCCTGCCATTTATCTTTATCAATTCTTGATAAAGCATCTTTGTAGTTTGTCGGTTCATCCAAATCAACCGTATAGCAACCTTCCACGAGAAACCCATATCTCTCGGGAAGATTACTAATCCTACTAGATCTTCGAACGTCTTGTGTACCTTGATCATCCACTTGATCATTTTCAACATCCTCATGTTGAGTACTAGTGCCAACCAATTGTATATCATCGGCTTGATCTTGTACCTCTACAAGATCTATCTTCCTTTCACCATCACCTTCCATAAGGAACTTGGTTTCAAGGAATTCCGCTTTCCGAGCAACAAATACGGTTTGCTCGGATGGATCATAGAAGTAATATCCCATGTCATCTTTGGGATATCCTATGAAGATACACTTTGTGGATCGAGCATGTAGCTTATTTGCTACATAACGCTTAGGATAAGCTTCACATCCCCATACTTTCAAGTATGAAAGAGAAGGAGGTTTTCCAAACCACATCTCATGAGGAGTTCGTTCCACCTTCTTGGTTGGGGCCATATTTAAAATACGAGCCGCGGAGCTTAGACAATAACCCCAAAATGATAGAGGCAACGAGCTTCTTGCCATCATAGATCGAACCATATCCATTAGGGTTCGGTTCCTCCTTTCGGAAACTCCATTAAGTTGGGGTGTTCCGGGTGGAGTAAGTTGTGAGATAATCCCACAACTCCTAAGATGATCTTGGAAGGCATCGCTTAGGTATTCACCTCCTCTATCGGTACGTAGTACCTTAATTGTCTTATTGAGTTGATTTTGTACTTCGTTTTGATATTCTTTGAATGCTTCAAACGTTTCGTCCTTGTGTCTTAATAAGTAGACATATCCGAAACGACTAAAGTCATCAATGAAAGTAACAAAGTATCTTTCACCTTTCCTAGTCATGGGTTTAAAGGGTCCACATACATCCGAATGTATTAATCCCAATAAATCTTTAGCCCTTTCATAGGTCCCTTTGAAAGGTGCTTTAGTCATCTTGCCTTGTAAACAAGATTCACATACTTCAAACGAATCCATTTCATTTGATTTCAAAAGTCCATTCTTTTGAAGTGTATGTATTCGGTTCTTGTTTATGTGACCAAGGCGACAATGCCATAAGTAGGAATCACTCAAATCCCTTTTGAGTTTCTTGGTGCTTGTATGGTACATTGAGCTACTAGATGATGTGTCATCATGAACCAATTCATAAATTCCATTTGAAGGCGAAGCCTTGAAATAGAATACATTATCTTTAGAAACATGAATATCATCATCAATAAAATTAACAACGTAACCACATTGTTTTAAGCGAGAAATAGAAATAATGTTTCTACACAAATTCGGAGCATACAAAACATTTTCTAAAATAAGTTCCAATCCGCTTGGAAGCTTCAAAATAAAATCTCCTTGAGCTTTAACATGCACCTTTGCACCATTGCCCATATAGAGACTTGATGTTCCCGCCTTATGATCACTTCTTTTGAACCCCTGCAAAGAATTGCAAATATGAGTTCCACATCCAGTGTCTAATACCCATGTATTAGAAGAAGTAATACTTAGCTCTATATATACCATATATATATTACCTGAGGTTTGCCCTGCATCCCTCTTGTCCTTCAACTCCTTAAGGTAGATCGGACAGTTTCGTTTCCAATGACCCATCTCACCGCAACCGAAACATGGGTCTTCCTTGGGGTTTGCCTTCTCGGTGACCTTTTGCTTCTTGGCCTTGTTGATGGTTGGGGTAACCATCTTCCCCTTCCCTTTGCCTTGATAGGCGGGTCCTTTTCTCTTAGCCACCTTTGGCTTAGAGGTGTTACCTTTGGACCCACCTTGATCGATTGCTAACACGGGTAAAGCCCTTTTACCCATGCTAGTTTCCGCCGTTCTAAGCATACCGTGAAGCTCACCTATGCTCTTATCCATCCCATTCATATTGTAATTAATTACAAATTGATCAAACCTTTTTGATAGGGAATTAAGGATAAGATCGGTGGCTAACTCATTTGATATGTTTAGGTTAAGACGGTTAGCACGATCAATAAGGCTCTTCATTTTGAGGACATAAGAGGAGACGGATTGGGTGTCATCCATACGACATGCATGTAGCGCTCGAACCGTTTCGAAGCGCTCGACACGTGCTTGTTGAAGGAACATCTCCTTCAATTGCGTAATCATGTCATATGCACTATGATGTTCGAAATCCTTTTGAAGTTCGGGTATCATAGTCCCAAGCATTAGACAAGTGACTTGCACCGAATCGGCGCAATACTTGTCATAATAAGCCATGCCCTCTATATCTTCCTCATCCGGTTGGTCGGGAATAGGGTCCTCCAACACATACGCTTTGTCCTCAAGTTTGAGGACAATCCTAAGATTACGGAACCAATCCATAAAGTTCGTATGGTTGAGTTTGTCTTTCTCGAGGAGAGACCTTAATGATAGGTTGTTTAGGTTAAGTGGTGCATTTTTCATGTTGTTGTTATTTGCGGCCATCTACAAAATTTAACAAAGTCCTTTTAAGTATCAATTTTAAATTTAATAAACAATACCCTTTTATTTTTAATTGTTTTATTAAATCTTAGAATCCAACGGTAAATCAAATTTCGGTTAGGTGACCTTTATCCCGTTATTTGATTTAGCTAGGTAGTCATTTATGTGACAATTGCAATCCTTTTGCAACTTCTAAGTTATGGGATCATGCAATCCTTTTGCATGGCATATTTATCCCATCAACGCCTATTTGTTCCTCATGCTTCGGTGACCCTAAGTTCATGATTCCTAAATCAAGTCGTCCTACTTGTGTAAACATGTAGACTTAACATACAAGTGGTTAGGTGACCTTTATCCCACATGTATGCGAAGTGTACCTTATTCATATTAGTTCACTCATGACGGTTAGGTGACCTTTATCCCATCAAGAGATTCCTAATATGTCTAAGTGTTTCCACAAAAGGATGGCGTTTAACTTGTTTACCTTGTTTTAGTTAAGGGATTTTAAGTTTTCATAAATTCTAGTTTAAGAAAACATTTGCCATACACCAACATGCATTTGGTGTATAGTTCATTATGAAAAGCCAATTTCATGTCTATAAACCATTTTATATATATGATCCTAATCATGATCTTAATAACCGTTTATTAATGTCCTTTTAGCCATTTTTAATTCAACCAATTAAATTGTCGTTTTGCATGTCGTTAATTAATGTATAATTTAACCAATTAAATTTCCATTTTGCTTGTTGTTAACTTGTGTGATTAACTTTTAGCATACAAACATACAATCCACAATCATACAATAAACAACCATGCATGCAAAACAAATATGTTCACAATCAAGCCATTTTGGTAGACATTTGTTTAGCCGAAAACAAATGCCACCGGATAAGGGGTAATTACACAAAGTAGGAGATTTCAAATCTCCCACTTAACCTTGCATCCAAATGCTTCTTCATGTGTTCTTCAAGTCTTCATCATTCTTCATCATTTTACAAAATATATCCTAATACATTTTGTCTAAAAAATGAAATTACAACCTAATCTATTTTACATACCAAATATAAAATAAATTACATAACCAAATGAATTATTACATGCCAAATGAATAAATATTATTACAAACCAATTGAATAAATATCAATCAACCATGCATGCAACCAAACACAAGGTCAAGGCTTAGATTGTGAACATCATCAACATAAGTGATAGGCAATACAGAATCACAAGTGATTGGAAACACAGAATCGCAAGTGATCTGCAACACAGAATCACAAGTGATTGGCAATACAGAATCACAAGTGATCGGCAACACAGAATCACAAGTGATTGGCAGTACAGAATCACAAGTGATTGGCAGTACAGAATGCAGAATCACAAGTGATTTTGGCCAAAATGACAACCACCCAAAACCGAAAATTTTACATTCTACTTCATGCATGTTCATAGAATGAAAAATTATAGTGGGTTTAATAACCATCTCGAAGCATATTTCAACAACTTCGGCTCTAGATACCATTGTTGGGATTTAACAAGTTCATAATATACTTAAACCATTTTAAGAATTAAGAAAGCGGAAGCATGTTAATTACCAATTTTAGACTTGTTAAACTTTAACCAATTAAAGTTAAATCCCAATTAGGATCAAGTTG
The DNA here is from genome assembly GCF_046630445.1 of Rutidosis leptorrhynchoides. Taxonomy (NCBI): domain Eukaryota; kingdom Viridiplantae; phylum Streptophyta; class Magnoliopsida; order Asterales; family Asteraceae; genus Rutidosis; species Rutidosis leptorrhynchoides. The sequence goes on along the minus strand of NC_092338.1, from coordinate 248,219,451 downwards.
TGATATATACTTACAAACTACAAGCAAGTAAAGAGATTATACCTACTCTAAGCTTGCTAGTAAATGATGAAGATGATGATGATGAATGGAGCTCCAAAAGTGTGAAACCTCAAGTTGTTATACCCCAAACTTATCACCAACACTTTGTACTTTGGTTAGGATTTAATCAACACTTGAAATTAAGCTTGCTCAAAGAAAAATGAACCTCTTTTTCCCCTTGTAAACCCACGGCAGTTTCAGCTACAAAGAGAGGAGTGTGCAGTTTTTTTTCTTGCTTATTTTAAGTGTATTGCTTGTATCTTTTGGTCAAAACCTTGGTTAACCTCTTAAGCATGTGCCTAAGGAATTGTGTTGTCTTAAAAGTGACAAAACAAGCATGGGGTGACTCCTTGAAACCCCAAAATCTGCACATGTATATTTTATAACCAAGCTTATATTTTATAAGACTTGTTGTATAAAACTTTGCAATTTTATAAAACTTGTTATATATATACAATGTGCATTTGTTAAGTCATATATTTTATAAACCAATCTTATAAAATATAACACAACATAATTATTTAAACCTATAAATAATTAAATACAAATTATCCAAATAATTTATTTCAAGCAATAACATTTCAGAAAACCGATTTTCTAAAGTTCAAGTGTCGCGTATTTATTCAACGATCCAGTCGTTAAGATTAAATACATATAAAGTGTTGGTAAGTTTGTTATTGGGTATGACCCGACTTGGATCATAACATGTTAGCCACGTTAATTTAATATGTCTCTCGGGCATACGAAATACCTTCAAAAACTGCATTCAAGAAACTGATTTCGATGTAACATATTTGTATTGTAAACCATTATGTAATGGTCGTGTGTAAACAGGATATTTTAGATTATCATTATTTGATAATCTACGTAAAGCTTTTTAAACCTTTATTTATGAAATAAAGGTTATGGTTTGTTTTAAAAATGAATGTAGTCTTTGAAAAACGTCTCATATAGAGGTCAAAACCTCGCAACGAAATCAATTAATATGGAACGTTTTTAATCAATAAGAACGGGACATTTCAAAAACCAACTGCTAAACCAATGCTATGCTGCGACCACTTTTCTCTATTTCTTTTTGATGTTATAAACCCACGAAATCTACTCAATCTAATTATGCTTTATTATTAAATTAACTACTTTTAGGTGATGGCCGACAACTATTAAAAATACATATTAATAAAGCAATTACTTTATGGAAGCAACTAGTTGGCGTTTTTAAAAAAAAAAAACAATGGAGCCTAACTTTTACTTTGCACAAGACCCACCATGTGGTTGTAGCTTACATGCATGCTCAAATGACCTAAATATCAACCCAAAAACCCATCTTCATTTACGAAAAACTGTAGCCTACTTGTTCCTGTTCTAATCAAACTACGACGCTGCCATGGTAGCTGCTATTTTTCTGTTTGGATCGAACGAGCCAAACACTACAACACTTATTTACCTGTTACGCTAGTTCCATATTTTATTTCCTTTAAAAACCGACCCCAAGTTAGGTCACCTATGTGACATTTTTTTTATATAATGATAATGAAGATATAGTGGGAGATGATAAGTCATGATGTTTATTTTTTAAAACTCGATCCTACTCTCTCAATCAAAAATTGAGCCAACTGCATACTATTCGTTCTGATTTTTTTTAATCCCACCCATTCCCGAATTCAAGTTCCACCTACGGCCCACTCAACAAACTTTAATACACTACTTTTCATTTGGTAATTGGATTGAAAAAAACAAATCTAAATTGTTTATTAGTCTAGGTAGCTCAATTTTAATCGTTGGTGACTTGGTTTTACGGAAGTTTGTGAAACAAAGATTAAGATTTTATGATGAAAATGGTTATGATTTTATGCTTGAATGATGATTATAAATAGAATAGAGTGTTAATAATAGAAGGTGAGAATGATAGGGATGATAAAAAGGTTAAGTGGATTTTGAATTTAAAAGAAGAAAATGGAAACAGAAAGTTTCGATTTATATAAAATTGGTATCTGATAATATCTAGAAAAGCCAGGATAGATGGATGGTGGAGGTTGTTGAGTTTAAACGAGAGGTTGCAGGTTTGAGTCTGGGCGGCGGTGCTTATTTTTTTGAGCTTGTTTTGAAGGTAGCCTATTATTATTATTATTATTGTTATTATTATTATTATTATTATTATTATTATTATTATTATTATTATTATTATTATTATTATTGTTATTATTCTTATTATTGAAATGAAATTTTATATAAAAACATTATTAATTTTAATATTATTATTATTAATTTACATTATTATTAAAAACTATCATTATTATTATCATTATTATTTTTATTATCATTTTTATTATTATTTTTATAACAAATAAATATTATACTTATAATACATATAACATATAAACTAAGATATAATATATATAAATTTGTTCGATTACAAATATACGTGTTAATATACATTAATGATATAGGTTCGTGAATCCTAGGTCAACCCTACAGTTGTTAAATGACGTTATATGTATTTTTACTACAAAATACTGTATGGTGAGTTCATTTGCTCCCTTTTACTCTTTACATTTTGGGATTGAGAATACATGCGCTGCTTTTACAATTGCTTTATTAAATGCTTTTGAAATACATTTTTAACTGCGAATACATGAAATGCTTTTATAAATGTTTGACAAGATAGACACAAGCAAAACATTCCTCGAATGAATTATGTAGACGTGATAATTACCACCATTGAATTATGTGGACGTGATAATTGCCACAATTGATATGAATATTTTTCCCCTGATTATTGTTGCTTGGTAACCTAAGAATTAGGGAACATCACTAATTTTCAGAATTAGTGCACGCCTAATTGACGCGAATCCTAAAGGTAGCTACCGGGTTTAACGCCCCCACCCGGAATGTTCACTTGACGGAAGGGCTAGTGGGCGTGGTGTTTAGTACTTCGAAGGTTATATGATTATTATACAGACGAGGTGTTCTGTTTTAGGGATATTATTATGCGCATTATATGTTAAGGTCGGTTACCGAGCCAAGCTATGAAAGCAATGAAAAGTGAATGTTATGTATCGAGAGAATGATTTTATACACATGTTATGTGTATGTTATTTTTGTGCACGAGATATGTGTACGGTTACTAATATTTATGAAAGATGATTTCGTACACGAGAAAGGTGTACCGTATTTAAAAGATATCGCATGTACATTACAGGTGGGTATAGGATTCGGGCCCATTTGTACCATGCAGCATTTAAATCTTGTGGTCTATCAAACTAATGAATTTTATTGTTTTATGATAAACTTATGAACTCACCAACCTTTTGGTTGACACTTGAAAGCATGTTTATTCTCAGGTATGAAAGAAATCTTCCGCTGTGCATTTGCTCATTTTAGAGATATTACTTGGAGTCATTCATGACATATTTTAAAAGACGTTGCATTCGAGTCGTTGAGTTCATCAAGATTATTATTAAGTCAATTATAGTTGGATATATTATGAAATGGTATGCATGTCGTCTTCTTTCAATGTAATGAAAGTTTGTATTTTAAAAACTAATGCAATTTTTGTAAAATGTATCATATAGAGGTCAAGTACCTCGCGATGTAACCAAATGTAATGTATTCGTCCTGATGGATTAGGACGGGTCATGAAAGTTGGCATCAGAGCTGGTATAATGTCGTCCATGTGTGGCGGGTTAGTCGTAAAGGAGGTTCTCACAGTGTGACCTGTGGCGAAGCATTGGCTCTTACTCCTTGCGATCCTTTACGAGGGTTGGCAGTAGCCGAGAGGCAGGTCCTAAAATCAGTATCTGAGGTACACTCAGTGGTCACCAGGCGGTTAGCTGGGAAGGCACTGGGTGGGATAGTGGTTGTCCCCACATGAATGAAATTTGGTATCAGATCGGTGGTCTTAGCGAACCAGGTCTTGCATTAGTGTGTCTAACAGATAGTCGTTAGGATGCATTAGTGAGTCTGGACTTCGACCGTGTCTGCATGTCAAAAGTTTTGCTTATCATTTAGTGTCAAAAATTACCTGCTTATCATTCTTAGTCTAGACACGTCTTATTGCATTTAGTGCATCGATAGTGTATAGACAAATTCATAGCTTAGCGTATCTATTACGGTATACTTTGCCTGATATCTCCCGTAAATTTCTCCGTAATTTAAGGGATTCTGGTATTATATATATCGATGCATATTATGCATTGAGAATACCATCCAACTATCAATTACTGTCACTAAACTTTTCATACCAAAAATCTTTTCTGCGATAGCGTAAGATGGCCTTTACGAATCGACCAAGTTCCTCTAACTCCGAAGACAGCGTGACAGGAGCGCACCAACCGATCAACTATCGTGATTTCTTTAGAAAGTGGGGATGGGTTCGCGAAATACTTGCCCTATGGAGAAATGAAGAAGGTACTCCATATCACGAGCCGAACTTACCGCCTAACGTCGGAGTGCTCGATCCGCTTACCGGCGAACCTGTAAGCAATACCATTTTCACTCTTTTTGCACGGATTTTTTGCCTCGAAGGTCGACTCGATGTCATTAAAGATAGTATTCGTCCTCTACTCCCGAATTCCAATCAGATAGGATTATTAGAAGAAGTTAGAAGACTTCGAACTAAATATCAAGAATTGACAAACCTTACGGAAGAATGGGTAGAACTAATTCATAGACTCGAGCGTAAAGTAGAAACCCTGGAGGTGACGGTATTCGATTTGGAAGCTAGGCTAACATCTACTACGTAGGTACCACAAGCAGTACTAACACCAGTAGTAACACCACCAGTACCAGCATCCTCTTCAACACCACAAGCACTGCAATCACCACAAGCTCCGTAAGCACCACAGACATCGAAGAGTACTAAAAATGATTAATTATGAAATATTAATTCAAATACTTTTGGTTCACGATTAAAAGGATATACGTATATATGTTTATGTATATCCCGAGATCGTAATAAAATTCTTTTCATATTAATTATGACGTGTGAATTTTTAACGGGTAAGTAATACCCGAGAAAGATAAAAGAAGCTTTAAAGGACTTTTATCATATTTAAATCACATATACTATCTTTCACACCTTCCATCAACAATCTCACAGTCGATATCTATAATCTTTAATGTGATGGCCCCGTCAAAACACTTAATGGCTCCATCACTTGGTCCCACAGCTTGATCAAACTTAAATGAATTTATCAAACGACATTGCATTCTTTTATTTCAAAAGTTTCCCAAAAAGGAAAGCATACCAAAATATGTAGTTTAAAAGTAACCCAACATATTAATAATCCAAAGTTGTCACAAAACATTGTCAACAACCCACAAGTATTAATTATTCAAAAACCGAATGCAAGCCAAAGTTTCAGAAATTGTTTCATAAAGATCTACCCAAATGCATGCAGACTCTTCTAAACACAGCGGAAGCATCACATAAACTCAAGTACCTGTGAAAACATGCGAGTAAACTGTCAACACAAAGGTTGAGTGAATTATATGTTTAAATAATTGAATAAACTTTAGACCACAAGATTTAAAAATGTTAGAAAACATTAAACATTATTCCATTATCAATGAGAAACCTGATAACCACTTAACCATTTATTTACCCTTGCCAAACACAATAAAAATATACACTGGACGGTGTATCTACAATAAAATACGAAGTACTAAACATTCCGATTATAAATTGCTAGCGCGACTAGCTCGAAATAGGGTTGTCAAACCCGATAGATCTATCCGTAGGATTCGCGTTCACCGGTAGAAACCAATGATTATAGTTACCAGACTATGGAATATTTTTGTCCAACTCACAATGAATAATTTAAATTTAATTGTCACTTGTGTCTAAACGTGAAATAAAATGCATGTAATCAAATCCCAAAAATATACTTTGAAAAGTATGTAAAAACGGGACTATAACTCACCTTAATAGTAACGAAGTAACCAACACAATTAAACGAATAGCAAATGTAGTACAGTGATCAGGAATGATCACAACGCCGACCTGTAAATAAAGCAGGTCGATATAAATAACTAACTTAGGTCAAGTCTTAGTATGATAGCTATTGTACATGTTGTAAGTAGTCATATAACAATACTCAATATGCATTGGTTTGATCGGAACAGCTTACGGACACACACTTTCTATTTTTAAAAAGTTTATATTTTTAGCAGGTTTCCATTTTTGGAAAGTTTCTACTTTTGGAAAGTTTCTATTTTTGGAAAGTTTCTATTTTTGAAAAGTTTCCAAATTTAGAAAGTTGCTATTTTAGGAAAGTTTATAAGTTAGGAAAGTTTCCTTAATTAGAAAGTCAACAAAAGTCAACTGAAAGTCAACTCAAAAGTCAACCTTGGTCAAACATGGTCAACGTAAATTTTAAAAGTGTAAGTTATAATAATAATATAAGTTATAACGTTTATTAAAGTTAAATATGTCTAATTATGTCATAACATAAGTTTAGTTAAATTAAAATGATTTATTAAAGTTAATATAAGTTTAAATGACATAATTAATATAACATAAGTATTTAATTAATTAATTAAATATTAGTCATAATGTAAGTATTATTAATTAATAATAAATTTTAAATCATATCATAAGTATTATTAATTAATAATGAATTATTAATCATATCATAAGTTTCTAATTATAATTATTAAATCATAAGTATTTTAATAATTAAATTAGAATTAAATAATAACTAAGCCTTATAATAATTAAATAATTAATTAATCCTTATTATAAGTCTTATAATAGTAATCTCATAATATAAGTTTAATACTTATCATAAGTATTTTTCATTAATAATAAAAGTATTATTAATCATATGTTTAATTAAAATGTTAATTAAATCATAAGTATTAATTAAATGATATAATAAATATATATTATAAGTCTTAAATAATAATAATTACTTTTTTATCATAAATAATTAAATGATAATGAAATCCATTATTTATATCATAAGTTTAATAATTAGTCACAAGTTTTAAATCAAAAGTTCATCGGGTCGTATCCTGAGCCCCGGGTGTCGGTTTTCGACGAGCCTTACATATATCTCCGCCTAAGCAAACCACCCGACACTTTGGTACACTCAAGAACACCCCAAGAACAGTCCACAAGTCGTGATGTACAGCCATTACACTACTTGGAACTTCAATTCAATCAAAAACGTGTTTTAGACGTAACGGGTGATTCGTGGCTCGGATTGAGATGACCCGAACATGAAAGTTCGCCCCAACATCAGTCCTAACACACTATCACACCCTAAAGTCACCAAATATGGTCACAAAGTCGGACCAAACCTGGTTCATACCAAAATCACATTTCAATCTTAACAAAATACCACTTTGATCATATTTAGGGCTCCGGGAATCGAAACGACATGAATCCGGAGTCTAAAATTAATGTCTTGATGAGAGGAACTCATCTATATACTTTATTTTAACTTTTATAACAGTCACAATATCAGAAACACACGAATTAGCTGCTGTCCCAATAATATCAAACCGAAATCAAGTGTTTATGAGTAATTCTATTCATACAAACACCATTACAACAACAAGTAATCATCATACTATTAATATATAATCAAAATACATAAATATAATGAAAAATCAAAAGTTCTAGGGTTAGGGTTTATACCCTAATCGAGAAACGAGAAGTATAATCGCGTAGAGAACGGAACGAGGAACGCGTTGGTGTTAATTGATCCTTGATCCATGCTATTATAATTGATGAAGATGATGATGTTTGTGTGATGTTGGGCGATGGCAAAAGAGCAAGAAAAGGGAGAAGAGAGCAATTTGATATGTTTAGGTTTAGATAAAAGTGGAATGGAAAAATAATAATGTTGCAAAAATAAAATAAATGGGAGTATACTCCCCTCCCATCCATTCGGCCGATCCTAGGGGTGGGGTGGGCCCCACTTGCCCATCTCACTTAATTGTTGATGTACTTATGGCCCGAAAGCCCGAACGAATCCCAAAACGCGAAAACACGCTTACGCGATTAAAAATCCGAAGATATATTAAACGCGCGGCGAAAAATAAATATAAATACCCTATATAATTATATGATCTTAAAATATCATATTTAAAATAATTAGGATTTAAATATCCCAAAAATGTGACCGTTGGTTTGAAAACCGAAAAGATTCGCCGGATAGAAATCCGCGACACGTAGAAACGTATAAATTAAAATATGAATACAATTATTCACATAACACTTAATAATTAATATATTATTACTAATATAATAATATAGGTCATAGAAATGACGTAGCACAATTAACAGTTAACGGTCGTTAAATAATTAACGGTAAAAGATAACGGAAAAAGTAGGGTCGTGACAGTACCTTCCCGTTACGGAAATTTCGTCCTGAAATTTAAGCAGGTGCAGGGGTTGACTCAGCATCTAGGAACAAATGCGGGTACTTCTGCTTCATCTGATCTTCACGCTCCCAAGTGAACTCGGGACTGCATCTGGCATTCCATCTAACCCGGACAATAGGAATTCTACTCTGCTTAAGAGTCTTAACTTCTCGATCCATAATTTCAATGGGTTCCTCAATAAAATGAAGTTGCTTATCAACATGAAGTTCTTCCAAAGGAATAGTTTTATCGGCCTCGGCCAAACACTTCTTTAAATTCGATACATGAAAAACATCGTGAATAACACTGAGTTCTTGTGGTAATTTCAAACGATATGCCGCCGGTCCAACTCTCTCAATAATCTAGAACGGCCCAACAAAACGAGGACTTAGCTTTCCCCTCTTACCAAAACGGATCACACCCTTCCAAGGTGAAACCTTTAACATAACACGATCACCAACTTGAAATTCTACATCTTTCCTTCCCCTATCGGCATAACTCTTTTGCTGACTTCTAGCAGTTCTCAATCTTTCCTTAATCCGTACAATCTTCTTGGTAGTCTCGTGAATAATTTCTGGACCTGTGAGTTGAGCATCCCCAACCTCATTCCAACAGACAGGAGACCTACACTTCCTACCATACAGAGCTTCAAACAGTGCGGCTTGAATACTTGTGTGATAACTGTTGTTATAAGAAAACTCAGCTAGTGGCAAGTATTTATCCCACCCATTACCAAAATCGATAACACATGCTCGTAACATATCTTCCAACGTCTGAATGGTCCTTTCACTCTGACCATCCGTTTGAGGATGATAAGTGGTGCTCATATCTAACCTAGTTCCCAAGGCTTCCTGTAAGGATCGCCAAAACCTCGATACAAATCGACTGTCTCGGTCGGAAATAATAGATACAGGAACACCATGTCTAGAAACAATCTCCTTCAAATACAAACAAGTGAGTTTCTCCATCGAACCTGTTTCTCTAATCGGAAAAAAGTGAGCCGACTTAGTGAGTCGATCTACAATCACCCAAATAGTGTCATAGCCACCCGCAACTCTCGGTAACTTAGTAATAAAATCCATTGTAATCCCTTCCCACTTCCACTCGGGAATCTTGGGTTGTACCAACAGTCCAGACAGTTTTTGATGTTAAGCTTTAACCTTAGCACAGGTCAAACACTTAGCCACATACGTAGCCACGTCACCTTTTAAATTTGGCCACCAATACAGCTCGTTAAGATCATGATACATCTTTCCTGAACCAGGATGAATAGAGTACCTCGACTTATGAGCCTCATCTAAAACAAGTTGTCGTAGTTCGCCAAACTTCGGAACCCAAAGACGTCCTGCAAAGTATCTAGTACCATCTGCTCGAATCTCAAATTTCTTAGCCATACCTCTTACGTTCTCATTCACAAAATTTTCTTCCTTTAAGGCTTCTTGTTGTGCCTCAAGAATCTGCCTTGCGAGGTTTGTTCTAATTGTCATATTCATGGACCTAAACCTGCGAGGTTCAGCCCTTTCTTTACGACTCAACGCATCCGCCACAACATTGGCCTTACCCAGATGATATAAAAGTTCATAATCATAATCGTTCAACGTCTCAATCCATCTTCATTGTGTCATGTTCAACTGTTTCTGATCGAGGATATGTTGAAGACTTTTGTGATCTGTGTACATAGTACTCTTGACCCCATACAAATAATGTCTCCAAATCTTAAGCGCAAAAACAACGGCCCCCAACTCTAAATCATGAGTTGTATAGTTCTGCTCGTGAATCTTCAATTAACGTGATGCGTACGCAATAACTTTCTTTCGTTGCATCAAAACACAACCAAAGCCTTGACGCGAAGCATCACAATAAACAACAAAATCATCATTACCCTCAGGTAGTGAAAATATCGGAGCGGTAGTCAATTTCTTCTTTAAAATCTGAAAAGCAGTCTCTTGTTCATCCTTCCACTCATATTTCTTCCCCTTGTGCGTTAGAGCAGTCAGAGGTTTCGCTATACCAGAGAAATCTTGAATGAACCTTCTATAGTAACCCGCTAATCCTAGGAACTGATGAATCTGAGTAGGAGTTTTCGGAGTTTCCCACCTTTCAATCGCCTCAATCTTAGCAGGATCAACTTGTATCCCTTGTTTACTAACAATATGTCCAAGGAATTGAACTTTTCGTAACCAGAATGCACACTTAGAGAACTTAGCGTACAACTCTTCTTTTCTTAACAGATCGAGCACTAACTTCAAATGTTCTTCGTGCTCTTCATCACTCTTCGAATAAATAAGGATGTCGTCGATGAACACAATAACGAACTTGTCCAGATAGGGTCTACACACACGGTTCATGAGGTCCATGAACACAGCAGGTGCATTTGTCAATCCGAACGGCATAACAAGAAACTCAAAGTGCCCGTAACGGGTGCAAAAAACAGTTTTCGAAACATCAGATTCCTTAACATGCAACTGATGATAGCCGGAACGAAGATCGATTTTTGAATAAACAGATGAGCCCTGAAGCTGATCGAACAGATCATCAATTCTCGGAAGAGGATAACGGTTTTGATAGTAAGCTTGTTCAACTCACGATAATAAATGCACAAACGGAAAGAACCATCCTTCTTCTTAACAAACAGAACAGGAGCTCCCCAAAGGGATGAACTAGGACGAATAAAACCTTTGTCTAACAACTCACAGAGTTGACTTGACAATTCTTGAAGTTCGGAAGGCGCAAGATGATAAGGAGCACGTGCTACGGGAGCAGCACCGGGAACAAGATCAATTTGAAATTCTACCGCGCGTTGCGGCGGAAGGCCAGGTAAATCTTCGGGAAATACCTCAGGAAAATCTCTAACAATATGAACATCTCCAACGCTCTTCGTTTCTTTATCGGAATCAACAACATGGGCTAGAATAGCATGACAGCCTTTGCGAAGATGTTTAAGAAAACTGTGATGGCCCCGTCAAAACACTTAACGGCTCCGTCACTTGGTCCCACATCTTGATCGAACTTAAATGAATTTAACAAACGACATTGCATTCTTTTATTTCAAAAGTTTCCCAAAAAGTAAAGCATACCAAAATATGTAGTTTAAAAGTAACCCAACATATTAATAATCCAAAGTTGACACAAAATATTATCAACAACCCACAAGTATTAATTATTCAAAAACCGAATGCAAGCCAAAGTTTCATAAATTGTTTCATAAAAATCTGCCCAAATGCATGCAGACTCTTCTAAACACAGTGGAAGCATCACATAAACTCAAGTACCTGTGAAAATATGCGAGTAAACTGTCAGTATTTCTTATCTCCAAAAACCATCAGCGGCTCTCCAACCTCATTAGTAATACGAATAGCTTTATCATAACACACAATCTCAGCACGATTCGCAGATAACCAATCCATCCCAATGACAACATCAAAACTACCAAGTTCAATTGGTACCAAATCTATCTCAAAATCTCTACCAGCTAAACTAATGTTACATTTATGATGCACAGTACTTAGCAGTGAGTACCATACCATTAGCTATTTCAACAACATAAGTATTGTCTAAAAGAGTTAACGGTGTTTTGATTTTTGGACTTAATTTACTCGACACAAAACTCAAATCAGCCCCTGAATCAAATAGTACATAAACTGATAAATCGTTGTCCGAGAACGTACCAGTAACAAGTTTAGGATCTTCCTCAGCATCCCTAGCGTTAATGTTGAACGCTCTACCACGTGCAGTCTCTGCAGTCTTCTTGTTGGGACATGCATCACGGAAATGCCCCGGCTTCCCACACTCGTAACAAACTCTCGGATTACCACCATTATTCAACTTTCCATTACCATTACCATTACCATTACCATTCCCACCTCTATTACCAGCATTATTACCACCTGTGATAGGAGTAGCAGAACCCGGTAGAAGCACCGTACAATCCTTAGCAATGTGTCCCTGTTTGGAACACCTTAGCAATGTGTCACTGTGATGGCCCCGTCAAAATACTTAACGGCTCCGTCACTTGGTCCCACAGCTTGATCGAACTTAAATGAATTTAACAAATGACATTGCATTCTTTTATTTCAAAAGTTTCCCAAAAAGGAAAGCATACCAAAATATGTAGTTTAAAAGATACCCAACATATTAATAATCCAAAGTTGACACAAAACATTGTCAAAAACCCACAAGTATTAATTATTCAAAAACCTAATGCAAGCCAAAGTTTCATAAATTGTTTCATAAAAATCTGCCCAAATGCATGCAGACTCTTCTAAACACAGCGGAAGCGTCACATAAACTCAAGTACCTGTGAAAACATGCGAGTAAACTGTCAACACAAAGGTTGAGTGAATTATAGTTTTAAATAATTGAATAAACTTTAAACCACAAGATTTAAAAATGTTAAAAAACATTAAACATTATTTCATTATCAATGAGCCACCTGGTAACCACTTAACCCTTTATTTACCCTTGCCAAACACAATAAAAATATACACTGGACAGTGTATCTACAACAAAATACGAAGTACTAAACATTCCGATTATAAATTGCTAGCGCGACTAGCTCGAAATGGGGTTGTCAAACTCGATATATCTATCCGTAGGATTCGCGTTCACGGTAAAAACCAATGATTACAGTTACCAGACTAGGGAATATTTTTGTCCAACTCACAATGAATAATTTAAATTTAATTGTCACTTGTGTCTAAACGTGAAATAAAATGCATGTAATCACATCCCAAAAATATACTTTGAAAAGTATGTAAAAACGGGACTATAACTCACCTTAATAGTAACGAAGTAACCAACACAATTAAGCGAATAGCAAATGTAGTACAGTGATCAGGAATGATCACAACGCCGACCTATAAATAAAGCAGGTCGATATAAATAACTAACTTAGGTCAAGTCTTAGTATGATAGCTATTGTACATGTTGTAAGTAGTAATAGAACAATACTCAATATGCATCGGTTTGATCGGAACAGCTTACGGACACATACTTTCTATTTTTAGAAAGTTTTTATTTTTAGCAGGTTTCCATTTTTGGAAAGTTTCTATTTTTGGAAAGTTTCTATTTTTGGAAAGTTTCTATTTTTAGAAAGTTTCCAAATTTAGAAAGCTGCTATTTTAGGAAAGTTTATAAGTTAGGAAAGTTTCCTTAATTAGAAAGTCAACAAAAGTCAACTGAAAGTCAAAGTCAATCGAAAGTCAACTCAAAAGTCAACCTTGGTCAAACATGGTCAACGTAAATTTTAAAAGTGTAAGTTATAATAATAATAATAATATAAGTTATAATGTTTATTAAAGTTAAATATGTCTAATTATGTCATAACATAAGTTTAATTAAATTAAAATGATTTATTAAAGTTAATATAAGTTTAAATGACATAATTAATATAACATAAGTATTTAATTAATTAATTAAATATTAGTCATAATGTAAGTATTATTAATTAATAATAAATTTTAAATCATATCATAAGTTTTATTAATTAATAATGAATTATTAATCATATCATAAGTTTCTAATTATAATTATTAAATCATAAGTATTTAATAATTAAATTATAATTAAATAATAACTAAGTCTTATAATAATTAAATAATTAATTAATCCTTATTATAAGTCTTATAATAGTAATCTCATAATATAAGTTTAATACTTATCATAAGTATTTTCCATTAATAATAAAAGTATTATTAATCATATGTTTAATTAAAATGTTAATTAAATCATAAGTATTAATTAAATGATATAAGAAATATATATCATATGTCTTAAATAATAATAATTACTTTTTTATCATAAGTAATTAAATGATAATGAAATCCATTATATATATCATAAGTTTAATAATTAGCCACAAGTTTTAAATCAAAAGTTCATCGGGTCGTATCCTGAGCCCCGGGTGTCGGTTTTCGGCGAGCCTTACATATATCTCTGCCTAAGCAAACCACCCGACACTTTGGTACACTCAAGAACACCCCAAGAACAGTCCACAAGTCATGATGTACAGCCATTACACTACTTGGAACTTCAATTCAATCAAAAACATGTTTTAGACGTAACGGGTGATTCGTGGCTCGGATTGAGATGACCCGAACATGAAAGTTCGCCCCACCATCAGTCCTAACACACTAAAACACACCCTAAAGTCACCAAATATGGTCACAAAGTCGGACCAAACCTGGTTCATACCAAAATCACATTTCAATCTTAACAAAATACCACTTTGATCATATTTAGGGCTCCGGGAATCGAAACGACATGAATCCGGAGTCTAAAATTAATGTCTTGATGAGAGGAACTCATATATATACTTTATTTTAACTTTTATAACAGTCACAATATCAGAAACACGCGAATTAGCTGCTGTCCCAATAATATCAAACCGAAATCAAGTGTTTATGACTAATTCTATGCATACAAACACCATTACAACAACAAGTAATCATCATAATATTAATATATAATCAAAATACAGAAATATAATGAAAAATCAAAAGTTCAAGGGCTAGGGTTTATACCCTAATCGAGAAACGAGAAGTATAATCGCGTAGAGAACGGAACGAGGAACGCGTTGGTGTTAATTGATCCTTGATCCAAGCTATAATAATTGATGAAGATGATGATGTTTGTGTGATGTTGGGCGATGGCCAAGGAGCAAGAAAAGGGAGAAGAGAGCAATTTGATATGTTTAGGTTTAGATAAAAGTGGAATGGAAAAATAATAATGTTGCAAAAATAAAATAAATGGGAGTATACTCCCCTCCCATACATTCGGCTGATCCTAGGGGTGGGGTGGGCCCCACTTGGCCCATCTCACTTAATTTTTGATGTACTTATGGCCCGAAAGCCCGAACGAATCCCGAAACGCGAAAACACGCTTACGCGATTAAAAATCCGGAGAGATAACAAACGCGCGACGAAAAATAAATATAAATACCCTATATAATTCTATGATCTTAAAATATCATATTTAAAATAATTAGGATTTAAATATCCCAAAAACGTGACCGTTGATTTGAAAACCGAAAAGATTCGCCGGATAGAAATCCGCGACACGTAGAAATGTATAAATTAAAATATGAATACAATTATTCACATAACACTTAATAATTAATATATTATTATTAATATAATAATATAGGTCATAGAAATGACATAGCACAATTAACAGTTAACCGTCATTAAATAATTAACGGTAAAAGATAACGGAAAAAGTAGGGTCGTGACATTTAATCTTCGCTCAACATATCGTCCTACATCATTTATCTTTGTTCTACATGTCGATTATGAAATCTCTAATGTTTTAAGAGATTCTATATTATAATTAAAACAGAAAAATTAAATGAGATTAATATCATATTAATTCATCAAATCCAAGATTACATCTGAAAAAAATATATATGTATATATATTTTCATAAAGATTGTAATTAAAAATTCTTTTGTACAAACTGCTAATGTTGAAAATATTTTAACGGGTAGGTAATACCCGAGGAATATTTAGATTTCACATTAATAAGTTACAATGTACATTCTTCGAATCTGATTCAACAGTCATTTACTATCCTACTTACATCCACCGACATACGTATTCGTTCACCACAGAATAACCATTTTCATTCAAATTTCATATTTGGATTTTGACCTATCAGAATCCAACAAGTGGCATAATGAAGAAAACATTAGACAAAATAAAATTTGTTAGAAACAAAAAATTAACTATGAGAATAAAATTTTGTTAAGAATCCACGCTAACTGTTCCTAGCTGACTGTTCCTAGCTAACTGTTCCCATATGACTACATCCTTATAATATACTAGTTTTGGTTGAACTATTAGACTATTGGACTACTATCATGGACAATTAAAAAGTATTAAAAGAGTAGGAAATATTAATTACAACACAGTTTGACTTAAAAGATCCTAAATAAATTACATCTACTACAGTTAAATATTTCCTCAAGTTGCCACTTGATTTCATCTTAAACTTCGTTTGTATCATGACGATTACAATTTGCGTTCAAACCTTTCATGATTCTTGAAGACACCTCAATCAAGAGGATGAACCAACCGCACTTCGTCTACGAAAGAAAAGATTGATGCATATAGTTATGCACCTGAAAAACTCTCGAAAACTGAGTAAACGTCTTACACATAGATGTGCTAATTCCTTTAGTGTTATTATTACCCTAATATAACTTTGCAGTTCTTTTTCGAAATAACCAATTTTGTCACAGCTCCAGCAAGTGAACTTTGACTTTTCATTTGAAACAACCTTATTATAACCTTGATATATATGCGTGCTCATTTATTAATACCAGAGAACCTTTTATATTCCACCATATTACCATCAGCGTTTAATCATCTCAAAACACAATTCTCCTGAAACCACCTCGGATTGATAACCAACGATTCAGATATGGCTGCATTAAATGCAGAGGAAACAGTAAAATCGTAGATGGCCTAAATGGCCACGAGTTTGATGATAAAGAATGGGGTGTTGGGAACGCTCGATAGAAAATTTGGTACTGAAAAACGGATTGAGCTAACCATGAAGGAGACCAAGGACAAATACAAGGACCAAACTGTAGTGACCCGAACTTTTCCATGTTTATATATATTAATTGAGATTGATATTTACATGATTAAATGTTTCCAACATGTTAAGCAATCAAACTTGTTAAGACTTGATTAATTGAAATATGTTTCATATAGACAATTGACCACCCAAGTTGACCGGTGATTCACGAACGTTAAAACTTGTAAAAAACTATATGATGACATATATATGGTTATATATATAGTTAACATGATATTATGATAAGTAAACATATCATTAATTATATTAACAATGAACTACATATGTAAAAACAAGACTACTAACTTAATGATTTTGAAACGAGACATATATGTAACGTTTATCGTTGTAACGATATTTAATGTATATATATCATATTAAGAGATATTCGTACATCATAATATCATGATAATATAATAATTTAAAATCTCTTTTGATATTATAAACCTTGGGTTAACAACATTTAACAAGATCGTTAACCTAAAGGTTTCAAAACAACATTTACATGTAACGACTAACGATGACTTAACGACTCAGTTAAAATGTATATACATGTAGTGTTTTAATATGTATTCATGCACTTTTGAAAGACTTCAAGACACTTATCAAAATACTTCTACTTAACAAAAATACTTACAATTAGATCCTCGTTCAGTTTCATCAACAATTCTACTCGTATGCACCCGTATTCGTACTCGTACAATACACAGCTTTTAGATGTATGTACTATTGGTATATACACTCCAATAATCAGCTCTTAGCAGCCCATGTGAGTCACCTAACACATGTGGGAACCATCATTTGGCAACTAGCATGAAATATCTCATAAAATTACAAAAATATGAGTAATCATTCATGACTTATTTACATGAAAACAAAATAACATATCCTTTATATCTAATCCATACACCAACGACCAAAAACACCTACAAAAACTTTCATTCTTCAATTTTCTTCATCTAATTGATCTCTCTCAAATTCTATCTTCAAGTTCTAAGTGTTCTTCATAAATTCTAAAAGTTCTAGTTTCATAAAATCAAGAATACTTTCAAGTTTGCTAGCTCACTTCCAATCTTGTAAGGTGATCATCCAACCTCAAGAAATCTTTGTTTCTTACAGTAGGTTATCATTCTAATACAAGGTAATAATCATATTCAAACTTTGGTTCAATTTCTATAACTATAACAATCTTATTTCAAGTGATGATCTTACTTGAACTTGTTTTCGTGTCATGATTCTGCTTCAAGAACTTCGAGCCATCCAAGGATCCATTGAAGCTAGATCCATTTTTCTATTTTCCAGTAGGTTTATCCAAGGAACTTAAGGTAGTAATGATGTTCATAACATCATTCGATTCATACATATAAAGCTATCTTATTCGAAGGTTTAAACTTGTAATCACTAGAACATAGTTTAGTTAATTCTAAACTTGTTCGCAAACAAAAGTTAATCCTTCTAACTTGACTTTTAAAATCAACTAAACACATGTTCTATATCTATATTATATGCTAACTTAATGATTTAAAACCTGGAAACACGAAAAACACCGTAAAACCGGATTTACGCCGTCGTAGTAACACCGCGGGCTGTTTTGGGTTAGTTAATTAAAAACTATGATAAACTTTGATTTAAAAGTTGTTATTCTGAGAAAATGATTTTTATTATGAACATGAAACTATATCCAAAAATTATGGTTAAACTCAAAGTGGAAGTATGTTTTCTAAAATGGTCATCTAGACGTCGTTCTTTCGACTGAAATGACTACCTTTACAAAAACGACTTGTAACTTATTTTTCTGACTAGAAACCTATACTTTTTTTGTTTAGATTCATAAAATAGAGTTCAATATGAAACCATAGCAATTTGATTCACTCAAAACGGATTTAAAATGAAGAAGTTATGGGTAAAACAAGATTGGATAATTTTTCTCATTTTAGCTACGTGAAAATTGGTAACAAATCTATTCCAACCATAACTTAATCAACTTGTATTATATATTATGTAATCTTGAGATACCATAGACACGTATACAATGTTTCGACCTATCATGTCGACACATCTATATATATTTCGGAACAACCATAGACACTCTATATGTGAATGTTGGAGTTAGCTATACAGGGTTGAGGTTGATTCCAAAATATATATAGTTTGAGTTGTGATCAATACTGAGATACGTATACACTGGGTCGTGGATTGATTCAAGATAATATTTATCAATTTATTTCTGTACATCTAACTGTGGACAACTAGTTGTAGGTTACTAACGAGGACAGCTAACTTAATAAACTTAAAACATCAAAATATATTAAAAGTGTTGTAAATATATTTTGAACATACTTTGATATATATGTATATATTGTTATAGGTTCGTGAATCAACCAGTGGACAAGTCTTACTTCCCGATGAAGTAAAAATCTGTGAAAGTGAGTTATAGTCCCACTTTTAAAATCTAATATTTTTGGGATGAGAATACATGCAGGTTTTATAAATGAATTACAAAATAGACACAAGTACGTGAAACTACATTCTATGGTTGAATTATCGAAATCGAATATGCCCTTTTTTTATTAAGTCTGGTAATCTAAGAATTAGGGAACAGACACCCTAATTGACGCGAATCCTAAAGATAGATCTATTGGGCCTAACAAACCCCATCCAAAGTACCGGATGCTTTAGTACTTCGAAATTTATATCATATCCGAAGGGTGTCCCGGAATGATGGGGATATTCTTATATATGCATCTTGTCATTGTCGGTTACCAGGTGTTCACCATATGAATGATTTTTATCTCTATGTATGGGATGTGTATTGAAATATGAAATCTTGTGGTCTATTATTATGATTTGATAATATATAGGTTAAACCTATAACTCACCAACATTTTTGTTGACGTTTTAAGCATGTTTATTCTCAGGTGATTATTAAGAGCTTCCGCTGTCGCATACTTAAATAAGGACGAGATTTGAAGTCCATGCTTGTATGATATTGTGTAAAAACTGCATTCAAGAAACTTATTTTGTTGTAACATATTTGTATTGTAAACCGTTATGTAATGGTCATGTGTAAACAGGATATTTTATATTATCATTATTTGATAATCTACGTAAAGCTTTTTAAACCTTTATTGATGAAATAAAGGTTATGGTTTGTTTTAAAATGAATGCAGTCTTTGAAAAACGTCTCATATAGAGGTCAAAACCTCGCAACGAAATCAATTAATATGGAACGTTTTTAATCAATAAGAACGGGACATTTCAGTTGTTATCCGAGCGTTGGTCTTAGAGAACCAGAATTTTGCATTATGTGTCTTATCGAGTTTATTAGGATGCATTAGTGAGTCTGGACTTCGACCGTGTTTACTTGAAAAATGATTGCTTAACAAATTTTGTTGGAAACTATATATTTTTAACATGTGAATATTATGTGATATATTAATCTCTTAACGCGTTTGATATTATGTGATAGATGTCTACCTCTAGAACAAGTCTCATTGACTCACCTAATAATAATGAAGAGTCAAATGTAAATTGGAATGATTCGTGGACTGATTCACAAGTTCCCGAAGAGGAATCGGAAGAAGAGTCGGAACCGGAAGAAGAATCGGAACCGGAAGAAGAATCGGAACCGGATGAAGAAATAGAACCGGTGGGGGAAATAATAAAACGGTTAAGTAAAAGAAAATCCTCAACCAACCGACCAAGGTTAATTATGGTCAATGGTGTTTCCGCCAAGGAAGCAAAATATTGGGAGGATTACCAATTCTCCGATGAATCGGATTCCGACGAGAATTCCGATGATGTTATAGAAATTACCCCAACGGAATTTAAAAAGGCGAAAGAAAATAATAAGGGAAAGGGCATAAAAATAGAGAAATCTAATTCCAACCCCGATGAACTTTATATGTATCGTCAACCCGAAGTCCTTAAGTTGTAACAATGACCCGGGAACCTCTAAACCACCAGGTTTTTCTAAACCAATGTGGATAACGACGGCTCGTATTAGGGGAACATCATATATCCCTAGAAACTTGGCAAAACGAACCAAAACTGAAGAAGAAGAAGAAACAAGCGAGTCGGAATAAGATAGTTGTATTCGTGTGGTGTAATATATGTAATATAGTGTGCTTATGCTTTATGATATATGTAAAAATTGCTTGTATTAATAAGTATTTTTTTTTATGAATCTAACTCTTGTCTATTTTACAGTATAAAAACACAAAATGGATAGACAACCCAATATTTTAAGAGACCTACCCGGAGACATGATTGATGAAATCTTGTCTAGAGTCGGTCAGAATTCTTCGGCACAACTATTTAAGGCGAGATCAGTTTGTAAGACATTCGAAGAACGTTCCAAGAATGCCTTGGTTTATAAAAGGCTTTCGTTTGGAAGATGGGGAATATCACATTGGGAAATCCATAAGTTACGATGTGTTTACTTTGACGCATATATTGCGGGGAACCCAAATGCTATTTTACGCAACGGGTTAAGAAATTATTTTGACTCAGTATATCCGAATATAGGACTTCGTGATTTAGAAAAAGCGGCTAACATGCAACATAAAGAAGCATGTTATGCTTACGGGTTAGTAATGTTCGCTTCTCACCAAAGTGAGAACAAGAACATCGGGCTACAACTATTAAACAAAACGTTCCCACAAGTGACGGAGTCGGTAATTGGGGTAAGAAATGAGGTTTTTAGGTTATTACGAGACTGTTGGTCATTACATAACCCTCGTCCCTTTGATGACGTTACAACACGCTGTCTTATCAATGGCCATAACGGTTATGTTCCACAAGACCAAGGATGGGAAGTAGTCCTAGTAAAACCAGAATGCATGACTTGTTTCTGGACGTATGAATTACGTGTCTTTATTGCCTTTGCTGAACGACTTGTGTACTAGCTAGAATTATCTTCACAACTATCTTGTATCGAAGTTATTGTGTGCTATATTTCATGCTTTATGTAAAATAAGCGGTATTGTAAGTTTGTAAAATATTGTATAAAAGTTTGAACGCGAAATATTATTATAATCAGTTTTTCATATAGAATTGTAGTAGTTGAATTGTATATTAGCTACTAAGTATGAACTTAACGGGTAGGTACTACCCGAATTTAAACTTATAAAACGCTAATATGAAGAAAAAGCTTTTATAAATGAGTTCATATTATGCTACGAAATACTATTAACTACTCTTAATATTCTGTATGATTAACTTGTTCCATTTAACTATTTTGAAGGAAATGGCACCGACTACTCGACACACCGTGAATATGAATGAAGAGGAATTCCGTACTTTTCTAGCTTCAAACATAGCCGCAGTACAGGCTGCGCTACATACCAACAATAACCTTAGATCTAGCAGTACAGGAAATCGTGTAGGATGCACCTACAAAGAATTCACTGCCTGCAAACCTTTGGAATTTGATGGAACCGAAGGACCGGTCGGATTGAAACGGTGGACCGAGAAGGTCGAAACGGTGTTTGCCATAAGTAAGTGTACTGAAGAGGACAAAGTAAAGTACGCTACGCATAAATTCACAGGTTCTGCGTTAACATGGTGGAATACCTATATAGAGCAAGTGGGACAAGACGATGCGTACGCACTACCGTGGTCAGCATTCAAGCACTTGATGAACGAGAAGTACCGTCCCAGAACCGAGGTCAATAAGCTCAAGACAGAACTTAGAGGGTTACGAACCCAAGGATTTGATATTACCACGTACGAAAGACGATTCACAGAATTGTGCCTATTGTGTCCGGGAGCATTCGAAGATGAGGAAGAGAAGATCGACACGTTTGTGAAAGGATTACCGGAAAGAATCCAAGAAGATATAAGTTCACACGAGCCCGCCTCCATACAACAGGCATGTAGAATGGCTCACAAACTCGTGAACCAGATTGAAGAAAGAATTAAAGAACAGACTGCTGAAGAGGCCAATGTGAAGCAAGTCAAAAGAAAGTGGGAGGAAAACGGTGATAAGAATCACCAATACAACAACAACAGCAATTACAACAATAATCGCAACAATTATCCCAACAATCGCAACATCAATCGCAACTACAACAAACGGCCCAACAACAACAACAACAACAACAACAGCAACTACAACAATCATCCCAACAACAATAATAACCGCAACAACAACAACAATCAGAAGCAGTTATGCCAAAGGTGTGAAAAGAATCACTCTGGGTTCTGCACCAAATTTTGAAACAAGTGTAAAAGAAATGGTCATAGCGCGGCGAAGTGTGAGGTCTACGGACCAGGGGTTAATAGAACAAAAGGAACAAATGGTGTCGGATCGAGTAATGGCGGAGCAAGTAGTGTCGGAGCAAGTTGTGCCAATGTAGTTTGTTATAAATGTGGAAAACCGGGCCACATTATTAGAAATTGCCCGAACCAGGAGAACACGAATGGACAAGGCCGTGGAAGAGTTTTCAATATTAATGCGGCAGAGGCACAGGAAGACCCGGAGCTTGTTACGGGTACGTTTCTTATTGACAATAAATCTGCTTACGTTTTATTTGATTCGGGTGCGGATAGAAGCTATATGAGTAGAGATTTTTGTGCTAAATTAAGTTGTCCATTGACGCCTTTGGATAGTAAATTTTTACTCGAATTAGCAAATGGTAAATTAATTTCAGCAGATAATATATGTCGGAATCAAGAAATTAAACTGGTTAGCGAAACATTTAAGATTGATTTGATACCAGTAGAGTTAGGGAGTTTTGATGTGATAATCGGTATGGACTGGTTGAAAGAAGTGAAAGCGGAGATCGTTTGTTACAAAAATGCAATTCGCATTATACGAGAAAAAGGAAAACCCTTAATGGTGTACGGAGAAAAGGGCAACACGAAGCTACATCTTATTAGTAATTTGAAGGCACAAAAACTAATAAGAAAAGGTTGCTATGCTGTTCTAGCACACGTCGAGAAAGTACAAACTGAAGAAAAGAGCATCAATGATGTTCCCATTGCAAAAGAATTTCCCGATGTATTTCCGAAAGAATTACCGGGATTACCCCCACATCGATCCGTTGAATTTCAAATAGATCTTGTACCAGGAGCTGCACCAATAGCTCGTGCTCCTTACAGACTCGCACCCAGCGAGATGAAAGAACTGCAAAGCCAATTACAAGAACTTTTAGAGCGTGGTTTCATTCGACCAAGCACATCACCGTGGGGAGCTCCTGTTTTGTTTGTCAAGAAGAAAGATGGTACATTCAGGTTGTGTATCGACTGCCGAGAGTTGAACAAACTTACCATCAAGAACCGCTACCCACTACCGAGAATCGACGACTTATTTTATCAACTACAAGGCTCGTCTGTTTATTCAAAGATTGACTTACGTTCCGGGTATCATCAAATGCGGGTGAAAGAAGATGATATTCCAAAGACTGCTTTCAGAACACGTTACGGTCATTATGAGTTTATGGTCATGCCGTTTGGTTTAACTAATGCACCAGCTGTGTTCATGGACCTTATGAACCGAGTGTGTGGACCATACCTTGACAAGTTTGTCATTGTTTTCATTGATGACATACTTATTTACTCAAAGAATGACCAAGAACACGGTGAACATTTGAGAAAGGTGTTAGAAGTATTTAGGAAGGAAAAATTGTACGCTAAGTTTTCAAAGTGTGCATTTTGGTTGGAAGAAGTTCAATTCCTCGGTCACATAGTGAACAAAGAAGGTATTAAGGTGGATCCGGCAAAGATAGAAACTGTTGAAAAGTGGGAAACCCCGAAAACTCCGAAACACATACGCCAGTTTTTAGGACTAGCTGGTTACTACAGAAGGTTCATCCAAGACTTTTCCAGAATAGCAAAACCCTTGACTGCATTAACGCATAAAGGGAAGAAATTTGAATGGAATGATGAACAAGAGAAAGCGTTTCAGTTATTGAAGAAAAAGCTAACTACGGCACCTATATTGTCATTGCCTGAAGGGAATGATGATTTTGTGATTTATTGTGACGCATCAAAGCAAGGTCTCGGTTGTGTATTAATGCAACGAACGAAGGTGATTGCTTATGCGTCTAGACAATTGAAGATTCACGAACAAAATTATACGACGCATGATTTGGAATTAGGCGCGGTTGTTTTTGCATTAAAGACTTGGAGGCACTACTTATATGGGGTCAAAAGTATTATATATACCGACCACAAAAGTCTTCAACACATATTTAATCAGAAACAACTGAATATGAGGCAGCGTAGGTGGATTGAATTGTTGAATGATTACGACTTTGAGATTCGTTACCACCCGGGGAAGGCAAATGTGGTAGCCGATGCCTTGAGCAGGAAGGACAGAGAACCCATTCGAGTAAAATCTATGAATATAATGATTCATAATAACCTTACTACTCAAATAAAGGAGGCACAACAAGGAGTTTTAAAAGAGGGAAATTTAAAGGATGAAATACCCAAAGGATCGGAGAAGCATCTTAATATTCGGGAAGACGGAACCCGGTATAGGGCTGAAAGGATTTGGGTACCAAAATTTGGAGATATGAGAGAAATGGTACTTAGAGAAGCTCATAAAACCAGATACTCAATACATCCTGGAACGGGGAAGATGTACAAGGATCTCAAGAAACATTTTTGGTGGCCGGGTATGAAAGCCGATGTTGCTAAATACGTAGGAGAATGTTTGACGTGTTCTAAGGTCAAAGCTGAGCATCAGAAACCATCAGGTCTACTTCAACAACCCGAAATCCCGGAATGGAAATGGGAAAACATTACCATGGATTTCATCACTAAATTGCCAAGGACTGCAAGTGGTTTTGATACTATTTGGGTAATAGTTGATCGTCTCACCAAATCAGCACACTTCCTGCCAATAAGAGAAGATCACAAGATGGAGAAGTTAGCACGACTGTATTTGAAGGAAGTCATCTCCAGACATGGAATACCAATCTCTATTATCTCTGATAGGGATGGCAGATTTATTTCAAGATTCTGGCAGATATTACAGCAAGCATTAGGAACTCGTCTAGACATGAGTACTGCCTATCATCCACAAACTGATGGGCAGAGCGAAAGGACGATACAAACGCTTGAAGACATGCTACGAGCATGTGTTATTGATTTCGGAAACAGTTGGGATCG
The DNA here is from genome assembly GCF_046630445.1 of Rutidosis leptorrhynchoides. Taxonomy (NCBI): domain Eukaryota; kingdom Viridiplantae; phylum Streptophyta; class Magnoliopsida; order Asterales; family Asteraceae; genus Rutidosis; species Rutidosis leptorrhynchoides. The sequence continues at coordinate 248,193,345 of NC_092338.1, read as the reverse complement.
ACATCTACCATTAGCAGAATTTTCCTACAACAACAGCTACCATTCAAGCATTGAGATGGCGCCGTTTGAAGCACTTTATGGTAGAAAGTGCAGGTCTCCGATTTGTTGGAGTGAAGTGGGGGATAGACAGATTACGGGTCCGGAGATTATACAAGAAACTACCGAGAAGATCATCCAAATTCAACAACGGTTGAAAACCGCCCAAAGTCGACAAAAGAGCTACGCTGACATTAAAAGAAAAGATATAGAATTTGAAATTGGAGAGATGGTCATGCTTAAAGTTGCACCTTGGAAAGGCGTTGTTCGATTTGGTAAATGAGGAAAATTAAATCCAAGGTATATTGGACCATTCAAGATTATTGATCGTGTCGGACCAGTAGCTTACCGACTAGAGTTACCTCAACAACTCGCGGCTGTACATAACACTTTCCACGTTTCGAATTTGAAGAAATGTTTTGCTAAAGAAGATCTCACTATTCCGTTAGATGAAATCCAAATCAACGAAAAACTTCAATTCATCGAAGAACCCGTCGAAATAATGGATCGTGAGGTTAAAAGACTTAAGCAAAACAAGATACCAATTGTTAAGGTTCGATGGAATGCTCGTAGAGGACCCGAGTTCACCTGCGAGCATGAAGATCAGATGAAGAAGAAATACCCGCATCTATTTCCAGAAGATTCGTCAACACCTTCAACAGCTTAAAATTTCGGGACGAAATTTATTTAACGGGTAGGTACTGTAGTGACCCGAACTTTTCCATGTTTATATATATTAATTGAGATTGATATTTACATGATTAAATGTTTCCAACATGTTAAGCAATCAAACTTGTTAAGACTTGATTAATTGAAATATATTTCATATAGACAATTGACCACCCAAGTTGACCGGTGATTCACGAACGTTAAAACTTGTAAAAAACTATATGATGACATATATATGGTTATATATATAGTTAACATGATATTATGATAAGTAAACATATCATTAATTATATTAACAATGAACTACATATGTAAAAACAAGACTACTAACTTAATGATTTTGAAACGAGACATATATGTAACGTTTATCGTTGTAACGACATTTAATGTATATATATCATATTAAGAGATATTCGTACATCATAATATCATGATAATATAATAATTTAAAATCTCTTTTGATATTATAAACCTTGGGTTAACAACATTTAACAAGATCGTTAACCTAAAGGTTTCAAAACAACATTTACATGTAACGACTAACGATGACTTAACGACTCAGTTAAAATGTATATACATGTAGTGTTTTAATATGTATTCATACACTTTTGAAAGACTTCAAGACACTTATCAAAATACTTCTACTTAACAAAAATGCTTACAATTAGATCCTCGTTCAGTTTCATCAACAATTCTACTCGTATGCACCCGTATTCGTACTCGTACAATACACAGCTTTTAGATGTATGTACTATTGGTATATACACTCCAATAATCAGCTCTTAGCAGCCCATGTGAGTCACCTAACACACGTGGGAACCATCATTTGGCAACTAGCATGAAATATCTCATAAAATTACAAAAATATGAGTAATCATTCATGACTTATTTACATGAAAACAAAATAACATATCCTTTATATCTAATCCATACACCAACGACCAAAAACACCTACAAACACTTTCATTCTTCAATTTTCTTCATCTAATTGATCTCTCTCAAGTTCTATCTTCAAGTTCTAAGTGTTCTTCATAAATTCTAAAAGTTCTAGTTTCATAAAATCAAGAATACTTTCAAGTTTGCTAGCTCACTTCCAATCTTGTAAGGTGATCATCCAACCTCAAGAAATCTTTGTTTCTTACAGTAGGTTATCATTCTAATACAAGGTAATAATCATATTCAAACTTTGGTTCAATTTCTATAACTATAACAATCTTATTTCAAGTGATGATCTTACTTGAACTTGTTTTCGTGTCATGATTCTGCTTCAAGAACTTCGAGCCATCCAAGGATCCATTGAAGCTAGATCCATTTTTCTCTTTTCCAGTAGGTTTATCCAAGGAACTTAAGGTAGTAATGATGTTCATAACATCATTCGATTCATACATATAAAGCTATCTTATTCGAAGGTTTAAACTTGTAATCACTAGAACATAGTTTAGTTAATTCTAAACTTGTTCGCAAACAAAAGTTAATCCTTCTAACTTGACTTTTAAAATCAACTAAACACATGTTCTATATCTATATGATATGCTAACTTAATGATTTAAAACCTGGAAACACGAAAAACACCGTAAAACCGGATTTACGCCGTCGTAGTAACACCGCGGGCTGTTTTGGGTTAGTTAATTAAAAACTATGATAAACTTTGATTTAAAAGTTGTTATTCTGAGAAAATGATTTTTATTATGAACATGAAACTATATCCAAAAATTATGGTTAAACTCAAAGTGGAAGTATGTTTTCTAAAATGGTCATCTAGACGTCGTTCTTTCGACTGAAATGACTACCTTTACAAAAACGACTTGTAACTTATTTTTCTGACTAGAAACCTATACTTTTTTTGTTTAGATTCATAAAATAGAGTTCAATATGAAACCATAGCAATTTGATTCACTCAAAACGGATTTAAAATGAAGAAGTTATGGGTAAAACAAGATTGGATAATTTTTCTCATTTTAGCTACGTGAAAATTGGTAACAAATCTATTCCAACCATAACTTAATCAACTTGTATTATATATTATGTAATCTTGAGATACCATAGACACGTATACAATGTTTCGACCTATCATGTCGACACATCTATATATATTTCGGAACAACCAAAGACACTCTATATGTGAATATTGGAGTTAGCTATACAGGGTTGAGGTTGATTCCAAAATATATATAGTTTGAGTTGTGATCAATACTGAGATACGTATACACTGGGTCGTGGATTGATTCAAGATAATATTTATCAATTTATTTCTGTACATCTAACTGTGGACAACTAGTTGTAGGTTACTAACGAGGACAGCTGACTTAATAAACTTAAAACATCAAAATATATTAAAAGTGTTGTAAATATATTTTGAACATACTTTGATATATATGTATATATTGTTATAGGTTCGTGAATCAACCAGTGGCCAAGTCTTACTTCCCGACGAAGTAAAAATCTGTGAAAGTGAGTTATAGTCCCACTTTTAAAATCTAATATTTTTGGGATGAGAATACATGCAGGTTTTATAAATGAATTACAAAATAGACACAAGTACGTGAAACTACATTCTATGATTGAATTATCGAAATCGAATATGCCCTTTTTTATTAAGTCTGGTAATCTAAGAATTAGGGAACAGACACCCTAATTGACGCGAATCCTAAAGATAGATCTATTGGGCCTAACAAACCCCATCCAAAGTACCGGATGCTTTAGTACTTCGAAATTTATATCATATCCGAAGGGTGTCCCGGAATGATGGGGATATTCTTATATATGCATCTTGTCATTGTCGGTTACCAGGTGTTCACCATATGAATGATTTTTATCTCTATGTATGGGATGTGTATTGAAATATGAAATCTTGTGGTCTATTATTATGATTTGATAATATATAGGTTAAACCTATAACTCACCAACATTTTTGTTGACGTTTTAAGCATGTTTATTCTCAGGTGATTATTAAGAGCTTCCGCTGTCGCATACTTAAATAAGGACGAGATTTGAAGTCCATGCTTGTATGATATTGTGTAAAAACTGCATTCAAGAAACTTATTTTGTTGTAACATATTTGTATTGTAAACCGTTATGTAATGGTCGTGTGTAAACAGGATATTTTAGATTATCATTATTTGATAATCTACGTAAAGCTTTTTAAACCTTTATTGATGAAATAAAGGTTATGGTTTATTTTAAAATGAAAGCAGTCTTTGAAAAACGTCTCATATAGAGGTCAAAACCTCGCAACGAAATCAATTAATATGGAACATTTTTAATCAATAAGAACGGGACATTTCACAAACCCTATATTCAAAGAATCCATGTAATTCTGGATTCGATGAAATCTTTAGAGAATATCTTGCTCCGAAGCCATGTTAAAATCTTGCGAAAAATTTTTCTTCATCGACCTTCGAACTTAGAAAATTCCAAATATCATCATAAATATCTTCGATATTTCTGAGGATATTTTCATAAATATTCTCGTCTGAAATTTTCTACCTCTTCGTGTTTTCCGTATTCCATTATATTGGAAATCTCTGTAAAATCTAAGTATAAATTATGAATAAATTGTGGAGAAGTGTTGGGAATTGAAGCATGGATTAGTATAATATAATGACTCTTGGCCAACGTGATTATATTACAGTAAGTCATGTTGAGTTTCTAATGAAACGTGATGATGGTTCACAGTAGATCCTACCATCATCATGTATCATGTTAAATAAATCTTTCATTCTAATTACCCTCTGAACATATGAAGCAGATATATTCTTGATAGTTCTATCCTCAATGACTCTAGTAATTCGACAAATCAAATTATGCTAATACATTCCTTTCTGCTTAAAATATTATAGTCATTCGAAACTCCATACTTACAAATTCTGGACCATTATTCGTTTGACTTGAAGTAGGATGAGAATGGTGACAATAAGGAAACAAAAAAGGTGAATTTATAGTGAAATATCAGACATAACAATCGAGGCAGATTACCTCATTTAATTAAAGAGGATCCTAAATTTTCATAATTACTGAAGAATCAAATCTTATATAGATTTCGAAGATTTTCATTCTTTGAATTCCGAAAATCCACCGTGACTACATTAAAAGTAAAATCTATCTCAATCTTTTGTGACAGCTTCGCTAGTACGCTTCACATAATCGAATCGTTTTATCTATATTAATCAATAATGATAAAACTCTATTTATCAACTCATATTCGTCATGAAAACACTTTTATTGTTAGCCATGACGACCACACTCAAATTTCGGGACGAAATTTCTTTAACGGGTAGGTACTGTGACGACCCGGAAATTTCCGACCAAATTTAAACTTAATTCTTATTTGGTTTTGACACGATAAGCAAAGTCCGTAAGGTTGAGTCTCAAAAATAATTGGAACTATGTTCATATAGTCAATTACCCCTTGAATGTGCCGACGATTCACGAACAATAGTTGTAAATGAATATGTATATATATATATATATATATATATATATATATATATATATATATATATATATATACACACATATATATAAATAGATATATTTAATTTCAAGTTATATTTAATTTCAAGTTACATTATAGTTGTTATGTTCATAATATTATTACTATCATTATAAATATTAATATTAACATTGATATTAGTATTATTAATATTACTATACATAATATATACATATGAAATTTAATACATTTAATTTATTATAATATTATTATAACTAATATTATTAATATCACTATTAATATAATTATTTTCAAAAATCATTATTATTTAAAGTATCATTATTATTAATTATTATTATTAAACTTATTATTTTTATTAAAACTATCATTATTGTTATAATTAACATTATCACTATATTTTTTATCATTCTTATTTTTATCAATAATATTATTTTTATTTCTGTATTTATTATTAGTATTTCAGTATTTATTATTATTACTATTTAATAATAATATTATTATAGTTATTAGTTATTATAAAATATATGTAAAGGTTTATAAGCGTACGTGTTATTCCCTATCCCTTTCACTTTGTCCAATTTTTCTTCTGATTGAATTAAGTGGTCGATACCAGTTTTTCAATACCAAACAAATTCCAATTGGAATCAACAACAGCAAATTAGTACGAACCTATTATTTATTTTCATCTATTTTATTTTTACTCATTTGTTTCCTGATCAAAAATTCGTCATCCCTATCTCTAGTTGTTATACGTCCCCATCAAAAATCTTTACACAACAATTGAGGATCGGTCATGAGTACTATAACTCAGTCAATGACTCAAACGAATTCAATTATCACAAACAAGTCAAAAATTAAACAGAAGAACACATATCGACTTTATTCTTCACATTTTTATCCAAAACATCCATTTCTATTTTTATGACAACCACCACCTTCAACTCAATTATGTAAACCACCACCTTCATCTAATTCTTTAGTCGATCACACACTTGCTACCATCATATCATCGATTCCTAATTGTTGCGACTATTATGATTATGTACCACAACCATCCTCATTACCATTATTATGTGTAGCATATTTTTCTTCTTTTCTTTTCATTTGTTGTCTTTGATCAAAAACAAAAACATAAACCCAAACTGAACCACTTCACGTTCTTGTTTCTCTAATATGAAGTCCACAACATCACACTTGATCGAACCATGTTGTTTGAGTCGATTAATTTTTGCTGCACGTACCATCACCAAGAACCACCATTATCATCATCACCATCTCTATCACCAAACCCACAATAACCGATCACTTCCACAACCATTAAACATGACTTCAACCATCGTGAGCTGACTCTCTCTCCACTCGCCCTCCAATTTCTTCCTTCAAGAACCATCAAATTCATGATACTTCTAATTCTATATATATATATTTTTTTTTCGAACACTAATTCACCTTTTATCTTAATTTCCTTTATTTTATTTTTTTGTGAACCACCCTAAAACCAACTGCTAAACCAATGCTATGGTGCGACCACTTTTCTCTCTTTCTTTTCGATGTTATAAACCCACGAAATCTGCTCAATCTAATTATGCTTTATTATTAAATTAACTGCTTTTAGGTGATGGCTGACAACTATTAAAAATACATATTAATAAAGTAATTACTTTATGGAAGCAACTAGTTAGCCTTTTTTTTTTTAAAAAGCAATGGAGCCTAACTTTTGCTTTGTACAAGACCCACCATGTGGTTGTAGCTTACATGCATGCTCAAATGACCTAAATATCAACCCAAAAACCCATCTTCATTTACGAAAAACTGCAGCCTACTTGTTCCTATTCTAATCAAACTACGACGCTGCCATGGTAGCTACTATTTTTCTGTTTGGATCGAACGAGCCAAACGCTACAACACTTATTTACCTGTTACGCTAGTTCCATATTTTATTTCCTCTAAAAACCGACCCCAAGATGGGTTACCTATGTGACATTTTTTTATATAATGATAATGAAGATATAGTGGGAGATGATAAGTCATGATGTTTATTTTTTAAAACTCGGTCCTACTGTCTCAATCAGACAATCGAGCCAACTGCATACTATTCGTTCTGTTTTTTTTTTAATCTCACCCATTCCCGAATTCGAGTTCCACTCACGGCCCACTCAACAAACTTTAATACACTACTTTTCATTTGGTAATTGGATTGAAAAAAACAAATCCAAATTGTTTATTAGTCTAGGTAGCTCAATTTTAATCGTTGGTGACTTGGTTTTAAAGAAGTTTGTGAAACAAAGATTAAGATTTTATGATGAAAATGGTTATGATTTTATGCTTGAATGATGATTATAAATCGAATAGAGTGATTATAATAGAAGGTGAGAATGATAGGGATGATAAAAAAGGTTAAGTGGATTTTGAATTTAAAAGAAGAAAATGGAAACAGAAAGTTTCGATTTATATAAAATTGGTATCTGATAATATCTAGAAAAGCGAGGATAGATGGATGGTGGAGGTTATTGAGTTTAAATGAGAGGTCGCAGGTTTGAGTCCGGGCGGCGGTGATTATTTTTTTGAGCTTGTTTTGAAGGTAGCCTATTATTATTATTATTATTATTATTATTATTATTATTATTATTATTATTATTATTATTATTATTATTATTATTATTATTATTATTATTATTATTATTATTATTATTATTATTATTATTATTATTCTTATTATTATTGAAATGAAATTTTATATAAAAACATTATTAATTTTAATATTATTATTATTAATTTACATTATTATTAAAAACTATCAGTATTATTATCATTACTATTTTAGTTATCATTATTATTTTTATTATCATTTTTATTATTATTTTTATAACAAATAAATATTATACTTATAATACATATAACATATAAACTAAGATATAATATATATAAATTTGTTCGATTACAAATATACGTGTTAATATACATTAATGATATAGGTTCGTGAATCCGAGGTCAACCCTACACTTGTTAAATGACGTCATATGTATTTTTACTACAAAATACTGTATGGTGAGTTCATTTGCTCCCTTTTACTCTTTACATTTTGGCACTGAGAATACATGCGCTGCTTTTACAATTGCTTTATTAAATACTTTTGAAATACATTTTTAACTGCCAATACATGAAATGCTTTTATAAATGTTTGAAGAGATAGACACAAGCAAAACATTCCTCGAATGAATTATGTGGACGTGATAATTGCCACCATTGAATTATGTGGAGGTGATAATTACCACAATTGATATGAATATTTTTCCCCTGATTATTATTGCTTGGTAACCTAAGAATTAGGGAACATCACTAATTTTGAGAATTAGTGCACGCCTAATTGACGCGAATCCTAAAGGTAAATACGTGGTTTAACACCCCCACCCGGAATGTTCACTAGACGGAAGGGCTAGTGGGCGTGGTGTTTAGTACTTCGAAGTTTATATGATTATTATACAGACGAGATGTTCTGTTTTAGGGATATTATTATGCGCATTATATGTTAAGGTCGGTTACCGAGCCAAGCTATGAAATAAATGAAAAGTGAATGTTATGTATCGAGAGAATGATTTTATACACAGGTTATGTGTATGTTATTTTTGTGCACGAGATATGTGTACGGTTACTAAGATTTATGAAAGATGATTTCGTACACGAGAAAGGTGTACTGTATTTAAAAGATATCGCATGTACATTACAGGTGGGTATATGATTCGTGCCCATTTGTACCATGCAGCATTTAAATCTTGTGGTCTATCAAAATAATGAATTTTATTGTTTTATGATAAACTTATGAACTCACCAACCTTTTGGTTGACACTTGAAAGCATGTTTATTCTCAGGTATGAAAGAAATCTTCCGCTGTGCATTTGCTCATTTTAGAGATATTACTTGGAGTCATTCATGACATATTTCAAAAGACGTTGCATTCGAGTCGTTGAGTTCATCAAGATTATTATTAAGTCAATTATAGTTTGATATATTATGAAATGGTATGCATGTCGTCTTCTTTCAATGTAAAGAAAGTTTGTCTTTTAAAAACGAATGCAATATTTGTAAAATGTATCATATATAGGTCAAGAACCTCGCGATGTAATCAAATGTAATGTATTCGTCTAGATGGATTAGGACGGGTCATGAAAAATAACACTTGAGCCCAATTAACAAACCCTAATTAACTAGAGTCCAAATCCAATACCATTAGAATCTGCAAGTGGTCGATGGTTTTATAGATAGTAAAAGGATTGCGAAACAGTGATTTCATGATCAACATCATCGTATCATCTTTTATCATTCATTGTCATCAACATATTATCCACCATCAATCATTATTAACTCGTTATTATATCGTAATCATCTTCTTCATTTATCACACCTTCATCACAATCCATACGTAAACAGTTGTACAACTCAAAGGTGTTCGGGTTTGTGTTGTATCGGTTAGAGTAGAAATTGTTGCAGGTCGAGCTAGTTACATGGGTTTGTTTTGGGGTGGTGTTTGGTTTAATCTTTGAGCTCAAACAGAAAAGAAAAAAAATACATAAATAAATATTAATAAGCCTAAGTGTTTGATGGTAGTTCAAAAGTGATGATGGTCGATGGGTTTCGAGGGTTCCGGTTATAACAGAAAAGAGAAACAGAAGGGAATCATAGTAACAATCGATCATCACTATTCACCTTCATCTTCAAACAATCACGTAGTACTGTTCATCATCTGGGTTTCGTTGATTGGAGCAGGAAGCAAAAATTTGCAGGTTTGTTAGGGTTCGTATAGATCAGGAAAACATATGGACAACTGTAAAGACCCCGACCTTATCCACCTGGATGAAGTCTTCAACATATGGTCCCATTGTGAGGTACTAAACTTTACATGGCATGAACGACTCCATATATTGTCTTTAAGATGAGCAAATGCATAGCGGAAGGTTTCTTTTATACCTAAGAATAAACATGATTAAAAATGTCAACCAAAAGGTTGGTGAGTTCATAGGTTTATCATAACAATCATTTCAATATTTTTAATAGACCACAAGATTTCATATACATAAACGTTTTAAATAAAGATATTCTAAGTGGTTGAGAACTTGGTAACCATACTTAACATTTAATCAACGTCGCATATTCCCTTTATTATGAAATCTCACTACACCGTACCAAGTGTAGTCACTAAAATGAAGTACTGTGCAACCGTTGAATACTGGTCGTCCAGTCTGGTTGGGGTTGTCAGGCCCGATAGATCTATCAACAGGATTCGCGTTTACAATACCGCATGTAAATAGTAGTTACCAAGCTACAGGGAAGTATGCCAGTAGTACAACTCAACGTAGAATATATTTTTAAGTACTTGTGTCTATTTCGTAAACATTTATAAAAGCAGCGCATGTATTCTCAGCCCAAAAATATATATTGCATAAGTAATTAAAAAGGGAGCAAATGAAACTCACCATACTGTATTTTGTAGTAAAAATACATATGACGTCATTTAACAAGTGTAGGGTCTACCTCGGATTCACGAACCTATATCATTTGTATATATACATTAAAATATATACTTGTAATCGAACAATTTCATATCTTATAATCTTATATATTATGTATTTTGTTTATATGTATATTTGAAAATGATTATTATTTATATAGTTATGTTAATATGTCTATATCTGAAAAATATCTAATTTATTGTATATAAGTTTTTATAAGGTTAATATGCTTTATATATATAGTTATATGGCTTATTAATATAATTTTAGTATATGTAATAAGTATGTTTTTATATTCAAAATATTTATTTGTTTAAAAATGATGATTTTGATATTAACGTTTTACTAAGAATAATAATAATACTACTAATAACTTCATTAAAAATGATAATTTTAATAATAGTAATGATATTGTTAATAATGATACTTTTATCTAATTATAAGATTAATAATACTAATAGTTACAAAAGTGATACTAATATTAATATTAATCATACTCGTATTAATAATAATAACACTAAAATGACAAGATTTATAATAATCTTACTTATAACAGTATTAATGATAATTAATATTTCTAATACTTATAAATATAATTTATAATATTTGTAATAATAATTATTATAAAACTAATAACATCTCTAATAATAATAATAATAACAATAATCCTAATTGTAGTTATGGTACTTATACTAATGTTGAAGGGATTGATAATACTCTTAATTTGATTAATATTAATGATACTTCTAAGTATTATAGATAATAATAATTATCATAATTATAATAAAAATGATGATAATAATAATATTGGTTATGTTAAAAATACTCATAATATTAATTTTAGTAATAATAATAATTAACACAATAATAATAAAATAATTGATAATAATAACAATAGAAATAAAAGTAGAAGTGTATACCCTTCACAAAATACGTTTCTAAAAAGAATTGTACCTGACGAGACTCGAACCCGTGACCTCTCGAATAATACCAACACCCATAACCATCTCTCTGTCTGATTCTTTTCTGAATTAATTCCTAATCCAATTAATATAACTCCTTCATCGTTATCCTTCTTCCTTACAACATCATATTATCACCTCATCATCATTTATAATCTAAACAGGAATGGGTCTCAGCCCAATGCAGTTTCACAAACCCAACTTTATCTCGGCCAAACAGCATTAACCCAAGCCCCATCTTGATTTTAAATGGCCTTTCTAACAATTTTTAAATGGCCCGTTAAATAATTTATCCAAGTCAAATTAGATATATCGATATTTTTATATCCGTGATTAATTGGGTCTGTTTTAGGGTATAACTTCGACATTTGCAGGTTTCTTCACCTCGTCTCCTTCCACCCTCTTTATCATCGTTTGGTTTGGGTTTTTGAAAATAAACAGGAAAAAGAAGCAGCTGTAGCAACGATAGAGAAAAGAAGCAAAGAAAAACATATATACTTGATGATGATGGTTGCTTGCGGTTCACTGTGGAGGGTGTTTGGGGTAATCTTGTTCATCTGGACTTAAACAATAAACGCATCATCATCATCTTCTGGTTTGTATTTGTATCGCCACTCAACAGAAAAAAAATAGAATAAAGGAACCGAGCTGGTTTTTGAGATCAAACAGGAATAATAAATGAGCTTCTTGTTCGGGCTGTTTGAACAGAAACTGTTGATGCAGCAACAACAGAAATAAGTTCCATGGTTTTGGTTTTGGTTTGTTTGCAACCGAAGGACAATAGAAGAAACAGAAAAGAATGCAATAAGGCAAACGGTGTTTGGTTTGGTTATGGTGGCCGTAGGGTGTAGTGGTGATCTTGTTGTGGTTGGGTGGCGATGGTTGAGAGTGTAGAGTGGTGGTGGCTCACGGTTGTTGGAGCTCGATGGTTCATCAAAGTTCAAATAAGGGTGATGGTCTCTCATGGTGATTGTCGATGATGGTAGGAGAAGAAGATCAAAACAGAAAAAAATAAAAGGATGAAAAGTAGAGATGATGATGGTGGTATGGTGGCTTCGGTGACGGTTGTTCATGGTGGAACCATGGTGGTTGTTGGTAGCTTGTTTCGTTGTATTGAAACATGAAGAAGAAAGAAAGGATTGGTGGTGATGGTTTATGATCCTTCTGTAACCATATGCTAGTATATATATAGATACTACCCGTGAAATCAGGGGTTTATTTAAACGAAATAGTTTAATGATATATTTTAGGTATTAAGTGAATGTAAATGTTAAAGTCATTTAGTTTAATAACCCGTGAAACCACAGATTACGACTGACAAACTTGATAATCAAATTAGTGTAGTTTATAAAATGCGTATAGCAAATAATGACAACGAAAGCGTACCACAAATATTTTACCTGGAACATACGATCCGAAATAATCAAAGATTTTGAAAGAGAGAATACTAAACTATTAATATGTGATATTGTTATGAAAATTTGACTAAATAATATGCAGGAGAAATTTTTTTAAATTTAGAAACAGAATAATTATTTAGGTTATATATCTTTTGCATTTATTTTTCATTATTATCATTTTTTCCTTTAATTGTTATTAATTAAGTGTATATAATTAAGATTAATTGTTATTTATGACATCATCATGATGTTCTAAGAATTTTTTAATTTTTTTTTTAAATTTTTTAAAGATTAAAAATGTGTATTTATGACATCATCATTTTAGAATTTTAATAGAAACTATAGATAAGTATATAATCTAATCTATTAATAATAATATAATATTAAGAATAGTAATCAAAGAATCAATTATAAATTAGAACGTGCATAACATACAGTACATCAACCATAATTATTGTCTATTTCTATCGACATTTATCCCGTACGGCTATATCGTGTCCATTGCTAAACAGTTGACGTATGAAAGTGTTCCTAAAAATCCCAAATTTTTAGATTAAATATATTTAATTATTTCACTCATTACCTGTTTGAAACCTGATCAAAAAGGTTCAATAATTATTTATTTTCTGTTCCAATTTATATGTACGGAGTACTAAAATTTAAACTAAAAAGGTAAAAATATTTTTAACAAAACTAGAATCTTCGTAATCAATTTACACTTCAACTTTTATTTTAATCCTTCATAAACTCATGTTAAATCTATATGAACGCTAATAAAATGTCAACCGAGTAATACCAACTTTGACAATTTAAGCTCAAAATCAATTATATTCAACATACTTTAAGACCCTAATTATTATCTATACACACACACACACACACACACACACATATGTATCTATATATATTTAAATAACAAGTTTTATCAAATATAATTAATATTATTATATATTTACAAGTAATATTCATATATATATTTATATATATATATATGTATATATATATATATAACTATATATATATACAATAAAATAATAATTTCATAATAATTTCATTATTATATAATTTTACATAATTATTTATAATAAAAATTTCATACAAATAATTAATAACATTTCAAGTTATTATATAAATACATTTATTTATATATACATATATCTATTTACAAATAGTTGTTCGTGAATCGTCGAGAACAGTCGAAAGTCAATTGGATATATGAAACAGTTCAAAATTTTTGAGACTCAACCTATCAGACTTTGCTTATCGTGTCAAAGATATAATATCGTATCGGGAGTTTGGTTCAAAATTAGTCGAAATTTTCTGGGTCGTGACAGTACCTACCCGTTAAAGAAATTTCGTCCCGAAATTTGTGTGAGGTGGTCATGGCTAACAATAAAAGTGTTTTCATGACGAATATGAGTTGATAAATAGAGTTTTATCATTATTGCGTAATATAGATAAAAGGATTCGATTATGTGAAGCGTACGAGTGAAGCTGCCACAAACGAGTGAAATGATGTAAATAGAGGTTCGTCTCTAACTTTTGACATAGTTACTGTTGCATTTCGGAATTCAAGGGATTTAAGGAAATCTTCTTATTAGAAGGAAAATGTAATAACACAATTTATTAGCAACTGTTAGAATTATGGTAGAACAGAAATATCAAGGAAATATTTCCGTGATATGCTTAGAGCTTAAGTAGAATGAAAGAGTTATGTAACATGGCACATGATGAGGATAGGGTTTGTGAATCATCATCACGTTACATTAGAACTTTAGCATGACTTACTGTAATATAATCACGTTAGCCAAGCGCATTATATTATACTAACACATGCTTCAATTCTCAATACTTCTCCACAATTCATTCATAATTTATACTTAGATTTTACAGAAGTTTCCAATATAATGAATTACAGAAAACACGAAGAGGTAGATAATTTCGGACAAGAATATTTATGAAAATATCATCAGAAGTATCGAAGATATTTATGATGATATTTTGGAATTTCTACGTTCAAAAGTTGATAAGGAAAAATTTTTCGCAAGATTTTAACATGAATGAGGAGCAAGATATTTGCTGAAGATTTCATTGGATCCAGAATTACCTGGTTTCTTTGAATACAAAGTTTGTTCCTTGTATTTGTCCTTGGTCTCCTCCATGGTTAGCTCAATCCATTTTTCAGTACCAAATTTTCTATCGAGCGTTCCTAACACTTCCTTCTTTATCATCAATTTTTGGCCATTAAGACCATCTACAACATGCTGTTTCATTAGCATTTTCAAAGTTAACGGATTTTTGGTCATCGGTTATCAAACCGAGGTGGTTTCAGGAGAATTGTGTTTTTAGATGATTAAACACTGATGGTAATATGGTGAATTATGAAAAGGTTCTCCGGTATCAATAAAAGAGCACACATATATATCAAAGTGATAATAAGGTTGTTTCCAACGAAAAGTCGAAGTTGACTTGCTGGAGCTGTGACAAAATTAGCTACTTTGAAAAGGGATTGCAAAGTCACTTTTGGTAATAACAACGCCAAAGGAGCTAGCACAGATATGTGTTAAACGTTTACTCAAGTTCCGAATGTTTTCAGGTGCATAACTAAATACATCGATTTTTTCTTCCGTAGATGAAGTGCGTTTGGTTCATCCTCTCGATTGAGGTGTTTTCAAGTATCATGAAAGGTTTGTACGCAGATTGTAATCATCAGGATACAAATGAGGTTTAAGATGAAATCAAGTGGCAAACTTGAAGAATTGTTTAGTTTCATATGTTATAATCACTATTTTAATTCATTTTTAACTGTCCAATCTTGATAGTCCACAATCGATAGTCCATAGTTAACAGTCCAATAATTCATATATAATTTAATTTATAATATTCGAATTAATTAATATGTATCGTGACCCGTGTACATGTCTTAGACTCGATCACAACTCAAATTATATATATTATTGTAGAATCAACCTCAACCCTGTATAGAGAACTCAATCATTACTGCATATAGAGTGTCTATGGTTATTCCAAATAATATATATAAATGCGTCGATATGATATGTCAAAACCTTGTATACGTGTCCCGATATTTAAAGTGCGTAAAATAATTAACAGAAATTAAATAACGATAATAAAGTGCGTAAAGTAAATAACAGAAATTAAATGACGATAAATAAAATTGCGAGAATGTAAATTGCGATAATTAAATTGCGATAAATAAAATGTAATAAGTTAGCTAGGAAAAAAATTAGCTAGGAACAGTTAGCGTGGATTTTTAACAAAATTTCTCATAGTTAATTTGTTTGTTTCTAACAAATTTTATTTTGTCAAATGTTTTCTTCATTATGCTACTTGTTGGATTCTGATAAATCAAAATCTAAATATGAAATTGGATGAAAATGGTTATACCGTGGTGAATGGATTTGTATATCGGTGAATGTAAGTAGGATAGTAAATGACTGTTGAATCAAATTCGACGAATGTACAGTGTAACTTATTAGTGTGAAATCTAAATATTCCTCGGGTATTACCTACCCGTTAAAATATTTTCACCATTAACAGTTTGTACAAAAGAATTTTTTTAAATACAATCTTTATGAAAAGATATATACATATATATTTTTTTCCGATGTAATCATGGATTTAATGAGTTAACATAATATTAATCTCATTTAATTTACCGTTAGAACTAGAATGGATAATCTCCAAAACTATAGAGATTACTTAATCGCCATGTCGAACGGGAATAAATGATGTAGAACATCATGTACAACTATGATTATGCTTGAGGTACAGAATGAGGTGTTGAGGCATGGATTGTTGATGATACTGGTGCTGTTACTGATGGTACTGTTGGTACCGGTGATGTTGCTGAAGCTGGTAAATTTTGCACCATATTCTCCAAATTTATTAATCGAGTGCGAAGCTCGTTGACTTCTTCCATTACTCTAAGATGAATGTCGGTTGGAACGAACGAATGAATAAGGTTTAGAATTTGAGATATTATATAATCGTTGCGAGATATTTTGGAAATGAGAGTGAAGATGGTGTTTCGAACTGGTTCGTCGGTAAGTGCTTCAAGTTTTTCACCAAGAGGTGAATTCAGTTGGTGGAAGGAAAGGATCGCCTTCTTCTCATCTCCATTGATTAAGTCGGCTGCGAACCCATCAGATGAAGTGGTTGATTCACTCTGGTGACACTGCTTTTAGAGTTTAGGTGAAACTCCATATCGGAATCCGAGGGACTTGAACTAGTGGTGAGTTCCATTGCGTACGAGTGAATAAAGGATTTTTTGATATGAAAAAAAAATATTTTCGGATATCGGATGATATTCTAATTACATAAAATATCTATGTATAGTACAGAAGATCCCGTAGATTACGGAGAGATTTAAGGAAACGTGTCAGACAAGATTTAATGTGATAGGATGTGAATTTGTCTGTACACCATCTATGCAATAATTGCAATAAGACGTGTAGAGACTGAAAATGATAAGTAGATATCTTTCGACCAATGGTGGTAAGCAAACACTTTTAACATGCAGACCAGGTTCAAGTCTAGACTCATTAATATAACCTAACAACTACTAGGTCGAAGTCCAGACTTATTAATGTATCCTAACAACTCCTAGTTCGACACACTAATGCAAGACCTGGTTCGCTACGACCACTGCTCTGATACCACCTGTAAAGACCCCAACCTTATCTACCTGGATGAAGTCTTCAACATATGGTCCCATTGCGAGGTACTAAACTTTACATGCCATGAACGACTCCATATATTATCTTTAAGATGAGCAAATGCACAGCGGAAGGTTTCTTTCATACCTGAGAATAAACATGCTTAAAAGTGTCAACCAAAAGGTTGGTGAGTTCATAGGTTTATCATAACAATCATTTCAATATTTTTAATAGACCACAAGATTTCATATACATAAACGTTTTAATAAAGATATTCTAAGTGGTTGAGCACTTGGTAACCATACTTAACATTTAATCAACATCGCATATTCCCTTTATTATGAAATCTCACTACACCGTACCAAGTGTAGTCACTAAAACGAAGTACTGTGCAACTGTTGAATACTGGTCGTCCAGTCCGGTTGAGGTTGTCAGTCCTGATAGATCTATCAACATGATTCACGTTTACAATACCGCATGTAAATAGTAGTTACCAAGCTACAGGGAAGTATGCTAGTGGTACAACTCAACGTAGAATATATTTTTAAGTACTTGTGTCTATTTCGTAAACATTTATAAAAGCAGCGCATGTATTCTCAGCCCAAAAATATATATTGCAAAAGTAATTAAAAAGGGAGCAAATGAAACTCACCATACTGTATTTTATAGTAAAAATACATATGACGTCATTTAACAAGTGTAGGGTCGACCTCGGATTCACGAACATATATCATTTGTATATATACATTAAAATATATACTTGTAATCGAACAATTTCATATCTTATAATCTTATATATTATGTATTTTGTTTATATGTATATTTGAAAATGATTATTATTTA
Source organism: Rutidosis leptorrhynchoides (assembly GCF_046630445.1). Lineage (NCBI taxonomy): Eukaryota > Viridiplantae > Streptophyta > Magnoliopsida > Asterales > Asteraceae > Rutidosis > Rutidosis leptorrhynchoides. The sequence continues at coordinate 248,174,796 of NC_092338.1, read as the reverse complement.
TATAGTTATGTTAATATGTCTATATCTGAAAAATATCTAATTTGTTGTATATAAGTTTTTATAAGGTTAATATGCTTTATATATATATAGTTATATGGCTTATTAATATAATTGTAGTATATGTAAAAAGTAAGTTTTTATATTCAAAATATTTATTTGTTTAAAAATGATGGTTTTGATATTAACGTTTTACTAAGAATAATAATAATACTAATAATAACTTCATTAAAAATGATAATTTTAATAATAGTAATGATATTGTTAATAATGATACTTTTATCTAATTATAAGATTAATAATACTAATAGTTATAAAAGTGATACTAATATTAATATTAATCATACTCGTATTAATAATAATAACACTAAAATGACAAGATTTATAATAATCTTACTTATAACAGTATTAATGATAATTAATATTTCTAATACTTATAAATATAATTTATAATATTTGTAATAATAATAATTATAAAACTAGTAACATCTCTAATAATAATAATAATAATAACAATAATCCTAATTGTAGTTATGGTACTGATACTAATGTTGAAGGGATTGATAATACTCTTAATTTGATTAATATTAATGATACTTCTAAGTATTATAGATAATAATAATTATCATAATAATAATAAAAAATGATGATAATAATAATATTGGTTATGTTAAAAATACTCATAATATTAATTTTAGTAATAATAATAATTAACACAATAATAATAACATAATTGATAATAATAACAATAGAAATAAAAGTAGAAGTGTATACCCTTCACAAAATACGTTTCTAAAAAGAATTGTCCCTGACGAGACTCGAACCCGTGACCTCTCGAATAATACCTGTAGTGACCCGAACTTTTACATGTTTATATATATTAATTGAGATTGATATTTACATGATTAAATGTTTCCAACATGTTAAGCAATCAAACTTATTAAGACTTGATTAATTGAAATGTGTTTCATATAGACAATTGACCACCCAAGTTGACCGGCGATTCACGAACGTTAAAACTTGTAAAAACGACATGACGATATATATATGGATATATATATGGTTAACATGAGATTATGATAAGTAAGTATCTCCATAATTATATTAACAATGAGTTATATACATATAAACAAGACTACTAACTTAAGGATTTCGAAACGAGACATATATGTAACGATTATCGTTGTAACGACATTTAAATGTATATATATCATATTAAGATATATTAATATATCATAATATCATGATAATATAATAATTTAACATCTCATTAGATATAATAAACAATGGATTAACAACCTTAATTGAGATCGTTAACTTAAAGGTTTCAAAACAACACTTACATGTAACGACTAACGATGACTTAACGACTCAGTTAAAATGTATTTACATGTAGTGTATTTATATGTATTAAAATACTTTTGGAAGACTTCAAGACATATATCAAAACACTCATACTTAACGAAAATGGTTACAGTTACTTTTCCATTCTTTTCTTTCATCAAGAATTCTAGTCGTATTCTTACCCGTATTATACACAGCTTCAAAACGTACTTACTATGAGTATATACCAATAGGAACTAGCATGAGATTCCACTCTTGATTATGTCATGTATGACTAATCAATTTTAACTTCTATCATGAGCTAGTCAACTAACTAGAACTCCTTTTAACCCCACTCACCACTCACCAATTACCACTCATCATTCACTCCATTTCACTTCCAATTCTCTTTCTAATTCTCTCTCAACACACACACACTATTATGAACGTATTTTTCCAGTAGTTAATCATCATCTTCATCAAAAATCACTTCAAGAATCAAGCTATAATCATCATAGGAAGAACACTTCAAGAACACTTCAAAAATCCCTTCAAGTTTACTAATTTAATTCCAAGCTTTCTAATCCATTCCAAGTAATCATCTAAGATCAAGAAACCTTTGTTATATACAGTAGGTTATCTTTCTTATTCAAGGTAATATTCATATTCAAACTTTGATTCAATTTCTATAACTATAAACTATCTTAATTCGAGTAAAAATCTTACTTGAACTTGTTTTTTTTGTCATGATCCTACTTCAAGAACTTTCAAGCCATCCAAGATCCTTTGAAGCTAGATCATTTCTTGTCACTTCCAGTAGGTTTACCTACTAAACTTTAGGTAGTAATGATGTTCATAACATCATTCGATTCATATATATAAAACTATCTTATTCGAAGGTTTAAACTCGTAATCACTAGAACATAGTTTAGTTAATTCTAAACTTGTTCGCAAACAAAAGTTAATCCTTCTAACTTGACTTTTAAAATTAACTACACACATGTTCTATATCTATATGATATGCTAACTTAATGATTTAAAACCTGGAAACACGAAAAACACCGTAAAACCGGATTTACGCCGTCGTAGTAACACCGCGGGCTGTTTTGGGTTAGTTAATTAAAAACTATGATAAACTTTGATTTAGAAGTTGTTATTCTGATAAAATGATTTTTATTATGAACATGAAACTATATCCAAAAATTATGGTTAAACTCAAAGTGGAAGTATGTTTTCTAAAATGGTCATCTAGACGTCGTTCTTTCGACTAAAATGACTACCTTTACAAAAATGACTTGTAACTTATTTTTCCGACTATAAACCTATACTTTTTATGTTTATATTCATAAAATAGAGTTCAATATGAAACCATAGCAATTTGATTCACTCAAAACGGATTTAAAATGAAGAAGTTATGGGTAAAACAAGATTGGATAATTTTTCTCATTTTAGCTACGTGAAAATTGGTAACAAATCTATTCAAACCATAACTTAATCAACTTGTATTGTATATTATGTAATCTTGAGATACCATAGACACGTATACAATGTTTCGACCTATCATGTCGACACATCTATATATATTTCGGAACAACCATAGACACTCTATATGTGAATGTTGGAGTTAGCTATACAGGGTTGAGGTTGATTCCAAAATATATATAGTTTGAGTTGTGATCAATACTGAGATACGTATACACTAGGTCGTGGATTGATTCAAGATAATATTTATCGATTTATTTCTGTACATCTAACTGTGGACAACTAGTTGTAGGTTACTAACGAGGACAGCTGACTTAATAAACTTAAAACATCAAAATATATTAAAAGTGTTGTAAATATATTTTAAACATACTTTGATATATATGTATATATTGTTATAGGTTCGTGAATCAACCAGTGGCCAAGTCTTACTTCCCGACGAAGTAAAAATCTGTGAAAGTGAGTTATAGTCCCACTTTTAAAATCTAATATTTTTGGGATGAGAATACATGCAGGTTTTATAAATGATTTACAAAATAGACACAAGTACGTGAAACTACATTCTATGGTTGAATTATCGAAATCGAATATGCCCCTTTTTATTAAGTCTGATAATCTAAGAATTAGGGAACAGACACCCTAATTGACGCGAATCCTAAAGATAGATCTATTGGGCCTAACAAACCCCATCCAAAGTACCTGATGCTTTAGTACTTCGAAATTTATATCATATCCGAAGGGTGTCCCAGAATGATGGGGATATTCTTATATATATGCATCTTGTTAATGTCGGTTACCAGGTGTTCACCATATGAATGATTTTTATCTCTATGTATGGGATGTGTATTGAAATATGAAATCTTGTGGTCTATTTTTACGATTTGATACATATAGGTTAAACCTATAACTCACCAACATTTTTGTTGATGTTTTAAGCATGTTTATTCTCAGGTGAATACTAAGAGCTTCCGCTGTTGCATACTAAAATAAGGACAAGATTTGGAGTCCATGTTTGTATGATATTCTGTAAAAACTGCATTCAAGAAACTGATTTCGATGTAATATATTTGTATTGTAAACCATTATGTAATGGTCGTGTGTAAACAGGATATTTTAGATTATCATTATTTGATAATCTACGTAAAGCTTTTAAAGCTTTATTTATGAAATAAAGGTTATGGTTTGTTTTAAAAATGAATGCAGTCTTTGAAAAACGTCTCATATAGAGGTCAAAAGCTCGCAACGAAATCAATTAATATGGAACGTTTTTAATCAATAAGAACGGGACATTTCAGTTGGTATCCGAGCGTTGGTATTAGAGAACCAGAAAATTTGTATTAGTGTGTCTTATCGAGTTTGTTAGGATGCATTAGTGAGTCTGGACTTCGACCGTGTTTTCTTTAAAAATGATTGCTTAACATTTTTGTTGGAAACTATATATTTTTAACATATGAATATTATGTGATATATTAATCTCTTAACGTGTTTGATATTATGTGATAGATGTCTATCTCTAGAACAAGTCCCATTGACTCACCTAATAATAATGAAGAGTCAAATGTAAATTGGAATGATTCGTGGACTGATTCACAAGTTCCCGAAGAGGAACCGGAAGAAGAGTCGGAACCGGAAGAAGAATCGGAACCAGAAGAAGAATCGGAACCGGAAGAAGAAATAGAACCGGTGGGGGAAATAATAAGACGGTTAAGTAAAAGAGAATCCTCAACCAACCGACCAAGGTTAATTATGGTCAATGGTGTTTCCTCCAAGGAAGCAAAATATTGGGAGGATTACCAATTCTCCGATGAATCGGATTCCGACGAGAATTCCGATGATGTTATAGAAATTACCCCAACTGAATTTAAAAAGGCAAAAGAAAATAATAAGGGAAAGGGCATAAAAATAGAGAAATCTAATTCCAACCCCGATGAACTTTATATGTATCGTCAACCCCCGAAGTCCTTAAGTTGTAACAATGACCCGGGAACCTCTAAACCACCAGGTTTTTCTAAACCAATGTGGACAACGACGGCTCGTATTAGGGGAACATCATATATCCCTAGAAACTTGGCAAAACGAACCAAAACCGAATAAGAAGAAACGAGCGAGTCGGAATAAGATAGTTGTATTCGTGTGGTGTAATATATGTAATATAGTGTGCTTATGCTTTATGATATATGTAAAAATTGCTTGTATTAATAAGTATTTTTTTTATGAATCTAACTCTTGTCTATTTTACAGTATAAAAACACAAAATGGATAGACAACCCAATATTTTAAGAGACCTACCCGGAGACATGATTGATGAAATCTTGTCTAGAGTCGGTCAGAATTCCTCGACACAACTATTTAAGGCGAGATCAGTTTGTAAGTCATTCGAAGAACGTTCCAAGAATGCCTTGGTTTATAAAAGGCTTTCGTTCGAAAGATGGGGGATATCACATTGGGAAATCCATAAGTTACGATGTGTTTACTTTGACGCATATATTGCGGGGAACCCAAATGCTATTTTACGCAACGGGTTAAGAAATTATTTTGACTCAGTATATCCGAATATAGGACTTCGTGATTTAGAAAAAGCAGCTAACATGCAACATAAAGAAGCATGTTATGCTTACGGGTTAGTAATGTTCGCTTCTCACCAAAGTGAGAACAAGAACATCGGGCTACAACTATTAAACAAAACGTTCCCACAAGTGACGGAGTCGGTAATTGGGGTAAGAAATGAGATTTTTAGGTTATTACGAGACTGTTGGTCATTACGTAACCCTCGTCCCTTTGACGATGTTACAACACGCTGTCTTATCAACGGCCATAACGGTTATGTTCCACAAGACCAAGGATGGGAAGTAGTCCTAGTAAAACCAGAATGCATGACTTGTTTCTGGACGTATGAATTACGTGTCTTTATTGCCTTTGCTGAACGACTTGTGTACTAGCTAGAATTATCTTCACAACTATCTTGTATCAAAGTTATTGTGTGCTATATTTCATGCTTTATGTAAAATAAGCGGTATTGTAAGTTTGTAAAATATTGTATAAAAGTTTGAACGCGAAATATTATTACAATCAGTTTTTCATATAGAATTGTAGTAGTTGAATTGTATATTAGCTACTAAGTATGAACTTAACGGGTAGGTACTACCCGAATTTAAACTTATAAAACGCTAATATGAAGAAAAAGCTTTTATAAATGAGTTCATATTATGCTACGAAATACTATTAACTACTCTTAATATTCTGTATGATTAACTTGTTCCATTTGACTATTTTGAAGGAAATGGCACCGACTACTCGACACACCGTGAATATGAATGAAGAGGAATTCCGTACTTTTCTAGCTTCAAACATAGCCGCAGTACAGGCTGCGCTGCATACCAACAATAACCTTCGATCTGGCAGTACAGGAAATCATGTAGGATGCACCTACAAAGAATTCACTGCCTGCAAACCTTTGGAATTTGATGGAACCGAAGGACCGGTCGGATTGAAACGGTGGACCGAGAAGGTCGAATCGGTGTTTGCCATAAGTAAGTGTACTGAAGAGGACAAAGTGAAGTACGCTACGCATACCTTCATAGGTTCTGCGTTAACATGGAGGAATACCTATCTAGAGCAAGTGGGACAAGATGATGCGTACGCACTACCGTGGTCAGCATTCAAGCACTTGTTGAACGAGAAGTACCGTCCCAAAACCGAGGTCAATAAGCTCAAGACAGAACTTAGAGGGTTACGAACCCAAGGATTTTATATTACCACGTATGAAAGACGATTCACAGAATTGTGCCTATTGTGTCCGGGAGCATTCGAAGATGAGGAAGAGAAGATCGACGCGTTTGTCAAAGGATTACCGGAAAGAATCTAAGAAGATATAAGTTCACACGAGCCCGCCTCCATACAATAGGCATGTAGAATGGCTCACAAACTAGTGAACCAGATTGAAGAAAGAATTAAAGAACAGACTACTGCAGAGGCCAATGTGAAGCAAGTCAAAAGAAAGTAGGAGGAAAACGGTGATAAGAATCACTAATACAACAACAACAGCAATTACAACAATAATCGCAACAATTATCCCAACAATCGCAACATCAATCGCAACTACAACAAACGGCCCAACAACAACAACAACAACAACAACAACAACAACAACAACAACTACAACAATCATCCCAACAACAATAATAACCACAACAACAACAACAATCAGAAGCAGCTATACCAAAGGTGTGAAAAGTATCACTCGGGGTTCTGCACCAAATTTTGCAACAAGTGTAAAAGAAATGGTCATAGCGCGGCGAAGTGTGAGGTCTATGGACCAGGGGTTAATAGAACGAAAGGAACAAATGGTGTCGGAACGAGTAATGGCGGAGCAAGTAGTGTCGGAGCAAGTTATGCCAATGTAGTTTGTTATAAATGTGGAAAACCGGGCCACATTATTAGAAATTTCCTGAACCAGGAGAACACGAATGGACAAGGCCGCGGAAGAGTTTTCAATATTAATGCGGCAGAGGTACAGGAAGACCCGGAGCTTGTTACGGGTACGTTTCTTATTGACAATAAATCTACTTATGTTTTATTTGATTCGGGTGCGGATAGAAGCTATATGAGTAGAGATTTTTGTGCTAAATTAAGTTGTCCATTGACGCCTTTGGATAGTAAATTTTTACTCGAATTAGCAAATGGTAAATTAATTTCAGCAGATAATATATGTCGGAATCGAGAAATTAAACTGGTTAGTGAAATATTTAAGATTGATTTGATACCAGTAGAGTTAGGGAGTTTTGATGTGATAATCGGTATGGACTGGTTGAAAGAAGTGAAAGCAGAGATCGTTTGTTACAAAAATGCAATTCGCATTATACGAGAAAAAGGAAAATCCTTAATGGTGTACGGAGAAAAGGGCAACACAAAGGTACATATTATTAGTAATTTGAAGGCACAAAAACTAATAAGAAAAGGTTGCTATGCTGTTCTAGCACATGTCGAGAAAGTACAAACTGAAGAAAAGGGCATCAACGATGTTCCCATTGCAAAAGAATTTCCCGATGTATTTCCGAAAGAATTACCGGGATTAGCCCCACAGCGATCCGTTGAATTTCAAATAGATCTTGTACCAGGAGCTATACCAATAGCTCATGCTCCTTACAGACTCACACCCAGCGAGATGAAAGAACTGCAAAGCCAATTACAAGAACTTTTAGAGCGTGGTTTCATTCGACCAAGCACATCACCGTGGGGAGCTCCTGTTTTGTTTGTCAAGAAGAAAGATGGTACATTCAGGTTGTGTATCGACTACCGAGAGTTGAACAAACTTACCATCAAGAACCGCTACCCACTACCGAGAATTGACGACTTATTTGATCAACTACAAGGCTCGTCTATTTATTCAAAGATTGACTTACGTTCCGGGTATCATCAAATGCGGGTGAAAGAAGATGATATTCCAAAGACTGCTTTCAGAACATGTTACGGTCATTACAAGTTTATGGTCATGCCATTTGGTTTAACTAATGCACCAGCTGTGTTCATGGACCTTATGAACCGAGTGTGTGGACCATACCTTGACAAGTTTGTCATTGTTTTCATTGATGACATACTTATTTACTCAAAGAATGACCAAGAACATGGTGAACATTTGAGAAAGGTGTTAGAAGTATTGAGGAAGGAAGAATTGTACGCTAAGTTTTCAAAGTGTGCATTTTGGTTGGAAGAAGTTCAATTCCTCGGTCACATAGTGAACAAAGAATGTATTAAGGTGGATCCGGCAAAGATAGAAACTGTTGAAAAGTGGGAAACCCCGAAAACTCCGAAACACATACGCCAGTTTTTAGGACTAGCTGGTTACTACAGAAGGTTCATCCAAGACTTTTCCTGAATAGCAAAACCCTTGACTGCATTAACGCATAAAGGGAAGAAATTTGAATGGAATGATGAACAAGAGAAAGCGTTTCAGTTATTGAAGAAAAAGCTAACTACGGCACCTATATTGTCATTGCCTGAAGGGAATGATGATTTTGTGATTTATTGTGACGCATCAAAGCAAGGTCTCGGTTGTGTATTAATGCAACGAACGAAGGTGATTGCTTATGCGTCTAGACAATTGAAGATTCACGAACAAAATTATACGACGCATGATTTGGAATTAGGCACGGTTGTTTTTGCATTAAAGACTTGGAGGCACTACTTATATGGGGTCAAAAGTATTATATATACCGACCACAAAAGTCTTCAACACATATTTAATCAGAAACAACTGAATATGAGGCAGCGTAGGTGGATTGAATTATTGAATGATTACGACTTTGAGATTCGTTACCACCCAGGGAAGGCAAATGTGGTAGCCGATGCCTTGAGCAAGAAGGACAGAGAACCCATTCGAGTAAAATCTATGAATATAATGATTCATAATAACCTTACTACTCAAATAAAGGAGGCGCAACAAGGAGTTTTAAAAGAGGGAAATTTAAAGGATGAAATACCCAAAGGATCGAAGAAACATCTTAACATTCGGGAAGACGGAACCCGGTATAGGGCTGAAAGGATTTGAGTACCAAAATTTGGAGATATGAGAGAAATGGTACTTAGAGAAGCTCATAAAACCAGATACTCAATACATCCTGGAATGGGGAAGATGTATAAGGATCTCAAGAAACATTTTTGTTAGCCGGGTATGAAAGCCGATGTTGCTAAATACGAAGGAGAATGTTTGACGTGTTCTAAGGTCAAAGCTGAGCATCAGAAACCATCAGGTCTACTTCAACAACCCGAAATCCCGGAATGGAAATGGGAAAACATTACCATGGATTTCATCACTAAATTGCCAAGGACTGCAAGTGGTTTTGATACTATTTGGGTAATAGTTGATCGTCTCACCAAATCAGCACATTTCCTGCCAATAAGAGAAGATGACAAGATGGAGAAGTTAGCACGACTGTATTTGAAGGAAGTCGTCCCCAGACATGGAATACCAATCTCTATTATCTCTGATAGGGATGGTAGATTTATTTCAAGATTCTGGCAGACATTACAGCAAGCATTAGGAACTCGTCTAGACATGAGTACTGCCTATCATCCACAAACTGATGGGGAGAGCGAAAGGACAATACAAACGCTTGAAGACATGCTACGAGCATGTGTTATTGATTTCGGAAACAGTTGGGATCGACATCTACCATTAGCAGAATTTTCCTACAACAACAGCTACCATTCAAGCATTGAGATGGCGCCGTTTGAAGCACTTTATGGTAGAAAGTGCAGGTCTCCGATTTGTTGGAGTGAAGTGGGGGATAGACAGATTACGGGTCCGGAGATTATACAAGAAACTACCAAGAAGATCATACAAATTCAACAACGGTTGAAAACCGCCCAAAGTCGACAAAAGAGCTACGCTGACATTAAAAGAAAAGATATAGAATTTGAAATTGGAGAGATGGTCATGCTTAAAGTTGCACCTTGGAAAGGCGTTGTTCGATTAGGTAAACGAGGGAAATTAAATCCAAGGTATATTGGACCATTCAAGATTATTGATCGTGTCGGACCAGTAGCTTACCGACTTGAGTTACCTCAACAACTCGCGGCTGTACATAACACTTTCCACGTCTTGAATTTGAAGAAATGTTTTGCTAAAGAAGATCTCACTATTCCGTTAGATGAAATCCAAATCAACGAAAAACTCCAATTCATCGAAGAACCCGTCGAAATAATGGATCGTGAGGTTAAAACACTTAAGCAAAACAAGATACCAATTGTTAAGGTTCGATGGAATGCTCGTAGAGGACCCGAGTTCACCTGTGAGCGTGAAGATCAGATGAAGAAGAAATACCCGCATGTATTTCCAGAAGATTCGTCAACACCTTCAACATCTTAAAATTTCGGGACGAAATTTATTTAACGGGTAGGTACTGTAGTGACCCGAACTTTTCCATGTTTATATATATTAATTGAGATTGATATTTACATGATTAAATGTTTCCAACATGTTAAGCAATCAAACTTATTAAGACTTGATTAATTGAAATATGTTTCACATAGACAATTGACCACCCAAGTTGACCGGGGATTCACGAACGTTAAAACTTGTAAAAACGACATGACGATATATATATGGATATACATATGGTTAACATGAGATTATGATAATTAAGTATCTCCATAAGTATATTAACAATGAGTTATATACATATAAACAAGACTACTAACTTAAGGATTTTGAAACGAGACATATATGTAACGATTATCGTTGTAACGACATTTAAATGTATATATATCATATTAAGATATATTAATATATCATAATATCCTGATAATATAATAATTTAACATCTCATTAGATATAATAAACAATGGGTTAACAACATTAATTGAGATCGTTAACTTAAAGGTTTCAAAACAACACTTACATGTAACGACTAACGATGACTTAACGACTCAGTTAAAATGTATATACATGTAGTGTATTTATATGTATTAAAATACTTTTGGAAGACTTCAAGACATATATCAAAACACTCATACTTAACGAAAATGGTTACAGTTACTTTTCCATTCTTTTCTTTCATCAAGAATTCTAGTCGTATTCTTACCCGTATTATACACAGCTTCAAAACGTACTTACTATGAGTATATTGAAAGGACCCGTTCATATACATTATAAACGATTCACAATAGTTGATTACATTGCGAGGTATTTGACCTCTATATGATACATTTTTACAAACATTGCATTCATTTTTAAAAGACAATCTTTCTTTACATCGAAAATTGACAGGCATGCATACCATTTCATAATATCCACTATCCAATTATAAATTGATTTAATAATAATCTTTGATGAACTCAATGACTCGAATGCAACGTTCTTCGAAATATGCTATGAAAGACTCCAAGTAATATCTTTAAAATGAGCAAATGCACAGCGGAAGATTTCTTTAACACCTGAGAATAAACATGCTTTAAAGTGTCAACCAAAAGGTTGGTGAGTTCATTAGTTTATCATAATCATTTATTTCCATCATTTTAATAGACCACAAGAATTTCATTTCCAGTTCTCATAAATATACGTCCCATGCGTAGAGACAAAAATAATCATTCATATGGTGAACACCTGGTAACCGACATTAACTAGATACATATAAGAATATCCCCTATCATTCCGGGATCCTTCTTCGGACATGATATAAATTTCGAAGTACTAAAGCATCCGGTACTTTGGATGGGGTTTGTTAGGCCCAATAGATCTATCTTTAGGATTCGCGTCAATTAGGGTGTCTGTTCCCTAATTCTTAGATTACCAGACTTTAATAAAAAGGGGCATATTCGATTTCGACAATTCAACCATAGAATGTAGTTTCAATTACTTGGATCAACCAATCAGCCATCACCTATTCTGGATGAATTGGGGATGGGTTCGTAGCCTACTTAATTATTGGAGACAAGAAGAAGGCGATCCCTTCCATCCTAATGCTCGAGACTAATATGCAAAAGTCAACAAAAGTAAATTTGACTCAAAATAATTTCCAAAAATCTATACATGATTAATATATAGTTTAAATATCGTCATTTTATATTTTTAAATATTTTTAAAAGATTTATTAGAGTAAATAATATAATTTATATATTAATAAATAAAATTTTATATTAAATTTATATAATAAAATATACTTTTATATATATTAAGTAATAAAATTTATAGGGTTCATTTAATATTATAAAGATAATATGATAGGTATTATTAACGTAAGTTATTACACGTAGTAAAATATGTTTGTATCACATATTTATTTGATAAAATAATATCTATAATGATAGTAAGTAAAAGTTGTATTATTTTGTAATAATAATAATTATTATAAAAATATCAATATTTATAATTACTAAGATGACATTATGATAAAACGATAATTCTAATTATGATAACTTTAATATTTACGATAATTTTTAATATTATCTTTAAAATAATAATTCTATTTAAAATAATAATAATAATGATATTTTATAGTAACAATGACATGTCTATTAAAATGATAATTTTTGTTAAAATGATAGTTTTAATACTAACGATACTTTTAATAATAATAGTAATGATAAAAATAATAAGAACGATAATTTTATCTAAATCAATATCTTATAATATTTAATTTCATCATGATACTCTTACCCATTATTTCCTAATCGTTTCGTTTAATAGCTTTTAATCGTCTTTTATATCGTGTTCATAATAATGATAATAATAGTAATCAAAATAATTATGTGTTACAAATATTTGTTTTAATTACACTAATATTAATAATGATAGTTACTATAACATTATTAACGATAATACTATTAATTATCTTAATGATAATATAGTAATAATAATAATAACAATAACAATAACCATTTTTAAATAATGATATATATATTAATAATGATAATAATAATAATAATACCAATAATAATAATAATAATAATTGGATAATAATAATAATACTAATTATAACTTTAACGATAATAACGATAGTAATAATAAAAAAAATAACAATTTTTAATGATAAATCCCTTTTATTGATAAAGATAATAATAATGATAATAATAAGATAAAACTAGAACGACGATAAAAACGACGATAATAATAATCATTTTTAATAAAAATATCGAAAATTCAATTGATTATAAGTTCTAATCCGTTCATCGAAACCATTCGATATCTAAAGGAAAAGTTCTTAATATTTCGCTAGCTTTCCAAGGACATGCATATCTAATACAGATTTAATAAGTTAATACAGATTTAATAAGTTAATATCATATTAAGCTCATTTGATTTTCGACTTGACTTAGAAATGATTAATCTCTAAAACATTAAAGATTACATAATCTTTGCGGAGTATTTCGCTAATGTAATCGATACTCCATTATTTATTCTTATTTCTCGGTGAAGGATGTTGATGCTTGTGGAATCTTTGTGAACCTTATAAGGCACAGATGATGTTTTCTGGAAAGTTTCGAGTACATCGAAAATGAAAATGTAAAATCAATTATGTAATTGAATAATACACTTGGTTTATTATGAAATGGAATTCATTAAGTTGAAACAGAGATTGTAGTTAACAATGGTTAAGTTGTTAAGGAAGGATGTACATCATTGCATATTAGTAATATGAACTAACCGAGTAGTACCTACCAGTTAAGATTCACACGTAATAGCTTACTACGAAAAGATTTATTTTGATTTCAAAATTCATATATATTAAATATACATAAAATTTCTTCAGGGGAAATAAGTTAATACTTCATCGGTTATTGTTGCTGGTATTTCTTGGTAACTACGATGCGTATGACATTGATGTTCAAGGTACATATGGTGATGTTGAGGCTTGCGGTGCGGATGTTGTTGGTGGTGGTAATGGTACTGTTGGTGTTGTTGTCGGTGGTACTGTTGATGCCGGAGATTCTGCTGGTGCTTGTAACCTTTGCACCATATTCTCCAAAGCCACTACCCGAAGGTGAAGCTCGTTGACTTCTTCTACTACACCGGGATGATTGGCGGTTCGGACGAGTGGATGAATAAGATCCAGAATTTGAGAGAGTATATGATCATGATGAGATATTCTGGAGATGAGAGAGAAAATGGTATTACGAACAGGTTCGCCGGTAAGTGCTTCAGGTTCTTCGCCAAGAGGGAAATGTGGTGGATGGAAGGGATCGCCTTCTTCTTGTCTCCAATAATTAAGTAGGCTACGAACCCATCCCCAATTCATCCAGAATAGGTGATGGCTGATTGGTTGATCCATTCCGGTTACACTGTCATCGGAATTCAGGTGAATATCCATATCGGAATAGCTGTCGGAGTTTAAGAAATTTGAACTAGATACGGGATCCATCTTGTATAATTAGAGAGATGATTTTTGATATGAAATAGATTATAGAATTTAGATTGGTACTCTTCAATACATAATTTACATATGTATATATAATACCAAAATTCCATAAATCACGGAGGAATTTTCGGAAGATGTCAGGAAAAGTTTACACTAACAGATACGCTAAGATATGAATTTTGTCTATACACTATCTATGCAATCAATGCAATAAGGCGCGTTTAGACTTAAGATGATAAACATGTAATTTTCGACAAGAAATGATAAGCAAAACTTTTGACATGCAGACACGGTCGAAGTCCAGACTTACTAATGCATCCTAACAACTATCAGTTAGACACACTCATGCAAGACCTGGTTCGCTAGGACCAACGCTCTGATACCAACTGTGACGATTGCTCCAAATCCATATGGACAATACGTCATTCATTGATTTCATTGCGAGGTATTTGACCTCTATATGATACGTTTTGTAAACATTGCATTCTTTTGAAAAGGCACACCATAAATGAATATTTAAATCAAAGGTTTTCGACATCTGATAATTTCTACATATAGACAATCACTGTAAATAATAGTTTACAATAGTACTTCCATTGACAATGCAGTCAAAATAAGATACATGGTGATGATTTGGTGAATGCAACATTTCCTTGAAAAATATGCCATGTATGATTCCATGCACATAGCTTGTCTAACATATAAGCAAACAGCGGAAGACTTCTAGGAAACCTGAGAATAAACATGCTAACAAGTGTCAACACAAAGGTTGGTGAGTTCATAGTTTTAGTGTTTCGCATAATCTGTATATAAAAGTGGATCACAAGATTTCAGTTGTTTCATCCAGAAACGTTTATCAATAGATTATATAAAAATGGATCATAAGATTTCAGTTGTTTCATCCAGAAACGTTTATCAATAGATTCTACATAACAGAGCACCCTGGTAACTAAACTTTAACGTTATAATGATAAATACCCCATTCGTTTTAATACACGTAAACCAACGTGTCCTAAACTCAAATAACACACGTCCGTTAAAAGGCTAGCGCTCTAGCTCAGACGGGGATGTCAAGCCCTATGGATCCATATACTATTATTCGCGCCCACCAGTCCACATCCTATGTACTGGCAGTTACTAGTTACCAAAGCTAAGGGATTTTCGGTTTAAACTCAGTGTAGAATTAAGTATGTACTTGTATCCATTGCGTTTAAAATAAATTGCATGTATTCTCAGCCCAAAAATGTATATTGCAAAAGCAATTAAAAAGGGAGCACATGAAACTCACGCAAAATCAGTTTTAGCATTTGTATCCATTTAGTAATAAAATTATAAAAGCATTGCATGTATTCTCAGCCCAAAAACGTAAAGAGTAAAAGGGATCATATGAAACTCACAGTTTAATATTGATATACAATATTGCAGGAAAGCACGTAGACACATCGGAGATGATAAACACGAGGTTTGATTCACAAAAATACCCCCGAACATTACCCATAATTTCCTTGGCAATAACCCATATTTTCCTTAACTCTAGCTCGCTCGGAAACACGTTTTGAAAATTACTTGGACAGCACTCCGTCATAATATTTTATGTACATTGTTATTTTTGTATCGCAAAAATAATAACACTAATAATGAAAAATAATACGATTAATAATAATCTTATTAATAATAATAATAATAATAATAATAATAATAATAATAATAATAATAATAATAATAATAATAATAACAATAATAATAATAATAATAATAATAATAATAATAATAAATAAATAATATTACGGAGTATATATATTTGTATATGTGTGTGATTTTAATCGAGCGAAAACACTGGAATTTATAGATGTGACCTGACAAACACTGCCATGCAATCGCATGGGTTTGAAGGCCTGTGGCCATGCGATCGCATGGCCTCCCCTTCCAGCTCACATATTGTTTGTCATCAAGCTTGTCGACATATTTTAAAAATAATATATATTATATATAATTTATATTAATTATATATATAATATATTATATTCATGTGCATAGTTGACTTGTAATTTTTGTTCCGATAAGTCGTACGTCGTCACTCGACTTATGTCCCGGTTTCAATTTTTCGAATGTCCTATCGTATACTGAGAAAACTTGTACTTTTACGTTTCGTGAATCGTACCTTTGTCAAAATATAGTCTTAAATCATCCATAAACTATACCACTGTAGCAAAGTTACCACTGTAGCAATTCACTGTAGCAAATTCAATTTCACTGTAGTAAATAGTGATTTTTGAAAACACTGTAGCATTTTGGGTACTGTAGCAATTTGAAAATGTTACTATCGTTTACTAAATAACTTGAAATTATATATATGTATATATCTTTTTAATATACATAAATCAGTTTTTAAATACACATTGGAAGTTATTTATAAATAAATTTTAATAATAAATATTTCAACTTATCGTATATATTCAAATAGATATTTAAACCAATAAGTTTAATGTACGGTATCAAATAATTAATACATTGTTACCTTTTCAAGTTATAGTATATATGTATCTATTTACATATAATTGTTCGTGAATCATCGAAAATAACCGAAGGGTATTTAAATATATAAAAGTAGTTCAAAAATTTTGAGATTCAGTTTTACAGACTTTGCTTATCGTGTCGGAAATGTTAATCATACAAAGATTAAGTTTAAATTTGGTCAGAAATTTTCGGGTCATCACACCTAAATACTCGAGCACTAGTCAGGGATACACTATTAGTATGTAAAAGTTAAATTATGAGTACTCACGTATCAATATTGAGATTCTATATTGCAGGAAAGGTACGTACACGCAACGGAAATGATAAACACTATATTGACCTCACGAGCATACCCATGAACCATACTCAATCACCTCCATAGCTATAACCCATAATTTCCTTAATCATATCCCACTCGAAAAACAATTTCGAAATCACTCGGACAGCACTCCGTAGTAATATTTTATGTATACTAATAATATCTTGAAATAATACGGAGTAAATATATATATATGTATATCGATTGAGAGAGTTTAGAGAAAAATATTTTCAAGTTTCTATGAAATAATGAAACCTATTGAATTCTATTTATAATAGATTTTTGAATTATTAAAGTGAATTATTAAAGTATGAATTATTAAAGTGAATTATTAAAGTATGAATTAATAAAGTGAATTATTAAATTATGAATTATTAAAGTGAATTATTAAAGTATGAATTATTAAAGTGAATTATTAAAGTTAAAGTAAAGTAAAAATAAAGTAAAGGTAAAGTTTAAGTATAGTAAAAGTATAAAACTATGTACGTATAATACGCGTATAAATATATATAATATTAATTTAAATCGTTATATATATTTTATAAAATAAAATATAAATATCGTTATCTTTATCATACTAGTTAAGTAATGAGTTGTCAAAAGTGGTTCTAGATATTTATAAAAGTTATATACGTTTTAATAATAAAGTTCTTTTTAAACTAAAAACGTTTTTTGTACGTTTAAAACTAAATAGATCAATCGAGTCTTTATGAAATTCAATCTTCCACTATCCTTTGTCTAGTTCTCAATGATTGACAATTTGTTCTTATTTATAAATCACTTTACCATTTTTCGAATATTGTTAAAATGGAAAGATTTCTCAAATCAACGTGGGCCTTTCAATAGAGACTTGTAATCATAATTCAATATATCTGATAATTCAATCACTTGATCTTATCTTCTAATTCCATTGATAAACATTTTGAAACAGATACAATCATATAAAGTATTTAATCTAATATTTTATTTACGTTTCAAGTTATAATATATATACACATATACATATATAATCATATTCGTTTAATGGTTCGTGAATCGTTGGAACTTGGTCAAGGTTGAATGAATGTATGAACATAGTTTAAAATTCTTGAAATTTAACTTAACAAATATTGCTTATTGTGTCGGAAACATATAAAGATTAAAGTTTAAATTTGGTTAGAAATTTCCGGGTTGTCACAGTACCTACCCGTTAAAGAAATTTCGTCCCGAAATTTGAGTGGAAAGGTCGTGAATGATAATAAATATGTTTTCATGATGCATACGGGCTGAAAATTAGAGTTTTATCATCAGCGAATAATTTGGATAAACAATCCATTTATATGAAGAGTACGAATGAAGCTAACATAGAAGAGTGAAATGAGTAAGTGTAGATTCATCTTATCATTTGACGTAGATATGATTGATTCCCAGATTTCAAGGGATTTGAAGAAAATCTTCTTAATAAGATTTGACTCTCCGGTAATCAAGGGAATTAGGATCCGCTTTAAATGCGATCGTCCATTTTAATTGTTCTGTCGGAGATTATCTTATAAATTCACCTCCTTCTTTTCCTTACAACTCACACCTTCCGTTGATGCATTTTATGCAAGTCCCTAGACATCTACCCACGTCCATTGTAGGTACAACAGTTTACAGGCCACCATGATTGCTCGTTATTATCCTATCCGTGTTTGTATGTGGTTACAAGAACTGCAGGAATGAGATTTAGATGTTTGACTATATTAGACTTAGTCAGACGTACGAGTGAAGCCTCACTAGTACGACTGACAGGCTCATACGCACGGTTGATGCTGAGCTAAGTCACAATTACAACCTAAATGAGAAGACACGAGTGAGTGATCACCCGTACGGCTGATGAAGCCAACTCGTACATGTGATGAATGAATCGTATGGGTGAGTCAACAGCAGGGGTATATAAAGTCTTATGTTCTTCATTTTAGGTTAAGCATCTCATTTGTTACACACACTCAGATCTAGTGAGCTCCTCCGATTCTCTCTCAGTCCAAATCACCCAGGTGGTGAATAATAGCTCTAGGTGTTGATCTAATCACACTTGATTTAGTTGTGGTTTGAGTAAATTAATCAAAAAAAAAAACTTAACCTATTCACTAGAGGGTTTGATTCACTTATTCCGCCATTGTGTGAGTTAAATCTGTTGATTTCTAAGTTCCTAGTCATGTTTCATCACCTTCTATTCTTTCCCCCTCAACTCATATTTTAAAGTATTCATCAATATGCTCCATCCAGTTCTGATTCTCGATATACTTCTAACTTTCATATCGGTCATTCTTCTTTTTCATCTACCGCCGGAAGAATCTATTTACTTCTACTATACTCTTGGGTTTATAGTGTTTCTTGTTCTCCCGTGTCTTTATATTGCTATATGCATCGATATATATGGTTTATAATTTCTGGTTTATCGTTGGGCTTTATATGTTCCCTTATATTTCAAAGTCTCTGCTTCTGTCTTCTATAATCATTATCATTCACAGTTAATGCTCTCTTTATTTGCTGCAATTTAAACCCCAATTTCTATTTCGGAGTTTTGTCCTTTCGTTTCTTCTTCTTGCGATTAAGCACCGCTTGTAATGGTCCAGAATTCACAGATATGAATTTCGGAATGAACATTGTTAATGTTCTAGGAAGGAAATTGTGATGGCACGATCTTGACTTGTCAAATTACTAGAATACCTTGGAAAAGGCCGAATCATCAAGAAATATTTTCTTGACATTTTAGAGGTTAAATAGAATACAAGAGTCGTATAACATGGCACATGATGATGTTATGATATGTGAATCATCACGTTCCATTTAGAAACTCAGCATGACTTACTGTAACATAATCACGTTGATCAAGTGTCATTATATTATACTAATTCATGCTTCAGTTCCCAACACTACTTCAAAATATTCCTATTTTAAACTTGAATGTTTCAGAATTTAGAAACTAAAATAGTTTCTTTTATGATGTAATATAGATAGCGCGAAGAGGTAAATGATTTCAAATAAGAAAAATTAAGAAAATATCTTCAGAAATATGTAGGATATTTATAATGAAAGATATGATGATATTTTAGAATTTCTAATATCAGAGGATGATGAAGAATATTGTCCACAGGGGTTTAGAGTCAGGAGCAAGGTATTCGTTAATGACTTCAGCAGGTACTGAATCATTTGGATCCTTTGAAGTCAGGTTTAGTCTTTGTAATTTGTCCACAGCCTCCTTCCTACTTTGCCCAATCCGTTTTCCAGTTCCAAAACTTCTCTTTTTCTGCGCTTTGCCAGCACACTTCATTATTATCATCCAGCTTTTACCGTTTAAAGTTGTTTATAGTTTTTGCTGCTTCATCAGTATTTTTTTTTTCATTTTCGGAGAACAATTCGTAGTTTGGAGTGTTTTTCAGAAACTTCACATTCAAATTAAGTCTAGAAGATAGACGTTATATATACACATATAACTGTTGGCGTAGACATGCTGCGAGATTTCAAAATACTGATTGCTAATTCCCAATGATGCGTATGGCAATTCTCATTACAAGATGCGAATGAGTAAACGACGGGGTTTCAATAAATAATTATAATGACTTTTTGGAGAGGCTAAAGTCAAAGGGTAATGAAGTTGTTGGTACATCTGCTAATAATGTGGTGGAATGTAAAAGGTTCCCTGGTAACGATGGTGTATATCTCAAGGTTATAATAAGGTTAGCCTGACTGAAAAGTCGAAGTTGACTTGCTGGAGCTGTGACAAAACTGGCTACTTTGAATAGGAGTCGCAAAGTTATTTTTGCTAATAAATGCCAAAGAATCTGACGCGGATACGTTGTTTAAACTTTTACTTTGGTTTCAAGAGTTTTTCGGGTACATAACTGTGGGTAACATGTGGTTGGATCCTCATCTCGATTGCTCATCATTCGAAGTGTCTTCAGAAATTTTCGAAGGGTTTGAACACAGATTGTAATCGTTAACATACATTTGATGTTCTAACACAGTTTTGAAGTCAAAATATAGCTTGTGAAAGATGTAAGGATCTAAGAGTGATGATTTTGGTCATATCTCTAGTTGAATTTTGAGATTTCAAGATCAGAATATGTAATTAAATTTTGAATGAGTATGGTTGTTTTGATTTCTATAAAAGAATGTATACTGTTGTGAAAGTAGGGAGTATAATGGATGATTTGCTGAATCAGATTCGAAGAATGTAACATATTATTTGTGAATTTATATATCTCTCGGGTATTACCTACCCGTTAAAAAAAAATTCACAATTAATATTTTGTACAAAAGAATTTTATTACAGTCTTTATGAAAATATATATATGTATATTTTCTTCAGATGTAACATAGATTTAATGAGTTAATGTTAAATTAAACTCATTTGATTTATGGTTGAAACTAGAATTGAATAATCCCTAAAGGCTTTAAAAAGTTCATAACTTTTACGCAGTATTTCTTTAATGACATTGAAATTATGAATCAATACTTCGTTATTTGTTGATGTATGATGTTCGGTTCGTGGAATTCTTGTGAATTTCGCAAAGTACGAATGATGTTATCTGAAAAGCTTCGGGTACATCGATGATGAAAGTGTAAAATCAAATATATACTTGATTTATTATGAATTGAAATTTGTTGAATTGCGACAAAGATTGTAGTTAACGCTGGTTAAGTTGCGGCCGAAGGACGTACATTATTGTGTAAGACCCAAATATTTATTTTACATAATGTATTTATGGTGTACGATGTGTATACGAAGTGTACGAAGCAGGTACGTGTTGCTTGCTCGAACGTCGAAGAAAACTGGACGTTGTTTGAGGTACAAAGTGTGTACGTATCTTTTCAACCCCAAATAAAGTTTGAGTTGATGTTTCAAAGCCTTACCATTGGAAAGAATATCTTATTACGTTTCCAACGATATTTGATTCATCGAAAACGGAGCTACGGTCAAAAAGTTATGGCCAAAACAAGTTTCTGAAATCTGACCTGCAGGGTGGAGCGGCGCCCCACCATTTGGCGCGGCGCGCCGATTGGGTCTGATGCGTTTTTTTCAGCATTTTAAGTGTCTAAATGAAGGGTATTATGGTACTTTTGCATATGGACGGATTGGGGCCATAAAAACTGATCAAATCTGATCCAAGTCTCCTTATTTCATTTTATTTTCCATTTAATTCTCCATTTCTCTCCAAAATCTAAAAACACTCAAGATTCAAGTGAAGATTTGAGGCTCGAGGCTTGTGATTCGATCTTAGGAGCAAGGAGAAAGGTTGCTCTCCTCGTTCTTCGCTACACGGGAGTACAAACGGTAAGTGTTAACTCTAAAATCCGTTTTTGGTTGATTTCTCATATGATTTAGGGTTTAATTGGTGCTAGTAATCTTGTTAATTAGTTTAAAGAACCCTACTAGTCATGAACATGAAGGTTAAAACTAGTGATGGTGGAATTGGTTGTTTATCTTGAGATTAGGGTTTGTTAATGTGATTAGTTGATTAAAGAACCTAATTAGAGTGTTTAATTCATCTAATGAATTTTGATTGAAAGGATTTGATGAAAGAACTCTTGAATTGGAAAGTTTGACTAGTTTAGGTCATAAAATGGGTTTTTGAGTAAACGACCCTATTAATGGCGTTTAATGGCTAAAAGAGTTAAGATTAGCTATTTCGGGAACGCGGGAAGTGATTTAATGAGTTTTGGACTTGTGAGTATCGTTTTATGCATATTAGGGTGTAAAACACACTTTAGGACCAAATGGGCGGGTCATGTGTTTAAATGAGTGATCGAATGACCTTACCATGTTCAAATGATGTTGTTGAGGTATAATCACAAGTCATTTGTGATTATGAAGGTTTTCGAGCGAAAAATGGTCTTTGGTCAAAGTTGGTCAATAGGATGTTCTAGAAGAACATAAGTGTTGTTTGAGTCGGATAAGCATTTCGTGTTGCTTATTTGCATTGAAACTTTGCGTAGGTGATTTGCGTGAAGTCGGTGGAAGAAGTAAGATCGCGGATACGTTCTTCAAGTATTCAAGGTGAGTGGAATATTTATACGCTTATGTATATAATTTGGTTGCTTGCGTGCGGTGTGGTAAGTGACATCCGTTAGGACTCACTTTTCGGGGACCACAATTGGGATGGAAAATATAGTGAGTGATATCCGCGTGGATAGCTCTTCGTTGACTATATTTGTTTGGCGTATGTGGCGAGTGATAAACGTTCGACCTATCGCTCTTTGTCGGCCACGTGTGCATATGTGTGTTTGGTTATGTGACGAGTGATTAATGTTTGACCTATCGCTCTTCGTCGGCCACATATGTGTGTTGGGGTAAGTGGTGAGTGCTATCCGTTTCGGGATCCGTTCTTCGTTGGCCACTTATCATGGGATGGTAAGCGGTTCCGCTTTTCGTCGGCCATCCTTGTGATTGAGGTAAGTGTTAACGTTTCGGTTGCACTTTTCGTCGGCCTCATGGTGCGTAGTGGTGAGTAGTTAACGATTTTGACCTACTACTCTTCGTCGGCCACTTACGCGTGCGATGGGTGGTGAGTAGTTAATGATTTTGACCTACTACTCTTCGTCGGCCACCATCGAGTCGAATGTCGACATTGGGTATATTGGGATGTGTAATTTTATTAGCATTGTACGTATTCGTTTTTGGCATGTATTATTGTTGAGATCTCTATGCTAATGATGTTGACTTGTTGCACGTACGATTAATCGTTTATTTGTTATTGCGGTTTGCTAATGTTATTGTGTTGATGTGTAGGTGTATGCAAGTAATTGGATTATGTATGTATGCGTATAAGTATTGCATTCACTAAGCATTAGCTTACCCTCTCGTTGTTTACATTTTTAGGTTCGAAGGCGGACGTGGCAAGGGTATGCTCGGGATTAGATGATTGTCCCATTTTGATGCTTGCTTGGATTCGACCTAGGATTGGGTAGTTTATCCCCAACATCATGCTCGTAGTTTGTTGGAACTTAAACTCATTGGGTTGAAGTTGTATTTTGTATTAAAAGGGGTATTTGGGCATATGTGGGCCCCGCGATGTAAAGCTCGTTTTAAATAATTAATCATGTTAGTTTTACTTATATTAATGTGTTGTAAAAATCGTCTCGTCTGAAAGTGTCGGGAACGAGTCTATCTTTTTCGCATTTAAAAAGCCCGGAGACAGGCCGTTTTGGCGCGGCGCGCCAGATAGGGGGCGCGGCACGCGGGGTCACTGTACAGCAATTTTTTTTTTTGTTTGTATTTTCACGGGGTTTGGTCGAGGGTTGGTATGGGTTGTTACAAGTGGTATCAGAGCATGGTCTAAGGGATTTAGGTGACTTGAGATAGGCGCCTAGACTTAGACTTTTGTGTGTGCTATTATCGGGACTTGTAGGATTACGGGTCGGTTCGGGTTTCTAGTTAGTGCCTTTGAGAATAAGTGCTTTAACTATGTGTTGCTTATGTTGATACTAATTGTGTTGTTTTGTGTTGAATATCTAGCGAAATGGTTGTTGTATTCATGAGTTCGGCACGGCGTGTGAGCGTAATAATGCGTCGCGAACATTATTACGGTTGCAAGCCAAGTCATGCAAGTGATGTACAACAAGTATTGGACTAGATGGGATGCACGAATGTTGGCATACTTATGTGATGTGATTATTGTTCGTGGCGGTGTATGTGATTTACTTTTGTTGCGTTCCTAACCAAGTTCATTTCTTAGAATGAAGACGAGGAACGGACATGATAATGGTGATCAAAGCGACGACTCCGAGTTCACGGCTAAGGTTGAGGCCATCATTAAACGTTATAAAGTGGAGTTTCTCGAGGATGTTAGAAAGGTGTTCCAGGAATCGGTTGATGGGCAAGTAACCGAACTAATCGATGAACGAGTGGATGCCGCGATCGAAAAGGCATTCGAGGCTAGAAATATTTACCCTCGTGGTGAAGGGAGCGATGGTAACAGTGGACATGGAAGGCGGGACTTCCATTACAAGAACTTCAAGGATGCTCAACCTCCTATGTTTAATGGGGTGAGGGATCCGTTGAAGAGTACATGTTGGGTTTCCGATATCGAGGGGGCTTTTCGTACTAGTGAATGTCCTCCCGAGAAGAAAACGAGGTACGGGTCTAGCATGTTACGTAAAGAAGCCAAGTTGTGGTGGGATGACAAGATTCAATTGTATGGCGAGGAACAATGTATGAGCTTGTCATGGGATGAGTTCAAAGAGGAGTTCTTTAACGAGTACCGAACTTCTTCCGACCTTGATAAAATCCGGGACGAGTTACACAATTTGCGACAAGGTTCGATGGACTTGGTTACTCTCAAGTCTACCTTCTTGGCAAAGACTCGTTTTTGTCCGGAGTATGTTGGTGACGATCATAAGTTGATGAAAGATTTTTAACGTACGATGAATGATGAATTGAAGGGTAAAATTAGTCGGGGAATGGCTAAGTCTTTTGAGGAGCTATTCGAATTGGCTCGAGGTTTCGAACCGGAGGTGTCGAAGCCAAGTGTGTCTGATGTTAGTAAACGGAAGTCCGAGACTACGATGCATTCGAACAAGAAAAGTAAGAGTATTTCCGAGGGCCGCGGGAGCATGAAAAGGAGTGGCACCGGTGGTTTTGTGCCCACGTGTTATAATTGTGGCGAACGAGGTCATTTGTCGCGCGAGTGTACGAATGCAAAGTCTAACAAGGTTATGTGTTTTAATTGTCAAAAGGAGGGACACCGAAGGTCGACGTGTCCGGATTTAGT
Organism: Rutidosis leptorrhynchoides; assembly: GCF_046630445.1. NCBI lineage: Eukaryota > Viridiplantae > Streptophyta > Magnoliopsida > Asterales > Asteraceae > Rutidosis > Rutidosis leptorrhynchoides. The sequence continues at coordinate 248,148,568 of NC_092338.1, read as the reverse complement.
TAGTGATGCATGAGAACCTGACGATGGTGTTCAGGTAATTTTTTGACTATCTTATTGAAACGTACTTATGATGTTGTTTGTTGCATTTTGTGTTAGTGCATAGTGTAATGAGGGGTAGTGTTCCTCATGGAATTACCCTATGTTGTTGATCCGGTTGTCGGGCGAAGGGCATAAGACTTGGTGCAACCAAGCATTCCTTGATATTTGGAAAATGTTTATACCAAGCCACATGGGTGGGTTTTGGTGTTCGAATGATAGAGCGTGTTCGCTCTCGTGTAGAGGTTGTTAAACCGTGAGGTTCGTCGGGTGGGTAAAACCCGAGAGATCTAGTGTTGATCTCGACGTGTATTGGTGAAGGAGTCTACATGACGCGACGTTAGGTGCCTTTTTCCATACCTACAAGCGTAGTGTTCGACTCCGATGGTGATGCGGTTATGTTGTACTTAGGGTACCGAAGATAAACCCTTAGGTACATGAGTGACTAGGTGAAACTTTGATTAGTTACGGCAATCGGAGAATTTGCAAGGTTAAAGTTTGGGTAAATTATGGTACACTTTTCGTTCGAAGTGTTTGAGGATAGGTTTTTAGTGTGAGATTTCGGATGATGCTCATAGTGGATCTGAAATTTGTGTAGGGACCTAGATTTGGTCGGTTTGCGGTAGAGTACAATTTCGGTTAAAATTGTACTTATGATTTTGGACTTAAATTATCACCGAGGTGGTAATGTGGTAAATCTCGTTGAGAGGTAATGGACGTGTTTGACGAGCAAGGTGAAATCCCTCGGTTAAGGGATGTGTGTGTCGGATTCTCTTCTAGAGAATTATTGTTTTGTGCCTATGTGCGATATAGGTGGTTCTTGCTCGGTTGTGATGGCGATATTCGCGCGTGCGGATATTTTGTGTGCGGGAATTCCTGGATGTGTGGAATGATTCTAAATATGTGCATATACTTAATTTGTTTATATGTATTGTGGCAAGTATTATCCAATTGCGAGGATTCACTTTTCGTTGGCCACGGTTGAGGTGTGATAAGTAGTAAGTGTTATCCGCTAGGATTCGCTTTTCGTCGGCTACTTATTGGTGTATGGAATGCGTTTTCCGTTAGTAATCGTTTTTGTTTGGCCATGTGTAGGTAGAGGTAAGTGTGATCCGTAGGGATGCGCTTTTTGTCGGCCTCTCGTCGCGTAGTGGTAAGTGGTTAACGTTTGATCTACCGCTTTTCTTCGGCCACGTACTCGTAAGGATGTGGGGCAAGTGGTATCCAATCGTGAGGATTCACTTTTTGTCGGCTCCGTTGTATTTGCTTGTTGGCCATGTTATTGTTGTGCGGTTACTTTAGCGATGTACATGATAAGGGTACGCTAAAGGGGTTACTAACTTGATACGAGGTATGGAACGTTAGCTTACTTATGTCATGCGGTCGAGGCATGAGTTTGTCCCGGTTTGGGGATGAAGCGAGACTTAGTACTCGGTTTGGTAGAATTGGTGAATCACGGAGGATGATTCTAAACAGAAAGGTAACTTTGTGTAAGGTCGCCTAAAGGATTTGTATGAAATCTTCGAATTTGGGGGAAATGTTGTGGACATCGAGTTTGGACGTATGTCGAAGGACCATGGATTTTGGTACTTGCTAATTTAAGTGACAAGGATCACGAGGACGTGATCGATTCTAAGTGGGGGAGAGTTGTAAGACCCAAATATTTATTTTACATAATGTATTTATGGTGTACGATGCGTATACGAAGTGTACGAAGCAGGTACGTGTTGCTTGCTCGAACGTCGAAGAAAACTGGACGTTGTTTGAGGTACAAAGTGTGTACGTATCTTTTCAACCGCAAATAAAGTTTGAGTTGATGTTTCAAAGCCTTACCATTGGAAAGAATATCTTATTACGTTTCCAACGATATTTGATTCATCAAAAACGGAGCTACGGTCAAAAAGTTATTGCCAAAACAAGTTTCTGAAATCTGACCTGCAGGGTGGAGCGGCGCCCCACCATTTGGCGCGGCGCGCCGATTGGGTCTGATGCGTTTTTTTCAGCATTTTAAGTGTCTAAATGAAGGGTATTATGGTACTTTCGCATATGGACGGATTGGGGCCATAAAAACTGATCAAATCTGATCCAAGTCTCCTTAGTTCGTTTTATTTTCCATTTAATTCTCCGTTTCTCTCCAAAATCTAAAAACACTCAAGATTCAAGTGAAGATTTGAGGCTCGAGGCTTGTGATTCGATCTTAGGAGCAAGGAGAAAGGTTGCTCTCCTCGTTCTTGGCTACACGGGAGTACAAACGGTAAGTGTTAACTCTAAAATCCGTTTTTGGTTGATTTCTCATATGATTTAGGGTTTAATTGGTGCTAGTAATCTTGATAATTAGTTTAAAGAACCCTACTAGTCATGAACATGAAGTTTTAAACTAGTGATGGTGGAATTGGTTGTTTATCTTGAGATTAGGGTTTGTTAATGTGATTAGTTGATTAAAGAACCTAATTAGAGTGTTTAATTCATCTAATGAATTATGATTGAAAGGATTTGATGAAAGAACTCTTGAATTGGAAAGTTTGACTAGTTTAGGTCATAAAATGGGTTTTTGAGTAAACGACCCTATAAATGGCGTTTAATGGCTAAAAGAGTTAAGATTAGCTATTTCGGGAACGCGGGAAGTGATTTCATGAGTTTTGGACTTGTGAGTATCGTTTTATGCATATTAGGGTGTAAAACACACTTTAGGACCAAATGGGCGGGTCATGTGTTTAAATGAGTGATCGAATGACCAAACCATGTTCAAATGATGTTGTTGAGGCATAATCACAAGTCATTTGTGATTATGAAGGTTTTCGAGCGAAAAATGGTCTTTGGTCAAAGTTGGTCAATAGGATGTTCTAGAAGAACATAAGTGTTGTTTGAGTCGGATAAGCATTTCGTGTGGCTTATTTGCATTGAAACTTTGCGTAGGTGATTTGCGTGAAGTCGGTGGAAGAAGTAAGATCGCGGATACGTTCTTCAAGTGTTCAAGGTGAGTGGAATATTTATACGCTTATGTATATAATTTGGTTGCTTGCGTGCGGTGTGGTAAGTGACATCCGTTAGGACTCACTTTTCGGGGACCACAATTGGGCTGGAAAATATAGTGAGTGATATCCGCGTGGATAGCTCTTCGTTGACTATATTTGTTTGGCGTATGTGGCGAGTGATAAACGTTCGACCTATCGCTCTTTGTCGGCCACGTGTGCATGTGTGTGTTTGGTTATGTGACGAGTGATTAATGTTTGACCTATCGCTCTTCGTCGGCCACATATGTGTGTTGGGGTAAGTGGTGAGTGTTATCCGTTTCGGGATCCGCTCTTCGTTGGCCACTTATCGTGGAATGGTAAGCGGTTCCGCTTTTCGTCGGCCATCCTTGTGATTGAGGTAAGTGTTAACGTTTCGGTTGCACTTTTCGTCGGCCTCATGGTGTGTAGTGGTGAGTAGTTAACGATTTTGACCTACTACTCTTCGTCGGCCACTTACGCGTGCGATGGGTGGTGAGTAGTTAACGATTTTGACCTACTACTCTTCGTCGACCACCATCGATTCGAATGTCGACATTGGGTATATTGGGATGTGTAATTTTATTAGCATTGTACGTATTCGTTTTTGGCATGTATTATTGTTGAGATCTCTATGCTAATGATGTTGACTTGTTGTACGTACGATTAATAGTTTATTTGTTATTGCGTTTTGCTAATGTTATTGTGTTGTTGTGTAGGTGTATGCAAGTAATTGGATTATGTATGTATGCGTATAAGTATTGCATTCACTAAGCAATAGCTTACCCTCTCGTTGTTTACATTTTTAGGTTAGAAGGCGGACGTGGCAAGGGTATGCTCGGGATTAGATGATTTTCCCATTTTGATGCTTGCTTGGATTCGACCTAGGATTGGGTAGTTTATCCCCAACATCATGCTCGTAGTTTGTTGGAACTTAAACTCATTGGGTCGAAGTTGTATTTTGTATTAAAAGGGGTATTTGGGCATATGTGGGCCCAACGATGTAAAGCTCGTTTTAATTAATTAATCATGTTAGTTTTACTTATATTAATGTGTTGTAAAAAGCGTCTCGTCTGAAAGTGTCGGGAACGAGTCTATCTTTTTCGCATTTAAAAAGCCCGGAGACAGGCCGTTTTGGCGCGGCGCGCCAGATAGGGGGCGCGGCGCGCAGGGTCACTGTACAGCAAATTTTTTTTTTTTTGTTTGTATTTTCACGGGGTTTGGTCGAGGGTTGGTATGGGTTGTTACATATTGCATATTTGTAATATGAATTAACCGAGTAGTTAAGATTCACACACAATAGCTTAGCACGGAAAGATTTATTTCAAAATATATATATATATATATATATATATATATATATATATATATATATATATATATATATATATATATATATATATATATACATATAATTTCTTCAGAGGGAATGACGTAATTCTTCATAACTCGTTGATACAATACACACGTTATTGATTCGTAATGATGTCCACAGTGTTTCTTGAACTGACGGAGTTTGTGATGTTATCGGTGTTGTTGATTCAGATGTTGACTGTACTGACGATGCTGGTAACGCTGACGGTACTGTTGATGCTGTTGGTAAAGCAAGTTTAGCTTGTTAATCACACACCATTTTTGTCAGGGTTTCTACTCTTCCTTCTATCATTTTGGTACGCTTAACTGATTTATGGTTAGGGCTAGATTCGATAATCTCTAAGACTTTAGAGATTACATAATCGTCGCGGAATGTTTCTCCAATGAAGTTATGAATTAATACTTCGTCAGTTATTGTTGTTGGTACTCCTTGGTATCTATGGTGCGTACGACGTTGATGCTCGTGGGACAGATTGTGAAGTTGAGGTTTACGACGCGGTTGTGGTTGGAGGTGGTAATGGTACTGTTGGCGTTGATGATGGTGGTACTGGTTATGCTGCTGATGCTGCTGCTGGTGTTTGTAATCTCTGTACCATATTCTCCAAAGCCACTACCCGAGCGCGAAGCTCGTTGACTTCTTCTATTACACCGGGGTGATTGTCGGTTCGGACGAGCGGATAAATAAAATCTAAAATTTGATGTAATATATAATCGTGATGAGATACTCTGGAAATGAGCGAGAACACGGTATTTTGGACAGGTTCGCTGGTAAGTGCTTCAGGTTCTTCGTCAAGAGGGCAATGTGGTGGATGGAAGGGATCACCTTCTTCTTGTCTCCAATGATTGAGGAGGCTACGAACCCATCCCCAATTCATCCAGAATAGGTGATGACTGATTGGTTGATCAATTCCGGTCACACTGCTTTCGGAGCTTGAATGGGATTCCATTTCGGAATCTGAGTGACTTGAACTGATTGCGAATTCCATTTCGTACGATTGGATAAAGGATTTTTTTTTATATGAAATGATTTTGGCTAACGGATGGTATTCTAATTACATAGAATATATATATATATATATATATATATATATATATATATATATATATATATATATATATATATATATATATATATATATATATATATCAAAAGATTTCCTAGATTACGGAGGACTTTGCGAGATATGTCAGGCAAAGTTTAAAGTAACAGATACGATAAGATATGATTTAGCAGATATACTAAGATATTAATTTTTGTCTATACACTATTCATGCAATCAATGCAGCAAGACGTGTCTTAGACTAAAAATGATAAGCAGGTAATTTCCTGAGGATGATAAGTAGTTAATTTTCGACACAAAATGATAAGCAAAACTTTTGACATGCAGACACGGTCGAAGTCCAGACTCACTAATGCATCCTATCGACTTATCAGTTAGACACACTAATGCAGACCTGGTTCGCTAAGACCACCGCTCTGATACCAACTGAAAGGACCCGTTCATATACATTATAAACGATTCACAATAGTTGATTACATTGCGAGATATTTGACCTCTATATGATACATTTTTACAAACATTGCATTCGTTTTTAAAAGACAATCTTTCTTTACATCGAAAATTGACAGGCATGCATACCATTTCATAATATCCACTATCCAATTATAAATTGATTTAATAATAATCTTTGATGAACTCAATGACTCGAATGCAACGTTCTTCGAAATATGCCATGAAAGACTCCAAGTAATATCTTTAAAATGAGCAAATGCACAGCGGAAGATTTCTTTAACACCTGAGAATAAACATGCTTTAAAGTGTCAACCAAAAGGTTGGTGAGTTCATTAGTTTATCATAATCATTTATTTCCATCATTTTAATAGACCACAAGAATTTCATTTCCAGTTCTCATAAATATACGTCCCATGCGTAGAGACAAAAATAATCATTCATATGGTGAACACATGGTAACCGACATTAACTAGATACATATAAGAATATCCCCTATCATTCCGGGATCCTCCTTCGGACATGATATAAATTTCGAAGTACTAAAGCATCCGGTACTTTGGATGGGGTTTGTTAGGCCCAATAGATCTATCTTTAGGATTTGCGTCAATTAGGGTGTCTGTTCCCTAATTCTTAGATTACCAGACTTTAATAAAAAGGGGCATATTCGATTTCGACAAATCAACCATAGAATGTAGTTTCAATTACTTGTGTCTATTTCGTCAAACATTTATAAAAGCGCATGTATTCTCAGTCCCAAAAATATAAAGGGTAAAAAGGCAAATGAAACTCACCATACTGTATTTCGTAGTAAAAATACTTATAACGTCATTGAACAAGTGCAAGGTTGGCCTCGGATTCACGAACCTAAATTAATTATATATATTTATGTGTTGGTCAATATTTGTCTAACAAATTAGGTCAAGTCATAGTGTACCACAATCCTAATGCTCGAGACTAATATGCAAAAGTCAACAAAAGTAAATTTGACTCAAAATAATTTCCAAAAATCTATACATGATTAATATATAGTTTAAATATCGTCATTTTATATTTTTAAATATTTTTAAAAGATTTATTAGAGTAAATAATATAATTTATTTATTAATAAATAAAATTTTATATTAAATTTATATAATAAAATATACTTTTATATATATTAAGTAATAAAATTTATAGGGTTCATTTAATATTATAAAGATAATATGATAGGTATTATTAACGTAAGTTATTACACGTAGTAAAATATATTTGTATCACATATTTATTTGATAAAATAATATCTATAATGATAGTAAGTAAAAGTTGTATTATTTTGTAATAATAATAATTATTATAAAAATATCAATATTTATAATTACTAAGATGACATTATGATAAAACGATAATTCTAATTATGATAACTTTAATATTTACGATAATTTTTAATATTATCTTTAAAATAATAATTCTATTTAAAATAATAATAATAATGATATTTTATAGTAACAATGACATGTCTATTAAAATGATAATTTTTGTTAAAATGATAGTTTTAATACTAACGATACTTTTAATAATAATAGTAATGATAAAAATAATAAGAACGATAATTTTATCTAAATCAATATCTTATAATATTTAATTTCATCATGATACTCTTACCCATTATTTCCTAATCGTTTCGTTTAATAGCTTTTAATCGTCTTTTATATCGTGTTCATAATAATGATAATAATAGTAATCAAAATAATTATGTGTTACAAATATTTGTTTTAATTACACTAATATTAATAATGATAGTTACTATAACATTATTAACGATAATACTATTAATTATCTTAATGATAATATAGTAATAATAATAATAACAATAACAATAACCATTTTTAAATAATGATATATATATTAATAATGATAATAATAATAATAATACCAATAATAATAATAATAATTGGATAATAATAATAATACTAATTATAACTTTAACGATAATAACGATAGTAATAATAAAAAAAATAACAATTTTTAATGATAAATCCCTTTTATTGATAAAGATAATAATAATGATAATAATAAGATAAAACTAGAACGACGATAAAAACGACGATAATAATAATCATTTTTAATAAAAATATCGAAAATTCAATTGATTATAACTTCTAATCCGTTCATCGAAACCATTCGATATCTAAAGGAAAAGTTCTTAATTTTTCGCTAGCTTTCCAAGGACATGCATATCTTATACCTTATCTCAACCGCAAGTGTAACTAATTCAAGATTCAACCTAATCTGTCTAAGGGCAATATCAAAAGTACAAGCATGCATAATCCTAAATACTCGAGCACTAGTCAGTGATACACTATTAGTATGTAAAAGTTAAATTATGAGTACTCACGTATCAATATTGAGATTCAATATTGCATGAAAGGTACGTACACGCAACGGAAATGATAAACACTATATTGACCTCACGAGCATACCCATGAACCATACTCAATCACCTCCATAGCTATAACCCATAATTTCCTTAATCATATCCCACTCGAAAAACAATTTCGAAATCACTGGGACAGCACTCCGTAGTAATATTTTATGTATACTAATAATATCTTGAAATAATACGGAGTAAATATATATATATGTATATCGATTGAGAGAGTTTAGAGAAAAATATTTTCAAGTTTCTATGAAATAATAAAACCTATTGAATTCTATTTATAATAGATTTTTGAATTATTAAAGTGAATTATTAAAGTATGAATTATTAAAGTGAATTATTAAAGTATGAATTAATAAAGTGAATTATTAAATTATGAATTATTAAAGTGAATTATTAAAGTATGAATTATTAAAGTGAATTATTAAAGTTAAAGTAAAGTAAAAATAAAGTAAAGGTAAAGTTTAAGTATAGTAAAAGTATAAAACTATGTACGTATAATACGCGTATAAATATATATAATATTAATTTAAATCGTTATATATATTTCATAAAATAAAATATAAATATCGCTATCTTTATCATACTAGTTAAGTAATGAGTTGTCAAAACTGGTTCTAGATATTTATAAAAGTTATATACGTTTTAATAATAAAGTTCTTTTTAAACTAAAAACGTTTTTTGTACGTTTGAAACTAAATAGATCAATCGAGTCTTTATGAAATTCAATCTTCCACTATCCTTTGTCTAGTTCTCAATGATTGGCAATTTGTTCTTATTTATAAATCACTTTACCATTTTTCGAATATTGTTAAAATGGAAAGATTTCTCAAATCAACGTGGGCCTTTCAATAGAGACTTGTAATCATAATTCAATATATCTGATAATTCAATCACTTGATCTTATCTTCTAATTCCATTGATAAACATTTTGAAACAGATACAATCATATAAAGTATTTAATCTAATATTTTATTTACGTTTTAAGTTATAATATATATACACATATACATATATAATCATATTCGTTTAATGGTTCTTGAATCGTTGGAACTTGGTCAAGGTTGAATGAATGTATGAACATAGTTTAAAATTCTTGAAATTTAACTTAACAAATATTGCTTATTGTGTCGGAAACATATAAAGATTAAAGTTTAAATTTGGTTATAAATTTCCGGGTTGTCACATATATACCAATAGGAACTAGCATGGGATTCCACTCTTGATTATGTCATGTATGACTAATCAATTTTAACTTCTACCATGGGCTAGTCAACTAACTAGAACTCCTTTTAACCCCACTCACCACTCACCAATTACCACTAATCATTCACTCCATTTCACTTCCAATTCTCTTTCTAATTCTCTCTCAACACACACACACACACACTATTATGAATGTATTTTTCCAGTAGTTAATCATCATCTTCATCAAAAATCACTTCAAGAATCAAGCTATAATCATCATAGGAAGAACACTTCAAGAACACTTCAAAAATCCCTTCAAGTTTACTAATTTACTTCCAAGCTTTCTAATCCATTCCAAGTAATCATCTAAGATCAAGAAACCTTTGTTATATACAGTAGGTTATCTTTCTTATTCAAGGTAATATTCATATTCAAACTTTGATTCAATTTCTATAACTATAAACAATCTTAATTCGAGTAAAAATCTTACTTGAACTAGTTTTTTTTGTCATGATCCTATTTCAAGAACTTTCAAGCCATCCAAGATCCTTTGAAGTTAGATCATTTCTTGTCACTTCCAGTAAGTTTACCTACTAAACTTGAGGTAGTAATGATGTTCATAACATCATTCGATTCATATATATAAAACTATCTTATTCGAAGGTTTAAACTCGTAATCACTAGAACATAGTTTAGTTAATTCTAAACTTGTTCGCAAACAAACGTTAATCCTTCTAACTTGACTTTTAAAATTAACTACACACATGTTCTATATCTATATGATATGCTAACTTAATGATTTAAAACCTGGAAACACGAAAAACACCGTAAAACCGGATTTACGCCGTCGTAGTAACACCGCGGGCTGTTTTGGGTTAGTTAATTAAAAACTATGATAAACTTTGATTTAAAAGTTGTTATTCTGAGAAAATGATTTTTATTATGAACATGAAACTATATGCAAAAATTATGGTTAAACTCAAAGTGGAAGTATGTTTTCTAAAATGGTCATCTAGACGTCGTTCTTTCGACTGAAATGACTACCTTTACAAAAATGACTTGTAACTTATTTTTCTGACTATAAACCTATACTTTTTATGTTTAGATTCATAAAATAGAGTTCAATATAAAACCATAGCAATTTTATTCACTCAAAACGGATTTAAAATGAAGAAGTTATGGGTAAAACAAGATTGGATAATTTTTCTCATTTTAGCTACGTGAAAATTGGTAACAAATCTATTCCAACCATAACTTAATCAACTTGTATTGTATATTATGTAATCTTGAGATACCATAGACACGTATACAATGTTTCGACCTATCATGTCGACACATCTATATATATTTCGGAACAACCATAGACACTCTATATGTGAATGTTGGAGTTAGCTATACAGGGTTGAGGTTGATTCCAAAATATATATAGTTTGAGTTGTGATCAATACTGAGATACGTATACACTGGGTTGTGGATTGATTCAAGATAATATTTATCGATTTATTTCTGTACATCTAACTGTGGACAACTAGTTGTAGGTTACTAACGAGGACAGCTGACTTAATAAACTTAAAACATCAAAATATATTAAAAGTGTTGTAAATATATTTTAAACATACTTTGATATATATGTATATATTGTTATAGGTTCGTGAATCAACCAGTGGCCAAGTCTTACTACCCGACGAAGTAAAAATCTGTGAAAGTGAGTTATAGTCCCACTTTTAAAATCTAATATTTTTGGGATGAGAATACATGCAGGTTTTATAAATGATTTACAAAATAGACACAAGTACGTGAAACTACATTCTATGGTTGAATTTTCGAAATCGAATATGCCCCTTTTTATTAAGTCTGGTAATCTAAGAATTAGGGAACAGACACCCTAATTGACGCGAATCCTAAAGATAGATCTATTGGGCTTAACAAACCCCATCCAAAGTACCGGATGCTTTAGTACTTCGAAATTTATATCATATCCGAAGGGTGTCCGGGAATGATGGGGATATTCTTATATATATGCATCTTGTTAATGTCGGTTACCAGGTGTTCACCATATGAATGATTTTTATCTCTATGTATGGGATGTGTATTGAAATATGAAATCTTGTGGTCTATTGTTACTATTTGATACATATAGGTTAAACCTATAACTCACTAACATTTTTGTTGACGTTTAAAGCATGTTTATTCTCAGGTGAGTATTAAGAGCTTCCGCTGTTGCATACTAAAATAAGGACAAGATTTGGAATCCATGTTTGTATGATATTGTGTAAAAACTGCATTCAAGAAACTGATTTCGATGTAACATATTTGTATTGTAAACCATTATGTAATGGTCGTGTGTAAACAGGATATTTTAGATTATCATTATTTGATAATCTACGTAAAGCTTTTAAACCTTTATTTATGAAATAAAGGTTATGGTTTGTTTTAAAAATGAATGCAGTCTTTGAAAAACGTCTCATATAGAGGTCAAAACCTCGCAATGAAATCAATTAATATGGAACGTTTTTAATCAATAAGAACGTTACATTTCAATACCAACACCCATAACCATCTCTCTGTCTGATTCTTTTCTGAATTAATTCCTAATCCAATTAATATAACTCCTTCATCGTTATCCTTCTTCCTTACAACATCATATTATCACCTCATCATCATGTATAATCTAAATGGGAATGGGTCTCGGCCCAATGCAGTTTCACAAACCCAACTTTATCTCGGCCCAACAGCATTAACCCAAGCCCCATCATGATTTTAAGTGGCCTTTCTAACAATTTTTAAATGGCCCGGTAAATAATTTATCCAAGTCAAATTAGATATATCGATATTTTTATATCCGTGACTAATTGGGTCGGTTTTAGGGTATAACTTCGACATTTGCAGGTTTCTTCACCTCGTCTCCTTCTACCCTCTTTATCGTCGTTTGGTTTGGGTTTTCGAAAATAAACAGGAAAAAGAAGCAGCTGTAGCAACGACAGAGAAAAGAAGGAAAGAAAAACATATATACTTGATGATGATGGTTGCTTGGCGGTTCACTGTGGAGGGTGTTTGGGGTAATCTTGTTCGTCTGGACTTAAACAATAAACTCATCATCATCTTCTTCTGGTTTGTATTTGCACCGCCACTTAACAGAAAAAAAAAATAGAATAAAGGAACCGAGCAGGTTTTTGAGATCAAACAGGAATAACAAATGAGCTTCTTGTTCGGGCTGTTTGAACAGAAACCGTTGATGCAGCAACAACAGAAATAAGTTCCATGGTTTTAGTTTTGGTTTGTTTGCAACTGAAGGAAAATAGAAGAAACAGAAAAAATGCCATAAGGAAAACAGTGTTTGGTTTGGTTATGGTGGCCGTAGGGTGTAGTGGTGATCTTGTGGTGGTTGGGTGGCGATGGTTGAGAGTGTAAAGTGGTGGTGGCTAACGGTTGTTGGAGCTCGATGGTTCATCAAAGTTCAAATAAGGGTGATGGTCTCTCATGGTGATTGTCGATGATGGTAGGAGAAGAAGATCAAAACAGAAAAAAATAAAAGGATGAAAAGTAGAGATGATGATGGTGGTATGGTGGCTTCGGTGACGGTTGTTCATGGTGGAACCATGGTGGTTATTGGTAGCATGTTTCGTTGTACAGAAACATGAAGAAGAAAGAAAGGATTGGTGGTGATGGTTTATGATCCTTCTGTAACCATATGCTAGTATATATATAGATATAAGTATATAATCTAACCTATTAATAATAATATAATATTAAGAATAGTAATCAAAGAATCAATTATAAATTAGAACTTGCATAACATACAGTACACCAACCATAATTATTGTCTATTTCTACTGACAGTTTATCCCGTACGGCTATATCGTGTCCATTGCTAAACAGTTGACGTATGAAAGTGTTCCTAAAAATCCCAAATTTTTAGATTAAATATATTTAATTATTTCACTCATTATCTGTTTGAAACCTGATCAAAAAGGTTCAATAATTATTTATTTTCTGTTCCAATTTATATGTACGGAGTACTAAAAATTAAACAAAAAAGGTAAAAATATTTTTAACAAAACTAAAATCTTCGTAATCAATTTATACTCCAACTTTTATTTTAATCCTTCATAAACTCATGTTAAATCTATATGAACGCTAACGAAATGTCAACCGAGTAATACCAACTTTGACAATTTAAGCTCAAAATCAATTATATTCAACATACTTTAAAACCCTAATTATTATCTACACACACACACACACATATGTATCTATATATATATATATATTTAAATAACAAGTTTTATCAAATATAATTAATATTATTATATATTTACAAGTAATATTCATATATATATTTATATATATATATATGTATATATATATATATATATATACAATAAAATAATAATTTCATAATAATTTCATTATTATATTATTTTACATAATTATGTATAATAACAATTTCATACAAATAATTAATAACATTTCAAGTTATTATATAAATACATTTATTTATATATACACATATCTATTTACAAATAGTTGTTCGTGAATCGTCGAGAACAGTCGAAAGTCAATTGGATATATGAAACAGTTCAAAATTTTTGAGACTCAACCTATCAGACTTTGCTTATCGTGTCAAAGATATAATATCGTATCGAGAGTTTGGTTCAAAATTAGTCAAAATTTTCCGGGTCGTGACAACAACTGCAGCAGCTGTAGCAGGTTCACGTTGTTTGTTGTTCACAGTAATAACATGAGATAAAGAGAGGAGAGAGAAAGAGAGAGAAGTAGTGAAGGTTATTTGTGGTGGTAGTTCAAAGTGGTAGAAGGTGGCAGTCGTTTGATGATAGAAGGGGTGGTGGAGATTTATGATGTGGTGAAGATGAAGTGGTTATTGGTGAGCTCATTTAAGACAGGAAGAAGAAATAGAAGTATAGCAATAATAAACGATCGGAAGTGATACGGTTCGATGGTGTTGATCTAGGGTGGTGATGGTTCTGGGTTGCCGAAGCAAGAGGTGAAGAAAAGATGGTGGGAGGTTGTGATGCCCCGTACAAAACCATCGTGTACGAATCATCAACAACAGGATCATTACAAGGTCAAACACTATATGCGTTTTCAAAACAAGTTTGCATTCATGGTAAAATGTGACGTCATAACTAACGTCGAATGTTTTACATTGGACCATTCAAGATTATAGATCGTGTCGGACCAGTAGCTTACCAACTGGAGTTACCTCAACAACTTGCAGCTGTACATAACACTTTTCATGTCTCGAATCTAAAGAAGTATTTGGCTAAAGAAGATCTCACTATTCCGTTAGACGAAATCCAAATCAACGAAAAACTTCAATTTATTGAAGAACCCGTCGAAATAATGGATCGTGAGGTTAAAAGACTTAAGCAAAACAAGATACCAATTGTTAAGGTTCAATGGAATACCCGTAGAGGACCCGAGTTTACCTGGGAGCGTGAAGATCAGATGAAGAAGAAATACCCGCACTTATTTCCAGAAGATACGTCAACACCTCCAACTGTTAAAATTTCGGGATGAAATTTATTTAACAGGTAGGTACTGTAGTGACCTGAACTTTTCCATGTTTATATATATTAAATGAAATTGTTATTTACATGATTAAATGTTTTCAACATGTTAAGCAATCAAACTTATTAAGACTTGATTATCTAAAATGAGTTTCATATAGACAATTGACCACCCAAGTTGACTGGCGATTCACGAACGTTAAAAATTTGTAAAAACTACATGATGATATATATATATATGGATATACATATAGTTAACATGAGATTATGATAAGTAAGTATCTCCATATGTATATTAACAATGAGTTATATACATAAAAATGAGACTACTAAGTTAAGAAACTCGAAACGATATATATAACGATTATCGTTATTACAACGTCTTACTAAATACATATGTATCATATTAAGATATTGTTACACTATATTTAACATGATAAAATTATAATTATATATATCATTAAGTATATTAACAATGAACTACATATGTAAAAACAAGACTACTAACTTAATAATTTCGAAACGAGACATATATGTAACGATTATCGTTGTAACGACATTTAATTGTATATATATCATATTAAGATATATTAATATATCATAATATCATGATAATGTAATAATTTAAAATCTCATTTGATATAATAAACAATGGGTTAATAACACTTAACAGGATCGTTAACCTAAAGGTTTCAAAACAACATTTACATGTAACGACTAACGATGACTTAACGACTCAGTTAAAATGTATATACATGTAGTGTTTTAATATGTATTTATACACTTTTGAATGACTTCAATACACTTATCAAAATACTTCTACTTAACAAAAATGCTTACAATTACATCCTCATTCAGTTTCATCAACAATTCTACTCGTATGCACCCGTATTCGTACTCGTACAATACACAGCTTTTAGATGTATGTACTATTGGTATATACACTTAAATGATCAGCTATTAGTAGCCCATGTGAGTCACCTAACACATGTGGGAACCATCATTTGGAAACTAGCATAAAATATCTCATAAAATTACAAAAATATTAGTAATCATTCATGACTTATTTACATGTAAACAAAATTACACATCCTTTATGTCTAATCCATATACCAACGGCCAAAAACACCTACAAACACTTTCATTCTTCAATTTTCTTCATCTAATTGATCTCTCTCAAGTTCTATCTTCAAGTTCTAAGTGTTCTTCATAAATTCTATAAGTTCTAGTTTCATAAAATCAAGAATACTTCCAAGTTTGCTAGCTTACTTCCAATCTTGTAAAGTGATCATCCAACCTTAAGAAATCCTTGTTGTTTATAGTAAGATATCATTCTAAGTCAAGGTAATACTCATATACAAACTTTGATTCAATTTCTATAACTATAACTATCTTAATTCGAGTGATAATCTTACTTGAACTTGTTTTTGTGTCATGATTCTACTTCAAGAACTTTCAAGCCATCCAAGATCCTTTGAAGCTAGATCATTTCTTATCACTTCCCGTAGGTTTACCTACTAAACTTGAGGTAGTAATGATGTTCATAACATCATTCAATTCATATATATAAAACTACCTTATTCGAAGGTTTAAACTTGAAATTACTAGAACATAGTTTAGTTAATGCTAAACTTGTTCGCAAACAAAAGTTAATCCTTCTAAATTGACTTTTAAAATCTAACTAAACACATATTCTATATCTATATGATATGCTAACTTAGTGATTTAAAACCAGAAAACACGAAAAACACCGTAAAACCGGATATACGCCATCGTAGTAACACCGCGGGCTGTTTTGGGTTAGTTAATTAAAAACTATGATAAACTTTGATTTAAAAGTTGTTCTTCTGGGAAAATGATTTTTCTTATGAACATGAAACTATATCCAAAAATCATGGTTAAACTCAAAGTGGAAGTATGTTTTCCAAAATGTTCATCTAGACGTCGTTCTTTCTACTGAAATGACTATCTCTTACAAAAATGACTTGTAACCTATATTTCTGACAATACACCTATACTTTTTCTGTTTAGATTCATAAAATAGAGTTCAATATGAAACCATAGCAATTTGATTCACTCAAAACGGATTTAAAACGAAGAAGTTATGGGTAAAACAAGATTGGATAATTTTTCTTGTTGTAGCTACGTGAAAATCGGTAACAAATCTATATTAATCATATCCTAGCTAACTCATATTGTATTACATGTATTCTAATATATTATGTAATCTTGGGATACCATAGACACGTATGCAAATGTTTTGACATATCATATCGACCCATGTATACATATTATTTGGAACAACCATAGACACTCTATATGCAGTAATGTTGGAGTTAGCTATACAGGGTTGAGGTTGATTCCAAAAATATATATACTTTGAGTTGTGATCTAGCCTGAGACGTGTATACACTGGGTCATGGATTGATTCAAGATAATATATATCAATTTATTTCTGTACATCTAACTTTAGACAACTAGTTGTAGGTTACTAACAAGGATAGCTGACTTAATAAACTTAAAACATCAAAATGTATTAAAAATATTGTAATTATATTTTAAACATACTTTGATATATATGTACATATTTGTTATAGGTTCGTGAATCGACCAATGGCCAAGTCTTACTTCCCGACGAAGTAAAAATCTGTGAAAGTGAGTTATAGTCCCATTTTTAAAATCTAATATTTTTAGGATGAGAATACATGCAGTTTTATAAATGTTTTACAAAATAGACACAAGTATGCAAAACTACATTCTATGGTTGGATTATTAAACCGAATATCGCCCTTCAAGTCTGGTAGCTTAAGAATTAGGGAAATGGCCCCTAATTAACGCGAATCCTAAAGATAGATCTATTGGGCTTAACAACCCCCATTCAGGTTATGGATGGTTTAGTACTTCGAGATTATTATACAGACGAGAGGTTCTGTTTTGGGGATATTCTATGCATTAAGTTAACGTCGGTTACTAGGTGTTCAACATATGAATGATTTTTATGCACTTGCGAGTGTAATGATATTTATGAAAAATGAGAAATCTTATGGTCTATTATTATGATTTGATAATATGTAGGTTAAACCTATAACCCACCAACAATTTTGTTGATGTTTTAAGCATGTTTATTCTCATGTGATTATTAAGAGCTTCCGCTGTTGCATACTAAATTAAAGATAATATTTGGAGTCCATGCTTGTATAATATTGTTTAAAAACTGCATTCGAAGACTTATGTTGATGTGTAATATTATTGTAAACCATTATGTAATGCTCGTGTGAAAAAACGCTATATTTTAGATTATCATTATTTGATAATCGTCGTAATATTTTAAAGGTTATGGTTTGTTCTAAAATCGAATGCAGTCTTTGAAAAATGTCTCATATAGAGTTCAAAACCTCGCAACGAAATCAATTAATATGAAACGTTTATAATAAATATGAACGGGACATTTCAGTTGGTATCCAAGCTTTGGTCTTAGAGAACCAGAAATTTGCATTAGTGTGTCTTATTGAGTTTGTTAGGATACATTAGTGAGTCTGGACTTCGACCGTGTTTTCTTTAAAAATGATTGCTTAACACTTTTTTTTGGAAACTATATATTATTAACATGTAATTATTATGTGATATATTAACTTCTTAATGTGTTTGATATTGTGTGATAGATGTCTACCACTAGTACAAATTCCATAGACTCACCTAATAATAATGAAGAGTTGAATATACTTTGGGAAGATTCACAAATTCTTAAAGAGGAACCGAAAGAGGAGGAACCAGAAAAAGAGGAACCGGAAGAAGAGGAACTAGAAGAGGAGGAATCGAAAGAGGAGGAACCGGAAGAAGAAGAGGTTCCGGAGGAAGAAATATTGATACCTACAGTAAATCGATTAAATAAAAGAAAATCCTCAACCAACGGACCAAAGTTAAAAATGGTCAATGGTGTTTCCGCCGAGGAAGCAAAATATTGGGAAGATTACCAATTTTCTGATGAATCGGATCCCGATGAGGATTCCGATGATGTTATAGAAATTACCTCGACCCAATTTAATATAGCAAAAGAAAATAATAAGGGAAAATGTATAAAAATAGAGAAACCTGATTCCAACTCCGGTGAACTTTATATGTATCGGAAACATCCGTATTTTCTAAATTGTAACAATAACCTGGGAACCTCTAAACCACCAGGTTTTTCTAAACCATTGTGGAAAACGACAGCTCGTATTAGGGGAGCACCATATATCCCTAGGAAATTAGCAAAACGAACCAAGTCCGAAGAAGAAAAAACGAGTGAGTTGGATTAAAGAGTTGTAATCATGTTGTGTAATATATGTAATATAGTGTGCTTGTGCTTTTATGATAAATGTAAAAATTACTTGTATTGTTTGTTAATTATCTTTTATGAATCTTATAATCGTCTATTTTTACAGTATAAAAACATAAAATAGAGGTTAAAGATAGACAACCGAATATTTTAGAAGACCTACCCGAGGATATGATTGATGAAATCTTGTCTAGAGTCGGTCAGAATTCATCAGCACAATTAGTTATGGCAAAATTAACTTGTCAAACATTTGAAAGATTTTTCAGAAATGCCTTAGTTTATAAAAGGCTTTCCTTTGATAGGTGGGGTATATCACATTGGGGAGACCGTAAGTTACGCTGTGTTTTCTTTAAAGCGTTAAATGTGGGGAACCCAAATGCAATTTTACGCTACGGGTTAAGAACTTATTTTGACTCAACATATCCCAACATAGGATTTTGTGAGTTAGAAAGAGCTTCTAACATGCAACATAAAGAAGCATGTTATGCTTACGGGTTAGTGATGTTCGCTTCTTACCAAAGTGAGAAAAAGAACATCGGATTGCAACTTTTAAATAAAACCTTCCCACAAGTGACGGATTCAGTAGTTGGGTTGAGAAATAGGGTTTTTAGATTATTACGAGGCTGTTAGACATTACGAAACCCTCGTCCTTTTGACGACATTACAACATGCTGTCTTGTCAACGGTCACAACGGTTATGTTCCACAAGACCAAGGATGGGAAGTAGTCTTAGTAAAACCAGAATGCATGACTTGTTTCTGGACGTATGAATTACGTGTCTTTATTGCCTTTGTTGAACGACTTGCGTATTAACTAGAATTGTCTTCGCAACTATTTTGTATCAGAGTTTTTATGTGCTATATTTCATGCTATATGTAAAATAGCGGTATTGTAAGTTTGCAAAATATTGTATAAAAGTTTGAATGTGAAATATTATTATAATCAGTTTTTCATATGGAATTGTAGTAGTTGAATTGTATTTTAGCTATTAAGTATGAACTTAACGGGTAGGTAGTACCCGAATTTAAACTTATAAAATGCTAATATGAAGAAAAAGCTTTTATAAATAAGTTCATATTATGCTACGAAATACTATTGACTACTCTTAATATTCTATATGATTAACTTAATTCTTTTGGCTATTTTTGAAGGAAATGGCATCGACTACTCGTCAGAACTTGAACATGAGTGAGGAAGACTTTCGTGCTTTCCTTGCAGCAAATATAGCAGCAGTACAGGCTGCAATGCAAAACAACAATAACTTAGGGTCTA
Source organism: Rutidosis leptorrhynchoides (assembly GCF_046630445.1). Classification (NCBI taxonomy): domain Eukaryota; kingdom Viridiplantae; phylum Streptophyta; class Magnoliopsida; order Asterales; family Asteraceae; genus Rutidosis; species Rutidosis leptorrhynchoides. The sequence goes on along the minus strand of NC_092338.1, from coordinate 248,127,929 downwards.
GCAGTGGAGTTAACTCCACAGGAAACCGTGTAGGATGCTCCTACAAGGCTTTCACTGCCTGTAAACCTCTGGAATTCGAAGGAACTGAAGGACCAGTCGGACTGAAACGATGGACCGAAAAGGTCGAATCTGTGTTTGCTATAAGCAAATGAACTGAGGAAGATAAGGTAAAGTATGCCACGCATACCTTCACAGGTACTGCGTTAACATGGTGGAATACCTATCTCGAACAATTGGGACAAGATGCTGCTTACGCACTATCGTGGTCAGCATTCAAACACTTGATGAACGAGCAGTACCGCCCTCGAAACGAAGTCAATAAGCTCAAGACGGAAGCTTAGAGAATTACGAATGAAGGGATTCGATATCACCACATATGAACGACGATTCACCGAGTTGTGTTTATTGTGTCCGGGAGCGTTCGAAGATGAAGAAGAGAAAATCGACGCATTTGTAAAAGGGTTATCGGAAAGGATCCAAGAGGATATAAGTTCATACGAGCCCGCCTCCATACAAAAGGCAAGTCGAATGGCTCATAAACTTATAAATCAAATTGAGGAAAGGATTAAAGAACAGGCGGCCGAAGAAGCCAATACGAAACAAGTCAAGAGGAAATGGAAAGAAACCAGTGACAAGGGTCACAATTTTAATAATCAACCTATCAATCACAACTACAATCGCACCAATTTTTGCAACAGCAAACGCAACAACAACAACCACCCCAGCAACAACTACAACAACCGTTTCAATAACAAAAACAACCGCAACAACAACAATCCCAACAATAAAAATAAGAGGCAGAAATTATGTCAGAGATGTGAAGGATACCATCCAACTGGGCTCTGTATAGCAGTGTGTACTATGTGTATTAGAAAGGGCCATGGTGCGACAAAGTGCGAAATCTACGGATCAATGGCTAAGAGAACAAATAATGCCGGAACAAGTTATGCAGACATTACCTGTTTCGGATGCGGGAAGAAGGGCCATTACAAAAATATGTGTCCAAATCAGGGGGATAATAATGGGCAAGGCCAAGGAAGAGTCTTCAACATTAATGCGGTTGAAGCGCAGGAAGACCCGGAGCTTGTTACGGGTATGTTTCTTATTGACAATACATCTGCTTATGTTTTATTTGATTCGGGTGCGGATAGAAGCTATATGAGTAAGGATTTCTGTGTTAAATTAAGTTGTCCATTGACGCCTTTGGATAATAAGATTATACTAGAATTAGCAAACGGTAAATTAATTGCAGCAGATAATATATGTCGGAATCGAGAAATTAAACTGGTTAGCGAAACATTTAAGATTGATTTGATACCAGTAGAGTTAGGGAGTTTTGATGTGATAATCGACATGGACTGGTTGAAAGAGGTGAAAGCAGAGATCGTATGTTACAAAAATGCAATTCGCATTGTACGAGAAGAAGGAAAACCCTTAATGGTGTACGGAGAAAAGAGCAACGCGAAGCTAAATCTTATTAGTAATTTGAAGGCGCAAAAGCTAATAAGAAAGGGTTTCTATGCTATTCTAGCACACGTCGAGAAAGTACAAACTGAAGAAAAGAGCATCAATGATATTTCCGTCGCAAAAGAATTTCCTGATGTATTTTCGAAAGAATTACCGGGATTACCTCCACACCGATCCATTGAATTTCAAATAGATCTTGTACCGAGAGCTGCACCAATAGCTCGTGCTCCATACAGAATTGCACCCAGTGAAATAAAGGAACTTCAAAGCCAATTACAAGAACTTCTAGATCATGGTTTCATACAACCAAGTACATCACCATGGGGAGCTCCTGTTTTGTTTGTCAAAAAGAAGGATGGTACATTCAGGTTGTGTATCGACTACCGAGAGTTGAACAAACTTACCATCAAGAACCGTTACCCACTATCGAGAATTGATGACTTATTTGATCAACTGCAAGGCTCGTCGATTTATTTGAAGATCGATTTACATTCCGAATATCATCAAATGCAGGTAAAAGAGGATGATATTCCGAAGACTGCTTTCAGGATGCGATACGGTAATTACGAGTTTATGGTTATGCCGTTTGGTTTGACTAACGCACCAGCTGTGTTCATGGACCTCATGAACAGAGTGTGTGGACCATATCTTGATAAGTTTATCATTGTCTTCATCGATGACATACTTATTTACTCAAAGAATGATCAAGAGCATGAAGAACATGTGAGGAAAGTACTGGAATTGTTGAGGAAAGAAAAACTGTACGCTAAGTTTTCAAAGTGTGCATTTTGGTTGAAAGAAGTTCAATACCTCGGACATGTTGTGAGCAAAGAAGGTATTCAGGTTGATCCGGCAAATATTGAAACCGTTGTAAACTTGGAAACCCCGAAAACTCTGAAGCATATACGTCAATTTTTAGGATTGGCTGGTTACTACAGAAGATTCATCCAAGATTTTTCCAAAATAGCAAAACCTTTGACTGCATTAACGCATAAAGGAAAGAAATTTGAATGGAAGGATGAACAGGAGGAAGCGTTCCAACTGTTGAAGAAAAAGCTAACTACGGCACCTATATTGTCATTGCCTGAAGGGAATGATGATTTTGTGATATATTGTGACGCCTCAAAGCAAGGTCTCGGTTGTGTATTAATGCAATGAATGAAATTAATTGCTTATGCGTCTAGACAATTGAAGATTCACGAGCAAAATTATACGACTCACGATTTGGAATTGGGCGCTGTTGTTTTTGCATTAAAGACTTGGAGTTATTACTTATATGGGGTCAAAAGTATTATATATACCGACCACAAAAGTCTCCAACATATATTTTATCAGAAACAACTAAACATGAGGCAGCGTAGGTGGATTGAATTGTTAAATGACTACGACTTTGAGATTCGTTACCACCCGGGGAAGGCGAATGTGGTAGCCGACACTTTGAGTAGAAAGGACAGAGAACCTATACGGGTAAAAGCTATGAACATAATTATTCGTACTAACCTTACTACTAAAATAAAGGAGGCGCAATAGGGGGTTGTAAAAGAAGGAAAGTTGAAGAATGAGATACCCAAAGGATCAGAGAAACATCTTAAAATTCGGGAAGACGGAACCCGATATAGGGCTGATAGAATTTGGGTACCAAAGTTTGGAGATTTGGGAGAAATGGTACTTAAGGAAGCACATAAAACCAGATACTCAATACATCCCCTAGCAGGAAAAATGTACAAAGATCTCAAGAAGCACTTTTGGTGGCCGGGTATGAAAGCTGATATTGCTAAATATGTAGGAGAATGTTTGACGTGTTCAAAGGTCAAAGCTGAACATCAGAAACCATCAAGTTTACTCCAACAACCTGAAATTCCAGAATGGAAATGGGAAAACATTACCATGGATTTCATTACTAAATTGCCAAGGACTGCAAGTGGTTATGATACTATTTGAGTAATAGTCGATTGTAACGACCCGGAAATTTCCGACCAAATTTAAACTCTAATCTCCATATGTTTCCGACACGATAAGCAAAAACCCTAATGTTGAGTCTAGAAAGTTTGAAATCTCTATCTGGATAATTAATTACCCTTTGACCATGTCTGACGATTCACGAACCGTTGTGTGTAAATGATTGTATTATTATTTGTATTATTATAATTATTATTAAATTAATTATTAGTGTTATATTTAAAATCCATTAGAAAATAATACCTTTTATAGTTACTAACATTAATAATAGGATTAATTATATACAAGAATAGATTAATATATATAAACACTGCAAATTACAAAGTATATACAAATACGGATGTACACAGTCTCATATCACTTTCAATCTATAAATGATTCGGTTTCCTTTATTAAAATTTTACCAATATGTTGTTTTCAACTGTGTGATTACTAACTTTATTCAATTAAAGGGATTCTTCTGTCCCTACACATATTTACAGACGGATTCGATTACATAAACATACAAATATGGTTACCAATCAAGATCAACTTGATATTTTTTTTATTTTTATTTCTGTACTAGTTTTGTCTAGTTTTGACTGAGGGTATTTGTCTATCTCTTTTCTGATATATAAAAGACGTTTGCTTCAGATTTTAGAGAATTAAAACGATGATCTATAGTTTCCTGTGTTCTGTATAATCCTCACAACACACACATACACTAACTTAAACATAACACCCTCATCACCACCGTAGAACACCATAAACCGCCATCGTTCTCTCTCTTTAACTTAGTGTTTTCTGTGACAACCACCATCACCTTGAATCTCTCTTCTAACCGTGAATCACCACCTCCGGCTCCTATAATCACCTTACACCACCACGAACTACCACCCTCTTCTTTTCTCTCTCTCTCTACGTTTTTTTCTCTCTCTTCCTTCCTTGTGAACCTGCATATGTTTACTCGACTTTCAAATTGCTATTGTGTTTCTTGCTACTCGTTTAGTTACCCGATTACAACCCTTATAAACCAAACACTTTCGGTAAAACACCACCCTCGATCACCACCGTTGTCCACCATACACCTCCACCACAAAGGTTCACCACCGGTAACTATTTTTGTTCCTTTTCAAACCATCACCAAACCCACATCACCACCATGAAACCAACTATCTATGTTTGATAACCATCACCATGCCATCTCCACTTTTATCATCTTATTGTTACCACACCTCGTGTTTCTGTTTTCTTGATCAAACACAAAAACCCAACACATCCCTATTCGATTATCAAACAAGACTATCGGATAAAAAGTCGACTGCCAGGTTACTATGATACAATAGTTCATCCGACTCAAACGCTATTCGATCACTCACTTACCTCTCTTTCACCCCTCTAATTATCTCTCTTTTGTTTGCTTCCTGATTTGAATTACATAACCATAGAACACCATCTCCACCACCATCGACCTCCTGTGCCAACTAATTGTTAATTTCCTTTCATGAAACAATCACCGGACATCACCATCTTCTTGATCACCCTACGCTGCTACTGCATACAATTATACTGCTACTTTCATCTATCTGATTCAGTTTCTATTAGGATCGAATATATAACATGAAAGATAATGGCTATGATTGATATGCACTATAAGTGGAACCCATGTTAATTAGATGACCAAATTAAGAAAAAGAAGAAAGCAACAGGTGAAAACCTTTCCAGCTGTAGGTTGCAACTCAATTTAATAATAAAGATAAAGGATGTTTTTGGTTTATGTCGGCTAGAACAATGAAAAAAAAAATGATTAGTTTTTAGAATGGTAACATTGGACTGCCCATTTGCTAGTGTGGGCTGAACTGAATCTGGGTCACGATTACAAGTTAAGTTTTGTTGAGCTGTGATATTTGTTTTCTACTTCCTGGTTCGGTTCCTATTTTTATTCGAAAAAGAATCAGATAACCACAAGATTGATTGAACATTGGATTTTGTTAATTATTACTTGGGCCACGAATTTGTTGGGTCTATTAAATATAATCAGACAAGTAAAATGGGTTTTGCAATCTGGGCCGTGTTTGTTTATGCTTGCTGGGCCGAAATAATATACGCCTTGTTGGGTCGTTGTGTTTTAATTGAATTTACAAAGAAAGAGGAAAAGATAGCAGAAAGAACGGGTTTAATAAAATTTAATCCCGAACTAAAACAGAAAGATTGAATCAGAGGGACGGTTAAGGGTGTGAGTGGTTAAGTAAGAGGTCATGGGTTCGAGCCTAGGCGTAGGCTTTTGTTTTTGGGACTTTTCTTGAAGGTAGTTTACTCATTTTAATTATTATTATTATTATTATTATTATTATTATTATTATTATTATTATTATTATTATTATTATTATTATTAATATTATTACTATTACTATTATTATTATTATTAGCATAAAAAGGCACAAATTATTTTTATGACTTGTTATTACTAAAATTCTTTAAACAAACAAATATTAGTTTTATCAAAATATACTTAGTGCATATAACATAACTATATTAATATTTTTATAATAAATATTAATAAATGTAATTAATGAGGTTATTAATTAAACACATAATTATAATAACAATTAAATCACTAATAATACATAAACTTGTTCGATTATAATATTATGTGTTAATATATATAGTATTGATATAGGTTCGTGAATCCGAGGCCAACCTTATAATTGATCAATGGTGTTATATGTATTTTAACTACAAAATACAGTATGGTGAGTATATAGATCCCTTTTAAACTCTAAATATTTTTGGGCTGAGAATACATGCGCTGTTTTTTTTATAAATGATTTACGTTATGGACACAAGTGATCAAAAATAAATTCTACGTTGAGTTGTACCATGGCATATCTCTTTATACTTGGTAACTGCTAATTACGTGAGGAGCGTAAACGCGAATCCTGTTGATAGATCTATCGGGCTGACATCCCCAACCGGGCTGGACGACCAGCATTTAACGGTTGCACAGTACTTCGTTTTTGTTACTACACTTGGTGCGGTGTAGGGTTTATTTAAGAGTATGCTGCTGTGGCTTTTAGTTAAGTATGGTTACCAAGTGCTCAACGTCTTTTCTATACACGAGGAGTGTATTATGTATAAATATGAAATCTGGTGGTCCATTGTTATAACGCTGCTAGCATCAAACCTATATATCTCACCAACTTTATGTTGACGTTTTAAAGCATGTTATTCTCAGGTACGAATTAAGTCTTCCGCTGTGCATTTGCTCATATTAAGGACATTACTTGGAGTCGATCATCGCAATGGGACCAACTGTTGAAGACTTTGTCCGGGAGGATTAGTCGCGGATGTTTCATCGATCGTCTCACCAAGTCAGCACACTGTAACATCCAGCATTTTTCCGTTAAATTATTTTAACGCCCGTCTTTTTCTTTTTAAATAATACCCTTCGTATCTAGATTCGTATCCTTTGTTATGTAACATTTTAAATATTCTCGTTGTTGGAAGATAACGTCTCCCGTACTCTCGTGTAATTTAAAATATTCGATCGGTTAAATCCCGCACCCGCTTATAAACTCGAGGGACTAAAATTGACACGGGGCAAACTAGTTGACTAGGTCAACTAGTCCACCCCAATCACCACCATTCAACCATCTCCCTCTCTCTCTCTTTCTCTCTAGCAAGAACACACACACAAACCCCAACTTCATAAAATCATCATCTAAATTCGGGATTGGAAGCAAACTTCAAAACAAATTACATTTTCGTGATCCTCTCTTCATCCTCTACATTTTGATACCAATTTCATCGAGTTTGGGTAACTTTCTAAAAACTCTAGATTTCTATAAATTCGTGTTTTTGACTTGAAATTGTGTTAGTTAGTGTCTATGGCTCGTGTCTAGCATTAACATATATTTTGTTTGCTCGATTTGTTGATTGGGAGTAACTAGTATGAACTTTGAAATGGGTGTGCTTAATCTTTGACTTTGGATGAGTAAATGTTGTTTAATTGTTAAAGTTCATGTATTAAATGTGTTACTAGCATCATTAGCTTCAATTTGATGTGTAGGTTGATTAAGAAAACTTCAAAAACCCGATTAAGGATTTTGTGATGTTTGACTAGGGTTTGATAGACTTTGAAACGAACTTTTGATGCGTTGAATGCTTGTTAATGTTATTGATAAGTGTTTAGTTGTGTTACATGTTTCATTACCTTCAAAACGGCATATCATATGTATAAATTGGATTCCCGAAACTTAAATTTCAATTGATAAACTTGAAACTTGAAAATAAACCTCTATTGATCACTTGACGGGATTTCGGTTATAGTATATGATGTTTTTGCTTGATGAAAAGTGCTTAGTTGCGTTCCTTGTCGAAAGAGCTTTCCGATGATATAAAATACATGTTCTAATTGTTTGCGGATCATAAAATGTGATTGTTTGTGTTTTGGTTCGTCCATTTGAGGAATACAGCAAACAGGGCCTGGGAAAAGATCAGGACGCCGTCCAGAAACTTGGGACGCCGTCCCACCTTTTGAACCGGGACGCCGTCTAGCTTCTCGGGACGCCGTCCCAACCTTAAAACCGGGACGCCGTCTAGCCATTTGGGACGCCGTCCCATTTGGCTAAAACTAGCTGTTTGCTTTGGTCATTTGACATGAAAATGTTTGCTATGCTACGGACCTCCGATTAACATGAAACTTGGCCAACATGCTCATATATGATTATATAACTTAGAAAAATTGTCGGATATCCAACCCGACCCCGTTGACTTTTCTGTTGACTTTGACCCGACCAAGTTGACTTTTAATCAAACTTAACCAAATAATTGTGCAATCGTTCTAACATGTTTTTATACTTGTACCTTGCATGAAACATGACAATTTGATTCACATGCTATTAGGATCGAGTCTTAACGAGCCATAGGACTAATTGAACATCTTTGACCTATCGTGTTTACCGTTATTGATACAACCTATTTGTTTAGGTCAAGACTAGCATTGTTCTTGCACACATTTACTTGATGAAGTACTTTACTACTCGTGCATTCAAGGTGAGATCATAGTCCCACTTTTACTCTTTTTGAACTTATATTGGGATGAGAAAACATAAACGATTCTTTTGAACTAAGTGAATACAAGAACGGGAAAACAAACATTCTACATACGAGTTTAGAACAAAAATCCTCAATTCGATTATCATTAGTTACACTTGCCGGGTGTAAGCGAGAACTTATGTTATATGGCCATATGGGTTGACAACCCTCATCTTTGACGGTTCGCTACCGTCTACGGATGAAATATATTTTCGAGAATCAGTGTTTGTTCTAGCACTAAGTGATGGGGTATACAATGGAAGGAATGTTAAGCTTTGATAATTGGGTGCTCGTGAAACAAACTTTTGGAATGTATTACTATTATTTCATTGATGCAAATCTTGTGGTTCACTTGTACTTACTTACTTAAACCTATGATTTCACCAACGTTTTCGTTGACAGATTTCTATGTTTTTCTCAGGTCTTGCACGATATGTGAAACATGCTTCCGCTTACTATTTGATACTTGCATCCGATGTCGAGTATACATGCATTTCATGGAGCGTCTTTTGACTTTACTTTAAACCGTGTCGCCTAGATTTCAATCGTATCTATAACGTTGTAACTTAACTTTTGGTTGAACAATTCTTGTAAACTTTGAAACAATCTTTATTTTGAAATGAAGGCGACATATTTTGGTCAAACGTTACCTTAAAGACTTATAATCAGGTAATGGGACCCACGTAGCCGACGCCGTCACTTGACGATTTGTCGGGATCGCTACAAGTGGTATCAGAGCCTTGGTTGTAGGGATTTAGAGTTCATTTGTGTCCACCCCGAGTCATAGGGTACATAGGTGAATCTAGACTACAACCGGCATATAGACTGAAGTAGGAATTATTTGACTAATTGTGCATTTATACTCGAACTCTTCTATCATATCTATCTCGTATTCGATCTTGATCTTACGTTGATAAATTTTGTTGATGCGCCACCTTGACTTTATGAAGTAATGTTAAATGCACATGAGAATCAGGGTAATATAATTTCCGGGATTATATTACGGTGATTCACATGGACGTCCCGACATTATGACGTAAGAATTTAAGGCGAGTCAAGGAAAAATTTCCTCTCTATCCTATTTCTATACTCCGGTTAGTATTGTTGAAAATACTAACCAACAATATTCTTGTCTCATGAAGGAACAATGACTCACCAAGGTCAACACAATACTCCTCTCGAAACTCTAGAACAAGCTCTTCAACGAATGATAACCACCGCCGTGGGTACGGCCGTGGCCGATCACTTTTCTAACAACAACAATCATGGAGCCGGTAATTCAATCGAAGGTTGCTCCTACAAGAACTTCATGAAGTACAATCCTCCCACTTTCGATGGAACCGGGGGACCGGTTACTCTCACCCGATGGTTTGAACAAATGGAGACCGTTTTTAACACAAGCGGTTGTCGAGACCAAGATAAGGTCAAGTTTTCCACCCTCACTTTCACCGGTATTGCTCTCTCATGGTGGAACACGTATGTACAATTAGTGGGAAGCGATGAAGCCCACACACTCTCTTGGACCGAATTAAGAGAAAGAATGATCACCGAATACTTCCCGCGCGACGAGACTCGAAGGCTCGAACAGGGTCTAAGGAATTTAAAAACGGCCGGAAATGACCTCAAGGCTTATAATCAACGGTTTACTGAACTAGTCTCGATGTGTCCAATTCTCATGACTCCCGAATCCCTAAGAGTCGAACTTTACATGGATGACCTCCCTAAGAGCATTCAACACAAGGTAATGACATCTCAACCCACTAACCTACAAGAGGCTTTAACAATGGCCCGCCAAGCCTTAGAAACGGTGAATGAAATGGAAGCACCGGCACCAATGGTCGAGAACCACCCGAGTAACAACAAAAGAACATGGGAAGCCTCTCAATCAAGCAACCACAACAATAACAACAACCCCGCCAAAAAGCCTTTTACCTCCAACGACAAGAAAGGCTATGCCGGAAAACTGCCTTTTTGTGACGAATGCCACAAGCATCACTTTGAAGGATGTGGCAGGTTTCGCCACCGGCGCCAAGGACCCGTCGCTCGAAAGATGCCCAACGCACACAGAACGGGTGCTTGCTTCGAATGTGGCCAACTGGGTCATTTTAGGAATGTGTGCCCAAATAAGAAAATCAACCCCAACGCACGCCGTTGAACCTTCGACATCGACACCAAGGATGCCCGGAACGACGATGGACTAGTAACGGGTACGTTTCTTCACAACAAACCGTATATTTCATACTTGTTCGATTCGATTACCGCTAGACGTTTTATAACCAAGGATTTGACTCATGCTCTTTATATTCCACCTCTTTCCCCCAGATACTACTTAGACGATTTAAGTAACCGACGAAAAAATATTGTGTGCCTATAAATTTTATTGGAGGAAATACGTTAAGACTTTTGACTTGACACCTATAGAACTAGGGAGCTCGGAACCTATTCGTTAAAAAAAAAAAAAAAAAAAAAAAAAAAAAAAAAAAAATTTCCCCATCATCTTGTATAGATTATTGTGAACTGAGTAATTTTCGGTTGGAAACCGATACCCTCTCCCTCGCATCCATGACCTCATGATTATTTGCACGAATCCCGTATGTTCCAAATCGACCTCCGTTCCGGTTATCATCAATTGGGGGTTAAGTGAGACGATGTCTCCTAAGCCACTTTCCGAACTCGCAACGTTAGTTGTAAATCTCTCTTAGTACCGCTTGATTTATTTAGGGCTCGCCCGTATCCATAAACCTCTTGAACCGCGTATGCAAATTCATATAGACTAATCTGTTATCGTATTTATAGATGACATCTTAACTTATTTAAGTAAAGAAGGAAAACGAACAACATCACCATCTTACGCTCGAACTTTTGAGAAAAGAGCAACTTTATACCAAATTCTCCGAGTGAGAATTTCTGTTGAGCGAAGTCCAATTTTCTAGACCATGAAGTTAATGGTCAAGGCATTACAATCAATCTCGAAATCAAGCCACATGTAATCAGGAAACTCTCCCAACTCAGACTTGTATTCGTAAAAATCTTAGATCTCACCGGTTGTTACCGAAGATTCATTTCTGACTTTTCTCGTATTACACGACTTTAATCTCTCCGCGATCGAACCTTGAGCGTGATTCTTCACACCAACATTTCTAGCTAAATTCGTACAACACCAGATGGGACTCAAATATGGAAATATTTCTACTTGGACGCCGAAAGGCATACTCCCTCGACTCGAAATCAACGGGACGGAAATTCGTTATTTTGCACGAAGAATTCGAATACTAAATTGTGGATCCGATCAATATTCTTGTCATCACGTACCACACTACATACCTCTGTTATTTCACTGTTACCGTCTGATATTACTGGAAATTAAGATAACACACAATCCAATGATACTTCACTCTTCTTTGACTTAACGCCCTTGTGTTTCTGATAATCGGTCAACTATTATTCAACCCCGAACTATACAACTACGTGTACTACCTCGTTTCTCTTTCAGACTTCAACTTTTGACAACTAGAGGCACGTTATAGCAACCTCGAGATGTAAACTCATCCTATTCTAAGTCCTCATTTCACTACTATCTTCACCGTTCGCATTTCCGTTTAAAGAAACTCCTTGTAACATTTCTCCATGGATAGAGAAACTCCTCATATTACATAAGTATTCGCCACGAGGGTGAATAGTCCTAACGAACATTTTTCGAACCCTAACTAACTTGTTCAAACGTATCTTAAGAGATTCTATTCCAACACGGTGTATCTTTGTCAATTATTCTGTATCGAAATACTCGTTTCACTTCTAGTTTTACAAGAAACCTTGGGAACCCGCTTAGACATGAGTACCGCGTACCACCCACAAACTGACGAACCGAGCAAACGAACGATTTACGTCTTGGAAAGACATCTCACAAACTCGTATTGTCACCTTTAGTAGATCACTCTTACAACAGTAATTACCACTCGTGTGTTCATGCGCACTTTTCGAAACCTTATATGACCGCTAATGTCATACCCCTGTTCATTTAACCAAAGCATCAACCACCGAAATCTGAACTCCATCAAGAAACAACAATTGAGATCGTTCAAGTCCGAGAAGGGCTCGAGACAACTCATTGTCGCCAGAAGAGTTATACCAAACTTAGAGGAGAACCTCACAAATCCCAGTGTGTAACCGCGTAATATTGAGAACCCGCACCTTGGAAGGGTGTAATCCGTTTCGGGAATCAGGGAAAGTTAAACCCGCGACATGTTAACCCTTTTGAAACCTTGGGGCGTATTGGAACCGCTCCCTACCGTTTAGAACTTCCGACTCAATTAAGTTTCCGTTTACCCTACATTTCGTGTAACAAACTTAGAAACGTGTCCTGCGGAACAGGAACGTGCAATCCTGCTGGATACATCAACTATCGATGACAAACTTCTCTTCATAGGAAAACCAGTTGAAACCGGGAATCGTAAAAACCGAACCTTAATGCAACGTAAAACCCTGACTATCCAAATTCATGAGAACCCTCAAGAACGTACTTTCACTTATTCATAGCATTGACAACGTAAAGTCTCGAGTAAGAGATATCGACTACTACTTCCAACTAAATTTCGGGACGAAATTTCTTTTGAGGTGTGGATAATGTAACATCCCGCATTTTTCCGTTAAATTATTTTAACGCCCGTCTTTTTCTTTTTAAATAATACCCTTCGTATCTAGATTCGTATCCTTTGTTATGTAACATTTTAAATATTCTCGTTGTTGGAAGATAACGTCTCCCGTACTCTCGTGTAATTTAAAATATTCGATCGGTTAAATCCCGCACCCGCTTATAAACTCGAGGGACTAAAATTGACACGGGGCAAACTAGTTGACTAGGTCAACTAGTCCACCCCAATCACCACCATTCAACCATCTCCCTCTCTCTCTCTTTCTCTCTAGCAAGAACACACACACAAACCCCAACTTCATAAAATCATCATCTAAATTCGGGATTGGAAGCAAACTTCAAAACAAATTACATTTTCGTGATCCTCTCTTCATCCTCTACATTTTGATACCAATTTCATCGAGTTTGGGTAACTTTCTAAAAACTCTAGATTTCTATAAATTCGTGTTTTTGACTTGAAATTGTGTTAGTTAGTGTCTATGGCTCGTGTCTAGCATTAACATATATTTTGTTTGCTCGATTTGTTGATTGGGAGTAACTAGTATGAACTTTGAAATGGGTGTGCTTAATCTTTGACTTTGGATGAGTAAATGTTGTTTAATTGTTAAAGTTCATGTATTAAATGTGTTACTAGCATCATTAGCTTCAATTTGATGTGTAGGTTGATTAAGAAAACTTCAAAAACCCGATTAAGGATTTTGTGATGTTTGACTAGGGTTTGATAGACTTTGAAACGAACTTTTGATGCGTTGAATGCTTGTTAATGTTATTGATAAGTGTTTAGTTGTGTTACATGTTTCATTACCTTCAAAACGGCATATCATATGTATAAATTGGATTCCCGAAACTTAAATTTCAATTGATAAACTTGAAACTTGAAAATAAACCTCTATTGATCACTTGACGGGATTTCGGTTATAGTATATGATGTTTTTGCTTGATGAAAAGTGCTTAGTTGCGTTCCTTGTCGAAAGAGCTTTCCGATGATATAAAATACATGTTCTAATTGTTTGCGGATCATAAAATGTGATTGTTTGTGTTTTGGTTCGTCCATTTGAGGAATACAGCAAACAGGGCCTGGGAAAAGATCAGGACGCCGTCCAGAAACTTGGGACGCCGTCCCACCTTTTGAACCGGGACGCCGTCTAGCTTCTCGGGACGCCGTCCCAACCTTAAAACCGGGACGCCGTCTAGCCATTTGGGACGCCGTCCCATTTGGCTAAAACTGGCTGTTTGCTTTGGTCATTTGACATGAAAATGTTTGCTATGCTACGGACCTCCGATTAACATGAAACTTGGCCAACATGCTCATATATGATTATATAACTTAGAAAAATTGTCGGATATCCAACCCGACCCCGTTGACTTTTCTGTTGACTTTGACCCGACCAAGTTGACTTTTAATCAAACTTAACCAAATAATTGTGCAATCGTTCTAACATGTTTTTATACTTGTACCTTGCATGAAACATGACAATTTGATTCACATGCTATTAGGATCGAGTCTTAACGAGCCATAGGACTAATTGAACATCTTTGACCTATCGTGTTTACCGTTATTGATACAACCTATTTGTTTAGGTCAAGACTAGCATTGTTCTTGCACACATTTACTTGTTGAAGTACTTTACTACTCGTGCATTCAAGGTGAGATCATAGTCCCACTTTTACTCTTTTTGAACTTATATTGGGATGAGAAAACATAAACGATTCTTTTGAACTAAGTGAACACAAGAACGGGAAAACAAACATTCTACATACGAGTTTAGAACAAAAATCCTCAATTCGATTATCATTAGTTACACTTGCCGGGTGTAAGCGAGAACTTATGTTATATGGCCATATGGGCTGACAACCCTCATCTTTGACGGTTCGCTACCGTCTACGGATGAAATATATTTTCGAGAATCAGTGTTTGTTCTAGCACTAAGTGATGGGGTATACAATGGAAGGAATGTTAAGCTTTGATAATTGGGTGCTCGTGAAACAAACTTTTGGAATGTATTACTATTATTTCATTGATGCAAATCTTGTGGTTCACTTGTACTTACTTACTTAAACCTATGATTTCACCAACGTTTTCGTTGACAGATTTCTATGTTTTTCTCAGGTCTTGCACGATATGTGAAACATGCTTCCGCTTACTATTTGATACTTGCATCCGATGTCGAGTATACATGCATTTCATGGAGCGTCTTTTGACTTTACTTTAAACCGTGTCGCCTAGATTTCAATCGTATCTATAACGTTGTAACTTAACTTTTGGTTGAACAATTCTTGTAAACTTTGAAACAATCTTTATTTTGAAATGAAGGCGACATATTTTGGTCAAACGTTACCTTAAAGACTTATAATCAGGTAATGGGACCCACGTAGCCGACGCCGTCACTTGACGATTTGTCGGGATCGCTACACACACTTCCTTCCAATGTGAGAAGATGACAAAATGGAGAAGTTAGCACGTCTATACTTAAAGGAAGTTATCTCTAGACATGGAATACCAGTCGCTATAATCTCTGATAGGGATGGCATATTTGTTTCAAGGTTTTGGCAGACACAGCAACAAGCATTGGGGACTCGTCTAGACACGAGTACTGCTTATCATCCACAAACTGATGGGCAGAGTGAAAGGACGATACAGACCCTTGAAGACATGCTACGAGCATGTGTTATCGATTTCGAAATAAGTTGGGATCGACACCTACCATTAGCAGAAATTTCCTACAACAACAGTTATCATTCGAGTATTGAGATGGCGCCGTTTGAGGCACTTTATGGTAGAAAGTACAGGTCTCCAATTTGTTGGAGTGAAGTGGGGGATAAACAGATTACGAGTCCGGAGATAATACAAGAAACTACAGAGAAAATCATCCAAATTCAACAACGATTGAAAACTGCCCAGAGTCGACAAAAGAGCTATGCGGACAGTAAAAGAAAAGATATAGAATTTGAGATTGGAGAGATGGTAATGCTTAAGGTTTCACCTTGGAATGGCGTTGTTCGATTTGGTAAACGGGGGAAACTAAATCCAAGGTACATTGGACCATTCAAGATTATAGATCATGTCGGACCAGTAGCTTACCAACTGGAGTTACCTCAACAACTTGCGGCTGTACATAACACTTTTCATGTCTCGAATCTGAAGAAGTATTTTGCTAAAGAAGATCTCACTATTCCGTTAGACGAAATCCAAATCAACGAAAAACTTCAATTTATTGAAGAACCCGTCGAAATAATGGATCGTGAGGTTAAAAGACTTAAGCAAAACAAGATACCAATTGTTAAGGTTCGATGGAATGCCCGTAGAGGACCCGAGTTTACCTGGGAGCGTGAAGATCAGATGAAGAAGAAATACCCACACTTATTTCCAGAAGATGCGTCAACACCTCTAACTGCTTAAAATTTCGGGACGAAATTTATTTAACGGGTAGGTACTGTAGTGACCCGAACTTTTCCATGTTTATATATATTAAATGAAATTATTATTTACATGATTAAATGTTTTCAACATGTTAAGCAATCAAACTTATTAAGACTTGATTATCTGAAATGAGTTTCATATAGACAATTGACCACCCAAGTTGACTGGCGATTCACGAACGTTAAAAATTTGTAAAAACTACATGATGATATATATATGAATATAAATATAGTTAACATGAGATTATGATAAGTAAGTATCTCCATATGTATATTAACAATGAGTTTTATACATAAAAATGAGACTACTAAGTTAAGAAACTCGAAACGATATATATAATGATTATCGTTATTATAACATCTTACTAAATACATATGTATCATATTAAGATATTGTTACACTATATTTAACATGATAAAATGATAATTATATATATCATTAAGTATGTTAACAATGAACTACATATGTAAAACAAGACTACTAACTTAAGAATTTTGAATCGAGGCATATATGTAACGATTATCGTTGTAACGACATTTTAATGTATATATATCATATTAAGATATATTCATACATCATAATATCATGATAATGTAATAATTTAACATCTCATTAGATATAATAAACAATGGGTTAACAACATTTAACAAGATCGTTAACCTAAAGGTTTCAAAACAACATTTACATGTAACGACTAACGATGACTTAACGACTCAGTTAAAATGTATATACATATAGTGTTTTAATATGTATTCATACACTTTTGAAAGAGTTCAAGACACTTATCAAAATACTTCTACTTAACAAAAATGCTTACAATTACATCCTCGTTCAGTTTCATCAACAATTCTACTCGTATGCACCCGTATTCGTACTCGTACAATACACAGCTTCGAATGATCAGCTCTTAGCAGCCCATGTGAGTCACGTAACACATGTAGGAACCATCATTTGGCAACTAGCATAAAATATCTCATAAAATTACAAAAATATTAATAATCATTCATGACTTATTTACATGTAAACAAAATTACACATCCTTTATATCTAATCCATATATCAACGACCAAAAACACCTACAAACACTTTCATTCTTCAATTTTCTTCATCTAATTGATCTCTCTCAAGTTCTATCTTCAAGTTCTAAGTGTTCTTCATAAATTCTATAAGTTCTAGTTTAATAAAATCAAGAATACTTCCAAGTTTGCTAGCTTACTTCCAATCTTGTAAAGTGATCATCCAGCCTCAAGAAATCCTTGTTGTTTACAGTAAGATATCATTCTAAATCAAGGTAATACTCATATACAAACTTTGATTCAATTTCTATAACTATAACTATAACTATCTTAATTCGAGTGATAATCTTACTTGAACTTGTTTTTGTGTCATGATTCTACTTCAAGAACTTTCAAGCCATCCAAGATCCTTTAAAGCTAGATCATTTCTTGTCACTTCCAGTAGGTTTACCTACTAAACTTGAGGTAGTGATGTTCATAACATCATTCGATTCATATATATAAAACTACCTTATTCGAAGGTTTAAACTTGAAATCACTAGAACATAGTTTAGTTAATTCTAAACTTGTTCGCAAACAAAAGTTAATCCTTCTAACTTGACTTTTAAAATCAACTAAACACATGTTCTATATCTATATGATATGCTAACTTAATGATTTAAAACCGGAAAACACGAAAAATAACGTAAAACCAGATATACGCCGTCGTAGTAACACCGCGGGCTGTTTTGGGTTAGTTAATTAAAAACTATGATAAACTTTAATTAAAAAATTTTCTTCTGGGAAAATGATTTTTCTTATGAACATGAAACTATATCCTAAAATCATGGTTAAACTCAAAGTGGAAGTATGTTTTCCAAAATGGTCATCTAGACGTCGTTCTTTCGACTGAAATGACTATCTCTTACAAAAACGACTTGTAACTTATATTTTTGACAATAAACCTATATGTTTTCTATTTAGATTCATAAAATAGAGTTCAATATGATACCATAGCAATTTGATTCACTCAAAACGGATTTAAAACGAAGAAGTTATGGGTAAAACAAGATTGGATAATTTTTTTTGTTGTAGCTACGTGAAAATTGTTAACAAATCTATATCAATCATATACTAGCTAACTCATATTGTATTACATGTATTCTAATATATTATGTAATCTTGGGATACCATATACACGTATGCAAATGTTTTGACATATCATATCGACCCAGGTATATATATTATTTGGAACAACCATAGACACTCTATATGCAGTAATGTTGGCGTTAGCTATACAGGGTTGAAGTTGATTCCAAAAATATATATACTTTGAGTTGTGATCTAGCCTGAGACGTGTGTACACTGGGTCGTGGATTGATTCAAGATAATATATATCATTTAATTTCTGTATATCTAACTTTGGACAACTAGTTGTAAGTTACTAATAAGGACAACTGACTTAATAAACTTAAAACATCAAAATGTATTAAACATATTTTAATTATATTTTGAATATACTTTGATATATATGTACATATTTGTTATAGGTTCGTGAATCGACCAGTGGCCAAGTCTTACTTCCCGACGAAGTAAAAATCTGTGAAAGTGAGTTATAGTCCCATTTTTAAAATCTAATATTTTTGGGATGATAATACATGCAGTTTTATAAATGTTTTATAAAATAGACACAAGTACGCAAAACTACATTCTATGGTTGGATTATTAAACCGAATATCGCCCTTCAAGTCTGGTAGCCTAAGAATTAAGGAAATGGCCCCTAATTCACGCGAATCCTAAAGATAGATCTATTGAGCTTAACAACCCCCATTCAGGTTATGGATGGTTTAGTACTTCGAGATTATTATACAGATGAGAAGTTCTGTTTTGGGGATATTCTATGCATTAAGTTAACGTCGGTTACCAGGTGTTCAACATATGAATGATTTTTATGCACTTGCAAGTGTAATGATATTTATGAAAAATGAGAAATCTTGTAGTCTATTATTATGATTTGATAATATGTAGGTTAAACCTATAACTCACCAACAATTTTGTTGACGTTTTAAGCATGTTTATTCTCAGGTGATTATTAAGAGCTTCCGCTATTGCATACTAAATTATTTGATAATCGTCGTAATATTTTAAAGGTTATGGTTTGTTCTAAAATTGAATGCAGTCTTTGAAAAATGTCTCATATAGAGGTCAAAACCTCGCAACGAAATCAATTAATCTGAAACGTTTATAATAAATATGAACGGGACATTTCATTAAGCACCTGAGAAAAACATGCTTAAAAAAGTCAACACAAAGGTTGGTGAGCTATAGTTTAAGTATAACAGTAATGTAAGGTAGGCCATGAGATTTTAGTGCTACAAAGAGCGTTTCAAAACAGTATGATAAAGTATATGTTTAACCGTGGGCACTTGGTAGCTAACTTAACGTTTATAACCCCCTGAAGGTACACTTGGCGAGTGCGTATGTTTACGAAGTATTAAACACTCGTTAAATGCTAGTGCTATTAGCCCGAGTGGGGATGTCAAACCCTATGGATCCATATCTAAGATCCGGTTCAAAGACCAATGACTAAACGTTACCTAGCTAAGGGGAAAGTTTATGCCGTTGTATAACCCACACATATATAAAGTTTATGTACTCGTGCCTAGTATGTAAAACGTAAAATGCGCATGTATTCTCAGTTCCCAAAATAGTTAAAGTAAAAAGGGATGCTATAACTCACAGTGGTAAAGTAGTGGTAAAGTTGAGTCGGGAAGTTAGCAGGTATGTAGGTCCGGAAAGTCCTCAACCTAAGTCAAATATTACTAACTTAGTAAATCATCCCAATAGGTTTAAAAGTATGTAAATTAGGTCTTAAGGGTCATCATCATTCATCATTAAACAAAAAGTATAAAGTAAGTTTCGTTCTAGAAAGGAGTTAAAACAAAGGCTGACTTCGATCAGTCACCACGGCCTCTATACCTACTGAAATAAGGTGAGACCAGTGGCAATGGCTCCGTATATGAGTCCTTTAGTTGTGGTAAAAATTTCAGAAGCAAACTCTTCTTCATTTGACCGTGGCGACGGTTTAAGTGCTAGTAGGTCAGAATTTTCAGCACAACGTTAAAAGGACATAGTGACGTTCGGAGGGCCATAGATCCTAAACCGCAACTCAGATTAAGACGAGTCTTAAATGAAAAGTTATCTACATGACCTGAGAAAACATAAAATCATCTTTACAGCAGCTCAGGTGGTCTGACCAGCTCCAGAAAAGAGTAAACAGTGTGTTCCGGTGGGTTCTTGGTGCTTGACATTCATCACGGTTCTCATCCTTGATGCATATAGCTTTAAGTTTACAACTCGTTGATGTGTTTACATCATCTTTACCAAGTTTTGACCATCATAGCACAAATGTAAGTCTAATATAAGTAGCACAACTCAATTAAGTGTTGCAAGTAGTTTGATGAACCAAAGTTACATCAAGATCTTAGATTTGACACATACATGAATTATAATAGTAATATTGAACTACAAACTTGAAAGTAAACTAACTAATCAAGATCTTAAGTTGTAGAACATAGTTCTTAGTTAGATCTTGAAGATCCACGACCCAAAAGTCTAGATCTAAAGTTATTAAGTTAAATCCTAAGTAATAACACTTGAATCTTTACTTTAATGAAACCATAAGCTATAAAACTTAGATTTTCATCTTGTAAAGTACATGTAAGCTTTCAAGCTTTTGTTTATGAAAAAATAAGTAGACCATAAGCTATAGAAACTTAGATCTTTCATATGTATGTAAAGTTATAACTAGAAAGTTATACTTCCATGTTCTTGAAATTATAAAGTTAACTTTAGTTCAAGAAAGTATGAGATCAAGATTAACCTGTAATACTTGACCATTTAACCAAAACACGAATTGATACATGTACAAAATGAAGAAATAAATTACATCTACAAGTATTATGTTCATGGTTGTTCATACTTGGAAAGATTCAAGCCAAAGCTTAGATCCTTAAGAAAGTAAACTTTAAGTTTACAAACATGAACACAAGTAATGACTTAACAACACATGAACTTTAATCTTTCAAAACATTAAATGTAGAACATAAACTAGAAAGTTTATGTTCTTATATATTCTTGTATGAACAAGATAAAATGAAGAATAAACTAGAAAGTTTGGTTCTTAATCAACAACATACTACTACAAGTAATTAAGTAACAAACAAGAACAAGTATTAACAAGAAAATGATGATGATAATATGTGTGTATGTTTCGATTTTCTTCAAGAAAAAGAAGAGGAAAAGAAGTGTTGTAACTTACAAGTTTGAGAGAGAATGAAGAGTAAATGAAAGTGCAAGTAACTAGTGTGTGTAAAAATGAAAGGATACTAGAGAATAAGTAATCAAAATTTGAAACAAAAGCCTCCCTAATCTCTATGTTGGCCGACAGTTTTGAGAAAAGAAAGGGGAAGGAAAATGTCCACAAGATCCTTCATGTATTTGGCTCAAAAGTTGGTAATAAGGTTGCATGGTGTTGGAGAGTGGTGTAAGTAACTTGTAACTAGATTCCATATGTATTAATCAAACTAGTTAAGTTCAAATGTAATACTTGTATGATAAGTTGGGCTAACTAGTCCATTAAGGATGTAAGGTGGGCTTCTAAGTCCATTAGCATTAATAAAAGCCCAAGTTCAAGTAATTAACAAGTTAATCCAACAAAGCCCAAGTAATTAACTATTAACACTAGTTAATTAAAAATGATTAATAATAATTAATCATGCATCCAAATAATATCTTAAATATTATTCGTGAAAAGTTCATGTGTCACAAAGATGTGTCGGGCATTTTAAGACATGTATGGTAACAAGTAAATGTAATAAAAAACATTCGTTAAAACACAATTATTAATAATAAATATTATAAATTAAACGTTAGAAAAACCAGGGTCGTTATATTACCCACCTGTTAAAGAAAATTTCGTCACGAAATTTTAAGTTGAGGTGGATGGAGGAGTCGGGAAAAGGTGAGGATACTTCTGCATCATTTGATCCTCTCGCTCCCAAGTAAACTCTGGTCCTCGTTTGGCATTCCATCGTACTCGGACGATCGAAATCTTGTTGCATTTCAAAGTTTTGACCTCACGGTCCATAATCTTGACAGGCTTCCACGAAGTGGAGTTTGTCATTAATAGTAAGTTATTCCAGTGGTATGATGAGTTCGGGTGCAGCAAGACACTTCTTCAAGTTTGACACGTGGAAGGTAGGATGAACTGAGCTCAATTGAGTTGGAAGATCCAAATGGTAAGCAACGGGTCCAACACGCTCCAAGATTTCAAAAGGACCAATGTATCGCGGGTTTAACTTTCCGCGCTTTCCAAAACGAATCACACCCTTCCAAGGTGCAACCTTCAACATTACTTGGTCACCCATGTTGAATTCAAAGTCTTTATGTTTATATTCAGCATAACTCTTTTGTCGATCACGGGCCGTCTTAAGTCTAGCTTGAATCTGGGCAATCTTCTCTGTTGTTTCATGGACTACCTCGGGTCCGGTGATTTGCTTTTCGCCTATTTCGGCCCAACAAATAGGAGATCGGCACTTGCGGTCATACAACGCTTCAAAAGGTGCGGCATTAATGCTCGAGTTTTAACTGTTGTTGTAAGAAAATTTAGCGAGTGGCAAATGCCTTTCCCAGGCCTTTCCGAAATCAATAACACATGCACGCAACATGTCTTCCAAGTTCTGAATCGTTCGTTCACTTTGACCGTCGGTCTGTGGGTGATATGCAGTACTCATGTCGAGACGAGGTCCCATGGCTTCTTGCAAAGAATGCCAAAATCTAGAAGCAAAACGGGGATCGCTATCTGAGATGATCGATAAAGGTACACCATGATGAGATACAACCTCTTTAATGTATAGTTAAGCAAGTCTCTCCATCGTATCCGTTTCCTTCATCGCTAGAAAGTGTGCAGATTTAGTAAGACGGTCAACGATAACCCAAATGGTATCGTATCTGCCCACCATCTTTGGTAGCTTGGTAATGAAAACTATCGTTATCCTTTCCCAATTCCATTGTAGGATTTCCAGTTGTTGAAGTAACACAGAAGGTCTCTGATGTTCGGCCTTAACTTTCGAGCAAGTTAAACACTTACCAACATAAGTAGCAACGTCCTTCTTAAGAATCGGCCACCAATACTGTTCTTTAAGATCATGGTACATTTTACCCGCTCTAGGATGAATCGAATATCTCTATTTGTGGGCTTCATCTAGTATAAGGTTCCGTAGATCCCCATAACGAGGTACCCAAATTCTTACGGCATAACATCGGAGTCCAGTCTCCTTAACCTCGAATCGAGAGACAAGTATGTTAAAATGTTCGTGAGATATATTCTCATCCTTGAGAGCCTCATCTTAAGCTACTCGGATCTGGCTGTTGAGATTTGAATGTATGGTGATGTTAAGAGCCCATACACGGAGAGGTGTCATCCTCTCCTTTCGGCTTAAAGCGTCAGCTACAACATTTGCCTTACCAGGATGATAACAAAGTTCACAATCGTAGTCGTTTAACATCTCGATCCATCGACGATGTCTCATATTCAGTTGCTTCTGATCAAAAATGTGTTAGAGGCTTTTATGATCGGTGAAGATAGTACTTTTCGTTCCATATAAATAGTGTCTCCATAATTTTAATGCGAAGACAACGGCTCCCAGTTTGAGATCATGAGTAGTGTAGTTCCGCTCGTGAATCTTCAGTTGGCGAGAGGCGTAAGGAATAACCTTTGTGCGTTGCATCAGTACACACCCAAAACCACTTTTCGATGCATCACAATAAACAACAAAGTCGTCACTGCCCTCAGGAAGTGATAAGATAGGTGGGGTGGTTAACTTCTTCTTCAAAGTTTGGAATGTTGATTCGTGTGCGGGTTCCCAAATGAACTTCTTCCATTTGTGAGTCAGCGCGGTCAAAGGACGAACAATCAGAGAGAAACCTTCAATAAATCTTCGGTAGTAACCGGCAAGACCTAAATATTGGCGAATATGAGTAGGAGTAGTGGGGGTCTCCCACTTACTGATAGCTTCAATCTTGGCGGGATCAACTTTGATACCCTGATCGCTCACAACATGACCCAGAAATTGGACTTCCTTCAACCAAAATTCACACTTGGAGAATTTGGCGTAAAGTTGTTCCTGTCTCAAGAGTTCAAGTACTAGTCAGAGGTGTTGCTCATGCTCTTCTTTGCTCTTAGAGTAGATGAGGATATCATCTATGAAGACGATAACAAACTTATCCAAGTACGGCTTGCAGACACGATTCATGAGGTCCATAAATACGGCAGGTGCGTTGGTTAATCCGAATGGCATCACGAGAAACTCATAATGACCATAACGAGTTCTGAACGCAGTTTTCATCACATCGCTTTCTTTCACCCTTAACTGGTGATAACCGGATCGCAAATCGATCTTGGAGTAAACGCTCGATCCTTGTAGTTGGTCAAAAAGATCGTCAATTCGGGAAAGAGGATACTGATTCTTGATCATCAATTTGTTGAGTTCGCGGTAGTCGATACACATACGGAAGGATTCATCCTTCTTCTTCACAAACAATACAGGTGCGCCCCAAGGCGAGAAACTTGGTTGGATAAATCCATGGTCTAACCGTTCTTGTAATTGGCTCTGCAACTCCTACATCTCGGAAGGTGCAAGTCGATAAGGTGCGCGAGCTACAGGTGCAGCTCCTGGCACTAAATCTGAAATGTCCCGTTCTTATTGATTAAAAACGTTCCATATTAATTGATTTCTTTGCGAGGTTTTGACCTTTATATGAGACGTTTTTCAAAGACTGCATTCATTTTTAAAACAAACCATAACCTTTATTTCATAAATAAAGGTTTAAAAAGCTTTACGTAGATTATCAAATAATGATAATCTAAAATATCCTGTTTACACACGACCATTACATAATGGTTTACAATACAAATATGTTACATCGAAATCAGTTTCTTGAATGCAGTTTTTACACAATATCATACAAACATGGACTCCAAATCTTGTCCTTATTTTAGTATGCAACAGCGGAAGCTCATAGTATTCACCAGAGAATAAACATGCTTTAAACGTCAACAAAAATGTTGGTGAGTTATAGGTTTAACCTATATATATCAAATCGTAACAATAGACCACAAGATTTCATATTTCAATACACATCCCATACATAGAGATAAAAATCATTCATATGGTGAACACCTGGTAACCAACATTAACAAGATGCATATATATAAGAATATCCCCATCATTCCGGGACACCCTTCGGATATGATATAAATTTCGAAGTACTAAAGCATCCGGTACTTTGGATGGGGTTTGTTAGGCCCAATAGATCTATCTTTAGGATTCGCGTCAATTAGGGTGTCTGTTCCCTAATTCTTAGATTACCAGACTTAATAAAAAGGGGCATATTCGATTTCGATAATTCAACCATAGAATGTAGTTTCACGTACTTGTGTCTATTTTGTAAATCATTTATAAAACCTGCATGTATTCTCATCCCAAAAATATTAGATTTAAAAGTGGGACTATAACTCACTTTCACAGATTTTTACTTCGTCGGGAAGTAAGACTTGGCCACTGGTTGATTCACGAACCTATAACAATATATACATATATAGCAAAGTATGTTTAAAATATATTTACAACACTTTTAATATATTTTTATGTTTTAAGTTTATTAAGTCAGCTGTCCTCGTTAGTAACCTACAACTAGTTGTCCACAGTTAGATGTACAGAAATAAATCGATAAATATTATCTTGAATCAATCCACGACCCAGTGTATACGTATCTCAGTATTGATCACAACTCAAACTATATATATTTTGGAATCAACCTCAACCCTGTATAGCTAACTCCAACATTCACATATAGAGTGTCTATGGTTGTTCCGAAATATATATAGATGTGTCGACATGATAGGTCGAAACATTGTATACGTGTCTATGGTATCTCAAGATTACATAATAAACAATACAAGTTGATTAAGTTATGGTTGGAATAGATTTGTTACCAATTTTCACGTAGCTAAAATGAGAAAAATTATCCAATCTTTTTTTACCCATAACTTCTTCATTTTAAATCCGTTTTGAGTGAATCAAATTGCTATGGTTTCATATTGAACTCTATTTTATGAATCTAAACAGAAAAGTATAGGTTTATAGTAGGAAAAATAAGTTACAAGTCATTTTTGTAAAGGTAGTCATTTCAGTCGAAAGAACGACGTCTAGATGACCATTTTAGAAAACATACTTTCACTTTGAGTTTAACCATAATTTTTGGATATAGTTTCATGTTCATAATAAAAATAATTTTCTCAGAATAACAACTTTTAAATCAAATTTTATCATAATTTTTAATTAACTAACCCAAAACAGCCCGCGGTGTTACTACGACGGCGTAAATCCGGTTTTACGGTGTTTTTCGTGTTTTCAGGTTTTAAATCATTAAGTTAGCATATCATATAGATATAGAACATGTGTTTAGTTGATTTTAAAAGTCAAGTTAGAAGGATTAACTTTTGTTTGCGAACAAGTTTAGAATTAACTAAACTATGTTCTAGTGATTACAAGTTTAAACCTTCGAATAAGATAGCTTTATATGTATGAATCGAATGATGTTATGAACATCATTACTACCTTAAGTTCCTTGGATAAACCTACTGGAAAATAGGAAAATGGATCTAGCTTCAACGGATCCTTGGATGGCTCGAAGTTCTTGAAGCAGAATCATGACACGAAAACAAGTTCAAGTAAGATCATCACTTGAAATAAGATTGTTATAGTTATAGAAATTGAGCCAAAGTTTGAATATGATTATTAACTTGTATTAGAATGATAACCTACTGTAAGAAACAAAGATTTCTTGAGGTTGGATGATCACCTTACAAGATTGGAAGTGAGCTAGCAAACTTGAAAGTATTCTTGATTTTATGTAACTAGAACTTGTAGAATATATGAAGAACACTTAGAACTTGAAGATAGAACTTGAGAGAGATCAATTAGATGAATAAAATTGAAGAATGAAAGTGTTTGTAGGTGTTTTTGGTCGTTGGTGTATGGATTAGATATAAAGGATATGTAATTTTGTTTTCATGTAAATAAGTCATGAATGATTACTCATATTTTTGTAATTTTATGAGATATTTCATGCTAGTTGCCAAATGATGGTTCCCACATGTGTTAGGTGACTCACATGGGCTGCTAAGAGCTGATCATTGGAGTGTATATACCAATAGTACATACATCTAAAAGCTGTGTATTGTACGAGTACGAATACGGGTGCATACGAGTAGAATTGTTGATGAAACTGAACGAGGATGTAATTGTAAACATTTTTGTTAAGTAGAAGTATTTTTATAAGTGTATTGAAGTCTTTCAAAAGTGTATAAATACATATTAAAAAAAGTGTATAAATACATATTAAAACACTACATGTATATACATTTTAACTGAGTCGTTAAGTCATCGTTAGTCGTTACATGTAAGTGTTGTTTTGAAACCTTTAGGTTAACGATCTTGTTAAATGTTGTTAACCCAATGTTGATAATATCAAATGAGATTTTAAATTATTATATTATCATGATATTATCATGTATGAATATCTCTTAATATGATATATATATACATTAAATGTCTTTACAACGATAATCGTTACATATATGTCTCGTTTAAAAATCATTAAGTTAGTAGTCTTGTTTTAACATATGTAGTTCATTGTTAATATACTTAATGATATGTTTACTTATCATAGTATCATGTTAACTATATATATATCCATATATATGTCATCATATAGTTTTTACAAGTTTTAACGTTCGTGAATCACCGGTCAACTTGGGTGGTCAATTGTCTATATGAAACATATTTCAATTAATCAAGTCTTAACAAGTTTGATTGGTTAACATGTTGGAAACATTTAACATGTAAATATCAATCTCAATTAATATATATAAACATGGAAAAGTTCGGGTCACTACAGTACCTACCCGTTAAATAAATTTCGTCCCGAAATTTTAAGCTGTTGAAGGTGTTGACGAATCTTCTGGAAATAGATGCGGGTATTTCTTCTTCATCTGATCTTCACGCTCCCAGGTAAACTCGGGTCCTCTACGAGCATTCCATCGAACCTTAACAATTGGTATCTTGTTTTGCTTAAGTCTTTTAACCTCACGATCCATTATTTCGACGGGTTCTTCGATGAATTGAAGTTTTTCGTTGATTTTGATTTCATCTAACGGAATAGTGAGATCTTCTTTAACAAAACATTTCTTCAAATTCGAGACGTGGAAAGTGTTATGTACAGTCGCGAGTTGTTGAGGTAACTCAAGTCGGTAAGCTACTGGTCCGACACGATCAATAATCTTGAATGGTCCAATATACCTTGGATTTAATTTCCCTCGTTTACCAAATCGAACAACGCCTTTCCAAGGTGCAACTTTAAGCATGACCATCTCTCCAATTTCAAATTCTATATCTTTTCTTTTAATGTCAGCGTAGCTCTTTTGTCGACTTTGGGCGGTTTTTAACCGTTGTTGAATTTGGATGATCTTCTCGGTAGTTTCTTGTATAATATCTGGACCCGTAATCTGTCTATCCCCCACTTCACTACAACAAATCAGAGACCTGCACTTTCTACCATAAAGTACTTCAAACGGCGCCATCTCAATGCTTGAATGGTAGCTGTTGTTGTAGGAAAATTCTGCTAACGGTAGATGTCGATCCCAACTGTTTATGAAATCAATAACACATGCTCGTAGCATGTCTTCAAGCGTTTGTATCGTCCTTTCGCTCTGCCCATCAGTTTGTGGATGATAGGCAGTACTCATGTCTAGACGAGTTCCTAATGCTTGCTGTAATGTCTGCCAGAATCTTGAAATAAATCTGCCATCCCTATCAGAGATAATAGAGATTGGTATTCCATGTCTGGAGACGACTTCCTTCAAATACAGTCGTGCTAACTTCTCCATCTTATCATCTTCTCTTATTGGCAGGAATTGTGCTGATTTGGTGAGACGATCAACTATTACCCAAATAGTATCAAAACCACTTGCAGTCCTTGGCAATTTAGTGATGAAATCCATGGTAATGTTTTCCCATTTCCATTCCGGGATTTCGGGTTATTGAAGTAGACCTGATGGTTTCTGATGCTCAGCTTTGACCTAAGAACACGTCAAACATTCTCCTACTTATTTAGCAACATCGGCTTTCATACCCGGCCACCAAAAATGTTTCTTGAGATCCTTGTACATCTTCCCCATTCCAGGATGTATTGAGTATCTGGTTTTATGAGCTTCTCTAAGTACCATTTCTCTCATATCTCCAAATTTTGGTACCCAAATCCTTTCAGCCCTATACCGGGTTCCGTCTTCCCGAATATTAAGATGCTTCTCCGATCCCTTGGGTATTTCATCCTTTAAATTTCCCTCTTTTAAAACTCCTTGTTGCGCCTCCTTTATTTGAGTAGTAAGGTTATTATGAATCATTATATTCATAGATTTTACTCGAATGGGTTCTCTGTCCTTCCTGCTCAAGGCATCGGCTACCACATTTGCCTTCCCCGGGTGGTAACGAATCTCAAAGTCGTAATCATTCAATAATTCAATCCACCTACGCTGCCTCATATTCAGTTGTTTCTGATTAAATATGTGTTGAAGACTTTTGTGGTCGGTATATATAATACTTTTGACCCCATATAAGTAGTGCCTCCAAGTCTTTAATGCAAAAACAACCGCGCCTAATTCCAAATCATGCGTCATATAATTTTGTTCGTGAATCTTCAATTGTCTAGACGCATAAGCAATCACCTTCGTTCGTTGCATTAATACACAACCAAGACCTTGCTTTGATGCGTGACAATAAATCACAAAATCATCATTCCCTTCAGGCAATGACAATATAGGTGCCGTAGTTAGCTTTTTCTTCAATAACTGAAACGCTTTCTCTTGTTCATCATTCCATTCAAATTTCTTCCCTTTATGCGTTAATGCAGTCAAGGGTTTTGCTATTCTGGAAAAGTCTTGGATGAACCTTCTATAGTAACCAGCTAGTCCTAAAAACTGGCGTATGTGTTTCGGAGTTTTCGGGGTTTCCCACTTTTCAACAGTTTCTATAAACATGGAAAAGTTCGGGTCACTACAAAATTGATCTGAAACTCTACTGCCCTCGGTGGCGGTAATCCAGGCAATTCTTCGGGAAAGACATCGGAAAACTCGTTCACAATTCGAACATTGTTCACACTCTTCACCTTGGTTTCTACCGTTTTCACATGTGCAAGGACAGCAAGACGTCCCTTCTTCATGATCTTTTGCGCTTTCACGCAACTAATGAGGTTCAGCTTCGAGGTACATCTCTCTTCGTAAATAACCAGTGGCTCGCCCTCTCCGTGTGGTATACGAAGAGCTTTATCTCCACAGATAATGTCAGCCTTTATCTTGGTCAACCAGTCCATACCGACAATAACATCAAAGCTTCCCAACTTAATGGGTATCAAGTCAATGTTGAAATCCACACCAGCTATGTTTATAATAGCTCCTCGACTAACATGGTCAACTTTCTCAAGTTTTCCATTGGCTACCTCTACAAGCATACTCTCCTTTAAAGGAACTAACGACCAATTTATCTTATCGCAAAAATGTCTACATACATAACTTCTATCGGCACCAGTATCAAATAGGACAGAAGCTAATAGATTGTTGATAGTGAATATACCTGTCACCAAGTCGGGGTTCTCACGGGCGTCCCTTGCATTAACGTTGAAAGCTCTGCCACGCGGTGGTCTGCCATCCTTTCGCTTGTTGGGACACGCATTTCTGAAGTGGCCCGTCTGTCCGTATTCATAGCACTTTTTCGGTCCATTGGGGTTCGCCTTTACATTCATGGTGGTAACCTTGCAGTCCTTACCGATATGCCCAGTCCGTTGGCACTTTTCACAAACCACATTACAATACCCGGTATGGTGCTTGTAGCACCTGTTGCACTGTGGTAGAGTACCTTCATAGTTGGGGTTCGAGTTGGTTTTCGGATTGGGATTCCCACCATTGTTGTCTCCTTTGAAACCCTCATGTAGCTTCGTCGGGTTTTGATCATAGGCTCTACCCTTGTTGTTATCCCACTTTCGCTTATCAATACTACCCGCTTCGGACTTAGCCTTCTCTGGTTCATTGATGATGATTTGGTTCATTAAGGTACGCGCCATGCACATTGCTTCCGGGACATTGGGTGGCTTAGACGAGGTGACGCTTCCCTTAATGGACTTAGGAAGTCCCCAAAAATACCTCTCCATACGTTTGAATTCCGGGGTGACCATGGTAGGACACATCAGGGCTAGTTCCAAATACCTACGATTGTACCCATCGAGATCGTTTCCTACAACCTTCAACTGCATAAACTCAATCTCCATCTTCTGTATCTCAGTTCTCGGACAATACTCTCAATCATGGCCGCTTTGAATTCTTCCCATGGCGTACCATACGCCTCATCAATACCCTTGGCTTGAGCCATTTTGTTCCACCAAGTGAGGGCGCCATCTGCCAGTGTACAAGAGGCATATTTTGTCTTGTTTGCCTCTGAGCAGTTACTAACTCGGAATACAGATTCTAGTTTTTCAAACCACCTAGCGAGACCAACTGGCCCCACCATTCCACTAAAGTTATGGGGCTTGCAGCTTTGGAACTCTTTGTACGTGCACCCATTACAAATAGGCTGAATAGCCGGTGGCGGCGGGGCTTGGGGTTGCATTTCTGCAATGGATGCGGCTACCCTTTCGGCAATCATTTCCTCGATTTGGGCTGTGGTCGGTGTTGATCTTCCGTTAGCCATGATGCTCTAAACAAAATTTTTGACTCAAGTCAAAACCCAATATTCAAATAGTAATAATATAGTATACAACAACCAAAATGTAATTAGCAAAATACATGTTAATTAAGTAGAGCCTCTAGATACAGATATCACAAAACCATCGTACAGTAACGTAAATAGAACACTTGTGCAAAAAGTAAACAACACAAAGTTCCATTCATTAATAATAAGTTTCATACATCCGCATAGATTCGTACAATACATAAGTAATACATAAAACTACAACTAGAATACATAATGAAATCTACTACAAAGGTCCTACGGTGATGGTGGGTGTAGGATGTCCAATACGTGGGACATCTGGTCCTCAAGCTCAGTTACCCGACCACGGAGGATCTCCACCTCCCTCATCAGTTCCTTGACAGCGGGAGAGGGTGGGGTAGGCGGTGCAGTCGGTACGGGTGGTGCAGGTGGTGCCGGTGGTGCAGACGGTCCGGCTCCAGAAGTAGAGGCTGCGAAGCGGTAAGGCTTACGGATGAAGGGATCAGCAGGATACGGCACAAGCCGCTTTTGGGCAGTAACCCTACAACCCCGACCATATGCGTCAGTGAATGCCTGACCTCCGTTAATCCCTGGAATGACGGTACCATCGAAACGGTACCGGTTCTTCGGCGGGGTGGAGGGTGGCTGTACAGGTGCATCATCGGGGTCCTCCTCGTTGGAGTCATCATCACTAGAGTCGTCTGTGGATGAGTCGTCAGATGACGGGTCATCTGAATCATGTGGAGGTGGCTACACGGGTGGCTGTACTGGCTCTCCTCGGGTGGCCATCATCTGTCGGTATTGAAATGTCCCCTAATTTACGCGAATCCTAAAGATAGATTTATTGGGCTTAACAACCCCCATTCAGGTTATGGATGGTTTAGTACTTCTAGATTATTATACCGACGAGAGGTTCTGTTTTGGAGAT
Source organism: Rutidosis leptorrhynchoides (assembly GCF_046630445.1). NCBI lineage: Eukaryota > Viridiplantae > Streptophyta > Magnoliopsida > Asterales > Asteraceae > Rutidosis > Rutidosis leptorrhynchoides. The sequence continues at coordinate 248,094,547 of NC_092338.1, read as the reverse complement.
ATTCTATGCATTAAGTTAACGTCGGTTACTAGGTGTTCAACATATGAATGATTTTTATCTCTATGCAGTTTGCGAAATGCCTGATAAGAGATGTGTTATAAAAATGAAATCTTGTATTCTATTATTATAATTTAATAATATGTAGGTTAAACCTATAACTAACCAACAATTTTGTTGACGTTTTAAGCATGTTTATTCTCAGGTGATTATTAAGAGCTTTCGCTGTTGCATACTAAATTAAGGACAAGATTTGGAGTCCATGCTTGTATAATATTGTTTAAAAACTTCATTCGAAGACTTATGTTGATGTGTAATATTATTGTAAACCATTATGTAATGGTCGTGTGAAAAATGCTATATTTTAGATTATCATTATTTGATAATCGTCGTAATATTTTAAAGGTTATGGTTTGTTTTAAAATCGAATGCAGTCTTAGAAAAACGTCTCATATAGAGGTCAAAACCTCGCGACGAAATCAATTAATATGGAATGTTTATAATCAATATGAACGGGACATTTCAGTTGGTATCCGAGCGTTAGTCTTAGAGAATCAGAAATTTGCATTAGTGTGTCTTATCGAGTTTCTTAAGATACATTAGTGAGTCTGGACTTCGACCGTTTTTTCTTTAAAAACGATTGTTTAACACTTTTGTTGGAAATTATATATTATTAACATGTAAATATTATGTGATATATTAACCTCTTAATGTGTTTGATATTATGTGATAGATATCTACCACTAGTACAAATCCCATCGACTCACCTAATTATAATGAAGAGTCGAATATAATTTGGGAAGATTCACAAATTCCCAAAGAGGAACCGAAAGAAGAGGAACCGGAAGAAGAGGAACCGGAAGAAGAGGAACCGGAAGAAGAGGAATCAGAAGAGGAGGAACCGGAAGAAGAAGAGGTTCCGGGAGAAGAAATATTGATACCTATAGTAAATTGATTAAATAAAAGAAAATCCTCAACCAACGGACCAAAGTTAATAATGGTCAATGGTGTTTCCGACGAGGAAGCAAAATATTGGGAAGATTATCAATTTTTCGATGAATCGGATCCTGATGAGGATTCCGATGATGTTATAGAAATTACCTCGACCCAATTTAATAAAGTGAAAGAAAATAATAAGGGAAAAGGTATAAAAATAGAGAAACCCGTTTCAAACCCCGATGAACTTTATATGTATCGGCAACATCCGTATTTCCTAAAATGTAACAATGACCCGGGAACCTCTAAACCACCAGGTTTTCTAAACCATTGTGGAAAATGATAGCTCGTATTAGGGGAGCATTATATATCCCTAGGAAATTAGCAAAACGAACCAAGTCCGAAGAAGAAGAAATGAGTGAGTCGGATTAAAGAGTTGTAATCATGTTGTGTAATATATGTAATATAGTGTGCTTGTGCTTTTATGTTCTATGTAAAAATTGCTTGTATTGTTTGTTAATTATCTTTTACGAATCTAATCCTTGTCTATTTTACAGTATAAAAATAAAATGGACGTTAAGGGTAGACAACCGAAAATTTTAGAAGACTTATCAGAGGATATGATTGAGGAAATATTGTCTAGAGTCGGTCAGAATTCATCAGCACATTTAGTTATGGCGAAATTAACTTGTCAAATATTTGAAAGACTTTCCAGAAATGCTTTAGTTTATAAAAGGTTTTCCTTTGATAGGTGGGGTATATCACATTGGGAAGACCGTAATTTACGCCGTGTTTTCTTTAAAGCGTTAAATGCGGGGAACCCAAATGCAATTTTACGCTACAGGTTAAGAACCTATTTTGACTCAACATATCCCAATATAGGATTTTGTGAGTTAGAAAGAGCTTCTAATATGCAACATAAAAAGCATGTTATGCTTACGGGTTAATAATGTTCGCTTCTCATCAAATTAAGAAAAAGAACATTGGGTTGCAACTTTTAAATAAAACATTCCCACAAGTGATGGACTCGGTAGTTGAGATGAGAAACAAGGTTTTTAGATTATTACGGGGCTGTTGGACAATACGAAACCCTCGTCCTTTTGACGACATTACAACATGCTTTCTTGTCAACGGTCACAACGGTTATGTTCCACAAGACCAAGGATGGGAAGTAGTCATAGTAAAACCAGAATGCATGACTTGTTTCTGGACGTATGAATTACGTGTCTTTATTGCCTTTGTTGAACGACTTGCGTATTAACTAGAATTGTCTTCGCAACTATTTTATATCAGAATTTTTATGTGCTATATTTCATGCTATATGTAAAATAGCGGTATTGAAAGTTTTCAAAATGTTGTATAAGAGTTTGAATGTAAAATATTATTATAATCAGTTTTCATATAGAATTGTAGTAGTTGAATTGTATGTTAGGTACTAACTATGAACTTAACGGGTAGGTATTACCCGAATTAAAACTTATAAAACGCTAATATGAAGAAAAAGCTTTTATAAATGAGTTCATATTATGCTACGAAATACTATTGACTACTGTTAATATTCTATATGATTAACTTAATTCTTTTGGCTATTTTTGAAGGAAATGGCACCGACTACTCGTCAGAACTTGAACATGAGTGAGGAAGACTTCCGTGCTTTCCTTGCAGCAAATATAGCCGCAGTACAGGCTACAATGCAAAACAACAATAACTCAGGGTCTAGCAGTGGAGTTAACTCCACAGGAAACCGTGTAGGATGCTCCTACAAGGCTTTCACTGCCTGTAAACCTCTGGAATTCGATGGAACTGAAGGACCAGTCGGACTGAAACGATGGACTAAAAAGGTCGAATATGTGTTTGCTATAAGCAAATGTGCTAAGGAAGATAAGGTAAAGTACGCCACGCATACCTTCACAGGTACTGCGTTAACATGGTGGAATACCTATCTCGAACAAGTGAGACAAATTGCTGCTTACTCACTACCGTTGTCAGCATTCAAACACTTAATGAATGAGCAGTATTGCCCCAGAAACGAGGTCAATAAGCTCAAGGTAGAGCTTAGAGGGTTACGAACATAAGGGTTTGATATTACCACGTATGAACGACGATTCACAGAGTTTTGCCTATTGTGTCCTGGAGCGTTCGAAGATGAAGAAGAGAAAATCGACGCATTTGTAAAAGGGTTACCGGAAAGGATCCAAGAAGATATAAGTTCACACGAGCCCACCTCCATACAAAAGGCAAGTCGAATGGCTCATAAGCTTATAAATCAAATTGAGGAAAGGATTAAAGAACAGGCGGCTGAAGAAGCCAATACGAAACAAGTCAAGAGGAAATGGGAAGAAACCAGTGACAAGGGTCACAATTTCAATAATCAACCCAACATTCATAACTACAATCGCACCAATTTTCGCAACAACAAATGCAACAACAACAACCACCACCCCAGCAACAACTACAACAACCGTTTCAACAACAATAACAACCGCAACAACAACAATCCCAACAATAATAATAAGAGGCAGAAATTCTGCCAGAGATGTGAAGGATACCATCCAACTGGGATCTGTACAGCAGTGTGTACTAAGTGTAATAGAAAGGGTCATGGTGCAACAAAGTGCGAAATCTACGGATCAATGGCTAAGGGAACAAATAATGCCGGAACAAGTTATGCAGATATTACCTGTTTCGGATGCGGGAAGAAGGGCCATTAAAAAAATATGTGTCCAAATCAGGGGGATAATAATGGGCAAGGCCGAGGAAGAGTCTTCAACATTAATGCGGTTGAAGCGCAGGAAGACCCGGAGCTTGTTACGGGTACGTTTCTTATTGACAATACATCTTCTTATGTTTTATTTGATTCGGGAGTGGATAGAAGCTATATGAGTAAGGATTTCTGTGCTAAATTAAATTGTCTATTGACGCCTTTGGATAATAAGTTTATACTAGAATTAGCAAACGGTAAATTAATTGCAGCAGATAATATATGTCGGAATCGGGAAATTAAACTGGTTAGCGAAACATTTAAGATTGATTTGATACCAGTAGAGTTAGGGAGTTTTGATGTGATAATTGGCATGGACTGGTTGAAAGAGGTGAAAGCAGAGATCGTATGTTACAAAAATGCAATTCGCATTGTACGAGAAGAAGGAAAACCCTTAATGGTGTACGGAGAAAAGAGCAACGCGAAGCTAAATCTTATTAGTAATTTGAATGCGCAAAAGTTAATAAGAAAGGGTTTCTATACTGTTCTAGCACACGTTGAGAAAGTACAAACTGAAGAAAAGAGCATCAATGATGTTCCCGTCACAAATGAATTTCCCGATGTATTTCCGAAAGAATTACCGGGATTACCTCCACACCGATCCGTTGAATTTCAAATAGATCTTGTACCGGGAGCTGCACCAAAAGCTCGTGCTCCATACAGACTCGCACCCAGCGAAATGAAGGAACTTCAAAGCCAATTACAAGAACTTCTAGAGCGTGGTTTCATACGACCAAGTACATCACCATGGGGAGCTCTTATTTTGTTTGTCAAAAAGAAGGATGGTACATTCAGGTTGTGTATCGACTACCAAGAGTTGAAAAAACTTACCATCAAGAACCGTTAACCACTACCGAGAATCGACGACTTATTTGATCAATTACAAGGCTCGTCAGTTTATTCAAAGATTGATTTACGTTCTGGGTATCATCAAATTCGGGTGAAGGAGGACGATATTCTGAAGACTGCTTTCAGAACGCGTTACGGTCATTACGAGTTTATGGTTATGCCGTTTGGATTGACTAACGCACCAGCTATGTTCATGGACCTTATGAACTGTGTGTGTGGGCCATATCTCGATAATTTTGTCATTGTTTTCATTGATGACATACTTATCTACTCAAAGAATGATCAAGAGCACGAAGAACATTTGAGAAAAGTGCTAGAGTTGTTGAGGAAAGAAAAAATTGTACGCTAAGTTTTCAAAGTGTGCATTTTGGTTGGAAGAAGTTCAATTCCTCGGTCACATAGTGAACAAAGAAAGTATTCAGGTGGATCCGGCAAAGATTGAGACCGATGAAAAGTGGGAAACCCCTAAAACTCCGAAGCATATACGCCAATTTTTAGGACTGGATAGTTACTACAGAAGATTCATCCAAGAATTTTTCCAAAATAGCAAAACCCTTGACTGCATTAACGCATAAAGGGAAGAAATTTGAATGGAAGGATGAACAAGAAAAAGCGTTTCAATTGTTGAAGAAAAAGTTAACTACGGCACCTATATTGTCATTGCCTGAAGGAAATGATAATTTTGTGATATATTGTGACGCCTTAAAGCAAGGCCTCGGTTGTGTATTAATGCAACGAACGAAGGTAATTGCTTATGCGTCTAGACAATTGAAGATTCACAAGCAAAATTATACGACACACGATTTGGAATTAGGCGCTGTTGTTTTTGCATTAAAGACTTGGAGGCACTACTTATATGGGGTCAAAAGTATTATATATACCGACCACAGGTGGATTGAATTGTTGAATGATTACGACTTTGAGATTCGTTACCACCCGGGGAAGGTGAATGTGGTAGCCGACGCTTTGAGTAGAAAGGACAGAGAACCCATTCGAGTAAAAGCTATGAATATAATGATTCACAATAACCTTACTACTCAAATAAAGGAGGCGCAACAAGGAGTTTTAAAAGAGGGAAATTTAAAGGATGAAATACCCAAAGGATCAGAGAACCATCTTAATATTCGAGAAGACGGAACCCGGTATAGGCTGAAAGAATTTGGGTACCAAAATTCGGAGATATAAGAGAAATGGTACTTAGAGAAGCTCATAAAACCAGATACTCAATACATCCTGGAACAGGGAAGATGTACAAAGATCTCAAGAAATATTTTTGGTGGCCAGGTATGAAAGCCGATGTTGCTAAATACGTAGGGGAATGTTTGACGTGTTGTCAAAGCTGAGCATCAGAAACCATCAGGTCTACTTCAACAATCCGAAATCCCGGAATGGAAATGGAAAAACATTACCATGGATTTCATCACTAAATTGCCAAGGACTGCAAGTGGTTTTGATACTATTTGGGTAATAGTTGATCGTCTGACCAAATCAGCACACTTCCTGCCAATAAGAGAAGATGACAAGATGGAGAAGTTAGCACGACTGTATTTGAAGGAAGTCATCTCCAGACATGGAATACCAATCTCTATTATCTCTGATAGGGATGGCAGATTTGTTTCAAGGTTTTGGCAGACATTACAACAAGCATTGGGAACTCGTCTAGACATGAGTACTGCCTATCATCCATAAACCGATGGGCAGAGTGAAAGGACGATACAGACTCTTGAAGACATGCTACGCGCATGTGTTATTGATTTTGGAAACTGTTGGGATCGACATCTACCATTAGCAGAATTTTCCTACAACAACAGTTACCACTCGAGTATCGAAATGGCACCGTTCGAAGCACTTTATGGTAGAAAGTGCAGATCTCCAATTTGTTGGAATGAATTGGGGGATAGACAGATTACGGGTCCGGAGATAATCCAAGAAACTACAGAGAAAATCATCCAAATTCAACAACGGTTGAAAACCGCTCAGAGTCGACAAAAGAGTTACGCGGACCTTAAAAGGAAAGATATAGAATTTGAAATTGGGGAGATGGTCATGCTTAAGGTTTCGCCTTGGAAAGGCGTTGATCGATTTGGTAAACGGGGGAAATCAAATCCAAGATACATTGGACCATTCAAGATTTTAGATCGTGTCATACCAGTTGCCTACCGACTTGAATTACCTTAATAACTCGCCAATGTACATAATACCTTTAACGTCTCGAATCTGAAGAAGTGCTTAGCTGTAACACCCCGTCAAAAATCCCTTTAACGGAATGTTAACTCTGGTCCCAATGCTTGGCTTGACTTCTACATGACAGCAATATTCTACAGCGAAAGCAATTAATACCTGAGAATAAAACACGCAAAACGGATCAACAACAATGTTGAGTGAATCTACAGGTTTTAGGTAAACAATACAGTATGTTTAAGAAATACATTTCGAAAACGGTTATTAGTGAAAGACCACCAATGGTTCAATGTTAAAAGTTTATAGACAACTCCGTGTCCCATTTCAAAAGTTTGTTGACACTACCATGTCAAGTTTCAATCATTTGTAGACAATACCATGTCAAGTTTCAAATATTCGTAGACAATACCATGTCAAGTTTTATCTCATTTGTTCCTAAACCACATTTTTAAATAATGTTGTATAGTATCAGAAAAATAGTTATCAGAAAATAGTTTAAGTTCCTTGATCACGAGATTTTACAAGTATAACTCCAAGTTGCGAAACGTTTGCATAATCTATGAGCACCTGAATACTAGCAATGACCCGAGTATAGAATCCACTATACCCGCCTTTACCTCATAAAAATATTATACACTTGTACGAGTGTATCTAATGTTCAAAGTAAATGCACCACAATTAATATTGTAGGGTGAGGTTGTCAACCTAACAAATCCGTCCATCTAAATTGTGCCTACACCGATGGTATTTAAAGTATTCAAGCTAGAGGCTTTGTGTACAAAATCAATATGCAGATATAGTACTCGTGTCAATACAAAAAGCATTTGATAATGTAAGTATAACAGCGTGTATTCTCATCCCTGAAAACATGTAAAAAGCGGGACTGTAGGAGTGACCTTTGAATAAAGCTCGGATTGAAAAGTGGACAATTTACTTATACAGTTTATAGCCGAGTAATGCAACCTAAGTATATGTATTTAGGTTGGTCAATAAATATGTCTTAAACAAGTGTGGTTTCATAGTATAAGTTGTATTATTGCTCGAATCAACGCGTTTCAAATTAGAAGTCAACATACAGTCAACTAATTCATGCAAGTCAAACAAAGTCAACCGAAGTCAAACCGAAAGTCAAACTTGGTCAAAGTAGTCAACTAAAGTCAACATCAGTAGTTTCATGTCAAATGTTGGTCAACATGTCAAACCTAAATCAAACAACGCATTTTGGATCATAACAGGTCAATTTCACAATTTCAGTTTATCGTTGTGCACAAAGTTCATGTACATGTAGCAAACTTAGCATATTATCTCATAGTACAAAATTCATGCAAGCATGAAAAACTCCAAATCATAATTATACTCAAAATTGATGACAAACAGTCCGTCCAGGGTCTCATACGATAATTAAAAGTCAGGAATCAGAAGGGGTACATTTATAGTTTGTCAAATCAATTTCTGACCGCGCACTGATTTGGTTTTGGCTATAACCGGAGCTAGGGGCATGCAATTGATAAATGCCAGTGGCCACGGTTCAAGGACAAGTTAAACTAACACATATAAAAATATGGGAATTTTTGTTTAGCCAATTTGTACAGTTTATTCGTGCAAGTTGAATGTTTAGTTTTCAGCTCAATTCAGAATTTACACAATATATGGCCCTATTGTGCCCAATGCATAAGGTTTCAGAGATTTACATTAACTAACCATATGTCACATATCATGTCAAAATTCATATTCCAGAAGTATACATGCTAATTCAATAAACACAAACCACAGAGTATAAAACAGAGAGCAACTTGCTGATTCGATCCTAGTTTAGCTGGTCACATTCGCACTCAATTATCCGAAGATCTAGATACAATTAGACTATGATATCTACATGAAATGTGAATTAATTTTTGTGTACATTTCAAATATGCAAAGATTTAAATCAAGAAGTTAACACATTTTATCATACAAGGCTGTTTTCATGCAAATGCTGTATAAATCTACTTTTTCACTAAATCAAGCGTATATCAAGTTATACATAAGCAAACAACATGATATCCTAGTGTAACCTGAGTGTTTTTAAATTAACTATCCAATGGTATTAATTTCACAATCAAATTCTTGGTCTATCAAACCCAGAATTTCCGATCAATCACAAAAATAAAACGTTAATTTTAATTGGTCATAACTTGATCATCCGGAAACGAAATCAAGCGATTCCAAAGCCTAAAGTTAATAATTTTTCGATAGATATCCATATAAACACTTTTCAATTACAGAAAACAAAGTCACAAAACCAGTAGCATAGCAATACAATTCGTGATTAAACCCTAACTCGCAATTCAGGCAATATAACGACTAATTGAGCAATAGAACATCTAAATCATATGATTAAAAATTAAATCTGGAAAAATAGAGTTTTTAGATCTTACCCTAAGCGAGGAATTAGTGGTATAGATGAAATTTCCCGTTCTTATTGATTAAAAACGTTCCATATTAATTGATTTCGTTGCGAGGTTTTGACCTCTATATGAGACGTTTTTCAAACACTGCATTCATTTTTAAAACAAACCATAACCTTTATTTCATAAATAAAGGTTTAAAAAGCTTTACGTAGATTATCAAATAATGATAATCTAAAATATCCTGTTTACACACGACCATTACATAATGGTTTACAATACAAATATGTTACATCGAAATCAGTTTCTTGAATACAATTTTTACACAATATCATACAAACATGGACTCCAAATCTTGTCCTTATTTTAGTATGCAACAGCGGAAGCTCTTAGTATTCACCTGAGAATAAACATGCTTTAAACGTCAACAAAAATGTTGGTGAGTTATAGGTTTAACCTATATATATCAAATCATAACAATAGACCACAAGATTTCATATTTCAATACACATCCCATACATAGAGATAAAAATCATTCATATGGTGAACACCTGGTAACCGACATTAACAAGATGCATATATATAAGAATATCCCCATCATTCCGGGACACCCTTCAGATATGATATAAATTTCGAAGTACTAAAGCATCCGGTACTTTGGATGGGGTTTGTTAGGCCCAATAGATCTATCTTTAGGATTCGCGTCAATTAGGGTGTCTGTTCCCTAATTCTTAAATTACCAGACTTAATAAAAAGGGGCATATTCGATTTCGATAATTCAACCATAGAATGTAGTTTCACGTACTTGTGTCTATTTTGTAAATCATTTATAAAACCTGCATGTATTCTCATCCCAAAAATATTAGATTTTAAAAGTGGGACTATAACTCACTTTCACAAATTTTTACTTCGTCGGGAAGTAGGACTTGGCCACTGGTTGATTCACGAACCTATAACAATATATACATATATATCAAAGTATGTTTAAAATATATTTACAACACTTTTAATATATTTTGATGTTTTAAGTTTATTAAGTCAGCTGTCCTCGTTAGTAACCTACAACTAGTTGTCCACAGTTAGATGTATAGAAATAAATCGATAAATATTATCTTGAATCAATCCACGACCCAGTGTATACGTATCTCAGTATTGATCACAACTCAAACTATATATATTTTGGAATCAACCTCAACCCTGTATAGCTAACTCCAACATTCACATATAGAGTGTCTATGGTTGTTCCGAAATATATATAGATGTGTCGATATGATAGGTCGAAACATTGTATACGTGTCTATGGTATCTCAAGATTACATAATATACAATACAAGTTGATTAAGTTATGGTTGGAATAGATTTGTTACCAATTTTCACGAAGCTAAAATGAGAAAAATTATCCAATCTTGTTTTACCCATAACTTCTTCATTTTAAATCCGTTTTGAGTGAATCAAATTGCTATGGTTTCATATTGAACTCTATTTTATGAATCTAAACATAAAAGTATAGGTTTATTGTCGGAAAAATAAGTTACAAGTCATTTTTGTAAAGGTAGTCATTTCAGTCGAAAGAACGACGTCTAGATGACCATTTTAGAAAACATACTTCCACTTTGAGTTTAACCATAATTTTTGGATACAGTTTCATGTTCATAATAAAAATCATTTTCTCAGAATAACAACTTTTAAATCAAAGTTTATCATAGTTTTTAATTAACTAACCCAAAACAGCCCGCGGTGTTACTACGACGGCATAAATCCGGTTTTACGGTGTTTTTCGTGTTTCCAGGTTTTAAATCATTAAGTTAGCATATCATATAGATATAGAACATGTGTGTAGTTAATTTTAAAAGTCAAGTTAGAAGGATTAACTTTTGTTTGCGAACAAGTTTAGAATTAACTAAACTATGTTCTAGTGATTACGAGTTTAAACCTTCGAATAAGATAGTTTTATACATATGAATCGAATGATGTTATGAACATCATTACTACCTCAAGTTTAGTAGGTAAACCTAATGGAAGTGACAAGAAATGATCTAGCTTCAAAGGATCTTGGATGGCTTGAAAGTTCTTGAAGTAGGATCATGACACAAAAATAAGTTCAAGTAAGATTTTTTACTCGAATTAAGATAGTTTATAGTTATAGAAATTGAATCAAAGTTTGAATATGAATATTACCTTGAATAAGAAAGATAACCTACTGTATATAACAAAGGTTTCTTGATCTTAGATGATTACTTGGAATGGATTAGAAAGCTTGGAAGTAAATTAGTAAACTTGAAGGGATTTTTGAAGTGTTCTTGAAGTGTTCTTCCTATGATGATTATAGCTTGATTCTTGAAGTGATTTTTGATGAAGATGATGATTAACTACTGGAAAAATACGTTCATAATAGTGTGTGTGTGTTGAGAGAGAATTAGAAAGAGAATTGGAAGTGAAATGGAGTGAATGATGAGCGGTAATTGGTGAGTGGTGAGTGGGGTTAAAAGGAGTTCTAGTTAGTTGACTAGCTCATGGTAGAAGTTAAAATTGATTAGTCATACATGACATAATCAAGAGTGGAATCCCATGCTAGTTCCTATTGGTATATACTCATAGTAAGTACATTTTGAAGATGTGTATAATACGGGTAAGAATACGACTAGAATTCTTGATGAAAGAAAAGAATGGAAAAGTAACTGTAACCATTTTCGTTAAGTATGAGTGTTTTGATATATGTCTTGAAGTCTTCCAAAAGTATTTTAATACATCTAAATACACTACATGTATATACATTTTAACTGAGTCGTTAAGTCATCGTTAGTCGTTACATGTAAGTGTTGTTTTGAAACCTTTAAGTTAACGATCTCAATTAATGTTGTTAACCCATTGTTTATTATATCTAATGAGATGTTAAATTATTATAATATCATGATATTATGATATATTAATATATCTTAATATGATATATATATACATTTAAATGTCGTTACAACGATAATCGTTACATATATGTCTCGTTTCGAAATCCTTAAGTTAGTAGTCTTGTTTATATGTATATAACTCATTGTTAATATACTTATGGAGATACTTACTTATCATAATCTCATGTTAACCATATGTATATCCATATATATATCGTCATGTCATTTTTACAAGTTTTAACGTTCGTGAATCGCCGGTCAACTTGGGTGGTCAATTGTCTATATGAAACATATTTCAATTAATCAAGTCTTAACAAGTTTGATTGCTTAACATGTTGGAAACATTTAATCATGTAAATATCAATCTCAATTAATATATATAAACATGGAAAAGTTCGGGTCACTACAGTACCTACCCGTTAAATAAATTTCGTCCCGAAATTTTAAGCTGTTGAAGGTGTTGACGAATCTTCTGGAAATAGATGCGGGTATTTCTTCTTCATCTGATCTTCACGCTCCCAGGTGAACTCGGGTCCTCTACGAGCATTCCATAAAACCTTAACAATTGGTATCTTGTTTTGCTTAAGTCTTTTAACCTCACGATCTATTATTTCGACGGGTTCTTCGATGAATTGGAGTTTTTCGTTGATTTGGATTTCATCTAACGGAATAGTGAGATCTTCTTTAGCAAAACATTTCTTCAAATTCGAGACGTGGAAAATGTTATGTACAGCCGCGAGTTGTTGAGGTAACTCAAGTCGGTAAGCTACTGGTCCGACACGATCAATAATCTTGAATGGTCCAATATACCTTGGATTTAATTTCCCTCGTTTACCAAATCGAATAACGCCTTTCCAAGGTGCAACTTTAAGCATGACCATCTCTCCAATTTCAAATTCTATATCTTTTCTTTTAATGTCAGCGTAGCTCTTTTGTCGACTTTGGGCGGTTTTCAACCGTTGTTGAATTTGGATGATCTTCTCGGTAGTTTCTTGTATAATCTCCGGACCCGTAATCTGTCTATCCCCCACTTCACTCCAACAAATCGGAGACCTGCACTTTCTACCATAAATTGCTTCAAACGACGCCATCTCAATGCTTGAATGGTAGCTGTTGTTGTAGGAAAATTCTGCTAATGGTAGATGTCGATCCCAACTGTTTCCGAAATCAATAACACATGCTCGTAGCATGTCTTCAAGCGTTTGTATCGTCCTTTCGCTCTGCCCATTAGTTTATGGATGATAGGCAGTACTCATGTCTAGACGAGTTCCTAATGCTTGCTGTAATGTCTGCCAGAATCTTGAAATAAATCTGCCATCCCTATCAGAGATAATAGAGATTGGTATTCCATGTCTGGAGACGACTTCCTTCAAATACAATCGTGCTAACTTCTCCATCTTGTCATCTTCTCTTATTGGCAGGAAATGTGCTGATTTGGTGAGACGATCAACTATTACCCAAATAGTATCAAAACCACTTGGAGTCCTTGGCAATTTAGTGATGAAATCCATGGTAATGTTTTCCCATTTCCATTTCGGGATTTCGGGTTGTTGAACTAGACCTGATGGTTTCTGATGCTCAGCTTTGACCTTAGAACACGTCAAACATTCTCCTACGTATTTAGCAACATCGGCTTTCATACCCGGCTACCAAAAATATTTCCTGAGATCCTTGTACATCTTCCCCGTTCCAGGATGTATTGAGTATCTGGTTTTATGAGCTTCTCTAAGTACCATTTCTCTCATATCTCCAAATTTTGGTACCCAAATCCTTTCAGCCCTATACCGGGTTCCGTCTCCCGAATATTAAGTTGTTTCTCCGATCCTTTGGGTATTTCATCCTTTAAATTTCCCTCTTTTAAAACTACTTGTTGCGCCTCCTTTATTTGAGTAGTAAGGTTATTATGAATCATTATATTCATAGATTTTACTTGAATGGGTTCTCTGTCCTTCCTGCTCAAGGCATCGGCTACCACATTTACCTTCCCCGGGTGGTAACGAATCTCAAAGTCGTAATCATTCAATAATTCAATCCACCTACGCTGCCTCATATTCAGTTGTTTCTGATTAAATATGTGTTGAAGACTTTTGTGGTCGGTATATATAATACTTTTGACCCCATATAAGTAGTGCCTCCAAGTCTTTAATGCAAAAACAACCGCGCCTAATTCCAAATCATGCGTCGTATAATTTTGTTCGTGAATCTTCAATTGTCTAGACGCATAAGCAATCACCTTCACTCATTGCATTAATACACAACCGAGACCTTGCTTTGATGCGTCACAATAAATCACAAAATCATCATTCCCTTCAGGCAATGACAATATAGGTGCCGTAGTTAGCTTTTTCTTCAATAACTGAAACGCTTTCTCTTGTTCATCATTCCATTCAAATTTCTTCCCTTTATGCGTTAATGCAGTCAAGGGTTTTGCTATTCTGGAAAAGTCTTGGATGAACCTTCTGTAGTAACCAGCTAGTCCTAAAAACTGGCGTATGTGTTTCGGAGTTTTCGGGGTTTCCCACTTTTCAACAGTTTCTATCTTTGCCGGATCCACCTTTATACCTTCTTTGTTCACTATGTGACCGAGGAATTGAACTTCTTCCAACCAAAATGCACACTTTGAAAACTTAGCGTACAATTCTTCCTTCCTCAATACTTCTAACACCTTTCTCAAATGTTCACCGTGTTCTTGGTCATTCTTTGAGTAAATAAGTATTTCATCAATGAAAACAATGACAAACTTGTCAAGGTATGGTCCACACACTCGGTTCATAAGGTCCATGAACATAGCTGGTGCATTAGTTAAACCAAACGGCATGACCATAAACTCGTAATGACCGTAACGTGTTCTGAAAGCAGTCTTTGGAATATCATCTTCTTTCACCCGCATTTGATGATACCCGGAACGTAAGTCAATCTTTGAATAAACAGACGAGCCTTGTAGTTGATCAAATAAGTCATCGATTCTCGGTAGTGGGTAGCGGTTCTTGATGGTAAGTTTGTTCAATTCTCGGTAGTCGATACACAATCTGAATGACCATCTTTCTTCTTGACAAACAAAACAGGAGCTCCCCACGGTGATGTGCTTGGTCGAATGAAACCATGCTCTAAAAGTTCTTGTAATTGGCTTTGCAGTTCTTTCATCTCGCTGGGTGCGAGTCTGTAAGGAGCACGAGCTATTGGTGCAGCTCCTGGTACAAGATCTATTTGAAATTCAACGGATCGATGTGGGGGTAATCCCGGTAATTCTTTCGGAAATACATCGGGAAATTCTTTTGCAATGGGAACATCATTGATGCTCTTTTCTTCAGTTTGTACTTTCTCGACGTGTGCTAGAATAGCATAGCAACCTTTTCTTATTAGTTTTTGTGCCTTCAAATTAATAATAATATGTAGCTTCGTGTTGCCCTTTTCTCCGTACACCATTAAGGGTTTTCCTTTTTCTCGTATAATGCGATTTGCATTTTTGTAACAAACGATCTCTGCTTTCACTTCTTTCAACCAGTCCATACCGATTATCACATCAAAACTCCCTAACTCTACTGGTATCAAATCACTCTTAAATGTTTCGCTAACCAGTTTAATTTCTCGATTCCGACATATATTATCTGCTGAAATTAATTTACCATTTGCTAATTCGAGTAAAAATTTACTATCCAAAGGCGTCAATGGACAACTTAATTTAGCACAAAAATCTCTACTCATATAGCTTCTATCCGCACCCGAATCAAATAAAACGTAATAAGATTTATTGTCAGTAAGAAACGTACCCGTAACAAGCTCCGGGTCTTCCTGTGCCTCTGCCGCATTAATATTGAAAACTCTTCCGCGGCCTTGTCCATTCGTGTTCTCCTGGTTCGGGCAATTTCTAATAATGTGGCCCGGTTTTCCACATTTATAACAAACTACATTGGCATAACTTGCTCCGACACTACTTGCTCCTCCATTACTCGTTCCGACACCATTTGTTCCTTTTGTTCTATTAACCCCTGGTCTGTAGACCTCACACTTAGCCGCGCTATGACCCTTTCTTTTACAATCGTTGCAAAATTTGGTGCAGAACCCCGAGTGATACTTTTTACACCTTTGGCATAGCTGCTTCTGATTGTTATTGTTGTTGCGGTTATTATTGTTGTTGGGATGATTGTTGTAGTTGCTGTTGTTGTTGTTGTTGTTGTTGTTGTTGTTGTTGTTGTTGGGCCGTTTGTTGTAGTTGCGATTGATGTTGCGATTGTTGGGATAATTGTTGCGATTATTGTTGTAATTGCTGTTGTTGTTGTATTGGTGATTCTTATCACCGTTTTCCTGCCACTTTCTTTTGACTTGCTTCACATTGGCCTCTTCAGCAGTCTGTTCTTTAATTCTTTCTTCAATCCGGTTCACTAGTTTGTGAGCCATTCTACATGCCTTTTGTATGGAGGCGGGCTCGTGTGAACTTATATCTTCTTGGATTCTTTCCGGTAATCCTTTCACAAACGCGTCGATCTTCTCTTCCTCATCTTCGAATGCTCCCGGACACAATAGGCACAATTCTGTGAATCATCTTTCGTACGTGGTAATATCAAATCCTTGGGTTCGTAAACCTCTAAGTTCTGTCTTGAGCTTATTGACCTCGGTTCTGGGACGGTACTTCTCGTTCATCAAGTGCTTGAATGCTGACCACGGTAGTGCGTACGCATCGTCTTCTCCCACTTGCTCTAGATAGGTATTCCACCATGTTAACGCAGAACCTGTGAAGGTATGCGTAGCGTACTTCACTTTGTCCTCTTCAGTACACTTACTTATGGCAAACACCGATTCGACCTTCTCGGTCCACTGTTTCAATCCGATCGGTCCTTCGGTTCCATCAAATTCCAAAGGTTTGCAGGCAGTGAATTCTTTGTAGGTGCATCCTACACGATTTCCTGTACTGCTAGATCCAAGGTTATTGTTGGTATGTAGCGCAGCCTGTACTGCGGCTATGTTTGATGCTAGAAAAGTACGGAATTTCTCTTCATTCATATTCACGGTGTGTCGAGTAGTCGGTGCCATTTCCTTCAAAATAGTCAAATGGAACAAGTTAATCATACAGAATATTAAGAGTAGTTAATAGTATTTCGTAGCATAATATGAACTCATTTATAAAAGCTTTTTCTTCATATTAGCGTTTTATAAATTTAAATTCGGGTAGTACCTACCCGTTAAGTTCATACTTAGTAGCTAATATACAATTCAACTACTACAATTCTATATGAAAAACTGATTATAATAATATTTCACGTTCAAACTTTTACACAATATTTTACAAACTTACAATACCGCTTATTTTACATATAGCATGAAATATAGCACACAATAAATTTGATACAAGATGGTTGTGAAGATAATTCTAGCTAGTACACAAGTCGTTCAACAAAGGCAATAAAGACAAGTAATTCATACGTCCAGAAACAAGTCATGCATTCTGGTTTTACTAGGACTACTTCCCATCCTTGGTCTTGTGGAACATAACCGTTATGGCCGTTGATAAGACAGCGTGTTGTAACATCGTCAAAGGGACGAGGGTTACGTAATGACCAACAGTCTCGTAATAACCTAAAAACCTCATTTCTTACCCCAATTACCGACTCCGTCACTTGTGGGAACGTTTTGTTTAATAGTTGTAGCCCGATGTTCTTGTTCTCACTTTGGTGAGAAGCAAACATTAGTAACCCGTAAGCATAAAATGCTTCTTTATGTTGCATGTTAGCCGCTTTTTCTAAATCACGAAGTCCTATATTCGGATATACTGAGTCAAAATAATTTCTTAACCCGTTGCGTAAAATAGTATTTGGGTTCCCCGCAATATATGCGTCAAAGTAAACACGTCGTAACTTATGGATTTCCCAATGTGATATCCCCCATCTTTCGAACGAAAGCCTTTTATAAACCAAGGCATTCTTGGAACGTTCTTCGAATGTCTTACAAACTGATCTCGCCTTAAATAGTTGTGCCGAGGAATTCTGACCGACTCTAGACAAGATTTCATCAATCATGTCTCTGGGTAGGTCTCTTAAAATATTGGGTTGTCTATCCATTTTGTGTTTTTATACTGTAAAATAGACAAGAGTTAGATTCATAAAAAAAAAATACTTATTAATACAAGCGATTTTTACATATATCATAAAGCATAAGCACGCTATATTACATATATTACACCACATGAATACAACTATCTTATTCCGACTCGCTCGTTTCTTCTTGTTCGGTTTTGGTTCGTTTTGCCAAGTTTCTAGGGATATATGATGTTCCCCTAATACGAGCCGTCGTTGTCCACATTGGTTTAGAAAAACCTGGTGGTTTAGAGGTTCCCTGGTCATTGTTACAACTTAAGGACTTCGGGGGTTGACGATACATATAAAGTTCATCGGGGTTGGAATTAGATTTCTCTATTTTTATGCCCTTTCCCTTATTATTTTCTTTTGCCTTTTTAAATTCAGTTGGGGTAATTTCTATAACATCATCGGAATTCTCGTCGGAATCCGATTCATCGGAGAATTGGTAATCCTCCCAATATTTTGCTTCCTTGGCGGAAACACCATTGACCATAATTAACCTTGGTCGGTTGGTTGAGGATTCTATTTTACTTAACCGTTTTATTATTTCCCCCACCAGTTCTATTTCTTCTTCCGTTTCTGATTCTTCTTCCGGTTCCGATTCTTCTTCCGGTTCCGACTCTTCTTCCGGTTCCTCTTCGGGAACTTGTGAATCAGTCCACGAATCATTCCAATTTACATTTGACTCTTCATTATTATTAGGTGAGTCAATGGGACTTGTTCTAGAGGTAGACATCTATCACATAATATCAAACACGTTAAGAGATTGATATATCACATAATATTCATATGTTAAAAATATATAGTTTCTAACAAAAATGTTAAGCAATCATTTTTAAAGAAAACACGGTCGAAGTCCAGACTCACTAATGCATCCTAACAAACTCGATAAGACACACTAATGCAAATTTTCTGGTTCTCTAAGACCAACGCTCGGATACCAACTGAAATGTCCCGTTCTTATTGATTAAAAACGTTCCATATTAATTGATTTCGTTGCGAGGTTTTGACCTCTATATAAGACATTTTTCAAAGACAGCATTCATTTTTAAAACAAACCATAACCTTTATTTCATAAATAAAGGTTTAAAAAGCTTTACGTAGATTATCAAATAATGATAATATAAAATATCCTGTTTACACACGACCATTACATAATGGTTTACAATACAAATATGTTACATCGAAATCAGTTTCTTGAATGCAGTTTTTACACAATATCATACAAACATGGACTCCAAATCTTGTCCTTATTTTAGTATGCAACAGCGGAAGCTCTTAGTATTCACCTGAGAATAAACATGCTTTAAACGTCAACAAAAATGTTGGTGAGTTATAGGTTTAACCTATATATATCAAATCGTAACAATAGACCACAAGATTTCATATTTCAATACACATCCCATACATAGAGATAAAAATCATTCATATGGTGAACACCTGGTAACCGACATTAACAAGATGTATATATATAAGAATATCCCCATCATTTCGGGACACCCTTCGGATATGATATAAATTTCGAAGTACTAAAGCATCCGGTACTTTGGATGTGGTTTGTTAGGCCCAATAGATCTATCTTTAGGATTCGCGTCAATTAGGGTGTCTGTTCCCTAATTCTTAAATTACCAGACTTAATAAAAAGGGGCATATTCGATTTCGATAATTCAACCATAGAATGTAGTTTCACGTACTTGTGTCTATTTTGTAAATCATTTATAAAACCTGCATGTATTCTCATCCCAAAAATATTAGATTTTAAAAGTGGGACTATAACTCACTTTCACAGATTTTTACTTCGTCGGGAAGTAGGACTTGGCCACTGGTTGATTCACGAACCTGTAACAATATATACATATATATCAAAGTATGTTTAAAATATATTTACAACAGTTTTAATATATTTTGATGTTTTAAGTTTATTAAGTCAGCTGTCCTCCTTAGTAACCTACAACTAGTTGTCCACAGTTAGATGTACATAAATAAATAGATAAATATTATCTTGAATCAATCTACGACCCAGTGTATACGTATCTTAGTATTGATCACAACGTAAACTATATATATTTTGGAATCAACCTCAACCCTGTATAGCTAACTCCAACATTCACATATAGAGTGTCTATGGTTGTTCCGAAATATATATAGATGTGTTGACATTATAGGTCGAAACATTGTATACGTGTCTATGGTATCTCAATGTTACATAATATACAATACAAGTTGATTAAGTTATGGTTGGAATAGATTTGTTACCAATTTTCACGTAGCTAAAATGAGAAAAATTATCCAATCTTGTTTTACCCATAACTTCTTCATTTTAAATATGTTTTGAGTGAATCAAATTACTATGGTTTATAGTAGGAAAAGTATAGGTTTATAGTCGGAAAAATAAGTTACAAGTCGTTTTTGTAAAGGTAGTCATTTCAGTCAAAAGAACGACGTCTAGATGACCATTTTAGAAAACATACTTCCACTTTGAGTTTAACCATAATTTTTGGATATAGTTTCATGTTCATAAAAAAAATAATTTTCTCAGAATAACAACTTTTAAATCAAAGTTTATCATAGTTTTTAATTAACTAACCCAAAACAGCCAGCGGTGTTACTTCGACGGCGTAAATCCGATTTTACGGTGTTTTTCGTGTTTCCAGGTTTTAAATCATTAAGTTAGCATATCATATAGATATAGAACATGTGTGTAGTTAATTTTAAAATTCAATTTAGAAGGATTAACTTTTGTTTGCGAACAAGTTTAGAATTAACTAAACTATGTTCTAGTGATTACGAGTTTTAACCTTCGAATAAGATAGTTTTATATATATGAATCGAATGATGTTATGAACATCATTACTACCTCAAGTTTAGTAGGTAAACCTACTGGAAGTGACAAGAAATGATCTAGCTTCAAAGGATCTTGGATGGCTTGAAAGTTCTTGAAGTAGGATCATTACACAAAAACAAGTTCAAGTAAGATTTTTACTCGAATTAAGATAGTTTATAGTTATAGAAATTGAATCAAAGTTTGAATATGAATATTACCTTGAATAAGAAAGATAACCTACTGTATATAACAAAGGTTTCTTGATCTTAGATGATTACTTGGAATGGATTAGAAAGCTTGGAAGTAAATTAGTATACTTGAAGGGATTTTTGAAGTGTTCTTGAAGTGTTCTTCCTATGATGATTATAGCTTGATTCTTGAAGTGATTTTTGAAGAAGATGATGATTAACTACTGGAAAAATACGTTCATAATAGCATGTGTGTGTGTTGAGAGAGAATTAGAAAGAGAATTGGAAGTGAAATGGAGTGAATGATGAGTGGTAATTGGTGAGTGGTGAGTGGGGTTAAAAGGAGTTCTAGTTAGTTGACTAGCTCATGGTAGAAGTTAAAATTGATTAGTCATACATGACATAATCAAGAGTGGAATCCCATGCTAGTTCCTATTGGTATATACTCATAGTAAGTACGTTTTGAAGCTGTGTATAATACGGGTAAGAATACGACTAGAATTCTTGATGAAAGAAAAGAATGGAAAAGTAACTGTAACCATTTTCGTTAAGTATGAGTGTTTTGATATATGTCTTGAAGTCTTCCAAAAGTATTTTAATACATCTAAATACACTACATGTATATACATTTTAACTGAGTCGTTAAGTCATCGTTAGTCGTTACATGTAAGTGTTGTTTTGAAACCTTTAAGTTAACGATCTCAATTAATGTTGTTAACCCATTGTTTATTATATCTAATGAGATGTTAAATTATTATATTATCATGATATTATGATATATTAATATATCTTAATATGATATATATATATACATTTAAATGTCGTTACAACGATAATCGTTACATATATGTCTCGTTTCGAAATCCTTAAGTTAGTAGTCTTGTTTATATGTATATAACTCATTGTTAATATACTTATGGAGATACTTACTTATCATAATCTCATGTTAACCATATGTATATCCATATATATATCGTCATGTCATTTTTACAAGTTTTAACGTTCGTGAATCGCCGGTCAACTTGGGTGGTCAATTGTCTATATGAAACATATTTCAATTAATCAAGTCTTAACAAGTTTGATTGCTTAACATGTTGGAAACATTTAATCATGTAAATATCAATCTCAATTAATATATATAAACATGGAAAAGTTCGGGTCACTACAATAGATACATAGGGCTCGTTGAGAGGAACACGGATATGCGTTCAATTTAACGACCAAGCTAATATTGAGGGCGTTCTTGAAGAAAATATGATCGATGATGGTGAGTATTCATGAGATATGATGCACCATTTAACTCTTTATTTTCTGATTACTAGTTTGACATGTAAAAGGTGATGCACATGTCTAAAAAAAAATTATGGGATTACCTACTAATGGCCTCCTCTTTTTGACTAATATAAGATATTTTAAGATATGATGGCCACCTTCTTTTGACTAATATGAGATATTTTAGGATATGATGGCCTCCTCTTTTTGACTAATATAAGGTATTTTAGAATATTATAGAATTAATTACATATTAGTAGGAATAGGAAGATACGTGCTGAATACGGGACTAAAACCCTTGACATGGAAAACTTATAATCCTTTAAAGGATTCATATCTGTTACTTATTAGGTAAATACTATACCATAGATAATTAATAATTAAATAACTAAATATTAAATGATACTCCTTATAAGATGAGTAAGGAAACATGAGCCTACCATCTTTGACTAATATATTCATATCGATTGTTTGTTATAGAGTGACAACGAAACAATTACGGTATATAAGTAATATATTCTATCTACAGTGTAACTCGTGAGTTAACTCATGAGAGAATTGATATATAGGGTAATAATAATAATAATAATAAACTTTATTATTGGTTTGAATTATTAAGCTAATTATTAGTTTGAATTATTAACTTAATAATTAATTTTTGAATTATTATTAGGCTTTAAAATTTTCTAAGGATAAATTAACACATATCAAAATGTGTAAAGAATGAAAGAAAGAAAAAAAAATTGGCGTAGAAAATTATAGAACTTTAACTAATAGTCGTTAAGTATTTAATGGAAAAAGTTGGGTTGTTACATTACCTCACCGTTATTGAAATTTCGTCCCGAAATTTGGATGATGGCAGTTATTGATGAAAATAAAATATTTATCATTAGAAATCCACGTTTCAACGTGAGCTTGAATTCTATAACGAAGTTTGCAAATAAAGTTTATACTTGGCTTAAATAGTTTGTCTTTCCAGACGTAAGCCTTCATAGATTCTTTTAATAAAAGAATTTGGTCATATACGATTGTTTCGTCAAATAATATGATAAGATTAAATAATCTTTCGGGATCTCTATACGGATGGACTTCTAAGGTCCGTTCAGTTTCGTAATGAATACGAGTTAAGTGTATAGTATTTCTTATCATCAAGAATACGAATGAAATGATTCGGTTACGTGTAAAATTCAACTGAATATGTCACTAATGGTTGTATTGAAGTAATAGTTGTCCACCTTGACTTTTCGATGTAATCACTATTGATTCTCCTAAATTTAAGGGATTTGAATATAATCGTTTGAAATCTGTGAGATTTGGATCCCGGTAATTAAGGAAATTAGAATCCTTTTTTTTTAATTTAATACGATTATCTTAATCGGCTGACGCGTGGCTATGGTAGAAAGTTTTGATATAAATTAATCATCTCGGCGTCCTTATTTTCTCAACCTCAATCTTCTTACTTTCAAAATTCTATTTTCAAAAATTCTGTGAAGATGCTTCATCCGCTCTTGATTTTCGTCACTATTTTGACTGTTTATGCAGACATTCTTCTTTTTAGTCTACCACCAGAAGAATCTCTGTTCTTCTATCATGCTCTAGGGGTGACCGTATTTTTAATTCTACCACTCCTCTGTTTTTCAATACTTATTGATATAAATGGTTTATGATCTTCCTTGTTTGTTGTCTTTTATATTCTGACCTATTTTTCGAAGACTCATGCTTTTTATCCAAGAAGATCTTCAACTTATTCTTCTATACATGGTCAAATAATACGGATCAATAGCTGGTGATGATGTAGAAACATTCACTGTTCATTGTCATAGTATCCGTTTTCACCTTGTTTTCTCTTCTCGACTTTAAATCAAGCAAGTAATGGTCTAGAATTCGTAGATATGAAGTTTTGAATGAACCTAATGTTCTAAGTAGAAAGGAAAGGTAATGGCATGATTTGATTTGGTAAATTACCAGAATCACGGAGGATAGAACTGTCAAGAATATATTTTCTTGATATGTTCAGAGGTTAAATAGAATGACAGAGTCATGTAATATGGCATATGGTGATGGTAAAGTCGATCAAGTCTTATCATTCTCAAGTTTCATTAGAACTTCCGCATGACTTAGAATAAATAGGAGCAAAATTATTCGTTTAAAGGTTTCAGCAGATACTAAATCATCTGGATTCGTTAAGTACAGGTTTAGTCTTTGTGGTTTGTCCACAGTCTCTTTCATGGTTTGTTCAATCCGTTTTCCAGTACTAATTTTCTATTGAGTGTTTCCAATACTCCATTCTTTATCATCAAACTCTTGGCCATTAAGACCATCTATAGTTTTGCTGCTTCATCAGCATCATAACTGAATCATTAGTTATCAACCCGAGGTGTTTCAAGAATTTCGAAAGATTTGAAAGCAGATTGTAATCGTCAAGATACAAAAGATTATTTAAGATGAAATCAAGTGGAAAAATTTGAAGAAATATTTGTTCTTTGATAAACCGATACATATATCGGTGGATGTAAGTAGGATAGTTAATGACTTGCTAAATTAGAATTGAAGAATGTACAGTGTAACATATTAATGTGAACTTAGATATTTCTCGAGTATCACCTACGCGTTATAAACTCACACGTCATAGCTAATATGAAAATGATTTTTATTTCGATCCTCATATATAGAAATATATATTTTCTTCCGACCGAAATAATGAATTACAATCTTATTAATCTTGCTTGATTTGTGGTCGGGATCGGGATGAATAATTTCTAAAACTTTCGATATTATATAATCGCCGAAAAATGAAAATGGTGTCTGGGGTGCTGGCGCTCATGGTGCGGGTGCCTGTGCATATGATGTTGATGCCGTCGGTGCTGCTGGTGCCTGCAAAGTGTGCACCGCGTTCTCCAAGGCCATCACTCGAGTACGGAGTGAGTTAACTTCTTCTGCTAACCCTGGTTAGTTAGCAGTGCAGAAAAGAGTCTGGATAACCCGTAAAATTTTAGAGATCACATACTCGTTGCGAGATATTCTCGTAAGGAGAGTGATTATGGTGTTTCTGACAAGTTCGCCGGTCAGTGCCTCGGGTTCTTCACCAAGGGTCAAGAATTGTTCGTGGAAGGGATCATATTCTTCTTGTCTCCATTGAGTAAGTTGTTTACGAACCCATCCCCAATTCATCCAGAAAAGATGATGGCTAATTGGTTGATTCATTCTGGTTACACTGTCATCAGAGCTTAATTCGATCTCCATATCAGAATCGCTCCCGTATCTCGAGGAATTAGAAATTTGTGAAGAATTCATCTTACATGTTCAGGTATTTAGGAAATGATTATTGGTATGGAATGATTGTGGGATATAAGATGATATTCTAGTTACATAAAATACCTATATATAATTCAAAGGTCCCGTAATTTACGGAGGAAATCAAGAAATATATCAGACCAAATCTAATATAATAAGTATGATAGCGACATGATTAGTTTATATGTAATCGGTGCAATAATTACAGTAAGATGTCGGTGGATCAAAAATTATAAGCAGTGAGAAGTAGTGATCGGTCGCGACTAGTAGTGAGAGGCGGCGTTGAGTAGTAGTTAGCAGTGATAAACAGTACTAAGAAGTGGTATAAGATGACGAGTGTGTCCAAGTAGTGTCTTTATTGTGACAAGTAGTGGTCGGTGGGAACGGACGGCGTCGAGCAGTGAAGAGTTGTGTCATGATAACAAGTTACTTATAAGTTATAATAACAATTAGTTCGCACAGTGTAAGTTTCTACTTGCATTTGAGATTACACGATTTGTTCTAAACGTTGTTTATCCAAGTAACCTACTTGACTCGCTCCCAATTCCTTATTTTGCAGTCGGAACTTCTATATGAGTTACCGTAATGTAATCCCGGTCAGTACATTACGCTATCTCACATTTCCATTCGACATCACTCCATAATTTCAAGATGGCGTAGTCAACTTAATTTAGTTAAACCTTGCATCGCGGGCACGTATGTGATTCGTAGTATAGTGTTTAGTTCAAGTCCATATCATATTGGTATAAGGTGTATATGTACGGGATGTAATGTGTAGCCCTACATGTCGTATTGTGAAGCAAATGGTGCAGGTATGGTGTATAAAAGTAATCCAAGACACACGGCTATAGACTAGACTTCACTAATGCACCCTACGTTTAGACACACTAATGTATCCTAGTTCCCTATAGCCAAAGCTCTGATACCATACTGTAACACCCCGTCAAAATCCCTTTAACGGAATGTTAACTCTGGTCCCAATGCTTGGCTTGACTTCTACGTGACAGCAATATTCTGCAGCGGAAGCAATTAATACCTGAAAATAAAAAACGCAAAACGGATCAACAACAATGTTGAGTGAATCTACAGGTTTTAGGTAAACAATACAGTATGTTTAAGAAATACATTTCGAAAACGGTTATTAGTGAAAGAACACCAATGGTTCAATGTTAAAAGTTTATAGACAACTCCTTGTCCTATTTCAAAAGTTTGTTGACACTACCATGTCAAGTTTCAATCATTTGTAGACAATACCATGTCAAGTTTCAAATATTCGTAGACAATACCATGTCAAGTTTTATCTCATTTGTTCGTAAACCACAGTTTTAAATAATGTTGTATAGTATCAGAAAAACACTTATCAGAAAATAGTTTAAGTTCCTTGATCACGAGATTTTAAAAATACAACTCCAAGTTGCGAAACGTTTGCATAATCTATGAGTACCTGAATACTAGCAATGACCCGAGTATAGAATCCACTATACCCGCCTTTACCTCATAAAAATGTTATACACTTGTACGAGTGTATCTAATGTTCAAAGTAAATGCACCATAGTTAATATTGTAGGGTGGGGTTGCCAACCTAACAGATCCGTCCATCTAAATTGTGCCTACACCGATGGTATTTAAAGTATTCAAGCTAGAGGCTTTGTGTACAAAATCAATATACAGATATAGTACTCGTGTCAATACAAAAAGCATTTGATAATGTAAGTATAACAATGTGTATTCTCATCCCTGAAAACATGTTAAAAGCGGGACTGTAGACTCACCTTTGAATAAAGATCGGATTGAAAAGTGGACAATTTACTTGTACGATTTATAGCCGAGTAATGCAACCTAAGTATATGTATTTAGGTTGGTCAATAAATATGTCTTAAACAAGTGTGGTTTCATAGTATAAGTTGTCTTATTGCTCGAATCGACGCGTTTCAAAGTAGATGTCAACATACAGTCAACTAATTCATGCAAGTCAAACAAAGTCAACCGAAAGTCAAACTTGGTCAAAGTAGTCAACTAAAGTCAACATCAGTAGTTTCATATCAAATGTTGGCCAACATGTCAAACCTAAGTCAAACAACACGTTTTGGATCATAACAGGTCAATTTCACAATTTCAGTTTATCATTGTGCACAAATTCATGTACATGTAGCAAACTTAGCATATTATCTCATAGTAAAAAATTCATGCAAGCATGGAAAAAATCCAGATCATAATTATACTCAAAATCGATTACAAAAAGTCCGTCCAGGGTCTCATACGATAATTAAAAGTCAGGAATCAGAAGGGGTACATTTATAGTTTATCAAATCAATTTCTGACCGCGCACTGATTTGGTTTTGGATATAACCAGAGCTAGGGGCATGCAATTGATACAATACCAGTGGCCACGGTTCAAGGACAAGTTAAACTAACACATATCAAAATATGGGCAATTTTTGTTTAGCCAATTTGTACAGTTTATTCGTGCAAGTTGAATGTTCAGTTTTCAGCTCAATTCAGAATTTACACAATATATGGCCCTATTGTGCCCAATGCATAAGGTTTCAGAGATTACCAGTAACTAACCATATGTCACATATTATGTCAAAATTCATATTCCATAAGCATACATTCTAATTCAATAAACACAAACCACAGAGTATAAAACAGAGAGCAAGTTGCTGATTCGATCCTAGTTTAGCTAGTCACATTCGCACGCAATTATCCGAAGATCTAGAAACAATTAGACTATGATATCTACATGAAAGATGAATTAATTTTTGTGTAAATTTCAAATATGCAAAGATTTAAATATAGAAGTTAACACATTTTATCATACACGGCTGTTTTCATGCAAGTGCTGTATAAATCCACTTTTCACTAAATCAAGCATATCTCAAGTTATACAAAAGCAAACAACATGATATCCTAGTGTAACCTGAGTGTTTTTAAATTACCTATCCAATGGTATTAATTTCATAATCCAATTCTTGGTCTATCAAACCCAGAATTTCCGATCAATCACGAAAACACAACGTTAATTTCAATTGGTCATAACTTGATCATCCTGAAACGAAATCAAGCGATTCCAAAGCCTAAAGTTAATAGTTTTTCGATAGCTATCCATATAAATACTTTTCAATTACAGAAAACAAAGTCACAAAACCAGTAGCATAGCAATACAATTCGTGATTAAACCCTAACTCGCAATTCAGGCAATATAACGACTAATTACATGTACAAACGCCACCAATTGAGCAATACAACATCTAAATCATATGATTAACAATTAAATCTGGAAAAATAGAGTTTTTAGATCTTACCCTAAGCGAGGAATTAGTGGTATAGATACGTAGGGCTCGTTGAGAGGAACACGGATATGCGTTCAATTTAACGATCAAGCAAATATTGAGGGCGTTCTTGAAGAAAAGATGATCGATGATGGTGAGTATTCATGAGATATGATGCACCATTTAACTCTTTATTTTCTGATTACTAGTTTGACATGTAAAAGGTGATGCACATGTCTAAAAAAAATTTATGGGATTACCTACTAATGGCCTCCTCTTTTTGACTAATATAAGATATTTTAAGATATGATGGCCACCTTCTTTTGACTAATATGAGATATTTTAGGATATGATGGCCTCCTATTTTTGACTAATATAAGGTATTTTAGAATATGATAGAATTATTTACATATTAGTAGGAATAGGAAGATACGTGCTGAATACGGGACTAAAACCCTTGACATGGAAAACTTATAATCCTTTAAAGGATTCATATCTGTTACTTATTAGGTAAATACTATACCATAGATAATTAATAATTAAATAACTAAATATTAAATGATACTCCTTATAAGATGAGTAAGGAAACATGAGCCTACTATCTTTGACTAATATATTCATATCGATTGTTTGTTACAGCGTGACAACGAAACAATTACGGTATATAAGTAATATATTCTATCTACAGTGTATCTCGTGAGTTAACTCATGAGAGAATTGATATATAGGGTAATAATAATAATAATAAACTTTATTATTGGTTTGAATTATTAAGCTAATTATTAGTTTGAATTAACTTAATAATTAATTTCCGAATTATTATTAGGCTTTAAAATTTTCTAGGGATAAATTAACACAATTCAAAATGTGTAAAGAAAGAAAGAAAGAAAAAAATTGGCGTAGAAAATTATAGAACTTTAACTAATAGTCGTTAAGTATTTAATGGAAAAAGTTGGGTTGTTACATTTGAAATGTCCCGTTCTTATTGATTAAAAACGTTCCATATTAATTGATTTCGTTGCGAGGTTTTGACTTCTATATGAGACGTTTTTCAAAGACTGCATTCATTTTAAAACAAACCATAACCTTTATTTCATCAATAAAGGTTTAAAAAGCTTTACGTAGATTATCAAATAATGATAATCTAAAATATCCTTTTTACACACGACCATTACATAATGGTTTACAATACAAATATGTTACAACAAAATAAGTTTCTTGAATGCAGTTTTTACACAATATCATACAAGCATGGACTCCAAATCTCGTCCGTATTTAAGTATGCGACAGCGGAAGTTCTTAATAATCACCTGAGAATAAACATGCTTAAAACGTCAACAAAAATGTTGGTGAGCTATAGGTTTAACCTATATATATCAAATCATAACAATAGACCACAAGATTTCATATTTCAATACACATCCCATACATAGAGATAAAAATCATTCATATGGTGAACACCTGGTAACCGACATTAACAAGATGCATATATAAGAATATCCCCATCATTCCGGGACACCCTTCGGATATGATATAAATTTCAAAGTACTAAAGCATCCGGTACTTTGGATGGGGTTTGTTAGGCCCAATAGATCTATCTTTAGGATTCGCGTCAATTAGGGTGTCTGTTTCCTAATTCTTAGATTACCAGACTTAATAAAAAGGGGCATATTCGATTTCGATAATTCAACCATAGAATGTAGTTTCACGTACTTGTGTCTATTTTGTAAATCATTTATAAAACCTGCATGTATTCTCATCCCAAAAATATTAGATTTTAAAAGTGGGACTATAACTCACTTTCACAGATTTTTACGTCGTCGGGAAGTAAGACTTGGCGACTGGTTGATTCACGAACCTATAACAATATATACATATATATCAAAGTATGTTCACAATATATTTACAACACTTTTAATATATTTTGATGTTTTAAGTTTATTAAGTCAGCTGTCTTCGTTAGTAACCTACAACTAGTTGTCCACAGTTAGATGTACAGAAATAAATCGATAAATATTATCTTGAATCAATCCACGACCCAGTGTATACGTATCTCAGTATTTATCACAACTCAAACTATATATATTTTGGAATCAACCTCAACCCTGTATAGCTAACTCCAACATTCACATATAGAGTGTCTATGGTTGTTCCGAAATATATATAGATGTGTCGACATGATAGGTTGAAACATTGTTTACTTGTCTATGGTATCTCAAGATTACATAATATATAATACAAGTTGATTAAGTTATGGTTGGAATAGATTTGTTACCAATTTTCACGTAGCTAAAATGAGAAAAATTATCCAATCTTGTTTTATCCATAACTTCTTCATTTTAAATCCGTTTTGAGTGAATCAAATTGCTATGGTTTCATATTGAAGTCTATTTTATGAATCTAAACATAAAAAGTATAGGTTTATAGTCAGAAAAATAAGTTACAAGTCATTTTTGTAAAGGTAGTCATTTCAGTCGAAAAAATGACGTCTAGATGACCATTTTAGAAAACATACTTCCACTTTGAGTTTAACCATAATTTTTGGATATAGTTTCATGTTCATAATAAAAATCATTTTCTCAGAATAACAACTTTTAAATCAAAGTTTATCATAGTTTTTAATTAACTAACCCAAAACAGCCCGCAGTGTTACTACGACGACGT
Organism: Rutidosis leptorrhynchoides; assembly: GCF_046630445.1. Taxonomy (NCBI): domain Eukaryota; kingdom Viridiplantae; phylum Streptophyta; class Magnoliopsida; order Asterales; family Asteraceae; genus Rutidosis; species Rutidosis leptorrhynchoides. Next base: position 248,062,945 of record NC_092338.1, on the reverse strand, counting down.
AAATTCGGTTTTAACGTGTTTTTCGTGTTTCCAGGTTTTAAATCATTAAGTTAGCATATAATATAGATATAGAACATGTGTTTAGTTGATTTTAAAAGTCAAGTTAGAAGGATTAACTTTTGTTTGCGAACAAGTTTAGAATTAACTAAACTATGTTCTAGTGATTACAAGTTTAAACCTTCGAATAAGATAGCTTTATATGTATGAATTGAATGATGTTATGAACATCATTACTACCTTAAGTTCCTTGGATAAACCTACTAGAAAATAGAAAAATGGATCTAGCTTCAATGGATCCTTGGATGGCTCGAAGTTCTTGAAGCAGAATCATGACACGAAAACAAGTTCAAGTAAGATCATCACTCGAAATAAGATTGTTATAGTTATAGAAATTGAACCAAAGTTTGAATATGATTATTACCTTGTATTAGAATGATTACCTACTGTAAGAAACAAAGATTTCTTGAGGTTGGATGTTCACCTTACAAGATTGGAAGTGAGCTAGCAAACTTGAAAGTATTCTTAATTTTATGTAACTACAACTTGTAGAATATATGAAGAACACTTAGAACTTGAAGATAGAACTTGAGAGAGATCAATTAGATGAAGAAAATTGAAGAATGAAAGTATTTGTAGGTGTTTTTGGTCGTTGGTGTATGGATTAGATATAAAGGATATGTACTTTTGTTTTCATGTAAATAAGTCATGAATGATTACTCATATTTTTGTAATTTTATGAGATATTTCATGCTAGTTGCCAAATGATGGTTCCCACATGTGTTAGGTAACTCAAATGGGCTGCTAAGAGCTGATCATTGGAGTGTATATACCAATAGTACATACATCTAAAAGCTGTGTATTGTACGAGTACGAATACGGGTGCATACGAGTAGAATTGTTGATGAAACTGAACGAGGATGTAATTGTAAGCATTTTTGTTAAGTAGAAATATTTTGATAAGTGTATTGAAGTCTTTCAAAAGTGTATAAATACATATTAAAACACTACATGTATATACATTTTAACTGAGTCGTTAAGTCATCGTTAGTCGTTACATGTAAGTGTTGTTTTGAAACCTTTAGGTTAACGATCTTGTTAAATGTTGTTAACCTAATATTTATAATATCAAATGAGATTTTAAATTATTATATTATCATGATATTATCATGTATTAATATCTCTTAATATGATATATATACATTAAATGTCTTTACAACGATAATCGTTACATATATGTCTCGTTTAAAAATCATAAAGTTAGTAGTCTTGTTTTTACATATGTAGTTCATTGTTAATATACTTAATGATATTTTTACTTATCATAGTATCATGTTTACTATATATATATCCATATATATGTCATCATATAGTTTTTATAAGTTTTAACGTTCGTGAATCACCGGTCAACTTGGGTGGTCAATTGTCTATATGAAACATATTTCAATTAATCAAGTCTTAACAAGTTTGATTTCTTAACATGTTGGAAACATTTAATCATGTAAATATCAATCTCAATTAATATATATAAACATGGAAAAGTTCGGGTCACTACAGTACCTACCCGTTAAATAAATTTCGTCCCGAAATTTTAAGCTGTTGAAGGTGTTGACGAATCTTCTGGAAATAGATGCGGGTATTTCTTCTTCATCTGATCTTCACACTCCCAGGTGAACTCGGGTCCTCTACGAGCATTCCATCGAACCTTAACAATTGGTATCTTGTTTTGCTTAAGTCTTTTAACCTCACGATCCATTATTTCGACGGGTTCTTCGATGAATTGAAGTTTTTCGTTGATTTGGATTTCATCTAACGGAATAGTGAGATCTTCTTTAGCAAAACATTTCTTCAAATTCGAGATGTGGAAAGTGTTATGTACAGCCGCAAGTTGTTGAGGTAACTCAAGTCGGTAAGCTACTGGTCGGACACGATCAATAATCTTGAATGGTCCAATATACCTTGGATTTAATTTCCCTCGTTTACCAAATCGAACAACGCCTTTCCAAGGTGCAACTTTAAGCATGACCATCTCTCCAATTTCAAATTCTATATCTTTTCTTTTAATGTCAGCGTAGCTCTTTTGTCGACTTTGGGCGGTTTTTAACCGTTGTTGAATTTGGATGATCTTCTCGGTAGTTTCTTGTATAATCTCCGGACCCGTAATCAGTCTATTCCCCACTTCACTCCAACAAATCGGAGACCTGCACTTTCTACCATAAAGTGCTTCAAACGGCACCATCTCAATGCTTGAATGGTAGCTGTTGTTGTAGGAAAATTCTGCTAACGGTAGATGTCGATCCCAACTGTTTCCGAAATCAATAACACATGCTCGTAGCATGTCTTCAAGCGTTTGTATCGTCCTTTCGCTCTGCCCATCAGTTTGTGGATGATAGGCAGTACTCATGTCTAGACGAGTTCCTAATGCTTGCTGTAATGTCTGCCAGAATCTTGAAATAAATCTGCCATCCCTATCAGAGATAATAGAGATTGGTATTCCATGTCTGGAGACGACTTCCTTCAAATACAGTCATGCTAACTTCTCCATCTTGTCATCTTCTCTTATTGGCAGGAAGTGTGTTGATTTGGTGAGACGATCAACTATTACCCAAATAGTATCAAAACCACTTGCAGTCCTTGGCAATTTAGTGATGAAATCCATGGTAATGTTTTCCCATTTCCATTCCGAGATTTCGGGTTGTTGAAGTAGACCTGATGGTTTCTGATGCTCAGCTTTGACCTTAGAACATGTCAAACATTCTCCTACGTATTTAGCAACATCGGCTTTCATACCCGGCCACCAAAAATGTTTCTTGAGATCCTTGTACATCTTCCCCGTTCCAGGATGTATTGAGTATCTGGTTTTATGAGCTTCTCTAAGTACCATTTCTCTCATATCTCCAAATTTTGGTACCCAAATCCTTTCAGCCCTATACCGGGTTCCATCTTCCCGAATATTAAGATACTTCTCCGATCCTTTGGGTATTTCATCCTTTAAATTTCCCTTTTTTAAAACTCCTTGTTGCGCCTCCTTTATTTGAGTAGTAAGGTTATTATGAATCATTATATTCATAGATTTTACTCGAATGGGTTCTCTGTCCTTCCTGCTCAAGGCATCGACTACCACATTTGCCTTCCCCGAGTGGTAACGAATCTCAAAGTCGTAATCATTCAATAATTCAATCCACCTACGCTGCCTCATATTCAGTTGTTTCTGATTAAATATGTGTTGAAGACTTTTGTGGTCGGTATATATAATACTTTTGACCCCATATAAGTAGTGCCTCCAAGTCTTTAATGCAAAAACAACCGTGCCTAATTCCAAATCATGCGTCGTATAATTTTGTTCGTGAATCTTCAATTGTCTAGACGCATAAGCAATCACCTTCGTTCGTTGCATTAATACACAACCGAGACCTTGCTTTGATGCGTCACAATAAATCACAAAATCATCATTCCCTTCAGGCAATGACAATATAGGTACCGTAGTTAGCTTTTTCTTCAATAACTGAAACGCTTTCTCTTGTTCATCATTCCATTCAAATTTCTTCCCTTTATGCGTTAATGCAGTCAAGGGTTTTGCTATTCTGGAAAAGTCTTGGATGAACCTTCTGTAGTAACCAGCTAGTCCTAAAAACTGGCGTATGTGTTTTGGAGTTTTCGGGGTTTCCCACTTTTCAACAGTTTCTATCTTTGCCGGATCCACCTTAATACCTTCTTTGTTCACTATGTGACCGAGGAATTGAACTTCTTCCAACCAAAATGCACACTTTGAAAACTTAGCGTACAATTCTTCCTTTCTCAAATGTTCACCGTGTTCTTGGTCATTCTTTGAGTAAATAAGTATGTCATCAATGAAAACAATGACAAACTTGTCAAGGTATGGTCCACACACTCGGTTCATAAGGTCCATGAACACAGCTGGTGCATTAGTTAAACCAAACGGCATGACCATAAACTCGTAATGAACTTAACGTGTTCTGAAAGCAGTCTTTGAAATATCATCTTCTTTCACCCGCATTTGATGATACCCGGAACGTAAGTCAATCTTTGAATAAATAGACGAGCCTTGTAGTTGATCAAATAAGTCGTCGATTCTCAGTAGTGGGTAGCGGTTCTTGATGGTAAGTTTGTTCAACTCTCGGTAGTCGATACACAACCTGAATGTACCATCTTTCTTCTTGACAAACAAAACAGGAGCTCCCCACGGTGATGTGCTTGGTCGAATGAAACCACGCTCTAAAAGTTCTTATAATTGGCTTTGCAGTTCTTTCATCTCGCTGGGTGCGAGTCTGTAAGGAGCACAAGCTATTGGTGCAGCTCCTGGTACAAGATCTATTTGAAATTCAAAGGATCGATGTGGGGGTAATCCCGGTAATTCTTTCGGAAATACATCGGGAAATTCTTTTGCAATGGGAACATCATTGATGCTCTTTTCTTCAGTTTATACTTTCTCGACGTGTGCTAGAACAGCATAGCAACCTTTTCTTATTAGTTTTTGTGCCTTCAAATTACTAATAAGATGTAGCTTCGTGTTGCCCATTTCTCCGTACACCATTAAGGGTTTTCCTTTTTCTCCTATAATGTGAATTGCATTTTTGTAACAAACGATCTCTGCTTTCACTTCTTTCAACCAGTCCATACCGATTATCACATCAAAACTCCCTAACTCTACTGGTATCAAATCAATCTTAAATGTTTCGCTAACCAGTTTAATTTCTCGATTCTGACATATATTATCTGCTGAAATTAATTTACCATTTGCTAATTCGAGTAAAAATTTACTATCCAAAGGCGTCAATGGACAACTTAATTTAGCACAAAAATCTCTACTCATAGAGCTTCTATCCGCACCCGAATCAAATAAAACGTAAGCAGATTTATTGTCAATAAGAAACGTACCCGTAACAAGCTCCGGGTCTTCCTATGCCTCTGCCGCATTAATATTGAAAACTCTTCCGCGGTCTTGTCCATTCGTGTTCTCCTGGTTCTGGCAATTTCTAATAATGTAGCCCGGTTTTCCACATTTATAACAAACTACATTGGCATAACTTGCTCCAACACTACTTGCTCAGCCATTACTCGTTCCGACACCATTTGTTCCTTTTGTTCTATTAACCCCTGGTCCGTAGACCTCACACTTCGCCGCGCTATGACCATTTCTTTTACACTTGTTGCAAAATTTGGTGCAGAACCCCGAGTGATACTTTTCACACCTTTGGCATAGCTGCTTCTGATTGTTGTTGTTGTTGCGGTTATTATTGTTGTTGGGATGATTGTTGTAGTAGTTGTTGTTGTTGTTGTTGTTGTTGGGCCGTTTGTTGTAGTTGCGATTGATGTTGCGATTGTTGGGATAATTGTTGCGATTATTGTTGTAATTGCTGTTGTTGTTGTATTGGTGATTCTTATCACCGTTTTCCTCCCACTTTCTTTTGACTTGCTTCACATTGGCCTCTTCAGCAGTCTGTTCTTTAATTCTTTCTTCAATCTGGTTCACTAGTTTGTGAGCCATTCTACATGCCTGTTGTATGGAGGCGGGCTCGTGTGAACTTATATCTTCTTGGATTCTTTCCGATAATCCTTTCACAAACGCGTCGATCTTCTCTTCCTCATCTTCGAATGCTCCTGGACACAATAGGAACAATTTTGTGAATCGTCTTTCGTACGTGGTAATATCAAATCCTTGGGTTAGTAAACCTCTAAGTTCTGTCTTGAGCTTATTGACCTCGGTTCTGGGACGGTACTTCTCGTTCATCAAGTGCTTGAATGCTGACCACGGTAGTGCGTACGCATCGTCTTCTCCCACTTGCTCTAGATAGGTATTCCACCATGTTAACGCAGAACCTGTGAAGGTATGCGTAGCGTACTTCACTTTGTCCTCTTCAGTACACTTACTTATGGCAAACACCGATTCGACCTTCTCGGTCCACTGTTTCAATCCGATCGGTCCTTCGGTTCCATCAAATTCCAAAGGTTTGCAGGCAGTGAATTCTTTGTAGGTGCATCCTACACGATTTCCTGTACTGCTAGATCCAAGGTTATTGTTGGTATGTAGCGCAGCCTGTACTGCGGCTATGTTTGATGCTAGAAAAGTACGGAATTTCTCTTCATTCATATTCACGGTGTGTCGAGTAGTCGGTGCCATTTCCTTCAAAATAGTCAAATGGAACAAGTTAATCATACAGAATATTAAGAGTAGTTAATAGTATTTCGTAGCATAATATGAACTCATTTATAAAAGCTTTTTCTTCATATTAGCGTTTTATAAATTTAAATTTCTGGTAGTACCTACCCGTTAAGTTCATACTTAGTAGCTAATATACAATTCAACTACTACAATTCTATATGAAAAACTGATTATAATAATATTTCACGTTCAAACTTTTACACAATATTTTACAAACTTACAATACCGCTTATTTTACATATAGCATGAAATATAGCACACAATAAATTTGATACAAGATGGTTGTGAAGATAATTCTAGCTAGTACACAAGTCGTTCAGCAAAGGCAATAAAGACACGTAATTCATACGTCCAGAAACAAGTCATGCATTCTGGTTTTACTAGGATTACTTCCCATCCTTGGTCTTGTGGAACATAACCGTTATGGCCGTTGATAAGACAGCGTGTTGTAACATCGTCAAAGGGACGAGGGTTACGTAATGTCCAACAGTCCCGTAACAATCTAAAAACCTCATTTCTTACCCCAATTACCGACTCCGTCACTTGTGGAAATGTTTTGTTTAATAGTTGTAGCCCGATGTTCATGTTCTCACTTAGGTGAGAAGCGAACATTACTAATCCGTAAGCATAACATGCTTCTTTATGTTGCATGTTAGCCGCTTTTTCTAAATCACGAAGTCCAATATTCAGATATATTGAGTCAAAATAATTTCTTAACCCATTGCGTAAAATAGCATTTAGGTTCCCCGCAATATATGCGTCAAAGTTAACACATCGTAACTTATGGATTTCCCAATGTGATATCCCCCATCTTTCGAATGAAAGCCTTTTATAAACCAAGGCATTCTTGGAACGTTCTTTGAATGTCTTACAAACTGATCTCGCCTTAAATAGTTGTGCCGAAGAATTCTGACCGACTCTAGACAAGATTTCATCAATCATGTCTCCGGGTAGGTCTCTTAAAATATTGGGTTGTCTATCCATTTTGTGTTTTTATACTGTAAAATAGACAAGAGTTAGATTCATAAAAAAAAATACTTATTAATACAAGCAATTTTTACATATATCATAAAGCATAAGCACACTATATTACATATATTACACCACACGAATACAACTATCTTATTCCGACTCGCTTGTTTCTTCTTCTTCGGTTTTGGTTCGTTTTGCCAAGTTTCTAGGGATATATGATGTTCCCCTAATACGAGCCGTCGTTTTCCACATTGGTTTAGAAAAACCTGGTGGTTTAGAGGTTCCCGGGTCATTGTTACAACTTAAGGACTTCGGGGGTTGACGATACATATAAAGTTCATCGGGGTTGGAATTAGATTTCTCTATTTTTATGCCCTTTCCCTTATTATTTTCTTTTGCCTTTTTAAATTCAGTTGGGGTAATTTCTATAACATCATCGGAATTCTCGTCGGAATCTGATTCATCGGAGAATTGGTAATCCTCCCAATATTTTGCTTCCTTGGCGGAAACACCATTGACCATAATTAACCTTGGTCGGTTGGTTGAGGATTTTCTTTTACTTAACCGTTTTATTATTTCCTCCACCGGTTCTATTTCTTCATCCGGTTCCGATTCTTCTTCCGGTTCCGATTCTTCTTCCGGTTCCGACTCTTCTTCCGGTTCCTCTTCGGGAACTTGTGAATCAGTCCACGAATCATTCCAATTTACATTCGACTCTTCATTATTATTAGGTGAGTCAATGGGACTTGTTCTAGAGGTAGACATCTATCACATAATATCAAACGCATTAAAAGATTAATATATCACATAATATTCACATGTTAAAAATATATAGTTTCCAACAAAATTTGTTAAGCAATCATTTTTCAATTAAACACGGTCGAAGTCCAGACTCACTAATGCATCCTAACAAACTCGATAAGATACACTAATGCAAAATTCTGGTTCTCTAAGACCAACGCTCGGATACCAACTGAAATGTCCCATTCTTATTGATTAAAAACGTTCCATATTAATTGATTTCGTTGCGAGCTTTTGACCTCTATATGAGACGTTTTTCAAAGACTGCATTCATTTTTAAAACAAACCATAACCTTTATTTCATAGATAAAGGTTTTAAAAAGCTTTACGTAGATTATCAAATAATGATAATCTAAAATATCCTGTTTACACACGACCATTACATAATGGTTTACAATACAAATATGTTACAACAAAATAAGTTTCTTGAATGCAGTTTTTACACAATATCATACAAGCATGGACTCCAAATCTCGTCCTTATTTTAGTATGCAACAGCGGAAGCTCTTAGTATTCACCTGAGAATAAACATGCTTTAAACGTCAACAAAAATGTTGGTGAGTTATAGGTTTAACCTATATATATCAAATCATAACAATAGACCACAAGATTTCATATTTCAATACACATCCCATACATAGAGATAAAAATCATTCATATGGTGAACACCTGGTAACCGACATTAACAAGATGCATATATAAGAATATCCCCATCATTCCGGGACACCTTTCGGATATGATATAAATTTCGAAGTACTAAAGCATCTGGTACTTTGGATGGGGTTTGTTAGGCCCAATAGATCTATCTTTAGGATTCACGTCAATTAGGGTGTCTATTGCCTAATTCTTAGATTACCAGGCTTAATAAAAAGGGGCATATTTGATTTCGATAAGTCAACCATAGAATGTAGTTTCACGTACTTGTGTCTATTTTGTAAATCATTTATAAAACCTGCATGTATTCTTATCCCAAAAATATTAGATTTTAAAAGTGGGACTATAACTCACTTTCACAGATTTTTACTTCGTCGGGAAGTAAGACTTGGCCACTGGTTGATTCACGAACCTATAACAATATATACATATATATCAAAGTATGTTCAAAATATATTTACAACACTTTTAATATATTTTGATGTTTTAAGTTTATTAAGTCAGCTGTCCTCGTTAGTAACCTACAACTAGTTGTCCACAGTTAGATGTACAGAAATAAATCGATAAATATTATCTTGAATCAATCCACGACCCATAGAAATCGATAAATAACAACCATAGATTCACTCAAAACGGATTTAAAACGAAGAAGTTATGGGTAAAATAAGATTGGATATTTTTTACTTGTTGTAGCTACGTGAAAATTGGTAACAAATCTATACAAATCATATCCTAGCTAACTTATATTGTATTATACATGTATTCTAATATATTATGTAATCTTGGGATACCATAGACACGTATGCAAATGTTTTGACATATCATATCGACCCATATATATATATATATATATATATATATATATATATATTATTTGGAACAACCATAGACACTCTATATGCAAATGTTTTGACATATCATATCGACCCATATATATATATATATATATATATTATTTGGAACAACCATAGACACTCTATATGTCGACACATCTATATATATTTCGGAACAACCATAGACACTCTATATGTGAATGTTGGAGTTAGCTATACAGGGTTGAGGTTGATTCCAAAAATATATATACATTGAGTTGTGATCTAGCCTGAGACGTGTATACACTGGGTCATGGATTGGGTCAAGATAATATATATCAATTTATTTCTGTACATCTAACTATGGACAACTAGTTGTAGGTTACTAACGAGGACAGCTGACTGAAAATATTTAAAACATTAAAACGTATTAAAAAATATTGTAAATATATTTTGAACATACTTTGATATATATGTACATATTTGTTATAGGTTCATGAATCGACCAGTGGCCAAGTCTTACTTCCCGACGAAGTAAAAATCTGTGAAAGTGAGATATAGTCCCACTTTTAAAATCTAAAAGTTTAGGATGAGAATACATGCAGCTTTATAAATATTTTACAAAATAGACACAAGTATGCAAAACTACATTCTATGGTTAGATTATTAAACCGAATATCGCCCTTCAAGTTTGGTAGCCTAAGAATTAGGGAAATGGCCCCTAATTGACGCGAATCCTAAAGATAGATCTATTGGGCTTAACAACCCCCATTCAGGTTATGGATGGTTTAGTACTTCGATATTATTATACAGATGAGAGGTTCTGTTTTGAGGATATTCTATGCATTAAGTTAACGTCAGTTACCAGGTGTTCAACATATGAATGATTTTTATCTCTATGCAGTTTGCGAAATGCCTGATAAGAGATGTGTTAAAAAAATGAAATTTTGTGGTCTATTATTATAATTTAATAATATGTAGGTTAAACCTATAACTCACCAACAATTTTGTTGACGTTTTAAGCATGTTTATTTTCAGGTGATTATTAAGAGCTTCCGGTGTTGCATACTAAATTAAGGACGAGATTTGGAGTCCATGCTTGTATAATATCGTTTAAAAACTGCATTCGAAGACTTATGTTGATGTGTAATATTATTGTAAACCATTATGTAATGGTCGTGTGAAAAACGCTATATTTTAGAATATCATTATTTGATAATCGTCGTAATATTTAAAGGTTATGGTTTGTTTTAAAATCGAATGCAGTCTTTGAAAAACGTCTCATATAGAGGACAAAACCTCGCGACGAAATCAATTAATATGGAACATTTATAATCAATATGAACGGGACATTTCAGGTATCTGGCGGGTCCGATCGGTACGAGACGTCCATCAGGAGCGCGTCGGCACCAATGGCGATACTGATTACGGAATGGACCTTCCCCAAATTCTGCGGGAATCACAACACCACCGGTATGGTGCTGTAGCTCCTGAGGTCTTGGGGCAAGTGGAGTTGGAATCTCCGGGGAGTCCTCGGCTCCATCAGAGGTAACCACTGGGGCAGGTGCATGACTGCTGGCACCAGAGGATGAAGCGCCAGGGTCACTGATGGGTGTCGGCGACGACATCTGGAATCGGCAACAACGGTCAGTGAAGTGGCTGTTAAGTCTGTGTCGCTGTCCAAAATGATGACAGGTGGAATATCCGACATCTGAACAAGGAAAAATAACTTTTTCCACGTCAGTAAGTCATAAAATGAGCACGTTTTAGGCAAAGTAACTACGACAGTCTAGATCATGTGTAACAGTAAGTAGCATGGCAATAACGACAAGTATCATGCAATCGAAAGCAGATATTAGCATGCAGTAGTGAAATCATGTAATAGCATACGGCATATAGTAGTAAAAGTAAACAGCAACATGCAGTAAGTTCAGCGGAAACAAGTAAACTAGCAAGTTGTAGATTAGCCTATTAGTTAATCCTACTCGGGTCGGTCCAGACTCACTAATGCATCCTAATTCCCTACAACCAACGCTCTAATACCAAATGTGATGCCCCGTACAAAACCATCGTGTACGAATCATCAACAACAGGATCATTACAAGGTCAAACACTATATGCGTTTTCAAAACAAGTTTGCATTTATGGTAAAAAGGTGACGTCATAACTAACGTCGAATGTTTTGCATCAAAAGTATGATTCTATGAATAGAAGCAAAGATAATAGTGCGTGACCCTTAGGTCGTTACAAATCATTGTTTCAAAAGTATTAAAGTTTATGAATGCAAGATAAACATTCATGCGGTGACATCTCTAAAGCAGTGGGTGTCTACAGCAAGACTAGTACAACAGCGAAAGCAAGCAACCTTAAGCACCTGAGAAAAATATGCTTAAAAACGTCAACACAAAGGTTGGTGAGCTATAGTTTAAGTATAACAGTAATGTAAGGTAGGCCACGAGATTTCAGTGCTACAAAGAGCGTTTCAAAACAGTATGATAAAGTATATATTTAACCGTGGGCACTCGGTAACTAACTTAACGTTTATAACCCCCTGAAGGTACACTTGGCGAGTGCGTATGTTTACGAAGTATTAAACACCCGTTAAATGCTAGCGCTACTAGCCCGAGTGGGGATGTCAAACCCTATGGATCCATATCTAAGATTCGCGTTCACCGGTTCAAAGACCAATGACTAAACGTTACCTAGATAAGGGGAAAGTTTATGCCGTTGTATAACCCACACATATATAAAGTTTAAGTACTCGTGCCTAGTATGTAAAACGTAAAATGTGCATGTATTCTCAGTTCCCAAAATAGTTAAAGTAAAAAGGGATGCTATAACTCACAGTGGTAAAGTAGTGGTAAAGTTGAGTCGGGAAGTAAGCAAGTATGTAGGTCCGAAAATTCCTCAACCTAAGTCAAATATTACTAAGTTAGTAAATCATCCCAATAGATTTAAAAGTATGTAAATTAGGTCTTAAGGGTCATCATCATTCATCATTAAACAAAAAGTATAAAGTAAGTTTCGTTCTAGGAAGGAGTTTAAAATAAAGGCTGACTTCGATCAGTCACCACGGCCTCTATACCTACTGAAATAAGGTGAGACCAGTGGCCATGGCTCCGTATATGAGTCCTTTAGATGTGATAAAAATTCCAGAAGCAAAATCGTCTTCGTTTGTCCGTGGCGGCGGTTTAAGTGCGAGTAGGTCAGAATTTTCAGCACAACGTTAAAAGGACATAGTGACGTTCGGAGGGCCATAGATCCTAAACCATAACTCGGATTAAGATGAGTCTTAAATGAAAAGTTATCTACACGACCTGAGAAAACTTAAAATCATATTTACAGCAGCCCAGGTGGTCTGACCAGTTATAGAAAACAGTAAATAGTGTGTTCCGGTGGGTTCTTGGTGCTTGACGTTCATCACGGTTCTCATCCTTGATGCATATAGCTTCAAGTGTATAACTCGTTGATGTGTTTACGTCATCTTTACCAAGTTTTGACCATCATAACACAAGTGTAAGTCTAAGATAAGTAGCACAACTCAATTAAGTGTTGCAAGTAGTTTGATGAACCAAAGTTACATTAAGATCTTAGATTTGACACATACATGAATTATAAAAGTAATATTGAACTACAAACTTGAAAGTAAACTAACTAATCAAGATCTTAAGTTGTAGAACATAGTTCTTAGTTAGATCTTGAAGATCCAAGACCCAAAAGTCTAGATCTAAAGTTATTAAGTTAAATCCTAAGTAATAACACTTGAATCTTTACTTTAATGAAACCATAAGCTATAAAACTTAGATTTTCATCTTGTAAAGTACATGTAAGCTTTCAAACTTTTGTTTATGACAAAATAAGTAGACCATAAGCTATAGAAACTTAGATCTTTCATATGTATGTGAAGTTATAACTAGAAAGTTATACTTCCATGTTCTTGAAATTATAAAGTTAACTTTAGTTCAAGAAAGTATGAGATCAAGATTAACTTGTAATACTTGACCATTTAACCAAAACACGAATTGATACATGTACAAAATGAAGAAATAAATTACATCTACAAGTATTATGTTCATGGTTGTTCATACTTGGAAAGATTCAAGCCAAAGCTTAGATCCTTAAGAAAGTAAACTTTAAGTTTACAAACATGAACACAAGTAATGACTTTACAACACACGAACTTTAATCTTTCAAAACATTAAATGTAGAACATAAACTAGAAAGTTTATGTTCTTGTATGTTCTTGTATGAACAAGATAAAATGAGAACAAACTAGAAAGTTTGGTTCTTAATCAACAACATACAACTACAAGTAATTAAGTAACGAACAAGAACAAGTATTAACAAGCAAATGATGATGATAATATGTGTGTATGTTTCAGTTTTCTTTAAGAAAAAGAAGAGGAAAAGAAGTGTTGTAACTTACAAGTTTGAGAGAGAAAGAAGAGTAAATGAAAGTGCAAGTAACTAGTGTGTGTAAAAATGAAAGGATACTAGAGAATAAGTAATCAAAATTTGAAACAAAAACCTCCCTAATCTCTATGTTGGCTGATGGTTTTGAGAAAAGAAAGGGGAAGGAAAATGTCCACAAGATCCTTCATGTATTTGGCTCAAAAGTTGGTAATAAGGTTGCATGGTATTGGAGAGTGGTGTAAGTAACTTGTAACTAGATTCCATATGTATTAATCAAACTAGTTAAGTTCAAATGTAATACTTGCATGATAAGTTGGGCTAACTAGTCCATTAAGGATGTAAGGTGGGCTTCTAAGTCTATTAGCATTAATAAAAGCCCAAGTTCAAGTAATTAACAAGTTAATCCAACAAAGTCCAAGTAATTAACTATTAACACTAGTTAATTAAAAATGATTAATAATAATTAATCATGCATGCAAATAATATCTTAAATATTATTCGTGAAAAGTTCATGTGTCACAAAGACGTGTCGGGCATTTAAAGTCATGTATGGTAACAAGTAAATGTAATAAAACACATTCGTTAAAACACAAGTATTAATAATAAATATTATTAATTAAACATTAGAAAAACCAGGGTCATTACAGAGGTAGTGTTTTATATAATGGTTTGATGAGGTGATCGATGGTGGGTTGAGTGATGTTCTTCAAATAGAGAACAAAAGAGATACCAGTTGCCTATATGTGTATATTTAGTTTGGTGATGGATGTTTATTTGATCATAAAACAGAAAGTTGATTATTAATTGTGGTTTTCATGAAATGCAATGTAATATTATATATAGAGAATGAGATGAAGGTAAACTGGAACAAACATAGTACAAATTAATAAATCAAGAATAGTAACTAAAAAATATCAAGAATAGTAACTCAAAAATTCAATCATGCAAACAGAGAAGCAGCCGTGGTTTTTGTCATTTGTACCGACAGTTTTCATGGACTATGTATCGTGCGAAATTAGTGACGGATAAAAGTGTTCAAAAAAATCCCATATTTTTAAATTAACTATATTTATTTATTTTGGTCATTATGGTATAAAATTCAGTCATTAATTTAATAAATAAAAATTACATCAACTGTCCCTCTCATTTATGGGTAAAATATAAAAAGTGTTGAAATTTATTTATTAGCTTCTAAATATATTTTTAATAAGCCTAAAATTTATAGAACTCATTTTCGGATCACCGTTTATTTTAAAATTATATAATTTTGAATTTAACTTGCTTAATATTCATTGAATGGAAATTGAGCGTTATAGTCGTTTACTAAATAGATTCAAAATCACAAAATATATATTTAATATACTTTATTTATATATATAGATATTATTTTTTAAATAATAGTTATCATAATATCATATTTTTATTTTTTATTTCACATAATTATTTTTATAACAACATATAATATTTCAAATTATATTTACACTTATTATTTATATATAAATATATACACACATAACTATTTACAATTAATTATTCGTGAATCATCGAAAATAGTCAAAAGGTCAATTGAATATATGAACATAGTTCCAAGGTTTTCAAGACTCAACATTACAGATTTTTTCTTATTGTGTCGAATTCATATAAAGATCGAGTTTAAATTTGGTCAGAAATTTCTGGGTCGTCACATCATTTTTATTATTATTATTAATATTAATATTATTATTAATATTATTATTATTATTATTATTATTATTATTATTATTATTATTATTATTATTATTATTATTATTATTATTATTATTATTATTATTAGTTTTTTTTTTGCTCGGCTATATTTATTTATATTTTTTTATTAAATGTATCATTTATTTAGGACAAGCTTTATTTAATCTTTTTAATTTTTGTCCAGGACTTGCATTTATTTTATTTTTTCCTAAATGTTTTACATTTATATAAATATCGCATTTTATATACATTCCAGTTTAATATTTATAATATCACAGAAATGCATAAACCTTATTTAACAGATAGTGTCGACTAAAAGTTTACTATTTGGTCAACGTTTTGTTAAAGAAAGTTTACGAGCACATAAACCCTAAGGGCAATTTAGTAAAAGTAGAAGTGGAAAAGTGAGGGTCGTTATAACAGTGGCTTCCCTATCTTATCAAAAATAGTGCCAATTTTCCTTCTGAATTAGATTATCTTTCTTTTGGTTGTCAGTTGACTTATGCTGAGTAAATTATGTTTAATGAAATGCCCCGTCCTAATCCAACTGGACGATGTCATCAACATTTGATTCCAGAGCGATGATCGACTCCAAGTAATGTCCTTAAAATGAGAAAATGCACAGCGGAAGATTTCTTTCATACCTGAGAATAAACATGCTTTCAAGTGTCAACCAAAAGGTTGGCGAGTTCATAAGTTTATCTTAAAACAATAAAATTCATCATTTTGATAGACCACAAAATTTAAATGCTGCATGGTACAAATGGGCCCGAATCCTATACCCACCTGTAATGAACATGCTATATCTTTTAAATATAGTACATCTTTTTCGTGTACGAAACCATTTTCATAAATCATAGTAACTGTACACATATCTTGTGCACAAAAATAACATACACATAACCTGTGTATAAAATCATTCTCTCGATATATAACATTCACATCAACTGGTGGCAATTATCATGTCCACATAATTCAACGGTGGCAATTATCATATCCACATAATTCAACGGTGATAATTATCATGTCCACATAATTCAATGGTGGCAATTATCATGTCCACATAATTCAACGGTGGCAATTATCATGTCCACATAATTCAATAATAATCCGCAGAACTTCTGTCTGCATAATAATTCATTCGAGGAATGTTTTGCTTGTGTGTATCTCGTCAAACATTTATAAAAAACATTTCATGAATTCGCAGTTCAAAACATATTTTAAAAGCATTTAATAAAGCAGTTGTAAGAATAGTGCATGTATTCTCAGTCCCAAAAATGTAAAGAGTAAAAGGGAGCAAATGAAACTCACCTAATGTATTTTGTAGTAAAAATACATATGACTATATTGAACAATGCAGGATTGGCCTCGGATTCACGAACCTATATCATTTGTATATTTATTAATATTCAAAGTTGTAATTGAACATATATATGTAATAGTGTATTAGTTATATCATTTTTATGTTAATGATATATATATATATATATATATATATATATATATATATATATATATATATATATGTCTAAAATATTCTTTTTGTATATGAAAATATTTTGTTATGTTATGTGCAGGTATTTATATAAATAATGTTAATAAGTTAGATATATACTTTTACGTGAAATATTAATATAATCATTATATATGTAGTAATTATATTCAATGTATGAAATATTTATCTGTTAAAAAAAATGGTTTTGATAGTTATATTGATTTACTTATAATAATAATAATAACTTTATTAATAATAACACTAATAATAATATTGTTATTACTAATACTTACAATAATAATATTAGAAATTTTTATTAATAATGATAATATTAATAATTATACTACTTAATAATAATACTTATATTGATAATAATATTTGTAATAACAATAAAATAATAATAATCATAATTGTCACTAAGGTTATGATAATAATAATAATAAATGGTAACTAATACTTACATTAGTAATAATAATGGTATCAACTAATATTCATAATACTTAATAATAAAGATACTAATAATAATGATAATCTTAATACTTCATGATAATAATATTAATAATAATAATAATAATAATAATAATAATAATAATAATAATAATACTAATAACAATAATAATAATAATTACAATCATAATAATAATAAAGTTAATAATATTGATAATAATAATAATAAGAATAATAATCATAGTAATTTAAATAAAGCTACCTTCAATTAAATTTGGTCTAAAAAGAAACTGCAACTCCAGGGACTCGAACCACCGACCTCTCGCTCCCACAAACACACACTTGACCGTTCCCATGTTCTATTTTATAACCTCACAGTAATTGATATAACCTGTATTATTTCCATCAGACCCACACTCAAGCCTCGCTATTTAATTGTGTCCTTGGCCCAAGTACAATTCACGGCCCATAATCCCAAAACATTAAATCTATTTATGTGATCATAGAGTAAGACATCGGTTCTGTAAACAAAACAAAAATATATTCGATCCCCTTTTCTTCTTCTTCTCTTCAATCGACAGGTACAGGAAAATAAATTTTTTTTTGCCGGTTTGTTAGGCGATTTTGACAGAAAATAGAATAACAGCGGCGACAGTGGTGCATCAATCTATCTATCATCACCGATCTAATTATCATCCATCAATCTTGATGTCAGTTCAACAAATAGGTAATCGATTTATTAATGTTCTGATAGCAAGAGTTTAGGATAGTGGTGTTTCGTGGTGATAAATAGAAACAGAACGAAATAGTAGCAGCAGCAATAATAAACGGCAACAATTAAATCATCTTCATCCATTGTTGTCACAGGTAAACAAAAAGGATTACGGAAAGGGAGCAGTAATAATAATGGATTCCAGGTTAGAATGGTTTATCGACTAAAATAAAATAAATAAATAAATATAACAATTTTTAATAGTGTTCTTTGTATTATTTTTTTTTGGTTATGGTGAAATTTGTTGTTATAGGTGGTGATTATAACGGATGTGGTAATGATTTACAAGATTTAGGAGTCAATAAGTGAACCAATTACAATACTTAATTCGTATTGAGAAGTTTAAAAAAAAATGGATTTATGATTGAGGGTTTTCGGTTATGACAGAAAGAAAGAAGAAGGGGAAAAAATATATAGATATATCTCTGTTTTTCGGTTGTGTTTACTGAAAACGTGTTATAGCATAATTGTATTCGACCAATTCAAGCAGAAGAAACAAAGAAATAAGAAGCATAAAACGAAAGGCGTGCTATAGCAGTTATCGATTAGCAGTGGTTATTAACACCTATAAAAGTGATAATTTTAAATAATTGGAGCTGTATACATGTTTGTTGTTTAGTAAATATGGTCGACAAGGAAATCTGTATTCAGAGATGAAGGACAGGAAATCAGATAAAAGAAATAAAAATAATACAGCTTGATGTTGATTGTTAACAAGATCCTTGGGTATATCTGTGATGGAATTCGAATTTTTAGCAAGTTTAGAGACAAAAGAATATTTTTGAATGGGGTTGTTAAACAGAACCTAATTATCTGTATATACCCGTATATATATTTATTTGTATATAAACATTTATATATACATATATCTGTTATTCATATATCTGTAATTACATACATCCAATTTTCTATATCTGTATTTATATTTTCAATTGTATTTCTCTTTTATTTAGATAATTATAATTATATTTATAGATTATGATTACTCTTTTAATAAATATCAAAATAAAGTAATTCTAATAATAAGTATAATGAGTAAATAATAATAACAATTTTAATCATCTTTTATTACTCATTATAATATATTAATGATGTTATTAATGTTAACAATAACATCACAACAATTTATATGTATCACTTTCCTATATTATCTATTGAAAATAATAAAATGACTAACACTGATTTTGATATTCATGTTGATATTATTGATAGTAATAGAAGTAATAATATTAATATTATATGTTTAACCTCTAATTACATTTAATATATTACATTACCTATTATTAATTATGTAATATTCATATAACATGTTCGAATATTTAATACAATATACATAGTATCTGAATTGTATACAAATATTCTAAATATATATTTACATAGATTCATTTTTGTATCATACTTTACATTTTTGATTCAAATGATTAAAGTATACATTATTAATTCAAAATATTGTATATATACATATGTTAATATTTATATGTACATATTTATTTACAAACTAGTGTTCGTGAATCGTCGTGATTGGTCAAAGGTTAAATGATATCCATGTAAACAGTTCCAAAAATTTTAAAACTCAATATTACAGACTTTGCTTATCGTCTCGAGTTCATATTCAGATTAAGTTTAAATTTGATCAAAAATTTTCGGGTCGTCACAGTACCTACCCGTTAAAGAAATTTCGTCCCGAAATTTGAGTGAGGTTGTCATATTTAGCTATAAGCAAGTTTTTATGACGAATATGAGTTGATAACCAGGGTTTTATCATTGTTGGGTAATACAGATAAAACAATTCGATTATTTGTAGCGTATGAATGAAGTTATCACGAAAGACTGAAATGAGATAATAAAGATTTGTCTTAACCTCTAACATAGTCAAGGTTGAATTTAGAAAATAAGGTGTGTCTTAACTTTTGATGTTTTGTTGGTTGAATTCCGGAATTCAAGGAATTTAAAGAAAATCTTGGAAATCTATAAAATCTGATTCTTCGGGATTTTTGGAAATTAAGATCTATATAATTAAATGTGATCATCTGTCTCGATTACTTTGTCTGGTATTTTCACTATAAATGAACTTCTTCCGTTCCATTACTTCCCACCACTCCCATTTTCTATATCTTAATTCATACTTTCAAATCATCAGTCAATATGCTTCATCCAGTTTTAGTTCTGGATATATTCTTGACTTTCATATCGATCATTCTCCTTTTTTATCTACCACCGGAGGAATCTATTCACTTCTACTATTATCTTGGGGTTATAGTATTTTTCATTCTCCCATGTCTTTATATTGCTATACGCATTGATATACACGGTTTGTAATTCCTGTGTTGTTGCTGGGCTTTTTATTTTCCCTTACATTTAGAAGTTCCATGCTTTTGTTTTCTCTTCCTGACTTCAAGTCAAGCGAATAATGGCCCAGAATTTGTAGGTATGAATGATCATAATATACTATGCAGAAAAGAAAGGTAATAGCACGATTTGATTTGTTAAATTACCATATTTCACGGAAAAGACAGAACTATCAAGAATATATTTTCTTGATATGTTCAGAGGTTAAGTTAGAATGAAAGAGCAATGTAACATGACACATGATGACGGTATGATCTACTGTGAACCATCACACGTATCATTAGATACTCAGCATGACTTACTGTAATATAATCACGTTGGCCTAGCGTCATTATATTATACTAACCCATGCTTCAATTTCCAACACTTCTCCACATTTCATTCATAATTTATACTTAGATTTTTTTTAAGAAGTTTCCAATATAACGGAATATCGATAGCACGAAGAGATATATAATTTCGGACAAGAATATTTATGAAAATATCTTCAGAAATATCGAAGATATTTATGTTGATATTTTGGAATTTCAAAGTTAGAAGATTGATGAAGAAAAATTTTCCGCAAGATTTTAACATGAATCGGGAGCAAGATATTTGTTGAATGTTTCATCGGATACAATATTATCTGGATTCTTTGAATATAGGGTTTGGTCCTTGTATTTGTCTTTGATCTCCTTCATGGTTAGCTCAATCCGTTTTTCAGTACTAAATTTTTCTATCGAGCGTTCCCAACATTCCATTCTTTATCATCAAACTCTTGGCCATCTAGGCCATCTACAATTTTACTGTTTCCTCTGCATTTAATGCAGCCATATCTGAATAGTCGGTTATCCATTCGTGGTGGTTTCAAGAGAATTATGTTTTTAGATGATTAAACGCTGATTTCTGGTAATTGGTATGGCAATTCTTATTACAAGGTGCAGTTGAGTTCATGATAAGACTTCAATAGATAAATATAGTGATTTGTCGGAGAGTTTTTAAGCCAAGGAGCAATGAGGTTGCTGGTACGTCTGTTGGTGATGTGGTGGAATATAAAAGGTTCCCTGATAACAATAAAAGAGCACGTATATATATATATCAAGGTTATAATAAGGTTATTTCGAATGAAAAGTCGAAGTTGACTTGCTGGAGCTGTGACAAAATTGGCTAAATTGAAAAGGGATTGAAAAGTTATTTTTTGGTAATAACAATGCCAAAGGAGCTAGCACAGACACGTGTTAAATGTTTACACAGGTTTCGTGTGTTTTCAGGTGCATAACTATATGCATCAATCTTTTCTTCCGTAGATGAAGTGCGTCCTCTCGATTGAGATGTTTTCAAGAATCATGAAATATTTGAACGTAGATTGTATTCGTCAAGATACAAATGAGGTTTAAGATGAAATCAAGTGGCAAACTTGAAGAATTGTTTAATTTCATATGTTATAGCCAATATTTTAATTCATTTTAATTGTCCACTGTTGATAGTCCATAGTTCAAAGTCCAGAGTTAGCAATTTACTAATTCCTATATATTTTAATATATAACATTCGAATTAATTAATACGTATCGTGACCCGTGTACATGTCTCAGACTCGATCACAACTCAAAGTATATATATTATTTAAGAATCAACCTCGACCCTGTATAGCTAACTTCCGCATTACCTCATATAGAGTGTCTATGGTTATTCCAAATAATATATATACATGCGTCGATATGATATGTTAAAACCTTTTATACGTGTCCCGATATTTAAAGTGCGTAAAATAAATAACAAAAATTAAATGACGATAAATAAAATGCGTAAAGTAAATAACAGAAATTAAATGACGATAAATAAAATTACGATAATTAAAATTACGATAATTAAATTGGGATAAATAAATTGCGGTAATTAAAATGTAATACGGAATTAACAATTAGCTAGGAACAGTTAGCTAGGATTTCGTTAGCGTGGATTCTTAACAAAATTTCTCATAGTTAACTTGTTTATTTCTAACAAATTTTATTTTGTCCAACGTTTTCTTCATTATGCCACTTGTTGGATTCTGAGAAGTCAAAATCCAAATATGAAATTGAATGAAAATGGTTATTTTGTGGTGAACATATTCGTATATCTTTGAATGTAAGTAGGATAATAAATGACTGGTAAATCAGATTCGAAGAATGTACAATGTAACTTATTACTGTGAAATCTAAATATTCCTCGGATATTACCTACCCGTTAAAATATTTTCACCATTAACAGTTTGTACGAAAGAATTTTTAATTACAATCTTTAGGAAAATATATATACATATATATTTTCTTCAGATATAATCATGAATTTAATGAGTTAATGTGATATTAATCTCATTTGATTTACCGATAGAACTAGAATATATAATCTCTAAAATATTGAAGATTACATAATCGTCATGTCGAACGAAGATAAATGATGTGGAATGATTCGTAGAACGATGATTATGCTTGAGGTAAATAATGAGATATTGAGGCGTGTTTTGTTGAAACTTGAGTTATTGGTGGTACTGATATTGATGTTGGTGGTACTGTTGGTACTGGTGATGTTGTTGAAGCTGGTAGGTTTTGTACCATATTTTCCAAGGCTACAACTCGGCGCGAAACTCGTTGACTTATTACTCCGGAATGATTGTCGGTAGGAACGACGATTGAATAAGGTTTAGAATTATGAATAGAATATAATTGTGTAGAGCTATCATGTAAATGAGGCTGAGAATGATGTTTCAGATATGTTCGCCGGTAAGTACTTCAGGTTCATTGCCAAGAGGTAAATTCGGTTGTTGAAAAGGATCGCCTTCTTCGCGTCTCCATTGATTAAGTCGACTACGAATCCATCAGATGAATTGGGGATGGCTGATTGGTTGATTCATTCTGATGACACCGCTTTCGGAGCTTAGGTGAATATCCATGTCGGAATAGCTGTCGGAATAGCTATCGGAATAGCTATTAAAATCTGAGGGACTCGAACTGGATGAGGGATTCATCTCGTATGATCAAACGATGGATTTTCGATAAGAAATAGATTATAGGATGTAGATTAGTACCCTGCAATACATAATTTACATATGCATATATAATACTAAAATTCCATAAGTTACGGAGGAATTTACGGAAGCTGTCAGGCAAAAGTAACAATAACAGATATGCTAAGATATGAATTTATCTATACACTGTCTATGCAATAGAGGCAGTAAGACATGTCTAAACTAAGAATGATAAGCAGGTAATTTCCTAAGGATAATAATGAAAGGACCCGTTCATATACATTATAAACGATTCACAATAGTTGATTACATTGCGAGGTATTTGACCTCTATATGATACATTTTACAAACATTGCATTCGTTTTTAAAAGACAATCTTTCTTTACATCGAAAATTGACATGTATGCATACCATTTCATAATATCCAAACTATAAATGACCTAATCTGTCATTTACTTAATAATAATCTTTAATGAACTTCAACGACTCGAATGCAACGTCTTTTGAAATATGTCATGAATGACTCCAAGTAATATCTTTAAAATGAGCTAATGCACAGCGGAAGATCTCTTTCAAACCTGAGAATAAACATGCTTTCAAGTGTCAACCAAAAGGTTGGTGAGTTCATTAGTTTATCATAATCATTTATTTCCATCATTTTAATAGACCACAAGAATTTCATTTCCAGTTCTCATAAATATACGTCCCATGCATAGAGACAAAAATAATCATTCAAATGGTGAACACCTGGTAACCGACATTAACAATATGCATATAAGAATATCCCCTATCATTCCGGGATCCTCCTTTGGACATGATATAAATTTCGAAGTACTAAAGCATCCGGTACTTTGGATGGGGCTTGTTGGGCCCGATAGATCTATCTTTAGAGTTCGCGTCAATTAGGGTGTCTGTTCCCTAATTCTTAGATTACCAGACTTAATAAAAAGGGGCATATTCGATTTCGATCATTCAACCATATAATGTAGTTTCAATTACTTGTGTCTATTTCGTAAAACAGTTATAAAAACAGCGCATGTATTCTCAGTCCCAAAAATATATATTGCAAAAGCATTTAAAAGGGGATTAATGAAACTCACCATACTGTATTTCGTAGTAAAAATACATATAACGTCATTGAACAAGTGCAAGGTTGGCCTCGGATTCACGAACCTATATTAATTATATATATTTATATGCTGGTCAATATTTGTCTAACAATTTAGGCCAAGTCATAGTGTACCACAATCCTAATGCTCGAGTCTGACTCAACAGTATAGTAACATGTTATATTACCCATGCTCAGTTAAAATTATAGTAAAAGGTGACGTGTGAAACAACGTAACACAAATGGTTTCATAATCATAAAATAGTATTTTAGTATTTAGAGAAAGTCAACACAAAAAAAAAATAACTGAAAAGTTAACGGGAAAAGTCAAAGTTCAAGGTCAAAAGTCAAAGGTTAAAGTAAAAACGAGGTCGCATGCAAAAATACAATAACTTATACAAAAGTGATTTTTCGGTCAAACATGACTAAACGGCCACTTCAGCGATTTTTAGAAAAATTATCGGAACTCCGATTTATAAACGGCCAAAGATAAAAGTTACACATTACCAAAAAGATTAAACATAAATTTTACAGAAGTTAACTAAACCTAGACAACTCGTAGTTGCCAACGTGGTTTCGGCGTTTCAAAGTTAATTTTTCAGCTTTAATAAATTTACAAAAGTGACCGAGTAGCCTACTTTGGAGATTTTTAGAAAATTCATCGAAACTCGGATTGATAAACGGTCAAAGCCTGTAAATTCTCGTTACCACAAAGATATAACATGATTTTTGGCAAAAGTAAACACACATCAGGCCGACCATGACAACTGATACAAAACTGACATTTTCAAATAAAAAGTTTCAGCTCTTTTCAAAATTTTAAAATGTGACCAAACAGTCAACTTTGACGATTTTTAGAAAAATCGTCGAGACTCGAATTGACAAATGGCCAGAGTCGTTTGTTAGACCTTTCAGCAAAGAATTCAGTGGTATTTTTGTTTTAATCTGAAACAACGCAGATCAGCGAGAATTTCAGTTTCCGTTTCAACATTTCATCAAAATTTACAAAACTTCTTTTGTCCATAACTTGACAACCGTTCAACGAAACGAGACGTGCTTTATATGAAAATTCATCTACTCGACGAGTAGAATTCAAATAACCACTTTTTATAACCCAGAAAATTAGTTCACTAATTAATATCAGCAATTTTAATTACGAAATTAATTATTTAATTCATAACTTTCTAACCGTTCATCGAATTCATTCGATATTCTAAATGAAAAGTTCTTAATTTTTCGCTAGCTTTCCAATGACATGCATATCTTATACCTTATTTCATCCCTAGTATAATAACCTTTAAGATTCAACATAACCTATCTAAGGGCAATATCAAAGGTACAAATATGCATAATCCTATTTTCTCGAGCACTAGTCAGGGATACACTATTAGTATATAAAAATTAAATTATGAGTACTCACGTATCAATATTGAGATTCAATATTGCAGGAAAGGTACGTAAACGCAACGGAGACGATAAACACTAGATTGGCCTTACAAGCATACTCATGAACCATACCCATAACCTTCATAGCCATAACACATAATTTCCTTAGCTCTATCCCGCTCATAAAACCCGTTTTGAAAATGGCACGCTCATGACCTCGTCGTAGTATTTTATGTATAATACTAATAATAATACTACTACTAATAATAATAATAATTAATAATAATAATAATAATAATAATAATAATAATAATAATAATTATTATTATAATTTATATATAGAGAGAGGTTCGAGATATTGGTGAATGAAATGAATGAATCATAAACTGCAAAACGTTTGATTTATAATACTTGACACTACCTACTCCCTCATGCGAAGATTCCATTTACAATGTTGTCCATTTACAATGTTGTTACCGACACTTACATATATATAATATTTAATATATAATATATTTAATCTTTAGAATTAATTAAATATTATATTATATTTATGGTCATGGTAAAAATATAATTTTTACAAAAATGACACGGTCGTGGTCTCACGACTCATGTACCACTTTCGGTTTTTCGGGCGCACTTTCGTACGTTTAGAAAACTAGTCTTTTACGTTACGTGACGTGTACCTTTTACAAAAATTAGACTTACTCAACAATAAATTACCTTTATAAAAATATAACTTATAAAATTGAGTGTTGTGGTCATTTCCTTCTATAAATTAAAGTCTCGTTGTTTGTCAAAATATTTTATTTTAAATTAAACATTTTGTGACATGTACCTTTATTAATAACTAGACTTAAATTAATTAAAAACTAACCCACTTAAAGTGTAACTTTATCTTTTAAGTATTTTGATCATTTCCTTTTATAAATCCTAGTCTCATTGTTTATCAAAACATATATAATAATATTAGTTTAAATCAAAACGTTTTATGACTAGTTTGATATTGTAATTCATCTTTTTGTAACATATAAATATATTTTTATTTAAAATATATAAACTTGTACATATTGTATATCATGGAAGTATTAATATAATAGTATAATAATTAGTTTTTGAAAACTAATAATAGTTCAAAGTTTATTTTAAATTCGTTTAGGAAATCTTATAACACGTAACATTTACACTCTAAACCTATAATTCCTTTATATGCTAACGTTTATTTTAGTTTCCTTAACCTTTCTAAATAAAATAACTTAGTATCGATCGAATCAAATAACAAGGGTTATGAAATTCAATCCTCCACCAACTTTTGTCTAATCCCCAATAATTAACACTTTTGTTCTTATATACAATCACTTTTCCTAATATTTCGAATACCGTTAAAAGTAAGGGTTTTCTAATTCAAAGTGGACCTCATAACAGAGACTCTTCATCCTAATTCAATGTATCTTATAAATCAATCATTTGATATTTTCATCTAAACATCGATAAGCATAATAAACTTATTTTGAAACAAAATACGTTCTTGTAAAGTATTATATATCTAATACCTTGTTAACGCCTTCACTTATTAAGTATTTATTATATACACATATCTATATACACATAGATGTTCGTGAATCGTTAGGCATGGTCAAATGGTAACTTGATTACATGAATATAGTTTCAAAGCTTTCGAGACTCAACAATACAGATTTTTGCTTATCGTGTCGGATATATATAAAGATTAAAGTTTAAATTTGATCGGAAATTTCCGGGTCATCACAAATAAGCAGATGATTTCCGACTAGAAATGATAAGCAAAACTTTTGATATGCAGACACGGTCGAAGTCCAGACTCACTCAGGCATCTAAACAACTATCAGTTAGACACACTAATGCAAGACCTGATTCGCTAAGACCACCACTCTGATACCAACTGAAATGCCCCGTCCTAATCCAACTGGACGAAGTCATCAACATTTGATTCCAGAGCGATGATCGACTCCAAGTAATGTCCTTAAAATGAGCAAATGCACAGCGGAAGATTTCTTTCATACCTGAGAATAAACATGCTTTCAAGTGTCAACCAAAAGGTTGGTGAGTTGATAAGTTTATCTTAAAACTATAAAATTCATCATTTTGATAGACCACAAAATTTAAATGTTGCATGGTACAAATGGGCCCGAATCCTATACCCACCTGTAATGTACATGCTATATCTTTTAAATACAGTACATCTTTCTCGTGTACGAAACCATTTTCATAAATCATAGTAACTGTACACATATCTTGTGCACAAAAATAACATACACATAACCTGTGTATAAAATCATTCTCTCGATATATAACATTCACATCAACTGGTGGCAATTATCATGTCCACATAATTCAACGGTGTCAATTATCATGTCCACATAATTCAACGGTGGCAATTATCATGTTCACATAATTCAACGGTGGCAATTATCATGTCCACATAATTCAATAATAATCCGCAGAACTTCTGTCTACATAATAATTCATTCGAGGAATGTTTTGCTTGTGTCTATCTCGTCAAACATTTATAAAAAATATTTCATGTATTCGCAGTTCAAAAAATATTTCAAAAGCATTTAATAAAGCAGTTGTAAGAACAGTGCATGTATTCTCAGTCCCAAAAATGTAAAGAGTAAAAGGGAGCAAATGAAACTCACCTAATGTATTTTGTAGTAAAAATACATATGACTATATTGAACAATGCAGGATTGGCCTCGGATTCAAGAACCTATATCATTTGTATATTTATTAATATTCAAAGTTGTAATTGAACATATATATGTAATAGTGTATTAGTTATATCATTTTTATGTTAATGATATATATATATATGTCTAAAATATTCTTTTTGTATATGAAAATATTTTGTTATGTTATGTGCAGGTATTTATATAAATAATGTTAATAAGTTAGATATATACTTTTACGTGAAATATTAATATAATCATTATATATGTAGTAAGTATATTCAATGTATGAAATGTTTATCTGTTAAAAAAAATGGTTTTGATAGTTATAATGATTTACTAATAATAATAATAATAACTTTATTAAAAATAACACTAATAATAATATTGTTATTACTAATACTTACAATAATAATATTAGAAATTTTTATTAATAATGATAATATTAATAATTATACTACTTAATAATAATACTTATATTGATAATAATATTTGTAATAACAATAAAATAATAATAATCATAATTGTCACTAAGGTTATGATAATAATAATAATAAATGGTAACTAATACTTACATTAGTAATAATAATGGTATCAACTAATATTCATAATACTTAATAATAAAGATACTAATTATAATGATAATCTTAATACTTCATGATAATAATAATAATAATAATAATAATAATAATAATAATAATAATAATAATAATAATAATAATAATAATACTAATAACAATAATAATAATAATTACAATCATAATAATAATAAAGTTAATAATATTGATAATAATAATAAGAATAATAATCATAGTAATTTAAATAAAGCTACCTTTAATTAAATTTGGTCTAAAAAGAAACTACAACTCCAGGGACTCGAACCACCGACCTCTCGCTCCCACAAACACACACTTGACCGTTCCCATGTTCTATTTTATAACCTCACAGTAATTGATATAACCTGTATTATTTCCATCAGACCCACACTCAAGCCCAGCTATGTAATTGTGTCCTTGGCCCAAGTGAAATTCACGGCCCATAATCCCAAAACATTAAATCTATTAATGTGATCATAGAGTAAGACATCGGTTCTGTAAACAAAAAAAAATATTCGATCCCCTTTTCTTCTTCTTCTCTTCAATCGACAGGTACAGGAAAAGAATTTTTTTTTGCTGGTTTGGTTATTCGATTTTGACAGGAAATAGAATAACAGCGGCGACAGTGGTGCATCAATCTATCTATCATCACCGATCTAATTATCATCCATCAATCCTGATGTCGGTTCAACAAATAGGTAATCGATTTATTAATGTTTTGATAACAAGAGTTTATGATAGTGGTGTTTCGTGGTGATAAATAGAAACAGAACGAAGTAGTAGCAGCAATAATAAACGGCAACAATTAAATCATCTTCATCCGTTGTTATCACAGGTAAACAAAAAGGATTACGGAAAGGGAGCAGCAATAATAATGGATTCCAGGTTAGAATGGTTTATCGACTAAAATAAAATAAATAAAAAAATATAACAATTTTTAATAGTGTTCTTTGTATAAATTTTTTTTTGGTTATGGTGAAATTTGTTGTTATAGGTGGCGATTATAAAGGATGTGGTGATGATTTACAAGATTTAGGAGTCAATAAGTGAACCAATTACAATACTTAATTCGTATTGAAAAGTTTTTTAAAAAAATGGATTTGTGATTGTGGGTTTTCGGTTATGACAAAAAGAAAGGAGAAGGGGGAAAAATATATAGATATATCTCTGTTTTTCGGTTGTGTTTACTGAAAACGTGTTATAGCATAATTGTATTTGACCAATTCAAGCAGAAGAAACAAAGAAATAAGAAGTAGAAAACGAAAGGCGTGCTATAGCAGTTATCGATTAGCAGTGGCTATTAACACCTATAAAAGTGATAATTTTGAATAATTGGAGCAGTATACATGTTTGTTGTTTAGTAAATATGGTCGACAAGGAAATCTGTACTCAGAGATGAAGGACAGGAAATCCGATAAAAGAAATAAAAATAATACAGCTTGATGTTGATTGTTAACAAGATCCTTGGGTATATCTGTGATGGAATCCGAATTTTTAGCAAGTTTAGAGACAAAAGAATATTTTTGAATGGGGTTGTTAAACAGAACCTAATTATCTATATATACCCGTATATGTATATATTTATTTGTATATAAACATTTATATATACATATATATCTGTAATTACATACATCCAATTTTCTATATCTGTATTTATATTTTCAATTGTATTTCTCTTTTATTTAGATAATTATAATTATATTTATAGATTATGATTACTCTTTTAATAAATTTCAAAATAAAGTAATTCTAATAATAAGTATAATGAGTAAATAATAATAACAATTTTAATCATCTTTTATTACTCGTTATAATATATTAATGATGTTATTAATGTTAACAATAACATCACAACAATTTATATGTATCACTTTCCTATATTATCTATTGAAAATAATAAAATGACTAACACTGATTTTGATATTCATGTTGATATTATTGATAGTAATAGAAGTAATAATATTAATATTATATGTTTAACCTCTAATTACATTTAATATATTACATTACCTATTATTAATTATGTAATATTCATATAACATGTTCGAATATTTAATACAATATACATAGTATCTTAATTGTATACAAATATTCTAAATATATATTTACATAGGTTCGTTTTATTAACAGCATGATTGTTTTTGTATCATACTTTACATTTTTGATTCAAATGTTTAAAGTATACATTATTAATTCAAAATTTTGTATATATACATATGTTAATATTTATATGTACATATTTATTTACAAACTAGTGTTCGTGAATCGTCGTGATTGGTCAAAGGTTAAATGATATCCATTTAAACAGTTCAAAAAATTTTAAGACTCAATATTACAGACTTTGCTTATCGTCTCGAGTTCATATTCAGATTAAGTTTAAATTTGATCGGAAATTTTCGGGTCGTCACATTTAATCCCAACGCCATATGCCATATTGGTGAATGTAACATTCCCATTTGTTAAAGTACCAAAACCCTTTGTGTAACCCAATGAATTATCTCTATATGAAACAACTGGACCATCTTTTTCCTGATAGTCCATTAGCAGGGACTTACATCCGGTCATATGTCTTGAACAACCACTATCGAGATACCAGATTTTCTTGTTTCGAATGCCCTGCACAGTAGCTTAGAGATTAGTTCTTTTTGGGAACCCATCCAAGGATGAGTTCTGGAAGAGTCATCTTTGATGATTTCTTCCGTTCTGCTAGTTTGCTTGAAAGAGTAGTAGTAGTGGTGGTTAAGATTTGAGTACACTTGTTGGAAAAGTGAGCTTTGCTGCACATTTGTAGCATTTTTTCACTTTTGGTCTCGGTAGCTGGTTGGCAGTAGATTACTGGGTGACTAGTTCTGCTGCTGACTTTGAGTAACAACCAGTAGCAGCTGGTTAAGCTTTATAGTCAATATCTCAGTGATAGATGACCCATCACTTGATTCTACGATTTTGTTCACTTTAGCTTTTCCCTTATGGGTAGCTTTCTGCTTAGAACCAGTACCATAATCGTGGTTTACTGGTTTTTGACTTACCAGTGTGGGAAGTTACTAGTTTTTCTGCTACTGGTTGACCAGTTTTGTTCTTAGCAGTTACTTTAGACTTGCCAGTATTAGGATTTACTGGTTCGTCTGCTGTTACTAGTTGACAAGTGTGAAATTCAGCAGCTGGCTCAGCATTCAGACAACTTGAAGATTTAACTGATTTTAAATTTCTTCGATTATTTTCAGTTATCTCTTTCTTTATTTGTCTTTCTTTTGGAGACATGTAGTAAATGCTTCAGGGATCATTAATCTCTTCATTTGAGATACTGAATTCCTTAGCTTTAACTTCACTCTCTAAGAATTTTTTTCATGGATAGTGGTGGAGACACTGTAGGTCTGACAAACTTATTTTTTAAGACTTTTTACCCTTAACTATCTTAGCAGACGTGTTTGGCAAGAAAGCTTCAGGATCAGTTTCAAGAATACGGTCCATGTATGCAAATTTTGCATGAGCAGCAACAGCAGCATAGTCATCAGCAAACAAAGCTTCTACTTGGGCACACACCTGCTCATTAACACACTTGGCAGTGCATTTAGCAGATGCACGCCACGAAGCTACAACCTTTTTGAGATCATTAAGTTGGTTCTTGACTTTAGCTGCCTCTGTGTGAAGTGACTTTAAAGTAAAATTTTGTCTATCAAGATTGGAAATTTTATCTTTCAAGATTTTAATTTCATCAGTTTTGCCATTAAGTTTTTCATTTAAAGAGTTAATTTTAGTTTTAAAAACTTCTTCACGTTTGCTGCCTCTGCATAATTTCAGCTTTTTCATCATCAGTATAAGTTCAAAACTTATCAACCTTATACAGTATTTCAGATTTCCATTGAGGTGAATTCCTTTTTATATCAGCTTCCCTCATATCAGCTAAAAAAGTACTACCACTTTCTTCCCCATCAAACTCCTAAACCTCTTTGGCCATTAAATATAGCTTTTTACCAGAAGCATAACCAACACAATCTTCATCTGTTTCACTATCAGAAGATGAAGATAAACTAGTTTCATCCCAATCATGATGTTCAGCAACTAGCACCTTTACTAGTTTCTTCTCCTTCTTCTCAACCTTTAAGTTTTCCTTCATCTGGGCCTTCATAGCTTTGTACTTGTTCTTTTACTTCTCAGCTTTTGAAAAAGAGTTAGCATGTGAAGAAGGTTTTCTAGACATGCACTCATATGCAAAGTGTCCTACCTTTCCACGATTGTAACACTCAGATTAGTGGCCCTTGACTGACTTACTCCCATACCTAGCATGTGGTTTCTTGCTCACTTTGTATGGCTTACTAGTCCTACTATGGTTGACTTTCTTGAAGTGCTTAGCTAGTAAAGCCATCCCTTCAGCAAACCCTTCAACATCATTATCATCACTACTTTCCTCAGACCCAGTACCACTACCCTCATCATCTTCAGCTGCCTCTTCTTCTGCCATCAGACTTTGAACCAGTAAAGCTTTTTGAGCTTTCTTTTTAGCAGCAACAATAAGAGCAGTATCATCTGACTTTATAGATTTTGAAGTGATGGGGGTAGACTTAAAGTTTCCTTTCAAATTAAGTTCTAGCTTCTTCCTTCTCATGCTTCAAAAGTGTACCATATAGAGATGACATGTTAAAATTATTTAAAGTCTGGGTAGTTATTGTTAGAACCCTAGAAATGAGTCAATCATACTCCCAAGATGTCCTTTAGATGAGGGCAATATAAAGGACCTAGAAGCTCCATAGTTATCTAAGTTTCGCCACTATTATGTAGAGATTTCAACAGAACCGTGGAATGTCAATCTTGACCGATTGACTTTCTCTCTCAATCTTAATGGTTAATACTTGACATTCATTGATATTCATGTGCAAGGGTCCTATCAAGTTTCATATCAATATACACGATATTCATACATATTTGGTCCTTACCTTTGGTATCAAGAGTCAATCATTCAACGAACCGAATGAAGATCCTTTGAATATCATGAATGTTTTCCCTCTTCCTTCAAACATTCAAACAAAAAACACATACATCTTCATACCTTTAACCTCAAACCTTCAACCTCAAATCTTCAAACCTTCATCATCTTCATCATGTAGATATAAAGATTGACAAAAAATTTCGAAAAACTTTCAAAAAAATTTCAAAACCGAATCATTTTTTCTCCTAACCGAATCTCACTTTCAGATTAAAAAATTTAAATCAAACTTTCACAAATCCAATCCAAAAAACAAATCCTTCATCATACACTTCTAAAATCAATTTAAATTCAGAAAACAAAAATAATTCAGCTTCCTATCTGCTATTGTACACGAATAGATTCAGTTTCCATTATATTTGTCTACTATAGTGTTCTTCATAGCTTATGAACATCATCATCCTATAACTGACTTCTATTAATTCATAATTCTCACAACAATCTGGTTACATAAATTTGTTCCTTACATGATTACGAAACTTTGAAATCATTCAATTTCATTTAACAGTTACATATTGTGGGTATTGAGATAGAGTTCTTCGTTGAGTTCTTCGTTCATCATTTTAGACTCCAGATCATTCAGCAACGGTTTGAGAAAAAGTAAAATTGTAGATCTCTTCGTATTCATGTCGTGAATCTGTATGCCAAATCTCATATATCATTTCGCAAAAATGAGGACGAATTTTGAAGTCAAAGCTTCGGTATAAAAGTCAACTAGTTGAGATCTTATTCAATTCGCATGATATAATGTGTTTCTGGTTAATCTAATGGTATAGGAGCATTCACAACATGATTTTGATCATTTTTAATGTTAACATCAGCATCTGAAGTGATCTTCATCAAAAAATCAAATCTCATACTCATATTCATAAACACGATGTTGTTCATGCTTGTGTTTTATTTTCTGATGCAGTTTTGGATGATTATTTATCATGAACATGTTAGTCGCTACTTTTGGACTACTTGAAAATCGATTTCAACCTTTAATTTGAAGGATTTGAATTTGTGATGAATAGCAGATGAACCAGATACGATTATTTTCTTATGAATCAGATTCGGTTGCAGTTACTGATTAGGTAGTTGACTTTGATTCTGTTCTTGTTTCTGAGTTGGATGTTTGGATTCAGTATATGATTCTGATTCATACAATTTGGTTGCATTTGATTCTGATTTAGTTATAACCGAAAGACATTGATGATGATTTCGAATTGCACTCACAGATTCAGTATTGGCTTTTATTTGATTCAGTTACTGTTTGCATAAAGGGTTATTGGGCTTTACCGAATCCATAGACCAAAAACTGATTTTATTGTTTAACTTGGATTGTCATTAGGCCTACCGAATCTTCCAAGCCCAAGTTGCTACAGGACTAACCGAATATGGCCCAACAAGCCATAAAATATCAGAATCTGATGAATTTTCAATTTTAGTCTTTGATAGGTTCCAAGGTTTTGCAAGACCAGTCCCCTAACCGAATCTGACAACAAATTTGACACTTTTGGCGCCTTACAGAATGTCCGAATTTTCAGGGGTGGTCCCTAACTAAAATTGGAACTCCAAAGCACATTTTTGTTATACTTTTGAGGCTCGGATTCACGCGGCTTTTCTCATACACGTTATTTGTGATGTTTTGGGGAAATATCGAGTACATCACCATTTTAAACAATGACGCTTTTATTACATGCAAGCATCATTGGGGGGAGATATGCATATGGTTGATGTGCGTGTGACTTCAATACACGTACGGTATTAGACTCTAATGGTGTGCGCGAGGTTAAGATAGAATAAAAGTTAGATATGAATAGAAGAGTTCGAGTATAAATGCACAAGTAGTCAAGTAATTCCTACTTCAAATCTATATGCCGGTTGTAGTCTAGACTCACTAATGTACCCTATGACTTGGGGTTGACACCAATGAACTCTAAATCCATACAACCAACGATCTGATACCATCCGTAGTAATCCGACAAAATCGTCATTGACGGCGCCATCTACCTCGGTCTTACGTGGTCATAAGTCTTTAAAACAACGTTTGACCAAAATATGTTGCATTCATTTCAAATGTAAAGATGTTTCAAAGTTTATAAAGTAGTTCAATGACTAAACATTTTACAACGTTTAAAGTACAATTGAAACATATGCGACACAATTTAAATTAAGTCAAAAGACGCTCCACGTATGCATGTATACTCGACATCCAAGCAAGTATCAAAAAGTATAGTGCGGAAGCATGTATCACTTAGCATTCAAGGACCTGAGAAAAACATAGAAAATATGTCAACGAAAACGTTGGTGAAATCATAGGTGTATTTATAAAGTATGTTTTGAACCACAAGATTTAGTATAAAGTGAATATCAAGCGTATACATCCCAAAAGATGTTATTTGTATCACGAGCACCCAAGTACCAAAGCTTAACTGAATCTTACCTCTGCATAATAGTGTTAGAACCTACACTATATCCCGAAAATACGTTTAATTCATCCGAATGAGGGTTTGTCAAACCCGTATGGCCACACAACATCAGTTCAAGCTTACAACCTACAAGTGTAACTAATGATAATTGGACTTGAGGATTTTGTTCTAACTCGTATGTATCTTTGCTTTCATATTTGTGTTCAAAGTATAAAAGTATGAATCGTTTATGTTTTCTCATCCCAAGTATAAGTTTAAAAGAGTAAAAGTGGGACTATGATCTCACCTTGAGCGCACGAATGTAAATGTACTTCACAAAGTAAATGTGTGCAAGAAAGAATGCTAGTCTCGACTTAAACAATAGGTTGTATCAATATCGGTAAGCATGAAGTTGGTCAAAGTGTTCAATTAGTCATATGGCTCGTTACGACTCGATTAATAGATAGCATGTGAATCACGATGTCAAGTTTCATGCAAGATATAAGTATAAATGCATGTTAGAACGATTTCATAAGTATTCGGTTAAGTTTGAATAAAAGTCAACTTTGGTCAAGTCAAAGTCAACGAAAAAGTCAACACGTTCGGGTCAGGTCCCGAACTATTTTTCTGAGGTTTTTAATCATATATAAGCATGTTTGTCAAGTTTCATGTTATAGGAAGTGCGTACCATAGTTAGAATTAAACGAAAAAGTGAAATTTTGGACAGCCGGGTTTGGAGCGCCGCTCAAGGTATTGGAGCGCCGCTCCATGTATCTCTTCAGCAATCTTGGCAGTTTAAACACTTAATACACAAATCCAACTTCAAACAACCATAACTAATGAACCGTAAATATTCAAAACACGTATCCTATATCGTTGGAAATGTAATTTAACGAGGAATACAACTAAATACTTTTCATCACACAAAAATATCATTTACAATAACCGAATTCTCGTCAAGTGATCATTAAAGGTTCATTATCAAGGTTTCAAGTTCACAAAATGCATAAGATAATTCGGGAACTTAATACACATATATAATACGCCGTTTCGTAGGTAATTACGCATACAATACTACTAAACACTTACAAACAACATTGCAAGGCTTTTAATGCATCTAAGATCACATTTAAGGCCACCAAACCCTAACTAACAATCCTAAAATCCTTAATCATGTTAATGAGGCCTTTCCAAGTCAACTTACATACCAAATTGAAGCTAGTGATGCTAGTAACATATTTAATACATGCACTTTTAACATCTAACAACATATGATCAACCAAAACTCAAGATCAAACACACCCATTTCAAGTTTAAGCTAGTTACATCAAAATGACAAGAACAAACATACAAATCATATATTCATGTTAGAGTTAAGCCATAGACACTAATTAACACTTTTATAAGTTAAAAACATCAAGAACAAAGAATCTAGTGTTTTTAGAAAGTTACCCAAACTTGATGAATCGAGATGGAATTAAAGAGGAAGATGCAGGGATTCCAAATATGTAATTTGTTTAAATTGATGCTTGCTAGATCTTGAATAGATGATGAATCTTTGTTTTAATGTTTGAAAGTAAAAAGGAGGTGGAAGTATTAAGTGGGTGAAAGAATGAATGGAGGAGGGAGCTTGACTAGTTGACCTAGTCAACTAGTTTGGCTCCTTGGCAAATTTAGTCCCTCAAGTTTGAATCGAGTGCGTGAATTACCTAAACGAGATATTTTAAAATGCGTATTTACGGAAGATGTTATAATTATATAACGGACTTTAAAATAGTATAACGAAAGGTAAACGGAAAAAGGCGGGATGTTACATTACCTACTCCTTAAAAGAAATTTCGTCCCGAAATTTAAGTAGGCGTAGTAGTCGTAGTTTCTTCCTCGGGATCTTGCATTTCCGAATCCACGAATAAATGAGGATACTTCCTTTGCATTTGATCTTGTCTTTCCCAAGTAAACTCGGGTCCCCTTTTGGCATTCCAATGGACCTTGACAATTGGAATTCGGCTTTGTTTTAGCGTTTTGACGGAGTGGTCCACAATTTCAACCGGTTCCTCCACAAAATGAAGTTTGTCATCAATAGTAAGCTCTTCGAGAGGGATGACGAGTTCAGGTTCGGCAAAACGGTTCTTCAAGTTCGATACATGGAAAGTAGGATGAACGAAGCTCAATTGCGGCAGAAGATCTAAACGATAAGCAACGGTTCCAACACGCTCCAAAATTTCGAAAGGACCAATATACCGCGAATTTAGCTTCCCGCGTTTCTCGAAACGGATTACACCTTTCCAAGGTGCGACTTTTAACATTACGTGGTCACCGACTTGGAATTCGAGGTCATTGCGTCTAGTGTCGGTATAGCTCTTTTGACGACTACGGGCTGTCCTAAGCCTATCTCGGATTTGGACGATCTTCTCGGTTATTTCATGAATGAGTTCGGGTCCGGTGATTTGTGTGTCGCCTACTTCGGCCCAACAAAGAGGTGAACGACATTTTCGGCCATATAATGCTATGAATGGTGCAGCGTTAATACTCGCGTGATAACTATTGTTGTAGGAGAATTCGGCGAGAGGTAAGTGCTTTTCCCAAGCTTTTTCGAAATCGATAACGCAAGCTTGTAGCATATCTTCCAAGGTTTGAATTGTGCGTTCGCTTTGTCTGTTGGTTTGCGGATGGTATGCGGTGCTCATGTCTATCGTGTTCCCAACGCTTCTTGTAAAGTACGCCAAAATCTAGAAACAAAACAGCCATCTCGATAAAAAATAATCGATAAAGGCACACCATGACGGGCTACGATCTCTTTAATGTAAAGTTGTGCAAGTTTTTCCATTTTGTCAGTTTCCTTCATGGCTAGGAAGTGTGCGAACTTGGTGAGACGGTAAATAATTACCTAAATAGTATCATAACCGCCCACCGTCTTTGGTAGTTTGGTGATAAAATCCTTCGTTATCCTTTCCCACTTCCATTGCGGGATTTCGGGTTGTTGAAGTAGTCCGAACGGCCTTTAATGTTCGGCTTTGACTTTGGAGCAAGTTAAGCACTTTCCAACATAAGTAGCAACGTCCCTTTTAATGTTCGACCACCAATATTATTCTTTGAGGTTGTGGTACATCTTATTGGCACCGGGTTGAATCGAATACCTTGACTTATGGGCTTTGTTTAGAATAAGGTTTCACAAGTCCCCATAACTAGGCACCCAAATTCTTCCGGCAAAATATCGGAGTCCGGTCTCCTTAACTTCGAATCGTGAGGTGAGGATGTTCAAGCGTTCGAGAGAAATGTTTTCATCCTTGAGAGCCTCATCTTGGGCCACCCGAAATTGGTTATTGAGATTGGTGTGGATGGTGATGTTTAAAGCTCGGACACGAAGAGGCATCGCTCTTTCTTTTCGACTTAGGGCATTGGCTACTACATTTGACTTTCCCAGATGGTAACGAAGCTCACAATCGTAATCGTTCAAAGTTTCAATCCACCGTCGTTGTCTCATGTTTAGTTGCTTTTGATCGAAAATGTGTTGGAGGCTTTTGTGATCGGTGAAGATGGTACTTTTGGTCCCATAAAGATAATGTCTCCACATTTTGAGTGCAAAGACAACGACTTCGAGTTCGAGATCATGGGTCGTGTAGTTCGTTCATGAATTTTTAATTTTCGAGATGCATAAGCAATGACTTTCTTTCGTTACATCAGTACACACCCAAACCATGTTTCGAGACATCGCAATATACAACAAAATCATCATTGCCTTCAAGAAGTGACAAGATAGGGGCGGTGGTTAGCTTTGTTTTCAAAATTTGAAACGCGAATTATTGTTCGGTTGCCCAAATGAATTTATTTCCCTTGTGAGTTAACGCGGTTAGAGGACGTGCAACCAAAGAAAAGTTTTTGATGAATCTACGATAGTACCCAGCGAGACCCAAGAATTGACGAATGTGAGTAGGAGTAGTAGGGGTCTCCCATTTGCTAATGGCTTCTATTTTTCTGGGATCGACCTTAATACCTTGATCGCTTACAACATGACCAAGAAATTGAACTTCTTTCAACCAAAATTCACACTTGGAGAACTTGGCATAGAGCCGTTCTTGTCTCAAGAGTTCAAGCACAAGTCGAAGGTGTTGTTCGTGCTCTTATTCGCTTTTAGAATAGACCTAAATGTCATTGATGAATACAATAACGAATTTATCGAGATACGGTTTGCACACGCGGTTCATAAGATCCATGAACACCGCCGGTGCATTAGTTAGACCAAATGGCATGACAAGGAATTCGTAACTACCATAGCGAGTCCGGAAAGTAGTTTTGGAGACATCTTCCCCCTTAACCCTTAGTTGATGATAACCTGAGCGGAGATCAATTTTTGAATATACACAAGATCCTTGTAGTTGATCGAAGAGGTCATCAATGCATGGAAGAGGATATCGGTTCTTAACCGTCAATTTGTTTAGTTTATGATAGTCGATGCACATTCGTAGGGATCCATCTTTCTTCTTAACGAATAAAATCGGAGCACCCCATGGTGAATGGCTAGGTTGGATAAAACCACGGTCAAGTAGTTCTTGGATTTGACTTTGCAATTCTTG
Source organism: Rutidosis leptorrhynchoides (assembly GCF_046630445.1). Lineage (NCBI taxonomy): Eukaryota > Viridiplantae > Streptophyta > Magnoliopsida > Asterales > Asteraceae > Rutidosis > Rutidosis leptorrhynchoides. Next base: position 248,021,592 of record NC_092338.1, on the reverse strand, counting down.
TATTTCGGATGGAGTAAGTCTATACGGTGCATGTGCTACGGGTGTGGCTCCCGGAATAAGATCGATTTGGAATTCTACCGGTCGATGAGGTGGAAGACCCGGCAATTCGTCAGGAAAAACATCGGAAAAGTCACTAACAATTAGCACATCATCGATATGCTTCTCATCGGTCTCAACTTTCTTAACGTGGGCTAGAATCGCAAAACAGCCTTTACGAAGGTATTTTTCAACTTTAAGGCACGAGACGAGGTTGAGTCTGGTGCAACTCTTATCGCCATAGACAATCAAGGGTTCACCTTTCTCGATAGGAATTTGAATCGCTTTAAGATCGCAAAGGATGTGAGATTTCATTTTGGCTAACCAATCCATACAAATTATTACATTGAAGCTCCCTAACGCTATAGGTATCAAGTCAATTTCAAACTCTTTACCCATTAAGTTTAACGTACACCCCCGGTAAAATTTATCGGCACTTAATAGTTTCCCGTTGGCCACTTCAATGGTATAAGTAGTATTTAGTGGGAGTGGTGGAGTGCTAAAAGAGTGAGTCAAAGTCTTGGATACAAAACTCTTATCGGCACCCGAATCAAATAAGCAAGAGACATAAGAATTGTTGAGAAGAAACGTACCCGTGACTAGTTCATTGTCATCTCGGGCTTCCTCGGTATTGATGTTGAAAGCTCGGCCGTGTGCATTGGGGTTAGCTTTCTTCTTTGGGCACGCATTCTTATAATGACTCGATTGGCCACATTCATAGCAAACACTCGATTTTGGTGCATTGGGCCCCTTTTAAGCAACGGGGGCGGTATTTATACAATCGTGGGCTAAATGGCCACTTCTCTGGCACTTGATGCAAAACGGCCTTCCACATTCACCCAGATGATGTTTGTGGCACTTGTTGCACTATGGCAAAATTCCGACATAACCTTTCTTGCCGTCAGAAGTGAATGGCTTTTTGGTAAAGGTGTTGTTGTTGTAGTTGCTTGATGGAGTGGCTTCCCATTTTCTTTTATTGCCACCTGATTTATCCTCGACCTTAGGTGCCGGTACTACGATTTCGTCCACCGTTTCTATCAATTGGTAGGCCATCTTCAAAGCTTCTTGTAGGTTAACAGGTTTAGATGACATTACCCCATGTTTTATGCTCTTAGGGAGGCCATCCATGTAAAGTTCAACCCTTAGCGACTCGGGGTTCATGAGGTTTGGGCACATCAAAGATAGCTCATTGAACCGTTGATTATAAGCCTTGAGGTCGTTTCCAACCGCTTTTAAAGTTCTAAGATCTTCTTCGAGCTTGCTAGTCTCTTCACATGGGAGGTATTTGATGATCATCTTTTCTTTCAAATAGGGCCAAGAGAGAGCGTGGGCTTCATCGGTACCCACCGATTGTACATACATGTTCCACCACGTGAGAGCGATACCGACGAAAGTGTGGGTGGAATATTTGACCTTGTCTTGCTTCCGGCAACCGGTCCTCCGGTCCCATCGAAAGTATGAGGTTTGCACCCCATGAAAGCTTTATAGGAGCATCCCTCGTTTGAATTTCCGGCTCCATTGTTGTTGTTGTTGTGGTTGTTGTTATTATTGTTGTTGTTGTTGGATGAGTGACCGGCCATGGCCGCATCTACGGCAGTGGCTATCATTCATTGAAGAGCTTGTTCGGGAGTTTCATTATGAGTACCGCGGTGAGGAGGCATTGTTCCTTCAAAACACAAGAATATCGTTGATTAGTATTCTTAATAATACTAACCGTGATATGGAATAAGGATAGAGAGAAAATTTTCCTTGACTCGCCTTAAATTCTTTATGTCATAATGTCAGAACGTCCATATGAGTCACCGTAATATAATCCCGGCAATTATATTACCATAATTCATATGTGCATTCAACATTATTTCATATAGTCAAGGTGGTGTGTCAATCAAATTAAACAACGCGAGGTTAAGATGGAATAAAAGTTAGATATGAATAGAAGAGTTCGAGTATAAATGCACAAGTAGTCAAGTAATTCCTTTTTTAAGTCTATATGCCGGTTCTAGTCTAGACTCACTAATGTACCCTATGTCTTGGGGTTGACACCAATGAACTCTAAATCCCTACAACCAATGCTCTGATACCATCTGTAGCGACCCGAAAAAATCATCATTGACAGGGCCGTCTACCTCGATCCCGTTACGTGGTCATAAGTCTTTAAAACAATGTTTGACCAAAATATGTCGCATTCATTTCAAATGTAAAGATGTTTCAAAGTTTACAAAGTAGTTCAACGACTAAACATGTTACAACGATTAAAGCACAATTGAAACATATGTGACACAATTTAAAGTAAGTCAAAAGACGCTCCACGTATGCATGTATACTTGACTTCCAAGAAAGTATCAAAAAGTATAGTGCGAAAGCATGTATCACTTAGCACTCAAGGACCTGAGAAAAACATAGAAAATCTGTCAATGAAAATGTTGGTGAAATCATAGGTGTATGTATAAAGTATGTTTTGAACCACAAGATTTAGTATAAAGTGAATATCAAGCGTATACATCCCAAAAGATGTTATTTGAAATCATAGGTGTATGTATAAAGTATGTTTTGAACCACAAGTGTTAGAACCTATACTATATCCCGAAAATACGTTTCATTCATCCGAATGAGGGTTCGTCAAACCAGTATGGCCACGCAACATAAGTTCACGCTTACACCCTATAAGTGTAACTAATGATAATTGGACTTGAGGATTTTTGTTCTAACTCGTATGTATCTTTGCTTTCGTATTTGTGTTCAAAGTATAAAAGTATAAATCGTTTATATTTTTTCATCCCAAGTATAAGTTTAAAATAGTAAAAGTGGGACTATGATCTCACCTTGAGTGCACGAATGTAAATGTACTTCACAAAGTAAACGTGTGCAAGAAAGAATGCTAGTCTCGACCTAAACAATAGGTTGTATCAATATCGGTAAGCATGAAGTTGGTCAAAGTGTTCAATTAGTCCTATGGCTCGTTACGACTCGATTAATAGATAGCATGTGAATCACGATGTCAAGTTTCATGCAAGATACAAGTATAAAAGCATGTTAGAACGATTGCATAAGTATTCGGTTGAGTTTGAATAAAAGTCAACTTTAGTCAAATCAAAGTCAATGAAAAAGTCAACACGTTCGGGTCGGGTCCCGAACTATTTTTCTGAGGTTTTTAATCATAAATAAGCATGTTGGTCAAGTTTCATGTTAATCGGAGGTGCGTAGCATAGTTAGAATTAAATGAAAAAGTGAAATTTGGACAGCCGGGTTTGGAGCGCCGCTCAAGGTATTGGAGCGCCGCTCCATGTATCTGTTCAGCAATCTGGGCAGTTTGAACACCTAATGCACGAATCCAACTTCAAACAACCATAACTAATGAACCATAAACATTCAAAACACATATCTTATATCGTTGGAAAGGTAATTTAACGAGGAATATAACTAAACAATTTTCATCACACAAAAATATTATTTAGAATAACTGAATTTTCGTCAAGTGATCATTAAAGGTTCATTATCAAGGTTTCAAGTTCACAAAATGCATAAGATGATTCGAGAACTTAATACACATATATAATACGCCGTTTCGTAGGTAATTACGCATACAATACTACTAAATACTTACAAACAATATTGCAAGGCTTTTAATGCATCAAAGATCACATTTAAGGCCACCAAACCCTAACTAACAATCATAAAATCTTAATCATGTTAATGAGGCTTTCCAAGTCAACTTACATACCAAATTGAAGCTAGTGATGCTAGTAACACATTTAATACATGCACTTTTAACATCTAACAACATATGATCAACCAAAACTCAAGATCAAACACACCCATTTCAAGTTTAAGCTAGTTACATCAAAATGACAAGAACAAACATACAAATCATATATTCATGTTAGACTTGAGGCATAGACACTAATTAACACTTTTATAAGTTAAAAACATCAAGAACAAAGAATCTAGTGTTTTTAGAAAGTTACTCAAATTTGATGAAATCGGTATGGAATTGAAGAGGAAGATGCAAGGATTCCAAAAATGTAATTTGTTTAAATTGATGCTTGCTAGATCTTGAATAGATGATGAATCTTTGTTTGAATGTTTGAGAGCAAAAAGGAGGTGGAAGTATTAAGTGGGTGAAAGAATGAATGGAGGAGGGAGCTTGAATAGTTGACCTAGTCAATTAGTTTGGCTCCTTAGCAAGTTTAGTCCCTCAAGTTTGAATCGGGTGCGTGAATTACTTAAACGAGATATTTTAAAACGCGTATTAACAGAAGATGTTATAATTATATAACGGACTTTAAAATAGTATAACGGAACATAAACGAAAAAAGGCGAGATGTTACAGTAAGCCCTGCAGGCAGCTTCTATACTTAAGCCCTTTTACTAAGCACGTGAACGGCACGCAGCCATGTCAGTACACGCCACTGACCTTTCGGATACTTAACATAACAGAATTAATCAGCGATTGACAGGTATATCTCGAGAATTTTGTACATTCTACGCCTATAAATAGACCCCCTGGGTTACTGCACTTATCATCTGAACTTCAGTCAGAGAGAAGTACACTTTCTCTCTCACACAGTTCTTTCTCACTCTAAACACACATTAGCCGCTTAGAAGCAATACGCTAGACGGATCAATTTCATATTGATCCCCAGATTGATTGAGGCCACCCCATGGATCTCTCATCCGTGTTTCGGGTCTGCAAAGATTATTTCTCGAGGGCAAACATCAATCAACATCATACGCCACACGCTGAGCAGCTATTATCTTGTACTGGTACCTTACAGCCACTACACGGAAAATCGTACCAACAAATGGCGCCATCCATCTCAAAGACCAACAAAAACACCAACATTATGAAGGCAACTAAAACAACCTCAACAAAAGCAGCATTTGAACCAGTTGATGAAAACATCGTTGAAAATTTACCAGTGGATCAATTAACTCTTGAAGAAACTTCAATTGAGGAAGAAGATCACTTGTACACTAGCACAGTAGATGATCAGGTGCAAAAAACCATACCACTATTGAGGAAACCATTGATGGGAAGTTCTAGTGGGGGAATGTGGAAAGCCAGGCGAGGAACACACAATGTTTCTTTTAAGAAGACATCTGATGTGAATGTTATGCATAACAACAAAGGAAAGTCAATTTTAAAATCACAATTGTTCAAGCGATTCAATCAGTTGAATACTTTAGTTGATGATCCCGAGAATCAAGACAATGATGAAGGTTTTGTGGAAGATGATTGGAATTTTGGGGAAGAAGAAGAGCAGTTCTTTATGACTGAGGAGATGGCGGGAAAGTTACTGGATGGAATTTTGACCAAGACGGCACCATCAACATATAAGCAGAAATTAGCACAGCCAGCCATCCGTGCAACGGCTGTAGATAATTTGTTTGCTTTGATTACTGGAGATGAAGCTATCAAACCACCAGTAATGGCAGAGTCAACACAGTGTTTATCCCTCGGATTGCAGATTATCCATTACCAAGAAAATTTGGGAATTCCATCTATCGGTGTTTATGATGGCACAACAGATCCAGAAGACTTTCTTACCATGTTTGAAGGTGTTATGAGATTACAGCATTGGGAAGATGAAACTGCGTGCTACATGTTTCCAATGGTACTGCAGAAAATGGCGAGGAAATGGTTTGCTAGTTTGCCACCAAGGAGTATTACCAGTTTCCTTGATTTAAGGGCAAGGTTTGTGATGCAATATCAAAGTTTCAGAAGCTGTACGTTGTCACATCTTGATGCAAATGAGATAAAAATGCACCAGAATGAATCACTCAGTGATTTCATGAAATGTTATACCATCGAGTGTCAAAAGATACCAGACATACCAGGATCTCAGCTTGTTTCAGGTTTATATTTTGTCTTGATCAGCGACGTTTTGCAAGATTAATTCATGCGTTGCGATATGATGTCCCAAATACATTACATCATGCATTGGTTATTTCTCTGAAGCACTTAAGAGCAGGAGAAATGGGATATCTAAGAGTGGATAATTATCAAAGAAACTTCAGGCAGCAAGGCGGAGAACAGAATAGGAATGACAAATACCAGAGATAACGTGGGTATGAGAACAATTATCAGAAATAGAAACACATTTGGATTGGGAATAATCATCCGAATGACAATTATCACCAGCGAAAACCATTAGACAGACATCCACTCATTATGGCTTTAACTAAAACTCCAAAAGAGATCTTGTTCACAGAACCTGTTAAGGAAAACTTTCACCCTCCACCACCAATGGAAGAGTGTCGGGGACCACAAAGTGATAAGTGGTGTGATTTCCATTAAGCGTATGGACACGACACTGACAACTGTAAGTTGTTGATGTGGGAAATCATTGCAAAGATCAAGGCTGGAGAGTTAAACCATCTGTTACCAGGAAAACAATATCGGAGGAATGATCCAAATAAGCGTTTTGCTTGGCAAGGAAAGGTGCGTCACGGTGAACGGCATGATTGGAACAGGAGAGAAGAGAGAAAAGATGAAAGGGACCCAACCCCTGAAAGGCACATCAAGGTTATATGGAATGAGGTGGAGGAGAGTGAAACAGACGGAGAGTGCAGGATGGAGCAGTGGATGTATGCTCCATTCATATTTCACACCATTCTAAATTGGCGCCTATCAGAGGAGCCTATGGTAATTTCAGCTGTAATTGCAAATGGAAGCATCACCCGAATCTATACTGATATATGTAGTGAAGCAGATCTCTTGTATTTGCATTGTTTCAAAGATTACCCATTCAGCGTGAAGGATAGGCTTCGCTACACGAGCTTGAAGATTGATGGCATCACGGGAGAATCGATGAGGGCAGTTAAGGTGAAACTAGATGTAACATTGGGAACACACCCTTTAGTCCGAACAGAAATTGTGGACTTTACGATTCTTGATGGCAGATCAAGATTCAATGCTTTGTTTGGTGGGCAAAATCTTCGCAAATTTGGAGCAATTACTTCTACACCGCATGCAGAATTGCGGTTCCCAACACCAAATGGTGTGGTAGTGATACGCTCTGAATATATTGGGCCAACAAGGGAGAGATCGGTCGTTTATGAAGCTCAGGGAAATTTTTTTAGAGGAGGATCATCGAGACAGTTGTTTAACAGAAATGATGTGAATGGGTATTTCAAACAGCCCAAAATGTGGGAGCCTTAAAAGGCAAGATACAACACGCTGCACGGAATACAGTATGTTAACATGAGTCGTGCAAATTAGATGGTTTACCATGTTTTTTAATTTTCCTCAGCTCAGACAAAGCTCAATACAATTTTTGTAATTTCTGATTGGGATTGATAAGATGTTGCACAAAATGTTGTATGTGTGGCAAAGAAATATCAATAAAATTTTATTTTTTCTCACGCAAAACGATACGAGTTATGAATGTAGAACATAGCATTCATACCTACACACATAAGGCAAGGTATTTTTATGCCCCAATGGTAGAGGCTCTTGTGTCAACATTATAGACACAAGGGATCGGCTAGCGTAAGTGTTTACTTCGCTATAGGACACCAAGGCAAAAATAAAGATCTCTTAATGTCATGAGATACAGAATGGTTTATCACAATTGTATAAATCTATTTATATACTGAAAGTAGAAAAAATTACATAAAATACAAGTGTATTTTATAAGCCGCAAAACACCTGAGCACAACACGCTAAACGGAATACCACTCATTCTATAAAACAGAAGTTCTTCAATAGATTTATCACTTTTTATGATATATAATTAGCATAAAAACATTATTATTGATTCATATTATACTTTAGAAGTTGTTTGCAAATTTTCAATATTTTTTTACAAAACAGACGCTCTAATGCAGAACAGAGAACGGATAACAGTTTGACATATTCTTTACACAACAATAACAAGGTTACACATGTTTTGCTGAACGATGATGGAAAACAGATATACAATTTTAATAACTTGTATACATCATACCATCTAAATAACATTGCACCTCAGGTTCATAAAAAATATTATATAATGATGTTTGGCGGACAGTGGACAGCGGATGACAGATCAATACATGTACCATATCAAAAATTAGTTCAAGGCAAAAGTCATTTTATATAATGTGATATAAGCTTTCTATAGCTTGCAATGGTTAAACACATATAGTAGAAATATGTTAATCATGGTGAAATGTCCCGTTCTTATTGATTAAAAACGTTCCATATTAATTGATTTCGTTGCGAGGTTTTGACCTCTATATGAGACGTTTTTCAAAGACTGCTTTCATTTTAAAACAAACCATAACCTTTATTTCATCAATAAAGGTTTAAAAAGCTTTACGTAGATTATCAAATAATGATAATCTAAAATATCCTGTTTACGCGACCATTACATAATGGTTTACAATACAAATATGTTACAACGAAATAAGTTTCTTGAATGCAGTTTTTACACAATATCATACAAGCATGGACTCCAAATCTCGTCCTTATTTAAGTATGCGACAGCGGAATCTCTTAATAATCACCTGAGAATAAACATGCTTAAAACGTCAACAAAAATGTTGGTGAGTTATAGGTTTAACCTATATATTATCAAATCATAATAATAGACCACAAGATTTCATATTTCAATACACATCCCATACATAGAGACAAAAATCATTCATATGGTGAACACCTGGTAACCGACATTAACAAGATGCATATATAAGAATATCCCCATCATTCCGGGACACCCTTCGGATATGATATAAATTTCGAAGTACTAAAGCATCCGGTACTTTGGATGGGGTTTGTTAGGCCCAATAGATCTATCTTTAGGATTCGCATCAATTAGGGTGTCTGTTCCCTAATTCTTAGATTACCAGACTTAATAAAAAGGGGCATATTCGATTCGATAATTCAACCATAGAATGTAGTTTCACGTACTTGTGTCTATTTTGTAAATCATTTATAAAACCTGCATGTATTCTCATCCCAAAAATATTAGATTTTAAAAGTGGGACTATAACTCACTTTCACAGATTTTTACTTCGTCGGGAAGTAAGACTTGGCCACTGGTTGATTCACGAACCTATAACAATATATACATATATATCAAAGTATGTTCAAAATATATTTACAACACTTTTAATATATTTTGATGTTTTAAGTTTATTAAGTCAGCTGTCCTCGTTAGTAACCTACAACTAGTTGTCCACAGTTAGATGTACAGAAATAAATTGATAAATATTATCTTGAATCAATCCACGACCCAGTGTATACGTATCTCAGTATTGATCACAATTCAAACTATATATATTTTGGAATCAACCTCAACCCTGTATAGCTAACTCCAACATTCACATATAGAGTGTCTATGGTTGTTCCAAAATATATATAGATGTGTCGACATGATAGGTCGAAACATTGTATACGTGTCTATGGTATCTCAAGATTACATAATATACAATACAAGTTGATTAAGTTATGGTTGGAATAGATTTGTTACCAATTTTCACGTAGCTAAAATGAGAAAAATTATCCAATCTTGTTTTACCCATAACTTCTTCATTTTAAATCCGTTTTGAGTGAATAAAATTGCTATGGTTTCATATTGAACTCTATTTTATGAATCTAAACAGGTTTATAGTCGGAAAAAAAGTTACAAGTCGTTTTTGTAAAGGTAGTCATTTCAGTCGAAAAAACGACGTCTAGATGACCATTTTAGAAAACATACTTACACTTTGAGTTTAACCATAATTTTTGGATATAGTTTCATGTTCATAATAAAAATCATTTTCCCAGAATAACAACTTTTAAATCAAAGTTTATCATAATTTTTAATTAACTAACCCAAAACAGCCCGCGGTGTTACTACGACGGCGTAAATCCGGTTTTACGGTGTTTTTCGTGTTTCCAGGTTTTAAATCATTAAGTTAGCATATCATATAGATATAGAACATGTGTTTAGTTGATTTTAAAAGTCAAGTTAGAAGGATTAACTTTTATTTGCGAACAAGTTTAGAATTAACTAAACTATGTTCTAGTGATTACAAGTTTAAACCTTCGAATAAGATAGCTTTATATGTATGAATCGAATGATGTTATGAACATCAATACTACCTCAAGTTCCTTGGATAAACCTACTGGAAATGAGAAAAATAGATCTAGCTTCAAAGGATCCTTGGATGGCTTGAAAGTTCTTGAAGCAGAATCATGACACGAAAACAATTTCAAGTAAGATTTACACTCGAAATAAGATTGTTATAGTTATAGAAATTAAATTAAAGTTTGAATATGATTATTACCTTGTATTAGAAAGATAACCTACTGTAAGTAACAAAGGTTTCTTGATCTTGGATGATTACTTGGAATGGATTTAGAAAACTTGGAAGTAAACTTGCAATCTTGGAAGTATTCTTGATTTTATGAAACTAGAACTTTTGGAATTTATGAAGAACACTTAGAACTTGAAGATAGAACTTGAGAGAGATCAATTAGATGAAGAAAACTGAAGAATGAAAGTGTTTGTAGGTGTTTTTGGTCGTTGGTGTATGGATTAGATATAAAGGATACGTAATTTTGTTTTCATGTAAATAAGTCATGAATGATTACTCATATTTTTGTAATTTTATGAGATATTTTATGCTAGTTGCCAAATGATGGTTCCTACATGTGTTAGGTGACTCACATGGGCTGCTAAGAGCTGATCATTGGAGTGTAAATACCAATAGTACATACATCTAAAAGCTGTGTATTGTACGAGTACGAATACGGGTGCATACGAGTAGAATTGTTGATGAAACTGAACGAGGATGTAATTGTAAGAATTTTTGTTAAGTAGAAGTATTTTGATAAGTGTATTGAAGTCTTTTAAAAGTGTATGAATACATATTAAAACACTACATGTATATACATTTTAACTGAGTCGTTAAGTCATCGTTAGTCGTTACATGTAAATGTTGTTTTGAAACCTTTAGGTTAACGATCTTGTTAAATGTTGTTAACCCATTGTTTATTATAACAAATGAGATGTTAAATTGTTATATTATCATGATATTATGATATATAATATATCTTAGTATGATATATATACAGTTAAATGTCGTTACAAATCGTTACATATATGTCTCGTTTCGAAATCATTAAGTTAGTAGTCTTATTTTTACATATGTATTTCATTGTTAATACACTTAATAATATATTTACTTATCATTTAACATAATTAACCAAGTGTATCAATATCTTAATATGATTCATATGTACCTAGTAAGACGTTGTTATAACGATAATCGTTATATATATTGTTTTCGAGTTTCTTAAATTAATAGTCTCATTTTTATGTATATAACTCATTGTTAAAATACCTAATGAGATACATACTTATAATAAAATCATGTTAACTATATATATAACCATATATATGTCATCGTATAGTTTTTACAAGTTTTAACATTCGTGAATCACCGGTCAACTTGGGTGGTCAATTGTCTATATGAAACCTATTTCAATTAATCAAGTCTTAACAAGTTTGATTGCTTAACATGTTGGAAACACTTAATCATGTAAATAACAATTTTATTTAATATATATATAAACATGGAAAAGTTCGGGTCACTACACATGGAAAGCAAAAAGCATGGAAATGTCAAATATAAGAACAGAATATATATACATATGATCAACATAAAGAAGTTACATGTTGTTAATACAGATTAATTTCATTGCATCTTCAAATGGGTACATTTAAAATGTACTTCACAGAAGAATCCTCCTTTCCACACACTTCTACCACAGACACAATCTTCAATGAAGTAACCTCATTTATTGCAGCCTGTAACTTATCTTCAGCATCAAGCTTGATGTATTTTGAAATGGTGGCAGGTTAAGGATCTGGTTTATCAGGCAAAGAATTTAAAATCTCTTCAGTAGCATCAAAAAGATCCTTTTCAATGGCAGCTAACAAATACTTGTGAAAAGTTTGGCCAACAAGCCCAGAACTTAACACCCTCTACACAAGAGCAGTAATACCATCCTTCAAATCAGCAAACTTCTTCTCAGAGGCAGCAGCAGCAACAGTTTTTTCTTTAACAAGACACTTTTCTTACTCCAGTAACTTCTTCAACTCTTCCACCTCCTTCAAAAATTTCTCCTTTTCTTCTATCACTTTTTCTTTTTCCACTCTCTCAACAACACATTTTTTCTCAACCAGCTGAAGTGTTTCCTCTTTCTTCTTTGCCAAATCAATTGTTGTTTTCCATTTCAGATTGGCATCTTTCAAATCAATTCCTAGCGTCTTCAATTTATTGGTATTCTGAATAGCATTGGCAACAAGGGTTTCTTGAGCCTCTTGCATTTTCAGGGCATGCAGCACATGGTGATTCAGAAGTACCAATGATGCAGCGGTAGATTGGTAACTCTACTTATGGGTCATGGTGGTCAGAGAGATGAAGAGAGATCAGCAATTGTATTAGTCTGCAAAATAAACATACAGTTAAAACCTACAAACAAAAAGCAGAATAGATTTCCAAAAATCAGGTTATAATATTCACCTTCAACAAATTAATAAAACTGTCAAATTTGTTGACAGGATCCTCCAAGAAACTCTTTAAACCAGCCAGAGGCACAACAGAACGTGGCTGAGAAGATGAAGAAGATTGTGTTGTACCAATTTTTGTAGAAGATAATGATTTAGTAAATGGAGGAGTCTCAAGGGTATTATCTTCATGTGTGTCCTCATCCTCTTCATCATCATCATCACCTTCAGCATCAGCAGTTTTGTCACCCTTTTCACCACTGGCAGTGGTTTCATCATCCTCTGCTGGCAAAATTAGTTCTGAATCATAGATAAATAACTTTACAGTAAGCATTAACCCATATTATAGACATTATTACGAGGCGTAAATGAAAAGGCATACTTCTTTTCTTTGATTGTTGGGGAGCTTCACCAGTTACACACTTCCACACACGATTTGTGCGTTTACCAGTCTTCTTAGCGCCAGACAGCTTCGGAGTAGCCTCGATGATTTCCACATTCGAGTAAAAGTTATGAATACAATGATTCACATTAACCTTACTACTCAAATAAAGGAGGAACAACAAGGAGTTTTAAAAGAGGGAAATTTAAAGGATGAAATACCCAAAGGATCGGAGAAGCATCTTAATATTCAGGAAGACGGAACCCGGTATATGGCTGAAAGAATTTGGTTACCAAAATTTGGAGATATGAGAGAAATGGTACTTAGAGAAACTCATAAAACCAGATACTCAATACATCCTGGAACGGGGAAGATGTACAAGGATATCAAGAAATATTTTTGGTGGCCAGGTATGAAAGCCGATGTTGATAAATACGTAGGGGAATGTTTGACGTGTTCTAAGGTCAAAGCGGAGCATCAGAAACCATCAGGTCTACTTCAACTACCCGAAATCCCAGAATGGAAATGGGAAAATATTACCAAGGATTTCATCACTAAATTGCCAAAGACTGCAAGTGGTTTTGATACTATTTGGGTAATAGTTGATCGTCTTACCAAATTAGCACACTTCCTGCCAATAACAGAAGATGACAAGATGGAGAAGTTAGCACGACTGTATTTGAAGGAAGTCGTCTCCATACATGGAATACCAATCTCTATTATCTCTGATAGGGATGGCAGATTTATTTCAAGATTCTGGCAGACATTACAGCAAGCATTAGGAACTCGTCTAGACACGAGTACTGCTTATCATCCACAAACTGATGGGTAGAGCGAAAGGACAATACAAACGCTTGAAGACATACTACGAGCATGTGTTATTGATTTCGGAAACAGTTGGGATCGACATCTACCGTTAGCAGAATTTTCCTACAACAACAGCTACCATTCAAGCATTGAGATGGCGCCGTTTGAAGCACTTTATGGTAGAAAGTGCTGGTCTCCGATTTTTTGGAGTGAAGTGGGAGATAGATAGATTACGGGTCCAGAGATAATACAAGGAACTACCGAGAAGATCATCCAAATTCAACAACGGTTGAAAACCGCCCAAAGTCGACAAAAGAGCTGCGCTGACATTAAAAGAAAAGATATAGAATTTGAAATTGGAGAGATGGCCATGCTTAAGGTTGCACCTTGGAAAGGCGTTGTTCGATTTAGTTAACAAGGAAAATTAAATCCAAGATATATTGGACGATTCAAGATTATTGATCGTGTCGGACCAGTAGCTTACCGACTTGAGTTACCTCAACAACTCGTGGCTGTACATAACACTTTCAACGTCTCAAATTTTAAGAAATGTTTTACTAAAGAAGATCTCACTATTCCGTTAGACGAAATCTAAATCAACGAAAAACTTCAATTCATCGAAGAACCCGTCGAAATAATGGATCGTGAGGTTAAAAGACTTAAGCAAAACAAGATACCAATTGTTAAGGTTCGATGGAATGGTCGTAGAGGACCTGAGTTCACCTGGGAACAAGAAGATCAGATGAAGAAGAAATACCCGCACTTATTTCCAGAAGATACGTCAACACCTCCGACTGCTTAAAATTTCGGGACAAAATTTATTTAACGGGTAGGTACTGTAGTGACCCGAACTTTTCCATGTTTATATATATTAAATAAAATTGATATTTACATGATTAAGTGTTTCCAACATGTTAAGAAATCAAACTTGTTAAGACTTGATTAATTAAAATAGGTTTCATATAGACAATTGACCACCCAAGTTGACCGGTGATTCACGAACGTTAAAACTTGTAAAAACTATATGATGACATATATATGATTATATATATAGTTAAAATGATATTATGATAAGTAAGTATCTCATTAGGTATTTTAACAATGAGTTATATACATAAAATTGTGTTTATTGAATTAAGAAACTCGAAACGATATATATAACGATTATCGTTATAACAACGTCTTACTAATTACATATGAATCATATTAAGATATTGTTACACTATGTTTAATCATGATAAATGATAAGTAAACATGTCATTATGTATATTAACAATGAACTAAATATGTAAAAACAAGACTACTAACTTAAGGATTTCGAAACGAGACATATATGTAACGATTATCGTTGTAACGACATTTAAATGTATATATATCATATTAAGATATATTAATATATCATAATATCATGATAATATAATAATTTAACATCTCATTAGATATAATAAATATTGAGTTAACAACATTTAACAAGATCGTTAACTTAAAGGTTTCAAATCAACATTTACATGTAACGACTAACGATGACTTAACGACTCAGTTAAAATGTATATACATGTAGTGTTTTAATATTTATTCATACACTTTTGAAAGACTTCAAGACACTTATCAAAATACGTCTACTTAACAAAAATTTTTACAATTAAATCCTCGTTCAGTTTCATCAACAATTCTACTCGTATGCACCCGTATTCGTACTCGTACAATACACAGCTTTTAGATGTATGTACTATTGGTATATACACTCCAATGATCAGCTCTTAGCAGCCCATGTGAGTCACATAACACATGTGGGAACCACCATTTGGCAATTAGCATGAAATATCTCATAAAATTACAAAAATATTAGTAATCATTCATGACTTATTTACATGAAAACAAAATTTCATATCCTTTATATCTAATCCATATACCAACGACCAAAAACATCTACAAACACTTTCATTCTTCAATTTTCTTCATCTAATTGATCTCTCTCAAGTTTCATCTTCATGTTCTAAGTGTTCTTCATAAATTCTACAAGTTCTAGTTTCATAAAATCAAGAATACTTCCAAGTTTACTAGCTGACTTCCAATATTGTAAAGTGATCATCCAACCTGAAGAAATCCTTGTTGTTTACATTAAGATATCATTCTAAATCAAGGTAATACACATATACAAGCTTTGATTCAATTCCTATAACTATAACTATCTTAATTCGAGTGATAATCTTACTTGAACTTGTTTTCGTGTCATGATTCTACTTCGAGAACTTTCAAGCCATCCAAGATCCTTTGAAGCTAGATCATTTCTTGTCACTTCCAGTAGGTTTATCCACAAAACTTGAGGTAGTAATGATGTTCATAACATCATTCGATTCATATATATAAAACTACCTTATTCGAAGTAACACTGTAGGCTGTTTTGGGTGGTAATGAAGCTAGATCACTAGAACATAGTTTAGTTAATTCCAAACTTGTTCGCAAATAAAAGTTAATCCTTCTAAATTGACTTTTTAAAATAAACTAAACACATGTTCTATATCTATATGATATGCTAACTTAATGATTTAAAACCGGAAAACATGAAAAACACCGTAAAACCGGATATACGCCGTCGTAGTAACACCGCGGGCTGTTTTGGGTTAGGTAATTAAAAACTATAATAAACTTTGATTTAAAAGTTGTTCTTCTGGTAAAATTATTTTTCTTATGAACATGAAACTATATCCAAAAATCATGGTTAAACTCAAAGTGGAAGTATGTTTTCCAAAATAGTCATCTAGAAGTCGTTCTTTCGACTGAAATGACTACCTTTACAAAAACGACTTGTAACCTATATTTCAGACTATAAACTTATACTTTTTCTGTTTAGATTCATAAACTTAAGTTCAATATGAAACCATAGCAACTTGAAACACTCAAAACGGATTTAAAACGAAGAAGTTATGGGTAAAACAAGATTGGATATTTTTGCTTGTTGTAGCTACGTGAAAATTGGTAACAAATTTATATTAATCATATCCTAGCTAACTTATATTGTATTATACATGTATTCTAATATATTATGTAATCTTGGGATACCATAGACACATATGCAAATATTTCAACATATCATATCGACCCATCTATATATATTATTTGGAACAACCATAGACACTCTATATGCAGTAATGTTGGAGTTAACTATACTGGGTTGAGGTTGATTCTAAAAATATATATACTTTGAGTTGTGATCTAGCGTGAGACATGTATACACTGGGTCGTGGATTGATTCAAGATAATATATATCGATTTATTTATGTACATCTAATTGTGGACAACTAGTTGTAGGTTACTAACGAGGACAGCTGACTTAATAAACTTAAAATATCAAAATGTATTAAAAGTGTTGTAAATGTATTTTGAACATACTTTGATATATATGTATATATTTGTTATAGGTTCGTGAATCGACCAGTGGCCAAGTCTTACTTCCCGACGAAGTAAAAATCTGTGAAAGTGAGTTATAGTCCCACTTTTAAAATCTAATTTTTTTAGATGAGAATACATGCAGTTTTATAAATGTTTTACGAAATAGATACAAGTAAATGAAACTACATTATATGGGTGAATGATCGAAGCTGAATATGCCCCTTTTGCTTGGTAACCTAAGAATTAGTAAACCGATCTACTAATTGACGCGAATTCTAAAGATAGATCTATTGGGCCTAACGAACCCCATCTAAAGTACCAGATGCTTTAGTACTTCGAATTCGTTTTTATCATGTCCGAAGGATTTCCCGGAATGATAGGGGATATTCTTATATGCATCTTGTTAATGTCGGTTACCAGGTGTTCACCATATGAGTGAAATTTATCTTTATGTATGGGATGTATATTGAAATATGAAATCTTGTGGTCTATTATTATGATTTGATAATATATAGGTTAAACCTATAACTCACCAACATTTTTATTGATGTTTTAAGCATGTTTATTCTCAGGTGATTATTAAGAGCTTCCGCTATTGCATACTAAAATAAGGATAAGATTTGGAGTCCATGCTTGTATGATATTATGTAAAAACTACATTCAAGAAACTTATTTTTTTATGTAATAAATTCTTATTGTAAACCATTATGTAATGGTCGTGTGTAAACGGTATATTTTAGATTATCATTATTTGATAATCTACGTAATTCTTTTTAAACCTTTATCGATAAAATAAAGGTTATGGTTATTTTAAAAATGAATGCAGTCTTTGAAAAACGTCTCATATAGAGGTCAAAACCTCGCGACGAAATCAATTAATATGGAACGTTTATAATCAATATGAACGGGACATTTCAGTGAACATCATTACTACCTCAATTTTAGTAGGTAAACCTACTGGAAATGACAAAAATTGATCTAGCTTCAAAGGATTGGATGGCTTGAAAGTTCTTGAAGTAGAATCATGACATGGAAACAAGTTCAAGTAAGATTATCATTCGATTTAAGATTGTTATAGTTATAGAAATTAAATCAAAGTATGAATATGAGTATTACCTTGATTTAGAAAGATAACTACTGTAAATAACAAAGATTTCTTGAGATTGGATGATCACTTGAAATGGAATTGCAAGATTGGAGGTAAGCTAGTAACCTTGAAAGTGTTCTTGATGTGTTCTTGAGTTGTTGTTTTGTAAGTTGTTTTATGTTTGGATTTTTGAGCTAGATTGAGCTAGATTTTGATGAAGATGATGAAGAACACTTAGAACAATGGAAGAAAACTTGAGAGAGAGTAATTTGATTCAAGAAAATTGCAAAGTTAATGTGTTTATGGTTGGTGAAGTTCACGTGAAAATGGGGAGTCCATATAGGCTCCATTAGTTTGTAATTCTGTGAGATATTTCATGCTAGTTGCCAAATGATGGTTCCCACATGTGTTGGTGACTCACAAGGGCTGCTAAGAGCTGAATTATTATGTGTATATACCAATAGTATATACGTCTAGGAGCTGGGTATTGTACGAGTACGAATACGGGTGCATACGAGTAGAATTGTTGATGAAAATGAATGAGAATGCAATTGTAAGCATTTTTGTTAAGTAGAAGTACTTTGATATGTGTCTTGAAGTCTTTCAAAAGTGTACTACTACATCGTAATATAGTACATGTATATACATTTTAACTGAGTCGTTAAGTCATCGTTAGTCGTTACAAGTAAGTGTTGTTTTGAAACCTTTAAGTTAACGATCTCATTTAATGTTGTTAACCCATTGTTTATTATATCGAATGAGATGTTAAATTATTACACTATCATGATATTATGATGTATGAATATATCTTAGTATGATATATATACATTAAAGTGTCGTTACAACGATAATCGTTACATATATGCCTCGTTTTGAAATCCTTAAGTTAGTAGTCTTGTTTTTACATATGTAGTTCATTGTTAACATACTTAATGATATACTTAATTATTATTTTATCATGTTACCTATATATATATATATATATATATATATATATATATATATATATATATATATATATATATATATAACATCATATAATTTTTACAAGTTTTAACGTTCGTGAATCGGCAGTCAACTTGGGTGGTCAATTGTCTACCTAAACTCATATCAAATAATCAAGTCTTAACAAGTTTGATTGCTTAACATGTTGGAAACATTTATTCAAGTAAATAATAATCTTATATAATATATAATCATGGAAATTTTCGAGTCACTACAGTACCTACCCGTTAAATAAATTTCGTCCCAAAATTTTAAGCTATTGGAGGTGTTGACACATCTTCTGGAAATAAGTGTGGGTATTTCTTCTTCATCTGATCTTCACACTCCTAGGTGAACTCGGGTCCTCTACGAGCATTCCATCGAACCTTAACGATTGGTATTTTGTTTTGCTTAAGTCCTTTAACCTCACGATCCATTATTTCGACTGGTTCTTCAATGAATTGAAGTTTTTCGATGATTTTAATTTCATCTAAAGGAATAGTGAGATCTTCTTTAGCTAAGCACTTCTTCAGATTCAAGACGTGAAAGGTATTATGTACATTGGCGAGTTGTTGAGGTAATTCAAGTCTGTAGGCTACAGGTCCGACACGATCTAAAATCTTGAATGGTCCAATGTATCTTGGATTTAGTTTCCCCCGTTTACCAAATCGAACAACGCCTTTTGATAATACTAAAAACGAACATATATTTCATAGCATTATTCCTCAAGAAAGACAAGCTTTTAGTTGCAATTGTTCTATTTACAAGTGATATTCATTTAAATAATAAAAGGTGAAGACAAAAGACAGATTCGACGAACTGAAGACGCAAACGACCAAAAAGCTCAAAAGTACAAAATACAATCAATAAGGTTCCAATTATTGATAAGAAACGTCTCAAAATTACAAGAGTACAAGATTCAAAACGCAAAGTACAAGATATTAAATTGTACGCAAGGACGTTCGAAAATCCGGAACCGGGACCAGAGTCAACTCTCAACGCTCGACGCAACGGACTAAAAATTTCAAGTCAACTATGCACATGAATATAATATAATATATAATTAATTCTTAAAATTAATATATATATTATATTATATTTAAAAACCGTCGGTATAAAAAAATAAAGACTTTTGAGTCTCCCCAGCTGGCCATGCGATCGCATGGCCTGGAAGGCATAAATCCATGCGATCGCATGGTGCACAGTTCCAGCCCACATGCCTATAAAAATCGAGCTTTGGTTCACCATAAAAACACATCTTTTTCTTCTTCACTCAAACGTAGTATATGTATATATAATTTATATTTTAATTTTAATTTTAATTTTAAATCCTAATAATAAGGGTGTGTTAGCGAATGTTGTAAGGGTGTAAGTCGCAATTCTGTCCGGGTAACGCTACGCTATTTTTAATCATTGTAAGTTATGTTCAACCTTTTTAATTTAATGTCTCGTAGCTAAGTTATTATTATGCTTATTTAATCCGAAGTAATCATGATGTTGGGCTAAAAATATTAAAATTGGGTAATTGGGCTTTGTACCATAATTGGGGTTTGGACAAAAGAACGACACTTGTGGAAATTAGACTATGGGCTATTAATGGGCTTTATATTTGTTTAACTAAATGATAGTTTGTTAATTTTAATATAAAGATTTACAATTGGATGTCCCTATAAATAACCATATACACTCAATCGGACACGATGGGCGGGATATTTATATGTACGAATAATCGTTCATTTAACCGGACACGGGAATGGATTAATAGCCACTCGAATTATTAAAACAGGGGTGAAATTATGTACAAAGACACTTGGCATAATTGATAACAAAGTATTAAAACCTTGGGTTACACTCAGTCGACATCCTGGTGTAATTATTAAACAAAGTATTAAAATCTTGTTACAGTTTAAGTCCCCAATTAGTTGGAATATTTAACTTCGGGTATAAGGATAATTTGACGAGGACACTCGCACTTTATATTTATGACTGATGGACTGTTATGGACAAAAACCAGACGGACATATTAAATAATCCAGGACAAAGGACAATTAACCCATGGGCATAAAACTAAAATCAACACGTCAAACATCATGATTACGGAAGTTTAAATAAGCATAATTCTTTTATTTCATATTTAATTTCCTTTATTTTAAAATTAATTGCACTTCTAATTATCGCACTTTTATTTTTTGTTATTGTATTTAATTGCACTTTTAATTATCGTACTTTTTAATTATCGCAAGTTTATTTTATCGCACTTTTATTTATTGTAATTTCATTATCATTATTTACTTTACGCTTTAAATTAAGTCTTTTATTTATTCAATATTTTACATTTTGTTTTAACTGCGACTAAAGTTTTTAAAATCGACAAACCGGTCATTAAACGGTAAAAACCCCCCTTTATAATAATAATATTACTTATATATATATTTGTATTTTTATAAAATAAAACTAATATAGCGTTAAGCTTTGATTAAAAGATTTTCCCTGTGGAACGAACCGGACTTACTAAAAACTACACTACTGTACGATTAGGTACACTGCCTATAAGTGTTGTAGCAAGGTTTAAGTATATCCATTCAATAAATAAATAAATATCTTGAGTAAAAAATTTATCGTATTTAATAGTATTTCCTTATAAAATTTAATAGTATTTTATACCCCTTAGCTTTAACATCAAGTATTTTTGGCGCCACTGCCAGGGACCTTTCTTGCTTAAAAGCCGGAAGCGCAACGCTAAATAAAAAAAAATTTATTTTTAGTTTACTTTTATTAAAATACGCTTTTGTAAAAATACGTTTTAATATATTCGAAAATATAAAAATAAAAACAAAAATATAAATATTTTTAAGAGTTTGTTAAATATTTAAGTTATATAACAGTTTCTTTATATTTATTTTATAAAAATATAAGTTTTATTTAATTTATAAAAATATATTATATAAATATTTAAAACAGAAAAAATAAACACAGCAAATTAAAAAAAAATAATAAACTCTCGTGCCTGCTACTGTAGCAGCCCGTAACCTGGCCTAAAATCCTGGCTCATGCGATCGCATGAGCACGAAGGCATAAACTCATGCGATCGCATGAGCCCGAAGGCATAAACTCATGCGATCGCATGAGAGTGTCTGACACGCCAACAGGAAACCCTAACTGCATTAATTACGGTGTATTATTATTATTATTTAATAAACCCTAATTAGGTTTTAATATTTTATTATTTAGTTTAATTTTAGTTTTTAATTTATTTTATATTTAATTAAATTAGTTTATTTAAATTGTAAAATTAATAGTTTTATTAAATAAATAATATAAAAATAATATTTTTACAAAAAATTGTACTTTTTACAACTTTTAGTATATTTTTATATTTTGTTTTTTTTATTGTTTTAGCGTAATTTTTTGTATTTTTCGCTCGTATTTAGTTTTAATTCATAGTTTTTGCCATAGTTATTTTTATTTCTAGATTTTTAGGCTTTGCCGTAAAATCCCTTAAGTGTTTTTTTTTAGACTAAGATTTAGGTGATTTAGAATTTTGCGACGCCTTTTTAAGTTTTAGTACCTTTTTAAGATATTGCCATTTGGGATATAGTTTTACTTGTAAGCTTTAATATTTTTAGACGCCTTTTACCTATGTATCAATTATCATTCCAATTAGTAATCTCAATTTGCGATTATAATTTTAAGTTAGTGATAGTAATAAGGTTGGGTTAGTCGAGTGTTTTTAAGTTCTATAAGTCATTTTTTTATTATTTCTTATTTTTCGACGCCTTTTATTTTTTCGATCTTTTATTTTTCGACCTTTTTCGACGCACTCTTTTTCTTTCTTATTTCTCGCTATTCTAGTTTTAGGCCATAGATTTTTTTTCTACTTCTTATCTATACTTCTTAAAATTACGAAAATTTATTTTAAGTGGTTAAATTGATAGACATCAAAATTTTCTGGTTCGTAGTAATAGTTGGATTTGTACGTGGACCGGGTTATTGGAGTCAAACAGTCCTCAATTATATTGAGACCAAACCAATCCTGTGAAATGTCCCGTTCTTATTGATTAAAAACGTTCCATATTAATTGATTTCGTTGCGAGGTTTTGAATTCTATATGAGACGTTTTTCAAAGACTGCATTCATTTTAAAACAAACCATAACCTTTATTTCATCAATAAAGGTTTAAAAAGCTTTACGTAGATTATCAAATAATGATAATCTAAAATATCCTGTTTACACACGACCATTACATAATGGTTTACAATACAAATATGTTACAACAAAATAAGTTTCTTGAATGCAGTTTTTACACAATATCATACAAGCATGGACTCCTAATCTCGTCCTTATTTAAGTATGCGACACCGGAAACTCTTAATAATCACCTGAGAATAAACATGCTTAAAACGTCAACAAAAATGTTGGTGAGTTATAGGTTTAACCTATATATATCAAATCATAATAATAGACCACAATATTTCATATTTCAATACACATCCCATACATAGAGATAAAAATCATTCATATGGTGAACACCTGGTAACCGACAATAACAAGATGCATATATAAGAATATCCCCATCATTCCGGGACACCCTTCGGATATGATATAAATTTCGAAGTACTAAAGCATCCGGTACTTTGGATGGGGTTTGTTAGGCCCAATAGATCTATCTTTAGGATTCGCGTCAATTAGGGTGTCTGTTCCCTAAATCTTAGATTACCAGACTTAATAAAAAGGGGCATATTCAATTTCAATAATTCAACCATAGAATGTAGTTTCACGTGCTTATGTCTATTTTGTAAATCATTTATAAAACCTGCATGTATTCTCATCCCAAAAATATTAGATTTTAAAAGTGGGACTATAACTCACTTTCACAGATTTTTACTTCGTCGGGAAGTAATACTTGGCCACTGGTTGATTCACGAACCTATAACAATATATACATATATATCAAAGTATGTTCAAAATATATTTACAACACTTTTAATATATTTTGATATTTTAAGTTTATTAAGTCAGCTGTCCTCGTTAGTAACCTACAACTAGTTGTCCACAGTTAGATGTACAGAAATAAATCGATAAATATTATCTTGAATCAATCCACGACCCAGTGTATACGTATCTCAGTATTGATCACAACTCAAACTATATATATTTTGGAATCAACCTCAACCCTGTATAGCTAACTCCAACATTCACATATAGAGTGTCTATGGTTGTTCCGAAATATATATAGATGTGTCGACATGATAGGTCGAAACATTGTATACGTGTCTATGGTATCTCAAGATTACATAATATAAAATACAAGTTGATTAAGTTATGGTTGGAATAGATTTGTTACCAATTTTCACGTAGCTAAAATGAGAAAAATTATCCAATCTTGTTTTACCCACAACTTCTTCATTTTAAATCCGTTTTGAGTGAATCAAATTGCTATGGTTTCATATTGAACTCTATTTTATGAATATAAACATAAAATGTATAGGTTTATAGTCAGAAAAATAAGTTACAAGTCGTTTTTGTAAAGGTAGTCATTTCAGTCGAAAGAATGACGTCTAGATGACCATTTTAGAAAACATACTTCCACTTTGAGTTTAACCATAATTTTTGAATATAGTTTTATGTTCATAATAAAAATCATTTTCTCAGAATAACAACTTTTAAATCAAAGTTTATCATAGTTTTTAATTAACTAACCCAAAACAGCCCGCGGTGTTACTACGACGGCGTAAATTCGGTTTTACGGTATTTTTCATGTTTCCAGGTTTTAAATCATTAAGTTAGCATATCATATAGATATAGAACATGTGTTTAGTTGATTTTAAAAGTCAATTTAGAAGGATTAGCTTTTATTTGCGAACAAGTTTAGAATTAACTAAACTATGTTCTAGTGATTACAAGTTTAAACCTTCGAATAAGATAGCTTTATATGTATGAATCGAATGATGTTATGAACATCATTACTACCTCAAGTTCCTTGGATAAACCTACTGGAAATGAGAAAAATAGATCTAGCTTCAAAGGATCCTTGGATGGCTTGAAAGTTCTTGAAGCAGAATCATGACACGAAAACAATTACAAGTAAGATTTCCACTCGAAATAAGATTGTTATAGTTATAGAAATTGAATTAAAGTTTGAATATGATTATTACCTTGTATTAGAAAGATAACCTACTGTAAGTAACAAAGGTTTCTTGATCTTGGATGATTACTTGGAATGGATTTAGAAAACTTGGAAGTAAACTTGCAATCTAGGAAGAATCTTGATTTTATGAAACTAGAACTTTTGGAATTTATGAAGAACACTTAGAACTTGAAGATAGAACTTGAGAGAGATCAATTAGATGAAGAAAATTGAAGAATGAAAGTGTTTGTAGGTGTTTTTGGTCGTTGGTGTATGGATTAGATATAAAGGATATGTAATTTTGTTTTCATGTAAATAAGTCATGAATGATTACTCATATTTTTTGTAATTTTATGAGATATTTCATGCTAGTTGCCAAATGATGGTTCCCACATGTGTTAGGTTACTCACATAGGCTGCTAAGAGCTGATCATTGGAGTGTATATACCAATAGTATATACATCTAAAAGCTGTGTATTGTACGAGTACGAATACGGGTGTATACGAGTAGAATTGTTGATGAAACTGAATGAGGATGTAATTGTAAGCATTTTTGTTAAGTAGAAATATTTTGATAAGTGTCTTGAAGTCTTTCAAAAGTGTATGAATACATATTAAAACACTACATGTATATACATTTTAACTGAGTCGTTAAGTCATCGTTAGTCGTTACATGTAAATGTTGTTTTGAAACCTTTAGGTTAACGATCTTGTTGAATGTTGTTAACCCATTGTTTATTATAACAAATGAGATGTTAAATTTTTATATTATCATGATATTATGATATATAATATATCTTAGTATGATGTATATACAGTTAAATGTCGTTACAACGATAATCGTTACATATATGTCTTGTTTCGAAATCATTAAGTTAGTAGTCTTATTTTTACATATGTATTTCATTGTTAATACACTTAATAATATATTTACTTATCATTTAACATAATTAACCAAGTGTATCAATATCCTAATATGATTCATATGTACCTAGTAAGACGTTGTTATAACGATAATCGTTATATATATCGTTTTCGAGTTTCTTAAATTAATAGTCTCATTTTTGTGTATATAACTCATTGTTAAAATACCTAATGAGATACATACTTATAATAAAATCATGTTAACTATATATATAACCATATATATGTCATCGTATAGTTTTTACAAGTTCTAACGTTCGTGAATCACCGGTCAACTTGGGTGGTCAATTGTCTATATGAAACCTATTTCAATTAATCAAGTCTTAACAAGTTTGATTGCTTAACATGTTGGAAACACTTAATCATGTAAATAACAATTTCATTTAATATATATATATATAAATATGGAAAAGTTCGGGTCACTACAGTACCTACCCGTTAAATAAATTTCGTCCCGAAATTTTAAGCAGTTGGAGGTGTTGACGTATCTTCTGGAAATAAATGCGGGTATTTCTTCTTCATCTGATCTTCTCATTCCCAGGTGAAATCGGGTCCTCTGCGAGCATTCCATCGAACCTTAACAATTGGTATCTTATTTTGCTTAAGTCTTTTAACCTCACGATCCATTATTTCGACGGGTTCTTCGATAAATTGAAGTTTTTCGTTGATTTTGATTTCATCTAACGGAATAGTGAGATCTTCTTTAGCAAAATATTTCTTCAAATTCGAGACGTGGAAAGTGTTATGTACAGCCGCGAGTTGTTGAGGTAATTCAAGTCGGTAAGCTACTGGTCCGACACGATCAATAATCTTGAATGGTCCAATATACCTTGTATTTAATTTCCCTCATTTACCAAATCGAACAACGCCTTTCCAAGGTGCAACTTTAAGCATGACCATCTCTATAATTTCAAATTCTATATCTTTTCTTTTAATGTCAGCGTAGCTCTTTTGTCGACTTTGGGCGGTTTTCAACCGTTGTTGAATTTGGATGATCTTCTCGGTAGTTTCTTGTATTATCTCCAGACCCGTAATCTGTCTATCCCCCACTTCACTCCAACAAATCGGAGACCTGCACTTTCTACCATAAAGTGCTTCAAACGGCGCCATCTCAATGCTTGAATGGTAGCTGTTGTTGTAGGAAAATTCTGCTAACGGTAGATGTCAATCCCAACTGTTTCCGAAATTAATAACACATGGTCGTAGCATGTCTTCAAGCGTTTGTATCGTCCTTTCGCTCTGCCCATCAGTTTGTGGATGATAGGCAGTACTCATGTCTAGACGAGTTCCTAATGCTTGCTGTAATGTCTGCCAGAATCTTGAAATAAATCTACCATCCCTATCAGAGATAATAGAGATAGGTATTCCATGTCTGGAGACGACTTCCTTCAAATACAGTCGTGCTAACTTCTCCATCTTGTCATCTTCTCTTATTGGCAGGAAGTGTGCTGATTTGGT
This sequence comes from Rutidosis leptorrhynchoides, assembly GCF_046630445.1. NCBI lineage: Eukaryota > Viridiplantae > Streptophyta > Magnoliopsida > Asterales > Asteraceae > Rutidosis > Rutidosis leptorrhynchoides. The sequence goes on along the minus strand of NC_092338.1, from coordinate 247,993,912 downwards.
GAGACGGTCAACTATTACCCAAATAGTATCAAAACCACTTGCAGTCCTTGGCAATTTAGTGATGAAATCCATGGTAATGTTTTCCCATTTCCATTCCGGGATTTCGGGTTATTGAAGTAGACCTGATGGTTTCTGATGCTCAGCTTTGACCTTAGAACACGTCAAACATTCTCCTACGTATTTAGCAACATCGGCTTTCATACCCGGCCACCAAAATTGTTTCTTGAGATCCTTGTACATCTTCCCCGTTCCAGGATGTATTGAGTATCTGGTTTTATGAGCTTCTCTAAGTACCATTTCTCTCATATCTCCAAATTTTGGTACCCAAATCCTTTCAGTCCTATACCAGGTTCCGTCTTCCCGAATATTAAGATGCTTCTCCAATCCTTTGGGTATTTCATCCTTTAAATTTTCCTCTTTTAAAACTCCTTGTTGCACCTCCTTTATTTGAGTAGTAAGGTTATTATGAATCATTATATTCATAGATTTTACTCGAATGGGTTCTCTGTCCTTCCTGCTCAAAGCATCGGCTACCACATTTGCCTTCCCCGGGTGGTAACGAATCTCAAAGTCATAATCATTCAATAATTCAATCCACCTACGCTGCCTCATATTCAGTTGTTTCTGATTAAATATGTGTTGAAGACTTTTGTGGTTGGTATATATAATACTTTTGACCCCATATAAGTAGTGCCTCCAAGTCTTTAATGCAAAAACAACCGCGCCTAATTCTAAATCATGCGTCGTATAATTTTGTTCGTGAATCTTCAATTGTCTAGACGCATAAGCAATCACCTTCGTTCGTTGCATTAATACACAACCGAGACCTTGCTTTGATGCATCACAATAAATCACAAAATCATCATTCCCTTCAGGCAATGACAATATAGGTGCCGTAGTTAGCTTTTTCTTCAATAACTTAAACGCTTTCTCTTGTTCATCATTCCATTCAAATTTCTTCCCTTTATGCGTTAATGCAGTCAAGGGTTTTGCTATTCTGGAAAAGTCTTGGATGAACCTTCTGTAGTAACCAGCTAGTCCTAAAAACTGGCGTATGTGTTTCGGAGTTTTCGGGGTTTCCCACTTTTCATCAGTTTCTATCTTTGCCGGATCTACCTTAATACCTTCTTTGTTCACTATGTGACCGAGGAATTGAACTTCTTCCAACCAAAATACTTCTAACACCTTTCTCAAATGTTCACCGTATTCTTGGTCATTCTTTGAGTAAATAAGTATGTCATCAATGAAAACAATGACAAACTTGTCAAGGTATGGTACACACACTCGGTTCATAAGGTCCATGAACACAGCTAGTGCATTAGTTAAACCAAACGGCATGACCATAAACTCGTAATGACCGTAACGTGTACTGAAAGCAGTCTTTGGAATATCATCTTCTTTCACCCGCATTTGATGATACCCGGAACGTAAGTCAATCTTTGAATAAACAGACGAGCCTTGTAGTTGATCAAATAAGTCGTCGATTCTCGGTAGTGGGTAGCGGTTCTTGATGGTAAGTTTGTTCAACTCTCAGTAGTCGGTACACAACCTGAATGTACCATCTTTCTTCTTGACAAACAAAACAGGAGCTCCCCACGGTGATGCGCTTGGTCGAATGAAACCACGCTCTAAAAGTTCTTGTAGTTGGCTTTGCAGTTCTTTCATCTCACTGGGTGTGAGTCTGTAAGGAGCACGAGCTATTGGTGCAGCTCCTGGTATAAGATCTATTTGAAATTCAACGGATCGATGTGGGGGTAATCCCGGTAATTCTTTCGGAAATACATCGGGAAATTCTTTTGCAATGGGAACATCATTGATGCTCTTTTCTTCAGTTTGTACTTTCTCGACGTGTGCTAGAACAGCATAGCAACCTTTTCTTATTAGTTTTTGTGCCTTCAAATTACTAATAAGATGTAGCTTCATGTTGCCCTTTTCTCCGTACACCATTAAGGGTTTTCCTTTTTCTCGTATAATGCGAATTGCATTTTTGTAACAAACAATCTCTACTTTCACTTCTTTCAACCAGTCCATACCGATTATCACATCAAAACTCCCTAACTCTACTGGTATCAAATCAATCTTAAATGTTTCGCTAAGCAGTTTAATTTCTCGATTCCGACATATATTATCTGCTGAAATTAATTTACCATTTACTAATTCGAGTAAAAATTTACTATCCAAAGGCGTCAATGGACAACTTAATTTAGCACAAAAATCTCTACTCATATAGCTTCTATCCGCACCCGAATCAAATAAAACGTAAGCAGATTTATTGTCAATAAGAAACGTACCCGTAACAAGCTCCGGGTCTTCCTGTGCCTCTGCCGCATTAATATTGAAAACTCTTCCGCGGCTTTGTCCATTCGTGTTCTCCTGGTTCGGGCAATTTCTAATAATGTGGCCCGGTTTTCCACATTTATAACAAACTACATTGGCATAACTTGCTCCGACACTACTTGCTCCGCCATTACTCATTCCGACACCATTTGTTCCTTTCGTTCTATTAACCCCTGGTCCATAGACCTCACACTTTGCCGTGCTATGACCATTTCTTTTACACTTGTTGCAAAATTTGGTGCAGAACCCCGAGTGATACTTTTCACACCTTTGGCATAGCTGCTTCTGATTGTTGTTATTGTTGCGGTTATTATTGTTGTTGGGATGATTGTTGTAGTTCTTGTTGTTGTTGTTGTTGTTGTTGTTGTTGTTGGGCCGTTTGTTGTAGTTGTGATTGATGTTGCGATTGTTGGGATAATTGTTGCGATTATTGTTGTAATTGCTGTTGTTGTTGTATTGGTGATTCTTATCACCGTTTTCCTCCCGCTTTCTTTTGACTTGCTTCACATTGGCCTCTTCAGCAGTCTGTTCTTTAATTCTTTCTTCAATCTGGTTCACTAGTTTGTGAGCCATTCTACATGCCTGTTGTATGGAGGCGGGCTCGTGTGAACTTATATCTTCTTGGATTCTTTCCGGTAATCCTTTCACAAACGCGTCGATCTTCTCTTCCTCATCTTCGAATACTCCCAGACACAATAGGTACAATTCTGTGAATCGTCTTTCGTACGTGGTAATATCAAATCCTTGGGTTCGTAACCCTCTAAGTTCTATCTTGAGCTTATTGAACTCGATTCCGGGACGGTATTTCTTGTTCATCAAGTGCTTGAATGCTGACCACGGTAGTGCGTACGCATCGTCTTGTCCCACTTGCTCTAGATAGGTATTCCACCATGTTAACGCAGAACCTGTGAAGGTATGCATAGCGTACTTCACTTTGTCCTCTTCAGTAAACTTACTTATGACAAACACCGATTCAACCTTCTCGGTCCACCGTTTCAATCCGATCGGTCCTTCGGTTCCATCAAATTCCAAAGGTTTGCAGGCAGTGAATTCTTTGTAGGTGCATCCTACACGATTTCCTGTACTGCTAGATCCAAGGTTATTGTTGGTATGTAGCGCAGCCTGTACTGCGGCTATGTTTGAAGCTAGAAAAGTACGGAATTCCTCTTCATTCATATTCACGGTGTGTCGAGCAGTCGGTGCCATTTCCTTCAAAATAGTCAAATGGAACAAGTTAATCATACAGAATATTAAGAGTAGTTAATAGTATTTCGTAGCATAATATGAACTCATTTATAAAAGCTTTTTCTTCATATTAGCATTTTATAAGTTTAAATTCGGGTAGTAACTACCCGTTAAGTTCATACTTAGTAGCTAATATACAATTCAACTACTACAATTCTATATGAAAAACTGATTATAATAATATTTCGCGTTCAAACTTTTACACAATATTTTACAAACTTACAATACCGCTTATTTTACATATAGCATGAAATATAGCACACAATAAATTTGATACTAGATGGTTGTGAAGATAATTCTAGCTAGTACACAAGTCGTTCAGCAAAGGCAATAAAGACACGTAATTCATATGTCCAGAAACAAGTCATGCATTCTGGTTTTACTAGGATTACTTCCCATCCTTGGTCTTGTGGAACATAACCGTTATGGCCGTTGATAAGACATCGTGTTGTAAAGTCGTCAAAGGGACGATTGTTACGTAATGTCCAACAGTCCCGTAACAATCTAAAAACCTCATTTCTTACCCCAATTACCGACTTCGTCACTTGTGGGAACGTTTTGTTTAATAGTTGTAGCCCGATGTTCTTGTTCTCACTTTGGTGAGAAGCGAACATTACTAATCCGTAAGCATAACATGCTTCTTTATGTTGCATGTTAGCCGCTTTTTCTAAATCACGAAGTCCATTATTCGGATATATTGAGTCAAAATAATTTCTTAACCCATTGCATAAAATAGCATTTGGGTTCCCCGCAATATATGCGTCAAAGTAAACACATCGTAACTTATGGATTTCCCAATGTGATATCCCCCATCTTTCGAACGAAAGCCTTTTATAAACCAAGGCATTCTTGGAACGTTCTTCGAATGTCTTACAAACTGATCTCGCCTTAAATAGTTGTGCCGAAGAATTCTGACCGACTCTAGACAAGATTTAGTCAATCATGTCTCCGTGTAGGTCTCTTAAAATATTAGGTTGTCTATCCATTTTGTGTTTTTATACTATAAAATAGACAAGAGTTAGATTAATAAAAAAAATATACTTATTAATACAAGCGATTTTTACATATATCATAAAGCATAAGCATACTATATTACATATATTACACCACACGAATACAACTATCTTATTCCGACTCGCTTGTTTCTTCTTCTTCAGTTTTGGTTCGTTTTGCCAAGTTTCTAGGGATATATGATGTTCCCCTAATACGAGCCGTCGTTTTCCACATTGGTTTAGAAAAACCTGGTGGTTTAGAGGTTCCCGGGTCATTGTTACAACTTAAGGACTTCGGGGGTTGACGATACATATAAAGTTCATCGGGGTTGGAATTAGATTTCTCTATTTTTATGCTCTTTCCCTTATTATTTTCTTTTGCCTTTTCAAATTCAGTTGGGGTAATTTCTATAACATCATCGGAATTCTCGTCGGAATCCGATTAATCGGAGAATTGGTAATCCTCCCAATATTTTGCTTCCTTGGCGGAAACACCATTGACCATAATTAACCTTGGTCGGTTGGTTGAGGATTTTCTTTTACTTAACCGTTTTATTATTTCCCCCACCGGTTCTATTTCTTCATCCGGTTCCGATTCTTTTTCCGGTTCCGATTCTTCTTCCGGTTCCGACTCTTCTTCCGGTTCCTCTTCGGGAACTTGTGAATCAGTCCACGAATCATTCCAATTTACATTTGACTCTTCATTATTATTAGGTGAGTCAATGGGACTTGTTCTTGAGGTAGACATCTATCACATAATATCAAACGCGTTAAGAGATTAATATATCACATAATATTCACATGTTAAAAATATATAGTTTCCAACAAAATTTGTTAAGCAATCATTTTTCAAGTAAACACGGTCGAAGTCCAGACTCATTAATGCATCCTAACAAACTCGATAAGACACAATAATGCAAAATTCTGGTTCTCTAAGACCAACGCTCGGATACCAACTGAAATGTCCCGTTCTTATTGATTAAAAACGTTCCATATTAATTGATTTCGTTGCGAGGTTTTGACCTCTATATGAGACATTTTTCAAAGACTGCATTCATTTTAAAACAAACCATAACCTTTATTTCATCAATAAAGGTTTAAAAAGCTTTACGTAGATTATCAAATAATGATAATCTAAAATATCCTGTTTACACACGACCATCACATAATGGTTTACAATACAAATATGTTACAACAAAATAAGTTTCTTGAATGCAGTTTTTACACAATATCATACAAGCATGGACTCCAAATCTCGTCCTTATTTAAGTATGCGACAGCGGAAGCTCTTAATAATCACCTGAGAATAAACATGCTTAAAACGTCAACAAAAATGTTGGTGAGTTATAGGTTTAACCTATATATATCAAATCATAATAATATACCACAAGATTTCATATTTCAATACACATCCCATACATAGAGATAAAAATCATTCATATGGTGAACACCTGGTAACCGACATTAACAAGATGCATATATAAGAATATCTCCATCATTCCGGGACACCCTTCGGATTTGATATAAATTTCGAAGTACTAAAGCATCCGGTACTTTGGATGGGATTTGTTAGGCCCAATAGATCTATATTTAGGATTCGTTTCAATTAGGGTGTCTATTCCCTAATTCTTAGATTACCAGACTTAATAAAAAGGGGCATATTCGATTTCGATAATTCAACCATAGAATGTAGTTTCACGTACTTGTGTCTATTTTGTAAATCATTTATAAAACCTGCATGTATTCTCATCCCAAAAATATTAGATTTTAAAAGTGGGACTATAACTCACTTTCACAGATTTTTACTTCGTCAGGAAGTAAGACTTGGCCACTGGTTGATTCACGAACCTATAACAATATATACATATATATCAAAGTATGTTCAAAATATATTTACAACACTTTTAATATATTTTGATGTTTTAAGTTTATTAAGTCAGCTGTCCTCGTTAGTAAGCTACAACTAGTTGTCCACAGTTAGATGTACAGAAATAAATTGATAAATATTATCTTGAATCAATCCACGACCCAGTGTATACGTATCTCAGTATTGATCACAACTCAAACTATATATATTTTGGAATCAACCTCAACCCTGTATAGCTAACTCCAACATTCACATATAGAGTGTCTATGGTTGTTCCGAAATATATATAGATGTGTCGACATGATAGGTCGAAACATTGTATACGCGTCTATGGTATCTCAAGATTACATAATATACAATACAAGTTGATTAAGTTATGGTTGGAATAGATTTGTTACCAATTTTCACGTAGCTAAAATGAGAAAAATTATCCAATCTTGTTTTACCCACAACTTCTTCATTTTAAATCCGTTTTGAGTGAATTTATTGCTATGGTTTCATATTGAACTCTATTTTATGAATCTAAAAAAATAGTATAGGTTTATTGTCAAAAAAATAAGTTACAAGTCGTTTTTGTAAAGGTAGTCATTTCAGTCGAAAGAACGACGTCTAGATGACCATTTTAGAAAACATACTTCCACTTTGAGTTTAACCATAATTTTTGGATATAGTTTCATGTTCATAATAAAAATATTTTTCTCAGAATAACAACTTTTAAATCAAAGTTTATCATAGTTTTTAATTAACTAACCCAAAACAGCCCGCGGTGTTACTACGACGGCGTAAATTCGGTTTTACGGTGTTTTTCGTGTTTCCAGGTTTTAAATCATTAAGTTATCATATCATATAGATATAGAACATGTGTTTAGTTGATTTTAAAAGTCAAGTTAGAAGGATTAACTTTTATTTGCGAACAAGTTTAGAATTAACTAAACTATGTTCTAGTGATTACAAGTTTAAACCTTCGAATAAGATAGCTTTATATGTATGAATCGAATGATGTTATGAACATCATTACTACCTCAAGTTCCTTGGATAAACCTATTGGAAATGAGAAAAATAGATCTAGATTCAAAGGATCCTTGGATGGCTTGATAGTTCTTGAAGCAGAATCATGACACGAAAACAATTTCAAGTAAGATTTCCACTCGAAATAAGATTGTTATAGTTATAGAAATTGAATTAAAGTTTGAATATGATTATTATCTTGTATTAGAAAGATAACCTACTGTAAGTAACAAAGGTTTCTTGATCTTGGATGATTACTTGGAATGGATTTAGAAAACTTGGAAGTAAACTTGCAATCTTGGAAGTATTCTTGATTTTATGAAACTAGAACTTTTGGAATTTATGAAGAACACTTAGAACTTGAAGATAGAACTTGAGAGAGATCAATTAGATGAAGAAAATTGAAGAATGAAAGTGTTTGTAGGTGTTTTTGGTTGTTGGTGTATGGATTAGATATAAAGGATATGTAATTTTGTTTTCATGTAAATAAGTCATGAATGATTACTCATATTTTTGTAATTTTATGAGATATTTCATGCTAGTTGCCAAATGATGGTTCCCACTTGTGTTATGTGACTCACATGGGCTGCTAAGAGCTGATCATTGGAGTGTATATACCAATAGTATATACATCTAAAAGCTGTGTATTGTACGAGTATGAATACGGGTGTATACGAGTAGAATTGTTGATGAAACTGAACGAGGATGTAATTGTAAGCATTTTTGTTAAGTAGAAGTATTTTGACAAGTGTCTTGAATTCTTTCAAAAGTGTATGAATACATATTAAAACACTACATGTATATACATTTTAACTGAGTCGTTAAGTCATCGTTAGTCGTTACATGTAAATGTTGTTTTGAAACCTTTAGGTTAACGATCTTGTTGAATGTTGTTAACCTATTGTTTATTATAACAAATGAGATGTTAAATTATTATATTATCATGATATTATGATATATAATATATCTTAGTATGATGTATATACAGTTAAATGTCGTTACAACGATAATCGTTACATATATGTCTTGTTTCGAAATCATTAAGTTAGTAGTCTTATTTTTACATATGTATTTCATTGTTAATACACTTAATAATATATTTACTTATCATTTAACATAATTAAACAAGTGTATCAATATCCTAATATGATTCATATGTACCTAGTAAGACGTTGTTATAACGATAATCGTTATATATATCGTTTTCGAGTTTCTTAAATTAATAGTCTCATTTTTATGTATATAACTCATTGTTAAAATACATAATGAGATACATACTTATAATAAAATTATGTTAACTATATATATAACCGTATATATGTCATCGTATAGTTTTTACAAGTTTTAACGTTCGTGAATCACCGGTCAACTTGGGTGGTCAATTGTCTATATGAAACCTATTTCAATTAATCAAGTCTTAACAAGTTTGATTGCTTAACATGTTGGAAACACTTAATCATGTAAATAACAATTTCATTTAATATATACATAAATATGGAAAAGTTCGGGTCACTACATCCTGCCCCTCTGCTGCATCTTTTGGCTATTCGAAACGTGGGCAAAATCAGAAAAGTCTATTAATTGGATAACTTATATAATTTTTTCTTTCCTTTTAAAAACTAATAGGATATTCAGTGAATGCACCGAGCAAGACGTTCACCACCTTTTGTACGTTCACCACCTGTAACTCGATCAAGACATCTAGCTAATATTACCGCCGTTGATTTTTCTTTAGAATCGTCATCCAGTCAACCAAGTACTCCAATTCAAATTTCCAATAATCCATTTTTTGAACCCGACCTCACAATTGAGAATCCGGAGAATATTCAGGGACGATTCATAGATCCTGAACCATTAAATTTTCCTCCGGAACCACCAATCACTCAAACAGAGATTGTTGAGGAACGAACCATTAAATCAGAATCCTCTAGTGATTCCGATTCAACAAATTCAATTATGGAGAATCTGGAACCTTTAAGTATGGAAGACCGAATGAGAGCTAAACGCACTGGCCAAGGTCACGCAATTACTCATCCAGACATTAATGCGCCAGATTATGAAATCAAAGGACAAATTCTACACATGGTGACTAATCAATGCCAATTTAGTGGTGCGCCGAAGGAAGATCCAAATGAACATCTTCGTACCTTTAATAGGATCTGCACTCTATTTAAAATCCGAGAAGTGGAGGATGAACAAATTTATCTCATGTTATTTCCCTGGACTTTAAAGGGAGAAGCCAAAGATTGGTTGGAATCGTTACCTGAAGGGGCGATTGATACATGGAACGTTTTAGTTGAAAAATTTCTTAAACAATTCTTTCTGGCATCTAAAGCCGTAATACTTCAAGGAGAAATTGTTACGTTCACACAGAAGTCGAATGAAACTCTATATGAGGCGTGGACAAGATTTGGAAAGTTATTAAGAGGATGTCCGCAACATGGTTTAGACACCTGTCAAATAGTACAAATATTCTACCAAGGATGCGACATCACTACAAGGAAAGACATCGATATAGCAGCTGGTGGTTCTATTATGAAGAAAACCGAAACTGATGCTTATAAAATTATTAATAACACTGCTTCCCACTCACATGAGTGGCACCAAGAAAAAGATATCGTTAGATCATCTAAAGCAGCTAGAGCCGATTCTAGCCATGACTTAGATTCCATTTCCACAAAGATAGATGCTGTCGAGAGATGAATGGAAAAGATGACTAAAGATATCCACTCAATACGAATTAGTTATGAGCAGTGTGGAGGACCACATTTGATAAAAGATTGTCTCAGTATTGAATTAATAATGGAACAAAGAGAGAATGTTTCATATCTAAACCAAAGGCCTGAAAATAATTATCAGAATAATTATCAACCGCCAAGACCGATCTACAATCAAAACCAGAATTATAATCGAAATATTCCATACAACAACCAACAAGGTCCTAGCAATCAACAAGTATCCAATAATACTTACAATCAGCAAAGACCTAATTTTCAAAACAAACCACCACAAATCGATGATAAAAAGCCGAATTTAGAAGATATGATGACGAAGCTAGTTGAAACTCAAACGCAGTTTTTCACATCTCAAAAACAAACTAATGAACAAAATGCTCAAGAATTTAGAAATCAACAAGCTTCTATTCAAAACTTGGAACAAGAATTAAGTAACCTAGCAAGGTTAATAGGTGAAAGAAAACCGAGAAGTTTACCTAGAGATACAAATGCTAACCCCCGGAATGAAACAGCTAAAGCCATTACCACAATAAGTGGTACAACACTTAAACCACCTGAAATACCTATAACTTCTGATGAAGCTATTCCTACTCCACAAGAACCACAACCTGATCAAGATAAGGAAAAAGAACCGGTAGTTGAAAAGGTTAATGAAGATAACACAGCTAAGGATAAACCTTATGTTAAACCATACCAACCACCACTTCCTTACCCGAGTAAAATGAAGAAAGAGAAACTTGAAGCCGAGCAATCCAAATTCTTGGATATGTTTAAACAGATAAATGTAAATCTTCCTTTCATTGATGTGATTTCAGGAATGCCTAGATATGCTAAATTCTTGAAAGATCTAATCTCAAATAGAAAGAAAATGGAAGAACTCTCGACCGTTACTATGAATGCTAATTGTTCAGCAGTGCTGTTGAATAAAATACCAGAAAAACTATCTGATCCAGGAAGTTTCACAATTCCATGTTTTCTGGGTAGTCTTAGTTCAATAGAAGCATTGGCAGACTTAGGTGCTAGTATAAATTTAATGCCGTATTCACTATACACTAAACTTGTAGTGACCCGAACTTTTCCATGTTTATATATATTAATTGAGATTGATATTTACATGATTAAATGTTTCCAACATGTGAAGCAATCAAACTTGTTAAGACTTGATTAATTGAAATATGTTTCATATAGACAATTGACCACCCAAGTTGACCGGCGATTCACGAACGTTAAAACTTGTAAAAATGGCATGACGATATATATATAGATATACATATGGTTAACATGAGATTATGATAAGTAAGTATCTCCATAAGTATATTAACAATGAGTTATATACATATAAACAAGACTACTAACTTAAGGATTTCGAAACGAGACATATATGTAACGATTATCGTTGTAACGACATTTAAATGTATATATATCATATTAAGATATATTAATATATCATAATATCATGATAATATAATAATTTAACATCTCATTATATATAATAAACAATGGGTTAACAACATTAATTGAGATCGTTAACTTAAAGGTTTCAAAACAACACTTACATGTAACGACTAACGATGACTTAACGACTCAGTTAAAATGTATATACATGTAGTGTATTTAGATGTATTAAAATACTTTTGGAAGACTTCAAGACATATATCAAAACACTCATACTTAACGAAAATGGTTACAGTTACTTTCCCATTCTTTTCTTTCATCAAGAATTCTAGTCGTATTCTTACCCGTATTATACACAGCTTCAAAACGTACTTACTATAGGTATATACCAATAGGAACTAGCATGGGATTCCACTCTTGATTATGTCATGTATGACTAATCAATTTTAACTTCTACCATGAGCTAGTCAACTAACTAGAACTCCTTTTAACCCCACTCACCACTCACCAATTACCACTCATCATTCACTCCATATCACTTCCAATTCTCTTTCTAATTCTCTCTCAACACACCCACACTATTATGAACGTATTTTTCCAGTAGTTAATCATCATCTTCATTAAAAATCACTTCAAGAATCAAGCTATAATCATTATAGGAAGAACACTTCAAGAACACTTCAAAAATCCCTTCAAGTTTACTAATTTACTTCTAAGCTTTCTAATCCATTCCAAGTAATCATCTAAGATCAATAAACCTTTGTTATATACAGTAGGTTATCTTTCTTATTCAAGGTAATATTCATATTCAAACTTTGATTCAATTTCTATAACTATATACTTGAGCCAATGAGGCCTTGCTTCATTGGTATCTATGTTTCATGGATTCGAGAGTGACCCAAGTTCGAGTCTAACAACTAACAACTAACCTTGCCTTTCAAAAAAAAAAAAAATCTTACTTGAACTTGTTTTTGTGTCATGATCCTACTTCAAGAACTTTCAAGCCATCCAAGATCCTTTGAAGCTAGATCATTTCTTGTCACTTCTAGTAGGTTTACCTACTAAACTTGAGGTAGTAATGATGTTCATAACATCATTCGATTCATATATATAAAACTATCTTATTCGAAGGTTTAAACTCGTAATCACTAGAATATAGTTTAGTTAATTCTAAACTTGTTCGCAAACAAAAGTTAATCCTTCTAACTTGACTTTTAAAATCAACTAAACACATGTTCTATATCTATATGATATGCTAACTTAATGATTTAAAACCTGGAAACACGAAAAACACCGTAAAACCGGATTTACGCCGTCGTAGTAACACTGCGGGCTGTTTTGGGTTAGTTAATTAAAAACTATGATAAACTTTGATTTAAAAGTTGTTATTCTGAGAAAATGATTTTTATTATGAACATGAAACTATATCCAAAAATTATGGTTAAACTCAAAGTGGAAGTATGTTTTCTAAAATGGTCATCTAGACGTCGTTTTTTCGACTGAAATGACTACCTTTACAAAAATGACTTGTAACTTATTTTTCCGACAATAAACCTATACTTTTTCTGTTTAGATTCATAAAATATATTTCAATATGAAACCATAGCAATTTGATTCACTCAAAACGGATTTAAAATGAAGAAGTTATGGGTAAAACAAGATTGGATAATTTTTCTCATTTTAGCTACGTGAAAAATGGTAACAAATCTATTCCAACCATAACTTAATCAACTTGTATTGTATATTATGTAATCTTGAGATACCATAGACACGTATACAATATTTCGACCTATCATGTCGACACATCTATATATATTTCGGAACAACCATAGACACTCTATATGTGAATGTTGGAGTTAGCTATACAGGGTTGAGGTTGATTCCAAAATATATATAGTTTGAGTTGTGATCAATACTGAGATACGTATACACTGGGTCGTGGATTGATTCAAGATAATATTTATTGATTTATTTCTGTACATCTAACTGTGGACAACTAGTTGTAGGTTACTAACGAGGACAGCTGACTTAATAAACTTAAAACATCAAAATATATTATAAGTGTTGTAAATATATTTTGAACATACTTTAATATATATGTATATATTGTTATGGGTTCGTGAATCAACAGTGGCCAAGTCTTACTTCTCGACGAAGTAAAAATCTGTGAAAGTGAGTTATAGTCCCACTTTTAAAATCTAATATTTTTGGGATGAGAATACATGCAGGTTTTATAAATGATTTACAAAATAGACACAAGTACGTGAAACTACATTCTATGGTTGAATTATCGAAATTGAATATGCCCCTTTTTATTAAGTCTGGTAATCTAAGAATTAGGGAACAGACACCCTAATTGACGCGAATCCTAAAGATAGATCTATTGGGCCTAACAAACCCCATCCAAAGTACCGGATGCTTTAGTACTTCGAAATTTATATCATATCCGAAGGGTGTCCCGGAATGATGGGGTTATTCTTATATATGCATCTTGTTAATGTCGGTTACAAGGTGTTCACCATATGAATGATTTTTATCTCTATGTATGGGATGTGTATTGAAATATGAAATCTTGTGGTCTATTGTTACGATTTGATATATATAGGTTAAACCTATAACTCACCAACATTTTTGTTGACGTTTAAAGCATGTTTATTCTCAGGTGAATATTAAGAGCTTCCGCTGTTGCATACTAAAATAAGGACAAGATTTGGAGTCCATGTTTGTATGATATTGTGTAAAAACTGCATTCAAGAAACTGATTTCGATGTAACATATTTGTATTGTAAACCATTATGTAATGGTCGTGTGTAAATAGGATATTTTAGATTATCATTATTTGATAATCTACGTAAAGCTTTTTAAACCATTATTTATGAAATAAAGGTTATGGTTTGTTTTAAAAATGAATGCAGTCTTTGAAAAACGTCTCATATAGCGGTCAAAACCTCGCAACGAAATCAATTAATATGGAACGTTTTTAATCAATAAGAACGGGACATTTCAGTTGGTATCCGAGCGTTGGTCTTAGAGAACCAGAATTTTGCATTAGTGTGTCTTATCGAGTTTGGTAGGATGCATTAGTGAGTTTGGACTTCGACCGTGTTTACTTGAAAAATGATTGCTTAACAAATTTTGTTGGAAACTATATATTTTTAACATGTGAATATTATGTGATATATTAATATCTTAACGCGTTTGATATTATGTGATCGATGTCTACCTCTAGAACAAGTCCCATTGACTCACCTAATAATAATGAAGAGTCAAATGTAAATTGGAATGATTCGTGGACTGATTCACAAGTTCCCGAAGAGGAACCGGAAGAAGAGTCGGAACCAGAAGAAGAATCGGAACCGGAAGAAGAATCGGAACCGGATGAAGAAATAGAACCGGTGGGGGAAATAATAAAACGGTTAAGTAAAAGAAAATCCTCAACCAACCGACCAAGGTTAATTATGGTCAATGGTGTTTCCGCTAAGGAAGCAAAATATTGGGAGGATTACCAATTCTCCGATGAATCGGATTCTGACGAGAATTCCGATGATGTTATAGAAATTACCCCAACTGAATTTAAAAAGGCAAAAGAAAATAATAAGGGAAAGGGCATAAAAATAGAAAAATCTAATTCCAATCCCGATGAACTTTATATGTATCGTCAACCCCCGAAGTCCTTAAGTTGTAACAATGACCCGGGAACTGAAATGTCCCATTCTTATTGATTAAAAACGTTCCATATTAATTGATTTCGTTGCGAGGTTTTGACCTCTATATGAGACGTTTTTCAAAGACTGCATTCATTTTTAAAACAAACCATAACCTTTATTTCATAAATAAAGGTTTAAAATGCTTTACGTAGATTATCAAATAATGGTAATCTAAAATATCCTGTTTACACACGACCATTACATAATGGTTTACAATACAAATATGTTACATCGAAATCAGTTTCTTGAATGCAGTTTTTACACAATATCATACAAACTTGGACTCCAAATCTTGTCCTTATTTTAGTATGCAACAGCGGAAGCTCTTAGTATTCACTTTCACAGATTTTTACTTCATCGGGAAGTAAGACTTGGCCACTGGTTGATTCACGAACCTTAAGTTCCTTGGATAAACCTACTGGAAAAGAGAAAAGTGGATCTAGCTTCAATGGATCCTTGGATGGCTCGAAGTTCTTGTATTAGAATGATAACCTACTGTAAGAAACAAAGATTTCTTGAGGTTGGATGATCACCTTACAAGATTGGAAGTGAGCTAGCAAACTTGAAAGTATTCTTGATTTTATGAAACTAGAACTTTTGAAATTTATGAAGAACACTTAGAACTTGAAGATAGAACTTGAGAGAGATCAATTAGATGAAGAAAATTGATGAATGAAAGTGTTTGTAGGTGTTTTTGGTCGTTGGTGTATGGATTAGATATAAAGGATATGTAATTTTATTTTCATGTAAATAAGTCATGAATGATTACTCATATTTTTGTAATTTTATGAGATATTTCATGCTAGTTGCCAAATGATGGTTCCCACATGTGTTAGGTGACTCACATGAGCTGCTAAGAGCTGATCATTGGAGTGTATATACCAATAGTACATACATCTAAAAGCTGTGTATTGTACGAGTACAAATACGGGTGCATACGAGTAGAATTGTTGATGAAACTGAACGAGGATGTAATTGTAAGCATTTTTGTTAAGTAGAAGTATTTTGATAAGTGTCTTGAAGTCTTTCAAAAGTGTATGAATACATATTAAAACACTACATGTGTATAAATTTTAACTGAGTCGTTAAGTCATCGTTAGTCGTTACATGTAAATGTTGCTTTGAAACCTTTAGGTTAACGATCTTATTGAATGTTGTTAACCCATTGTTTATTATAACAAATGAGATGTTAAATTGTTATATTATCATGATATTATGATATATAGTATATCTTAGTATGATGTATATACAGTTAAATGTCGTTACAACGATAATCGTTACATATATGTCTCGTTTCGAAATCATTAAGTTAGTAGTCTTATTTTTACATTTGTATTTCATTGTTAATACACTTAATAATATATTTACTTATCATTTAACATAATTAACCAAGTGTATCAATATCTTAATATGATTCATATGTACCTAGTAAGACGTTGTTATAACGATAATCGTTATATATATCGTTTTCGAGTTTCTTAAATTAATAGTCTCATTTTTATGTATATACCTCATTGTTAAAATACCTAATGAGATACATACTTATAATAAAAACATGTTAACTATATATATAACCATATATATGTCATCGTATAGTTTTTACAAGTTTTAACGTTCGTGAATCACCGGTCAACTTGGGTGGTCAATTGTCTATATGAAACATATTTCAATTAATCAAGTCTTAAAAAGTTTGATTGCTTAACATGTTGGAAACATTTAATCATGTAAATATCAATCTCAATTAATATATATAAACATGGAAAAGTTCGGGTCACTACAGTACCTACTCGTTAAATAAATTTCGTCCCGAAATTTTAAGCTGTTGAAGGTGTTGACGAATCTTCTGGAAATAAATGCGGGTATTTCTTCTTCATCTGATCTTCATGCTCCCAGGTGAACTCAGGTCCTCTACGAGCATTCCATCGAACCTTAACAATTGGTATCTTGTTTTGCTTAAGTCTTTTAACCTCACGATCCATTATTTCGACGGGTTCTTCGATGAATTGAAGTTTTTCGTTGATTTGGATTTCATCTAATGGAATAGTGAGATCTTCTTTAGCAAAACATTTCTTCAAATTCGAGACGTGAAAATTGTTATGTACAGCCACGAGTTGTTGAGGTAACTCAAGTCGGTAAGCTACTAGTCCGACACGATCAATAATCTTGAATGGTCCAATATACCTTGGATTTAATTTCCCTCGTTTACCAAATCGAACAACGCCTTTCCAAGGTGCAACTTTAAGCATGACCATCTCTCCAATTTCAAATTCTATATCTTTTCTTTTAATGTCTGCGTAGCTCTTTTGTCGACTTTGGGCGGTTTTCAACCGTTGTTGAATTTGGATGATCTTTTCGGTAGTTTCTTGTATAATCTCCGGACCCGTAATCTGTCTATCCCCCACTTCACTCCAACAAATCGGAGACCTGCACTTTCTACCATAAAGTGCTTCAAACGGCGCCATCTCAATGCTTGAATGGTAGCTGTTGTTGTAGGAAAATTCTGCTAATGGTAGATGTCGATCCCAACTGTTTCCGAAATCAATAACACATGCTCGTAGCATGTCTTCAAGCGATTGTATCGTCCTTTCGCTCTGCCCATCAGTTTGTGGATGATAGGCAGTACTCATGTCTAGACGAGTTCCTAATGCTTGCTGTAATGTCTGCCAGAATCTTGAAATAAATCTACCATCCCTATCAGAGATAATAGAGATTGGTATTCCATGTCTGGAGATGACTTCCTTCAAATACAGTCGTGCTAACTTCTCCATCTTGTCATCTTCTCTTATTGGCAGGAAGTGTGCTGATTTGGTGAGACGATCAACTATTACCCAAATAGTATCAAAACCACTTGCAGTCCTTGGCAATTTAGTGATGAAATCCATGGTAATATTTTCCCATTTCCATTCCGGGATTTCGGGTTGTTGAAGTAGACCTGATGGTTTTTGATGCTCAGCTTTGACCTTAGAACACGTCAAACATTCTCCTACATATTTAGCAACATCGGCTTTCATACCCGGCCACCAAAAATGTTTCTTGAGATCCTTGTACATCTTCCCCATTCCAGGATGTATTGAGTATCTGGTTTTATGAGCTTCTCTAAGTACCATTTCTCTCATATCTCCAAATTTTGGTACCCAAATCCTTTCAGCCCTATACCGGGTTCCATCTTCCTGAATATTAAGATGCTTCTCTGATCCTTTGGGTATTTCATCCTTTAAATTTCCCTCTTTTAAAACTCCTTGTTGCGCCTCCTTTATTTGAGTAGTAAGGTTATTATGAATCATTATATTCATAGATTTTACTCGAATGGGTTCTCTGTCCTTCCTGCTCAAGGCATCGGCTACCACATTTGCCTTTCCCGGGTGGTAACGAATCTCAAAGTCGTAATCATTCAATAATTCAATCCACCTACGCTGCCTCATATTCAGTTGTTTCTGATTAAATATGTGTTGAAGACTTTTGTGGTCGGTATATATAATACTTTTGACCCCATATAAGTAGTGCCTCCAAGTCTTTAATGCAAAAACAACCGTGCCTAATTCCAAATCATGCGTCGTATAATTTTGTTCGTGAATCTTCAATTGTCTTGACGCATAAGCAATCACCTTCGTTCGTTGCATTAATACACAACCGAGACCTTGCTTTGATGCGTCACAATAAATCACAAAATCATCATTCCCTTCAGGCAATGACAATATAGGTGCCGTAGTTAGCTTTTTCTTCAATAACTGAAACGCTTTCTCTTGTTCATCATTCCATTCAAATTTCTTCCCTTTATGCGTTAATGCAGTCAAGGGTTTTGCTATTCTGGAAAAGTCTTGGATGAACCTTCTGTAGTAACCAGCTAGTCCTAAAAACTGGCGTATTTGTTTCGGAGTTTTCGGGGTTTCCCACTTTTCAACAGTTTCTATCTTTGCCGGATCCACCTTAATACCTTCTTTGTTCACTATGTGACCGAGGAATTGAACTTCTTCCAACCAAAATGCACACTTTGAAAACTTAGCGTACAATTCTTCCTTCCTCAATACTTCTAACACCTTTCTCAAATGTTCACCGTGTTCTTGGTCATTCTTTGAGTAAATAAGTATGTCATCAATGAAAACAATGACAAACTTGTCAAGGTATGGTCCACACACTCGGTTCATAAGGTCCATGAACACAGCTGGTGCATTAGTTAAACCAAACGGCATGACCATAAACTTGTAATGACCGTAACGTGTTCTGAAAGCAGTCTTTGGAATATCATCTTCTTTCACCCGCATTTGATGATACCCGGAACGTAAGTCAATCTTTGAATAAACAGACGAGCCTTGTAGTTGATCAAATAAGTCGTCGATTCTCGGTAGTGGGTAGCGGTTCTTGATGGTAAGTTTGTTCAACTCTCGGTAGTCGATACACAACCTGAATGTACCATCTTTCTTCTTGACAAACAAAACAGGAGCTCCCCACGGTGATGTGCTTGGTCGAATGAAACCACGCTCTAAAAGTTCTTGTAATTGGCTTTGCAGTTCTTTCATCTCGCTGGGTGCGAGTCTGTAAGGAGCACGAGCTATTGGTGCAGCTCCTGGTACAAGATCTATTTGAAATTCAACGGATCGATGTGGGGGTAATCCCGGTAATTCTTTCGGAAATACATCGGGAAATTCTTTTGCAATGGGAACATCATTGATGCTCTTTTCTTCAGTTTGTACTTTCTCGACGTGTGCTAGAACAGCATAGCAACCTTTTCTTATTAGTTTTTGTGCCTTCAAATTACTAATAAGATGTAGCTTCGTGTTGCCCTTTTCTCCGTACACCATTAAGGGTTTTCCTTTTTCTCGTATAATGCGAATTGCATTTTTGTAACAAACGATCTCTGCTTTCACTTCTTTCAACCAGTCCATACCGATTATCACATCAAAACTCCCTAACTCTACTGGTATCAAATCAATCTTAAATGTTTCGCTAACCAGTTTAATTTCTCGATTCCGACATATATTATCTGCTGAAATTAATTTACCATTTGCTAATTCGAGTAAAAATTTACTATCCAAAGGCGTCAATGGACAACTTAATTTAGCACAAAAATCTCTACTCATATAGCTTCTATCCGCACCCGAATCAAATAAAACGTAAGCAGATTTATTGTCAATAAGAAACGTACCCGTAACAAGATCCAGGTCTTCCTGTGCCTCTGCCGCATTAATATTGAAAACTCTTCCGCGGCCTTGTCCATTCGTGTTCTCCTGGTTCGGGCAATTTCTAATAATGTGGCCCGGTTTTCCACATTTATAACAAACTACATTGGCATAACTTGCTCCGACACTACTTGCTCCGCCATTACTCGTTCCGGCACTATTTGTTCCTTTCGTTCTATTAGCCCCTGGTCCGTAGAACTCACACTTCGCCGCGCTATGACCATTTCTTTTACACTTGTTGCAAAATTTGGTGCAGAACCCCGAGTGATACTTTTCACACCTTTGGCATAGCTACTTCTGATTGTTGTTGTTGTTGCGGTTATTATTGTTGTTGGGATTATTGTTGTAGTTGCTGTTGTTGTTGTTATTATTGTTGTTGTTGTTGTTGGGCCGTTTGTTGTAGTTGCGATTGATGTTGCGATTGTTGGGATAATTGTTGCGATTTTTGTTGTAATTGCTGTTGTTGTTGTATTGGTGATTCTTATCACCGTTTTCCTCCCACTTTCTTTTAACTTGCTTCACATTGGTCTCTTCAGCAGTCTGTTCTTTAATTCTTTCTTCAATCTGGTTCACTAGTTTGTGAGCCATTCTACATGCCTGTTGTATGGAGGCGGGCTCGTGTGAACTTATATCTTCTTGGATTCTTTCCGGTAATCCTTTCACAAACGCGTCGATCTTCTCTTCCTCATCTTCGAATGCGCCCGAACACAATAGGCACAATTCTGTGAATCGTCTTTCGTACGTGGTAATATCAAATCCTTGGGTTCGTAACCCTCTAAGTTCTGTTTTGAGCTTATTGACCTCGGTTTTGGGACGGTACTTCTCGTTCATCAAGTGCTTGAATGCTGACCACGGTAGTGCGTACGCATAGTCTTGTCCCACTTGCTCTAGATAGGTATTCCACCATGTTAACGCAGAACCTGTGAAGGTATGCGTAGCGTACTTCACTTTGTCCTCTTCAGTACACTTACTTATGGCAAACACCGATTCGACCTTCTCGGTCCACCGTTTCAATCCGATCGGTCCTTCGGTTCCATCAAATTCCAAAGGTTTGCAGGCAGTGAATTCTTTGTAGGTGCATCCTACACGATTTCCTGTACTGCTAGATCCAAGGTTATTGTTGGTATGTAGCGCAGCCTGTACTGCGGCTATGTTTGAAGCTAGAAAAGTACGAAATTCCTCTTCATTCATATTCACGGTGTGTCAAGTAGTCGGTGCCATTTCCTTCAAAATAGTCAAATGGAACAAGTTAATCATACAGAATATTAAGAGTAGTTAATAGTATTTCGTAGCATAATATGAACTCATTTATAAAAGCTTTTTCTTCATATTAGCATTTTATAAGTTTAAATTCGGGTAGTACCTACCCGTTAAGTTCATACTTAGTAGCTAATATACAATTCAACTACTACAATTCTATATGAAAAGCTGATTATAATAATATTTCGCGTTCAAACTTTTACACAATATTTTACAAACTTACAATACCGCTTATTTTACATATAGAATGAAATATAGCACACAATAAATTTGATACAAGATGGTTGTGAAGATAATTCTAGCTAGTACACAAGTCGTTCAGCAAAGGCAATAAAGACACGTAATTCATACGTCCAGAAACAAGTCATGCATTCTGGTTTTACTAGGATTACTTCCCATCCATGGCCTTATGGAACATAACCATTATGGCCGTTGATAAGACAGCGTGTTGTAACGTCGTCAAAGGGACGAGGGTTACGTAATGTCCAACAGTCCCGTAACAATCTAAAAACCTCATTTCTTACCCCAATTCCCAACTCCGTCACTTGTGGGAATGTTTTGTTTAATAGCTGTAGCCCGATGTTCTTGTTCTCACTTTGGTGAGAAGCGAACATTACTAATCCATAAGCATAACATGCTTCTTTATGTTGCATGTTAGCCGCTTTTTCTAAATCACGAAGTCCAATATTCGGATATATTGAGTCAAAATAATTTCTTAACCCATTGCGTAAAATAGCATTTGGGTTCCATGCAATATATGCGTCAAAGTAAACACATCGTAACTTATGGATTTCCCAATGTGATATCCCCCATCTTTCGAACGAAAGCCTTTTATAAACCAAGGCATTCTTGGAACGTTCTTCGAATGTCTTACAAACTGATCTCGCCTTAAATAGTTGTGCGGAGGAATTCTGACCGACTCTAGACAAGATTTCATCAATCATGTCTCCGGGTAGGTCTCTTAAAATATTGGGTTGTCTATCCATTTTGTGTTTTTATACTGTAAAATAGACAAGAGTTAAAAATAGTTGTATTTGTCTATCCATATTAGGGGAACATCATATATCCATTTTGGGTTGTCTATCCACTGAATATCCTATTAGTTTTTAAAAAGAAAGAAAAATTACATAAGTTATCCAATTAATAGACTTTTCTGATTTTGCCCACGTTTCGAATAGCCAAAAGATGTAGTAGAGGGGCAGGATTCGTTTGGTCTCAATATAATTGAGTACTGTTTGGCTCCAATAACCCGGTCCACGTACAAATCCAACTATTACTACAAACCAAAATTTTTTGATGTCTATCAATTTAACCACTTAAAACAATTTTTCGTTTGAAATTTAAAGAAATATTAGATAAAAAATAGAGAAAATTCTAAGTCCTAAAAACTAGAATGGCGAGAAATAAGAGAGAAAAAGAGCGCGTCGAAAAATGTCGGTGAATAAAAGATAAGAAAGTAGCGCGTCGAAACTTAAAAAGAAACTAAAATTTGTAGCGTCGTAAAATTCTAAAGCACCAAAATCTTTGTCTAAGAAAAAGCACTTAAGGAATTTTAGGGCAAATCTTAAAAATCTAGAAATAAAATAACTACGGCAAAAAAGTATGTCTTAAATTAAATACGAGCGAAAAAAATTTAAAAATATTACAAGAAACGATTAAAAAGGTACGAAATATATAAAATAAAACTAAAGTTTATGAAAATATAATTTTTATAAAAATATAATTTTTATATTATTTATTTTAGAAAACTATTAATTTTATAATTTATTAAAACTTAATATAACTTAAAAAATACAAATTAAAATAAAACTAAAACTAATTTTATTTAATTAAAACCCTAATTATTAATAATAATAAAATTTTAAACCCTAATTTCGTATTAATTGCAGTCCTAGGTTTGACCTGTCAGAAGACCTCCGCGAGTGCGGTATGGTCCAGTTCAAATGCTCCGCGAGTCGCGGAGGGTTCAATTTCAGCTCAAAAGGGGTCGATTTTTACAGGTTCAGTTTTTTTATATATTTTTATTATTATTATTTTTTTACTTTTTATATTATACATAAAATATAAATATAACTTAAATAAAAATTTAATTTTAAAACTAAAATAAAAATACTTATAAATATTATAAACTCTTAAAAATATAAATGTATTTTTCTTTCTTTTTGAATTTTTATATTTTTATTATTTTTAAAACTTATATTTATAAAAATAACTTAACAAAAACTTTTATAAATTTTTTTTTTATTTTTAGCGTTGCGCTTTCGGCGTTTATGTTCCACGGCAGCGGCGCCAAAAATACTTGATGTTATGCGAGTAGTATATGAAATAGTGTATATTTTACTAGGAAAAACCATTAAATACGATACAATTTTATACAAGATATTTATTTATTTATAGAATGGATATACCTAAACCTTGCTACAACACTTATAGGCAGTGTACCTAATCCTACAGTAGTGTAGTTTTTAGTAAGTCCGGTTCGTTCCACAAGAAAATCTTTAAACAAAACTTAACGCTATATTAGTTTTAATTTATAAAAATACAAATATATATATAAGTAATATTATTATTATAAAGGGGGATTTTTACCGTTTAATGACCGGTTTGTCGATTTTTAAAACTTTAGTCGCAGTTAAAACCTAATGTAAAATATTAAATAAATAAAAGACTTAATTTAAAGCGTAAAGTAAATAACGATAATGAAATTGCGAATAATAAAAGTGCGATAAAATAAAATTACGATAATTAAAAAGTGCGATAATTAAAAGTGCAATTAAATACAATGACAATAAATAAAAATGTGATAATTAGAAGTGCAATTAAATACGAAAATAAAGGAATTATGCTTATTTAAACTTCCGTAATCATGATGTTTGACGTGTTGATTTTAGTTTATTCCCATGGGTTAATTGTTCTTTGTCCTGGATTATTCAATTTGTCCATCTGGTTTTTGTCCATAACAGTCCATCAGTCATAAATATAAAGTGCGAGTATCCTCGTCAAATTATCCTTATACCCGAAGTTAAATATTCCAACTAATTGGGGATTTAAACTGTAATAAGGTTTTAATACTTTGTTTAATAATTACACCAGGATATCAACTGCGTGTACCCAAGGTTTTGATACTTTGTTAACAATTACACCAAGTGTCCTTGTATATAATTTCACCCCTGTTTTAATAATTCTAGTGACTATTAATCCATTCCCGCGTCCGGTTAAATGAACAATTATTCGTACATATAAATACCCCGCCCATCGTGTCCGATCGAGTGTATATGGTTATTTATAGATACGTCCAATTGTAAATCTTTATGTTAAAATTAACAAACTATCATTTAGTTAAACAAAAATAAAGCCCATTCATAGCCCATAGTCTAATTTTCACAAGTGTCGTTCTTTTGTCTAAACCCCAATTATGGTACAAAGCCCAATTACCCAATTTTAATATTTTTAGCCCAACATCATGATTACTTCGGCTTAAATAAGCATAATAATAACTTAGCTACGAGACATTAAATTAAAAAGGTTGAACATAACTTACAATGATTAAAAATAGCGTAGCGTTGCACGGACAGAATTTCGACTTACACCCTTACAACATTCGCTAACATACCCTTATTATTAGGATTAAAATTAAAATTAAAATTAAAATTATAATATATATATATATATTTTTACATATGATGAAAAGAAAATAAAGTAAATAATCCGTCGAATTGCATGGCCTTTTATAGGTGGATTTCTGATTTTGTGGGCTCCGCGAGTGTGACTTTTTGGGCTTTATAAGCTCCGTGAGTGCGGAGCTGTGGAATCCAGCTCACACAAGTTTGGCTCCTAGCTTGCCGACGGATTTTATTATATAAATATAATATAAATATATAATTTATATAATTAATTATATATTATATTATATTTATATACATAATTAATTTGTAACATTCGGTCCGTTGCGTCGTACGTTGAAAGTTGGTTCATGTCTCGATTCCGGATTTTTGAACGTCCTTTCGTATAATTTAATATCTTGTACTTTGCGTTTTGCGTCTTGTACTCTTGTAATTTTGAGACGTTTCTCATCAATAATTTGAACCTCTTTGCTTGTACTTTGTACTTTTTAGCTTTTTGGTCGTTTGCGTCTTCAATTCGTCGAATCTGTCTTTTATTCAGTGGATATTCAGTGGATAGACAACCCAAAATGGATATATGATGTTCCCCTAATATGGATAGACAAATACAACTATCTTCACCACCTTTTGTACGTTCACCACCTGTAACTCGATCAAGACATCTAGCAAATATTGTCGCCATTGATTTTTCTTCAGAATTATCAACCAGTCGACCAAGTACTCCAATTCAAATTTCCGATAATCCATTTTTTGAACCTGACCTCACAATTGAGAATCCGGAGAATATTCAAGGACAATTCATAGATCTTGAACCATTAATTTTTCCTCCGGAACCACCAATCATTCAAACAGAGATTGTTGAGGAATGAACCATTAAATCAGAATCCTCTAGTGATTCAGATTCAACAAATTCAATCATGGAAAATCTGGAACCTTTAAGTATGGAAGACCGAATGAGAACTAAACGCACTGGCCAAGGTCACGCAATTACTCATCCAGACATTAATGCGCCAGATTATGAAATCAAAGGACAAATTCTACACATGGTAACTAATCAATGCCAATTTTGTGGTGCACCGAAGGAAGATCCAAATGAACATCTTCGTACCTTTAATAGGATCTGCACTCTATTTAAAATAAGAGAAGTGGAGGATGAACAGATATATCTCATGTTATTTCCCTGGACTTTAAAGGGAGAAGCCAAAGATTGGTTAAAATCGTTACCTGAAGGGGCGATTGATACATGGGACGTTTTAGTTGAAAAATTTCTTAAACAATTCTTTCCAGCATCTAAAA
Organism: Rutidosis leptorrhynchoides; assembly: GCF_046630445.1. Classification (NCBI taxonomy): domain Eukaryota; kingdom Viridiplantae; phylum Streptophyta; class Magnoliopsida; order Asterales; family Asteraceae; genus Rutidosis; species Rutidosis leptorrhynchoides. The sequence goes on along the minus strand of NC_092338.1, from coordinate 247,967,270 downwards.
CCGTGAGACTTCAAGGAGAAATTGTTACGTTCACACAAAAGCCAAATGAAACTCTATATGAGGCATGGACCAGATCTGGAAAGTTATTGAGAGGATGTCCGCAACATGGTTTAGACACTTGTCAAATAGTACAAATATTCTACCAATGATGCGACATCACTACAAGGAAAGACATCGATATAGCAGCTGGTGGTTCCATTATGAAGAAAACAGAAACTAATGCTTACAAAATTATTGATAACACTGCTTCCCACTCACATGAGTGGCACCAAGAAAAAGATATCGTTATATCATCTAAAGCAGCTAGAGCCGATTCTAGCCATGACTTAGATTCCATTTCCGCAAAGATAGATGCTGTCGAGAGACGAATGGAAAAGATGATTAAAGATATCCACTCAATACGAATTAGTTGTGAGCAGTGTGGAGGACCACATTTAACAAAAGATTGTCTCAGTATTGAACTAACAATGGAATAAAGAGAGAATGTTTCATACATAAACCAAAGGCCTGGAAATAATTATCAGAATAATTATCAACCGCCAAGACCGATTTACAACCAAAACCAGAATTATAACCGAAATGTTCCATACAACAACCAACAAGGTCCAAGTAATCAACAAGTATCTAATAATACTTACAATCCGCAAAGACCTAATTTTCAAAACAAACCACCACAAACCGATGATAAAAAGGCGAATTTAGAAGATATGATGACGAAGCTAGTTGAATCTCAAACACAGTTTTTCACATCTCAGAAACAAACCAATGAACAAAATGCTCAAGCATTTAGAAATCAACAAGCTTCTATTCAAAATCTGGAACAAGAAGTAAGTAACCTAGCAAGGTTAATAGGTGAAAGAAAACCGGAAAGTCTACCTAGTGATACAAATGCTAACCCCCGGAATGAAACAGCTAAAGCCATTACCACAAGGAGTGGTATTAGACTTAAACCACCTGAAATACCTGTAATTTCTGATGAAACTATTCCTACTCTACAAGAACCACAACCTGATCAAGATAAAGAAAAAGAACCGATAGTTGAAAAGGTTAATGAAGATAACACAGTTAAAGCTAAACCTTATGTTAAACCATACCAACCACCACTTCCTTACCCGAGTAAAATGAAAAAAGAGAGACTTGAAGCCGAGCAATCCAAATTCTTGGATATGTTTAAACAGATAAATGTAAATCTTCCTTTCATTGATGTGATTTCAGGAATGCCTAGATATGCTAAATTTCTGAAAGATCTAATCACGAATAGAAAGAAAATGGAAGAGCTCTCAGCCGTTACTATGAATGCTAATTGTTCAGCAGTGCTGTTGAATAATATACCAGAAAAACTATCTGATCCAGGAAGTTTCACAATTCCATGTTTTCTGGGTAGTCTTAGTTCAATAGAAGCATTGGCAGACTTAGGTGCTAGTATAAATTTAATGTCGTATTCACTATACGCTAAACTAGACCTTGGAGAATTGAAACCAACAAGAATAAGCATACAACTAGCCGATAGATCAGTAAAATATCCTAGAGGGATAATGGAGAACATGCTAGTTAAAGTTGGTACTTTAGTATTTCCAGTAGATTTTGTTGTTCTGGACATGGAAGAAGATTCTCAAGTTCCTCTCATATTAGGAAGACCATTCTTAAACACGGCTAAAGCAATGATAGACGTGTTCGGTAAGAAACTGACCCTAAGTATAGAGGACGAGAGTGTTACCTTTTCAGTTGATAGAGCCATGCAACAACTGCAATCTGCAGATGATACATGTTATTATCTTCAAACTATAGAATCACATGCAGAATTGTTAGAAGAATTTCCAGAATTACATGGAACAGGAGAATGTTCTTTAGGAGAAGGAACTGAACCAATTGATGAAACTGAAATGTTAGCTACACTTATGGCTAATGGATATGAACCAACAACAGAAGAAATTCAAATGCTAAAAGAAGAAGACAGATATCGATACAAATTATCAATAGAAGAACCACCGACATTAGAGTTAAAGCCACTTCCAAACCATTTGGAATATGCTTATTTACATGGTGAATCTGAATTACCTGTAATAATATCGTCTTCTCTTACTGAAAAGGAAAAATCTTAGCTCTTTTCTGTGCTAAAAGCTCATAAACCAGCCATTGCATGGAAAATTCATGATATTAAAGGAATAAGTCATTCGTATTGCACACATAAAATCCTTATGGAAGAAGGTCATAAAACGTATGTGCAACACCAACGAAGACTAAATCCTAATATGCAAGATGTTGTTAAGAAAGAAATTATTAAACTGCTTGATGTATGTTTAATTTATCCAATCTCTGATAGTCCATGGGTAAGCCCAGTTCAATGCGTACCTAAGAAGGGTGGCATGACTGTCATCACAAATGAAAAAAATGAGCTTATTCCTACTAGGACTGTAACAGGATGGCGTGTATGTATTGATTATAGAAAATTAAATGACGCCACCAGAAAAGATCACTTTCCCTTACCTTTCATTGATCAAATGTTGGAAAGATTAGCCGAAAATAGTTACTATTGTTTTCTTGATGGTTTTTCCAGATATTTTCAAATTCCAATAGCACCCGAGGACCAAGAGAAAACCACATTCACGTGCCCTTATGGTACTTTTGCTTACAAACGCATGCCATTTGGACTTTACAACGCCCCTGCAACCTTTCAAAGGTGCATGATGGCGATTTTTCACAACATGATAGAAGAATGCATGGAAGTTTTCATGGATGACTTTTCAGTCTTCGGTGATACTTTTGAATCATGTCTAGTTAATCTTGAACGAATGCTTATTAGATGCGAACAATCAAATCTAGTACTTAATTGGGAGAAATTCCATTTCATGGTTAAAGAAGACATCTTTCTTGGACATAAAATTTCAAAGGAAGGAATTGAAGTGCATAGAGCTAAAGTAGATGTAATTGCTAAACTTTCACATCCCACCAATGTTAGAGGAGTTAGGAGTTTTCTAGGGCATGCCAGTTTTTACCGACGTTTCATAAAAGATTTTTCTAAAATTGCCACTCCTATGAATAAACTCCTAGAAAAGGATGCTCCATTTATCTTTTCAGATGAATGTATCAAATCTTTTAATATACTTAAAGAAAAACTCACTAATGCGCAGATCATGATAACTCCAAATTGGAATCTACCGTTTGAATTTATGTGCGATGCAAGTGATTTTGCAATGGGAGCCGTTTTAGGACAAAGGATTGAAAAACAATTTCAACCTATATATTATGCTAGTAAGATGTTACAAGGAGCACAAACAAATTACACAACTACTAAAAAAGAACTCCTTGCTATTGTCTTTGCTTTTGATAAATTTCGTTCATATCTCGTTCTAGCTAAAACAGTGGTCTATACTGATCATTCTGCTCTTAGATACCTATTTTCAAAACAAGATGCTAAACCAAGATTAATCCGTTGGATCTTACTCTTACAAGAGTTTGATATTGAAATCCGAGATAAAAGAGGAGCAGAAAATCTCGCCGCTGATCATCTTTCTCGTCTTGAAAATCCTGAATTAGAAGTTCTAAATGAATCGGCCATACAAGACAACTTTCCTGATGAATATCTATTGAAGATAGATTATAATGAAATTCAATGGTTTGCAGACTATGCAAACTATTTAGTATGTGGATTCCTTGAAAAAGGATTGTTGTACCAAAAACGAAAGAAATTCTTTAGTGATATAAAACACTATTTCTGGGAAGATTCACATTTGTTTAAAAGTTGTCCCGATGGAATAATACGCCGATGTGTATTCGGAGATGAAGATAGTCAAATATTAAACCATTGTCACACAGGACCAACAGGAGGGCATTATAGGCCTCAAATCATAGCAAGAAAAGTTTATGATGCTGGATTCTATTGGCCTACAATTTACAAAGACGCACACCTTCTTTGCAAATCCTGTGATGCATGTCAAAGGGCTGGAAAAATAAGTCAACGTGATGAAATGCCACAAAATGTCATTCAAGTATGTGAAGTATTTGACATTTGGGGTATTGACTTTATGGGTCCATTTCCAAAATCTCATAATAATCTATATATTCTCGTAGCCATTGATTATGTATCTAAATGGGCGGAAGCACAAGCTCTCCCAACTAATGATGCACGAGTTGTAGTCAACTTTTTAAAACGCCTTTTTGCTAGGTTTGGAACACCGAAAGCTTTAATAAGTGATCGGGGTACTCATTTTTGTAATAATCAACTTGAGAAAGTTCTTAAAAGATATGGAGTAACTCATAAAATCTCCACTGCTTATCATCCACAGACAAGTGGACAAGTTGAAAATACCAACCGAGCATTAAAACGTATTCTAGAGAAAACCGTAGGATCAAATCCGAAGGAATGGTCCATTAAATTGGAGGATGCACTCTGGGCTTTTAGAACAGCCTACAAAACTCCAATTGGAACCACACCTTTTAGACTCGTTTACGGAAAAGCATGTCATCTTCCAGTTGAAATTGAACACAAAGCATTTTGGGCTTTGAAGACATGTAATCTTGATTTACATGAAGCTGGACATCTACGATTAAGTCAACTAAACGAATTAGAAGAATTAAGACAAGAAGCATACGAAAATTCGTTAATCTATAAGGAAATAACGAAGAAATAGCATGATAAAAGAATCAGAAGTTCAACAGAATTTAAAGAAGGAGATAGAGTTCTTCTTTTCAATTTACGATTCAAGCTATTTCCTGGAAAATTTAAATCAAGATGGTCTGGACCATTCATAGTCAAAAGAGTTTTCTCATACGGAACAGTAGAATTGATAAATTCAAATGGGATTGAATTTAAGGTTAATGGTCACAGAGTTAAACATTACATAGATAGTCCAATGGAAGTTGACAACGAAGTTAATCACAATTTCGACACCACAACTAACTAAGTGTGGGGAGAATCAAGTTTTTAAAGGATAATATGTATTTCTGTTAGAGTTAGATTTTCTGTTTTCGTGTAGTTCTCGAAAATGGAACCCGAATGGTCTTTCCCTAGCAGACCCTAAAGAACTAGTCTTCTCCCCCCATTCTGAATTTTTATTTTTTTAGGTTTTACGAGATGAAGACTTCCTGTGAATTAAACCATGGTCTAATGCAACACGCTTTGATCGCTAAACGTAATAATGACACCCTTTTAAGTGAAATAGTATCATTAATCAGAAGTAAATTGGACGGAGTAAGAAAAGAATCCAGATACGAAAATAATAAGTTACAATTTGGTAAAGGAAAATCAAAATCCGCAGCGAAAAGGAGAGCACAACACCTTGAAAGATGTCACAAATGCGGAAAATGGTCACACGAAGGAAAATGTTCGACGAATCAGACATATTCCAATACCGAATTCATTACTTTATGCAGAGACGGACCGTTCATATGTTTAGAAGAAAAAACATTGAATGCTCGAGGTTACGCCTATGTAGCTATGGAAAATCAATTAGTCCGACTATCTTATGAGTGGGCTAGAGCATATCACTAAGAAATCTATTTCACAGGTAAGTTTGTACAGTTTTTATTTTTAATTTTATTTTTAACCATTTGATAATAAACGCTAATTTGTTCGCTATAAAGTATTAAATTGGTATTCGATAAAATTAGGTCTTGCGACCGAAATTATTGATATCATACAAAAATTTATTACATCACTGCAAAATTTACCGTTTATTCTTAAGGTATAAATATCTTTAACCAATCAACCCAAAATATTTCAAAAATTCGTCATGAGTTAAACTAGGTTATGGAACCGAAATTACTTTACCGAAAAGAGGGGCGTATATTTTTGATAATATTTGATTGATTAAAGTGGGATAAAAGACCAAAAAGATTTTTAATTTTATTTTTACTTTGTTTTTAAAATTAATATTAAAATAATATTGTAAACTTGTTAAAATTAATATATAATTAAAATTGTAAATATTTGAAAAATTAATATTTTGAAAACAAAATTATAATTTAAGTTTGGTGTGAATTTTTAATATGAATTTTTTATTTTATGCATTTTAAATTTAAGTTTGGTGTAAATTTAAAAACAAAAATTTACTTTATTTTGCTAAGTTAAAAATATGATTTTTAAAATTCGTCGTGAGTTGAAAACTAGGTCGTTGAACCGAAATTGCTTTACCCGAGGGAGGGACGAGAACTTTTATTATCATTATTTTTAATCTTATTGAACTAAAGTATGCCAAAAACAAAAACAAAAAAAAAAAAAACCAAAAATCTTTGCTTTTAAAACCGCGCTTTAAATTGATAAATTTTAAAATATTGTCGAGGGACGGACTAGGACAACGATCCGAAACGCCCTCGCTCCTAAAGGAAAACAAAATTTTTAGAATTTAATTAATTAAATGTTTTAAAAAGTTATAAGGTTTTATAAAAAAAATAAAAAATTAGCCGCAATTCGCGGTGCTTTGTGGGTTCCCACCACCGCACTCGCGGAGCTTAGAAAATCCAGAAAAAATATAACTGGTCGAACAGACCAGTTTGTACACCAACCACACCAATTTTCTGCAAAAAAACCCACGAAAAACACTCCCAAATTCGTGATTTTTCACCATTTTTCATCAAATCTTTCATAAAATTACAATGAGGAGACTATTATCAAGGAATTACTCAAGGAAATCGACTGAAAGGGGTGAATCTTCATCCCAGGCTCGCAATGCTCCTCCAGAAGATGCAGATAAACAGGAAATTAATAACCAATACCGAAAGATATGCCTCACCCAATTGTTTTATATTCAAACATTCATGAGGCAGATTTACATCCGAATTTGAGATTTAATAGATATTGGATAGACTATCCAAAATATCAAAAGAACCTACACAACCTTGTGTCTAATAATGTTGAGGTACCCAGAGTTATAGATTGGGAACCATTAGAGGTAGTGGAATTGGTCGAGTCAATCAGGGAATTACTTACTCAAAGGTATGGTAATTCTACTTTTAGTGATTGGGTAAGTTTATTCAACATGCGTAGACCTGTGTATAGAGAATGGTGTATAGAGTTATTATGTACTATTGAAATAAATGATCGGGTAGATACTTTAACCGATCGTAGTTTTCTTAGATTTTTATCAGGAGGGGAGATGTGCCATATGTCTTTACTAGATATGGCTCGGGCTTTACATATATATACGCCCGAGGAGCTAGCATCTTATGATTGTCAGAGGTTAATAGTTTATGGTAGGAGGGTGGATGAGAATTTTGATACGAATGACGTATGGAGTAGGATGACTAGCCATCGCCGATTCCAGGGGGGATTATACTCTTATCTTGATATTGATAGAGCTGAATTAAGAGTAATCCATAGGTTTTTAGCCAATTCGATTACACAACGAGGTAAGAATAAGGAAAAGGTAAATGAACAGGATTTGTTTTACCACATGTGTATTCGAGACCCACAGAGCACTGTAAGTATACCTTTTTGTGTGGGTTATTATTTATTGACTATGGTTAGGGGTATGAGGCGTGGTAGCATAATAGGAGGTGGTATATTTATTACTTTAATTGCTGAATATCTTGGTGTGGATAGAAGTCGGAGGGGGGGGGGAATATTAATGGCAGAACCAGAACCTCGCGATAGAATAGATTTGCGTGTTTATCATGGTGCTAAGGTCTTAAAGAAACGAAACAACGCGGCAGCACGTTATGATGGCAGGCATCCATAGGTTGAGAGAGATCAACAGCAAGGTTAACCGGGAGGGGGTAATCCAATGACGGAAATACAAATTTTTATGGCTCGACACGAGTATGAAATGGCTAGACAAAAAGCATTTCAAGATTGGCAGTATCATCAAAGCCAAATCATAAGTCATTGTACACACGTAGGTAGAGACTACATTCCTACCATTATGCCCGAATTTGCTCCTTGGACTTTAGAGAGCTGACCACCATATCCTACATATGACCCGGCCCAAGCATTTTACAGCATCTATGGATATGCTTGGGATCCATACTGGAACCATCCTCCTCATCCGTAATTTTCTATTTTTGTTTATTTTATTGTAATGTTACTAATTCTTAATTTTCTTATTTCTTATTTCTTATTTTATTATTATAATAGCTTTTATAATTTTCTAACTTTATTAGATTTTAATAATTTTTGAATGTGGTGTGAAAACCCAACTTCAAAAATATGTATATATGTGTTTGTAGTTTATCTCATGTACAAAACAGGGTAAAACAGCGCATTTTCAAAGACTGGCATTAAGTTCAGCAAAAGCTAGTACTTTTGACGACAAAAATGAAAAACAAATGTGATGTAACAACAAGACAGAATGAACAAATGATGTGCACCATTTATCATTCAGCAAACAAACGCCAATATGTTTGGAAACTATGGTAAAATTTAATTATTTTTCTACGCTAATCACCCTCAATAATTTAAATTGTTACTAATTTCTTGCAAATGAGGGCATTGCAAGATCTTAAGTGTGGGAAGGGGTTAAATTCTTTCTGATTTTTAAAATTTTTAACTTAAACACTTGGTTATCATTAAAAATACTAGTAACGTAGTAGTTATATTAGAATCTAGTGCTTTCTGATAACAAAGAACAGCCATAGTCTTATATACTGACTACCCACTTCTAGTAAAATGTTTCAAAATTTTCAATTAAATGAATTCAAAATCATGTTTATACATATTTATGAACGATAAAACTAGGTGTTAACACTGAAATTATTGTTACCTCGGAAAGGACATAAATTGAGAAACAAACCAAAATGTTAGAATTCATTTAAAATGGAATAGAAGAAAATAAAAAGGCAAATAAAAGAAAATAAAAGCCAAGTGTGGGAAAATTTACCAAGTTATTTAAAACATAAGTCACATATTTTTGTAACAAATAATTGAAGATACTTTTGCTTTGGACTAAACTAAACAGTTTTACCCGATTTACTGTAAGAAAAATGGATCTACACGATGAATCAATTCCATCATTAAAAGGAAGTAAAGTCTTCCGAAAAAGAAACGCGCTTCTTGATTTAGGTCATGAAGTTGTCGTCCAGACCAGCTGTAGGTTGACGAAAAATCTAGAAAAGTCATCTCTAAAATCAGGAGGAAATCCACGGACCTCAGCATCAAACAGGGTCGCCAAGTGGTCAGACTTATCCTAACCATGAGAGGATCTGTCTTATAAAATGGGAAGGACGCCCTGTAAATTAGCTTGATAAGACTAATGAATCAGATTCCCAGAAAGAATAATCTCCTTAAAGATCAAAAATCAGCATTTAAGACTGATATTACTCAATCCTTGAGATTGACCTTAAAGATTGAGAATTACAAACTCATGGAATTCAATAATATCTAAACTCGAGCTTAAACGAGAAAATATTTTGATCAAAATTTCAAACCGATTTGTTTTCTAAAAACCCATTTTTAATGCGTTCATTACCATTGAACGTAAAATTCTAGGAATTCACCTGGAATTCATTAGGTCACCTGAACCAAATCGGGTGTTAACCGTAAGAACGGTGGTTGCATAGCATGGTCAAAGACAGGACCTTATGCCAGACCGAAAAAATATAAGGGTGAGCTTTACTCTTGCTCCTACCAAAGATAGTAATTTCATCCGACACGTTATAGACCATAATTAAAAGCATGTCAGGGGACATTGCCTTAACAGTTGCTTGTTCAACGCTTTCCTTTACAATCGGACGGTAGTTTACCGAAAGGTAATATACGGAGCAAGTATACTGGATGTGTTGATTTCTCAATACAAGTTTAGCAAGTGGGTGACACAAAACCGCAAGTTTTGAGCTAAAGTTTTCAAATCTGAAACCCACCAAACCCACAAAAAGAATTTGCAAACACCGGTGAAGGGTTATTCCGGAAAACTTATCTGGGGTAAAAACTAGATTGAATTTTCAAAAAGATCAAATGTTTTCATAAAGATCCAATTTCCTTAAAGGATCTAAATTTTTATAGTCATGTGGGACTGTAAACCATAACGTTACTACCATTGTTCATACCGCCGTAATGAAATCACTGATGTAAAAAGTGTGAAGAATAAAGAAGTGATTCTAGTATATTTCAAGACTATATTGCTTGAGGACAAGCATGTGACAACCCGAAAATTTCCAATCAAATTTAAACTTTATCTTTATATTATTCCGACACGATAAGCAAAGTTTGTTAAGTTAAATCTCAAGAATTTTAAATTGTGTTCATACATTCATTATAATCTCGACCAAATTCAGACGATTCACGAACCGTTATATATAAATAAATATGTATATATATGTATGTATATATATATATATATATATATATATATATATATATATATATATATATATATATATTATAACTTGAGAATATTAATAAAGTATTAAATGTATAATACTTTACATGATCGTATTTGTTTCAATATGTTTATCGATGGAATTAGAAGATAATATCAAATTGTTGATTTATCAGATACATTATGATATGATTACGGGTCTATGTTATGAGGTCCACTGTGATTTAAGAAATCTATTCTTTTTGACAACATTCGGAAAATGGTAAAGTGATTTATAAGTAAGAACGTGAAGTGTAAATAACTTAGATATTGGATATCGACAAGTTAAGTAACTCGACATTTTTCATTAAGATGATTTCATACGTTTATTTAACCTTTGAACTTTATTCCATGCTTCACCAACAAACTGTAATTTAAAAACTTGAAACCTATTATGAATATATATGATTCTACTTTTTTAAAACATTTTATGATATAACGATTTCCATTATTTTAACCTTTAAACAAAATGATTCTTAAAAATATATTTGGTTTTAGAAAACAAAATTATTATATTTATTTGATTTAGTTTCAAACGTACAAAAACGTTTTCAGTTTAAAAAGAACTTTATTATTAAAACGTATATAACTTTTATAAATATCTAGAACCACTTTTGACAACTCATTACTTAACCAGTATGATAAAGATAACGATATTTATATTTTATTTTATTAAATATATATAACGATTTAAATTAATATTATATATATTTATACGCGTATTATACGTACATAGTTTTATACTTTTACTATACTTAAACTTTACCTTTACTTTATTTTTACTTTACTTTAACTTTAATAATTCACTTTAATAATTCATACTTTAATAATTCACTTTAATAATTTATACTATAATAATTCACTTTAATAATTCATACTTTAATAATTTACTTTAATAATTCATACTTTAATAATTCACTTTAATAATTCATACTTTAATAATTCACTTTAATAATTCAAAAATCTATTATAAATAGAATTCAATAGGTTTCATTATTTCATAGAAACTTGAAAATATTTTTCTCTAAACTCTCTCAATCGATTTACATATATATATTTACTCCGTATTATTTCAAGATATTATTAGTATACATAAAATATTACGTCAGAGTGCTGTTCGAGTGATTTCAAAATTGTTTTTCGAGTGGGATTGGATTAAGGAAATTATGGGTTATAGCTATGGAGGTGATTGGTATGGTTCATGGGTATGCTCGTGAGGTCAATATAGTGTTTATCATCTCCGTTGCGTCTACGTACCTTTCCTGCAATATTGAATCTCAATATTGATACGTGAGTACTCATAATTTAACTTTTACGTACTAATAGTGTATCCCTGACTAGTGCTCGAGTATATAGGATTATGCATGTTTGTACTTTTGATATTGCCTTTAGTTAGGTTATGTTGAATCCTGAATTAGTTATATATGCGACTGAGATAAGGTATAAGATATGCATGTCGTTGGAAAGCTAGCGAAAAATTAAGAACTTTTCATTTAGATATCGAATGATTTCGATGAACGGATTTGAAGTTATAGTTCATCGAATTTTTGTATTATTATTAAAAATGATTATTATTATCGTCGTTATTATCGTCGTTCTAGTTTTATCTTATTATTATTATTATTATCTTTATCAATAAAAGAATTTATCATTAAAAATTGTTATTTTTTTTATTATTACTATCATTATTATCGTTAAAGTTATAATTAGTATTATTATTATTATTATCCAATTATTATTATTATTATTATTATTATTATTATTATTATTATTATTATTATTATTATTATTATTATTATTATTATTATTATTATTATTATTATTATTATTATTATTATTATTATTATTATTATTATTATATTATTATTATTGGTATTATTATTATTATCATTATTAATATATATATATCATTATTTAAAAATGGTTATTGTTATTGTTATTATTATTATTACTATATTATCATTAAGATAATTATTAGTATTATCGTTAATAATGTTATAGTAACTATCACTATTAATATTAGTGTAATTAAAACAAATATTTGTAACACCTAATTATTTTGATTACTATTATTATCATTATTACGAACACGATATAAAAGACGATTAAAAGCTATTAAACAAAACGATTAGGAAATAATGGGTAAGAGTATCATGATGAAATTAAAATATTATAAGATATTGATTTTGATAAAATTATCGTTCTTATTATTTTTATCATTACTATTATTATTAAAATTATCATTAGTATTAAAACTAAATTATCATTTTAATAGAAATGTCATTGTTACTATAAAATATCATTATTATTATTATTTTAAATAGAATTATTATTTTAAAGATAATATTAAAAATTATCGTAAATATTAAAGTTATCATAATTAGAATTATCGTTTTATCATAATGTCATCTTAGTAATTATAAATATTGATATTTTTATAATAATAATTATTATTACAAAATAATACAACTTTTACTTACTATCATTATAGATATTATTTTATCAAATAAATATTTGATACAAACATATTTTACTACGTGTAATAACTTACTTTAATAATACGTATCATATTATCTTTATAATATTAAATGAACCCTATAAATTTTATTACTTAATATATATAAAAGTATATTTTATTATATAAATATAATATAAAATTTTATTTATTAATAAATAAATTATATTATTTACTCTAATAAATCTCTTAAAAATATTTAAAAATATAAAACGACGATATTTAAACTATATATTAATCATGTATAAATTTTTGGAAATTATTTTGAGTCAAATTTACTTTTGTTGACTTTTGCATATTAGTCTCGAGCATTAGGATTGTGGTACACTATGACTTGACCTAATTTGTTAGAAAAATATTGACCAACACATAAATATATATAATTAATTTAGGTTCGTGAATCCGAGGCCAACCTTGCACTTGTTCAATGACGTTATATGTATTTTTACTACGAAATACAGTATGGTGAGTTTCATTTGCCTTTTTACCCTTTATATTTTTGGGACTGAGAATACATGCGCTTTTATAAATGTTTGACGAAATAGACACAAGTAATTGAAACTACATTCTATGGTTGAATTATCGAAATCGAATATGCCCCTTTTTATTAAAGTCTGGTAATCTAAGAGTTAGGGAACAGACACCCTAATTGACGCGAATCCTAAAGATAGATCTATTGGGCCTAACAAACCCCATCCAAAGTACCGGATGCTTTAGTACTTCGAAATTATATCATGTCCGAAGGAGGATCCCGGAATGATAGGGGATATTCTTATATGTATCTAGTTAATGTCGGTTACCAGGTGTTCACCATATGAATGATTATTTTTTGTCTCTATGCATGGGACGTATATTTATGAGAACTGGAAATGAAATTCTTGTGGTCTATTAAAATGATGGAAATAAATGATTATGATAAACTAATGAACTCACCAACCTTTTGGTTGACACTTTAAAGCATGTTTATTCTCAGGTGTTAAAGAAATCTTCCGCTGTGCATTTGCTCATTTTAAAGATATTACTTGGAGTCTTTCATAGCATATTTCGAAGAACGTTGCATTCGAGTCATTGAGTTCATCAAAGATTATTATTAAATCAAATTATAGTTGTATAGTGGATATTATGAAATGGTATGCATGCCTGTCAATTTTTGATGTAAAGAAAGATTGTCTTTTAAAAACGAATGCAATGTTTGTAAAATGTATCATATAGAGGTCAAATACCTCGCAATGTAATCAACTATTGTGAATAGTTTATAATGTATATGAACGGGTCCTTTCAGTTGGTATCAGAGCGCTGGTCTTAGCGAACCAGGTCTGCATTAGTGTGTCTAACTGATAAGTCGTTAGTGTAATGACCCGAACTTTTCCATGTTTATATATATTAATTGAGATTGATATTTACATGATTAAATGTTTCCAACATGTTAAGCAATCAAACTTGTTAAGACTTGATTAATTGAAATATGTTTCATATAGACAATTGACCACCCAAGTTGACCGGTGATTCACGAACGTTAAAACTTGTAAAAACTATATGATGACATATAATGGATATATATATAGTTAACATGATACTATGATAAGTAAACATATCATTAAGTATATTAACAATGAACTACATATGTAAAAACAAGACTACTAACTTAATGATTTTTAAACGAGACATATATGTAACGATTATCGTTGTAAAGACATTTAATGTATATATATCATATTAAGAGATATTCATACATGATAATATCATGATAATATAATAATTTAAAATCTCATTTGATATTATAAACATTGGGTTAACAACATTTAACAAGATCGTTAACCTAAAGGTTTCAAAACAACACTTACATGTAACGACTAACGATGACTTAACGACTCAGTTAAAATGTATATACATGTAGTGTTTTAATATGTATTTATACACTTTTGAAAGACTTCAATACACTTATCAAAATACTTCTACTTAACAAAAATGCTTACAATTACATCCTCGTTCAGTTTCATCAACAATTCTACTCGTATGCACCCGTATTCGTACTCGTACAATACACAGCTTTTAGATGTATGTACTATTGGTATATACACTCCAATGATCAGCTCTTAGCAGCCCATGTGAGTCACCTAACACATGTGGGAACCATCATTTGGCAACTAGCATGAAATATCTCATAAAATTACAAAAATATGAGTAATCATTCATGACTTATTTACATGAAAACAAAATTACATATCCTTTATATCTAATCCATACACCCACGACCAAAAACACCTACAAACACTTTCATTCTTCAATTTTCTTCATCTAATTGATCTCTCTCAAGTTCTATCTTCAAGTTCTAAGTGTTCTTCATAAATTCCAAAAGTTCTAGTTTCATAAAATCAAGAATACTTTCAAGTTTGCTAGCTCACTTCCAATCTTGTAAGGTGATCATCCAACCTCAAGAAATCTTTGTTTCTTACAGTAGGTTATCATTCTAATACAAGGTAATAATCATATTCAAACTTTGGTTCAATTTCTATAACTATAACAATCTTATTTCAAGTGATGATCTTACTTGAACTTGTTTTCGTGTCATGATTCTGCTTCAAGAACTTCGAGCCATCCAAGGATCCATTGAAGCTAGATCCATTTTTCTCTTTTCCAGTAGGTTTATCCAAGGAACTTAAGGTAGTAATGATGTTCATAACATCATTCGATTCATACATATAAAGCTATCTTATTCGAAGGTTTAAACTTGTAATCACTAGAACATAGTTTAGTTAATTCTAAACTTGTTCGCAAACAAAAGTTAATCCTTCTAACTTGACTTTTAAAATCAACTAAACACATGTTCTATATCTATATGATATGCTAACTTAATGATTTAAAACCTGGAAACACGAAAAACACCGTAAAACCGGATTTACGCCGTCGTAGTAACACCGCGGGCTGTTTTGGGTTAGTTAATTAAAAACTATGATAAACCTTGATTTTAAAATTGTTATTCTGAGAAAATGATTTTTATTATGAACATGAAACTATATCCAAAAATTATGATTAAACTCAAAGTGGAAGTATGTTTTCTAAAATGGTCATCTAGACGTCGTTCTTTCGACTGAAATGACTACCTTTACAAAAATGACTTGTAACTTATTTTTCTGACTATAAACCTATACTTTTCTGTTTAGATTCATAAAATAGAGTTCAATATGAAACCATAGCAATTTGATTCACTCAAAACGGATTTAAAATGAAGAAGTTATGGGTAAAACAAGATTGGATAATTTTTCTCATTTTAGCTACGTGAAAATTGGTAACAAATCTATTCCAACCATAACTTAATCAACTTGTATTGTATATTATGTAATCTTGAGATACCATAGACACGTATACAATGTTTCGACCTATCATGTCGACACATCTATATATATTTCGGAACAACCATAGACACTCTATATGTGAATGTTGGAGTTAGCTATACAGGGTTGAGGTTGATTCCAAAATATATATAGTTCGAGTTGTGATCAATACTGAGATACGTGTACACTGGGTCGTGGATTGATTCAAGATAATATTTATCGATTTATTTCTGTACATCTAACTGTGGACAACTAGTTGTAGGTTATTAACGAGGACAGCTGACTTAATAAACTTAAAACATCAAAATATATTAAAAGTGTTGTAAATATATTTTGAACATACTTTGATATATATGTATATATTGTTATAGGTTTGTGAATCAACCAGTGGCCAAGTCTTACTTCCCGACGAAGTAAAAATCTGTGAAAGTGAGTTATAGTCCCACTTTTGAAATCTAATATTTTTGGGATGAGAATACATGCAGGTTTTATAAATGATTTACAAAATAGACACAAGTACGTGAAACTACATTCTATGGTTGAATTATCGAAATCGAATATGCCCCTTTTTATTAAGTCTGGTAATCTAAGAATTAGGGAACAGACACCCTAATTGACGCGAATCCTAAAGATAGATCTATTGGGCCTAACAAACCCCATCCAAAGTACCGGATGCTTTAGTACTTCGAAATTTATATCATATCCGAAGGGTGTCCCGGAATGATGGGGATATTCTTATATATGCATCTTGTTAATGTCGATTACCAGGTGTTCACCATATGAATGATTTTTATCTCTATGTATGGGATGTGTATTGAAATATGAAATCTTGTGGTCTATTGTTACGATTTGATATATATAGGTTAAACCTATAACTGACCAACATTTTTGTTGACGTTTAAAGCATGTTTATTCTCAGGTGAATATTAAGAGCTTCCGCTGATGCATACTAAAATAAGGACAAGATTTGGAGTCCATGTTTGTATGATATTGTGTAAAAACTGCATTCAAGAAACTGATTTCGATGTAACATATTTGTATTGTAAACCATTATGTAATGGTCGTGTGTAAACAGGATATTTTAGATTATCATTATTTGATAATCTACGTAAAGCTTTTTAAACCTTTATTTATGAAATAAAGGTTATGGCTTGTTTTAAAAATGAATGCAGTCTTTGAAAAACGTCTCATATAGAGGTCAAAACCTCGCAACGAAATCAATTAATATGGAACGTTTTTAATCAATAAGAACGGGACATTTCAGTTGGTATCCGAGCGGTGGTCTTAGAGAACCAGAATTTTGCATTAGTGTGTCTTATCGAGTTTGTTAGGATGCATTAGTGAGTCTGGACTTCGACCGTGTTTTCTTTAAAAATGATTGCTTAACATTTTTGTTGGAAACTATATATTTTTAACATATGAATATTATGTGATATATTAATCTCTTAACGTGTTTGACATTATGTGATAGATGTCTACCTCTAGAACAAGTCCCATTGACTCACCTAATAATAATGAAGAGTCAAATGTAAATTGGAATGATTCGTGGACTGATTCACAAGTTCCCGAAGAGGAACCGGAAGAAGAGTCCGAACCGGAAGAAGAATCGGAACCAGAAGAAGAATCGGAACCGGATGAAGAAATAGAACCGGTGGGGGAAATAATAAAACGGTTAAGTAAAAGAAAATCCTCAACCAACCGACCAAGGTTAATTATGGTCAATGGTGTTTCCGCCAAGGAAGCAAAATATTGGGAGGATTACCAATTCTCCGATGAATCGGATTCCGACGAGAATTCCGATGATGTTATAGAAATTACCCCAACTGAATTTAAAAATGCAAAAGAAAATAATAAGGGAAAGGGCATAAAAATAGAGAAATCTAATTCCAACCCCGATGAACTTTATATGTATCGTCAACCCCCGAAGTCCTTAAGTTGTAACAATGACCCGGGAACCTCTAAACCACCAGGTTTTTCTAAACCAATGTGGACAACGACAGTTAGTATTAGGGGAACATCATATATCCCTAGAAACTTGGCAAAACGAACCAAAACCGAAGAAGAAGAAACGAGCGAGTCGGAATAAGATAGTTGTATTCGTGTGGTGTAATATATGTAATATAGTGTTCTTATGCTTTATGATATATGTAAAAATTGCTTGTATTAATAAGTATTTTTTTATGATTCTAACTCTTGTCTATTTTACAGTTTAAAAACACAAAATGGATAGACAACCCAATATTTTAAGAGACCTACCCGGAGACATGATTGATGAAATCTTGTCTAGAGTCGGCCAGAATTCTTCGGCACAACTATTTAAGGCGAGATCAGTTTGTAAGACATTTGAAGAACGTTCCAAGAATATCTTGGTTTATAAGAGACTTTCGTTTGAAAGATGGGGGATATCACATTGGGAAACCCATAAGTTACGATGTGTTTACTTTGACGCATATATTGCGGGGAACCCAAATGCTATTTTACGCAACGGGTTAAGAAATTATTTTGACTCAATATATCCGAATATTGGACTTCGTGATTTAGAAAAAGCGGCTAACATGCAACATAAAGAAGCATGTTATGCTTACGGATTAGTAATGTTCGCTTCTCACCAAAGTGAGAACAAGAACATCGGGCTACAACTATTAAACAAAACGTTTCCACAAGTGACGGAGTCGGTAATTGGGGTAAGAAATGAGGTTTTTAGATTATTACGGGACTGTTGGACATTACGTAACCCTCGTCCCTTTGATGACGTTACAACACACTGTCTTATCAACGGCCATAACGGTTATGTTCCACAAGACCAAGGATGGGAAGTAGTCCTAGTAAAACCAGAATGCATGACTTGTTTCTGGACGTATGAATTACGTGTCTTTATTGCCTTTGCTGAACGACTTGTGTACTAGCTAGAATTATCTTCACAACTATCTTGTATCAAAGTTATTATGTGCTATATTTCATGCTTTATGTAAAATAAGCGGTATTGTAAGTTTGTAAAATATTGTATAAAAGTTTGAACGCGAAATATTATTATAATCAGTTTTTCATATAGAATTATAGTAGTTGAATTGTATATTAGCTACTAAGTATGAACTTAACGGGTAGGTACTACCCGAATTTAAACTTATAAAACGCTAATATGAAGAAAAAGCTTTTATAAATGAGTTCATATTATGCTACGAAATACTATTAACTACTCTTAATATTCTGTATGATTAACTTGTTCCATTTAACTATTTTGAAGGAAATGGCACCGACTACTCGACACACCGTGAATATGAATGAAGAGGAATTCCGTACTTTTCTAGCTTCAAACATAGCCGCAGTACAGGCTGCGCTACATACCAACAATAACCTTGGATCTAGCAGTACAGGAAATCGTGTAGGATGCACCTACAAAGAATTCACTGCCTGCAAACCTTTGGAATTTGATGGAACCGAAGGACCGATCGGATTGAAACGGTGGACCGAGAAGGTAGAATCGGTGTTTGCCATAAGTAAGTGTACTGAAGAGGACAAAGTAAAGTACGCTACGCATACCTTCACAGGTTCTGCGTTAACATGGTGGAATACCTATCTAGAGCAAGTGGGACAAGACGATGCGTACGCACTACCGTGGTCGGCATTCAAGCACTTGATGAACGAGAAGTACCGTCCCAGAACCGAGGTCAATAAGCTCAAGACAGAACTTAGAGGGTTACGAACCCAAGGATTTGATATTACCACGTACGAAAGACGATTCACAGAATTGTGCTTATTGTGTCCGGGAGCATTCGAAGATGAGGAAGGGAAGATCGACGCGTTTGTGAAAGGATTACCGGAAAGAATCCAAGAAGATATAAGTTCACACGAGCCCGCCTCCATACAACAGGCATGTAGAATGGCTCACAAACTCGTGAACCAAATTGAAGAAAGAATTAAAGAACAGACTGCTGAAGAGGCCAATGTGAAGCAAGTCAAAAGAAAGTGGGAGGAAAATGGTGATAAGAATCACCAATACAACAACAACAACAATTACAACAATAATCGCAACAATTATCCCAACAATCGCAACATCAATCGCAACTACAACAAACGGCCCAACAACAACAACAACAACAACAACAGCAACTATAACAATCATCCCAACAACAATAATAACCGCAACAACAACAACAATCAGAAGCAGCTATGCCAAAGGTGTGAAAAGAATCACTCGGGGTTCTGCACCAAATTTTGCAACAAGTGTAAAAGAAATGGTCATAGCGCGGCGAAGTGTGAGGTCTACGGACCAGGGGTTAATAGAACGAAAGGAACAAATGGTGTCGGAACGAGTAATGGCGGAGCAAGTAGTGTCGGAGCAAGTTATGCCAATGTAGTTTGTTATAAATGTGGAAAACCAGGCCACATTATTAGAAATTGCCTGAACCAGGAGAACACGAATGGACAAGGCCGTGGAAGAGTTTTCAATATTAATGCGGCAGAGGCACAGGAAGACCCGGAGCTTTTTACGGGTACGTTTCTTATTGACAATAAATCTGCTTACGTTTTATTTGATTCGGGTGCGGATAGAAGCTATATGAGTAGAGATTTTTGTGCTAAATTAAGTTGTCCATTGACGCCTTTGGATAGTAAATTTTTACTCGAATTAGCAAATGGTAAATTAATTTCAGCAGATAATATATGTCGGAATCGAGAAATTAAACTGGTTAGCGAAACATTTAAGATTGATTTGATACCAGTAGAGTTAGGGAGTTTTGATGTGATAATCGGTATGGACTGGTTGAAAGAAGTGAAAGCGGAGATCGTTTGTTACAAAAATGCAATTCGCATTATACGAGAAAAAGGAAAACCCTTAATGGTGTACGGAGAAAAGGGCAACACGAAGCTACATATTATTAGTAATTTGAAGGCACAATAACTAATAAGAAAAGGTTGCTATGCTGTTCTAGCACACGTCGAGAAAGTACAAACTGAAGAAAAGAGCATCAATGATGTTCCCGTCGCAAAAGAATTTCCTGATGTATTTCCGAAAGAATTACCGGGATTACCCCCACATCGATCCGTTGAATTTCAAATAGATCTTGTACCAGGAGCTGCACCAATAGCTCGTGCTCCTTACAGACTCGCACCCAGCGAGATGAAAGAACTACAAAGCCAATTACAAGAACTTTTAGAGCGTGGTTTCATTCGACCAAGCACATCACCGTGGGGAGCTCCTGTTTTGTTTGTCAAGAAGAAAGATGGTACATTCAGGTTGTGTATCGACTACCGAGAGTTGAACAAACTTACCATCAAGAACCGCTACCCACTACCGAGAATCGATGACTTATTTGATCAACTACAAGGCTCGTCTGTTTATTCAAAGATTGACTTACGTTCCGGGTATCATCAAATGCGGGTGAAAGAAGATGATATTCCAAAGACTGCTTTCAGAACACGTTACGTTCATTACGAGTTTATGGTCATGCCGTTTGGTTTAACTAATGCACCAGCTGTGTTCATGGACCTTATGAACCGAGTGTGTGGACCATACCTTGACAAGTTTGTCATTGTTTTCATTGATGACATACTTATTTACTCAAAGAATGACCAAGAACACGGTGAACATTTGAGAAAGGTGTTAGAAGTATTGAGGAAGGAAGAATTGTACGCTAAGTTTTCAAAGTGTGCATTTTGGTTGGAAGAAGTTCAATTCCTCGGTCACATAGTGAACAAAGAAGGTATTAAGGTGGATCCGGCAAAGATAGAAACTGTTGAAAAGTGGGAAACCCCGAAAACTCCGAAATACATACGCCAGTTTTTAGGACTAGCTGGTTACTACAGAAGGTTCATCCAAGACTTTTCCAGAATAGCAAAACCCTTGACTGCATTAACGCATAAAGGGAAGAAATTTGAATGGAATGATGAACAAGAGAAAGTGTTTCAGTTATTGAAGAAAAAGCTAACTACGGCACCTATATTGTCATTGCCTGAAGGGAATGATGATTTTGTGATTTATTGTGATGCATCAAAGCAAGGTCTCGGTTGTGTATTAATGCAACGAACGAAGGTGATTGCTTATGCGTCTAGACAATTGAAGATTCACGAACAAAATTATACGACGCATGATTTGGAATTAGGCGCGGTTGTTTTTGCATTAAAGACTTGGAGGCACTACTTATATGGGGTCAAAAGTATTATATATACCGACCACAAAAGTCTTCAACACATATTTAATCAGAAACAACTGAATATGAGGCAGCGTAGGTGGATTGAATTATTGAATGATTACGACTTTGAGATTCGTTACCACCCGGGGAAGGCAAATGTGGTAGCCGATGCCTCGAGCAGGAAGGACAGAGAACCCATTCGAGTAAAATCTATGAATATAATGATTCATAATAACATTACTACTCAAATAAAGGAGGCGCAACAAGGAGTTTTAAAAGAGGGAAATTTAAAGGATGAAATACCCAAAGGATCGGAGAAGCATCTTAATATTCGGGAAGACGGAACCCGGTATAGGGCTGAAAGGATTTGGGTACCAAAATTTGGAGATATGAGAGAAATGGTATTTAGAGAAGCTCATAAAACCAGATACTCAATACATCCTGGAACGGGGAAGATGTACAAGGATCTCAAGAAACATTTTTGGTGGCTGGGTATGAAAGCCGATGTTGCTAAATACTTAGGAGAATGTTTGACGTGTTCTAAGGTCAAAGCTGAGCATCAGAAACCATCAGGTCTACTTCAACAACCCAAAATCCCGGAATGGAAATGGGAAAACATTACCATGGATTTCATCACTAAATTGCCAAGGACTGCAAGTGGTTTTGATACTATTTGGGTAATAGTTGACCGTCTTACCAAATCAGCACACTTCTTGCCAATAAGAGAAGATGACAAGATGGAGAAGTTAGCACGACTGTATTTGAAGGAAGTCATCTCCAGACATGGAATACCAATCTCTATTATCTCTGATAGGGATGGCAGATTTATTTCAAGATTCTGGCAGACATTACAGCAAGCATTAGGAACTCGTCTAGACATGAGTACTGCCTATCATCCACAAACTGATGGGCAGAGCGAAAGGACGATACAAACGCTTGAAGACATGCTACGAGCATGTGTTATTGATTTCGGAAACAGTTGGGATCGACATCTACCGTTAGCAGAATTTTCCTACAACAACAGCTACCATTCAAGCATTGAGATGGTGCCATTTGAAGCACTTTATGGTAGAAAGTGCAGGTCTCTGATTTGTTGGAGTGAAGTGGGGGATAGACAGATTACGGGTCCGGAGATTATACAAGAAACTACCGAGAAGATCATCCAAATTCAACAACGGTTGAAAACCGCCCAAAGTCGACAAAAGAGCTACGCTGACATTAAAAGAAAAGATATAGAATTTGAAATTGGAGAGATGGTCATGCTTAAAGTTGCGCCTTGGAAAGGCGTTGTTCGATTTGGTAAACGAGGGAAATTAAATCCAAGGTATATTGGACCATTCAAGATTATTGATCGTGTCGGACCAGTAGCTTACCGACTAGAGTTACCTCAACAACTCGCGGCTGTACATAACACTTTCCACGTCTCGAATTTAAAGAAATGTTTTGCTAAAGAAGATCTCACTATTCCGTTAGATGAAATCCAAATCAACGAAAAACTTCAATTCATCGAAGAACCCGTCGAAATAATGGATCGTGAGGTTAAAAGACTTAAGCAAAACAAGATACCAATTGTTAAGGTTCGATGGAATGCTCGTAGAGGACCCGAGTTCACCTGGGAGCGTGAAGATCAGATGAAGAAGAAATACCCGCATCTATTTCCAGAAGATTCGTCAACACCTTCAACAGCTTAAAATTTCGGGACGAAATTTATTTAACGGGTAGGTACTGTAATGACCCGAACTTTTCCATGTTTATATATATTAATTGAGATTGATATTTACATGATTAAATGTTTCCAACATGTTAAGCAATCAAACTTGTTAAGGCTTGATTAATTGAAATATGTTTCATATAGACAATTGACCACCCAAGTTGACCGGTGATTCACGAACGTTAAAACTTGTAAAAACTATATGATGACATATAATGGATATATATATAGTTAACATGATACTATGATAAGTAAACATATCATTAAGTATATTAACAATGAACTACATATGTAAAAACAAGACTACCAACTTAATGATTTTTAAACGAGACATATATGTAACGATTATCGTTGTAAAGACATTTAATGTATATATATCATATTAAGAGATATTCATACATGATAATATCATGATAATATAATAATTTAAAATCTCATTTGATATTATAAACATTGGGTTAACAACATTTAACAAGATCGTTAACCTAAAGGTTTCAAAACAACACTTACATGTAACGACTAACGATGACTTAACGACTCAGTTAAAATGTATATACATGTAGTGTTTTAATATGTATTTATACACTTTTGAAAGACTTCAATACACTTATCAAAATACTTCTACTTAACAAAAATGCTTACAATTACATCCTCGTTCAGTTTCATCAACAATTCTACTCGTATGCACCCGTTTTCGTACTCGTACAATACACAGCTTTTAGATGTATGTACTATTGGTATATACACTCCAATGATCAGCTCTTACCAGCCCATGTGAGTCACCTAACACATGTGGGAACCATCATTTGGCAACTAGCATGAAATATCTCATAAAATTACAAAAATATGAGTAATCATTCATGACTTATTTACATGAAAACAAAATTACATATCCTTTATATCTAATCCATACACCAACGACCAAAAACACCTACAAACACTTTCATTCTTCAATTTTCTTCATCTAATTGATCTCTCTCAAGTTCTATCTTCAAGTTCTAAGTGTTCTTCATAAATTCCCAAAGTTCTAGTTTCATAAAATCAAGAATACTTTCAAGTTTGCTAGCTCACTTCCAATCTTGTAAGGTGATCATCCAACCTCAAGAAATCTTTGTTTCTTACAGTAGATTATCATTCTAATACAAGGTAATAATCATATTCAAACTTTGGTTCAATTTCTATAACTATAACAATCTTATTTCAAGTGATGATCTTACTTGAACTTGTTTTCGTGTCATGATTCTGCTTCAAGAACTTCGAGCCATCCAAGGATCCATTGAAGCTAGATCCATTTTTCTCTTTTCCAGTAGGTTTATCCAAGGAACTTAAGGTAGTAATGATGTTCATAACATCATTCGATTCATACATATAAAGCTATCTTATTCGAAGGTTTAAACTTGTAATCACTAGAACATAGTTTAGTTAATTCTAAACTTGTTCGCAAACAAAAGTTAATCCTTCTAACTTGACTTTTAAAATCAACTAAACACATGTTCTATATCTATATGATATGCTAACTTAATGATTTAAAACCTGGAAACACG
Organism: Rutidosis leptorrhynchoides; assembly: GCF_046630445.1. NCBI lineage: Eukaryota > Viridiplantae > Streptophyta > Magnoliopsida > Asterales > Asteraceae > Rutidosis > Rutidosis leptorrhynchoides. The sequence continues at coordinate 247,941,745 of NC_092338.1, read as the reverse complement.
AAAAACACCGTAAAACCGGATTTACGCCGTCGTAGTAACACCGCGGGCTGTTTTGGGTTAGTTAATTAAAAACTATGATAAACTTTGATTTTAAAATTGTTATTCTGAGAAAATTATTTTTATTATGAACATGAAACTATATCCAAAAATTATGATTAAACTCAAAGTGGAAGTATGTTTTCTAAAATGGTCATCTAGACGTCGTTCTTTCGACTGAAATGACTACCTTTACAAAAACGACTTGTAACTTATTTTTACGACTATAAACCTATACTTTTCTGTTTAGATTCATAAAATAGAGTTCAATATGAAACCATAGCAATTTGATTCACTCAAAACGGATTTAAAATGAAGAAGTTATGGGTAAAACAAGATTGGATAATTTTTCTCATTTTAGCTACGTGAAAATTGGTAACAAATCTATTCCAACCATAACTTAATCAACTTGTATTGTATATTATGTAATCTTGAGATACCATAGACACGTATACAATGTTTCGACCTATCATGTCGACACATCTATATATATTTCAGAACAACCATAGACACTCTATATGTGAATGTTGGAGTTAGCTATACAGGGTTGAGGTTGATTCCAAAATATATATAGTTTGAGTTGTGATCAATACTGAGATACGTATACACTGGGTCGTGGATTGATTCAAGATAATATTTATCGATTTATTTCTGTACATCTAACTGTGAACAACTAGTTGTAGGTTACTAACGAGGACAGCTGACTTAATAAACTTAAAACATCAAAATATATTAAAAGTGTTGTAAATATATTTTGAACATGCTTTGATATATATGTATATATTGTTATAGGTTCGTGAATCAACCAGTGGCCAAGTCTTACTTCCCGACGAAGTAAAAATCTGTGAAAGTGAGTTATAGTCCCACTTTTAAAATCTAATATTTTTGGGATGAGAATACATGCAGGTTTTATAAATGATTTACAAAATAGACACAAGTACGTGAAACTACATTCTATGGTTGAATTATCGAAATCGAATATGCCCCTTTTTATTAAGTCTGGTAATCTAAGAATTAGGGAACAGACACCCTAATTGACGCGAATCCTAAAGATAGATCTATTGGGCCTAACAAACCCCATCCAAAGTACCGGATGCTTTAGTACTTCGAAATTTATATCATATCCGAAGGGTGTCCTGGAATGATGGGGATATTCTTATATATGCATCTTGTTAATGTCGGTTACCAGGTGTTCACCATATGAATGATTTTTATCTCTATGTATGGGATGTGTATTGAAATATGAAATCCTGTGGTCTATTGTTACGATTTGATATATATAGGTTAAACCTATAACTCACCAACATTTTTGTTGACGTTTAAAGCATGTTTATTCTCAGGTGAATATTAAGAGCTTCCGCTGTTGCATACTAAAATAAGGACAAGATTTGGAGTCCATGTTTGTATGATATTGTGTAAAAACTGCATTCAAGAAACTGATTTCGATGTAACATATTTGTATTGTAAACCATTATGTAATGGTCGTGTGTAAACAGGATATTTTAGATTATCATTATTTGATAATCTACGTAAAGCTTTTTAAACCTTTATTTATGAAATAAAGGTTATGGCTTGTTTTAAAAATGAATGCAGTCTTTGAAAAACGTCTCATATAGAGGTCAAAACCTCGCAACGAAATCAATTAATATGGAACGTTTTTAATCAATAAGAACGGGACATTTCAGTTAGGATGCATTAGTGAGTCTGGACTTCGACCGTGTGTGCATGTCAAAAGTTTTGCTTATCATTTCTAGTCGGAAATCATCTGCTTATCATCCATAGGAAATTACCTGCTTATCATTATTAGTCTAGACACGTCTTGCTACATTAATTGCATGAGTAGTGTATAGACAAACTTCATATCTTAGCGTATCTGCTAAATCATATCTTATCGTATCTGTTACTTTAAACTTTACCTGACATACCCCACAAATTCCTCCGTAATCTATGAAATCTTTTGATCTCTATATATAGATATCCTATGTAAATAGAATACCACCCGATAGCCGAAAAATCATTTTTATATCGAAAATCCTTTATCCAATTGTACGAAATGGAATTTGTCATCAGTTCAAGTCACTCGGATTCCGAAATGGAATCTCACTCAAGCTCCGAAAGTAGTGTGACCGGAATGGATCAACCAATCAGTCATCACCTATTCTGGATGAATTGGGGATGGGTTCGTAGCCTCCTCAATCATTGGAAACAAGAAGAAGGCGATCCTTTCCATCCACCACATTGCCCTCTTGGCGAAGAACCTGAAGCACTTACCGGCAAACCTGTTCGAGACACCATTTTCTCTCTCATTTCCAGGGTATCTCGTCACGATTATATACTACATCAAATTCTAGATTTTATTTATCCGCTCGTTCCGACCGACAATCATCCTGGAATAATAGAAGAAGTCAACGAACTACGCGCTCGGGTAGTGGCTTTGGAGAATATGGTGCAGAGATTACAAACACCAGCAGCAGCACCAGCATCATAACCAGTACCACCATCATCAACGCCAACAGTACCATTACCACCTCCAACCACAACCGCGTTGTAAACCTCAACTTCACAATCTGTCCCACGAGCATCAACGTCATATGCACCATAGATACCAAGGAGTACCAACAACAATAACCGACGAAGTATTAATTCATAACTTCATTGGAGAAACATTCCGCGGCGATTATATAATCTCTAAAGTCTTAGAGATTATCTAATCTAGCCCTAACCATAAATCAGTTAAGCGAACCAAAATGATAGAAGGAAGAGTAGAAACCCTGACAAAAATGGTGTGTGATTAACAAGTTAAACTTGTTTTACCAACAGCATCAACAGTACCGTCAACATCACCAGCATCGTCAGTACAGTCAACATCAGGATCAACAACACCTATAACATCACAAACTCAGTCAGTTCAAGAATCACTGTGGATATCATTACGAATCAATAACGTATATATTGTATCAACAAGTTATGAAGAATTAACTCATTCCCTCTGAAGAAATTATATATATATTATATATATATATATATATATATATATATATATATATATATATATATATATATATATATATATATATATATATATATATATTTTGAAATAAAAAAATAAATCTTTCCGTGCTAAGCTATTGTGTGTGAATCTTAACTACTCAGTTAATTCATATTACAAATATGCAATAATGTACGTCCCTCACCCGCGACTTAACCATCGTTAACTACAATCTCTGTCTCAATTCAACAAATTCTAATTCCTAATAAATCAAGTATATATTTGATTTTACACTTCATCATTGATGTAACCGAAACTTTTCAGATAACATCATTCGTACTTTGCGAAGTTCACAAGAATTTAACGAAAACCAACATCACATCTCAACAAATAACGAAGTATTGATTCATAATTTCAATATTATTGAAGAAATACTTATGTAACCTCTAAACCTTCAAGGAATTATTCAATTCTAGTTCCAACCGTAAATCGAATGAGTTTAATTTAGTATTAACTCATTAAAATCTATGTTACATCTGAGGAGAATATATACATATATATTTTCATAAAGACTGTAATAAAATTCTTATGTACAAAATATTAATTGTGAAAATTTTTTAACGGGTAGGTAATACCCGAGAGATATATATAAATTCACAATTAATATGTTACATTCTTCGAATCAGATTAAGAAAATTATCAATTATACTTCCTACTTTCACAATAATATACATTCTTTCATAGAAATCAAAACAACCATACTCATTCAAACCCAATTACGTATTCTGATTTTAAAATCTCAGAATTCAATTCGAGATATAACCGGTACCATTACTTTTAGATTCCTACATCTTTCAAAGCTATACTTTGACTTCAAAAGTGTGTTAGAACATCAAATGTATACAAACGATTACAATCTATGTTCAAACCCTTCGAAAATCTCTGAAGACACTTCAAATAATGAGCAATCGAGATGATGATCCAACCACATATTACCCACAGTTATGTACTTAAAAAGCTCTCGAAACCAAAGTCATAATTCAACACATATCTGTGTCAGATCTTTTGGCATTTATTAGCAAAAATAACCTTGCAATTCCTTTTCAAAGTAGCAAATTATATCACAGCTCCAGCAAGACAACTTCAATTTTTTCATTCGGAGTAGCCTTATCATAATTTTGATATATGTGATTACCCTTTTGTTACCGGAGAACCTTTCATATTCCACCACATTAGCAATAAACTTACCAACAACTTCACTGATCTTGGGCATTCCGAAGAATCTTTATATTTATCGAAACCTCATCATTTACTCATCTGCCTCTTGTAATTAGAATTGTCATACGAATCATTGGGAGTTAGCAATCAGTATTTTGAAATCTCACAGCATGTTGACGCCAACAGTTATACATAACGTCTATTTCCAAGGCTTACATACTTCGAATGTGAAGTTTCTGAAAAACACTCTGAATCGCCAACTAGTTCTTGAAATGCTGATGAAGCAACAAAAACTGTAAATGACCTTAGCAGTAAAAAGTTTGATGATAAAGATTAGTGTATTAACAAAGCTCAGAAATAGAGAAGTTTTGGAACTGAAAAACAGATTGAGCAAAGTATGAAGGAGGCTGTGGACAAATCACAAAGACTGAACCTGCTTTCAAAGAATCCAAATGATTCAGTGTCTGCTGAAGTCATTAACGAATACCTTGCTCCTGACACTAAACCCTTATAGACAATATTCTTCATCATCCTCTGATATTAGAAATTCTAAGATATCATCGTATCTTTCATTATAAATATCCTCCATATTTCCATAACTATTCTTATCTGGAATCATTTATCTCTTTGCGCTATCTGTATTACATCAAAAAGGAAACTGTTTAGTTCCTATACTCTGTAAACCTTTGCGTTTAAAATATGAATGTTTTTGAAGTAGTGTTGGAAACTGAAGCATGAGTTAGTATAATATAATGACACTTGATCAACGTGATTATATTACAGTAATTCATGCTGAGTTTCTAAATGGAACGTGATGATTCACAGATCATAACATCATCATGTGCCATGTTATACGACTCTTGTATTCTATTTAACATCTAAAATATCAAGAAAATATTTCTTGATGATTCGGCCTTTTCCAAGGTATTCTAGTAATTTGACAAGTCAAGATCGTGCCATCACAATTTCCTTCCTAGAACATTAACAATGTTCATTCCGAAAATCATATTTGTGAATTCTGGACCATTACAAGCGGTGCTTAATCGCAAGAAGAAGAAACGAAAGGACAAAACTCTGAAATAGAAATTGGGGTATAAATTGCAGCAAATAAAAGAGAGCATTAACTGTGGATGACAATGAATATAGAAGATAGAAACAGAGACTTTGAAATATAAGGGAAGATATAAAGCCTAACGACAAACCAAAAATTATAAACCATATATATCGATGCATATAGCAATATAAAGACACGGGAGAACTAGAAACACTATAAACCCAAGAGTATAGTAGAAGTAAATAGATTCTTCCGGCGGTAGATGAAAAAGAAGAATGACCGATATGAAAGTTATAAGTATATCGAGAATCAGAACTGGATGGAGCATATTGATGAATACTTTAAAATATGAGTTGAGGGGGAAAGAATAGAAGGTGATGAAACATGACTAGGAACTTAGAAATCAACAGATTTAACTCACACAATGACGGAATAAGTGAATCAAACCCTCTAGTGAATAGGTTAAGCTTTTTGTGATTAATTTAGTCATACCACAACTAAATCAAGTGTGATTAGATCAACACCTAGAGCTATTATTCACCACTTGGGTGATTTGGGTTGAGAGAGAATCGAAGGAGCTCACCAGATCTGAGTGTGTGTAACAAATGAGAGGCTTAACCTAAAAATGAAGAACATAAGACTTTATATACCCCTACTATTGACTCACCCGTATGATTCATCCATCACACATACGAGTTGGCTTCATCAGTCGTACGGGTGATCACTCACTCGTGTCTTCTCATTTAGGTTGTAATTGTGACTTAGCTCAGCATCAACCATGCGTATGAGCCTTTCAGCCGTACGAGTGAGGCTTCACTCGGACGTCTGACTAAGTCTAACATAGTCAAACATCCACATCTCGTTCCTGCAGTTGCTGTAACCACATACAAACACGGATAGGATAATAAAGAACGATCATGGTGGCCTGTAAACTGTTGTACCTGCAATGGACGTGGGTTGATGTCTAGGGACTTGCATAATATGCATCAACAGAAGGTGTGAGTTGTAAGAAAAGGAAGGAGGTGAATTTATAAGAAAATCTCCGACAGAACAATTAAAATGGACGATCGCATTTAAAGCGGATCCTAATTCCTTTTGTTACCGGAGAATCAAATCTTATTACAAAGATTTTCTTCAAATCCCTTGAAATATGAAAATCAATCATATCTACGTCAAATGATAAGATGAATCTACACTTACTCATTTCACTCTTCTATGTTAGCTTCATTCGTACTCTTCATATAAATGGATTGTTTATCCAAATTATTCGCTGATGATAAAACTCTAATTTTCAGCCTGTATGCATCATGAAAACATACTTATTATCATTCACGACCTTTCCACTCAAATTTCGGGACAAAATTTCTTTAACGGGTAGGTACTGTGACAACCCGGAAATTTCCAATCAAATTTAAACTTTATCTTTATATTATTCCGACACGATAAGCAAAGTTTGTTAAGTTAAATCTCAAGAATTTTAAATTGTGTTCATACATTCATTATAATCTCGACCAAATTCAGACGATTCACGAACCGTTATATATAAATAAATATGTATATATATGTATATATATATATATATATATATATATATATATATATATATATATATATATATATATATATATATATATATATTATAACTTGAGAATATTAATAAAGTATTAAATGTATAATACTTTACATGATCGTATTTGTTTCAATATGTTTATCGATGGAATTAGAAGATAATATCAAATTGTTGATTTATCAGATACATTATGATATGATTACGGGTCTATGTTATGAGGTCCACTGTGATTTAAGAAATCTATTCTTTTTGACAACATTCGGAAAATGGTAAAGTAATTTATAAGTAAGAACGTGAAGTGTAAATAACTTAGATGTTGGATATCGACAAGTTAAGTAACTCGACATTTTTCATTAAGATGATTTCATACGTTTATTTAACCTTTGAACTTTATTCCATGCTTCACCAACAAACTGTAATTTAAAAACTTGAAACCTATTATGAATATATATGATTCTACTATTTTAAAACATTTTATGATATAACGATTTCCATTATTTTAACCTTTAAACAAAATGATTCTTAAAAATATATTTGGTTTTGGAAAACAAAATTATTATATTTATTTGATTTAGTTTCAAACGTACAAAAACGTTTTCAGTTTAAAAAGAACTTTATTATTAAAATGTATATAACTTTTATAAATATCTAGAACCACTTTTGACAACTCATTACTTAACCAGTATGATAAAGATAACGATATTTATATTTTATTTTATTAAATATATATAACAATTTAAATTAATATTATATATATTTATACGCGTATTATACGTACATAGTTTTATACTTTTACTCTACTTAAACTTTACCTTTACTTTATTTTTACTTTACTTTAACTTTAATAATTCACTTTAATAAATCATACTTTAATAATTCACTTTAATAATTTATACTATAATAATTCACTTTAATAATTCATACTTTAATAATTCACTTTAATAATTCATACTTTAATAATTCACTTTAATAATTCATACTTTAATAATTTACTTTAATAATTCAAAAATCTATTATAAATAGAATTCAATAGGTTTCATTATTTCATAGAAACTTGAAAATATTTTTCTCTAAACTCTCTCAATCGATTTACATATATATATTTACTCCGTATTATTTCAAGATATTATTAGTATACATAAAATATTACGTCAGAGTGCTGTCCGAGTGATTTCGAAATTGTTTTTCGAGTGGGATTGGATTAAGGAAATTATGGGTTATCGCTATGGAGGTGATTGGTATGGTTCATGGGTATGCTCGTGAGGTCAATATAGTGTTTATCATCTCCGTTGCATCTACGTACCTTTCCTGCAATATTGAATCTCAATATTGATACGTGAGTACTCATAATTTAACTTTTACGTACTAATAGTGTATCCGTGACTAGTGCTCGAGTATATAGGATTATGCATGTTTGTACTTTTGATATTGCCTTTAGTTAGGTTATGTTGAATCTTGAATTAGTTATATATGCGACTGAGATAAGGTATAAGATATGCATGTCGTTGGAAAGCTAGCGAAAAATTAAGAACTTTTCATTTAGATATCGAATGATTTCGATGAACGGATTTGAAGTTATAGTCCATCGAATTTTTGTATTATTATTAAAAATGATTATTATTATCGTCGTTATTATCGTCGTTCTAGTTTAATCTTATTATTATTATTATTATTATCTTTATCAATAAAAGGATTTATCATTAAAAATTGTTATTTTTTTTATTATTACTATCGTTATTATCGTTAAAGTTATAATTAGTATTATTATTATTATTATTATTATTATTATTATTATTATTATTATTATTATTATTATTATTATTGGTATTATTATTATTATTATTATCATTATTAATATATATATCATTATTTAAAAATGGTTATTGTTATTGTTATTATTATTATTACTATATTATCATTAAGATAATTATTAGTATTATCGTTAATAATGTTATAGTAACTATCATTATTAATATTAGTGTAATTAAAACAAATATTTGTAACACATAATTATTTTGATTACTATTATTATCATTATTACGAACATGATATAAAAGACGATTAAAAGCTATTAAACAAAACGATTAGGAAATAATGGGTAAGAGTATCATGATGAAATTAAAATATTATAAGATATTGATTTAGATAAAATTATCGTTCTTATTATTTTTATCATTACTATTATTATTAAAATTATCGTTAGTATTAAAACTATCATTTTAACAAAAATTATCATTTTAATAGAAATGTCATTGTTACTATAAAATATCATTATTATTATTATTTTAAATAGAATTATTATTTTAAAGATAATATTAAAAATTATCGTAAATATTAAAGTTATCATAATTAGAATTATCATTTTATCATAATGTCATCTTAGTAATTATAAATATTGATATTTTTATAATAATAATTATTATTACAAAATAATACACCTTTTACTTACTATCATTATAGATATTATTTTATCAAATAAATATTTGATACAAACATATTTTACTACGTGTAATAACTTACTTTAATAATACGTATCATATTATCTTTATAATATTAAATGAACCCTATAAATTTTATTACTTAATATATATAAAAGTATATTTTATTATATAAATATAATATAAAATTTTATTTATTAATAAATAAATTATATTATTTACTCTAATAAATCTTTTAAAAATATTTAAAAATATAAAACGACGATATTTAAACTATATATTAATCATGTATAAATTTTTGGAAATTATTTTGAGTCAAATTTACTTTTGTTGACTTTTGCATATTAGTCTCGAGCATTAGGATTGTGGTACACTATGACGTGACCTAATTTGTTAGACAAATATTGACCAACACATAAATATATATAATTAATTTAGGTTCGTGAATCCGAGGCCAAACTTGCACTTGTTCAATGACGTTATATGTATTTTTACTACGAAATACAGTATGGTGAGTTTCATTTGCCTTTTTACCCTTTATATTTTTGGGACTGAGAATACATGCGCTTTTATAAATGTTTGACGAAATAGACACAAGTAATTGAAACTACATTCTATGGTTGAATTATCAAAATCGAATATGCCCCTTTTTATTAAAGTCTGGTAATCTAAGAGTTAGGGAACAGACACCCTAATTGACGCGAATCCTAAAGATAGATCTATTGGGCCTAACAAACCCCATCCAAAGTACCGAATGCTTTAGTACTTCGAAATTATATCATGTCCGAAGGAGGATCCCGGAATGATAGGGGATATTCTTATATGTATCTAGTTAATGTCGGTTACCAGGTGTTCACCATATGAATGATTATTTTTTGTCTCTATGCATGGGACGTATATTTATGAGAACTGGAAATGAAATTCTTGTGGTCTATTAAAATGATGGAAATAAATGATTATGATAAACTAATGAACTCACCAACCTTTTGGTTGACACTTTAAAGCATGTTTATTCTCAGGTGTTAAAGAAATCTTCCGCTGTGCATTTGCTCATTTTAAAGATATTACTTGGAGTCTTTCATAGCATATTTCGAAGAACGTTGCATTCGAGTCATTGAGTTCATCAAAGATTATTATTAAATCAAATTATAGTTGGATAGTGGATATTATGAAATGGTATGCATGCCTGTCAATTTTTGATGTAAAGAAAGATTATCTTTTAAAAACGAATGCAATGTTTGTAAAATGTATCACATAGAGGTCAAATACCTCGCAATGTAATCAACTATTGTGAATCGTTTATAATGTATATGAATGGGTCCTTTCAAAGCAACGATCAAATGTGGGAATATTTGATAATGCTAAAAACAAACATATATTTCATCGCATTATCCCTAAAGAAAGACAAGCTTTTAGTTGCAATTGTCCTATTTACAAGGAATATTTGTTTAAAAATTAAAAGGTGAAGACAAAAGACAGATTTGACGAATTGAAGACACAAACGACCAAAAAGCTAAAAAGTACAAAGTACAAGCAAAGAGGTTCAAATTATTGATGAGAAACGTCCCAAAATTACAAGAGTACAAGACGCAAAACGCAAAGTACAAGATATTAAATTATACGAAAGGACGTTCGAAAATCCGGAACCGAGACATGAACCAACTTTCAATGTACGACGCAACGGACCGAAAGTTATAAATTAATTATGTATATAAATATAATATAATATATAATTAATTATATAAATTATATATTTATATAATAAAATCCATCGGCAAGCTAGGAGCCAAACTTGTGTGAGCTGGATTCCACAGCTCCGCACTCGCGGAGCTTATAAAGCCCAAAAAGGCCGCACTCGCGGAGCCCACAAAATAAGAAATCCACCTATAAAAGGCCATGCAATTTGACGGATTATTTACTTTATTTTCTTTTCATCATACGTAAATATATATATATATATATATATATATATATATATATATATATATATATATATTATAATTTTAATTTTAATTTTAATTTTAATCCTAATAATAAGGGTATGTTAGCGAATGTTGTAAGGGTGTAAGTCGAAATTCTGTCCGTGTAACGCTACGCTATTTTTAATCATTGTAAGTTATGTTCAACCTTTTTTAATTTAATGTCTCGTAGCTAAGTTATTATTATGCTTATTTAAGCCGAAGTAATCATGATGTTGGGCTAAAAATATTAAAATTGGGTAATTAGGCTTTGTACCATAATTGGGGTTTAGACAAAAGAACGACACTTGTGAAAATTAGACTATGGGCTATTAATGGGCTTTATATTTGTTTAACTAAATGATAGTTTGTTAATTTTAATATAAAGATTTACAATTGGACATACCTATAAATAACCATATACACACGATCGGATACGATGGCGGGGTATTTATATGTACGAATAATCGTTCATTTAACCGGCCACGGGAATGGATTAATAGTCACTAGAATTATTAAAACAGGGGTGAAATTATATACAAGGACACTTGGTGTAATTGTTAACAAAGTATTAAAACCTTGGGTTACACGCAGTTGATATCCTAGTGTAATTATTAAACAAAGTATTAAAACCTTGTTACAGTTTAAATCCCCAATTAGTTGGAATATTTGACTTCGGGTATAAGGATAATTTGACGAGGATACTCGCACTTTATATTTATGACTGATGGGCTGTTATGGACAAAAACCAGACGGACAAATTGAATAATCCAGGACAAAGAACAATTAACTCATGGGAATAAACTAAAATTAACACGTCAAACATCATGATTACGGAAGTTTAAATAAGCATAATTCCTTTATTTTCATATTTAATTGCACTTCTAATTATCACATTTTTATTTATTGTCATTGTATTTAATTGCACTTTTAATTATCGCACTTTTTAATTATCGTAATTTTATTTTATCGCACTTTTATTATTCGCAATTTCATTATCGTTATTTACTTTACGCTTTAAATTAAGTCTTTTATTTATTTAATATTTTACATTAGGTTTTAACTGTGACTAAAGTTTTAAAAATCGACAAACAGGTCATTAAACGGTAAAAACCCCCCTTTATAATAATTATATTACTTATATATATTTATATTTTTATAAATTAAAACTAATATAGCGTTAAGCTTTGTTTAAAGATTTCCCTGTGGAACGAATCGGACTTACTAAAAACTACACTACTGTACAATTAGGTACACTGCCTATAAGTGTTGTAGCAAGGTTTAGGTATATCCATTCTATAAATAAATAAATATCTTGTGTAAAATTGTATCGTATTTAATAGTTTTTCCTAGTAAAATATACACTATTTCATATAAGCCTCGCATAACATCAAGTCCCTACTACATTTTTACAGGGATGAGATGCATGCTTTTTACAAATGTTTTACATATTAGGCACGAGTAACTTACCAAGAATATGTATATGAGTTCAGATAAAAAAATCCCTTAGCTTGATTATATTAGTTACTTTGGAAGCTCGACTTATAGGGACGGTACTGTTAGGTTTGACAAACCTCACCGCAGCATAAACTGGTGCTTATTTTGTTGTTACTCGTACACTTGATCGGTGTATCGCCAAGATAGGGTAAACTAAGAAAAGGGGCTCGGCTAACGCAAAAGTTAAAGCTTTATAATCAAGTGCTCATGATAAGTGTATATTATTACGAAGATTTTTAGAAATCTCGTGGCCTAACTTACGATGAATGTTACTTAAACATGATGTTTACAAACTTGAAACTGGACATGGTAATGTCTACAAACAGATGAAACAAAAAGAACTTTCTGATGTCACTCACAGTTAAAACTTGACATCTTACAAACAGTTTATTACTTAGCATTTGCTATACGCAAACTTTTAGATTAAACTTTAGCGGTTTATTCAGATAAATGATTTTGAGAAATGATTTTCGACAAAAGATTTATGGAAACTATTTTACGAAACATACGAGAACTATTTACTCAAACCTGTAGATTCACTCAACTTTATGTTAATCCGTTTTGCATGTTTTATCTCAGGTATTAGTTGCTTCCGCTGTAGAAAATTGCTGTTAAGTAGAAGTCAAGCCAAGCATTTGGACCAGAGTTAATACGCCGTTAGTGGATTTTGACGGGGTATTACAGTTTCGTTTATAGGTAGGAAATGTGCCGATTTCGTGAGCCTGTCAACAATAACCCAAATAGTATCATAACCGCCCACAGTTTTAGGTAACTTCGTGATAAAATCCATAGCAATACATTCCCACTTCCACTCGGGAATTTCTGGCTGTACCAAATGTCCATATGGCTTTTGATGTTATGCCTTGACTTTCGCACATGTCAAACACTTAGCCACATAAGTAGCCACATCAGCCTTCAAATTTGGCCACCAATACTGTTCCTTGATATCGTGGTACATCTTCCCTGATCCAGGATGAATCGAGTATCTAGATTTATGAGCTTCGTCTAGAACAAGCTTTCTCAATTCACCAAACTTCGGAACCCAAATACGTCCTGTAAAATAACGAGTTCCATCTTCTCGTACCTTGAATTGTTTACCCAACCCTTTAATCTTCTCATTCTTGACATTTTCCTCCTTTAAAGCTTCTTGCTGAGCCTCAAGAATTTGCTTTGCAAGGTTTGTTCGGATGGTCAAATTTAGAGCTCGAACCCTTAGAGGTTTTTTCTCTTTCCTTCCGACTCAGAGCGTCGGCTACAACATTAGTTTTCCCGGGATGATATTGAATTTCTGCATCGTAGTCATTTATTAATTCAACCCACCGACGTTGCCTCATATTAAGCTGTTTCTGCTCGAAAATATGTTGAAGACTTTGATGGTCGGTGAATATAGTACACTTAGTTCTGTAAAGGTAATGTCTCCACATCTTAAGTGCAAAAACTACTGCACCCAACTCCAAATCATGAGTTGTATAATTTTGCTCATGTATCTTCAGTTGACGTGAAGTGTAAGCGATAACTTTAATCCATTGCATCAACACACAACCAAACCCTTAACGCGAAGCGTCACAATAGATATCAAAATCGTCGTTCCCCTCGGGTAGTGATAATATAGGTGCTGAAGTTAGCTTCTTCTTCAACAATTGGAACGCTGTTTCTTGTTCAGCAGACCAAACATACTTCCTCCCTTTATGCGTCAATGCATTCAAAGGTTTCGCTATCCTAGAAAAATCTTGGATAAACATTCAATAGTAACCGGCGAGACCTAAGAATTGACGTATCTGTCTCGGAGTCTTTGGAGTTTCCCATTTTTCAATGGCTTCAATTTTTACAGGATCAACTTGAATTCCATGCTGACTAACAATGTGACCGAGTAATTGCACCTCCTGCAACCAAAACTCACACTTGAAAAACTTTGCGTATAGCTCTTCTTTTCTCAATAATTCAAGCACCAATCTCAAGTGCTTTTCATGCTCTTGGTCGCTCTTTGAGTAGATAAGAATATCATCAATAAAGACAATAAAGAATTTGTCTAGATACAGACTACACACATGGTTCATGAGGTCCATGAACACAACAGGTGCATTAATTAGTAGGAACGGCATAACCAAGAATTCATAATGGCCGTATCGAGTTCAAAATGCGGTTTTTGAAATATCGGCTTCTTTAACACGGAGTTGATGATAACCGGAGCGAAGATCAATCTTTGAATAAATGGATGAACCTCGAAGCTGATCGAATAGATCATCGATTCTCGGGAGTGGATAACGATTCTTGATGGTAAGTTTGTTCAATTCTCTGTAGTCAATACACAGTCTGAACGAACCATCTTTCTTCTTAACAAAAAGAACAGGAGCTCCCCACGGGGAAGAGCTGGGACGAATGAAACCTTTCTCCAATAACTCTTGAAGTTGACTTGCAAGTTCTTGGAGTTCGGTTGGAGCAAGTCTATAAGGCGCACGGGCTACAGGAGCAGCACCTGGTGCTAGATCAATTTGGAACTCTACCGCTCGGTGCGGTGGAAGTCCGGGTAAATCTTCTGGAAACACTTCGGAAAAGTCTCGGGCAATTGCTACATCACTCAACTGTCTCTCTTTTGGATCGGGTTTACTCACGTGAGCAAGAATAGCATGACACCCCTTCCTGAGATACTTCTGAACTTTCAAACAATGGATCAGATTCAACTACTTTCACTTCTTATCACCATAGATCATTAACGGTTCTCCTTCTACTTGAGGAATACGAATAGTCTTATCATAGCAAACGATCTCAGCTCGATTCTTAGATAGCCAATCCATACCAATTATTACATCTAAACTTCGTAACTCAATAGGTATGAAGTCCACTTCAAAACTTCTATCACCCAAAGTTATACTATAGTTACGATACACTTTTTTAGCCTTAAGTAATTTACCACTAGCTACTTCTACAGTATACTTTCTGTCTAAGGTCAATAATGGAGTAATGATTTTAGGACTTAGTTTGCTAGACACAAAACATAAATCCGCACCTGAATCAAATAGAACATGAACTAGTAAATTGCTGACTGAAAACATACCACTAACCAACTCAGGATCCTCTTCCACATCTCTGACATTAATGTTGAACGCTCTACCACGCGCGTTCCCACCATTTTTCTTCTTATCCGGGCACGAATCAATAAAATGCCCTGGTTTCCCACACCCATAACAAACCTTAGGTGCAACAACTTTATCCTTCCCATTAGTAGGTTCCTTTGTAGCAGTATTAGAAACAGAGCTCTTACAATCACTGGCTATGTGTTCCTGCTTGTTGCAATTGGAACACACCACTGTATAGTACCAGTATGGGGATTGTAACACCTTGGGCAAGTTTGACGCTGATTACCATTCTTAGAACCCGAGTTATTATGCCTCTTATGCTGATTGTGATTTGAGTTACGGTTACCTTCTCATTTTTGCTTCCCACTCTCATCTTTCTTAGTAACCTCATTGCTAGTCTCCCTAGACGGGGTCTTCTTTGCCATACATAGAATCTTATCATTTAACTTGTGTGCCATAGCTATGGCAGCTTCAATAGTTTGTGGTTCACTTGATTCAACCCCAACTTCTATCAACTCAGACAATCCTTCAATATAAGCCTCGATCTTGAGGTCTTTGGTAGGAAAGGCAGTTGGACACAGAAGAGTCAATTCAAAGAATCGTTGACCATAAGCATCAATGTCATTTCCCTTCATTTTCAGATTTTTCAGCTCAGTGTCTAGTTTCTTAAGTTCACCCCTCGGACAGTAGCAGGTGATCATTCTTTGCTTAAAAGCTTCCAAAGTAAGGCCATGTCATACCCCGTCCTAATCCATCTGGACGAAGTCACCAACATCTGGTCCCATTGCATTGATCGACTCCAAATAATGTCTTTTAAAATGAGCTAATGCACATCGGATGATTTCTTTCATACCTGAGAATAAACATGCTTTCAAGTGTCAACCAAAAGGTTGGTGAGTTCATAGGTTTATCATAAAACAATAAAATTCATCATTTTGATATACCACAAGATTTAAATGCTGCATGGTACAAATGGGCCCGAATCCTATACCCACCTGTAATGTACATGCTATATCTTTTAAATACAGTACATCTTTCTCGTGTACGAAACCATTTTCATAAATCATAGTAACCGTACACATATTTTGTGCAGAAAAATAACATACACATAACCTGTGTATAAAATCATTCTCTCGATATATAACATTCACATCAACTGGTGGCAATTATCATGTCCACATAATTCAATGGTGGCAATTATCATATCCACATAATTCAATGGTGGCAATTATCATGTCCACATAATTCAATGGTGACAATTATCACGTCCACATAATTCAATAATAATCCACAGAACTTCTGTCTGCATAATAATTCATTCGAGGAATGTTTTGCTTGTGTCTACCTCGTCAAACATTTATAAAAGCATTTCATGTATTCGCAATTCAAAATGTATTTCAAAAGCATTTAATAAAGAGTTGTAAAAGTAGCGCATGTATTCTCAGTCCCAAAAATGTAAAGAGTAAAAGGGAATCAAATGAACTCACGCATATAAATATTGTAAAACAGTTAATAAAGCGTTTGCATGTATTCTCAGCCCAAAAACGTAAAGAGTAAAAGGGAGGAAATGAACTCACCACATTGTATTTTGTAGTAAAAATACATATGGCGTCAATGAACAAGTGTAGGGTTGACCTCGGATTCACGAACCTATATTATTTGTATATATATTAATACATATAACCGTATTCAAACCAATTTATATAATATTATTAATGATGTAATTGCTATAATTAATGTTTTATAGGTTTTATTATTGATTTCATATATATAAATATTAATATAGTTAACTTATGCTTATTAAATATACTTATATACAAATATTATTTATTTGTTAAATTAGTGATAATACCAAAATAATGATAATAAATAATTAGATCTAATAAAGATATGAAAAATAATAATTTTGGATACAAACATTCGTCACTTTATTTGTAGTAATAATGTTATTGATAATAATAATATCAATAGAGTAATAATAATAAAAAATGTAAATTTTACTAAAATATAATCTTAATGATCATAATAGTAATAATACTTATTTTCATGATAATTCTCATAGTTTTTAAAAAAAAATAATGATGTTAATAATTTTTAATAATAACAATACTTATGTTACTAATAATAATAATAATAATAATAATAATAATAATAATAATAATAATAATAATAATAATAATAATAATAATAATAATAATGGACATTAAAAAAATATTTTAATAATTAATAATGATATTTATATCTAAATAAGGGAACTCTTTCATTTGATAGATCCTAAAAACAGATCGAGATTCATCAAGATCTCACGCAGAGGGAAAAAAAATATATTTTCATCTTCGATCAATCGATTATCAATTATCTTTATCATCTATAGATTAATTAAGTAGCAATCATATATGAATTGTAGGCCATCGATTCTTCATCCTCCTCGCTCAACATCATCAACAGCTTCCGTCATCATCATCGATCATCATCCATCATCAATCGACTATGTAATCGACTCCTTAATTGATCAGCTAGGTAATTGGTTCAATGATATTTTCTTAATTTCTTCATCTTTATATATATATATATATATATATATATATATATATATATATATATATATAATCTGTACTTGTTAATTGGATTAAACATAACGGTTAATAAATGGTGTTCTTAGATTGTAAATATCGAGTGGCCAATAGGGATAAACAGATGCAAGTATGTGTTTGATAACTAACAAGGATGGTGATAGTGATTGTTTGAGAGATTTGGTTGAACAGAATCCTAAATTGATGCAACAAACGGGTGGCAGCAACATAAGATTTACAGGTATGATAGTGGTTGTTTTGCAGGGTTTTGTTTGAGTCGTGATTTGTCCACAAAATCTCCTTTGTATGCACAGGTATGGTCGGTATTGATTCATCAGGAAGAATAACAAATTCTGGATCAATCGAATAGTAGATAACCTTATATGATAAAATTTTTTTTGATTTCTTTTACAAATACAGTTTAGTTGATGTATGCTTAACAGTTAAAGTCTACTCGATTTTTGAAGTTTACTAATTGTTTTTACATGTTAAAAGGTTATGAAATTAGTTTATAGATTATCATATCTGTTTGTTTGTGGTTTCATTGAAATGAAAATGAGTAAGGTTGTTTGTGAGTCTTACCAGAATTGTAGCAGTGGCAATAGTTTTCGAAAGGATAAACAGAGGCACATACGGTGTTACATGATGGCTGCTTGGGCTGTTACGAATGAGGAGAGGTAACAGAAGACAAAATGTAGCAGGAGGTGTTCTTGGTATTAGAGTAGAAACATAAGTGGATAGCTTGAGATGTTGTGGTAATGGTGGTGGCATAATGGTTCGAAAGGTGATGATTATATTTGAGAAGGATAGTTTTGTGAAGGTTGTAACTAGCAACAATGGTGGAGGGTTGATTCTCATTTAACAAGTGCAGCAGTCACATGTGGTTTCTACTGAAAATGAAAGTTGGAGCAACATTATGATAGTAGCAAAAGAGAGGTGGTTGTGGGTTAATTGGGTATTTCTCAAATCAAAACAGAAAAAGAGGAGAAGATAAAGATATTGATGGTGGATTCTTAATATTGATCGACGGTTATTTTATTGTGGTTGGTGTGTGTGTAATAGGTACGTGTATGCATAGATTTATAATATAGATAAAATTAAATAGAGTTAGATAGAGATAGATGGGGATAGAATACATAATGTATCAAAAGTAGAAAAGGAAATGTGGTGAATTCTATGTATCTAATTGTATCTGCGTATATATAATTATATATAGTTCCTTGATGAAGGAACAAAAACAAAGTAACCACTGTAATCCATTTCACTTGATTCCAAATATGGTTAAATGTTCTAATCAACACGATATATACAGTGGCAGAGCCATATACAACTTGGAGTGGTTAAATGATATCAACAAAAAATATTCGTAAGCTAATATATATTACAATTCAATAGTTATGTTGAGGTATTCTTAAGATTTGACACCATCCAGGAAATCCTATTTGACCCTTACAGCCCAATAGAAGTTTATATATTTACTACAATATAATTATGCACTTGATAATTGGATTAAAAACTGAGCCCAGTTGTTTATACATACAGCCCACAATTATTTCAATATTATTAAACAAATCATTGTTGTTAGTGTATTAGGGATATTTGGATATAATTTGGAGTTCATTTATACTCGTATAATAATAATATAATATTAATAAATAATAATAATATTACCCACATTTTATATCATACCTTATTCGTGAATTGTCGAGATCAGTCGAAGGTCAATTGAATATTTGAAGCAGTTCAAACTTTTTGAAACTTTCACATTACAGACTTTGCTTAACGTGTCAAAACTATATAAAGATTAAGTTTAAATTTAGTCAGAAATTTCCGGGTCACTACAGTACCTACCCGTTAAAGAAATTTCGTCTCGAAATTTGTTCGAGGTTGTCATGGCTAACAATAAGAATGTTTTCATGACGAATGTGAGTGGATAAATAGAGTTTTATCATCAGTGAGTGATATAGATAAAATAAATCGTTTATGTAAAGAGTACAAGTGAAGCTATCACAAACTAGTGAAATGAGGAAAGTAAGTTTCGCCATAAATTTTGACGTAGATAGGGTTGATTTCCGGAGTTTCAGGGATTTGAAGAAAATCTTGAAAATCTATAAGATCCGTTTCTTCGAGATTTAAGGAAATTAGGATCTCTTTAATTAAATGCGATGATCTGTTTTGACTGCTTTGTCGGATATCTCACTATAAATCCACTCTCTTTGTTTCTTTATTATATTTTGGAGTTCCATACTTTTGTTTTCTCTTCCTGACTTTAAGTTAAACGAATAATGGTCCAGAATTCGCAGGTATGAAGTTTCGAATGAACATGACTCATGTTCTAAGAGGGGAATTGTAATAGCACGATCTTGATTGGTTATATTACCAAAATCACAGAGAATAGAACTATCAAGAATATACTTTCTTGATATGTTCAGAAGTTAAGTAGAATGAAAGAGTTATGTAACATGGCACGTGATGACGTTATGGTCTGTGAATCATCATGTCCCATTAGAAACTCAGCATGACTTACTGAAATATAATCACGTTGATCAAGTGGCATTATATTATACTAACTCAAGCATCAGTTCCCAACATTACTTCAATAACATTCATATTTTAAGCTCGAAAGTTTACAGAATATAGAAACTAACAGTTTCTATATGATGTAACACTGATATCATGAAGAGATTAATGATTTCAGATAAGATTAGTTATGAAAATATATTCAGAAATATCGAGGATATTTATAATGAAAGATACAATAATATCTCGGAATATCTAAGATCGGAGGATGATAGAAACTATTGTCCGCAAGGGTTTAGAGTAAGGAGCAAGATATTCGCTAAAGACTTTAGCAGGCATTGAGTCATTTAGATTCTTTGAAGTCAAACTTATTCTTTGCGATTTATCCACGACTTCCTTCATAGTTTCGCATAATCCACTTTTCAGTACTAAATTTTCTATTGAATGTTTCCAATACTTCATTCTTTATCATCAAACTTTCGATGGTTAAGGTCGTGTAGAGTTTTTGCCACTGTATTCAGCTTTTTCAGAATTTGTGGTATTGATTTATAGACTGGGTGCTTTTCAGAATTTCAAAATGGAAGATCATAATTCTAAGAGATAAATGTTATATGTTTACATATAACTGTTGATGTAGACATGCTGCGAGATTTCAAAATATTGATTGCTGATTCTCGGTGTTTAGTATGGCAATTCTCGTTATCAGATGCAGATGAGTAGATGATAGGATTTCAATGAATATAATAACTTTTCATAAAGTCAAAGATCAATGATGTTGCTGGTAAGTTTACTGCTAATGTAGTGAGATATAAACAGTTTTCCGGTATCGATGACGAAAGGTAACTTATATATCAGGGTTATAATAAGTTAATCCGAGTGAAAAGTCGAAGTTGACTTGTTGGAGCAGTGACAAAATTGGCTAATTTGGAAAGGGATTGCAAAGTTATGTTAGGTAATAATAACACTAAAATTATTAACACAACTATGTGTTAAATGTTTACTCAGTTTCTGAGAGTTTTTAAGGTGCATAACTATATGTATTAATCTTTTCTTTCATAGATGAAGTGCGGTTGGTTCATCCTCTCGATTGAGGTGTTTTCAAGGATTATGAAAGGTTTGAACGCAGATTGTAATCGTCAAGATACAAATGAGGTTTAAGATGAAATCAAGTGGCAAACTTGAAGAAATGTTTAGTTTCATATGCTATAATCAAAATTTTAATTCATTTTAATTGTCCAATGTTATTAGTCCACAGTCGATAGTCCACGGTTAACAGTCCAATAATTCATATATAGTTTAATATATAATATTCGAATTAATTAATATGTATCGTGACCCGTGTACATGTCTCAGACTCGATCACAACTCAAACTATATATATTATTGTAGAATCAACCTCAACCCTGTATAGAGAACTCGATCATTACTGCATATAGAGTGTCTATGGTTATTCCAAATAATATATATAGATGCATCGATATGATATGTCAAAACCTTGTATAAGTGTCCCGATATTTAAAGTGCGTAAAATAAATAACAGAAATTAAATGACGATAAATAAAATTGCGAGAATATAAATTGCGTTAAATAAATTGCAATAAATAAATTGCGATAAATAAAATGTGATACAGAATTAACAGTTAGCTAGGAACAGTTAGCGTGGATTCTTAACAAAATTTCTCATAGTTAATTTGTTTATTTCTAACAAATTTTATTTTGTCTAATGTTTTCTTCATTATGCCACTTGTTGAATTATGATAAATCAAAATCCAAATATGAAATTGGATGAAAATGGTTGTTCTGTGGTGAACGGATTCGTATATCTGTGGATGTAAATAGGATGGTAAATGACTGTTGAATCAGATTCGAAGAATGTACAATGTGACTTATTAATGTGAAATCTACATATTCCTCGGGTATTACCTGTGACGACCCGGGAATTTTCGACCAAATTTAAACTTAATCTTTATATGTTTCCAAGACGATAAGCAAAGTCTGTAACGCTGAGTCTCAAAAACTTTGGAACAAATTACATAAATTCATTTAACCTCAGACTATTCTCGACAATTCACGAACAACTAAATTTAAATAGATGCATGTATATTTAAATATATATATTTTAAGTATTATTTGAAATAATATAGGATTTATTTGTTGGAAGGAAATATGTAAAATAATAGGCGATGTAATGGAAACTATATTTATAAATACATAGATATATATAATTATGTATATAAAAATTTCTTGTAAATATATAACGTTATATTAAATCTATTTGTTTAAAAATATATAATATATTTGTTTTAGTAATTAAACTTGCTATTTTAAAACCGTTTTTACATAGAAAGAGAAT
The DNA here is from genome assembly GCF_046630445.1 of Rutidosis leptorrhynchoides. NCBI lineage: Eukaryota > Viridiplantae > Streptophyta > Magnoliopsida > Asterales > Asteraceae > Rutidosis > Rutidosis leptorrhynchoides. The sequence continues at coordinate 247,918,462 of NC_092338.1, read as the reverse complement.
ATATTAAAGATAAATGATTTTGAGCTTAATTAGTAAACGTCAGTAACTCTCGGTTGATGTTTTATTAGTTTTAATATAGATATAGTACATGTTCATGAATGATTGAAATAAAAGTTTGACTGTAAATCGGTTACGAAGATTTTAGATTTGTTAAAAGTATTTTTACCTTTTTAAGTTTAAATATTAGTGCTCCGTACATATAAATTGGAATAGAAATTAAATAATTATCGAACCTTTTTGATCAGGTTTCAAATAGTTAATGAGTGAAATAATTAAATATATCTAACCTAAAAATTTGATATTTTTAGGAGCACTTTTATACGTTAACCGTTTAGCAATGAACACGATATACTATCCGTGAATTAGTGTCGGTAGAAAAAGACTCCAATCTGCAATAATGTGTACTAGTTTTCTTTCCACCCACCCACTGACTTCAATAACTATTATTTTATCACATATTAATATTATTACATATTTATCTCTATTATACATATATATATATATATATATATATATATATATATATACATAGGATTAACATACATATAGGTACAACCATGAAATTAGTCTCCTTCCACCATCATCTGCCGTCCCACGGCCATCACTCAACCACCATCGTGGTCACCATAAACCATTGTGAACTTCTCTAACTACTCTCACCATCAACTCCATAATATATTTTTTTTTACGATTAATCATACCACCTCACAACCTCTTACAACCTTGATTATTTCCTGCAACCGTGAATCCAACACCCACAACTACCGACTGCCACAAACCACCGCAACCACCTTCTTTGTTCTAAGATCAACAAACCCGCCAACTAACCTCACCATCGACACCTTCAATCCGTCACTCACAACCACCACAACCCAAAATCATCACCGCAACACCCACCATCATCATCATTCGCAGTAGTAAACCAAAGTATAACCATCTTAATCCATCTCCTCTCCCTCTCTCTTAATTCTTGTAATCGAACCCATCTCACTTTTGGTTTTCATTATCAAGAACAAACCACCACTATACACCAATCTTCACTTACAACTCAATTACAGCTACTACTGCAGCCTTGTTGATGATCCTGTCATGTTCGATCAAAACTACAACCATTTTTTTTACCGTCATCCCTTTCTCTCTCTATATCCCTCTTTCTTTCACTACAACTATGTAACTATCACAAACACCATAATCTGTAACCATTTATCACCAATACCACCGCTATATTTTTTTTTCTTTTAGCTAGCTGCTACTGCTATCGTGATCTTCTGTCCAAAATCATCACAAGATCACTAAGAATTGCTACTGTATGATGAAGGAGATCGATAAGATGATAATGACGGTGATGTAAATAAAACCGTATGATGATGATGATGAGTGACGTTAATGTATGATAAAGATGTTAACAATAGTGATGATACAGAGATATAAACGATTGATGATGGTGTATTACGATATAAGATAATGATATGATGAATCCATGATAATGATTATGAAAGGACCCGTCCTAATCCACCTGGACGAAGTCATCAACATTTGGTCCCATTGTGATGATCGGCTCCAAGTAATGTCCTTATATTGAGCAAATGCACAGCGGAAGACTTAATTCGTACCTGAGAATAAACATTCTTTAAAGTGTCAACCAAAAGGTTGGTGAGTTCATAGGTTTATCATAACAATCATTTCAATATGTTAATAGACCACAAGATTTCATAATCATAAACATAATACACTCGCAAGTGTATGTAAAGCATTCTAAGTGGTTGAGCACTTGGTAACCATACTTAACATTTAATCAACGTCGCATATTCCCTTTATTATGAAATCTCACTACACCATACCAAGTGTAGTCACCAAAACGAAGTACTGTGCAACCGTTGAATACTGGTCGTCCAGTCCGGTTGGGGTTGTCAGGCCCGATAGATCTATCAACAGGATTCGCGTTTACAATACCCATGTAAATAGTAGTTACCAAGCTACAGGGAAATATGCCAGTGGTACAACTCAACGTAGAATATATTTTTAAGTACTTGTGTCTATTTTGTAAACATTTATAAAAGCAGCGCATGTATTCTCAGCCTAAAAATATATATTGCAAAAGCAATTAAAAAGGGAGCAAATGAAACTCAATTTTGCCTTGAAGGTATTTAATTCGACTTGGTCTCCGATAAATATCACGAACCTAACCATATATATAATATATCAACATATTTTCTTTTTAAGTAATCGTTACATATATATATACTTTTAATACTTTTAATATTTTCTTAGTCCGTAGTTAGCAGTCCGATGTTAGTGGTCCACAATTAGTTGCTTAAATAAAATAAATAAAGACCCCATCATATTCGTATTAATTAGAATTAATCTCGACCCATGGTACCATGTTGTCAAATGACGTGTTGCGTACATAAAGTACCGTGTTGTCAAATGATGTGTTGCGTACAATCATGAGGTCTTATGATTAATCTTCTCGTGTTGTTTACGGGTGGTCCTGAAATATATAAAATCAAATCATAAGTAATTATATATAAAATATCATATTAATTAGAAAAGATATGATTAATTTACTTTTTCTCCAAATATTTTCGTAGCTAAACTAGCTTCGGATACCCAATCTTGTTTTAGTCTTAGTTTCTTCATTGCAACTCCGTTTTTGTTGGTTCAACTTGCCACTTCCTTGGATCGAGTCAAATTTTAAGAATATGAACTGAAAATACCTTAGTTTGTATTCGAAATCATAGGTTATAGGTCAAACTTTGGTGAAACTTATGAAAGTGATCATTTTCCATCATAAAAACAACATTTAATGATCATTTTTCTAAAAATACTTACACTTTGAGTTAAACCATGAAATTTTTATGTGTTAATATATTCATAAGAAATATCATTTTTCCAGAACATGAACTTCCAATTCAAAGTTCAAGATGGTTTTTAATTATCCAACCCAAAACAGCCCCCGGTTGCACTCCGATGACGTAGATTCAGTTTTTAAGATGTTCTTTGTAAAACCAAGTTATATCTTGTTAGGTTAGCATATCATTATGATATATTACAGGTCTTAAAGTGTTTTAAAAGTCAATTTAGAAGGATCTATTTAGTTTACGAACAAGTTTGAAATCATTCAAACTATGTTCTTGTTGTTAAAATTTTATACCACAAAATAAGATAGCTATATGAATATGAATTGAATAAGATTATGAACAAGGTTACTACCTCAAGTTACTTGGACAAAGTTACTACAAAAGATAAAAAATAATCTTGGAATCAAAGAGTGGTGGAGTTAGATCAAAAGGTTGGAAGTAAACATCTTCAAATGGGTGGTTATTTTGATATGTTCTTGAAAGAGTTTTCTTATGGTGTTTAAGGCTTGTAATTGAAGCTAAATGATGGGGAAAATGCTTGGAGATGATCAAGTATGAAGTTAGGAGTATTTTGAGAGAGAAATGAGGGTGTAGGTATGAGAAAATGGAGTGAAGAAATGGTGTTCATTTATAAAAACGTTTTTAGTTTATAAAGAAAGAAAAGGATTCCTAATTTTGTTTTCTTACTAATAATTCATACTACTTGACAAATCCTAGTTACCTCATATCTAGGGCAGTAATAATGTTGATTAGGATGTTGATTTGATGTGTATATACCAATAGTAAATACGTATAGAAGCTGGGTATGATACGGGTACATATACCCTAGATATACGTATAGAAATCTTGAGGAAACGGAACGAGAATTCAAATATAGCTATCTTTTGTGAATATACTTATATTGTTTTATGTATTTAATTCCTTAAAAAGTGATTAAATACATTATATATACGATAAATGTATAAGCATTATAGATTATAAGTATATATATCAAAGAATGTTACGTATAGTTATCGTTTTGAAAACTTAAGTTAGTAGTTTCAAAATATACTTATAACTCATTGTCATTAGTACACAATGACATGTTTCCTTAGATCATGTTAAATATATATAAATACATATATATACACGAACGTATAATTATCGTATGTTATATAGTTCGTGATATCATCAGTCATATTGGACGGTCAAACGTTGTGTAAAACTCTTTTCAAAAACACAAGTCTCAACAATTTGGATTGCTTATCATATTGGTATGGTTTAATTTATGTAAATATTAATCTCATAAGTATAATTTGGTCAAAAAATTCTGGGTCATTACAGTACCTACCCGTTAAAAAAATTTCATCCCCGAAATTTGATAGAGGTTGTTATGGATAACAATAAGAAGGTTTTCATGACAAATATAAGGTGATAATGGAGTTTTATCATCATTGAGTAATGTAGATAAAACGATTCGATTATGCGAAGAATATAAATGAGACTATCGTAAAAGAGTGAGATGAGTAAAATATATTCGTCTTAACCGATGACGTAGTTATGATTGATTTCCGGGATTTAAGGGATTTAAAGAGAATCTTATGTAATAAGATTTGGTTCTTTGGTGATTAAGGAAATCATGATCTTCTTTGATTATATGCAATAATCTGTTTCGATTGCTCTGTCGGATATTTCACTATAAATTCACCCCTTCGTTTCCTTATTTTCCACGAGTCACACCTTCTATTCTTTCTCCCTTGATTCTTACTTTAAAGAATTCATCAATATGCTCCATCCAGTCCTGATTCTTCATATACTCCTAACTTTTATATCTGTCATTCTTCTTTTTCATCTACCACCAGAAGAATCTATTTACTTCTACTATACTCTTGTGTTTATTGTGTTTCTAATTCTCCCGTGTCTCTATATTGCTATATGCATCGATATACACGGTTTGTAATTTCGGGGTTATTATCGGAGTTTATATTCTTCATTATTTTTCAGAGCTTCATGCTTTCGTTTTCTCTTCCCGACTTCGAGTCAAGCGAGTAATGGTCCGGAATTCGTAGATATGAAATTCAGAATGAACATAGCTAATGCTCTAAGAAGAAAATGGTAATAGAACGATTTTGATTTGTTAAATTACCAGAATACCCTGGAGAAGACCGAGTCATCTAGAAAAATATTCTCTTGATATGTTTAGAGATTAGATAGAATGTAAGAGCCGTGTAAATGGCACATGATGACGGTACTGTGAATCATCATGCTTCATTAGAAACTCAGTATGACTTACTGTAATATAATGACGTTGATCAAGTGTCATTATATTATACTAATCCATGCTTCAGTTCCCAACACTACTTCAAAACATTCATATTTTAAACTCGAAGGTTTCAGAATTTTGAAACTAACATAGTTTCTTTTATGTTGCAGATATTACGGAGAGATAAATGATCTCAGATAAGAATAGTTGTGAAAATATCGCCAGAAATATGGAGGATATTTATAATAGAACATACGAGAATATCTTAGAATTTCTAATATCAATGGATGATGAAGAAGATTTGTCTATGAAGGTTTAGAATGAGAAATAAGATGTTTGCTAACGATTTCAGCAGGCACAAAATCATTTGGATTCTTTGAAGGCAAACTTATTCTTTGTGATTTGTCCACGGCTTTCTTCATAGTTTTGCATAATCCGCTTTTCGGTACTAAATTTTCTATCGAGCGTTCCTAACACTCCTTTCTTTATCATCAAACTTTTGGCCATTAAGATCATCTACAACATGCTGCTTCGTCAGCATTTTCAAAGTTAACTGATCTGGGTCATCGGTTATCAAACCGAGGTAGTTTCAGGAGAATTGTGTTTTTAGAATGATTAATCGCTGATGGTAATATTGTGGAATATAAAAGGTTCCCCAGTAACAATAAAGAGTACGCATATTTATCGCGGTTATAATAAAGTTGTTTCGGATGAAAAGTCGGAGTTAACTTGCTGGAGCTGTGATAAAATTAGCTACTTTGGAAAGGGATTATAAAACGATCTTCGGTAATAACAATGTCAAAGGAACTAGAACAGATACGTGTCAAACGTTTACTCAGTTTCCGAGGGTTTGTCAGGTGCATAACTATATGCATCAATCTTTTCTTCCGTAGATGAAGTGCGGTTGGTTTATCCTCTCGATTGAGGTGTTTTTAAGAATCATGATAGATTTGAACGCTAATTGTAATCGTCGAGATACAATGAGGTTTAAGATGAAATCAAGTGGAAATCTTGAAGAAATGTTTAGTTTCATATGTTATAATTAATATTTTAATTCATTTTAATGGTCCAATATCATTAGTCCACAGTCGATAGTCCACAGTAACAGTCCAATAATTCATATATAGTTTAATATATAATATACGAATTAATTAATACGTGTCGTGACCCGTATACGTCTCAGACTCGATCACAACTCAAACTATATATATTATTGTAGAATCAAAATCAACCCTGTATAGAGAACTCGATCATTACTGCATATAGAGTGTCTATGGTGATTCCAAATAATATATATAGATGCGTCGATATGATATGTCAAAACATTGTATACGTGTCCCGATATTTAAAGTGCGTAAAATAATTACAGAAATTAAATGACGATAAATAAAAGTGCGATAATTAAATTGCGATAAATAAACTGCGATAAATAAAATGTAATCAGTTAGCTAGGAACAGTTAGCTGGAACAGTTAGTGTTGATTCTTAACAAAATTTTTCATAGTTAATTTGTTTGTTTCTAACAGATTTTATTTTGTCATAAGTTTTCTTCATATGCCACTTGTTGGATTCTGGGAAGTCAAAATCCAAATATGAAATTGAATGAAAATGGTTATTCTGCGGTGAACGGATACGTATATCGGTGGTTGTAAGTAGGATAGTAAATGACTGTTGAATCAGCTTCGAAGAATGTACAATGTAACTTATTAAGATGAAATCTAATTATTCCTCGGGTATTACCTACCCGTTAAAAAAAAATTTCACCATTAATATTTTGTACAAAAGAACTTTTAATTACAATCTTTATGAAAACATATATACATATATATTTTCTTCAGATGAAATCATGAATTTAATGAGTTAATATGATATTAATCTCATTTGCTTTTTGGTTTGAGCTAGAATAAGAAATCTCTAAAACTTTTTGAAACCACATATTCTTCGCAGAATATCAATGAAGTTATGGATCAATACTTCATCGTTCATTATTTTTGGTACTACTTGGTAACTATGGTGCGTATGATGTTGATGTTTGTGGGACAGATTATGATGTCGAGACGTGTAATTCGGATGTTGTTTGTTAGTGGTGATGATGGTATTGTTGATGTTATTGATGGTGGTGCTGATTATGCTGTTGGTGCTGCTGCTGGTGTTTTCAACCTTCGCACCATGTTCTCCAAAGCCGTCACGCGAGCGCGAAGTTCGTTAACTTCTGCTAGTACACCGGGATGATTGGCGGTTGGAGCGAGCGAATGAACAAGATTTGTAATATGGGATAGTATATAATCGTGACGAGATACTCTAGAAATGAGAGAGAAAATGGTGTTTCGAATAGGTTCGCCGGTAAGTGCTTCAGGTTCATCGCCAAGAGGGCAATTTGGTGGATGGAATGGATCACTTTCTTCTTGTCTCCAGTGATTTAGTATATTATGAACCCATCCCCAATTCATCCAGAATAGATGATAGGAAATTGGTTGATCCATTCCGGTGACGCTGCTTTCGGGGCCCGAATGGAAATCCATATCGGCATAACTGTCGGAATCTGAAGAATTCGAACTAGATGCGGAATCCATCTTGTATAATGGGAAAAATGAATTTTTGGTATGGAATAGATTATAGGAGTTAGATTTGGTACTCTTCAATACATAATTTACATATGTATATATAATATCAAAATCCCGTAAATTACGGAGATCTTTGAAAAGATATCAGTCAAAGTTCGCAATAATAGATATGCTAAAATAAGAATTCGTCTATACACTATCAATGCAGTAAATGCAGTAAAACGTGTCTAGACTTATGAATGATAAGCAGTTAATTTCCTAAGGATGATTTTCGACTAGAAATGATAAGCAAAACTTTTGACATGTAGACACGGTCGAAGTCCAGACTCATTAATGCATCCTAACAACTACTAGTTAGACACACTAATGTAAGACCTGGTTCGCTACGACCACTGCTCTGATACCAACTGAAAGGACCCGTCCTAATCCACCTAGACGAAGTCATCAACATTTGGTCCCATTGCAATGATCGGCTCCAAATAATGTCCTTATATTGAGCAAATACACAGCGGAAGACTTAATTCGTACCTGAGAATAAACATGCTTTAAAGTGTCAACCAAAAGGTTGGTGAGTTCATAGGTTTATCATAACAATCATTTCAATATGTTAATAGACCACAAGATTTCATAATCATAAACATAATACACTCACAAGTGTATGTAAAGCATTCTAAGTGGTTGAGCACTTGGTAACCATACTTAACATTTAATCATCGTCGCATATTCCCTTTATTATGAAATCTCACTACACCGTACCAAGTGTAGTCACCAAAACGAAGTACTGTGCAACCGTTGAATACTGGTCGTCCAGTCCGGTTGGGGTTGTCAGGCCCGATAGATCTATCAACAGGATTCGCATTTACAATACCCATGTAAATAGTAGTTACCAAGCTACAGGGAAATATGCCAGTGGTACAACTCAATGTAGAATATATTTTTAAGTACTTGTGTCTATTTTGTAAACATTTATAAAAGCAGCGATGTATTCTCAGCCTAAAAATATATATTGCAAAAGAAATTAAAAAGGGAGCAAATGAAACTCACTTTTGCCTTGAAGGTATTTAATTCGACTTGGTCTCCGATAGATATCACGAACCTAACCATATATATAATATATCAACATACTTTCTTTTTAAGTAATCGTTACATATATATATACTTTTAATACTTTTAATATTTTCTTAGTCCGTAGTTAGCAGTCCGATGTTAGTGGTCCACAATTAGTTGCTTAAATAAAATAAATAAAGACCCCATCGTATTCATATTGATTAGAATTAATCTCGACCCATGGTACCATGTTGTCAAATGACGTGTTGCGTACATAAAGTACCGTGTTGTCAAATGACGTTTTGCGTACAATCATGAGGTCTTATGATTAATCTTCTGGTGTTGTTTACGGGTGGTCCTGAAATATATAAAATCAAATCATAAGTAATTATATATAAAATATCATATTAATTAGAAAAGATATGATTAATTTACTTCTTCTCCAAATATTTTCGTAGCTAAACTAGCTTCGGATACCCAATCTTGTTTTAGTCGTAGTTTCTTCATTACAACTCCGTTTTTGTTGGTTCAACTTGCCACTTCCTTGGATCGAGTCAAATTTTAAGAATATGAACTGAAAATACCTTAGTTTGTATTCGAAATCATAGGTTATAGGTCAAACTTTGGTGAAACTTATGAAAGTGATCATTTTCCATCATAAAAACAACATTTAATGATCATTTTTCTAAAAATACTTACACTTTGAGTTAAACCATGAAATTTTTATGTGTTAATATATTCATAAGAAATATCATTTTTCCAGAACATGAACTTCCAATTTAAAGTTCAAGATGGTTTTTAATTATCCAACCCAAAACAGCCCCCGGTTGCACTCCGACGACGTAGATTCAGTTTTTAAGATGTTCTTTGTAAAACCAAGTTATATCTTGTTAGGTTAGCATATCATTATGATATATTACAGGTCTTGAAGTGTTTTAAAAGTCAAGTTAGATGGATCTATTTAGTTTGCGAACAAGTTTGAAATCATTCAAACTATGTTCTTGTTGTTAAAATTTTATACCACAAAATAAGATAGCTATATGAATATGAATTGAATAAGATTATGAACAAGGTTACTACCTCAAGTTACTTGGACAAAGTTACTGCAAAAGATAAAAAATAATCTTGGAATCAAAGAGTGGTGGAGTTAGATCAAAAGGTTGGAAGTAAACATCTTCAAATGGGTGGTTATTTTGATATGTTCTTGAAAGAGTTTTCTTATGGTGTTTAAGGCTTGTAATTGAAGCTAAATGATGGGGAAAATGCTTGGAGATGATCAAGTATGAAGTTAGGAGTATTTTGAGAGAGAAATGAGGGTGTAGGTATGAGAAAATGGAGTGAAGAAATGGTGTTCATTTATAAAAACGTTTTTAGTTTATAAAGAAAGAAAAGGATTCCTAATTTTGTTTTCTTACTAATAATTCATACTACTTGACAAATCCTAGTTACCTCATATCTAGGGCAGTAATAATGTTGATTAGGATGTTGATTTGATGTGTATATACCAATAGTAAATACGTATAGAAGCTGGGTATGATACGGGTACATATACCCTAGATATACGTATAGAAATCTTGAGGAAACGGAACGAGAATTCAAATATAGCTATCTTTTGTGAATATACTTATATTGTTTTATGTATTTAAGTCCTTAAAAAGTGATTAAATACATTATATATACAATACATGTATAAGCATTATAGATTATAAGTATATATATCAAAGAATGTTACGTATAGTTATCGTTTTGAAAACTTAAGTTAGTAGTTTCAAAATATACTTATAACTCATTGTCATTAGTACACAATGACATGTTTCCTTAGATCATGTTAAATATATATAAATACATATATATACACGAACGTATAATTATCGTATGTTATATAGTTCGTGATATCATCAGTCATATTGGACGGTCAAACGTTGTGTAAAACTCTTTTCAAAAACACAAGTCTCAACAATTTGGATTGCTTATCATATTGGTATGGTTTAATTTATGTAAATATTAATCTCATAAGTATAATTTGGTCAAAAAATTCCGGGTCATTACAGTACCTACCCGTTAAAAAAATTTCGTCCCCGAAATTTGATAGAGGTTGTTATGGATAACAATAAGAAGGTTTTCATGACAAATATAAGGTGATAATGGAGTTTTATCATCATTGAGTAATGTAGATAAAACGATTCGATTATGCGAAGAATATAAATGAGACTATCGTAAAAGAGTGAGATGAGTAAAATATATTCGTCTTAACCGATGACGTAGTTATGATTGATTTCCGGGATTTAAGGGATTTAAAGAGAATCTTATGTAATAAGATTTGGTTCTTTGGTGATTAAGGAAATCATGATCTTCTTTGATTATATGCAATAATCTGTTTCGATTGCTCTGTCGGATATTTCACTATAAATTCACCCCTTCGTTTCCTTATTTTCCACGAGTCACACCTTCTATTCTTTCTCCCTTGATTCTTACTTTAAAGAATTCATCAATATGCTCCATCCAGTCCTGATTCTTGATATACTCCTAACTTTTATATCTGTCATTCTTCTTTTTCATCTACCACCAGAAGAATCTATTTACTTCTACTATACTCTTGTGTTTATTGTGTTTCTAATTCTCCCGTGTCTCTATATTGCTATATGCATCGATATACACGGTTTGTAATTTCGGGGTTATTATCGGAGTTTATATTCTTCATTATTTTCGGAGCTTCATGCTTTCGTTTTCTCTTCCCGACTTCGAGTCAAGCGAGTAATGGTCCGGAATTCGTAGATATGAAATTCAGAATGAACATAGCTAATGCTCTAAGAAGAAAATGGTAATAGAACGATTTTGATTTGTTAAATTACCAGAATACCCTGGAGAAGACCGAGTCATCCAGAAAAATATTCTCTTGATATGTTTAGAGATTAGATAGAATGTAAGAGCCGTGTAAATGGCACATGATAACGGTACTGTGAATCATCATGCTTCATTAGAAACTCAGCATGACTTACTGTAATATAATGACGTTGATCAAGTGTCATTATATTATACTAATCCATGCTTCAGTTCCCAACACTACTTCAAAACATTCATATTTTAAACTCGAAGGTTTCAGAATTTTGAAACTAACATAGTTTCTTTTATGTTGCAGATATTACGGAGAGATAAATGATCTCAGATAAGAATAGTTGTGAAAATATCGCCAGAAATATGGAGGATATTTATAATAGAACATACGAGAATATCTTAGAATTTCTAATATCAATGGATGATGAAGAAGATTTGTCTATGAAGGTTTAGAATGAGAAATAAGATGTTTGCTAACGATTTCAGCAGGCACAAAATCATTTGGATTCTTTGAAGGCAAACTTATTCTTTGTGATTTGTCCACGGCTTTCTTCATAGTTTTGCATAATCCGCTTTTCGGTACTAAATTTTCTATCGAGCGTTCCTAACACTCCTTTCTTTATCATCAAACTTTTGGCCATTAAGATCATCTACAACATGCTGCTTCGTCAGCATTTTCAAAGTTAACTGATCTGGGTCATCGGTTATCAAACCGAGGTAGTTTCAGGAGAATTGTGTTTTTAGAATGATTAATCGCTGATGGTAATATTGTGGAATATAAAAGGTTCCCCAGTAACAATAAAGAGTACGCATATATATCGCGGTTATAATAAAGTTGTTTCGGATGAAAAGTCGGAGTTAACTTGCTGGAGCTGTGATAAAATTAGCTACTTTGGAAAGGGATTGCAAAACGATCTTCGGTAATAACAATGTCAAAGGAACTAGAACAGATACGTGTCAAATGTTTACTCAGTTTCCGAGGGTTTGTCAGGTGCATAACTATATGCATCAATCTTTTCTTCCGTAGATGAAGTGCGGTTGGTTTATCCTCTCGATTGAGGTGTTTTTAAGAATCATGATAGATTTGAACGCTGATTGTAATCGTCGAGATACAATGAGGTTTAAGATGAAATCAAGTGGAAATATTGAAGAAATGTTTAGTTTCATATGTTATAATTAATATTTTAATTCATTTTAATGGTCCAATATCATTAGTCCACAGTCGATAGTCCACAGTAACAGTCCAATAATTCATATATAGTTTAATATATAATATACGAATTAATTAATACGTGTCGTGACCCGTATACGTCTCAGACTCGATCACAACTCAAACTATATATATTATTGTAGAATCAAAATCAACCCTGTATAGAGAACTCGATCATTACTGCATATAGAGTGTCTATGGTGATTCCAAATAATATATATAGATGCGTCGATATGATATGTCAAAACATTGTATACGTGTCCCGATATTTAAAGTGCGTAAAATAATTACAGAAATTAAATGACGATAAATAAAAGTGCGATAATTAAATTGCGATAAATAAACTGCGATAAATAAAATGTAATCAGTTAGCTAGGAACAGTTAGCTGGAACAGTTAGTGTTGATTCTTAACAAAATTTTTCATAGTTAATTTGTTTGTTTCTAACAGATTTTATTTTGTCATAAGTTTTCTTCATATGCCACTTGTTGGATTCTGGGAAGTCAAAATCCAAATATGAAATTGAATGAAAATGGTTATTCTGCGGTGAACGGATACGTATATCGGTGGTTGTAAGTAGGATAGTAAATGACTGTTGAATCAGCTTCGAAGAATGTACAATGTAACTTATTAAGATGAAATCTAATTATTCCTCGGGTATTACCTACCCGTTAAAAAAAAATTTCACCATTAATATTTTGTACAAAAGAACTTTTAATTACAATCTTTATGAAAACATATATACATATATATTTTCTTCAGATGAAATCATGAATTTAATGAGTTAATATGATATTAATCTCATTTGCTTTTTGGTTTGAGCTAGAATAAGAAATCTCTAAAACTTTTTGAAACCACATATTCTTCGCAGAATATCAATGAAGTTATGGATCAATACTTCATCGTTCATTATTTTTGGTACTCCTTGGTATCTATGGTGCGTATGATGTTGATGTTTGTGGGACAGATTATGATGTCGAGACGTGTAATGCGGATGTTGTTTGTTAGTGGTGATGATGGTATTGTTGATGTTATTGATGGTGGTGCTGATTATGCTGTTGGTGCTGCTGCTGGTGTTTTCAACCTTCGCACCATGTTCTCCAAAGCCGTCACGCGAGCGAGAAGTTCTTTAACTTCTGCTAGTACACCGGGATGATTGGCGGTTGGAGCGAGCGAATGAACAAGATTTGTAATATGGGATAGTATATAATCGTGACGAGATACTCTAGAAATGAGAGAGAAAATGGTGTTTCGAATAGGTTCGCCGGTAAGTGCTTCAGGTTCATCGCCAAGAGGGCAATTTGGTGGATGGAATGGATCACTTTCTTCTTGTCTCCAGTGATTTAGTATATTATGAACCCATCCCCAATTCATCCAGAATAGATGATAGGAAATTGGTTGATCCATTCCGGTGACGCTGCTTTCGGGGCCCGAATGGAAATCCATATCGGCATAACTGTCGGAATCTGAAGAATTCGAACTAGATGCGGAATCCATCTTGTATAATGGGGAAAATGAATTTTTGGTATGGAATAGATTATAGGAGTTAGATTTGGTACTCTTCAATACATAATTTACATATGTATATATAATATCAAAATCCCGTAAATTACGGAGATCTTTGAAAAGATATCAGTCAAAGTTCGCAATAATAGATATGCTAAAATAAGAATTTGTCTATACACTATCAATGCAGTAAATGCAGTAAAACGTGTCTAGACTTATAAATGATAAGCAGTTAATTTCCTAAGGATGATTTCCGACTAGAAATGATAAGCAAAACTTTTGACATGTAGACACGGTCGAAGTCCAGACTCATTAATGCATCCTAACAACTACTAGTTAGACACACTAATGTAAGACCTGGTTCGCTACGACCACTGCTCTGATACCAACTGAAAGGACCCGTCCTAATCCACCTAGACGAAGTCATCAACATTTGGTCCCATTGCAATGATCGGCTCCAAATAATGTCCTTATATTGAGCAAATACACAGCGGAAGACTTAATTCGTACCTGAGAATAAACATGCTTTAAAGTGTCAACCAAAAGGTTGGTGAGTTCATAGGTTTATCATAACAATCATTTCAATATGTTAATAGACCACAAGATTTCATAATCATAAACATAATACACTCACAAGTGTATGTAAAGCATTCTAAGTGGTTGAGCACTTGGTAACCATACTTAACATTTAATCATCGTCGCATATTCCCGTTATTATGAAATCTCACTACACCGTACCAAGTGTAGTCACCAAAACGAAGTACTGTGCAACCGTTGAATACTGGTCGTCCAGTCCGGTTGGGGTTGTCAGGCCCGATTGATCTATCAACAGGATTCGCATTTACAATACCCATGTAAATAGTAGTTACCAAGCTACAGGGAAATATGCCAGTGGTACAACTCAATGTAGAATATATTTTTAAGTACTTGTGTCTATTTTGTAAACATTTATAAAAGCAGCGATGTATTCTCAGCCTAAAAATATATATTGCAAAAGCAATTAAAAAGGGAGCAAATGAAACTTACTTTTGCCTTGAAGGTATTTAATTCGACTTGGTCTCCGATAGATATCACGAACCTAACCATATATATAATATATCAACATACTTTCTTTTTAAGTAATCGTTACATATATATATACTTTTAATACTTTTAATATTTTCTTAGTCCGTAGTTAGCAGTCCGATGTTAGTGGTCCACAATTAGTTGCTTAAATAAAATAAATAAAGACCCCATCGTATTCGTATTGATTAGAATTAATCTCGACCCATGGTACCATGTTGTCAAATGACGTGTTGCGTACATAAAGTACCGTGTTGTCAAATGACGTTTTGCGTACAATCATGAGGTCTTATGATTAATCTTCTGGTGTTGTTTACGGGTGGTCCTGAAATATATAAAATCAAATCATAAGTAATTATATATAAAATATCATATTAATTAGAAAAGATATGATTAATTTACTTCTTCTCCAAATATTTTCGTAGCTAAACTAGCTTCGGATACCCAATCTTGTTTTAGTCGTAGTTTCTTCATTACAACTCCGTTTTTGTTGGTTCAACTTGCCACTTCCTTGGATCGAGTCAAATTTTAAGAATATGAACTGAAAATACCTTAGTTTGTATTCAAAATCATAGGTTATAGGTCAAACTTTGGTGAAACTTATGAAAGTGATCATTTTCCATCATAAAAACAACATTTAATGATCATTTTTCTAAAAATACTTACACTTTGAGTTAAACCATGAAATTTTAATGTGTTAATATATTCATAAGAAATATCATTTTTCTAGAACATGAACTTCCAATTTAAAGTTCAAGATGGTTTTTAATTATCCAACCCAAAACAGCCCCCGGTTGCACTCCGACGACGTAGATTCAGTTTTTAAGATGTTCTTTGTAAAACCAAGTTATATCTTGTTAGGTTAGCATATCATTATGATATATTACAGGTTTTGAAGTGTTTTAAAAGTCAAGTTAGATGGATCTATTTAGTTTGCGAACAAGTTTGAAATCATTCAAACTATGTTCTTGTTGTTAAAATTTTATACCACAAAATAAGATAGCTATATGAATATGAATTGAATAAGATTATGAACAAGGTTACTACCTCAAGTTACTTGGACAAAGTTACTGCAAAAGATAAAAAATAATCTTGGAATCAAAGAGTGGTGGAGTTAGATCAAAAGGTTGGAAGTAAACATCTTCAAATGGGTGGTTATTTTGATATGTTCTTGAAAGAGTTTTCTTATGGTGTTTAAGGCTTGTAATTGAAGCTAAATGATGGGGAAAATGCTTGGAGATGATCAAGTATGAAGTTAGGAGTATTTTGAGAGAGAAATGAGGGTGTAGGTATGAGAAAATGAAGTGAAGAAACGGTGTTCATTTATAAAAACGTTTTTAGTTTATAAAGAAAGAAAAGGTTTCCTAATTTTGTTTTCTTACTAATAATTCATACTACTTGACAAATCCTAGTTACCTCATATCTAGGGCAGTAATAATGTTAATTAGGATGTTGATTTTATGTGTATATACCAATAGTAAATACGTATAGAAGCTGGGTATGATACGGGTACATATACCCTAGATATACGTATAGAAATCTTGAGGAAACGGAACGAGAATTCAAATATAGCTATCTTTTGTGAATATACTTATATTGTTTTATGTATTTAAGTCCTTAAAAAGTGATTAAATACATTATATATACGATACATGTATAAGCATTATAGATTATAAGTATATATATCAAAGAATGTTACGTATAGTTATCGTTTTGAAAACTTAAGTTAGTAGTTTCAAAATATACTTATAACTCATTGTCATTAGTATACAATGAGATGTTAAACCATCCTTAGATCATGTTAAATATATATAAATACATATATATACACAAACGTATAATTATCGTATGTTATATAGTTCGTGATATCATCGGTCATATTGGACGGTCAAACGTTGTGTAAAACTCTTTTCAAAAACACAAGTCTCAACAATTTGGATTGCTTATCATGTTGGTATGGTTTAATTTATGTAAATATTAATCTCATAAGTATAATTTGGTCGGAAAATTCCGGGTCATTACAGTACCTACCCGTTAAAGAAATTTCGTCCCCGAAATTTGATAGAGGTTGTTATGGATAACAATAAGAAGGTTTTCATGACAAATATAAGGTGATAATGGAGTTTTATCATAATTGAGTAATGTAGATAAAACGATTCGATTATGCGAAGAATATAAATGAGACTATTGTATAAGAGTGAGATGAGTAAAATATATTCGTCATAACCGATGACGTAGTTATGATTGATTTCCGGGATTTAAGGGATTTAAAGAGAATCTTACGTAATAAGATTTGGTTCTTTGGTGATTAAGGAAATCTTGATCTTCTTTGATTATATGTAATAATCTGTTTCGATTGCTCTGTCGGATATTTCACTATAAATTCACCCCTTCATTTCCTTATTTTCCACGACTCACACCTTCTATTCTTTCTCCCTTGATTCTTACTTTAAAGCATTCATCAATATGCTCCATCCTGTCCTGATTCTTGATATACTCCTAACTTTTATATCTGTCATTCTTCTTTTTCATCTACCACCAGAAAAATCTATTTACTTCTACTATACTCTTGTGTTTATAGTGTTTCTAATTCTCCCGTGTCTCTATATTGCTATATGCATCGATATACACCGTTTGTAATTTCGGGGTTATTATCGGAGTTTATATTCTTCATTATTTTTCGGAGCTTCATGCTTTCGTTTTCTCTTCCCGACTTCGAGTCAAGTGATTAATGGTCCGGAATTCGTAGATATGAAATTCAGAATGAACATAGCTAATGCTCTAAGAAGAAAATGGTAATAGAACGATTTTGATTTGTTAAATTACCAGAAAACCCTGGAGAAGACCGAGTCATCCAGAAAAATATTCTCTTGATATGTTTAGAGATTAGATAGAATGTAAGAGTCGTGTAAATGGCACATGATGATGGTACTGTGAATCATCATACTGTAATGTAATATAAGAGTCGTGTAAATGGCACATGTTCGAATCTCATTCGCTGCATTTCTATTTTTTTCCAACCTGTTATTAGTCCTGCTAT
Organism: Rutidosis leptorrhynchoides; assembly: GCF_046630445.1. Classification (NCBI taxonomy): domain Eukaryota; kingdom Viridiplantae; phylum Streptophyta; class Magnoliopsida; order Asterales; family Asteraceae; genus Rutidosis; species Rutidosis leptorrhynchoides. The sequence continues at coordinate 247,900,097 of NC_092338.1, read as the reverse complement.
TCTGATTTGGGCCGTAATTAATGTGGGCCGAGAACTAGACACTCTGTTGGCCGAAGTTCATGCAAATCTGTTGGGCTTAAACTTATAAACAGATTAACTATATTGGGTTCCATATAAGAACAGAAAAATGGGTTTAGAAGAGTGGTTTGGTGTGTTACTAAGTTGAGCGAGAGGTCTTGGGTTCGAGTCCGGGCAATGCCATTTCATTCTTTTTGAAGCCTATTTTATGTGAGGTAGTAATTTTGTTATCTTATTATTATTATTATTATTATTATTATTATTATTATTATTATTATTATTATTATTATTATTATTATTATTATTATTATTATTATTATTATTATTATAATTATAATAATAATAATAATAATAATTATTATTATTATTATTATTATTATTATTATTATTATTATTATTATTATTATTGTTAATTATTAAGAATGTTATGATTATTATTATTAGTATCAAGTATTATTATTTCGTATTATCATTATCATCATTATTATAATTATTATTATTATAACTAGTATTAGAGTAAGTGTTATTAGTAATATGATTAGGATTATTGATATTAGTAAAACTATTAGTAGTATCATTATTATTAAACTTATCTTTTCATAAAATTTCTAGTGTTACTAAAAGTATCATTATTATTATTATTATTAGTAAAATTATTATTTTTATAGTTATTATTATTAGTGTTCATTATTATTAAAATTAACATTTTAATTAAAAGTATCATTTTTACTAAAGTTACCATCTTTATTATTAATACTAAAAGTATAAATTTTAACTCTATTATCATTATTATTATTTTTATCATTACTAATATTATTTTAGTATTATTGTAATATAAATATATACAAAAATATATTTGATACACATAACATAACATAACAAAATTTATATTTTTATTTATTTTAAATACATAAAATGAATATATGAAAACATATAGGTTATTAACATAAAAATGATATAAATTTGTTCGTTTACAATATGGGTGTTAATATATACATAAATGATATAGGTTCATGAATACGAGGCCAACCCTATACTTGTTCAATGTCGTTCTATGTATTCTTACTACAAAATACATTAGGTGAGTTTCATTAATCCCTTTTTAAATGCTTTTGCAATATATATTTTTGGGACTGAGAATACATGCGCTGTTTTTATAACTGTTTTACGAAATAGACACAAGTAATTTAAACTACATTATATGGTTGAATGATCGAAATCGAATATGCGCCTTTTTATTAAGTCTGGTAATCTAAGAATTAGAAAACAGACACCCTAATTGACACGAACTCTAAAGATAGATCTATCGGGCCCAACAAGCCCCATCCAAAGTACCGGATGCTTTAGTACTTCGAAATTTATATCATGTCCGAAGGAGGATCCCGGAATGATGGGGATATTCTTATATGCATATTGTGAATGTCGGTTACCAGGTGTTCAATCCATATGAATGATATTTTTATCTCTATGCATGGGACGTATATTTATGAGAACTGAAAATGAAAAATCTTGTGGTCTATTAAAATGATGGAAATGTTTATTTTTGTTAAACCAATGAACTCACCAACCTTTTGGTTGACACTTTAAAGCAGGTACGAAAGAAATCTTCCGCTGTGCATTTGCTCATTTTAGAGATATTACTTGGAATCATTCATGACATATTTCAAAAGACGTTGCATTCGAGTTATTGAGTTCATTAAGGATATTATTAAGTCATTTATAGTTGAATATATTAAGAAGTGATATGCATTCGGTCAACTTTCGATGTAATGAAATATTGCCTTTTCAACAATGAATGCAATGTTTGTAAAATGTATCATATAGAGGTCAAGTACCTCGCGATGAAATCAACTATTATGAATCGTTTATAATCAATATGGACTTCGTCCGGATGGATTAGGACGGGTTGCTTCAGTTGGTATCAGAGCGGTGGTCGTAGCGAACCAGGTCTTGCATTAGTGTGTCTAACTAGTAGTCATTAGGATGCATTAGTGAGTCTGGACTTCGACCTGGTCTGCATGTCAAAAAGTTTTGCTTATCATTTCTAGTTGGAAATCATCTGCTTATCATCCTTAGAAAATTACCTGCTCATTATTCTTAGTCTAGACACGTTTTACTGTATTGACTGCATGAATAGTGTATAGACAAAATTCATATCATAGCGTATCTGACAATTTATATCTTAGTGTATCTGCTATTGTTACCTTTGCCTGACAACTTCCGTAGATTCCTCCGTAACTTGTGGAATTTTAGTATTATATATGCATATGTAAATTATGTATTGCAGGGTACTAATCTACATCCTATAATCTACTTCTTATCGAAAATCCTTCATCTGATTGTACGAGATGAATCCCTCAACCAGTTCGAATTCCTCGGATTCCGACAGCTATTCCGATATGGAGTTTCACCTAAGCTCCGAAAGCAGTGTCACCAGAATGAATCAACTAATTCATCTGATGAGTTCGTAGTCTATTAAATCAATAGAGACGCGCAGAAGGCAATCCCTTCCACCAATCGAATTCACCTCTTGACAATGAACCTGAAGCGTTTACCGGCGAACCTGTTCGAGACACCATTTTTAGTCTCATTTCTAGGGTAACTCGACAAGATTAAATTATATCCACAATTCTGAACCTTATTCATCCGCTCGTTCCGACCGACAATCATCCTGAAGTAATAAGTCAACGAACTTCGCGCTCGAATAATCAATTCGGGGAATATGGTGCAAAATGTACCAGCTTCAGCAACATCACCAGCACCAACAGTACCATCAGTAACAGCACCAGTACCATCAACAATCGATGCTTCAATATCACTATCTGTACTTCGAGTATGATCTTCATTCTACGTATCATTCTACCTCATTTATCTTCGTTCGACATGGCGAATATGTAATCTCTAAAGTTTTAGAGATTATTTATTCTAGTTCCAACCGAAAACTAAATGAGTTTAATATTATATTAACTCATTAAATCCATGATTACATCTGAAGAAAATATATATGTAAATATATTTTCACAAAGATTATAATTAAAAATTCTTTCTTACAAACTATTAATGGTGAAAATATTTTAACGGGTAGGTAATACCCGAGGAATATTTAGATTTCACCTTAATAAGTTACACTGTACATTCTTCGAATCTGATTCAACAGTCATTTACTATCCTATTTACAACCACCGATATATGTATCCGTTCACCGCAGAATAACCCTTTTCATTAAATTTCATATTTGAATTTTAACTTACCAAAATCCAACAAGTGGCATAATGAAGAAAACATTGGACAAAATAAAATCTGTTAGAAACAAACAAATTAACCATGAGAATTTTGATAAGAATCCACGCTAACTGTTCCTAGCTAATTGTTCCTAGCTAACCGATTACACTTTATTTATTGCAATTTAATTATCGCAATTTACATTCTCGCAATTTTATTTATCGTCATTTAATTTCTGTTATTTACTTTACGCATTTAATTTATAGTCATTTAATTTCTGTATTTATTTTACGCACTTTAAATATCGGGACATGTATACAAGGTTTTGACATATCATATCGACGCATCTATATATATTACTTGGAATAACCATAGACACTCTATATGCAGTAATGCGGGAGTTAGCTATACAGGGTTGAGGTTGATTCTATAATAATATATATACTTTGAGTTGTGATCGAGTCTGAGACGAATACGGGTCACGTTACGTATTAATTAATTGGAATATTATATATTAAACTATACATGAATTATTGAATTGCTAACTGTGGACTATCAACTGTGGACTACCAACATTGGATAATTAAAATGAATTAAAATATTGACTATAACATATGAAACTAAACATTTCTTCAAGTTTGCCACTTGATTTCATCTTAAACCTCATTTGTATCTTGACGATTACAATCTGCGTTCAAATCTTTCATGATTATTGAAACCTCTCAATTAAGAAACAACTGAGAAGATGCACCAACCGCACTTCATGAAATGTTCCGTTCTTATTGATTAAAAACGTTCCATATTAATTGATTTCGTTGCGAGGTTTTGACCTCTATATGAGACGTTTTTCAAAGACTGTTTTCATTTTAAAACAAACCATAACCTTTATTTTATCAATAAAGGTTTAAAAAGCTTTACGTAGATTATCAAATAATGATAATCTAAAATATCCTGTTTACACACGACTATATCATAATGGTTTACAATACAAATATGTTACAATGAAATAAGTATCTTGAATGCAGTTTTTACACAATATCATACAAGCATGGACTCCAAATCTTGTCCATATTTAAGTATGCGACAGCGAAAGCTCTTAATAATCACCTGAGAATAAGCATGCTTAAAACGTCAACAAAAAATGTTGGTGAGTTATAGGTTTAACCTATATATATCAAATCGTAACAATAGACCACAAGATTTCATATTTCAATATACATCCCATACATAGAGATAAAAATCATTCATATGGTGAACACCTGGTAACCGACATTAACAAGATGCATATATAAGAATATCCCCATCATTCCGGGATCCTCCATCGAACATGCTATAAATTTCAAAGTACTAAAGCATCCGGTACTTTGGATGGGGCTTGTTGGGCCCAATAGATATATCTTTAGGATTCGCGTCAATTAGGGTGTCTGTTCCCTAATTCTTAGATTACCAGACTTAATAAAATGGGGCATATTCGATTTCGATAATTCAACCATAGAATGTAGTTTCACGTACTTGTGTCTATTTTGTAAATCATTTATAAAACCTGCATGTATTCTCATCCCAAAAATATTAGATTTTAAAAGAGGGACTATAACTCACTTTCACAGATTTTTACTTCGTCGGGAAGTAAGACTTGGCCACTGGTCGATTCACGAACCTATAACAAATATGTAAATATATATCAAAGTATATTCAAAATATATTTACAACACTTTTAATACATTTTGATGTTTTAAGTTTATTAAGTCAGCTGTCCTCATTAGTAACCTACAACTAGTTGTCCAATGTTAGATGTACAGAAAAAAATTGATATATATTATCTTGAATCAATCCACGACCCAGTGTATATACATCTCAGGCTAGATCACAACTCAAAGTATATATATTTTTGGAATCAACCTCAACCCTGTATAGCTAACTCCCACATTACTGCATATAGAGTGTCTATGGTTGTTCCAAATAATATATACACATGGGTCGATATGATATGTCTAAACATTTGCATACGTGTCTATGGTATCCCAAGATTACATAATATATTAGAATACATGTATAATACAATATAAGTTAGCTAGGATATGATTAATATAGATTTGTTACCAATTTTCACGTTGCTACAACAAAAAAAATTATCCAATCTTGTTTTACCCATAACTTCTTCATTTTAAATCCGTTTTGAGTGAATTAAATTGCTATGGTTTCATATTGAACTCTATTTTATGAATCTAAACAGAAAAAGTATAGGTTTATAGTCAGAAATATAAGTTACAAGTCATTTTTGTAAAGGTAGTCATTTCAGTCGAAAGAACGACGTCTAGATGACCATTTTAGAAAACATACTTCCACTTTGAGTTTAATCATGATTTTTGGATATAGTTTCATGTTAATAAGAAAAATCATTTTCCCAGAAGAACAACTTTTAAATCAAAGTTTATCATAGTTTTTAATTAACTAACCCAAAACAGCCCGCGGTGTTACTACGACGGCGTATGTCAGGTTGTACGGTGTTTTTCGTGTTTCCAGGTTTTAAATCATTAAGTTAGCATATCATATAGATATAGAAAATGTGTTTATTTGATTTTAAAAGTCAAGTTAGAAGGATTAACTTTTGTTTGCGAACAAGTTTAGAATTAACTAAACTATGTTCTAGTGATTACAAGTTTAAACCTTCGAATAAGATAGCTTTATATGTATGAATCGAATGATGTTATGAACATCATTACTACCTCAAGTTTTCTGGATAAAGCTACTGGAAATGAGAAAAATGGATCTAGCTTCAAAGTATCCTTGAATGGCTTGAAAGTTCTTGAAGCAGAATCATGACACGAAAACAGTTCAAGTAAGATTTTTACTCGAAATAAGATTGTTATAGTTATAGAAATTGAATCAAATTTTGAATATGAGTATTACCTTGTATTAGAAAGATATCCTACTGTAAATAAGAAAGATTTCTTGAGGTTGGATGATCACTCTACAACATTGGAAGTAAGCTAGCAAACTTGGAAGTATTCTTGATTTTATGAAACTAGAACTTGTAGAATTTATGAAGAACACTTAGAACTTGAAGATAGAACTTGAGAGAGATTAATTAGATGAAGAAAATTGAAGAATGAAATTGTTTGTAGGTGTTTTTGGTCGTTGGTGTATGGATTAGATATAAAGGATATGTAATTTTGTTTTCATGTAAATAAGTCATTAATGATTACTCATATTTTTGTAATTTTATGAGATATTTCATGCTAGTTGCCAAATGATGGTTCTCACATGTGTTAGGTGACTCACATGGGCTGCTAAGAGCTGATCATTAGAGTGTATATACCAATAGTACATACATCTAAAAGCTGTGTATTGTACGAGTACGAATACGGGTGCATACGAGTAGAATTGTTGATGAAACTGAACGAGGATGTAATTGTAAGCATTTTTGTTAAGTAGAAGTATTTTGATAAGTGTCTTAAAGTCTTTCAAAAGTATATGAATACATATTAAAACACTACATGTATATACATTTTAACTGAGTCGTTAAGTCATCGTTAGTCGTTACAGGTAAGTGTTATTTTGAAACCTTTAGGTTAACGATCTTGTTAAATGTTGTTAACCCAATGTTTATAATATCAAATGAGATTTTAAATTATTATATTATCATTATATTATGATGTACGAATATCTCTTAATATGATATATATATATATATATATATATATATATATATATATATATATATATATATATATATATATATATATATATATATATATATATATATATATATATATATATATATATATATATATATATATATATTAAATGTCTTTACAACGATAATCGTTACATATATGTCTCGTTTCAAAATCATTAAGTTAGTAGTCTTGTTTTTACATATGAAGTTCATTATTAATATACTTAATGATATGTTTACTTATCATAATATCATGTTAACTATATATATAACCATATATATGTCATCATATAGTTTTTACAAGTTTTAACGTTCGTGAATCACCGGTCAACTTGGGTGGTCAATTGTCTATATGAAACCTATTTCAATTAATCAAGTCTTAACAAGTTTGATTGCTTAACATGTTGGAAACACTTAATCATGTAAATAAAAATTTCATTTAATATATATATAAACATGGAAAAGTTCGGGTCACTACAGTACCTAACCGTTAAATAAATTTCGTCCCGAAATTTTAAGCAGTTGGAGGTGTTGACGTATCTTCTAGAAATAAATGTGGGTATTTCTTCTTCATCTGATCTTCTCATTCCTAGGTGAACTCGGGTCCTCTACGAGCATTCCATCGAACCTTAACAATTGGTATCTTGTTTTGCTTAAGTCTTTTAACCTCACGATCCATTATTTCGACGGGTTCTTCGATGAATTGAAGTTTTTCGTTGATTTGGATTTCATCTAACAGAATAGTGAGATCTTCTTTAGCAAAACATTTCTTCAAATTTGAGACGTGGAAAGTGTTATGTACAGTCGCGAGTTGTTGAGGTAACTCAAGTCGGTAAGCTACTGGTCCGACACGATCAATAATCTTGAATGGTCCAATATACCTTGGATTTAATTTCCCTCGTTTACCAAATCGAACAACACCTTTCCAAGGTGCAACCTTAAGCATGACCATCTCTCCAATTTCAAATTCTATATCTTTTCTTTTAATGTCGGCGTAGCTCTTTTGTCAACTTTGGGCGGTTTTCAACCGTTGTTGAATTTGGATGATCTTCTCGGTAGTTTCTTGTATTATATCCGGACCCGTAATCTGTCTATCCCCCACTTCACTCCAACAAATTGGAGACCTGCACTTTCTACCATAAAGTGCTTGAAACGGCGCCATCTCAATGCTTGAATGATAGCTGTTGTTGTAGGAAAATTCTGCTAACGGTAGATGTCGATCCCAACTGTTTCCGAAATCAATAACACATGCTCGTAGCATGTCTTCAAGTGTTTGTATCGTCCTTTCACTCTGACCATCAGTTTGTGGATGATAGGTAGTACTCATGTCTAGACGAGTTCCTAATGCTTACTGTAATGTCTGCCAGAATCTTGAAATAAATCTGCCATCCCTATCAGAGATAATAGAGATTGGTATTCCATGTCTGGAGACGAATTCCTTCAAATACAGTCGTGCTAACTTCTCCATCTTGTCATCTTCTCTTATTGGCAGGAAGTGTGCTGATTTGGTGAGACGATCAACTATTACCCAAATAGTATCAAAACCACTTCCAGTCCTTGGCAATTTAGTGATGAAATCCATGATAATGTTTTCCCATTTCCATTCTGGGATTTCAGGTTGTTGTAGTAGACCTGATGGTTTCTGATGTTCAGCTTTGACCTTAGAACACGTCAAACATTCTCCTACATATTTAGCAATATCGGCTTTCATACCTGGCCACCAAAAATGTTTCTTAAGATCCTTGTACATCTTCCCCGTTCCAGGATGTATTGAGTATCTGGTTTTATGAGCTTCTCTAAGTACCATTTCTCTCATATCTCCAAATTTTGGTACCCAAATTCTTTCATCCCTATACCGGGTTTCGTCTTCTCGAATATTAAGATGCTTCTCCGATCCTTTGGGTATTTCATCCTTTAAATTTCCCTCTTTTAAAACTCCTTGTTGCGCCTCCTTTATTTGAGTAGTAAGGTTAGTGTGAATCATTATATTCATAGATTTTACTCGAATGGGTTCTCTGTCCTTTCTGCTCAAGGCGTCGGCTACCACATTTGCCTTCCCCGGGTGGTAACGAATCTCAAAGTCGTAATCATTCAACAATTCAATCCACCTACGCTGCCTCATATTCAGTTGTTTCTGATTAAATATGTGTTGAAGACTTTTGTGGTCGGTATATATAATACTTTTGACCCCATATAAGTAGTGCCTCCAAGTCTTTAATGCAAAAACAACCGCGCCTAATTCCAAATCATGCGTCGTATAATTTTGTTCGTGAATCTTCAATTGTCTAGACGCATAAACAATCACCTTCGTTCGTTGCATTAATACACAACCGAGACCTTGCTTTGATGCGTCATAATAAATCACAAAATCATCATTCCCTTCAGGCAATGACAATATAGGTGCCGTAGTTAGCTTTTTCTTCAATAACTGAAACGATTTCTCTTGTTCATCCTTCCATTCAAATTTCTTCCCTTTATGCATTAATTTAGTCAAGGGTTTTGCTATTCTGGAAAAGTCTTGGATGAACCTTCTGTAGTAACCAGCTAGTCCTAAAAACTGGCGTATGTGTTTCGGAGTTTTCGGGGTTTCCCACTTTTCAACAGTTTCTATCTTTGCCGGATCCACCTTAATACCTTCTTTGTTCACTATGTGACCGAGGAATTGAACTTCTTCCAACCAAAATGCACACTTTGAAAACTTAGCGTACAATTCTTCCTTCCTCAATACTTCTAAAACCTTTCTCAAATGTTCACCGTGTTCTTGGTCATTCTTTGAGTAAATAAGTATGTCATCAATGAAAACAACGACAAACTTGTCAAGGTATGGTCCACACACTCGGTTCATAAGGTCCATGAACACAGCTGGTGCATTAATTAAACCAAACAGCATGACCATAAACTCGTAATGACCGTAACGTGTTCTGAAAGCCGTCTTTGGAATATCATCTTCTTTCACCCGCATTTGATGATACCCGGAACGTAAGTCAATCTTTGAATAAACAGACGAGCCTTGTAGTTGATCAAATAAGTCTTCGATTCTCAGTAGTGGGTAGCGGTTCTTGATGGTAAGTTTGTTCAACTCTCGGTAGTCGATACACAACCTGAATGTACCATCTTTCTTCTTGACAAACAAAACAGGAGCTCCCCACGGTGATGTGCTTGGTCGAATGAAACCACGCTCTAAAAGTTCTTGTAATTGGCTTTGCAGTTCTTTCATCTCGCTGGGTGCGAGTCTGTAAGGAGCACGAGCTATTGGTGCAGCTCCTAGCACAAGATCTATTTGAAATTCAACGGATCGATGTGGGGGTAATCCCGGTAATTCTTTGGGAAATACATCGAGAAATTCTTTTGCAACGGGAACATCATTGATGCTCTTTTCTTCAGTTTGTACTTTCTCGACGTGTGCTAGAACAGCATAGCAACCTTTTCTTATTAGTTTTTGTGCCTTCAAATTACTAATAAGATGTAGCTTCGTGTTGCCCTTTTCTCCGTACACCATTAAGGGTTTTCCTTTTTCTCGTATAATTCGAATTGCATTTTTGTAACAAACGATCTCTGCTTTCACTTCTTTCAACTAGTCCATACCGATTATCACGTCAAAACTCCCTAACTCTACTGGTATCAAGTCAATCTTAAATGTTTCGCTAACCAGTTTAATTTCTCGATTCTGACATATATTATCTGCTGAAATTAATTTACCATTTGCTAATTCGAGTAAAAATATACTATCCAAAGGCGTCAATGGACAACTTAATTTAGCACAAAAATCTCTACTCATATAGCTTCTATCCGTACCCGAATCAAATAAAACGTAAGAAGATTTATTGTCAATAAGAAACGTACCCGTAACAAGCTCTGGGTCTTCCTGTGCCTCTGCCGCATTAATATTGAAAACTCTTCCGCGGCCTTGTCCATTCGTGTTCTCCTGGTTCGGGCAATTTCTAATAATGTGGCCCGGTTTTCCACATTTATAACAAACTACATTGGCATAACTTTCTCCGACACTACTTGCTCTGCCATTACTCGTTCCAACCCCATTTATTCCTTTCGTTCTGTTAACCCCTGGTCCGTAGACCTCACACTTCGCAGCGCTATGACCATTTCTTTTAGACTTTTTGCAAAATTTGGTGCAGAACCCCGAGTGATACTTTTCACACCTTTGGCATAGCTGCTTCTGATTGTTGTTGTTGCAGTTATTATTGTTGTTGGGATGATTGTTATAGTTGCTGTTGTTGTTGTTGTTGTTGTTGTTGTTGTTGTTGTTGTTAGGCCATTTGTTGTAGTTGTGATTGATGTTGCGATTGTTGGGATAGTTGTTGCGATTATTGTTGTAATTGATGTTGTTGTTGTATTGGTGATTCTTATCACCGTTTTCCTCCCACTTTCTTTTGACTTTCTTCACATTAGCCTCTTCAGCAGTCTGTTCTTTAATTCTTTCCTCAATCTGGTTCACTAGTTTGTGAGCCATTCTACATGCCTGTTGTATGGGGACGGGCTCGTGTGAACTTATAACTTCTTGGATTCTTTCAGATAATCCTTTCACAAACGCGTCGATCTTCTCTTCCTCATCTTCGAACGCTCCCGGACACAATAGGCACAATTCTGTGAATCGTCTTTCGTACGTGGTAATATCAAATCCTTGGGTTCGTAACCCTCTAAGTTCTGTCTTGAGCTTATTGACCTCGGTTCTGGGATGGTACTTCTCGTTCATCAAGTGCTTGAATGCTGACCACGGTAGTGCGTAAGCATCATCTTGTCCCACTTACTCTAGATAGGTATTCCACCATGTTAACGCAGAACCTGTGAAGGTATGCGTAGCGTACTTCACTTTGTCCTCTTCAGTACACTTACTTATGGCAAACACCGATTCGACCTTCTCGGCCCACCGTTTCAATCCGATCGGTCCTTCGGTTCCATCAAATTCCAAAGGTTTGCAGGCAGTGAATTCTTTGTAGGTACATCCTACACGATTTCCTGTACTGCTAGATCCAAGGTTATTATTGGTATGTAGCGCAGCCTGTACTGCGGCTATGTTTGAAGCAAGAAAGGCACGAAATTCCTCTTCGCTCATATTCAAGGTGTGTCGAGTAGTCGGTGCCATTTCCTTCAAAATAGTCAAATGAAACGAGTTAATCATATAGAATATCAAGAGTAGTCAATAGTATTTCGTAGCGTAATATGAACTTATTTATAAAAGCTCTTTCTTCATATTAGCGTTTTATACTCTTTAATTCGGGTAGTACCTACCCGTTAAGTTCATACTTACTAGCTAATATACCATTTCAACTACTATAATTCTATATGAAAAACTAATCACAAAATATATATATATATATATATATATATATATATATATATATATATATATATATATATATATATATATATATATATATATATATATATATATATATATATATCATATTCAAGCCTTTATACAATAACTTGCAAACTTACAATACCGCTATTTTACATATAGCATGAAATATAGCACATAAAACTTTGATACAAAGTAGTTTCGAAGATAATTCTAGTTAATAAATAAGGCGTTCAGCAAAGGCAATAAAGACACGTAATTCATACCTCCAGAAACAGGTCATGCATTCTGGTTTTACTAATACCACTTCCCATCCTTGGTTTTGTGGAACATAACCGTTGTGACCGTTGATAAGACAGCGTGTTGTAACGTCGTCAAAGGGACGAGGGTTACGTAATGTCCAACAGTCCCGTAACAATCTAAAAACCTCATTTCTTACCCCAATTACCGACTCCGTCACTTGTGCGAACGTTTTGTTTAATAGTTGTAGCCCGATGTTCTTGTTCTCACTTTGGTGAGAAGCGAACATTACTAACCCGTAAGCATAACATGCTTCTTTATGTTGCATGTTAGCCGCTTTTTCTAAATCACGAAGTCCTATATTCGGATATATTGAGTCAAAATAATTTCTTAACCTGTTGCGTAAAAAAGCATTTGGGTTCCCCGCAATATATGTATCAAAGTAAACACATCGTAACTTATGGATTTCCCAATGTGATATCCCCCACCTTTCGAACGAAAGCCTTTTATAAACCAAGGCATTCTTGGAACGTTCTTCGAATGTCTTACAAACTGATCTCGCCTTAAATAGTTGTGCCTAGGAATTCTGACCGACTCTAGACAAGATTTCATCAATCATGTCTCCGGGTAGGTCTCTGAAAATATTGGGTTGTCTATCCATTTTGTGTTTTTAACTGTAAAATAGACAAGAGTTAGATTCATAAAAAAAATTACTTTTAATACAAGCAATTTTTTTACATATATCATAAAGCATAAGCACACTATATTACATATATTACACCACACGAATACAACTATCTTATTCCGACTCGCTCGTTTCTTCTTCTTCGGTTTTGGTTCGTTTTGCCAAGTTTCTAGGGATATATGATGTTCCCCTAATACGAGCCGTCGTTTTCCACATTGGTTTAGAAAAACCTGGTGGTTTAGAGGTTCCCGGGTTATTGTCACAACTTAAGAAATACGGATGTTGACGATACATATAAAGTTCATCAGGGTTGGAATCAAATTTCTCTATTTTTATGCCCTTTCCCTTATTGTTCTCTTTTGCCTTATTAAATTGTGTTGGGGTAATTTCTATAACATCATCGGAATCTTTGTCGGGATCCGATTCATCGGAGAATTGGTAATCCTCCCAATACTTTGCTTCCTTGGTGGAAACACCATTGACCATAATTAACTTTGTTCGGTTGGTTGAAGATTTTCTTATACTTAACCGTTTTATTATTTCCCCCACTGGTTCTATTTCTTCTTCCGGTTCCGATTCTTCTTCCGGTTCCGACTCTTCTTCCGGTTCCTCTTCGGGAACTTGTGAATCAGTCCACGAATCATTCCAATTTACATTTGACTCTTCATTCTTATTAGGTGAGTCAATGGGACTTGTTCTAGAGGTAGACATCTATCACATAATATCAAACGCGTTAAGAGATTAATATATCACATAATATTCACATGTTAAAAATATATAGTTTCCAACAAAATTTGTTAAGCAATCATTTTTCAAGTAAACACGGTCGAAGTCCAGACTCACTAATGCATCCTAACAAACTCGATAAGACACACTAATGCAAAATTCTGGTTCTCTAAGACCAACGCTGGGATACCAACTGAAATGTCCCGTTCTTATTGATTAAAAACGTTCCATATTAATTGATTTCGTTGCGAGGTTTTGACCTCTATATGAGACGTTTTTCAAGACTGCGTTCATTTTAAAACAAACCATAACCTTTATTTTATCAATAAAGGTTTAAAAAGCTTTACGTAGATTATCAAATAATGATAATCTAAAATATCCTGTTTACACACGACTATTACATAATGGTTTACAATACAAATATGTTACAACGAAATAAGTATCTTGAATGCAGTTTTTACACAATATCATACAAGCATGGACTCCAAATCTTGTCCTTATTTAAGTATGCGACAGTGGAAGCTCTTAATAATCACCTGAGAATAAGCATGCTTAAAACGTCAACAAAAAATGTTGGTGAGTTATAGGTTTAACCTATATATATCAAATCGTAACAATAGACCACAAGATTTCATATTTCAATATACATCCCATACATAGAGATAAAAATCATTCATATGGTGAACACCTAGTAACCGACATTAACAAGATGCATATATAAGAATATCCCCATCATTCCGGTATCCTCCATAGGACATGATATAAATTTCGAAGTACTAAAGCATCCGGTACTTTGGATGGGGCTTGTTGGACCCGATAGATCTATCTTTAGGATTCGCGTCAATTATGAAAGGACCCGTTCATATACATTATAATCGATTCACAATAGTTGATTACATTGCGAGGTATTTGACCTCTATATGATACATTTTACAAACATTGTATTCGTTTTTAAAAGACAATCTTTCTTTACATACAAAATTGGCAGGCATGCATACCATTTCATAATATCCACTATCCAACTATAAATTGATTTAATAATAATCTTTGATGAACTCAATGACTTGAATGCAACGTTCTTCGAAATATGCTATGAAAGACTCCAAGTAATATCTTTAAAATGAGCAAATGCACAGCGAAAGATTTCTTTAACACCTGAGAATAAACATGCTTTAAAGTGTCAACCAAATGGTTGGTGAGTTCATTAGTTTATCATAATCATTTATTTCCATCATTTTAATAGACCACAAGAATTTCATTTCCAGTTCTCATAAATATACGTCCCATGCATAGAGATAAAAATAATCATTCATATGGTGAACACCTGGTAACCGACATTAACTAGATACATATAAGAATATCCCCTATCATTCCGGGATCCTCCTTCGGACGTGATATAAATTTCGAAGTACTAAAGCATCCGGTACTTTGGATGGGGTTTGTTAGGCCCAATAGATCTATCTTTAGGATTCACGTCAATTAGGGTGTCTGTTCCCTAATTCTTAGATTACCAGACTTTAATAAAAAGGGGCATATTCGATTTCGATAATTCAACCATAGAATGTAGTTTCAATTACTTGTGTCTATTTCGTCAAACATTTATAAAAGCGCATGTATTCTTAGTCCCAAAAATATAAAGGGTAAAAAGGCAAATGAAACTCACCATACTGTATTTCGTAGTAAAGATACATATAACGTCATTGAACAACTGCAAGGTTGGCCTCGGATTCACGAACCTAAATTAATTATATATATTTATGTGTTGGTCAATATTTATCTAACAAATTAGGTCAAGTTATAGTGTACCACAATCCTAATGCTCGAGACTAATATGCAAAAGTCAACAAAAGTAAATTTGACTCAAAATAATTTCCAAAAATCTATACATGATTAATATATAGCTTAAATATCGTTGTTTTATATTTTTAAATATTTTTAGAAGATTTATTAGAGTAAATAATATAATTTATTTATTAATAAATAAATAAAATTTTATATTAAATTTATATAATAAAATATACTTTTATATATATTATGTAATAAAATTTATAGGGTTCATTTAATATCATAAAGATAATATGATAGGTATTATTAAAGTAAGTTATTACACGTAGTAAAATATGTTTGTATCACATATTTATTTGATAAAATAATATCTATAATGATAGTAAGTAAAAGTTGTATTATTTTATAATAATAATTATTATTATAAAAATATCAATATTTATAATTACTAAGATGACATTAGATAAAACGATAATTCTAATTATGATAACTTTAATATTTACGATAATTTTTAATATTATCTTTAAAATAATAATCATATTTAAAATAATAATAATAATGATGTTTTATAGTAACAATGACATTTCTATTAAAATGATAATTTTTGTTAAAATGATAGTTTTAATACTAACGATACTTTTAATAATAATAGTAATGATAAAAATAATAAGAACGATAATTTTATCTAAATCAATATCTTATAATATTTTAATTTCATCATGATACTCTTACCCATTATTTCCTAATCGTTTCGTTTAATAGCTTTTAATCGTCTTTTATATTGTGTTCATAATAATGATAATAATAGTAATCAAAATAATTAGGTGTTACAAATATTTGTTTTAATTACACTAATATTAATAATGATAGTTACTATAACATTATTAACGATAATACTAATAATTATAATTATCTTAATAATATGCATGTCCTTGGAATAACAATAATACCAATAATAATAATAATAACAATAACAATAACAATAACCATTTTTAAATAATGATATATATATTAATAATGATAATAATAATAATAATAATACCAATAATAATAATAATAATTGGATAATAATAATAATACTAATTATAACTTTAACGATAATGACGATAGTAATAATAAAAAAATAACAATTTTTAATAATAAATCCCTTTTATTGATAAAGATAATAATAATGATAACAATAAGATAAAACTAGAACGACGATAAAAACGACGATAATAATAATCATTTTTAATAAAAATATCGAAAATTCAATTGATTGTAACTTCTAATCCGTTCATCGAAACCATTCGATATCTAAAGGAAAAGTTCTTAATTTTTCGCTAGCTTTCCAAGGACATGCATATCTTATACCTTATCTCAACCGCAAATGTAACTAATTCAACATTCAACCTAACCTGTCTAAGGGCAATATCAAAAGTACAAGCATGCATAATCCTAAATACTCGAGCACTAGTCAGGGATACACTATTAGTATGTAAAAGTTAAATTATGAGTACTCACGTATCAATATTGAGATTCAATATTGCAGGAAAGGTACGTAGACGCAACGGAAATGATAAACACTATATTGACCTCACGAGCATACCCATGAACCATACTCAATCACCTCCATAGCTATAACCCATAATTTCCTTAATCCTATCCCACTCGAAAAACAATTTCGAAATCACTCGGACAGCACTCCGTCGTAATATTTTATGTATACTAATAATATCTTGAAATAATACGGAGTAAATATATATATGTAAATCGATTGAGAGAGTTTAGAGAAAACTATTTTCAAGTTTCTATGAAATAATGAAACCTATTGAATTCTATTTATAATAGATTTTTGAATTATTAAAGTGAATTTTTAAAGTATGAATTATTAAAGTGAATTATTAAAGTGAATTATTAAAGTATGAATTATTAAAGTGAATTATTAAAGTATGAATTATTAAAGTATGAATTATTAAAGTGAATTATTAAAGTATGAATTATTAAAGTGAATTATTAAAGTTAAAGTAAAGTAAAATAAAGTAAAGGTAAAGTTTAAGTATAGTAAAAGTATAAAACTATATACGTATAATACGCGTATAAATATATATAATATTAATTTAAATCGTTATATATATAAAATAAAATATAAATATTGTTATCTTTATCATACTAGTTAAGTAATGAGTTGTCAAAAGTGGTTCTAGATATTTATAAAAGTTATATACGTTTTAATAATAAAGTTCTGTTTAAACTGAAAACGTTTTTGTACGTTTGAAACTAAATAGATCAATCGAGTCTTTATGAGATTCAATCTTCCACTATCCTTTGTCTAGTTCTCAATGATTGACAATTTGTTCTTATTTATAAATCACTTTACCATTTTCCGAATATTGTTAAAATGAAAAGATTTCTCAAATCAACGTGGGCCTTTCAACAGAGACTTGTAATCATAATTCAATATATCTGATAATTCAATCATTTGATCTTATCTTCTAATTCCATTGATAAACATTTTGAAACAGATACAATCATATAAAGTATTTAATCTAATATTTTGTTTACGTTTCAAGTTATAATATATATACACATATACATATATAATCATATTCGTTTAATGGTTCGTGAATCGTTGGAACTTGGTCGAGGTTGAATGAATGTATGAACATAGTTTAAAATTCTTGAAATTTAACTTAACAAATATTGCTTATCGTGTCGAAAACATATAAAGATTAAAGTTTAAATTTGGTTGGAAATTTCCGGGTTGTCACAGTACCTACCCGTTAAAGAAATTTCGTCCCAAAATTTGAGTGGAAAGGTCGTGAATGATAATAAGTATGTTTTCATGATGCATACGGGCTAAAAATTAGAGTTTTATCATCAGCGAATAATTTGGAAAAACAATCCATTTATATGAAGAGTACGAATAAAGCTAACATAGAAGAGTGAAATGAGTAAGTGTAGATTCATCTTATCATTTGATGTAGATATGATTGATTTCCAGATTTCAAGGGATTTGAAGAAAATCTTCTTAATAAGATTTGACTCTCCGGTAATCAAGGGAATTAGGATCCGCTTTAAATGCGATCGTCCATTTTAATTGTTCTGTCGGAGATTTTCTTATAAATTCACCTCCTTCGTTTCCTTACAACTCACACCTTCTATTGATGCATTTTATGCAAGTCCCTAGACATCTACCCACGTCCATTGCAGGTACAACAGTTTACAGGCCACCATGATTGCTCGTTATTATCCTATACGTGTTTGTATGTGGTTACAGGAACTGCAGGAACGAGATTTAGATGTTTGACTATGTTAGACTTAGTTAGACGTACGAGTGAAGCCTCACTAGTACGGCTGACAGGCTCATACGCACGGTTGATGCTGAGCTAAGTCACAATTACAACCTAAATGAGAAGACACGAGTGAGTGATCACCAGTACGGATGATGAAGCCAACTCGTACGTGTGATGAATGAATCGTATGTGTGAGTCAACATCATGGGTATATAAAGTCTTATGTTCTTCATTTTAGGTTAAGCCTCTCATTTATTACACACACTCAGATCTAGTGAGCTCCTCCAATTTTCTCTCAGTCCAAATCACCCAGGTGGTGAATAATAGCTCTAGGTGTTGATCTAATCACACTTGATTTAGTTGTGGTTTGACTAAATTAATCAAAAAAAAAATTAACCTATTCACTAGAGGGTTTGATTCACTTATTCCGCCATTGTGTGAGTTAAATCTGTTAATTTCTAAGTTCCTAGTCATGTTTCATCACCTTCTATTCTTTCCCCCTCAACTCATATTTTAAAGTATTCATCAATATGCTCCATCCAGTTCTGATTCTCGATATACTTCTAACTTTCATATCGGTCATTCTTCTTTTTCATCTACCGCCGGAAGAATCTATTACTTCTACTATACTTTTGGGTTTATAGTGTTTCTAGTTCTCCCGTGTCTTTATATTTCTATATGCATCGATATATATGGTTTATAATTTCCGATTTATCGTTGGGCTTTATATGTTCCCTTATATTTCAAAGTCTCTGCTTCTGTCTTCTATAATCATTATCATTAACAGTTAATGCTCTCTTTTATTTGCTGCAATTTATACCCCAATTTTTATTTCGGAGTTTTGTCCTTTTGTTTCTTCTTCTTGCGATTAAGCACCGCTTGTAATGGTCCAGAATTCACAGATATGAATTTTAGAATGAACATTGTTAATGTTCTAGGAAGGAAATTGTGATGGCACGATCTTGACTTGTCAAATTACTAGAATACCTTGGGAAAGGCCGAATCATCAAGAAATATTTTCTTGATATTTTAGAGGTTAAATAGAATACAAGAGTCATATAACATGGCACATGATGATATTATGATCTGTGAATCATCACGTTCCATTTAGAAACTCAGCATGACTTACTGTAATATAATCACGTTGATCAAGTGTCATTATATTATACTAATTCATGCTTCAGTTCCCAACACTACTTCAAAATATTCCTATTTTAAACTTGAATGTTTCAGAATTTAGAAACTAAAATAGTTTCTTTTATGATGTAATACAGATAGTGCGAAGAGGTAAATGATTTCAAATAAGAAAAATTAAGAAAATATCTTCAGAAATATGGAGGATATTTATAATGAAAGATATGATGATATTTTAGAATTTCTAATATCAGAGGATGATGAAGAATATTGTCCGCAGGGGTTTAGAGTCAGGAGCAAGGTATTCGTTAATGACTTCAGCAGGTACTGAATCATTTGGATCCTTTGAAGTCAGGTTCAGTCTTTGTAATTTGTCCAAAGCCTCCTTCCTACTTTGCTCAATCCGTTTTCCAGTTCCAAAACTTCTCTTTTTCTGCGATTTGCCAGCACACTTCATCATTATCATTCAGCTTTTACCGTTTAAAGTCGTTTTTAGTTTTTGCTGCTTCATCAGCATTTTTTCCATTTTCGGAGAACCAATTCTTAGTTCAGAGTGTTTTTTAGAAACTTCACATTCAAATTAAGTCCAGAAGATAGACGTTATATATACACATATAACTGTTGGAGTAGACATGCTGCGAGATTTCAAAATACTGATTGCTAATTCCCAATGATTCGTATGACAATTCTCATTACAAGATGCGAATGAGTAAATGATGGGGTTTCAATAAATAATTATAATGACTTTTTGGAGAGGCTAAAGTCAAAGGGTAATGAAGTTGTTGGTACATCTGCTAATAATGTGGTGGAATGTAAAAGGTTCCCTGGTAACGATGGTGTATATCTCAAGGTTATAATAAGGTTAGTCTGACTGAAAAGTCGAAGTTGACTTGCTGGCGCTGTGACAAAACTGGCTACATTGAATAGGAGTCGCAAAGTTATTTTTGCTAATAAATGCCAAAGAATCTGATGCGGATACGTTGTTTAAACTTTTTCTTTGGTTTCAATAGTTTTTCGGGTACATAACTGTGGGTAACATGTGGTTGGATCATCATCTCGATTGCTCATCATTCGAAGTGTCTTCAGAAATTTTCGAAGGGTTTGAACACAGATTGTAATCGTTAACATACATTTGATGTTCTAACACAGTTTTGAAGTCAAAATATAGCTTGTGAAACATGTAAGGATCTAAGAGTGATGATTTTGGTCATATCTCGAGTTGAATTTTGAGATTTCAAAATCAGAATATGTAATTAAATTTTGAATGAGTATGGTTGTTTTGATTTCTATAAAAGAATGTATATTGTTGTGAAAGTAGGGAGTATAATGGATAATTTGCTGAATCAGATTCGAAGAATGTAATATATTATTTGTGAATTTATATATCTCTTGGGTATTACCTACCCGTTAAAAAAAAATTTCACAATTAATATTTTATACAAAAGAATTTTATTACAGTCTTTATGAAAATATATATATGTATATTTTCTTCAGATGTAACATAGATTTAATGAGTTAATGTTAAATTAAACTCATTTGATTTACGGTTGAAACTAGAATTTAATAATCCCTAAAGGCTTTAAAAGTACATAACTTTTACGCAGTATTTCTTTAATGACATTGAAATTATGAATCAATACTTCGTTATTTGTTGATGGATGATGTTCGGTTCGTGGAATTCTTGTGAATTTCGCAAAGTACGAATGATGTTATCTGAAAAGTTTCGGGTACATCGATGATGAAAGTGTAAAATCAAATATATACTTGATTTATTATGAATTGGAATTTGTTGAATTGGCGACAGAGATTGTAGTTAACGCTGGTTAAGTTGCGGCCGAAGGACGTACATTATTGCATATTTGTAATATGAATTAACCGAGTAGTTAAGATTCACACACAATAGTTTAGCACAGAAAGATTTATTTCAAAATATATATATATATATAATATACATATAATTTATTGAGAGGGAATGAGTTAATTCTTCATAACTCGTTGATACAATATACACGTTATTGATTCGTAATGATGTCCACGGTGATTCTTGAACTGACGGAGTTTGTGATGTTATCAGTGTTGTTGATTCGGATGTTGACTGTACTGACGATGCTGGTAACTCTGACGGTACTGCTGATGCTGTTGGTAAAGCAAGTTTATCTTGTTAATCACACACCATTTTTGTCAGGGTTTCTACTCTTCCTTCTATCATTTTTGGTTCGCTTAACTGATTTATGGTTAGGGCTAGATTAGATAATCTCTAAGACTTTAGAGATTACATAATCGCTGCAGAATATTTCTCCAATGAAGTTATGAATTAATACTTCGTCAGTTATTGTTGTTGGTACTCCTTGGTATCTATGGTGCATATGACGTTGATGCTCGTGGGACAGATTGTGAAGTTGAGGTTTACGACTCAGTTGTGGTTGGAGGTGGTAATGGTACTGTTGGCGTTGATGATGGTGGTACTGGTTATGCTGCTGATGCTGCTGCTGGTGTTTGTAATCTCTGCACCATATTCTCCAAAGCCACTACCCGAGCGCGAAGCTCGTTGATTTTTTCTATTACACCGGGGTGATTGTCGGTTCGGACGAGCGGATAAATAAAATCTAAAATTTGATGTAATATATAATCGTGACGAGATACTCTGGAAATGAGCGAGAACATGGTGTTTTGGATAGGTTCGCCGGTAAGTGCTTCAGGTTCTTCGTCAAGAGGACAATGTGGTGGATGGAAGGGATCACCTTCTTCTTGTCTCCAATGATTGAGGAGGCTACGAACCCATCCCCAATTCATCCAGAATAGGTGATGACTGATTGGTTGATCTATTCCGGTCACACTGCTTTCGGAGCTTGAATGGGATTCCATTTCGGAATCTGAGTGACTTGAACTGATGACGAATTCCATTTCGTACGATTGGATAAAGGATTTTTTTTTTTTTATATGAAATGATTTTGGCTAACTGATGATATTCTAATTACATAGAATATATATATATATATATATATATATATATATATATATATATATATATATATATATATATATATATATATATATATATATATATATATATAGATCAAAAGATTTCGTAGATTACGGAGGACTTTGCGGGATATGTCAGGCAAAGTTTAAAGTAATAGATACGATAAGATATGATTTAGCAGATATGCTAAGATATGAATTTTTCTCTATACACTATTCATGCAATCAATGCAGCAAGACGTGTCTTAGACTAAAAATGATAAGCAGTTAATTTCCTGAGGATGATAAGTAGTTAATTTTTGACACAAAATGATAAGCAAAACTTTTGACATGCAGACACGGTCGAAGTCCAGACTCACTAATGCATCCTATCGACTTATCAGTTAGACACACTAATGCAGACCTGGTTCGCTAAGACCACCGCTCTGATACCAACTGAAAGGATCTGTTCATATACATTATAAATGATTCACAATAGTTAATTACATTGCGAGGTATTTGACCTCTATATGATACATTTTACAAACATTGCATTCGTTTTTAAAAGACAATCTTTCTTTACATCGAAAATTGACAGGCATGCATACCATTTCATAATATCCACTATCCAACTATAAATTGATTTAATAATAATCTTTGATGAACTCAATGACTCGAATGCAACGTTCTTCGAAATATGCTATGAAAGACTCCAAGTAATATCTTTAAAATGAGCAAATGCACAGCGAAAGATTTCTTTAACACCTGAGAATAAACATGCTTTAAAGTGTCAACCAAATGGTTGGTGAGTTCATTAGTTTATCATAATCATTTATTTTCATCATTTTAATAGACCACAAGAATTTCATTTCCAGTTCTCATAAATATACGTCCCATGCATAGAGACAAAAATAATCATTCATATGGTGAACACCTGGTAACCGACATTAACTAGATACATATAAGAATATCCCCTATAATTCCGGGATCCTCCTTCGGACGTGATATAAATTTCGAAGTACTAAAGCATCCGGTACTTTGGATGGGGTTTGTTAGGCCCAATAGATCTATCTTTAGGATTCGCGTCAATTAGGGTGTCTGTTCCCTAATTCTTAGATTACCAGACTTTAATAAAAAGGGGCATATTCGATTTCGATAATTCAACCATAGAATGTAGTTTCAATTACTTGTGTCTATTTCATCAAACATTTATAAAAGCGCATGTATTCTCAGTCCCAAAAATATAAAGGGTAAAAAGGCAAATGAAACTCACCATACTGTATTTCGTAGTAAAAATACATATAACGTCATTGAACAACTGCAAGGTTGGCCTCGGATTCACGAACCTAAATTAATTATATATATTTATGTGTTGGTCAATATTTGTCTAACAAATTAGGTCAAGTTATAGTGTACCACAATCCTAATGCTCGAGACTAATATGCAAAAGTCAACAAAAGTAAATTTGACTCAAAATAATTTCCAAAAATCTATACATGATTAATATATAGCTTAAATATCGTTGTTTTATATTTTTAAATATTTTTAGAAGATTTATTAGAGTAAATAATATAATTTATTTATTAATAAATAAAATTTTATATTAAATTTATATAATAAAATATACTTTTATATATATTAAGTAATAAAATTTATAGGGTTCATTTAATATCATAAAGATAATATGATAGGTATTATTAAAGTAAGTTATTACACGTAGTAAAATATGTTTGTATCACATATTTATTTGATAAAATAATATCTATAATGATAGTAAGTAAAAGTTGTATTATTTTGTAATAATAATTATTATTATAAAAATATCATTATTTATAATTACTAAGATGACATTAGATAAAACGATAATTCTAATTATGATAACTTTAATATTTACTATAATTTTTAATATTATCTTTAAAATAATAATCCTATTTAAAATAATAATAATAATGATATTTTATAGTAACAATGACATTTCTATTAAAATGATAATTTTTGTTAAAATGATAGTTTTAATACTAACGATACTTTTAATAATAATAGTAATGATAAAAATAATAAGAACGATAATTTTATCTAAATCAATATCTTATAATATTTTAATTTCATCATGATACTCTTATCCATTATTTCCTAATCGTTTCGTTTAATAGCTTTTAATCGTCTTTTATATTGTGTTCATAATAATGATAATAATAGTAATCAAAATAATTAGGTGTTACAAATATTTGTTTTAATTACACTAATATTAATAATGATAGTTACTATAACATTATTAACGATAATACTAATAATTATCTTAATGATAATATAGTAATAATAATAATAATAATAACAATAACAATAACAATAACCATTTTTAAATAATGATATATATATTAATAATGATAATAATAATAATAATAATACCAATAATAATAATAATAATTGGATAATAATAATAATACTAATTATAACTTTAACGATAATAACGATAGTAATAATAAAAAAAATAACAATTTTTAATGATAAATCCCTTTTATTGATAAAGATAATAATAATGATAATAATAAGATAAAACTAGAACGACGATAAAAACGACGATAATAATAATCATTTTTAATAAAAATATCGAAAATTCAATTGATTGTAACTTCTAATCCGTTCACCGAAACCATTCGATATCTAAAGGAAAAGTTCTTAATTTTTCGCTAGCTTTCCAAGGACATGCATATCTTATACCTTATCTCAACCGCAAATGTAACTAATTCAACATTCAACCTAACCTGTCTAAGGGCAATATCAAAAGTACAAGCATGCATAATCCTAAATACTCGAGCACTAGTCAGGGATACACTATTAGTATGTAAAAGTTAAATTGTGAGTACTCACGTATCAATATTGAGATTCAATATTGCAGGAAATGTACGTAGACGCAACGGAAATGATAAACACAATATTAACCTCACGAGCATACCCATGAACCATACTCAATCACCTCCATAGCTATAACCCATAATTTCCTTAATCCTATCTCACTCGAAAAACAATTTCGAAATCACTCGGACAGCACTCCGTCGTAATATTTTATGTATACTAATAATATCTTGAAATAATACGGAGTAAATATATATATGTAAATCGATTGAGAGAGTTTAGAGAAAAATATTTTCAAGTTTCTATGAAATAATGAAACCTATTGAATTCTATTTATAATAGATTTTTGAATTATTAAAGTGAATTATTAAAGTATGAATTATTAAAGTGAATTATTAAAGTATGAATTATTAAAGTGAATTATTAAAGTATGAATTATTAAAGTGAATTATTAAAGTATTAATTATTAAAGTAAATTATTAAAGTTAAAGTAAAGTAAAAATAAAGTAAAGGTAAAGTTTAAGTATAGTAAAAGTATAAAACTATGTACGTATAATACGCGTATAAATATATATAATATTAATTTAAATTGTTATATATATAAAATATAAATATCGTTATCTTTATCATACTAGTTAAGTAATGAGTTGTCAAAAGTGGTTCTAGATATTTATAAAAGTTATATACGTTTTAATAATAAAGTTCTTTTTAAACTGAAAACGTTTTTGTACGTTTGAAACTAAATAGATCAATCGAGTCTTTATGAGATTCAATCTTCCACTATCCTTTGTCTAGTTCTCAATGATTGACAATTTGTTCTTATTTATAAATCATTTTACCATTTTCCGAATATTGTTAAAATGAAAAGATTTCTCAAATCAACGTGGGCCTTTCAACAGAGACTTGTAATCATAATTCAATATATCTGATAATTCAATCATTTGATCTTATCTTCTAATTCCATTGATAAACATTTTGAAACAGATACAATCATATAAAGTATTTAATCTAATATTTTGTTTACGTTTCAAGTTATAATATATATACACATATACATATATAATCATATTCGTTTAATGGTTCGTGAATCGTTGGAACTTGGTCGAGTTTGAATGAATGTATGAACATAGTTTAAAATTCTTGAAATTTAACTTAACAAATATTGCTTATCGTGTCGGAAACATATAAAGATTAAAGTTTAAATTTGGTTGGAAATTTCCGGGTTGTCACAAAATTAGGGTGTCTGTTCCATAATTCTTAGATTACCAGACTTAATAAAAAGGGGCATATTCGATTTCGATAATTCAACCATAGAATGTAGTTTCACGTACTTGTGTCTATTTTGTAAATCGTTTATAAAACCTGCATGAATTCTCATCCCAAAAATATTAGATTTTAAAAGTGGGACTATAACTCACTTTCACAGATTTTTACTTCGTCGGGAAGTAAGACTTGGCCACTGGTCGATTCACGAACCTATAACAAATATGTACATATATATCAAAGTATATTCAAAATATATTTACAACACTTTTAATACATTTTGATGTTTTAAGTTTATTAAGTCAGCTGTCCTCGTTAGTAACCTACAACTAGTTGTCCAACGTTAGATGTACAGAAAAAAATTGATATATATTATCTTGAATCAATCCACGACCCAGTGTATACACGTCTCAGGCTAGATCACAACTCAAAGTATATATATTTTTGGAATCAACCTCAACCCTGTATAGCTAACTCCCACATTACTGCATATAGAGTGTCTATGGTTGTTCCAAATAATATATACACATGGGTCGATATGATATGTCAAAACATTTGCATACGTGTCTATGGTATCCCAAGATTACATAATATATTAGAATACATGTATAATACAATATAAGTTAGCTAGGATATGATTAATATAGATTTGTTACCAATTTTCACGTTGCTACAACAAGAAAAATTATCCAATCTTGTTTTACCCATAACTTCTTCATTTTAAATCCGTTTTGAGTGAATCAAATTGCTATGGTTTCATATTGAACTCTATTTTATGAATCCAAACAGAAAAAGTATAGGTTTATAGTTGGAAATATAAGTTACAAGTCATTTTTGTAAAGGTAGTCATTTCAGTCGAAAGAACGACGTCTAGATGACCATTTTAGAAAACATACTTCCACTTTGAGTTTAATCATGATTTTTGGATATAGTTTCATGTTCATAAGAAAAATCATTTTCCCAGAAGAAAAACTTTTAAATCAAAGTTTATCATAGTTTTTAATTAACTAACCCAAAACAGCCCGCGGTGTTACTACGACGGCGTATGTCTGGTTTTACGGTGTTTTTCGTGTTTCCAGGTTTTAAATCATTAAGTTAGCATATCATATAGATATAGAACATGTGTTTAGTTGATTTTAAAAGTCAAGTTTGAAGGATTAACTTTGTTTGCGAACAAGTTTAGAATTAACTAAACTATGTTCTAGTGATTACAAGTTTAAACCTTCGAATAAGATAGCTTTATATGTATGAATCGAATGATGTTATGAACATCATTACTACCTCAAGTTTTCTAGATAAAACTACTGGAAATGAGAAAAATGGATCTAGCTTCAAAGGATCCTTGGATGGTTTGAAAGTTCTTGAAGCAGAATCATGACACGAAAACAGTTCGAGTAAGATTTTCACTCGAAATAAGATTGTTATAGTTATAGAAATTGAATCAAAGTTTGAATATGAGTATTACCTTGTATTAGAAAGATATCTTACTGTAAATAAGAAAGATTTCTTGAGGTTGGATGATCACTCTACAAGATTGGAAGTAAGCTAGCAAACTTGGAAGTATTCTTGATTTTATGAAACTAGAACTTGTAGAATTTATGAAGAACACTTAGAACTTGAAGATAGAACTTGAGAGAGATTAATTAGATGAAGAAAATTGAAGAATGAAAGTGTTTGTAGGTGTTTTTTGTCGTTGGTGTATGGATTAGATATAAAGGATATGTAATTTTGTTTTCATGTAAATAAGTCATTAATGGTTACTCATATTTTTGTAATTTTATGAGATATTTCATGCTAGTTGCCAAATGATGGTTCCCACATGTGTTAGGTGACTCACATGGGCTGCTAAGAGCTGATCATTGGAGTGTATATACCAATAGTACATACATCTAAAAGCTGTGTATTGTACGAGTACGAATACGGGTGCATACGAGTAGAATTGTTGATGAAACTGAACGAGGATGTAATTGTAAGCATTTTTGTTAAGTAGAAGTATTTTGATAAGTGTCTTGAAGTCTTTCAAAAGTGTATGAATACATATTAAAACACTACATGTATATACATTTTAACTGAGTCGTTAAGTCATCGTTAGTCGTTACATGTAAGTGTTGTTTTGAAACCTTTAGGTTAACGATCTTGTTAAATGTTGTTAACCCAATGTTTATAATATCAAATGAGATTTTAAATTATTATATTATCATTATATTATGATGTACGAATATCTCTTAATATGATATATATATATACATTAAATGTCGTTACAACGATAATCGTTACATATATGTCTCGTTTCAAAATCATTAAGTTAGTAGTCTTGTTTTTACATATGAAGTTCATTATTAATATACTTAATGATATGTTTACTTATCATAATATCATGTTAACTATATATATAACCATATATATGTCATCATATAGTTTTTACAAGTTTTAACGTTCGTGAATCCCTGGTCAACTTGGGTGGTCAATTGTCTATATGAAACCTATTTCAATTAATCAAGTCTTAACAAGTTTGATTGCTTAACATGTTGGAAACACTTAATCATGTAAATAAAAATTTCATTTAATATATATATAAACATGGAAAAGTTCGGGTCACTACACTTCATCTATAGAAGAAAAGATTGACGTATATAGTTATGCACCTGAAAACTCCTGGACCCTAAGTAAAAGTTTAACACGTGTCTGTGTTAGCTCCTTTGGCATTGTTATTACCAAAAATAACATTACAACTCTTTTTCAAATTAGCCAATTTTATCACATCTTCAACAAATCAACTTCAACTTCCATTCGAATTAGCCTTATTATAACCCTGATATAAAAGTTGCCTTTCGTCATCAATACCGGAAAACCGTTTATATCTCACTACATTAGCAGTAAACGTACCAGCAACCTCGTTGCTTCTTGGCTTAAATCTCTCTGACAAATCATCATAATTATTCATTGAAACCCTATCATATACTCATCCGCATCTTGTAACGAGAACTGCCATAACAATTACCAGGAATCAGCAATTAGTACTTTGAAAACTCACAACATATCTACATCAACAGTTATATGTAAGACATTTATCTCTTAGAATTATGATCTCTCATTCTAAAATTCTGAAAAGCACTCGGTCTACAAATCAATACTCTAAATGTTGAAAAAAAAAAACTGAATGAAGCAGCAAAAACCTTAGACAACCGTAAACGACCTTAATCATCAGAAGTTTGATGATAAAGAATAATATGTTGGAAAAGTTCAGAAAAGCTGGAACTGGAAAACAGATTGAGCTACCCATGAAGGAGACCAAGGACAAATACAAGGGTTAAACCCTATATTCAAAGGATTCAGGTAATTCTGGATCCGTTGAAATCTTTAGAGAATATCTTGCTCCGAAGTCATGTTAAAATCTTGCGGAAAATCTTTCTCCATCAACCATCGAACTTAGAAATTCCAAAATATCATCATCAATATCTTCGATATTTCTGAGGATATTTTCATAAATATTCTCGTCCAAAATTATATACCTCTTCGTGCTTCCTGTGTATCATTATATTAGAAAAATTCAATAGAAAATTTAGTACCGAAAAGCAGATTATGCGAAACTATGAAGAAAGCCGTGGACAAATCACAAATAATAAGTTTGACTTCAAAGAATCCAAATGATTCAATCTCTGCTAAAGTCTTTAGTGAATATCTTGCTCCTTACTCTAAACCCTTGCGCACAATAGTTTTTATCATCCTCTGATTTTAGATATTCCAAGATGTCATCGTATCTTTCATTATAAATATCCTCCATATTTCTGAAGATATTTTCATAACCATTCTTATCTGAAATCATTAATCTCTTAGTACTATCAGTGTTGCATCATATAGAAACTGTTAGTTTCTATATTCTGTAAACTTTCGAGCTTAAAATATGAATGCTATTGAAGTAATGTTGGGAACTGATGCATGAGTTAGTATAATATAATGACACTTGATCAACGTGATTATATTACATTAAGTCATGCTGAATTTCTAATGGGACGTGATGATTCACAGATTTTAACGTCATCATGTGCCATGTTACATAACTCTTTCATTCTGTTTAACTTCTGAACATATCAAGAAAATATATTCTTGATAGATCTATTATCAGTGATTCTGGTAATTTGCCAAATCAAATCGTGCTATAATGTTCTTTCTTGTTTAGAACATTAAATTCATTCAAAACTCCATATCTACGAATTTTAGACCATCATCAGAGATGTCCAATCATAAAAAGAAGAAACGAAGGGACAAAGCTCCAAAAGAAATAGAAAAATTTGAGTATAAATCGCAGCAAAATAAGAGAGAGCATTAACTGTGGATGACAATGATTAAAGAAAACGGAAGCAGGGATTTCAAAATATAAGAAAAAATATAAAGCCCGATAACAACACGGAGGTTGCAAACCATGGATATTAATACGAATAGCAATATAAAGACACGATATAATTAAAAATAGCGTCATCCCAAGGTAATATTAAAAGTAAACAGATTCTTCTGGTGGAAGATTGAACAGAAGGATGACAGAAATGGTAATTAAGAAAATATCAGGGTTTAGAATTGGATTAAGCATTTTCATATTTTTTTTTTAAATTTGGGGATTATATAGAAATGGTGAAAATAAGGGGACGGAAGAGCTTAATTTATAATGGAAATATCAGACAGAGTAATCGAGGCGAATCACCATATTTAATTTTAGAGATCTTAATTTCCTTACTCGCCGAAGAATCAAATCTTTTAGATTTCGAAGATTTTCTTTAAATTCCTTGAATTCCGGAAATCCACTGTGACTACATCAAAAATTAAATTTATCTCAATATTTTGTGACAGCTTCACTAGTACGTTTCATATAATCGAATCGTTTTATCTATATTACTCAATATTGATAAAATTCTATTTATCAACTAATATTCGTCATAAAAACATTTTTATTGTCATCTATGACAACTCCACTCAAATTTCGGGACGAAATTTCTTTAACGGGTAGGTACTGTGACGACCCGGGAATTTCCGACCAAATTTAAACTTAATCTTTATATGTTTCCAAGACGATAAGCAAAGTCTGTAATGTTGAGTCTCAAAAACTTTGGAACAGATTACATAAATTCATTTAACCGCAGACTATTCTCGACGATTCACGAACAACTAAATTTAAATAGATGCATGTATATTTAAATATATATATTTTAACTATTATTTGAAATAATATATGATTTATTTGTTGGAAGGAAATATGTAAAATAATAGGCGATGTAATGGAAACTATATTTATAAATACATAGATATATATAATTATGTATATAAAAATTTCTTGTAAATATATAACGTTATATTAAATCTATTTGTTTAAAAATATATAATATATTTGTTTTAGTAATTAAACTTGCTATTTTAAAACGGTTTTTACATAGAAAGAGAATATATTAAAGATAAATGATTTCGAGCTTAATTAGTAAACGTCAGTAACTCTGGGTTGACATTTTATTAGTTTTAATATAGATATAGTACATGTTTATGAATGATTGAAATGAAAGTTTGACTGTAAATCGGTTACGAAGATTTTAGATTTGTTAAAAGTATTTTTACCTTTTAAGTTTAAATATTAGTGCTCCGTACATATAAATTGGAACAGAAATTAAATAATTATCGAACCTTTTTGATCAGGTTTCAAATAGTTAATGAGTGAAATAATTAAATATATCTAACCTAAAAATTTGAGATTTTTAGGAGCACTTTTATACGTTAACTGTTTAGCAATGAACACGATATACTATCCGTGAATTAGTGTCGGTAGAAAAAGACTCTAATCTGCATTACTGTGTACTAGTTTTCTTTCCACCCACCCACTGACTTCAATAACTATTATTTTATCACATATTAATAATATTACATATTTATCTCTCTCTATATATATATATATATATATATATATATATATATATATATATATATATATATATATATATATATATATATATATATATATATAGACATAGGATTAACATACATATAGGTACAACCATGAAATTAGTCTCCTTCCACCATCATCTGCCGTCCCACGGCCATCACTCAACCACCATCGTGGTCACCATAAACCATCGTGAACTTCACTAACTACTCTCACCATCAACTCCATAATGCATTTTTTTTTACGATTAATCATACCACCTCACAACCTCTTACAACCTTCATCATTTCCTGCAACCGTGAATCCAACACCCACAACTACCGACTGCCACAAACCACCGCAACCACCTTCTTTGTTCTAAGATCAACAAACACACCAACTAAGCTCACCATCGACACCATCCATCCGTCACTCACAACCACCACAAACCAAAATCATCACCGCAACACCCACCATCATCATCATTCGCAGTAGTAAACCAAAGTATAACCATCTTAATCCATCTCCTCTCCCTCTCTCTTAATTCTTGTAATTGAACCCATCTCACTTTCGGTTTTCATTATCAAGAACAAACCACCACTATACACCAATCTTCACTTACAACTCAATTACAGCTGCTACTTCAGCCTTGTTGATGATCCTGTCATGTTCGATCAAAACTACAACCATTTTTTTTACCGTCCTCCCTTTCTCTCTCTATATCCCTCTTTCTTTCACTACAACTATGTAACTATCACAAACACCATAATCTGTAACCATTTATCACCAATATCACCGCTATATTTTTTTTTCTTTTAGCTAGCTGCTACTGCTATCGTGATCTTCTGTCCAAAATCATCACAAGATCACTAAGAATTGATACTGTATGCTGAAGATGATGAAGGAGATCGATAAGATGATAATGACGGTGATGTAAATAAAACCGTATGATGATGATGATGAGTGACGTTAATGTATGATAAAGATGTTAACAATAGTGATGATACGAAGATATAAATGATGGATGATGGTGTATTATGATATAAGATAATGATATGATGAATCCATGATAATGATTAATTATCAAGAAGAAGAAGAAAACAGATAGACTAGTTATATAATTTTAATCCGAAGATAAAACAAAAAACATAGGTAGAGGAGTGGTCTGGGTGCATACTAGGGGAACGTAAGGTCCTGTGTTCGAATACCATTCGCTGCAGTCCTATTTTTTTTTAACCTGTTATTAGTCCTGCTATTCTGATTTGGGCCGTAATTAACGTGGGCCGAGAACTAGACACTCTGTTGGCCGAAGTTCATGCAAATCTGTTGGGCTTAAACTTATAAACAGATTAATTATATTGGGTTCCATATAATAACAGAAAAATGGGTTTAGAAGAGTGGTTTGGTGTGTTACTAAGTTGAGCGAGAGGTCTTGGGTTCGAGTCCGGGCAATGCCATTTCATTCTTTTTGAAGCCTATTTTATGTGAGGTAGTAATTTTGTTATCTTATTATTATTATTATTATTATTATTATTATTATTATTATTATTATTATTATTATTATTATTATTATTATTATTATTATTATTATTATTATTATTATTATTATTATTATTATTGTTAAGAATGTTATGATTATTATTATTAGTATCAAGTATTATTATTTCGTATTATCATTATCATCATTATTATTATTATAACTAGTATTAGAGTAAGTGTTATTAGTAATATGATTAGGATTATTGATATTAGTAAAACTATTAGTAGTATCATTATTATTAAACTTATCTTTTCATAAAATTTCTAGTGTTACTAAAAGTATCATTATTATTATTATTAGTAAAATTATTATTTTTATAGTTATTATTATTAGTGTTCATTATTATTAAAATTAACTTTTTAATTAAAAGTATCATTTTTACTAAAGTTACCATCTTTATTATTAATACTAAAAGTATAAATTTTAACTCTATTATCATTATTATTATTTTTATCATCACTGATATTATTTTAGTATTATTATAATATAAATATATACAAAAATATATTTGATACACATAACATAACAAAATTTATATTTTTATTTATTTTAAATACATAAAATGAATATATGAAAACATATAGGTTATTAACATAAAAATGATATAAATTTGTTCGTTTACAATATGGGTGTTAATATATACATAAATGATATAGGTTCGTGAATCCGAGGCCAACCCTATACTTGTTCAATGTCGTTCTATGTATTTTTACTACAAAATAAATTAGGTGAGTTTCATTAATCCCTTTTTAAATGCTTTTGCAATATATATTTTTGGGACTGAGAATACATGCGCTGTTTTTATAACTGTTTTACGAAATAGACACAAGTAATTGAAACTACATTATATGGTTGAATGATCGAAATCGAATATGCCCCTTTTTATTAAGTCTGGTAATCTAAGAATTAGGGAACAGACACCCTAATTGACACGAACTCTAAAGATAGATCTATCGGGCCCAACAAGCCCCATCCAAAGTACCGGATGCTTTAGTACTTCGAAATTTATATCATGTCCGAAGGAGGATCCCGGAATGATGGGGATATTCTTATATGCATATTGTGAATGTCGGTTACCAGGTGTTCAATCCATATGAATGATATTTTTGTCTCTATGCATGGGACGTATATTTATGAGAACTGAAAATGAAAAAACTTGTGGTCTATTAAAATGATGGAAATGTTTATTTATGTTAAACCAATGAACTCACCAACCTTTTGGTTGACACTTTAAAGCATGTTTATTCTCAGGTACGAAAGAAATCTTCCGCTGTGCATTTGCTCATTTTAGAGATATTACTTGGAATCATTCATGACATATTTCAAAAGACGTTGCATTCGAGTTATTGAGTTCATTAAGGATATTATTAAGTCATTTATAGTTGAATATATTAAGAAGTGGTATGCATTCGGTCAACTTTCGATGTAATGAAATATTGTCTTTTTAAAAACGAATGCAATGTTTGTAAAATGTATCATATAGAGGTCAAGTACCTCGCAATGAAATCAACTATTGTGAATCGTTTATAATCAATACGGACTTCGTCCGGATGGATTAGGACGGGTCGCTTCAGTTGGTATCAGAGCGGTGGTCGTAGCGAACCAGGTCTTGCATTAGTGTGTCTAACTAGTAGTCATTAGGATGCATTAGTGAGTCTGGACTTCGACCTGGTCTGCATGTCAAAAAGTTTTGCTTATCATTTCTAGTTGGAAATCATCTGCTTATCATCCTTAGAAAATTACCTGCTCATTATTCTTAGTCTAGACACGTTTTACTGTATTGACTGCATGAATAGTGTATAGACAAAATTCATATCTTAGCGTATTTGACAATTTATATCTTAGTGTATCTGCTATTGTTACCTTTGCCTGACAACTTCCGTAGATTCCTCCGTAACTTATGAAATTTTAGTATTATATATCCATATGTAAATTATGTATTGTAGGGTACTAATCTACATCCTATAATCTACTTCTTATCGAAAATCCTTCATCTGATCGTACGAGATGAATCCCTCAACCAGTTCGAATTCCTCGGATTCAGACAGCTATTCCGATATGGAGTTTCATCTAAGCTCCGAAATCAGTGTCACCAGAATGAATCAACTAATTCATCTGATGAGTTCATAGTCTATTAAATCAATAGAGACGCGCAGAAGGCAATCCCTTCCACCACTCGAATTCACCTCTTGACAATGAACCTGAAGCGTTTACCGGCGAACCTGTTCGAGACACCATTTTCAGTCTCATTTCCAGGGTAACTCGACAAGATTATATTATATCCACAATTCTGAACCTTATTCATCCGCTCGTTCCGACCGACAATCATCCTGAAGTAATAAGTCAACGAACTTCGCGCTCGAATAATCAATTCGGGGAATATGGTGCAAAATGTACCAGCTTCAGCAACATCACCGGCACCAACAGTACCATCAGTAATAGCACCAGTACCATCAACAATCGATGCTTCAATATCACTATCTGTACTTCGAGTATGATCTTCATTCTACGTATCGTTGTACCTCATTTATCTTCGTTCGACATGGCGAATATGTAATCTCTAAAGTTTTAGAGATTATTTATTCTAGTTCCAACCGAAAACTAAATGAGTTTAATATTATATTAACTCATTAAATCCATGATTACATCTGAAGAAAATATATATGTAAATATATTTTCACAAAGATTATAATTAAAAATTCTTTCGTACAAACTATTAATGGTGAAAATATTTTAACGGGTAGGTAATACCCGAGGAATATTTAGATTTCACCTTAATAAGTTACACTGTACATTCTTCGAATCTGATTCAACAGTCATTTACTATCCTATTTACAACCACCGATATATGTATCCGTTCACCGCAGAATAACCCTTTTCATTAAATTTCATATTTGAATTTTGACTTACTAAAATCCAACATGTGGCATAATGAAGAAAACATTGGACAAAATAAAATCTGTTAGAAACAAATAAATTAACCATGAGAATTTTGATAAGAATCCACGCTAACTGTTCCTAGCTAATTGTTCCTAGCTAACTGATTACACTTTATTTATTGCAATTTAATTATCGCAATTTACATTCTCGCAATTTTATTTATCGTCATTTAATTTCTGTTATTTACTTTACGCATTTAATTTATAGTCATTTAATTTCTGTATTTATTTTATGCACTTTAAATATTGGGACATGTATACAAGGTTTTGACATATCATATCGACGCATCTATATATATTACTTGGAATAACCATAGACACTCTATATGCAGTAATGCGGGAGTTAGCTATACAGGGTTGAGGTTGATTCTATAATAATATATATACTTTGAGTTGTGATCGAGTCTGAGACGAATACGGGTCACGTTACGTATTAATTAATTCGAATATTATATATTAAACTATACATGAATTATTGAATTGCTAACTGTGGACTATCAAATGTGGACTACCAACATTGGATAATTAAAATGAATTAAAATATTGACTATAACATATGAAACTAAACATTTCTTCAAGTTTGCCACTTGATTTCATCTTAAACCTCATTTGTATCTTGACGATTACAATCTGCGTTCAAATCTTTCATGATTATTGAAATCTCTCAATTATCATCATTATTATCATTATTATTATTATTATAACTAGTATTAGAGTAAGTGTTATTAGTAATATGATTAGGATTATTGATATTAGTAAAACTATTAGTAGTATCATTATTATTAAACTTATCTTTTCATAAAATTTCTAGTGTTACTAAAAGTATCATTATTATTATTATTATTAGTAAAATTATTAATTTTATAGTTATTATTATTAGTGTTCATTATTATTAAAATTAACATTTTAATTAAAAGTATCATTTTTACTAAAGTTACCATCTTTATTATTAATACTAAAATTATAAATTTTAACTCTATTATCATTATTATTATTTTTATCATTACTAATATTATTTTAGTATTATTGTAATATAAATATATACAAAAATATATTTGATACACATAACATAACAAAATTTATATTTTTATTTATTTTAAATACATAAAATGAATATATGAAAACATATAGGTTATTAACATAAAAATGATTTAAATTTTTCGTTTACAATATGGTTGTTAATATATACATAAATGATATAGGTTCGTGAATCCGAGGCCAACCCTATACTTGTTCAATGTCGTTCTATGTATTTTTACTACAAAATACATTAGGTGAGTTTCATTAATCCCTTTTTAAACGCTTTTACAATATATATTTTTGGGACTGAGAATACATGCGCTGTTTTTATAACTGTTTTACGAAATAGACACAAGTAATTGAAACTACATTATATGGTTGAATGATCGAAATCGAATATGCCCCTTTTTATTAAGTCTGGTAATCTAAGAATTAGGGAACAGACACCCTAATTGACACGAACTCTAAAGATAGATCTATCGGGCCCAACAAGCCCCATCCAAAGTACCGGATGCTTTAGTACTTCGAAATTTATATCATGTCCGAAGGAGGATCCCGGAATGATGGGGATATTCTTATATGCATATTGTGAATGTCGGTTACCAGGTGTTCAATCCATATAAATGATATTTTTGTCTCTATGCATGTGATGTATATTTATGAGAACTGAAAATGAAAAATCTTGTGGTCTATTAAAATGATGGAAATGTTTATTTATGTTAAACCAATGAACTCACCAACCTTTTGGTTGACACTTTAAAGCATGTTTATTCTCAGGTATGAAAGAAATCTTCCACTGTGCATTTGCTCATTTTAGAGATATTACTTGGAGTTATTCATGATATATTTCAAAAGACGTTGCATTCGAGTCATTGAGTTCATCAAGGATATTATTAAGTCATTTATAGTTGAATATATTAAGAAGTGGTATGCATTCCTCAACTTTCGATGTAATGAAATATTGTCTTTTCAAAAATGAATGCAATGTTTGTAAAATGTATCATATAGAGGTCAAGTACCTCGCGATGAAATCAACTATTGTGAATCGTTTATAATCAATACGGACTTCGTCCGGATGGATTAGGACGGGTCGCTTCATTACCTACCCGTTAAAATATTTTCACCATTAACAGTTTGTACGAAAGAATTTTTAATTACAATCTTTATGAAAATATACTTACATATATATTTTCCTTAGATGTAATCATGGATTTAATGAGTCAATATGATATTAGACTCATTTGATTTACCGTTAGAATAAGAATATATAATCTCTAAAAGATTAAAGATTATATAATCGTCATGTCGAACGAAGGTAAATAATATAGAATGATTCGTAGAACGATGATTATACTCGAGGTACAGAATGAGATATTGGGGCTTGTGATGTTGAAACTTGTGTTGTTTGTGGTACTATTGATTCCGGTGATGTTGCTGAAGCTGATACGTTTTGCACCATATTCTCCAAATTGATTACTCGAGCGCGAAGTTCGTTAACTTCTTGTATTACTCTGGGATGATTGTCGATCGGAACGAGTGGGTGAATAAGGTTTAGAATTGTGGATAGAATATAATCGTGTCGAGCTATTCTGGAAATGAGGCTAAAAATGGTGTTTCGGATAGGTTCGTCGGTAAGTGCTTCAGGTTCTTCACCAAGAGGTGAATTCGGTTGGTGGAAGGGATCACCTTCTTCGCGTCTCCATTGATTAAGTCAACTACGAACTCAGCCCCATTCTTTTAGAATTGATGATGGCTGTTTGGTTGATCCATTCCGGTTACAGTGCCTTAGGAGCTTATGTGAATATCCATGTCGGAATAGCTGTCGGAATGACTCTCGGAATAGCTATCGGAATTTAAGGGACTTGAACTAGTTAAGAGATTCACCTTGTACGATCAGATGAAGGATTTTTGATAAGAAATAGATTATAGGATGTAGATTAGTACCCTGCAATACATAATTTACATATGCATATATAATACAAAAATCACATAAGTTACGGAGGAATCTACGAAAGCTGTCAGGCAAAGGTAACAATAACAGATACGCTAAGATATGAATTTAACTATACACTGTCTATGCAATAGAGACAGTAAGACGTGTCTAGACTTTAAGGATGATAAGCAAATAATTTTTGACACTAAATTATAAGCAAAACTTTTGACATGCGGACACGGTCGAAGTCCAGACTCACTTATGCATCTAAACAACTAC
This sequence comes from Rutidosis leptorrhynchoides, assembly GCF_046630445.1. NCBI lineage: Eukaryota > Viridiplantae > Streptophyta > Magnoliopsida > Asterales > Asteraceae > Rutidosis > Rutidosis leptorrhynchoides. Next base: position 247,859,323 of record NC_092338.1, on the reverse strand, counting down.
TAGTTAGACACACTAATGCAAGACCTGGTTCGCTAAGACCACTGCTCTGATACCACATGTCATACCCCGTCCTAATCTATCTGGATGAAGTCACCAACATCTGGTCCCATTGCGTTGATCGACTCCAAATAATGTCTTTTAAAATGAGCTAATGCACAGCGGATGATTTCTTTCATACCTGAGAATAAACATGCTTTCAAGTGTCAACCAAAAGGTTGGTGAGTTCATAGATTTATCATAAAACAATAAAATTCATCATTTTGATAGACCACAAGATTTAAATGTTGCATGGTACAAATGGGCCAGAATCCTATACCCACTTGTAATGTACATGCTATATCTTTTAAATACAGTACATCTTTCTCGTGTACGAAACCATTTTCATAAATCATAGTAACCGTACACATATTTTGTGCACAAAAATAACATACACATAACCTGTGTATAAAATCATTCACTCGATATATAACATTCACATCAACTGGTGGCAATTATCATGTCCACATAATTCAATGGTGGCAATTATCATGTCCACATAATTCAATGGTGGCAATTATCATGTCCACATAATTCAATGGTGGCAATTATCATGTCCACATAATTCAATAATAATCCGCAGAACTTCTATCTGCATAATAATTCATTCGAAGAATGTTTTGCTTGTGTCTACCCCGTCAAACATTTATAAAATCATTTCATGTATTCGAAATTCAAAATGTATTTCAAAAGCATTTAATAAAGCAGTTGTAAAAGTAGCGCATGTATTTTTAGTCCCAAAAATGTAAAGAGTAAAAGGGAATTAAATGAACTCACGCATATAAATATTGTAAAACAGTTAATAAAGCGTTTGCATGTATTCTCAGCCAAAAATGTAAAGCGTAAAAGGGAGCAAATGAACTTACCACATTGTATTTTGTAGTAAAAATACATATGACGTCAATGAGTAAGGTTGTTTGTGAGTCTTACCATAATTGTAGCAGTGGCAATAGTTTTCGAAAGGATAAACAGAGGCACATATGGTGTTACATGATGGCTGTTTTGGCTGTTACTGTGATGACCCGGGAATTTCCGACCAAATTTAAACTTGATCTTCATTTGATTTCGACATGATAAGCAAAGTCTGTATTATTGAGTCTCAAAAATTTTGAACTGTTTCATGAATTCATATGACCTTTGATTATGCCTGATGATTCACGAACAGTTGTGTGACAATAAATGTAAATAACTATATTTATGTAAATATAAATATAAGTGTATACCTAAATTCGAAATAATATAACATCATATAATCATTTGGATTAAGTAAGTAAAGCAATATTCAAAACAATTAAGATATCATCAAAATCAATATATATACATATATATATATACATATAATTGAAACATGTAACTGGATATTACTGATATTATTATTAGGCGTTATCATTTAGAATCATTAGTATTAATATAGATTATCATTATTATAATAATATGTAACGTATAAATATTATCATTAATAATATTGTTATTAACATTAATATTAACAGATATTATTATCATTATTATTAATAGTATTTATGATAATTATTATTAATACTAACTGTATTATTATTTTTATTAATATATTATAAGTATTACTACTATCACTAATATTATTATTATTAATATTAAATATTAATATCATTATAATTTTTAATTGATAACTATTATTTGTAATTCTTATTACACTGATAGATAAATACACACATATCAGACATATATGTCCTCCTCACTTTATTTTTCTGTTATACATGTGATCTTCCATCGACATCCTACCTGCTACCATAAATCATTCAATTACCATTACAAATTTTATCTTTTCATTCTATCTCGCAGGTATCAATTATCTATCTGTATATCAAAATATATATATATATATATATATATATATATATATATATATATATATATATATATATATATATATATATATATATATATATATATATATATATATATATATATATATATATATATATATATATATATATATATATATATATATTTTTATTTTCTTCAATTGGTACCCTGCTTGTACCTGCTTAAATCATTTTCTTATTTTTGAATCGAATTTCAAAAATCTGTTATTGTGGTGTTGTTAGGGATCCTTCACTCAAACTACTTGCAAATTTATAGGTTTCAATTCAGGATATTCATCATAAATTTTTGAAGTCAAGGTTTTAGAAACAAAAGTCAAAGTTCGTGTTCATGATAAAATTCGAAATCTTTGTTATGTTTTAAGTGAAATTAGGTATTGTGATAGATTCTAGGAATGATTTTAAACTTAATTCGTGTTGTAACAATTGTCTAAAACTTTCTCAAAATCAAAAATCGAGTTTATTTTTTTTTATTATTTCGACGACGAGCAGAAGCGGGTTTATAATCTGTTCTTCTTTTTTTTTATACAATAAATCACTGGTACTTGTTTTCTATGTTGAATAATTAATCCAACAATAAGTGAAATTGCAAGTTATTGGAAGGGTTGAACCCTGGATCGATGGGTATTGTGTGTAAGAAGAAAATAACAGAAGTTTTGAGTTAAGAAAATTCGATTTGGGTATTATTCCAGAAAAGATTGGTTAGTCGAGTGGTTAAGGGCGTTTGCAATATTTGAGAGGTCAAGAGTTCAAACCCGGCTGATGACAGCTACTTTTTTTAAAAGTCTATATTAATGAGGTAGTGACTTTATTATCTTCATTAATATTATCATTATTATTTTTATTATCATTATTATTGATATTGCTATTGTTATTGCTATTATAATTATTAATGTATAATTGTTATTATTACTAATAACATTATCATTACCTTAGTGTTATTGTTATTATTATTACTAAACAAATAGAAAATATTATTATTGTTATGAATTTTAATTACACAACCGAATATTATTATTATTGTTAAAACGAGTATTATTATAACTATCATGCTGAATCTATTATTATTATTATGAACAATTAGTATTGTCATTATATTTATCATTACTATCATTGTTATTAATATAATGTTATTATTAATATTATAATTATTATTTCTAAAATGATTATCAATATCAATAGGGTTACTACAATTATTATGGTTAAGTTAATTGTTAGTAAAACTATAAAATGCAAGTATATATATTATTACCATTATTAGTATTGTTAATAATAAAAACTTATTACCACTTTTACAAAATTGTTATTTTGCTCTCATTACAACCAAATAATTATTATTACTATTATCACTTTTACTGCTAATATCACTATTATTTTTATTACTATGATTCTTATTATAATAACTATATGTAATATTATTTCTTTTATATTACCATTACTATCAAATACAACTATTATTTTCACTATGATTATTATTAAACTTTTCATTTTACTAAAAACTACTGTTATTATCATAAGATTTATTATTAAAGCTATCATTAATATTATTATTCATAAAATCATTAATACTATTATCATTATTATTAATATTAGTATTATCATCATCACTAATTTAATCACTACTAATGTTATTTTAGTATTATTATAATTACTATTTTAACAAACAGATGTATTATATACATATAAAATATTTGATACATATAACATAACTAAAGTTATATCTTTATATAGTAACAATGAAATATATAAATTAATAATATAAAACATTATATCAATAATAAATAATATATATAATCGTTCAAAAACAGGTATATGTATTAATATATATATGAATGATATAGGTTCGTGAATCCGAGGCCAACCCTGCATTGTTCAGTTGTTCAATGTCGTCATATGTATTTTTACTACAAAATACAGTACAGTGAGTTTCATTGATTCCCTTTTACTCTTTACATTTTTGGGGCTGAGAATACATGCAAATGCTTTAATAACTATTTTACAATATTTATATGCGTGAGTTTCATTATTCCCTTTTTATATACATTTTTGGGCTGAGAATACATGCAAATGCTTTATTAACTGTTTTACAATATTTATATGCGTGAGTTTCATTTGCCTTTTTATCCTTTATATTTTTGGGCTGAGAATACATGCGCAATTTTTATAAATGTTTTACGAAATAGACACAAGTAATTGAAACTACATTATATGGCTGAATTATCGAAATCGAATATGCCCTTTTTATTAAGTCTGTTAATCTAAGAATTAGGGAACCGACACCCTAATTGACACGAACTCTAAAGGTAGATCTATCGGGCCCAACAAGCCCCATCCAAAGTACCGGATGCTTTAGTACTTCGAAATTTATATCATGTCCGAAGGAGGATCCCAGAATGATGGGGATATTCTTATATACATATTGTGAATGTCGGTTACCAGGTGTTCAATCCATATGAATGATATTTTTGTCTCTATGCATGGGACGTATATTTATGAGAAATGGAAATATGAAATCTTGTGGTCTATTAAAATTATGAAATGATTATTTATGCTAAACTAATGAACTCACCAACCTTTTGGTTGACACTTGAAAGCATGTTTATTCTCAGGTACGAAAGAAATCTTCCGCTGTGCATTTGATCATTTTAAAGATATTACTTGGAATCATTCATGACATATTTCAAAAGACGTTGCATTCGAGTCGTTGAGTTTATCAAGATCATTATTAAGTCAATTATAGTTGGATATATTATGAAATTGTATGCATGTCTGTCAACTTTAGATGTAATGAAAGATTGTCTTTTCAAAACGAATGCAATGTTTGTAAAATATATCATATAGAGGTCAAGTACCTCGCGATGTAATCAACTGTTGTGAATCGTTTATAATCGATATGGACTTCGTCCGGATGGATTAGGACGGGTCCTTTCAGTTGGTATCAGAGCAGTGGTCTAAGCGAACCATGTATGCATTAGTGTGTCTAACTGATAAGTCGTTAGGATGCATTAGTGAGTCTGGACTTCGACCGTGTCTGCATGTCAAAAGTTTTGCTTCTCATTTTGTGTCAAAAATTACCTGCTTATCATTCTTAGAGAATCACTTGCTTATCATTCTTAGTCTAGACACGTTTTACTGCATTGACTGCATGAATAGTGTATAGACAAAATTCATATTTTAGCGTATCTGTTACTGTAACCTTGCCTGACAACTTTCGTAGTTTCCTCTGTAACTTATGGGATTTTAGTATTATATATGCATATGTAAATTATGTGTTGCAGGGTACTAATCTACATCCTATAATCTATTTCTTATCGAAAATCCTTCATCTAATTGTACGAGATGAATCATGCAACCAGTTCGAGTCCCTCAGATTCTGATAACTATTCCAATAATTATTCCGGCAGCTATTCCGACATAGATGTTCGCCTAAGATCCGAAAACAGCGTCATCGGCATGAATCAACCAATCAGCCATTATCATTTCATCTGATGGGTTCGTAGTTGACTTAATTAATGGAAACGCGCAGAAGGCAATCCCTTCCACCAACCGAATTCACCTCTTGACAATGAACCTGAAGCGTTTACCGGCGAACCTGTTCGAGACACCATTTTCAGTCTCATTTCCAGGGTAACTCAACAAGATTATATTCTATCCACAATTCTGAACCTTATTCATCCGCTCGTTCCGACCGACAATCATCCTGGAGTAATAAGTCAACGAACTTCGCGCTCGAATAATCAATTCGGAGAATATGGTGCAAAATGTACCAGCTTCAGCAACATCACCGGCACCAACAGTACCATCAATAACAGCACCAGTACCATAAACAAACCATGCTTCAATATCATCATCTGTACTTTGAGTATGATCTTCGTTTTATGTATCGTTCTACCTCATTTATCTTCGTTCGACATGGTGAATATGTAATCTCTAAAGTTTTAGAGATTATTTATTATAGTTCCAACCGAAAAGCAAATGAGATTAATATCATATTAACTCATTAAATCCATGAATACATCGGAAGAAAATATATATGTATATATGTTTTCATAAAGATTGTAATTAAAAATTCTCTTGTACAAACTGTTAATGGTAAAAATATTTTAACGGGTAGGTAATACCCGAGGAATATTTAAATTTCACATTAATAAGTTACATTGTACGTTCTTCGAATCTGGTTCAATAGTCATTTACTATCCTACTTACAACCACCGTTATACGTATCCGTTCACCGCAGATTAACCATTTTCATTCAATTTCATATTTGGATTTTGACCTATCAGAATTCCACAAGTGGCATAATGAAGAAATAATGGACACAATAAAAATTGATTAAGAAATAGACTAATTAACAATATGAAAAATTTTGTTAAGAATCCACGCTAACTGTTTACATCTAACTGTTTCTAGCTAACTGTCATAATTCCTGAAAATATCATCTAACTGTTTCTTCAAGTTTACCACTTGATTTCATCTTAAACCTCATTTGTATCTTGACGATTACGATCTGCGTTCAAACCTGTCATAATTCCTGAAAATACCTCAAATGAGAGGATGAACCTACCGAACTTCATCTACGGAAGGAAAGATTTATGTATATAGTATCGCACCTGAGAAACTCTCGATAACTGAGTAAAAGTTTAACATGTAGCCGCGTCAGATCCTTTGGCAATTATTAGCAAAAATAACTTTGCAATCCCTTTTCAAAGTAGCCAATTTTGTCACAGCTCCAGCAAGTCAACTTCGACTTTTCATTCGAAGTAGCCTTACTATAATCCTGATATATACGATTACCCTTTTGATACCGGAGTATTCTTTTATATTCCAACATATTACCAGCAGACGTACCAACAACCTCGTTGATTCTTGGCTTAAATCTCTCTATCAAATCATTATATTTATTCATTGAAACCCCATTATATAATCATCCGCATCTTGTAATGAGAACTGTCATACCAATTACCAGGAATCAGCAATCAGTACTTTGAAAACTCATAGCATATCTACATCAACAGTTATATGTATGATATTTATCTCTTAGAATTATGATATCTCATTCTGAAATTCTGAAAAAAAAAAACACTCAGTCACAAATCAATACTCTGAATGTTGAAAAAGCTGAATGAAGCAGCAGAAACTATAGACAACCGTAAATGACCTTAATCATCGGAAGTATGATGATAAAGAATAGTATGTTGGAAAAGCTCAGAAAAGTTGGAATTGGAAAACGGATTGAGCTAACCAAGAAGGAGACCAAGGACAAATACAAGGACCATACCCTATATTCAAAGAATCCAGGTAATTCTGGATCCGTTGAAGTCTGTAGAGAATATCTTCCTCCGAAGTCATGTTAAAATTTTACGGACAATCTTTATCTATCAACCATCGAACTTAGAAATTCCAAAATATCATCATCAATATCTTCGATATTTCTGAGGATATTTTGGTAAACATTCTCGTCCGAAATTATATACCTCTTCTTGCTTCCTGTGTTTCATTATATTGGAAACATTCAATAGAAAATCTATTACCGAAGGGCAGATTATGCGAAACTATGAAGGAAGTTGTGGACAAATCACAAAGAATAAGTTTGACTTCAAAGAATCCAAATGATTCAGCATCTGATGAAATCTGTAGCGAATACCTTGCTTTCGAATCTAAACCCTTACGGATAAATCTTCTTCATCACCCATCGATATTAGAAATTCCAAGATATCATCGTATCTTTCATTATAAATATCCTCCATATTTCTAGAGATATTTTTATAACTATTCTTATCTGAAATCATTAATCTCTTCGTGCTATCAGTATTACATCATATAGAAACTGTTAGTTTCTATATTCTGTAAACTTTCGAGCTTAAAATATGAATGTTATTGAAGTAATGTTGGGAATTGATGCATGAGTTAGTATAATATAATGACACTTGATTAACGTGATTATATTACAGTAAGTCATGCTGAGTTTCTAATGGGACGTGATGATTCACAGAACATAACGTCATCATATGCCATGTTACAAAACTCTTTCATTCTGCTTAACTTCTGAACAAATCAAGAAAATATATTCTTGATAGTTCTATTCTCAGTGAATCTGGTAATTTGACAAAACATATCATGCTACTACCTTTCCTTTCTACCTTGTATATTATGATAATTCGAAACTCCATACCTTTGAATTCTGGGACCGTTACTTGCGAAAAGTAAACAAAAGCATGAAGCTCTGAAATAGAAAGGGGGTATAAATCGCAGCAAATAAGAGAGCGCATTAACTGTGGATGACAATAATTATAGGAGACAGAAGTAGGGACATTGAAATATAAGGGAAGATATAAAATCCAACAACAACGCAGAAATTACAAACCATGGATATTAATACGAATATCAATATAAAGACACGGTATAATTAAGAATAGTATCACCCCAAAGTAATAGTAGAAGTAAACAGATTCTTCTGATGGAAGATTGAAAAGAAGGATGACAGAAATAATAATTAGGAAAATATCAAGGATTAGAACGGGATTAAGCATTTTCACAATCTTTTCGGTGTATGAACTAAGAAAGAAAGTGTAGTAATGGTGAGAATAATGGAACGGAAGAGCTTAATTTATAATAGAAATATCAGACAGAGTAATCGAGGCAGATCACCGCATTTAATTATTGAAATCTTAATTTTCTTATTCGCCGAAGAATCAAATCTTTTAGATTTCGAAGATTCTCTTTAAATCTCTTGAATTCCGGAATTCAATCAAGACAATGTCAGAAGTTAAGACACACTTTATTTTCTAAAATTCAACCCCGACTTTGTTAAAAGCTAAGACAAATCTATATCCCTTCATTTCACTATTTTGTGATAGCTTCATTCGTACTCTTTGAATAATTGAATTATTTTTCTCCATATTACTCAATAATGATAAAACTCAATTTATTAACTCATATTCATCATGAAAACATTTATATTGTTAGCCATGACCACCCCACTCAAATTTCGGGAAGAAATTTCTTTAACGGGTAGGTACTGTGATGACCCGGGAATTTCCAACCAAATTTAAACTTGATCTTCATTTGATTTCGACACGATAAGCAAAGTCTGTATTATTGAGTCTCAAAAATTTTGAACTGTTTCATGAATTCATATGACCTTTGATTATGCCCGATGATTCACAAACAGTTGTGTGACAATAAATATGTAAATAACTATATTTATGTAAATATAAATATAAGTGTATACCTAAATTTGAAATAATATAACATCATATAATCATTTGGATTAAGTAAGTAAAACAATATACAAAACAATTAAGATATCATCAAAATCAATATATATACATATATATATATACATATAATTGAAACATGTAACTGGATATTACTGATATTATTATTAGGCGTTATCATTTAGAATCATTAGTATTAATATAGATTATCATTATTATAATAATATGTAACGTATAAATATTATCATTAATAATATTGTTATTAACATTAATATTAACAAATATTATTATCATTATTATTAATAGTATTTATGATAATTATTATTAATACTAACTGTATTATTATTTTTATTAATATATTATAAGTATTACTACTATCACTAATATTATTATTATTAATATTAAATATTAATATCATTATAATTTTTAATTTTTAATTTTTAATTGATAACTATTATTTGTAATTCTTATTACACTAATAGATAAATACACACATATCAGACATATATGTCCTCCTCACTTTATTTTTCTGTTATACCTGTGATCTTCCATCGACATCCTACCTGCTACCATAAATCATTCAATTACCATTACAAATTTTATCTTTTCATTCTATCTCGCAAGTATCAATTATCTATCTGTATATCAAAGTATATATATATATATATATATATATTTTCTTTTCTTCAATCGGTACCCTGCTTGTACCTGCTTAAATCATTTTCTTATTTTTGAATCGAATTTCAAAAATCTGTTATTGTGGTGTTGTTAGGGATCCTTCACTCAAACTACTTGCAAATTTATAGGTTTCAATTCATGATATTCATCATAAATTTTCGAAGTCAAGGTTTTAGAAACAAAAGTCAAAGTTCGTGTTCATGATAAAATTCGAAATCTTTGTTATGTTTTAAGTGAAATTAGGTATTGAGATTGATGATGTAGCGTGAGGGTACGAAATAGTATTATTTTTAATACAAAATACTACAAAATATGACACAAGTTTTATTAATTTACGGATGGGATATACCTAAACCTTGCTACAACACTATAGGCAGTGTACCTAATCGTAGAGTAGTGTAGTTTTTAGTAAGTCCGGTTCGTTCCACAGGGAGCTGGTGATACTTACTATATTTTTAACTATATTTATACAAAATATATATAATTATATAAGTAGTAATATTATTATAAAAGGGGGGGTTTTACCGTTTAATGACCGGTTTGTCGATTCTATATTTTAAGCGTAAAGATAAATGACGATAATTAAAGTGCGTAAAATAATGACAATAAATAAAATGACAGTAAATAAAATTGCGAGTAATAAAATGACAGTAAATAAAGATACGATGAGAAATATAATAAAAGAATTATGCTTATTTAAACTTCCGTAATCATGATGTTTGACGTGTTGATTTTAATTTATTACCATGGGTTAATTGTCCTTTGTCCTGGTTTATTTGATACGTCTATCTGGTTTTTGTCCATAATAGTCCATCGGTCATAAAAATAAAGTGCGAGTATCCTCGTCAAATTACCCTTATACCCGAAGTCAAATATTCCAACTGATTAAGGATTTAAACTGTGACGCAGTTATCACTTCTGTCAACAATTACACCAGTTATCACTGTATGTAATCCACCCCCTGTTTTAATTAGTTTATGAATATTAATTCATCCACTTGATCAGAATGAATAATCAATTACCCAACCCAATTGATTAATTAAATGATTATAACAGATTCCATATGAACATCACTAAATAGGACAACCATAATCATTATTAATTATTAGGTTAATTAATTTGAAGATAGGTTCGACAGACTCCAATGAGTTGTCACTCAATTAGACAATACCCCCCATCTATTAATAGTCAATAGTTCAATTTCCACAAGTGTCGGTCTTTTGCCCAAACCTTAATTATGGTCCAAAGTTCAATAACCCCTTCTTAATATTTTAGCCCAACATCACGATTACTTCGGCTCAAATAAGCATAATAATAACTTAGTTACGATACATTAATGTAAAAAGGTTGAACATAACTTACAATGATTAAAAATAGCGTAGCGTTACACGGACAGAATTTCGACTTACACACTCAAACGATCTCTATCATAAATCTTATTATTATCATAATTTAAAATTAAAATTAAGATTATTGTTATATCTTATTAAGTTAACATTATGATAGAGATATAGAATATAGATATTGATAATTGATATTGATAAATAAGAAAAAGATAGAAAAATGTGTGTTTTTACATTACGATTACAAAGCCTTTTATAGGCGAATTTAGAAATTGAATTTTCACTTATGACCCCTGAACTATGCTCAATTAACAACTTTTTATTATTTAATATTATTCTTATTATGAATTATTTAAATATTATATTTTATTCTTGTGCATAGTTGACTCGTAATTTTTACACCGTTGCGTCGAGCGTTGAGAGTTGACTCTGGTCCCGGTTCCGGATTTTCGAACGTCCTTGCGTACAATTTTATATTTTGTACTTTGCGTTTTGTAACTTGTACTCTTGTCATTTTTAGACATTCCTCATCAATAATTTGAACCTTTTTGATTGTATCTTGTACTTTTGAGCTTTTTGGACCTTTGTGTCTTCAATTCGTCGTTTTCGCCTTTTGTCTTCGCACTTATTTAAAATAAACGAATATTACTTGAAAATGGAACAATTGCAACTAAAATCTTGTCTTTCTTGGGGGATTTTGCTATGAAATATATGTTCCTTTTTAGCCTTATCAATATCCCCACACTTGAGCGTTGCTTGTCCTCAAGCAATACAGTCTTGAAATAATATAATACATCACACGAATCACTTCTTTATTCTTCACACTTTGTACATCAGTGATTTTGATAGAGCGGTATAAACAATGATAGTAACGATATGGTTAAAGGTGGGTGTGTCATCCACAGTTGCCTTGGGTTTAGGACAACGACACTTGCAATCAAATAGCCGATTTACTTTCGGTTTCCAAAGCAAAGTGCACATTTGAAAGGCGGTTTACAGTCCCACATGACTATAAAAATTTAGATCCTTTAAGGAAATTGGATCTTTATGAAAACATTTGATCTTTTGAAAATTCAAGCAAGATTTTACCCTAGACAAGTTTTCTGATTTGATCCATCATCGGTGTTGCAAAATATATTTGTGGATCAATATTTTGGCTAAAACTTTTAGGTTCGTGTAATCCACTGCTATCCCGGTATCGGAAAGTACACATCCAGTTTACTTGTTCCGTATATTATCTTTCGGTAAACTACCGTCCGGTTGTAAAGGAAAGCGATGAACAAGAAACTGTTAAGGCAATGTCCCGTGACATGCAGATGATTATGGTCTTTTAACGTGTCGGATGCTAGAACTATCCTTGGTAAGAGCGATAGTAAAGATCATCCTATGATTTTTCGGTCTGGCACAAGGTCCTGTCTCCGACCATGCTATGCAACCACCGTTCTTACGGTTGACACCCGATTTGGTTCAGGTGACCTAATGAATTCCAGGTGAATTCCTAGGATTTTACGTTCAATGGTAATGAACGCATTGAAAATGGGTTTTCAGAAAACAAATCGGTTTGTATTTTTGATCAAAATATTTTCTCGTTCAAGCTCGAGTTTAGATATCATTGAATTCCATGAGTTTGAATTCTCAATCTTTAAGGTCAATCTCAAGGATTGAGTAATATCAGTCTTAAAAGCTGATTTTTAATCTTTAAGGAGATTATCCTTTCTGGGGATCTGATTCATTAGTCTTATCAAGCTAATTTGCACGGTGCCTCCCCATTGTACGAGATAAATCCTTCTCATGGTTAGGATAAATCTGACCACTTGGCGACCCTGTTTGATGCTGAGGTCCGTGGATTTCCTGCTGATTTTAGAGATGACTTTTCTAGATTTTTCGTCAACCTACAGCTGGTCTGGACGACAACTTCTTGACCTAAATCAAGAAGCGCGTGTCTTTTTCGGAAGACTTTACTTCCTTTTAATGATGGAATTGATTCATCGTGTAGATCCATCTTTCTTTCAAATATATTACAGTAAACCGGGTAAAACTGATTAGTATCATCCAAAACAAAAGTACCTGCAATAATCTTGTACAAAGATATGTGATAGATAATTTTTAATTGAATAACTTGGTACATTCTCCCCACACTTAGTTTCTTTCTTTGCCTTTTTATTCTCCTTTATTCCATTTTAAATGAATTCAAGCATTTTAGGTTGTTTCTCAATTTATGTCCTTTCCGAGGTAAATAATTTCGGCATTAACACCTAGTTTTATCGTTCATAAATATGTATAAACATGATTTTGAATTCATTTAGTTAAAAAATTTTAAAATTTTCATAATATTTAGAAAATAAGCCAAGTATAAACTCGAGAGAATTTATAACCCTTCCCCATACTTGAGATCATGCAATGCCCTCATTTGCATGAAATCAGACTATAATTATTAATTCATGAGGGTGATTAGTGTAGAAAAGTGATTAAAAATACCCAGTTTGTAATTACAAAGCTCGTCGAATGATAGATGGCGCGCCTCATCGTTCATTCCTTCATTTATTATATCACATTTGTTGTTTTGCATCTTGTCGTCAAAATCAGTACCTTTTGCTGAACTTAATGTTAGTCTTTGAAAGTGCGTTGTTTTACCCTGTTGTTTACATGATAAAATACGAACATATATACATATTTTTAAAGTTGGGTATATTACCCCACGTTCAAAAATTTATAAAATCAAATATATTTTTTTTTGGCATACTTTAAATCAATAAAATTAAAAATAATGATGAAAAAATTTTTCGCCCCGCCCTCGGGTAAAGTAATTTCGGCTCAACGGCCTAGTCTTCAACTCACGACGAATTTTAGAAATCATTTTTTCAACTTAATGAAATAAAGTAAATTTTTGTTTTTAAATTCACACAAAACTTAAAAAGAAAACATATTAATTTCATATAAAACCTAAAAAACAAAAAAAATTCAGAATGGGGGGAGAAAACTAGTTCTTTAGTGTCTGCTAGCGGAAAAGACCAATCGAATTCCATTCTCGGAACTACACGAGAACAGAACAACTAACTCCAAACAGCATTTTCTTTTTAGAATATTTGAATCTCCTCACACTTAGGTAGATGTGGTGTCGAAATTGTGATTAACTTCATCGTCAATTTCTCTTGGACCATAATCAACTTGCATATCTGTGACTTTTGCTTTAAGCCAGTGACCAGCTTTTTCCGTAATATCCACAAATTCAACTAGCTTCGCCTTTTCTTTAGGCGACAGATTGGATACTAACCGGTTATATAACCTAAAGTTTCCCTTACTTTTAGCATCAATAACCCGTTTAAAAAGTTTCTTCATTGAACTGTTAATAACGGGGTTATTTAATTTCGTATCAACTATGGGGTTCTTTATTATCAAGTCATCATTAGGTGTTACTTCATTTTCCCCACACTTAGGCGTTCTATTATTGTTAAGCATTACCGTTGGAGTTGGTAAAACAACATGGTTCTTACCAATCGTTTTTGTCGGTTCAACGGTTTTGGTTTGTGGATATTTAGACTTTCGAATCATAAAGGTGATCGATTTCTCATCATTACTAAGTGTCATTCTACCCTTTCTTACATCAAATAACGCCCCGGTGGACGCTAAGAATGGTCGACCTAAAATTAGAGGAACGTTTGAGTCCTCTTCTATGTCAATGACAATGAATTCGACTAGAAAGGTTAAATTACCTACTTGAACGGGTAGGTTGTCAGCAATTCCAACTGGGTGCTTAATGGTTTGATCAAGGAGTCGAACACTCATATCCGTTGGAGTTAACTCACCTACACCTAATCTCTTATATAATGAAAGAGGCATAACACTCACACTTGAACCTAAATCTGCTAGTGCATTATACATGACACAGTCACTAAGTAGACAAGGAACAATAAATTCACCCGGATCACCTACCCTAGGTGGAGGATTTGGTGGAACTGTCTTCACCGGGTTTACTTCTACTGTTTTTGTTTCTTGCACTTTTTTATTCTTCTTCTTCTTCTTTCCAGAGGTATCACAAACTTTATTACCTATTACTTGCTCATACTCAACTCCTTTTCTTGGAAACGGGATAGGTGGTCTGTATGGTGCCACCACTGGCTTTACATACTCGGGTGGTGGTGGTGGTGTAACTTCTTCATTGTTACTTACATCTAAAACTTTCCCATCTTCTGGTATTGGTTTTTCAGAATTTGTTGATATCATGTTAACATTTTCATTCCGAGGATTTACTTCATTATTACTCGGTAGCTTTCCTTGTTCCCTTTCACTCATCAATCTAACAAGAGTACCTACTTATTTTTTAGATTCAAAATGGAAGCTTGTTGAGTTCTAAATGACTGCTCAAACCTCTCATTCGTTTGGGTTTGAGTTTCAATAAATTGTGTTTGAGATTCAACTAGCTTAAATACCACTTCTTCCAGATTTGACTTCTTCTCGTCGGTTTGTTATGGTGGTTTATACAAGCCAGGTCTTTGTTTATTGAAAGTGTTGTTTTGAGTTGGTTGGTTATTCGGACCTTGTTGGTTATACGAGTTATTGTCGGGTCCTTTTGGATTGTAAAGAATGTTTTGATTTCGATTGAAGTTTGGCCTTGGCGGTTGATAATTATTCTGATAACTATTTTCCAGCCTTTGGTTCATGTAGACAACATTCTCACGTTGTTCCATCGTTTGTTCAATGTGACAGTCTTTCATTAAGTGTGGTCCACCGCATTGCTCACAACTGATTCGTATTGCGTGAATATCTTTATTCATCTTTTCCATTCGTCTTTCGAAAGCATCTATTTTTGCGGAAACAGAATCAAAGTCATGGCTAGAATCGGCTCTAGCCGCTTTAGATGAACGAAAAATATCTTTTTCTTGATGCCACTCATGAGAGTGGGAGGCTGTGTTATCAATAATTTTGTAAGCTTCAGTTGCGGTTTTCTTCATAATGGAACCACCAGCTGTTATGTCGATGTCTTTTCGTGTACCAACGTTGACACCTTGGTAGAATATTTGTACTATTTGATAAGTGTCTAAACCGTGTTGAGGACATCCTCTCAACAACTTTTCAAATCTTGTCCACGCCTCATATAGAGTTTCATTTGGCTTTTGCGCGAACGTAACAATTTCTCCTTGAAGTCTCACGGCTTTGGATGCCGGAAAGAATTGTTTAAGAAATTTTTCAACTAAAACATCCCATGTGTCAATCGCCCCTTCAGGTAACAATTCTAACCAATCTTTGGCTTCTCCCTTTAAAGTCCAGGGAAACAACATGAGATAGATCTGCTCATCTTCCACTTCTCGGATTTTGAATAGTGTACAAATTCTTTAAAACGTACGAAGGTGTTCGTTAGGATCTTCATTCGGTGCACCACTGAATTGGCATTGGTTAGTTACCATGTGTAGAATTTGTCCTTTGATTTCATAATCTGGCGCATTAACTTCTGGCTTAATAATGGCGTGACCTTGGCCCGTGCGTGTGGCTCTCATTCGATCTTCCATACTTAGAGGTTCCGTTACTTCCATAATTGAATTTGTTGAATACGAATCACTAGAGGATTCTGATTTAATGGTTTGTGGCTCAGGAGGAATAATTAGTGGTTCAGGATCTTGGAATTGTCCTTGAATATGCTCCGGGTTCTTAATTGTGAAGTCGGGTTCAAAAGATGGATTATCGGAAATTTGAGTTGGAGTTCTTGTTCGACTAGATGACGATTCTAAAGAAAAATCAACGGCGACAATATTTGCTAGATGTCTTGATCAAGTTACAGGAGGTGAACGTATGAAAGGTGGTGAACGTTTTGCTCGGTGCATTCACAGAATATCCTATTAGTTATAAAAATAAGAAAAACTTATATAAGTTGTCCAATCAATAGACTTTTCTGATTTTGCCCACGTTTCGAATAGCTAAAAGATGCAGCAGAGGGGCAGGATTCGTTTGGTCTCAATATAATTGAGTACTGTTTGGCTCCAATAACCCGGGCCACGTACAAATCCAACTATTACTACGAACCAGAAAATTTTGATGTCTATCAATTTAACCACTTAAAATAAATTTTCGTAATTTTAAGAAATTTAGAGAAGAAGTAGAAAAAAATCTAAGTCCTAAAAACTAGAATGGCGAGAAATAAGAAAGAAAAAGATTGCGCGTCGAAAAAGGTCGAAAAATAAAAAGGTCGAAAAATAGCCGTCGAAAAATAAAAATAAGAAAGTAGTGCGAAATACGGCGTCGTAAAATTCTAAAGCACCTAAAACTTAATCTAAGGAATAAGCACTTAAGGGATTTTACGGCAAAGCCTAAAAATTCTAGAAGTAAAAATAACTATGGCAAAACTAAACTTAATACTAAAAGTTGCGACTATAGTCTAAAAATCTAAAGGTAATAAACCTAAAAAAAAACAATTTTTTTTTATAGACAAAATCTTAAAAAATATATATTTTTTTTAATAATTTTTTTTTACGTTTTTTTTTTACGTTTTTTTTTTTTAAAAACGAATTTTTTTTTCTAAAAAAAACGTTTTTTTTTTTTACAATTTTTTTTTTTTTTTTTTTAAATGATTTTTTTTTACAAATTAATACTTTTTTTTATAATTATTATTTTTTTTTCAAAACTTTTTTTTAATTCATTTACTATTTATGAATAGTAAATGAAAAGAAATTAATTAATTTACTATTTAAATGAAAGCGACATGATAGAAATTATTAATTACAATTTACATAATATACCCGTGAAGTATTTAATAAATACGACTTTTTAAAACTTTTACGATTCAAAATATATTCTAAAATATTATTATATTATTATATTCTATTTCAATATTATTATATTATTATATTCTATTTCAATATTATTATATTATTATATTTTATTTCAATATTATTATAATTAAAAATATAGCGTTTTAGCGCTCCCCGGCAGCGGCGCCAAAAACTTGATGATGTAGCGTGAGGGTACGAAATAGTATTATTTTTAATACAAAATACTACAAAATATGACACAAGTTTTATTAATTTACGGATGGGATATACCTAAACCTTGCTACAACACTATAGGCAGTGTACCTAATCGTAGAGTAGTGTAGTTTTTAGTAAGTCCGGTTCGTTCCACAGGGAGCTGGTGATACTTACTATATTTTTAACTATATTTATACAAAATATATATAATTATATAAGTAGTAATATTATTATAAAAGGGGGGTTTTACCGTTTAATGACCGGTTTGTCGATTCTATATTTTAAGCGTAAAGATAAATGACGATAATTAAAGTGCGTAAAATAATGACAATAAATAAAATGACAGTAAATAAAATTGCGAGTAATAAAATGACAGTAAATAAAGATACGATGAGAAATATAATAAAAGAATTATGCTTATTTAAACTTCCGTAATCATGATGTTTGACGTGTTGATTTTAATTTATTACCATGGGTTAATTGTCCTTTGTCCTGGTTTATTTGATACGTCTATCTGGTTTTTGTCCATAATAGTCCATCGGTCATAAAAATAAAGTGCGAGTATCCTCGTCAAATTACCCTTATACCCGAAGTCAAATATTCCAACTGATTAAGGATTTAAACTGTGACGCAGTTATCACTTCTGTCAACAATTACACCAGTTATCACTGTATGTAATCCACCCCTGTTTTAATTAGTTTATGAATATTAATTCATCCACTTGATCAGAATGAATAATCAATTACCCAACCCAATTGATTAATTAAATGATTATAACAGATTCCATATGAACATCACTAAATAGGACAACCATAATCATTATTAATTATTAGGTTAATTAATTTGAAGATAGGTTCGACAGACTCCAATGAGTTGTCACTCAATTAGACAATACCCCCCATCTATTAATAGTCAATAGTTCAATTTCCACAAGCGTCGGTCTTTTGCCCAAACCTTAATTATGGTCCAAAGTTCAATAACCCCTTCTTAATATTTTAGCCCAACATCACGATTACTTCGGCTCAAATAAGCATAATAATAACTTAGTTACGATACATTAATGTAAAAAGGTTGAACATAACTTACAATGATTAAAAATAGCGTAGCGTTACACGGACAGAATTTCGACTTACACACTCAAACGATCTCTATCATAAATCTTATTATTATCATAATTTAAAATTAAAATTAAGATTATTGTTATATCTTATTAAGTTAACATTATGATAGACATATAGAATATAGATATTGATAATTGATATTGATAAATAAGAAAAAGATAGAAAAAGGTGTGTTTTTACATTACGATTACAAAGCCTTTTATAGGCGAATTTAGAAATTGAATTTTCACTTATGACCCCTGAACTATGCTCAATTAACAACTTTTTATTATTTAATATTATTCTTATTATGAATTATTTAAATATTATATTTTATTCTTGTGCATAGTTGACTCGTAATTTTTACACCGTTGCGTCGAGCGTTGAGAGTTGACTCTGGTCCCGGTTCCGGATTTTCGAACGTCCTTGCGTACAATTTTATATTTTGTACTTTGCGTTTTGTAACTTGTACTCTTGTCATTTTTAGACGTTCCTCATCAATAATTTGAACCTTTTTGATTGTATCTTGTACTTTTGAGCTTTTTGGACCTTTGTGTCTTCAATTCGTCGTTTTCGCCTTTTGTCTTCGCACTTATTTAAAATAAACGAATATTACTTGAAAATGGAACAATTGCAACTAAAATCTTGTCTTTCTTGGGGGATTTTGCTATGAAATATATGTTCCTTTTTAGCCTTATCAGAGATAGATTCTAGGAACAATTCTAAACTTAATTCGTGTTGTAACAATTGTCTAAAACTTTCTCAAAATCAAAAATCGAGTTTATTTTTTTATTATTTCGACGACGAGCAGAAGCAGGTTTTATAATCTGTTCTTCTTTTTTTTTATACAATAAATCACTGGTACTTGTTTTCTATGTTGAATAATTAATCCAACAATAAGTGA
This sequence comes from Rutidosis leptorrhynchoides, assembly GCF_046630445.1. Taxonomy (NCBI): domain Eukaryota; kingdom Viridiplantae; phylum Streptophyta; class Magnoliopsida; order Asterales; family Asteraceae; genus Rutidosis; species Rutidosis leptorrhynchoides. The sequence goes on along the minus strand of NC_092338.1, from coordinate 247,839,227 downwards.
AATTGCAAGTTATTGGAAGGGTTGAACCCTGGATCGATGGGTATTGTGTGTAAGAAGAAAATAACAGAACTTTTGAGTTAAGAAAATTCGAGTTGGGTATTATTCCAGAAAAGATTGGTTAGTCGAGTGGTTAAGGGCGTTTGCAATATTTGAGAGGTCACGAGTTCAAACCCGGCTGATGACAGCTACTTTTTTTAAAAGTCTATATTAATGAGGTAGTGACTTTATTATCTTCATTAATATTATCATTATTATTTTTATTATCATTATTATTGATATTGCTATTGTTATTGCTATTATAATTATTAATGTATAATTGTTATTATTACTAATAACATTATCATTACCTTAGTGTTATTGTTATTATTATTACTAAACAAATAGAAAATATTATTATTGTTATGATTTTTAATTACACAACCGAATATTATTATTATTTTTAAAACGAGTATTATTATAACTATCATGCTGAATCTATTATTATTATTAACAATTAGTATTGTCATTATATTTATCATTACTATCATTGTTATTAATATAATGTTATTATTAATATTATAATTATTATTTCTAAAATGATTATCAATATCAATAGGGTTACTACAATTATTATGGTTAAGTTAATTGTTAGTAAAACTATAAAATGCAAGTATATATATTATTATCATTATTAGTATTGTTAATAATAAAAACTTATTACCACTTTTACAAAATTGTTATTTTGCTCTCATTACAACCAAATAATTATTGTTATTATTATCACTTTTACTGCTAATATCACTATTATTATTATTACTATGATTCTTATTATAATAACTATATGTAATATTATTTCTTTTATATTACCATTACTATCAAATACAACTATTATTTTCACTATGATTATTATTAAACTTTTCATTTTACTAAAAACTACTGTTATTATCATAAGATTTATTATTAAAACTATCATTAATATTATTATTGATAAAATCATTAATACTATTATCATTATTATTAATATTAGTATTATCATCATCACTAATTTAATCACTACTAATGTTATTTTAGTATTATTATAATTACTATTTTAACAAACAGATGTATTATATACATATAAAATATTTGATACATATAACATAACTAAAGTTATATCTTTATATAGTAACAATGAAATATATAAATTAATAATATAAAACATTATATCAATAATAAATAATATATATAATCGTTCAAAAATAGGTATATGTATTAATATATATATGAATGATATAGGTTAGTGAATCCGAGGCCAACCCTGCATTGTTCAGTTGTTCAATGTCGTCATATGTATTTTTACTACAAAATACAGTACATTGAGTTTCATTGATCCCCTTTTACTCTTTACATTTTTGGGGCTGAGAATACATGCAAATGCTTTAATAACTATTTTACAATATTTATATGCGTGAGTTTCATTATTCCCTTTTTATATACATTTTTGGGCTGAGAATACATGCAAATGCTTTATTAACTTTTTATAATATTTATATGTGTGAGTTTCATTTGCCTTTTTACCCTTTATATTTTTGGGCTGAGAATACATGCGCAATTTTTATAAATGTTTTACGAAATAGACACAAGTAATTGAAACTACATTATATGGTTGAATTATCGAAATCGAATATGCCTTTTTTATTAAGTCTGGTAATCTAAGAATTAGGGAACAGACACCCTAATTGACGCGAACTCTAAAGGTAGATCTATCGGGCCCAACAAGCCCCATCCAAAGTACCGGATGCTTTAGTACTTCGATATTTATATCATGTCCGAAGGAGGATCCCCGAATGATGGGGATATTCTTATATACATATTGTGAATGTCGGTTACCAGGTGTTCAATCCATATGAATGATATTTTTTTCTCTATGCATGGGACGTATGTTTATGAGAAATGGAAATATGAAATCTTGTGGTCTATTAAAATTATGAAATGATTATTTATGCTAAACTAATGAACTCACCAACCTTTTGGTTTACACTTGAAAGCATGTTTATTCTTAGGTACGAAAGAAATCTTCCGCTGTGCATTTGATCATTTTAAAGATATTACTTGGAATCATTCATGACATATTTCAAAAGACGTTGCATTCGAGTCGTTGAGTTTATCAAGATCATTATTAAGTCAATTATAGTTGGATATATTATGAAATTGTATGCATGTCTGTCAACTTTAGATGTAATGAAAGATTGTCTTTTCAAAACGAATGCAATGTTTGTAAAATGTATCATATAGAGGTCAAGTACCTCGCGATGTAATCAACTGTTGTGAATCGTTTATAATCGATATGGACTTCGTCCGGATGGATTAGGACGGGTCCTTTCGGTTACGAATGAGGAGAGGTAACAGAAGATAAAATGTAGCAGGAGGTGTTCATGGTATTAGAGTAGAAACATAAGTGGATAGCTTGAGATGTTGTGGTAATGGTGGTGGCATAATGGTTCGAAAGGTGATGATTATGTTTGAGAAGGATAGTTTTGTGAAGGTTGTAACTAGCAACAATGGTAGAGGGTTGATTCTCATTTAACAAGTGCAGCAGTCACATGTGGTTTCTACTGAAAACGAAAGTTGGAGCAACATTATGATAGTAGCAAAAGAGAGGAGGTTGTGGGTTAATTGGGTATTTCTCAAATCAAAACAGAAAAAGAGGAGAAGATAAAGATATTGATGGTGGATTCTTAATATTGATCGACAGTTGTTTTATTATGGTTGGTGTGTGTGTAATAGGTACGTGTATGTATAGATTTATAATATAGATAAAATTAAATAGAGTTAGATAGAGATAGATAGGGATAGATAACAAAATGTATCAAAAGTAGAAAAGGAAATGTGGTGAATTCTATGTATCTAATTGTATCTGCATATATATAATTATATATAGTTCCTTGATGAAGGAACAAAAACAAAGTAACCACTGTAATCCATTTCACTTGATTCCAAATATGGTTAAATGTTCTAATCAACACAATATATACAGTGGCAGAGCCATATACAACTTGGAGTGGTTAAATGATATCAACAAAAAATATTCGTAAGCTAATATATATTATAATTCAATAGTTATGTTGAGGTATTCTTAAGATTTGACACCATCCAGGAAATCCTATTTGACCCTTACAGCCCAATAGAAGTTTATATATTTACTACAATATAATTATGCACTTGATAATTGGATTAAAAACTGAGCCCAATTGTTTATACATACAGCACACAATTATTTCAATATTATTAAACAGATCCTTGTTGTTAGTGTATTAGGGAAATTTGGATATAATTTGGAGTTCATTTATACTCGTATAATAATAATATAATATTAATAAATAATAATAATATTACCCACATTTTATATCATACCTTATTCGTGAATTTTCGAGATCAGTAGAAGGTCAATTGAATATTAGAAGCAGTTCAAACTTTTTGAGACTTTCACATTACAGACTTTGCTTAATGTGTCGAAACTATATAAAGATTAAGTTTAAATTTGGTCAGAAATTTTCGGGTAACTACAGGCCATATGCCACATCATCCCCAATAGCACTAACATGATTGTTCCACCAGGTCAATGCACTATCTTTCAAAGTGCAACTGGTGAAGTTCACCTTATCCTCTTCTCTGACCCTGCTAGCTCAGAATATAGATTCCAACTTCTCAAACCAACATGAAAGACCAACGGGTCCTTCTATACCACAAAACTCTTGAGGCTTACTCCCCATGAAGGTCTTGTGAGAACAGCTGACTTGGTTCCCATTTCCATTCTCATTATTGCCATTGTTGTTATTATTGATATTATTATGAAGAGTTGTGGCCATAGTAGCAGTGGCAGCAACGATACCCTCTACCAATAATCGTTGAAAGGGAGCTTCATTAGATTCACGAGGAGGCATGATCTTCAACACAGAATAACACTACCGTTAGTATTAAGGATAATACCGGTGTTATGATTAGAACATAGGATGGGTATAGAAATAGGGATTTCAACAACAATACTAATAATATATTAGTTATGATAGTTATAAATTAATAATAACTTTATAATGCATACATAATATGATGAGAACCATATTTCACATATAGCATGACAAGAATCACATCTCACATTTAGTATAACACGATAATAATCACAAATATATAGAAGGAGGAGAATAATAAAGATGTATCTTATATATATTCCGTTAATAAACATATAACGCATAGTAATGTTATTACAATAAAAGGTCAGGCTGTAGACTAGACTTTAATGGACCCTATAGACTCAGGGTTAACCACATTAAGACCACCTAGTTCCCTACAACTAACTGAAACGTCCCGTTATATTAACCATGATGACCAACATTTACTTGGTCCCATAACCATAATCGAAAACTCTATATGAATACTTTTAAACAACCATTGCATTCATTTATTTAAAGAGATTACCCAAAAAGGAAATCCAAATATTTTAAAAGTTTTAAAGACAACCAAATGTAATAAATGTTGACGCAAAACGTCAACCAACAACCATAATAATAAAATGTATGAAAATTGAATGCAATGTTAATAAATGTTTAAATAAAATATGCGACACAACATGAAGACTCATTAGCCAGCGGAAGCAAATAATCAATCATCACCTGAGAATAAAACATGCGAGTAAAATGTCAACATAAGAATGTTGGTGAGATATAGGTTTAATAAAACAACTTGAGTTAAATTAGACCACAAGATTTAATGTTGAGAAACGTCTTAAAAATATTATTACATTTATCCCGTGAGCACCTGGAAACCCAACTTAACAAGGTTTATCTACCTTTTTATGGATCATACACTGAATAGGTGTATCTTCTAATGAAGGACTAAACATTCCCTTGAAAACTAATGCGACTAGGAAGGAATGGGGCGGTCAGGCCCGATAGATCTATCAATAGGATTCGCGTCTACGGTACAGAGCCCGTAGCTACAAGTTACCAAGCTAAGGTAAATTTTTGTTCAACTCAGAATTGAATAATTTACCATTTTTGATTACTTGTGTGTAATATGTAAACCAAAAAGCATGTATTCTCATCCCAAAAAGATTTAAAAATAGTAGAAAATGTGGAACTATAACTCACCTTAGATAGCATAGTAGATAACTCAAACAAAATATCTGTATGAATGTCCCGAAGCGTTTAACCTAGATTAATGAAGTTGGTCAGTGGTCATCATCACCATAGTTATATTGATATTCTTTATATTTTATATATTAAATCTTAAGTTAAATCTCAAATGAAATTTTTTATTAGTGATCTTTTATTTAATAAAAACATAATAATAATATCGTTGTATCACTTATATTTTTCTATATTATATTGTAGACTTGCAATAATGTACATTACTTCATGCTATATTTAGTTATAACAGATAACAATGTCTATAACGATTGTAAAATATATGATACGTTTAATGGCTTATCTATACATTTCGATATTTACAGTGAGTCATAATATAAATGATATCTACATGGCACAATTTATTTGAAACTGTCGTTATAAGTTTTGTAACTAATATATAGTTCAGGGACTAAATACCTAACTGTTAAAATCTCAATTCTTTAAATTAAATTTTGTAAACAAGTTCGTACTGTAGGGGCTGAATATGTGAATTCGTAAAATAACATACCTTTTATTTTCTTTTCTCAATGCCAGTATGTACATATGTATATGTATTTAATATTATAGTTATTGTAATCGTAATGTTTGTAAAATTTGGTTATAGTTCAAGGGTGAAAATCGAAAATTCGAAACATCATCATCTTTATTTTCGATTCTGCATGTACCCTTTTTACTTTTTTTAAATATATTAATATTAATACTCTAGGAACTAAAATTGAAATTCGTATAAATTATAACATAGTCTTCCATGTTCGTTTGATTCTTCCATATTATTTATTTTCTTTCATGAATTCAAATAAGTATTTAAACATCATTTTAAATACAGCAAAATTCTAAGATTTAAATTTACTACTAGTTTTGTGATAGTCCGTCCTAATCCACCTGGACGAAGTCATCAACATTTGGTCCCATTGCGAGGTACTGTCCTAAATATGCCATGAACGACTCCATGTAATATCCTTAAAATGAGCAATTGCACAGCGAAAGATTTCTTTCATACCTGAGAATAAACATGCTTTAAAGTGTCAACCAAAAGGTTGGTGAGTTTATAGGTTTAACATAAACAATCATTTCCATTATTTTAATAGACCACAAGATTTTTCATTTCCATTTCTCATAAACATCAACTCATATCAGGAATTTCGCACTGCATAGGGATAAAAATCATTCATATGGATTGAACACCTGGTAATCGACCTTAACAAGATGCATATAGAATATCCCCATCATTCCGGGACATCCTTCGGACATGATAAAATTCGAAGTACTAAAGCATCCGCGACATGGATGGGGCTTGTTGAGCCCGATAAATCTATCTTTAGGATTCGCGTCAATTACGGTGCCTGTTCCCTAATTCTTAGATTACCAGACTAAAAGGGGCAAATTCGATTTCGATAATCCAACCATAGAATGTAGTTAGATTACTTGTGTCTATTGCGTAAAACATTTATAAAAGCGCATGTATTCTCAGTCCCAAAAATATATATTGCAAAAGCATTTAAAAAGGGAGAAAATGAAACTCACTATACTGTATTTTGTAGTAAAAATACATATGACGAAACTGAACAATGCAGGGTTGGCCTATATTTTGTAGTTATATAAGATTTATACAAGATTCCATTTAAAATATATACTTTATTTTATATCTTAAATTATAAATTATATATATTTATTTTGTATATGTATTTAAAGTGATTAATATAGTTATATTAATAGCTATATATATATTTAGTATTATATTAAAAATACCTAAATTGTTGTATGTAATTTTTTATATAAGTAATGTTAATATGGTTTATATATAGTTATATGGAATATTAATATAGTTGTAGTATATGTAGTAAGTATGTTTTATGTACAAAACATTTATTTATTTATTTTTAAAAAAATGATAATTTTGATATTAATGATTTACTAATAATAATAATAATAACTTTACTAATAACACAAATGAAAATGTTAATTTTTATTAACAATGATACTAATAATGTTATTAATAATAATAATGATAGTAATATTATTAATAATAATATAATAATAATGATTTTAATACTAACTCTTATATTCATACCAAAATTTAATAATACAACTAATGTTTAATAGTAATACTAGTCTTAATAATAATGATAATAATAATTTTACTTATTTTAATGATAACAATATTCATAATATTATGTTAGTATTAACGACAATTAACATATCTATAATCTTAATCGTAATAATTAATAATAAAAATAATGATACAATAATAATAATAATACAAATAATAATAATAGTGTTAATACTAATAATATTAATAAATGATAACAATTAGTAATATAATAATACTAGTAAGTAATAATAATAACATAATAAAAACAATAATAATAATAATAATAATAATAATAATAATAATAATAATAATAATAATAATAATAATAATAATAATAATAATAATAATAATATTAATATTAATAATAAGAGTAATAATAATACTACCTCACATATGAAAAGGTTCCAAAAAGAAAATAACTGCCTTTGACAGGGCTCGAACCCGAGACCTCTCGCTTAACCACACACAACACTAAACCATTGCGCCACCATTTTGTTTCTGTATTAAATAGGTTATTAAATCCTTTAAACTCGATTTCTGTCATCTTCTTCTTCAATACATCATCATCATATCATGATCGTATATATATATATCATAATCATCATCTTGCATAATCGAATTTTTGCATCATCATCATATTTTAACATAAAATTTCCATCATCTCCGTGTAATTCATCATCACGCAATCATATCGGGTATTATTATTAATATCTTAAACTATCATTTTCATACGTAACCCTAATCAACATTATATCTTAATCATCATCTTAATTAACACCACAATCGAATCACCCTTATTATCGTTAGTTATCAGAAATATAACCAATTTTGTATAGTAAATTGTCATTGCTTATATCACCAACATACATCGCCAATTTTTAACAAATTAGAAACAGAAAACGATGGATTGCAAGTAGTGAACCAAGATTACTTCGGCCCAACTGAAACATATAATATCTCAGCCCAATAACATACGCAATTACAAGGCCCAATAAAAAGATTAAATGGGTCTAATTAAAACAGAAGATATTCGTTGAATATAAAATCATAAGTTGTACAAGTGGTGTTAGGATGATTGAAGTGGGGTTACTCTAATTGGTAAATGTCGGCCATAAAGAAGAAAAGATCACGCTACCATAACATTACCATTCGATTACTAGCAAAAGGTTTGTTTTCAGTTTGGAGAAACAGGAAGCAGAAACACTATACAGCGACAGTAGGAAAGAAAAGAGAATAAAAGGTAGTTAGTTATGGTGTTTAGCGGTGGTTTAACAGCTGCAGTAGCCATCTGTTGTGGTGGATGTACAGGAAACAGAAAACACAAAGTGGCTGTGGTTGTTTTTCCCTTAATAGAAATCGAAACGCTCTAGGTAATAGTAACAGTGGTTGGTTAATATGGGTTCAATGGGTGTGGTGGTGATGGTGAATGAAACTGGAAACAGAAGAAGCAGGAAGCAAAAAAAAAAAACATTAACAGCAACAGTAAAAGGGTTTTCGATTGTTTATAGAAGAAGATTTTATAGCAGTAGTAATATTCATTATGGTGGGGTTCGAGTGGACTGTACACAATAGAAACGTGCAGTTTTTAATGGGTTTGAAGTGGTGGTGAGGTGATATCTAGGTGACGGTTTAAGGGAGGTAATATGGGTTTGATAGTTTTCGGTTGGGGTTAAGATCAATCAGAAGTATAAGGTTCGAAGCATTAACGGCATATTACGAATAACAAATGGGGTTATGGTGTTCGAGTAAATGAAGCAGAAATAGAAACCTAAGATGGATTAAAGTGGTAAGGTGGTGGGTGTTGTTGACAGAAACAAATGAAGAAGGGTGGTGATGGAGGTTAAGGGTTGTTGTTATTCATGGTGGTCAATGGTGTTTGATCAAACAAAATGAAGTGAAACGATGTGGTTCTCGTAGTGGTGGTGGTAGTGATGATTGTAAGTAGCGAAGGACCGAAGGTAGAAGGGAATGATTGAGGGTTGCCGGGTGTTAAAGGTTAGAAGGTGAAGTGTATTTCATATATGCAAGTTTATATATATGTATATGATAGATAGAAAGTAAGATAGAAGAGTGTTGGTTCACCATTTACTCAATGCATATATGTACTAAGTTTATATATTAAATAGAAATTAGATAAAAGGATACATTAGATAGCATAGACAGATAGTGGGCATACAGTTGTCAAGTTTTAACTTCATTCATTTGTAATCACGAATATATTCCACCACAACTTCACGGATTCATTTGTTCAGTGTAAATCCAAAAGTAAAAGCAAATTTTTAATATAATATATCTATAAAAATTTTAAAACGTGTTTAAACAATGGTAATATGTAAATATCTATCGAAAGTTTTTAATAGAGATATCATATCGTGCCCCTTTGTTAATTAGTGGCGGATAAAAATACACAGAAAATACCCATATTTTTAAATTAATTAACTTTAATTATTTTAGTCATTATGAAATAAAATTGGTCATTAATTGTTTAAATTTTTTTAAATAAAATTTAAGTCAACTTTCCGCGCTCGATCCCCGGGTAAAATATAGAAAGTGTTAAAATTTAACAAATAGTTCCTTCATACATTTTTAATAAGCCTATTATTTATATCACACATTTTTGGATCAACGTTTATTTTAAAATCACATAAGTTCGAATTTAACTTGCTTAATATCGATCGAATGACAATTGAGTGTTACTGTCGTTTACAAAATAGATTCGAAATCACAAAATATATATTTAATATACTTTATTTATATAGATATGTTTTAAATAATACTTATCATAATATCATATTTTTTTATTTTTATTTTATACAATTACATTTAATAATAACAACATATAATATTTCAAATTATATTTTATCATTTATATATACACACATATCTAATTACAAGTAATTGTTCGTGAATCGTCGGGAACAGTCGAAGGTCAATTGAATATATGAAACAGTTCAAAAATTTTGAGACTCAACAATACAGACTTTGCTTATCGTGTCAAAAATATAATATCATATCGAAAGTTTGGTTTAAAATTAGTCGAAGTTTTCTGGGTCATCACAGTACCTACCCGTTAAAGAAATTTTGTCCCGAAATTTGATCGTGGTCATCATGGCTAACGATAAGAATGTTTTCATGATGAATATGAGTTGATAAATAGAGTTTTATCAACATTGAGTAATATTGATAAAATAATTCGATTACTCGAATCGTACGAGTGAAGCTATCACAAAAGAGTGAAATGAAGTAAATAGAGGTTCGTCTTAACTTTTGACGTAGTCACTGTTGAATTCCGGAATTCAAGGAATTTAAAGAAAATCTACGTAATCTATATAAGATTTGATTCTTCGAAAACTGAGATAACTAGGATCCTCTTTAATTAAATGCGATCATCTACCTCGATTGCTATACCTGATATTTCGTTATAAATTAACTTCTTCCGTTCCATTATTTTCACCACTCCGATACTTTCTTCCTCAATTCATATTTCTGAAAGATTGTGAAAATGCTCAATCCAGTTCTGAATCTTGACCTCATTCTGACTATCGTAATAATCATCCTTTTATTCCAACTTCCACCGGAGGGATCTGTTTACTTCTACTTCGCTCTTGGGGTATTGGTTTTCAAAACCCTTACTTTCATATGTATTTCCATATTTATTGACATCCACTGTTAATGATCTCTCTATTTGCTATGATTTATACTCCTATTTATATTTCGAAGCTCCATGCTTCTGTTTTCTCTTCCTGACCTTAAGTAAAGCGATTAAGACGTCTCGGATTCGTAGATATGAAGTTTTGAATGATCATGATTAAGATTCTAAGCCGAAATGAAAGGTAATAGCACGATTGGATTTGTAGATTACCGAAAATCACGGAAGATAGAACTATCAAGAATATATTTTCTTGATATGTTCTGAAAGGACCCGTTCATATACATTATAAATGATTCATAATAGTTGATTACATTGCGAGGTATTTGACCTCTATATGATACATTTTACAAACATTGCATTCGTTTTTAAAAGACAAACTTTCTTTACATCGAAAATTGACAGGCATGCATACCATTTCATAATATCCACTATCCAACTATAAATTGATTTAATAATAATCTTTGATGAACTCAATGACTCGAATGCAACGTTCTTCGAAATATGCTATGAAAGACTCCAAGTAATATCTTTAAAATGAGCAAATGCACAGCGGAAGATTTCTTTAACACCTGAGAATAAACATGCTTTAAAGTGTCAACCAAAAGGTTGATGAGTTCATTAGTTTATCATAATCATTTATTTCCATCATTTTAATAGACCACAAGAATTTCATTTACAGTTCTCATAAATATACGTCCCATGCATAGAGATAAAAATAATCATTCATATGGTGAACACCTGGTAACCGACATTAACTAGATACATATAAGAATATCCCCTATCATTCCGGGATCCTCCTTTGGACATGATATAAATTTCGAAGTACTAAAGCATCCAGTACTTTGGATGGGGTTTGTTAGGCCCAATAGATCTATCTTTAGGATTCGCGTCAATTAGGGTGTCTGTTCCCTAATTCTTAGATTACCAGACTTTAATAAAAAGGGGCATATTCGATTTCGATAATTCAACCATAGAATGTAGTTTCAATTACTTGTGTCTATTTCGTCAAACATTTATAAAAGCGCATGTATTCTAAGTCCCAAAAATATAAAGGGTAAAAAGGCAAATGAAACTCACCATACTATATTTCATAGTAAAAATACATATAACGTCATTGAACAAGTGCAAGGTTGGCCTCGGATTCACGAACCTAAATTAATTATATATATTTATGTGTTGGTCAATATTTGTCTAACAAATTAGGTCAAGTCATAGTGTACCACAATCCTAATGCTCGAGACTAATATGCAAAAGTCAACAAAAGTAAATTTGACTCAAAATAATTTCCAAAAATCTATGCATAATTAATATATAGTTTAAAAATCGTCGTTTTATATTTTTAAATATTTTTAAAAGATTTATTAGAGTAAATAATATAATTTATTTATTAATAAATAAAATTTTATATTAAATTTATATAATAAAAAATACTTTTATATATATTAGGTAATAAAATTTATAGAGTTCATTTAATATCTTAAAGATAATATGATAGGTATTATTAAAGTAAATTATTACACGTAGTAAAATATGTTTGTATCACATATTTATTTGATAAAATAATATCTATAATGATAGTAAGTAAAAGTTGTATTATTTTATAATAATAATTATTATTATAAAAATATCAATATTTATAATTACTAAGATGACATTATGATAAAATGATAATTCTAATTATGATAACTTTAATATTTACGATAATTTTTAATATTATCTTTAAAATAATAATTCTATTTAAAATAATAATAATAATGATATTTTATAGTAACAATGACATTTCTATTAAAATGATAATTTTTGTTAAAATGATAGTTTTAATACTAACGATACTTTTAATAATAATAGTAATGATAAAAATAATAAGAACGATAATTTTATCTAAATCAATATCTTATAATATTTTAATTTCATCATGATACTCTTACTCATTATTTCCTAATCGTTTCGTTTAATAGCTTTTAATCGTCTTTTATATCTTGTTCATAATAATGATAATAATAGTAATCAAAATAATTAGGTGTTACAAATATTTGTTTTAATTACACTAATATTAATAATGATAGTTACTATAACATTATTAACGACAATACTAATAATTATCTTAATGATAATATAGTAATAATAATAATAACAATAACAATAACCATTTTTAAATAGTGATATATATAAATAATGATAATAATAATAATAATACTAATAATAATAATAATAATTGGATAATAATAATAATAATAATTATAACTTTAACGATAATAACGATAGTAATAATAAAAAAAAAATTATAACAATTTTTAATGATAAATCCCTTTTATTGATAAAGATAATAATAATGATAATAATAAGATAAAATTAGAACGACGATAAAAACGACAATAATAATAATAATCATTTTTAATAAAAATATCGAAAATTCAATTGATTATAACTTCTAATCCGTTCATCGAAACCATTCGATATCTAAAGGAAAAGTTCTTAATTTTTTGCTAGCTTTCCAAGGACATGCGTATCTTATACCTTATCTCAACTGCAAGTGTAACTAATTCAAGATTCAACCTAACCTGTCTAAGGGCAATATCAAAAGTACAAGCATGCATAATCCTAAATACTCGAGCACTAGTCAGGGATAAACTACTAGTATATAAAAGTTAAATTATGAGTACTCACGTATCAATATTGAGATTCAATATTGCAGAAAAGGTACGTAGACGCAACGGAAATGATAAACACTATATTGACCTTACGAGCATACCCATAAACCATAATCAATCACCTCCATAGCTATAACTCATAATTTCCTTAATCCTATCCTACTCGAAAAACAATTTCGAAATCACTCGGACAGCACTCCGTCGTAATATTTTATGTATGCTAATAATATCTTGAAATAATACGGAGTAAATATATATATGTAAATCGATTGAGAGAGTTTAAAGAAAAATATTTTCAAGTTTCTATGAAATAATGAAACCTACTGAATTCTATTTATAATAGATTTTTGAATTATTAAAGTGAATTATTAAAGTATGAATTATTAAAGTGAATTATTGAAGTATGAATTATTAAAGTAAATTTTTAAAGTATGAATTATTAAAGTGAATTATTATAGTATGAATTATTAAAGTAAATTATTAAAGTATGAATTATTAAAGTTAAATTAAAGTAAAAATAAAGTAAATGTAAAGTTTAAGTATAGTAAAAGTATAAAACTATGTACGTATAATACGCGTATAAATATATATAATATTAATTTAAATCGTTATATATATTTAATAAAATAAAATATAAATATCGTTATCTTTATCATACTAGTTAAGTAATGAGTTGTCAAAAATGGTTCTAGATATTTATAAAAGTTATATACGTTTTAATAATAAAGTTCTTTTTAAACTGAAAACGTTTTTGTACGTTTGAAACTAAATAGATCAATCGAGTCTTTATGAGATTCAATCTTTCACTATCCTTTGTCTAGTTCTCAATGATTGACAATTTGTTCTTATTTATAAATCACTTTACCATTTTCCGAATATTATTAAAATGGAAAGATTTCTCAAATCAACGTGGGCCTTTCAACAGAGACTTGTAATCATAATTCAATATATCTGATAATTCAATCATTTGATCTTATCTTCTAATTCCATTGATAAACATTTTGAAAAAGATACAATCATATAAAGTATTTAATCTAATATTTTCTTTACGTTTCAAGTTATAATATATATACATATATATATATATATATATATATATATATATATATATATATATATATATATATATATATATATATATATATATATATAATCATATTCGTTTAATGGTTCGTGAATCGTTGGAACTTGGTCTAGGTTGAATGACTGTATGAACATAGTTTACAATTCTTGAAATTTAACTTAACAAATATTGCTTATCGTGTCGGAAACATATAAAGATTAAAGTTTAAATTTGATTGGAAATTTCGGGGTTGTCACAGTACCTACCCGTTAAAGAAATTTCGTCCTGAAATTTGAGTGGAAAGGTTGTGAATGATAATAAGTATGTTTTCATGATGCGTACGGGCTGAAAATTAGAGTTTTATCATCAGCGAATAATTTGGATAAACAATCCATTTATATGAAGAGTATGAATGAAGCTAACATAGAAGAGTGAAATGAGTAAGTGTAGATTCATCTTATCATTTGACGTAGATATGATTGATTCCCAGATTTCAAGGGATTTGAAGAAAATCTTCTTAATAAGATTTGACTCTCCGGTAATCAAGGGAATTAGGATCCGCTTTAAATGCGATCGTCCATTTTAATTGTTCTGTTGGAGATTTTCTTATAAATTCACCTCCTTCATTTCCTTACAACTCACACCTTCTGTTGATGCATTTTATGCAAGTCCCTAGACATCTACCCACGTCCATTGCAGGTACAACAGTTTACAGGCCACCATGATTGCTCGTTATTATCCTATCCGTGTTTGTATTTGGTTACAGGAACTGTAGGAACGAGATTTAGATGTTTGACTATGTTAGACTTAGTCAGACGTACGAGTGAAGCCTCACTAGTACGGCTGACAGGCTCATACGCACGGTTGATGCTGAGCTAAGTCACAATTACAACCTAAATGAGAAGACACGAGTGAGTGATTACCCGTACGGCTGATGAAGCCAACTCGTACGTGTGATGAATGAATCGTATGGGTGAGTCAACAGTAGGGGTATATAAAGTCATTTTAGGTTAAGCCTCTCATTTGTTACACACACCCAGATCTAGTGAGCTCCTCCGATTCTCTCTCAGTCCAAATCACCCAGGTGGTGAATAATAGCTCTAGGTGTTGATCTAATCACACTTGATTTAGTTGTGGTTTGACTAAATTAATGAAAAAAAAAAAACTTAACCTATTCACTAGATGGTTTGATTCACTTATTCCGCCATTGTGTGAGTTAAATCTATTGATTTCTAAGGTCCTAGTCATGTTTCATCAGCTTCTATTCTTTCCCCCTCAACTCATATTTTAAAGTATTCATCAATATGCTCCATCCAGTTCTGATTCTCGATATACTTCTAACTTTCATATCGGTCATTCTTCTTTTTCATCTACCGCCGGAAGAATCTATTTACTTCTACTATACTCTTAGGTTTATAGTGTTTCTAGTTCTCCTGTGTCTTTATATTGCTATATGCATCGATATATATGGTTTATAATTTCTGGTTTGTCGTTGGGCTTTATATGTTCCCTTATATTTCAAAGTCTCTGCTTCTGTCTTCTATAATCATTATCATTCACAGTTAATGCTCTCTTTTATTTGCTGCAATTTATACCCCAATTTCTATTTCGGAGTTTTGTCCTTTCGTTTCTTCTTCTTTCGATTAAGGACCGCTTGTAATGGTCCAGAATTCACAGATATGAATTTCGGAATGAACATTGTTAATGTTCTAGGAAGAAAATTGTGATGGCACGATCTTGACTTGTCAAATTACTAGAATACCTTGGAAAAGGCCGAATCATCAAGAAATATTTTCTTGATATTTTAGAGGTTAAATAGAATACAAGAGTCGTATAACATGGCACATGATGATGTTATGATCTGTGAATCATCACGTTCCATTTAGAAACTCAGCATGACTTACTGTAATACAATCACATTGATCAAGTGTCATTATATTATACTAATTCATGCTTCAGTTCCCAACACTACTTCAAAATATTCCTATTTTAAACTTGAATGTTTCAGAATTTAGAAACTAAAATAGTTTCTTTTATGATGTAATACAGATAGCGCGAAGAGGTAAATGATTTCAAATAAGAAAAATTAAGAAAATATCTTCAGAAATATGGAGGATATTTATAATGAAAGATATGATGATATTTTAGAATTTCTAATATCAGAGGATGATGAAGAATATTGTCCGCAGGGGTTTAGAGTCAGGAGCAATGTATTCGTTAATGACTTCAGCAGGTGCTGAATCATTTGGATCCTTTGAAGTCAGGTTCAGTCTTTGTAATTTTTCCACAGCCTCCTTCCTACTTTGCTCAATCCGTTTTCCAGTTCCAAAACTTCTCTTTTTCTACGCTTTGCCAGCACACTTCATCATTATCATCCAGCTTTTACCGTTTAAAGTCGTTTATAGTTTTTGCTGCTTCATCAGCATTTTTTTTCCATTTTCGGAGAACCAATTCATAGTTCGGAGTGTTTTTCAGAAACTTCACATTCAAATTAAGTCCAGAAGATAGACGTTATATATACACATATAACTGTTGGCGTAGACATGCTGCGAGATTTCAAAATACTGATTGCTAATTCCCAATGATTCGTATGGCAATTCTCATTACAAGATGCGAATGAGTAAATGATGGGGTTTCAATGAATAACTATATTGACTTTTTGGAGAGGCTAAAGTCAAAGGGTAATGAAGTTGTTGGTACATCTACTAATAATGTGGTGGAATGTAAAAGGTTCCTTAGTAACGATGGTGTATATCTCAAGGTTATAATAAGGTTAGTCTGACTGAAAAGTCGAAGTTGACTTGCTGGAGCTGTGACAAAACTGGCTACTTTGAATAGGAGTCGCAAAGTTATTTTTGCTAATAAATGCCAAAGAATCTGACGCGGATACGTTGTTTAAACTTTTACTTTGGTTTCAAGAGTTTTTCGGGTACATAACTGTGGGTAACATGTGGTTGGATCATCATCTCGATTGCTCATCATTCGAAGTGTCTTCAGAAATTTTCGAAGGGTTTGAACACAGATTGTAATCGTTAACATACATTTGATATTCTAACACAGTTTTGAAGTCAAAATATAGCTTGTGAAAGATGTAAGGATCTAAGAGTGATGATTTTGGTCATATCTCAAGTTGAATTTTGAGATTTCAAAATTAGAATATGTAATTAAATTTTGATTGAATATGATTATTTTGATTTCTATAAAAGAATGTATATTGTTGTGAAAGTAGGGAGTATAATGGATGATTTGCTGAATCAGATTCGAAGAATGTAACATATTAATTGTGAATTTATATATCCCTCGGGTATTACCTATTCGTTAAAAAAAATTTCACAATTAATATTTTGTACAAAAGAATTTTATTACAGTCTTTATGAAAATATATATATATGTATATTTTCTTCAGATGTAACATAGATTTAATGAGTTAATGTTAAATTAAACTCATTTGATTTACGGTTGAAACTAGAATTGAATATTCCCTAAAGGCTTTAAAAAGTACATAACTTTTACGCAGTATTTCTTTAATGACATTGAAATTATGAATCAATACTTCGTTATTTGTTGATGTATGATGTTCGGTTCGTGGAATTCTTGTGAATTTTGCAAAGTACGAATGATGTTATCTGAAAAGTTTCGGGTACATCGATGATGAAAGTGTAAAATCAAATATATACTTGATTTATTATGAATTGGAATTTGTTGAATTGCGACAGAGATTGTAGTTAACGCTGATTAAGTTGCGGCCGAAGGACGTACATTATTGCATATTTGTAATATGAATTAACCGAGTAGTTAAGATTCACATACAATAGCTTAGCACGGAAAGATTTATTTCAATATATATATATATATATATATATATATATATATATATATATATATATATATATATATATATATAATATACATATAATTTCTTCAGAGGGAATGAGCTAATTCTTCATAACTCGTTGATACAATATACATGTTATTGATTCGTAATGATGTCCACAGTGATTCTTGAACTGACAGAGTTTGTGATGTTATCGGTGTTGTTGATTCGGATGTTGACTTTACTGACGATGCTGGTAATGCTGACGGTACTGTTGATGCTGTTGGTAAAGCAAGTTTAGCTTGTTAATCACACACCATTTTTTTCAGGGTTTCTACTCTTCCTTCTATCATTTTGGTTCGCTTAACTGATTTATGGTTAGGGCTAGATTAGATAATCTCTAAGACTTTAGAGATTACATAATCGCCGCGGAATGTTTCTCCAATGAAGTTATGAATTAATACTTCGTCAGTTATTGTTGTTGGTACTCCTTGGTATCTATGGTGCGTATGAAGTTGATGCTCGTGGGACAGATTGTGAAGTTGAGGTTTACGACGCGATTGTGGTTGGAGGTGGTAATTGTACTGTTGGCGTTGATGATGGTGGTACTGGTTATGCTGCTGATGCTGCTGCTGGTGTTTGTAATTTCTGCACCATATTCATCAAAGCCACTACCCGAGCGCGAAGCTCATTGATTTCTTCTATTACACCGGGGTGATTGTCGGTTCTGACGAGCGGATAATAAAATCTAAAATTTGATGTAATATATAATCGTGACGAGATACTCTGGAAATGAGCGAGAAAATGGCTTTTCGGACAGGTTCGCCGGTAAGTGCTTCAGGTTCTTCGTCAAGAGGGCAATGTGGTGGATGGAAGGGATCACCTTCTTCTTGTCTCCAATGATTGAGGAGGCTACGAACCCATCCCCAATTCATCCAGAATAGATGATGACTGATTGGTTGATCTATTCCGGTCACATTGCTTTTGGAGATTGAATGGGATTCCATTTCGGAATCTGGGTGACTTGAACTGATGACGAATTCCATTTCGTACGATTGGATAAAGGAATTTTTTTTTTTTACGATATGAAATGATTTTGGCTAACGAATGGTATTCTAATTACATAGAATATACATACATATATATATATATATATATATATATATATATATATATATATATATATATATATATATATATATATATATATATATATATATATAGATCAAAAGATTTCATAGATTACGGAGGACTTTGCGGGATATGTCAGGCAATGTTTAAAGTAACAGATACGATAAGATATGATTTAGCAGATATGCTAAGATATGAATTTTTGTCTATACACTATTCATACAATCAATGCAGCAAGACGTGTCTTAGACTAAAAATGATAAGCATGTAATTTCCTGAGGATGATAAGTAGTTAATTTTCGACACAAAATGATAAGCAAAACTTTTGACATGCAGACACGGTCGAAGTCCAGACTCACTAATGCATCCTATCGACTTATCAGTTAGACACACTAATGCAGACCTGGTTCGCTAAGACCACCGCTCTGATACCAACTGAAAGGACCCGTTCATATACATTATAAACAATTCACAATAGTTGATTACATTGCGAGGTATTTGACCTCTATATGATACATTTTACAAACATTGCATTCGTTTTTAAAAGACAAACTTTCTTTACATCGAAAAATGACAGGCATGCATACCATTTCATAATATCCACTATCCAACTATAAATTGATTTAATAATAATCTTTGATGAACTCAATGACTCGAATGCAACGTTCTTTGAAATATGCTATGAAAGACTCCAAGTAATATCTTTAAAATGAGCAAATGCACAGCGGAAGATTTCTTTAACACCTGAGAATAAACATGCTTTAAAGTGTCAACCAAAAGGTTGGTGAGTTCATTAGTTTATCATAATCATTTATTTCCATCATTTTAATAGACCACAAGAATTTCATTTCCAGTTATCATAAATATACGTCCCATGCATAGAGACAAAAATAATCATTCATATGGTGAACACCTGGTAACCGACATTAACTAGATACATATAAGAATATCCCCTATCATTACGGGATCCTCCTTCGGACATGATATAAATTTCGAAGTACTAAAGCATCCGGTACTTTGGATGGGGTTTGTTAGGCCCAATAGATCTATCTTTAGGATTCGCGTCAATTAGGGTGTCTGTTCCCTAATTCTTAGATTACCAGACTTTAATAAAAAGGGGCATTTTCGATTTCGATAATTCAACCATAGAATGTAGTTTCAATTACTTGTGTCTATTTCGTCAAACATTTATAAAATCGCATGTATTCTCAGTCCCAAAAATATAAAGGGTAAAAAGGCAAATGAAACTCATCATACTGTATTTCGTAGTAAAAATACATATAACGTCATTGAACAAGTGCAAGGTTGGCCTCGGATTCACGAACCTAAATTAATTATATATATTTATGTGTTGGTCAATATTTGTCTAACAAATTAGGTCAAGTCATAGTGTACCACAATCCTAATGCTCGAGACTAATATGTAAAAGTCAACAAAAGTAAATTTACCTCAAAATAATTTCCAAAAATCTATACATGATTAATATATAGTTTAAATATCGTCGTTTTATATTTTTAAATATTTTTAAAAGATTTATTAGAGTAAATAATATAATTTATTTATTAATAAATAAAATTTTATATTAAATTTATATAATAAAATATACTATTATATATATTAAGTAATAAAATTTATAGGGTTCATTTAATATCATAAAGATAATATGATAGGTATTATTAAAGTAAGTTATTACACGTAGTAAAATATGTTTGTATCACATATTTATTTGATAAAATAATATCTATAATGATAGTAAGTAAAAGTTGTATTATTTTTTAATAATAATTATTATTATAAAAATATCAATATTTATAATTACTAAGATGACATTATGATAAAACGATAATTCTAATTATGATAACTTTAATATTTACGATAATTTTTAATATTATCTTTACAATAATAATTCTATTTAAAATAATAATAATAATGATATTTTATAGTAACAATGACATTTCTATTAAAATGATAATTTTTGTTAAAATGATAGTTTTAATACTAACGATACTTTTAATAATAATAGTAATGATAAAAATAATAAGAACGATAATTTTATCTAAATCAATATCTTATAATATTTTAATTTCATCATGATACTCTTACTCATTATTTCCTAATCGTTTCGTTTAATAGCTTTTAATCGTCTTTTATATTGTGTTCATAATAATGATAATAATAGTAATCAAAATAATTAGGTGTTACAAATATTTGTTCTAATTACACTAATATTAATAATGATAGTTACTATAACATTATTAATGATAATACTAATAATTATCTTAATGATAATATAGTAATAATAATAATAACAATAACAATAACCATTTTTAAATAGTGATATATATATATATATTAATAATGATAATAATAATAATACTAATAATAATAATAATTGGATAATAATAATAATACTAATTATAACTTTAACGATAATAACGATAGTAATAATAAAAAAAAATGACAATTTTTAATGATAAATCCCTTTTATTGATAAAGATAATAATAATGATAATAATAAGATAAAACTAGAACGACGATAAAAACGACGATAATAATAATCATTTTTAATAAAAATATCAAAAATTCAATTGATTATAACTTCTAATCCGTTCATCGAAACCATTCGATATCTAAAGGAAAAGTTCTTAATTTTTCGCTAGCTTTCCAAGGACATGCATATCTTATACCTTATCTCAACCGCAAGTGTAACTAATTCAAGATTCAACCTAACCTGTCTAAGGGCAATATCAAAAGTACAAGCATGCATAATCCTAAATACACGAGCACTAGTCAGGGATACACTATTAGTATATAAAAGGTAAATTAAGAGTACTCACGTATCAATATTGAGATTCAATATTTTAGAAAAGGTACGTAGACGCAACGGAAATGATAAACACTATATTGACCTTACGAGCATACCCATGAACCATACTCAATCACCTCCATAGCTATAACCCATAATTTCCTTAATCCTATCCTACTCGAAAAACAATTTCAAAATCACTCGGACAGCACTCCGTCGTAATATTTTATGTATGCTAATAATATCTTGAAACAATACAGAGTAAATATATATATGTAAATCGATTGAGAGAGTTTAGAGAAAAATATTTTCAAGTTTCTATGAAATAATGAAACCTAATGAATTCTATTTATAATAGATTTTTGAATTATTAAAGTGAATTATTAAAGTATGAATTATTAAAGTGAATTATTAAAGTATGAATTATTAAAGTGAATTATTAAAGTATGAATTATTAAAGTGAATTATTAAATTATGAATTATTAAAGTGAATTATTAAAGTTAAAGTAAAGTAAAAATAAAGTAAAGGTAAAGTTTAAGTATAGTAAAAGTATAAAACTATGTACGTATAATACGCGTATAAATATATATTATATTAATTTAAATTGTTATATATATTTAATAAAATAAAATATAAATATCGTTATCTTTATCATACTAGTTAAGTAATGAGTTGTCAAAAATGGTTCTAGATATTTATAAAAGTTATATACGTTTTAATAATAAAGTTCTTTTTAAACTGAAAATGTTTTTGTACGTTTGAAACTAAATAGATCAATCGAGTCTTTATGAGATTCAATCTTTCACTATCCTTTGTCTAGTTCTCAATGATTGCCAATTTGTTCTTATTTATAAATCACTTTACCATTTTCCGAATATTGTTAAAATGGAAAGATTTCTCAAATCAACGTGGGCCTTTCAACAGAGACTTGTAATCATAATTCAATATATCTGATAATTCAATCATTTGATCTTATCTTCTAATTCCATTAATAAACATTTTGAAACAGATACAATCATATAAAGTATTTAATCTAATATTTTGTTTACGTTTCAAAGTTATAATATATATACACATATATATATATATATAATCATATTCGTTTAATGGTTCGTGAATCGTTGGAACTTGGTCTAGGTTGAATGACTGTATGAACATAGTTTACAATTCTTGAAATTTAACTTAACAAATATTGCTTATCGTGTCGGAAACATATAAAGATTAAAGTTTAAATTTGGTTAGAAATTTCCTGGTTGTCACATGTTCGGAGGTTAAGTAGAATGAAAGAGTTATGTAACATGGTACATGATGATGGTATAGTCTGTAAATCATCACGTTCCATTAGAAGTTCAACATGACTTACTGTAATATAATCACGTTGGCCAAGTGTCATTATATATACTAACTCATGCTTCAATTCCCAACACTTCTCCAAGAATAATTCATAAATTTAAACTCAAATTTTACAGAAGAATAGACGCTAACACAGTTTCTTTTATGATGTGACACAGATAGCACGAACAGATAGATAATTTCGGAAAAGAATATTTATGGAAATATCCTCAGAAATATCGAAGATATTTATGATGATAATTTCAGAATTTCTAAGATCGAAGGTTGATGAAGAAAGATTTTCCATAAGATTTAACATGAGTACGGAGCAAGATATTCTCTAAAGATTTCATTGGATACAAAATTATCTGGATTCTTTGAATATAGGGTTTGGTCCTTGTATTTGTCCTCGGTCGCCTTCAGGGTTAGCTCAATCCATTTTTCAGTACCAAATTTTCTATCGAGCGTTCCCAACCTTCCATTCTTTATTATAAAACTTTTGGCCGTTATACCATCTACAATTTTGATGTTTCCTCTGCATTTAATGCTACCATATCTGAATCATCGGTTATAATCCGAGGTGGTTTCAAGAGAATTGTGTTTTTAGATGATTAAACGCTAATGGTAATCGTCAAGATACAGAGGATGTTTAAGATGAAATCAAGTGGCAAACTTGAAGAAATGTTTAGTTTCATATGTTATAATAAATATTTTAATTCATTTTAATTGTCCAGTGTTATTAGTCTACAGTTAGTAGTCCATAATTAGTAGTTCAATAATTCATATATAGTTTAATATATAATATTCGAATTAATTAATACGTGTCGTGACCCATTATATACATGTCTCAAACACGATCACAACTCAAAGTATATATATTATTTAGAATCAACCTCAACCCTGTATAGCTAACTCGAGCATTACCGCATATAGAGTGTCTATGGTTATTCCAAATAATATATATAGATGACATCGATATGATATGTCAAAACATTGTATATGTGTCCCGATTTATACGATGATATTTAAAGTGCGTAAAATAAATAATAGAAATTAAATGACGATAAATAAAATTGCAAAAATTAAAATTGCGATAAATAAATTGCGATAAATAAAATGTAATAAGGAATTAACAGTTAGCTAGGAACAGTTAGCTAGGATTTTGTTACGTGGATTCTTAACAAAATTTCTCATAGTTAATTTGTTTGTTTCTAACAAATTTTATTTTGTCCAATATTTTCTTCATTATGCCACTTGTTGGATTCCGATAGGTCAAAATCCGAATATAAAATTGAGTTTGAATGAAAATAGTTGCTCTTTGGTGAACAGATAAGTATATGTGTGGATTTGAGCAGTATTGTTAATGACTGCTGATTCTGAATTGAAGAATGTACAGTACATCATTTAATATGAGATGTAAATATTTCTTAGGGTATTACCTACCCATTAAAATATTTTCACGATTAACAGTTTGTACAATAGAATTTTAATTACAATCTTTATGAAAATATACTTACATATATATTTTCTTCAGATGTAATCCTGGATTTAATGAGTTAATATGATATTAAACTCATCTGATTTACAGTTAGAACTAGAGTACATAATCTCTAAAACATTTGAGATTACATAATCGCCATGTCGAATGAAGATAAATGATATAGAACGTCATGTCGAATGAAGAAAACTGATGTAGAACAAGATGTAGAACGAAGATTATGCTCGAGGTATAGATTGCGATGTTGAGGCATGTGATGTTGAGGCTACTGGTGTG
This sequence comes from Rutidosis leptorrhynchoides, assembly GCF_046630445.1. NCBI lineage: Eukaryota > Viridiplantae > Streptophyta > Magnoliopsida > Asterales > Asteraceae > Rutidosis > Rutidosis leptorrhynchoides. The sequence continues at coordinate 247,813,767 of NC_092338.1, read as the reverse complement.
TTGTTAATGCCGGTGGTACTGTTGATGCCGGTGATGCTGCTGGTGCTCGTAAGTTGTGCACCATATTCTCCAATGTCATAACTCGGGAGTGAAGCTCGTTGACTTCTTTTATTACACCGGGATGATTGGAGGTTTAAACAAACGGATGAATAAGGTTTAGAATGGTAGATATTACGTAATCGTTGCGAGAAATTCTGGAATTGAGGGTAAAGATGGTGTTTCAGACTAGTTTGCCGGTAAGTGCTTTAGGTTCTTTGCCAAGAGGTGAATTCGGTTGGTGGAAGGGATCGCCTTCTTCGCGTCTCCATTGATTAAGTTGGCTATGAACCTATCCCCAATTCATCCAGAATAGATGATGGCTAATTGGTTGCTCCATTCCGGTCACACTGCTTTCGGAGCTCGAGTGAAACTCCATATCGAAATCCGAGAGACTTGAACTAGTGACGAGTTCCATCTTGCACGGTCAGATAAAGTGTTTTCGATGGAAATAGATCATAGGATTTAGTTTGGTATGCTTCAATACATAACTTACATATGTATATACAATTACCAAAATCCCATAAGTCACTGAGGAATCTTCGGAAGCTGTCAGACAAAGTTTATAGTAACAGATATACTAAGATATGAATCTGTCTATATACTATCTATGCAATAAATGCAGTAAGATGTGTCTAGACTTAGGAATGATAAGCAAAACTTATAATATATAGCTAAGGTCGAAGTCTAGACTTGCTAATGCATTCTAACGACTATAAATTAGACTCACTAATGCAAGACCTGGTTCGCTAAGACCACCGCTCTGATACCAACTGTGATATAGTGGGGACGCATCCCACTCAGTGCCTTCCCAGCTAACCGCCTGGTGACCACTGAGCGTACCTCAGACACTGATTTTACAGCCCTTCCTCTCGGCAAAGCAAACCATAATCGGATCGCGAGGAGTAAGAGCCAATGCTTCGTCACAGGTAAAACTGTGAGAACTCCCTCTACGATTAAGCTGATTAAACAGCTTAAACCAGCTCTGATACCAACTGTGATAGCCCGTCCTAATCCACCTGGATGAAGTCATCAACATTTGGTCCCATTGCGAGGTACTGTCCTAAATATGCCATGAACGACTCCATGTAATATCCTTAAAATGAGCAAATGCTCAGCGAAAGATTTCTTTCATACCTGAGAATAAACATGCTTTAAAGTGTCAACAAAAAAGTTGGTGAGTTCATAGGTTTATCATAAAGAATCATTTCCAATATTTTAATAGAACACAAGATTTTTCATTTCCATTTCTCATAAATATCAACTCATATCAGGCATTTCGCACTGCATAGAGATAAAAATCATTCATATGGATTGAACACCTGGTAATCGACCTTAACAAAATGCATATAGAATATCCCCATCATTCCGGGACATCCTTCGGACATGATAAAATTCGAAGTACTAAAGCATCCGCGACATGGATGGGGCTTGTTGAGCCCAATAGATCTATCTTTAGGATTCGCGTCAATTAGGGTACATGTTCCCTAATTCTTAGATTACCAGACTAAAAAGGGGCATATTAGATTTCGATAATCCAACCATAGAATGTAGTTAGATTACTTGTGTCTATTTCGTAAAACATTTATAAAAGCGCATGTATTCTCAGTCCCAAAAATATATATTGCAAAAGCATTTAAAGAGGGAGCAAATAAAACTCACTATACTGTATTTTGTAGTAGAAATACATATGTTGAAACTGAACAATGCAGGGTTGGCCTCGGATTCACGAACCCATATCAATTGTATTTCTATTAAAACATATAATAGAAATATCATAATTTCATTTATTAATATATATATTATTTATATATATTTTGTAGTTATATAAGATTTATACTAGATTCCATTTAAAATATATACTTTATTTTATATCTTAAATTATATATTATATATATTTATTTTGTATATGTATTTAAAGTGATTAATATACTTATATTAATATCTATATATATTTAGTATTATATTAAAAATACCTAATTTGTTGTATGTAAGTTTTTATATAAGTAATGTTAATATGGTTTATATATAGTTATATGGAATATTAATATAGTTGTAGTATATGTAGTAAGTATGTTTTATGTACAAAATATTTATTTGTTTTTTTTTTAAATGATAGTTTTGATATTAATGATTTACTAATAATAATAATAACTTTACTAATAACACAAATGAAAATGTTTATTTTTAATAATAATGATACTAATAATGTTATTAATAATAATAATGATAGTAATATTATTAATAATAATATAATAATAATGATTTTATACTAACTCTTATATTCATACAAAAATTTAATAATACAACTAATGTTTAATAGTAATACTTGTCTTAATAATAATGATAATAATAATTTTACTTATTTTAATGATAAAAATATTCATAATATTATGTTAGTATTAATGACATGTAACATATCTATAATCTTAATCGTAATAATTAATAATAAAAATAATGATACAATAATAATAATACAAATAATAATAATAGTGTTAATACTAATAATATTAATAAATGATAATAATTAGTAATATAATAATACTAGTAAGTAATAATAATAACATAACAATAATAATAATAATAATAATAATAATAATAATAATAATAATAATAATAATAATAATAATAATAATAATAATAATAATAATAAATATAAATATAATAATAATAATAATAATAATAATAATAATAATAATAATAATAATAATATTATTATTATTATTATTATTATTATTATTATTATTATTATTATTATTATTATTATTATTATTATTATTATTATTATTATTATTATTATTATTATTAATAAGAGTAATAATAATACTACTTCACATATGAAAAAGTTCCAAAAAGAAAATAACTGCCTTTGACAGGGCTCGAACCCGAGACCTCTCGCTTAACCACACACAACACTAAATCATTGCGCCACTATTTTGTTTCTGTATTAAATAGGATATTAAATCCTTTAACCTCGATTTCTGTCATCTTCTTCTTCAATACATCATCATCATATCATGATCGTATATATATCATAATCATCATCTTGCATAATCAAATTTTTACATCATCATCATATTTCAACATAAAATTTCCATCATCTCCGTGTAATTCATCATCACGCAATCATATCGGGTATTGTTATTAATATCTTAAACTATCATTTTCATACGTAACCCTAATCACCATTATATCTTAATCATCATCTTAATTAACACCATAATCGAATCACCCTTATTATCGGTAGTTATTAGAAATATAACCAATTTCGTATAGTAAATCGTCATTGTTTATATCACCAACATACATCGCCAATTTTTAACAAATTCAAAACAGAAAATGATGGATTGCAAGTAGTGAACCAAGATTACTTCGGCCCAACTGAAACATATAATATCTCAGCCTAATAACATATGCAATTACACGACCCAATAGAAAGATTAAATGGGTCTGATTAAAACAGAAGCTATTCGTTGAATATAAAATCACAAGTTGTACAAGTAGTGCTAGGATGATTGAAGTGGGGTTACTCTAATTGGTAAATGTCGGCCATAAAGAAGAAAAGATCACGCTACCATAACATTACCATTCAATTACTAGCAAAAGGTTTGTTTTTAGTTTGAGAAACAGGAAGCAGAAACACTATACAGCGACAGTAGGAACGAAAAGAGAATAGAAGGTGGTTAGTTATGGTGTTATCGGTGGTTTAACAGCTGCAGTAGCCATCTGTTGTGGTGGCTGTACAGGAAACAGAAAACACAAAGTGGCTGTGGTTGTTTTTCCCTTAACAGAAATCGAAATGCTCTAGGTAATAGTAACAGTGGTTGGTTAATATGGGTTCAATGGGTGTGGTGGTGATGGTGAATGAAACTGGAAACAGAAGAAGCAGGAAGCAAAAAAAATACATTAACAGCAACAGTAAAAGGGTTTTCGATTGTTTATAGAAGAAGATTTTATAGCAGTAGTAATATTCACTATGGTGGGGTTCGAGTTGACTGTACACAACAGAAACGTGCAGTTTTTAATGGGTTTGAAGTGGTGGTGAGGTGATATCTAGGTGACGGTTTAAGGGTGGTAATATGGGTTTGATGGTTTTCGGTTGGGGTTAAGATCAATCAGAAGTATAAGGTTCGTAGAATTAATAGCATATTACGAATAACAATTAGGGTTATGGTGTTCGAGTAAATGAAGCAGAAATAGAAACCTAACATGGATTAAAGTGGTAAGGTGGTGGGTGTTGTGACAGAAACAAATGAAGAAGAGTGGTGATGGAGGTTAAGGGTTATTGTTATTCATGGTGGTCAATGGTGTTTGATCAAACAACACGAAGTGAAATGAGGTGGTTCTCGTGGTGGTGGCGGCGATGATTGTAAGTAGCGAAGGACCGGAGGTAGAAGGGACTGATTGAGGGTTGCCGGGTGTTGAAGGTTAGAAGGTGAAGTGTATTTCATATATGCAAGTTTATATATATGTATATGACAGATAGAAAGTAAGATAGAAGAGTGATGGTTCACCATTTACTCAATGCATATATGTATTAAGTTTATATATTAAATAGAAATTAGATAAAAGGATATATTAGATAGCATAGATAGATAGTAGGCATACAGTTGTCAAGTTTTAACTTCATTCATTTGTAATCACGAATATATTTCACCACAACTTCACGGATTCATTTGTTCAGTGTAAATCCAAAAGTAAAAAGCAAAATTTTAATATAATATATCTATAAAAATTTTAAAACGTGTTTAAACAATGGTAATATGTAAATATCTATCGAAAGTTTTTAATAGAGATATCATATCGTGCCCCTTTGTTAATTAGTGGCGGATAAAAATACACAGAAAATACCCATATTTTTAAATTAATTAACTTTAATTATTTCTGTCATTATGAAATAAAATTGGTCATTAATTGTTTAAATTTTATTAAATAAAATTTAACTTAATTGTTCGCGCTCGATCTTCGGGTAAAATATAGAAAGTGTTAAAATTTAACAAATAGTTCCTTCATACATTTTTAATAGGCCTATTATTTATATCACACATTTTCGGATCACCGTTTATTTTAAAATCACACAAGTTCAAATTTAACTTGCTTAATATCGATCGAATGACAATTTAGTGTTACTGTCGTTTACAAAATAGATTCGAAATCACAAAATATATATTTAATATACTTTATTTATATAGATGTATTTTAAATAATACTTATCATAATATCATATTTTTTATTTTTATTTTACACAATTACATTTAATAATAACAACATATAATATTTCAAATTATATTTTATCATTTATATATATACACACATATCTAATTACAAGTAATTGTTCGTGAATCGTCGGGAATAGTCGAAGGTCAATTGAATATATGAAACAGTTCAAAAATTTTGAGACTCAACAATACAGACTTTGCTTATCGTGTCAAAAATATAATATCGTATCGAAAGTTTGGTTTAAAATTAGTCGAAATTTTCCGGGTCGTCACAAGTTTAAGCCACAAAACTATATGATGACCCTACTTTTTCCGTTATCTTTTTCCATTAAGTATTTAACTTTCTTTAACTAGTATCCTTGCCATGCCATTTCATGTGACTAGATTATATTCTATATAATCTAAATAATATTCCTATATTATTTATTAAATGAAAAGGTGTGATTACATGTTAGTACGTTCCTATGTATAACGTTTTTATTCGATGAATCGTCTCGATTTCCAAACCAACAATTAGATTTTTGTGATTTCTAAATCCGAATTATTTTTAATACGATATTCCAATGTCATATGAGTTAATAAAATATTCCTATATTTTATTTCGTGGATTCCTATCCTTCTCGAGTAATTTAATCGCGTAACATTAGTTTTCTCTGTTCGCTTTTCGTATAATCTTTCGGGCAAATTGATGCATATTATAGGTCTAAGTTACTCATAGTTTTGAACTACCTTACTAATAATTTGGTCACGTCACCACCTTAACTTACAAAATTAATTTTAGTGGAACCTGTTATAATTAATTATCCATATTAGATTAAATATATCAGTTAACCAACGAGCAAAATTAAGTTGAGCGCTTGATAATGCTAAAAACAAATATATATTTCATAGCTTTATCCTTCCAGAAAGACAAGCTTTTAGTTGCAATTGTTCTATTTATAAGTGATATTCGTTTAAATAAAAAAAGGTGAAGACAAAAGACAGATTCGACGATTTGAAGACGCAAATGACCAAAACGCTAAAAAGTATAATGTACAATCCAAGTGGATCAATTTATTAATGAGAAACGTCTCAAAATTACAAGAATACAAGCCGGAAAACGCAAATTACAAGATATTAAATCGTATGAAAGGACGTTCGAAAATCCGGAACTGGGACATGAACCAACTATCAACGTACGACTCAACGGACCTAAAATTACAAGTCTACTATGCACAAGAATATAATATAATATATATATAATTATATATATTATATTATATAATAAATTAATCAGCAGTCCACGTGGTTTGAAGAGCAAAATATCCTATCCAGCCTGTCCATGCGATCGCATGGCATATGAACTAGATGCCCATGCGATCGCATGAGCCCTAAAGTTTGGCAATGTCTATAAATAGCAGCGAATTCGACGAGTTATATACACAATATATCCATCTGATATCACACTCTCTCAATATATATATATATTTATATTTTAATTATAATTTTAATATTAAGTTAATAATAATAATAAGTTTATAGTAGCGGATGTTTTAAGGTTTTGTAAGTTGAAACTCTGTCCGTGTAACACTACGCGATAAATACTCATTGTAAGTTATGTTCAACCTTTTTAAATTAATGTCTTGTAGCTAAGTTATTATTATGCTTATTTAAGCCGAAGTAATCATGATTTTGGACTAAATATTAAGACTGGGTTATTGGGCTTTGGACCATAATTGAGGTTTGGACAAAAGACCGACACTTGTGGAAATTGGACTATGGGCTATTAATGGGCTTATATTATTTAAATGATATCTCGTTGATTCAATATAGAGATTTATAATTTGACGTATTTATATATAACCACATATGCTTGACTGGGTACGGTGGGCGGGATATTTATAAATACTAATAATTATTCATTTGACTGAACACCGGAATGGATTAATAGTCAATGGACTCATTAAAACAGTGGTGGATTACATTCAAGGGTAATTGGTGTAATTGTTAACAAAGCATTAAAACCTTGGATTACACGCAGTCGATAACCTGGTGTAATCATTAAACAAAGTATTAAGACCTTGTTACAGTTTAAGTCCCCAATTAGTTGGAATATTTAACTTCGGGTATAAGGGTAATTTGACGAAGACTTTCGCACTTTATAATTATGACCGATGGACTATTATGGACAAAACCAGATGGACATATCGAATAATCCAGGACAAAGGACAATTAACCCTTGGTAATAAATTAAAATCAACACATCAAACATCATGATTATGGAAGTTTAAATAAGCGTAATTCTTTTATTTTATATCTCATCGTACTTTTATTTATCGTCATTTTATTTATTGTACTTTAAATTATCGCACTTTTATTTATCGTCATTTACTTTACGCTTTATATTAAGTCATATTTATATTTAATATTTTACATTAGGTTTTAATTGTAATTTAAGTTTTAAAATCGACAAACCGGTCATTAAACGATAACCCCCCCCCCCCCCCTTTATAACAATAATAATATTACTTATATATATATTTTTATACAAATATAGTTTAAAATAAATATAGTGTTAAACTCAGCTAGATCCCTGTGGAACGAACTGGACTTACTAAAAACTACACTACTCTACGATTAGGTACACTGCCTATAAGTGTTGTAGCAAGGTTTAGGTATATCCATTCAATAAATAAATAAATAACTTGTGTAAATTGTATCGTATTTAATAGTATTTTATAACAAAAATAATAGTATTTCGTACACCATCGCTCGAACATCAGCGCTTATGCTAAATGATTAAATTAGTTACCTATGTAAGGTATAAATAATAATAACACAATTAGTAAGTATGTAAAATAATACGGGATTAAAATCGTATCACTTTTTAAGTTTAAACTTGAAATAAAAATGACTTAGCCTAACTGATCAAGTCTATGTTAAATGATTAATTTCAATATTAAGTACTTGAATTTAAATATCTTAAATATTACTCCGTATTATCTTAATAATTAAGAATATGGTGTACCTATGAAATTGCAAATTTAAAATATGGAAACGAGTAATGAATTTGATAATCAGTTGAGATACACCAAGTTAAACATAAAATTAATCATTATCCCATAAATGTCATTCCAAATTGTTACCCCATGTTAACTTCTCAGGTATACACAAAACTAACTTGCACATACACAATTTCTATATCACATTAATTCCCTAAACTCATAATCATATACTCCAGCCCCATTTACCAAAACCAATTTACTTCAACATACTTTTACGTACTCATATAGACAATCAAAACCAATTTCTAAACATCACCTTATAGAAGCTACTGTTAGCACGAGGTACGGTAAATTTTGGTCAAATCTCGATACAAAAGCGTTCCGTTTTAGAGGTATTTTCTATCCTAACTATATTAATAATCAGTTATCAACATTTGTTTGTCACTTATCGTTCATACTCCGGTCAGAATAAACCAGAACCAACCGTTAAACTCATCGTTTCGATAACAATATTGAAAAGCTTTGTGACTAAAAATTTACTATTCTTATTGGCGAATACAAATCCAAAAGTTATAGTACTAGTAATATTTTGTAGAATTAGTTCGATTATATATTTACAATCAAAAGAATGAAAATATATGAAAGCTCTGTTTTTTTGTTTTTGTTTTTGTTTTTGTAACGATATCATATAGTTTTGTGGCTTAAACTAGTAGTAAATTTAAATCTTAGAATTCTATTGTATTTAGAATGATTTTTAAGTACTTATTTGAATTCATGAAAGAAAATAAATAATATGGAAGAATCAAACGAACATGTAAGACTATGTGGTAATTTATACGAATTTCAATTTTAGTTCCTAGAGTACTGATATTAATATATTAAAAAAAAGAAAAAAGGGTACATACAGAATCGAAAATAAAGATGATGATGTTTGGAATTTTCAATATTCACCCTTGAACTACCACCAAATTTTACAAACATTACAATTACATTACAATAACTATAATATTAAATACATATACATATGCACATACTGTACGCATTGAGAAAAGAAAATAAAAGGTATGTTATTTTACGAATTCACATATTCATCCCCCACACTACGAACTTGTTTACAAAATTTAATTTAAAGAATTGAGATTTTAATAGTTGCGTATATAGTCCCTGAACTATATATTAGTTACAAAACTTATAACGACATTTTCAAATAAATTGTGCCATGTAGATATCATTTATATTATGACTCACTGTAAATATAGGAATGTAGCCATTAAATGTATCATATATTTTACAATAGTTATAGACATTGTTATCTGTTATAACTAAATATAGCATGAAGTAATGTACATTATTGCAAGTCTACAATATAATATAGAAAAATATAAGTGATACAACTTTATTATTATTATGTTTTAATTATATAAACGATCACTAATAAAAAGTTTCATTTGGGATTTAACTTAAGATTTAATATATAAAATATAAAAAATATCAATATAACTATGGTGATGATGACCACTAATCAACTTTATTACTCTAGGTTAAACGCTTCGGGACATTCATACAGATATTTTGTTAGGACCCCGAAGTATGTATAGTGTTAATGTGAAATAAGTCTAAATGAGGGTTCCTTAGAAGAGGGCTATATAAGGAACCTAAGCAGTCCTAATTAGATAGCCATTGTATAGTAACTGAGTTCTAGAAGCTGTGGAATGTAATTTTACGTATTCTCTCTAATACCGAATCCATTCTGCACTTACCGAGTCTCACTCTAACTCATCACATCTTCTAATCTCTCCATGATTTGACCTATCATTTGGTATCAGAGCTTCCAGGAAGTGATTCTACATCACTATATCGATCCAGAGATTGAAGATTACAGAATCTGTACACTCTCGGTTAGATTGAATCAGATTCGGTATAATCGAATTTGATAATCTGACGTTCAGATTCATGTGATAAGTTCAGCGAAGGTTTATTAAATTGATTTGAAAGAGTTTCGATCATCTCTACAGCTTTTTAACCACAATATGGAGAATCAAGTTAATTTTTAGAGTTCGTGGCTAAAACTCTCGGTATTGATCAATTCCAGCTTGATTCTGTATTTTAGTGAAGGTTTGTGATTTCAGTTGTGATCGTGAGGTGTTTAATAAAGTTTTTGACGGTTTGATTTCATCAATTCTTCAAGTTTTGAAGATTCGATCAACACTCGGTATCGTAACTACCATACCGAGTCTGCTTCAAAGTTGATAATTCGTATTAAGTGTTGCAAATTGTGGTGTGTTAGTGATTCTATCACATTCGGTTTGATCATACGCAGCTAATTGGTGTGGTTTGAGAAAGGATTCAATTAAAATTCTAAGATTCTATACTTAGACTTGGTTTGTCAACTGCTACAGTTGACATTCGGTATCCTTCACATTCGGTATCTTTGATATTCTGTGTATTACTAACTTGTTTCCTTGTGCAGCAAGGTTACCGAATTCAATTCAAAGGAGTTGGAGTGTGTTTGAGTTCAAACTTTTACAGAATTTGACTACCGAGTAAAATACCGAACCAGAGTCTCGGTATCACTTAATTCATTAGTTTTAGGTGTTCTAAGGCTTCAAGTCTTGTGGTTACCGAATCTGGGTATGTTACATGTGTTACTGATCAGTTTTTGATACAGAATCTAGTTTATCGAATCTTTACCGAATATGCTACAGTACTGAATCATTACCGAATCTGCTACAGTACAGAACCAGGTACCGAATCTGACATTTTTGTTAGATTTTTGTGAACCTTCATCTTAGATTTGTGTAATACCGAATCTTTACGGAATCTACCTCAATTTCAAGATGTCTACCCAAGATACATTGATCATTAGATCAGATTCCCGACCTCCAGTATTGTTTAATGGCAAGTACACTCAGTGGCTCCACCGTATCACTCAGTACATAGACTACAAGGGTGAGAAAGCAAAGTAAATATGGGCTTCTCTGAGAGATGGTCCAGTTGTAGTGTATGATCCGGATACTGGTATGCCAATTCCAGTCTATGAACTTTCTGGTGATAGACGAGAGAGAGCTCAGGGTGACATAGAGGCAAAGAACATTGTTATGAAAGCTATCCTGTATGAATTGTTTGGAAATGTTGATAGCAACACCACAGCAAAAGACATATGGGATTAGATCAAACGACAACAAGAAGGTTATGACATGTCCGATGTTAATAAACTGAATAAGGCTCTTGGATTTTATGAAGATTTCAAGCAGGAACCTGAAGAACCACTCAAGGATACCTACTGTCATTTCAATGGTGTTCTCAATGAGTTGAAAAGGTGCAAGATTACAAAGGTACACGCTGAAATTGTGACGACCCGGAAATTTTCGACCAAATTTAAACTTAATTTCTATATGATTTCAACACAATAAGCAAAGTCTATAATGTTGAGTCACAAAATTTTTTGAACTGTTTTATATATTCATTTGACCTTCGACTGTTTTTGACGATTCACGAACAATTATTCGTAAATGAAAGTGTATATGTAAATAATTATATATGTAAATAATCTTAAAGATATATATATATATATATATATATTTTAATCACATTAATAAACTGTTATATGCAATTGATGTTACAGATAAATATGTAAAATAAAATACGTTGTAATAAAAACTATTGCTTATTATAAATATATATATATATATATATATGTATATAGATATGAAATTTGATACGCGTAATTTTTTTTATATTAATATTATTATTATTACTATCATTATTAATATTATTAATATCATTATTAGTATTATTAATTATTATTATCATTAATATAATTATTAATATTATTATAAATATTATTAGTATTATCAATATTACAAAAATTGTTAAAATTATTATAATTAATGTTATTTTTATACAACTTACCATTTTATTATTAACATTATTATATTCATAAATTAATTATTAATATTGTATATCATAAATAATTAAAGATTAGTACACATATCACAATCATCTTTATATATATTTTTTCCTTTTTCTTGATTCGATTACCTACTTGTGATATTATGTCGACTGATATAATTGAGATGACTAATTAGTTTACACATGGTAAATTATAATTAATATTATAATGTTAGTGTGAATCACTGCTTTTGGGTTCTTGCTTAATCGAATGTCACATATAATATACACCCATCACCATTTTTCCTCTCATCTTGTTTATTACATGAACCACCAACACCAAACTCCATCGATCATTATCACCATCGTTTATCATATTCTATCATCACCTTCTCTTTTCGATCATATTGAGCAACCAAGAACGCCATCACATATACACCTTTTATGTCTATCACCACCTACAACGCCATCGGCTACAATCACCGGAGAACCATCACCCTTGCATTTCTTTCTCTGCTTCTTTCTTGTTGACGAGTACCACCAAGAACCACATCGATCCTCACCTTTATGTAATCATCACCGTCACCACCTTTCTCAGGCAAACACCCATTTAAAACTAACCAAGCACACATGAGACTGTTACAATTCCATTTTTCTTCTTCTATACAACAAATTCAAAACCCATTTATTTCAAGACCAATATCAACCATCACCTTTACATTTTTTATGTTCGAACCATCCCAACTCGTCACTCTTTGTAGCCACCAAACCTTTCACGTTCGAACCTTCATCATCCTCCACCATCCCATCGTGAATATCACCACCACTACTATTATACTCAGTACCTGCTGCTACTCGTTTACTTCTTGGATATATTTTTTTCGGTTTAAAGTGAAACCAACCACCACCACTGTTTTCACCGTCCACACGACAACCACTAACCACCATCGTGTTTCTATTTTCGTTTCAAGTTCAACCGAGATCATCACCATCTCTATATAATTTTTTTGTTCTCTTTCTTTTATGATTCAAAAACATCTCACAGACAAAAACAACCCACTTGCTACTAAACAAATAATAAGGTAGTGGTTACTAATCCATTTTTTTACCTCCTTTCTTTGATGGCCGACCGAAACAAAAGTGTGGGATGTGCTATTTTTAGTGATTAGGTGGAGCTTGTGATTATAATAAAACCCCACGAATTTGTTTTAGGATATGGATTGATTAGTTTATTAAACTACAAGAACCGAAATTTTTACTAGGAATATTATGGATTAGTTTAATTGATGTTAGGCCATGTTGATTTTCGGTTGGGCCTAGTGTCGTTTTCTTTTTGGCCAATTTGATTTTGACTCACTTGATACCAACTGCTCCAAAATGCTTTGTCGATTATGTATAGCTTTTTGTGATGATAATATTGAGGATAGTGATGCATTATGATAAAGATTTTGGGCAAAGACAATGTATGATGATTAGGAGGATAAAGGCGTTTGTTTGTTTTTTCTTTTGGCTGATAGCTATTTAACTAAAACAAACCACTTGCAAGATTATTAGGTGGATTGATTAGTTGTTATGTTAATGGGCCATGCCATTTAAATCCATTAAGAACAAGACGTGGGGCTTCGAATTACTTGTTGTTATTATGAGACTTGGACGTTGTCCCTTTTAAGATTATTAATCATAATGACAACAATGATAATGAGATAATGATAAATGATATACGGGGATGGTGATAAAGATTAATGATAATCTAATCGATAATGACCATGATTTTATGTGGAACAATAGGATGTTAAGTTGATAGTAAGGATACGTATTATGACAATGATATAAAGATATCATAATGAATAAGTGGTTATCATAATAGATGAGGAGATGAAAAATGATGACGATGATGATTTAAGATATAGATGTTCATGATATAAGAATGATGATGATATTAGATCATGATAATGTTGATGAAAAGACAAGTGTTTCATGAAGACGAACTAATTAATTACGCGGGTTCAAAACCCGGACTTGGGCATTTTTTTTAGGATTTCTCCATTGAGGTAGTTATATTTTTATTTGCTTATCATTATTATTCTTATCATTTTTATTAAAATTAATATTTTTAGGATCATTATTATTATTTTATCATTATTATTATTAGTATTAACATTATCATCATTATTAATATCTTTATCATTTTTAGTATTATAACTAACATTATTATTACTGTTACCATTATTATTATTACAACTATATTATTTTTATTACCAATATTACTATTAATATTATTATTATAAAAGTTAGTTATATTTAATAAAAATATTTTTTTTAAAGTATATAAAGTAAATATATTTATGTTAATAATGAAATACAGGAATTACTAAAATTAACAGTTATACTAATAATAATATATAAATTTATTTGATTTCAATTATATGTGTTAATATATATATAAATGATATAGGTTCGTGAATCCGAGGCCAACCCTACACTTGTTTAATGTCATCATATGTATTTTTACTACAAAATACAGTATGGTGAGTTTCATTACTCCCTTTTTATATATATTTTTAGGCTGAGAATACATGCGCTGTTTTATAAATGTTTTATGAAATAGGCACAAGTACTAAAACTAATTCTATGTGGGTTTAAACCAGAAATATACCCTTAGCTTGGTAACATTAAACTACTTGTCTATGTACGGTAGGCGCGAATCCTAAAGATAGATCTATTGGGCCTGACAAACCCCATCCTGACTATGGGATGCTTTAGTACTTCGAGGTTATGTTAAACACACCTGATCTGGTGTACTTCAGAGGGTAAAACATGAACGTTAAGGCTTGTTACCAGGTGCCTATGTCTTATAGAATACTTTTATACACTTGCGAGTGTACATATATTTATAAACGGAAATCTTGTGGTCTATTAACATATTGAATTGATTGTTATGATAAACCTATGAACTCACCAACCTTTTGGTTGACACTTTTAAGCATGTTTATTCTCAGGTATGAAAGAAATCTTTCGCTGTGCATTTGCTCATATTACATGGAGTCATTCATGGCATATTTAGGACAACACCTCGCAATGGGACCAGATGTTGATGACTTCGTCCAGGTGAATTAGGACGGGTCATCACAGGTGGCATCAGAGCGGTGGTCTTAGCGAACCAGGTCTTGCATTAGTGTGTCTAACTGATAGTTGCTTAGATGCATTAGTAAGTCTGGACTTCGACCGTGTCTGCATGTCAAAAGTTTTGCTTATCATTTGTGTCAAAAATTACCGGCTTATCATTCTTAGGGAATCACTTGCTTATTATTCTTAGTCTAGACACATTTTACTGCATCGACTGCATGAATAGTGTATAGACGAAATTCATATCTTATCGTATCTGCTAATTTATATATTAGCGTATCTGTTATTGTTACCTTTTCCTGATAGCTTCCGTAGATTCCTCCGTAACTTATGGGATTTTAGTATTATATATGCATATGTAAATTATGTATTGCAGAGTACTAATCTACATCCTATAATCTATTTCTTATTGAAAATCCTTCATCTGATCGTACGAGATGAATCTCTCAACCAGTTCGAGTCCTCAGATTCCGATAGCAATTCCGATAGTTATTCCGACAGCTGTTCCGACATGGATGTTCACCTAAGCTCCAGAAATAGCGTCACTGGAATGAATCAACCAATCAGCCATCATCAATTCTGGATGAATTGGGGCTGAGTTCGTAGTTGACTTAATCAATGGAGGCGAGAAAAAGGCGATACTTTCCATTAACCAAATTTCCCTTTTGGAGAAGAACCTGAAGCACTTACCGACGAACCTGTTCGTAATACTATTTTCTATTTCATTTCCAGAGTATTTCCCCACGAATATATCATAACTCAGATTCTAAACCTTATTCATTCGCTCGTTCCTACCGATAATTATTCCGGAGTAATAAGTAAACGAGCTTCGCGCCCGAGTTGTAGCCTTGAAAAATATGGTGCAAAACGTACCAGCTTCAGCAATATCATCGGCACTAACAGTATCATCAATAACAGCACCAGTACCATCAACAATCCATGCCTCAACATCTCATTCTGTACATCGAGTATAATCATCGTTCTACGTATCATTCTACATCATTTATCTTCGTTCGACATGGCGATTATGTAATCTCTAATGTTTTAGAGATTATGTATTCTAGTTTTGACGGTAAACCAAATGAGTTTAATACTATATTAACTCATTAGATCCATGATTACATCTGAAGAAAATATATATGTATATATATTTTCATAAAGATTGTAATTAAAAATTCTTTTGTACAAACTGTTAATGATAAAAATATTTTAACGGGTAGGTAATACGCGAGGAATATTTAAGATTTCGCATTAATAAGTTACAATCTACATTCTTCGAATCTAATTCAAGGTCATTTATTATCCTACTTACATCCACAGATATACGTATCCGTTCACCGCAAAATAACCATTTTCATTCAATTTCATATTTGGATTTGGATTTTGACCTATCAGAATCCGACAAGTGGCATAATGAAGAAAACATTGGACAAAATAAAATTTGTTAGAAACAAACAAATTAACTATGAGAAATTTTGTTAAGAATTCATGCTAACTGTTCCTAGCTAACTGTTCCTAGCTAACTGTTAATTCCGTATTACCTTTTATTTATCGCAATTTATTTATCGCAATTTAATTATCGCATTTTATTTATCGCAATTTTAATTCTCGTAATTTTATTTATCGTCATTTAATTTCTGTTATTTATTTTACGCACTTTAAATATCGGGACACGTATATAAAGTTTTGACATATCATATCGACGCATGTATATATATTATTTGGAATAACCATAGACACTCTATATGCTATAATGATTGAGTTCACTATACAGGGTTGAGGTTGATTCTACAATAATATATACTTTGAGTTGTGATCGAGTCTGAGACATGTACACGGGTCACGATACGTATTATTTAATTCGAATATTATATATTAAACTATATATGAATTATTGAATTACTAATTGTGGACTGCCAATATTGGACAATTAAAATGAATTAAAATATTGATTATAACACATGAAACTAAACAATTCTTCAAGTTTGCCACTTGATTTCATATTAAACATCATTTGTATTTTGACGATTACAATCGGCGTTCAAACCATTCATGATTCTTGAAAACACCTCAATTGAAAGGATGGACCAACCACACTTCGTCTACAAAAGGAAAGATTTATGCTTATAGTTATGCACCTGAAAAACTCTCAGAAACTGAGTAAACATTTAACATGTAGCTGTGCTAATTCCTTTAGTGTTATTATCACCCAAAATAACTTTGCAGTTCTTTTTCAAAATATCCAATTTTGTCACAGCTCCTGCCAGACAACTTCAACTTTTCATTTGAAACAACCTTATTATAACCTTGAAGTATATGCATGCTCTTTTATTGTTATAGGGGAACCTTTCATATTCCACCATATTACCATCAGCGTTTAATCATCTAAAAACACAATTCTTCTGAAAACACCTCGGATTGATAACCGAAAATTCAGATATGGCTACATTAAATGCAGATGAAATAGTAAAATTGTAGATGGCTTAAATGGCCAAGAGTTTGATGATAAAGAATGGAATGTTAGGAACGCACGATAGAAAAATTGTTACTGAAAAACAGATTGAGCTAACCATGAAGGAGACCAAGGACAAATACAAGGACCAAACCCTATATTTAAACAATCCAGGTAATTCTGGATCCGCCGAAATCTTTAGAGAATATCCTGCTCCGAAGTCATGTTAAAATCTTGTGGAGAATTTTTCCTTATCAACTTTCAAACTTAGAAATTCCAAAATATCATCACAAATATCTTCGATATTTCTGAGGATATTTTCATAAATATTCTTGTCCAAAATTATCCACCTCTTCGTGTTTTCTGTATTCCATTATATTGGAAACTTCAGTAAAATCTAAGTATTAATTATGAATGAATTGAGGAGAAGTGTTGGGAATTGAAGCATGGGTTAGTATAATATAATGACGCTTGGCCAACGTGATTATATTACAGTAAGTCATGCTGAGTTTCTAATGAAAGGTGAGGATGGTTCACAGTAGATCATACCATCATCATGTGCCATATTACATAACTCTTTCATTCTAATTAACCACTGAACCTATCAAGAAAATATATTCTTGATAGTTCTACTCTCAGTGATTCTGGTGATTTGAAAAATCAAATCGTGCTATTGTGTTTCTTCCTGCTTAGAACATTATAATCATTCGAAATTCTATATCTACGAATTCTGGATCATTATTCGCTTGGCTTGAAGTCGGGAAGAGAAAACAAAAGCATAGAGCTTTGAAATATAAGAGAGAATATAAAGCCTGATAACAACACATAAAGTACAAACCGTGTATGTCAATATTTATCGCAACATAAAGACACGGGAGGATTAAAAACACTATAACCCCAAGGGCGAAGTAGAAGAAAGCAGATTCCTCTGGTGCGAGTTGGAAAAGGAGAATGAATGTTGCGATATTGAGGATAAGAACAAGAATCAGAACTGGATTAAGCATATTCACAGTATGGATCTAGAAAGAAAGTATTGGAGTGGTGAAAATAATGGAACGGAAGAAGTTCTTTTATAGTGAAAATACCAGACAAAGCAATCGAGAGAGACAAATCGCATTAATTATAGAGATCTTAATTTTCATAAATCCCAAAGAATCAGATCTTATAGATTTCCAAGATTTTCTTTTAAATTCCTTGAATTCAGAAATCTAACCATGACTAGTCAAAAGTTATGATGAATCATGTCTTTCTTATTTCACTTTTCCGTGATAGCTTCATTCGTACACTTCGAATAATCGAATTATTTTATCCATATTACTCAATGATAATAAAATTCTATTTATCAACTTATATTCGTCATGAAAACATTTTTATTGTTAACCATGACCACCTCACTCAAATTTCGGGACGAAATTTCTTTAACGGGTAGGTACTGTGACGACCCGGAAATTTTCGACCAAATTTAAACTTAATTTCTATATGATTTTGACACAATAAGCAAAGTCTATAATGTTGAGTCACAAAAAATTTTGAACTGTTTTATATATTCAATTGACCTTCGACTGTTTTCGACGATTCACGAACAATTATTCGTAAATGAAAGTGTATATGTAAATAATTATATATGTAAATAATCTTAAAGATATATATATATATATATATATATATATATATATATATATATATATATATATATATATATATATATATATATATATATATATATATATATATATATATATATATATATATATATATATATATATTTAATCACATTAATAAAATGTTATATGCAATTGATGTTACAGATAAATATGTAAAATAAAATACGTTGTAATAAAAACTATTGCGTATTATAAATATATATATATATATATATATATATATGTATATAGATATGAAATTTGATACGCGTAATTTTTTTTATATTAATATTATTATTATTACTATCATTATTAATATTATTAATATCATTATTAGTATTATTAATTATTATTATCATTAATATAATTATTAATATTATTATAAATATTATTAGTATTATCAATATTACAAAAATTGTTAAAATTATTATAATTAATGTTATTTTTATACAACTTACCATTTTATTATTAACATTATTATATTCATAAATTAATTATTAATATTGTATATCATAAATAATTAAAGATTAGTACACATATCACAATCATCTTTATATATATTTTTTCCTTTTTCTTGATTCGATTACCTACTTGTGATATTATGTCGACTGATATAATTGAGATGGCTAATTAGTTTACACATGGTAAATTATAATTAATATTATAATGTAAGTGTGAATCACTACTTTTGGGTTCTTGCTTAATCGAATGTCACATATAATATACACCCATCACCATTTTTCCTCTCATCTTGTTTATTACATGAACCACCAACACCAAACTCCATCGATCATTATCACCATCGTTTATCATATTCTATCATCACCTTCTCTTTTCGATCATATTGAGCAACCAAGAACGCCATCACATATACACCTTTTATGTCTATCACCACCTACAACGCCATCGGCAACAATCACCTGAGAACCATTACCCTTGCATTTCTTTCTCTGCTTCTTTCTTGTTGACAAGTACCACCAAGAACCACATCGATCCTCACCTTTATGTAATCATCACCGTCACCACCTTTCTCAGGCAAACACCCATTTAAAACTAACCAAGCACACATGAGACTGTTACAATTCCATTTTTCTTCTTCTATACTACAAATTCAAAACCCATTTATTTCAAGACCAATATCAACCATCACCTTTACATTTTTTATGTTCGAACCATCCCAACTCGTCACTCTTTGTAGCCACCAAACCTTTCACGTTCGAACCTTCATCATCCTCCACCATCCCATCGTGAATACCACCACCACTACTATTATACTCAGCACCTGCTGCTACTCGTTTACTTCTTGGATATATTTTTTTCGGTTTAAAGTGAAACTAACCACCACCACTGTTTTCACCGTCCACTCGACAACCACTTGTAGCGACCCAACAAAATCGTCATTGACGGCGCCGTCTACTTAGGTCCCGTTACGTGGTCATAAGTCTTTAAAACAACGTTTGACCAAAAGATATGTCGCATTCATTTCAAATGTAAAGATTGTTCAAAGTTTACGAGAATAGTTCCACCACAAGTTACGTTACAAAGTTATAAGTACAAATGAAACTTATGCGACACAATTTAAAAGTAGCCAAAAGACGCTCCATGTATGCATATATACTCGACATCCAATGCAAGTATCAAAATAATGAGCGGAAGCATGTATCATGTATCGTTCAAGGACCTGAGAAAAACATAGAAATCTGTCAACGAAAACGTTGGTGAAATCATAGGTTTAAGTAAGTACAAGTGAACCACAAGATTTGCAACAATGAGATAATAGTAATACATTCCAAAAGTTTGTTTCACGAGAACCCAATTATCAATGCTTAACATTCCTTCCATAGAACCCCATCACAATAGTGTTAGAACATACACTATTTCTCGAAAATACATTTCATTCGTAAACGGTAGCGAACTGTTTGAATGAGGGTTTGTCAAACCCATATGGTCATATAACATAAGTTCTCGCTTACACCCGGCAAGTGTAACTAATGATAATCGAATTGAGGATTTTTGTTCTAAACTCGTATGTAGAATGTTTGTTTTCCTGTACTTGTGTTCACTTAGTTAAAAAGGAACGTTTATGTTTTCTCATCCCAAATGTAAGTTTCAAAAGAGTAAAAGTGGGACTATGATCTCACCTTGAGTGCACGAGTAGTAAAGTACTTCAACAAGTAAACGTGTGCAAAGAACAATGCTAGTCTTGACCTAAACAAATAGGTTATATCAATAACGATAGTCACGATTGGTCAAAGATGTTCAATTAGTCCTATGGCTCGTTAAGACTCGATCATAATAGCATGTGAATCAAATTGTCATGTTTCATGCAAGGTACAAGTATAAAAGCATGTTAGAACGATTGCACAAACATTTGGTTAAGTTTGATTAAAAGTCAACTTGGTCGGGTCAAAGTTAACGAAAACGTCAACACGTTCGGGTCGGGTCCCGAACTATTTTTCTGAGGTTTTTAATGATACACGAGCATGTTAGAACAAGTTACATGTGAATCGGAGGTCCATAGTATAGCAAACATTTTTCGTAAAACGACCAACGAAGACAGAAGCTGCCAGTGTATCTGGACGGTGTCCATATTTTCTGGACGGTGTCCAGCTTTGAAGGCTGGGACGGCGTCCAAAGATCTGGACGGCGTCCAGCTTTGTAATCTGGGACAACGTCCAAGGATCTGGACGGCGTCCAGATTGGTATTCCAGTCTGATGCAGTAAGTTTCTAAGTACACGAACCAAAAACCAAATAAACACAATTTATGATCCGCAACAATCAAGTCAAGTATTTTATACCGTTGGGAAGGTAATTTGACGAAGAAAACGACTAGACACATTTCAACAAGTAATTTAACACCTACAACAACCCAAAACCGCATTAAACTTTCATAATCAAAGGTTCAAGTTCTAAAAACGCATTTCATGATTCGGGTAACCAATTTACATGTATGATATGCCGTTTCGAAGGTAATCAAACACACGTTGCAACAAAACACTTATCAACAATATTTCATAGCATTTGATACATCAAAAGTTCATATAAAGCTTATCAAACCCTTACCAAAATCTCAAAACCAATAATCATGTTAATGTAAGGTTTTCATGTCAATCAACACACCAAAACGAAGTTAATGAAGTAACTAACACTTTGAACACACAACCATTAACATATAAACACATTTTATCATTCAAAATCAAAGGTTAAACTAACCCATTTCAAGTGTTCATGCTAGTTACACCAAATAACAAGATCGAGCCTACAAATTACATACACGACATCACAATGAGCCATAGACACTAACTAACACCATTTCAAGTCAAAAACATGAATTTAGAGAAATCTAGAGTTTTAGAAATGTTACCCAAACGAGATGAAATTCGAGGTGCGACTTTTAACATTACCCGGTCACCGATTTGAAATTCGAGGTCGTTGGGTCGTTTGTCGGTATAACTCTTTTGACGACTCCGGGCCGTCCTAAGCCTATCTCGGATTTGAACGATCTTCTCGGTTGTTTCATGAATAAGTTCGGGACCGGTGATTTGTTTGTCGCCTACTTCGGCCCAATAAAGAGGAGAACGACATTTTTGGCCATATAATGCTTCGAATGGTGCGGCATTAATACTCGCATGGTAACTATTGTTGTAGGAGAATTCGGCGAGAGGCAAGTGCTTATCCCAAGCTTTTCCAAAGTCGACAATGCAAGCTCGTAGCATGTCTTCCAAGGTTTGAATTGTGCGTTCGCTTTGTCCGTCGGTTTGTGGATGATATGCGGTGCTCATGTCTAAACGCGTTCCCAATGCTTCTTGCAAAGTACACCAAAATCTAGAAACAAAACAGCCATCTCGGTCGGAGATAATCGATAAAGGTACACCGTGTCGGGCTACGATCTCCTTAATGTAAAGTTGTGCAAGTTTCTCCATTTTGTCCGTTTCTTTCATGGCAAGGAAGTGTGCGGATTTGGTGAGACGGTCAACAATAACCCAAATGGTATCATAACCGCCCGTCGTTTTTGGTACCTTGGTGATAAAATCCATCGTTATCCTTTCCCACTTCCATTGCGGGATCTCGGGTTGTTGAAGTAGTCCGGACGGTCTTTGGTGTTCGGCTTTGACTTTGGAACATGTCAAACACTTGGAAACATAAGTAGCTATGTCCCTTTTGATGTTCGGCCACCAATATAGTTGTTTAAGGTCGTGGTACATCTTATTGGCACCGGGGTGAATCGAGTATCGTGACTTATGGGCTTCATCTAAAATAAGGCTTCGTAGGTCCCCATAACTAGGCACCCAAATCCTTCCGGCGTAATATCGGAGTCCGGTCTCCCTAATTTCGAATCGAGAGACGAGAATGTTCAAGAGCTCGCGTGAAAGGTTTTCATTCTTGAGAGCCTCATCTTGGGCTACCCGAATTTGGCTATTAAGGTTTGTGTGGATGGTGATGTTTAAGGCTCGGACACGAAGAGGCACCGCTCTTTCTTTTCGACTTAAGGCATCGGCTACTACGTTTGCCTTCCCGGGATGGTAACGAAGCTCGCAATCGTAATCGTTTAAGGTTTCAATCCACCTTCGTTGTCTCATGTTTAGTTTCTTTTGATCGAAAATGTGTTGGAGACTTTTGTGGTCGGTAAAGATAGTACTCTTGGTTCCATAAAGATAGTGTCTCCACATTTTAAGTGCAAAGACAACGGCTCCAAGTTCGAGATCATGCATCGTGTAGTTTCGTTCATGAATTTTGAGTTGTCGAGAGGCATAAGCAATGATTTTCTTCCGTTGCATCAATACACACCCAAAACCATGTTTCGAGGCATCGCAATATACAACAAAATCATCATTGCCTTCGGGAAGTGACAAGATAGGAGCGGTGGTTAGCTTTGTCTTCAAGATTTGAAACGCGGATTCTTGCTCGGTCGCCCAAATGAATTTCTTTCCCTTGTGAGTTAATGCGGTTAGAGGACGTGCAACCAAAGAGAAGTTTTCGATGAATCTACGATAGTACCCGGCGAGACCCAAGAATTGACGAATGTGAGTAGGAGTAGTAGGAGTCTCCCATTTACTAATGGCTTCGATTTTCGTGGGATCGACTTTAATACCTTGATCACTTACAACATGACCAAGAAATTAAACTTCCTTCAACCAAAATTCACACTTGGAGAATTTGGCATAAAGTCGTTCTTGTCTCAAGAGTTCAAGCACAAGTCGGAGATGTTGTTCGTGCTCTTCTTCATTTTTAGAATAGATCAATATGTCATCGATGAACACAATAACGAATTTATCGAGATACGGTTTGCACACGCGATTCATAAGATCCATGAACACCACCGGTGCATTAGTGAGACCAAATGGCATGACAAGGAATTCATAACTACCATAACGAGTTCGGAAAGCGGTTTTGGAGACATCTTCCCCCTTAACCCTCAATTGATGATAACCCGAGCGGAGATCGATTTTTGAATATACACAAGACCCTTGTAGTTGATCAAAGAGGTCATCGATGCGAGGGAGAGGATATCAATTCTTAACCGTCAATTTGTTTAGTTCACCATAGTCAATGCACATTTGTAGGGATCCGTCTTTCTTTTTAACAAACAAAATCGGAGCGCCCCAAGGTGAATGGCTGGGTTGGATAAAACCACGATCAAGTAGTTCTTGGATTTGACTTTGCAATTCTTGCATTTCGGATGGAGCGAGTCTATATGGTGCACGTGCTACGGGTGCGGCTCCCGGAATAAGATCGATTTGGAATTCAACCGATCGATGAGGTGGAAGACCCGGCAATTCGTCGGGAAATACATCGGAATAGTCACTAACAATTGGCACATCATCGATGTGCTTCTCATCGGACTCGACTTTCTTAACGTGAGCAAGGATCGCAAAACAACCCTTACGGAGTAGTTTTCTAACTTTAATACACGAAACGAGGTTGAGTCCGGTGCAACTCTTATCGCCATAGACGATCAAATGTTCACCATTCTCGATAGGGATTCGGATTACGTTAAGATCACAAAGGATGTGAGATTTCGTTTTGGCTAGCCAATTCATACCGATTATTACATCGAAGCTACCTAGTTCCATGGGTATCAAGTCGATTTCAAACTCATTACCCAAAATGTTTAACGTACACCCCCGGTAATATGTGTCGGCACTCAATAGTTTTCCGTTGGCCACTTCAATAGTATAAGTGGTATCTAGTGGACGTGGTGGAGTATTAAAAGAATGAGTCAAAGTCTTGGATACAAAACTCTTATCGGCACCCGAATCGAATAAACAAGTAACATAAGTGTTGTTGAGAAGAAACGTACCCGTGACCAATTCATTATCATCTCGGGCTTCCTCGGTGTTGATGTTGAAAGCTCGGTCGCGCGTATTGGGGTTATCTTTCCTCTTCGGGCATGCATTTCTATAATGGCCCGTTTGGCCACATTCGTAACAAGTGCCCGTCTTTGGTGCATTGGGCCACTTTCGAGCGACGAGAGTGGCACTTTTACAATCGTTGGCCTTATGACCAATTCCTTGGCACCGATGGCAAATTTGCTTACTACATTCGCCAAAGTGATGTTTGTTGCATTTGTTGCAAAGAGGTAGATTTCCGGCATAACCCTTCTTGCCGTCGGAGGTGAAAGATTTCTTGGCAAAGTTGTTGTTGCTTGATTGGGGAGCTTCCCATTTTCTTTTGTTGTTACCCGACTTGTCCTCGGCTTTAGGTGCCGGTACTACGATTTCGTCCACCGTCTCTATCAATTTGCGGGCCATGTTCAAAGCTTCTTGATGATTAGGGGGTTTGGATGACATTACTCCGTGTTTGATGCTCTTTGGAAGACCATCCATGTAAAGTTCAACCCTTAAAGCTTCGGGGTTCACAAGATTTGGGCACATCAAGGCTAGTTCGGAAAATCGTTGATTATAAGCCTTGAGATCATTTCCGATCGCCTTTAAAGTTCTTAGCTCTTGTTCGAGCCTTCGGGTTTCTTCACGAGGGAAATATTCGACAATCATCTTTTCCCTCAAGTCGGCCCAAGAGAGGGCGTGAGCTTCATCGGTACCCACCGATTGTACATATGTATTCCACCATGTAAGAGCGACACCGGCGAAGGTGTGAGTGGAGTATTTGACCTTGTCTTGGTCCCGAAAACCGCTTATGCTAAAGACGGCTTCCGTTTGCTCAAACCATCGGGTGAGCACGACCGGTCCCCCGGTTACATCAAAAGTGTGAGGTTTGCACCCCATGAAGGATTTGTAGGAGCACCCTTCGTTTGAGTTACCAGCTCCATTGTTGTTGTTGTTGTGGTTGTTGTTATTATTGTTGTTGTTGTTGGATGAGTGACCGGCCATGGCCGCATCTACGGCGGTAGCTATCATCCGTTCGAGAGCTTGTTCGGGAGTTTCATTGCGGCGTACACGACGAGGAGCCATTGTTCCTTCAAGACACAAGAATATCATTGATTAGTATTCTCAATAATACTAACCGTGATATAGCATAAACATAAAGAGAAGTTTTTCCTCGACTCGCCTTAAATTCTTTATGTCATAATGTCGGAACGTTCATATGAGTCACCGTAATATAATCCCGGCAATTATATTACCCTGATTCATATGTGCATTCGACATTATTCTATAAAGTCAAGGTGGCGTGTCAATCAAATTTAACAACGTGATATCAAGATCGAATAAGAGTTAGATATGATAGGAGAGTTCGAGTATAATGCACAAATAGTCAAGTAGTTCCTACTTCAGTCTATATGCCGGTTGTAGTCTAGATTCACTAATGTACCCTATGACTCGGGGTCGACACCAATGAACTCTAAATCCCTACAACCAACGCTCTGATACCATCTGTAGCGACCCGACAAAATCGTCATTGACGGTGCCATCTACTTAGGTCCCGTTACGTGGTCATAAGTCTTTAAAACAACGTTTGACCAAAAGATATGTCGCATTCATTTCAAATGTAAAGATTGTTCAAAGTTTACGAGAATAGTTCCACCACAAGTTACGTTACAAAGTTATAAGTAAAAATGAAACTTATGCGACACAATTTAAAAGTAGCCAAAAGATGCTCCATGTATGCATATATACTCGACATCCAATGCAAGTATCAAAATAATGAGCGGAAGCATGTATCATGTATCGTTCAAGGACCTGAGAAAAACATAGAAATCTGTCAACGAAAACGTTGGTGAAATCATAGGTTTAAGTAAGTAAGTACAAGTGAACCACAAGATTTGCAACAATGAGATAATAGTAATACATTCCAAAAGTTTGTTTCACGAGCACCCAATTATCAATGCTTAACATTCCTTCCATAGAACCCAATCACAATAGTGTTAGAACATACACTGTTTCTCGAAAATACATTTCATTCGTAAACGGTAGCGAACCGTTTGAATGAGGGTTTGTCAAACCCATATTGCCATATAACATAAGTTCTCGCTTACACCCGGCAAGTGTAACTAATGATAATCGAATTGAGGATTTTTGTTCTAAACTCGTATGTAGAATGTTTGTTTTCCTGTACTTGTGTTCACTTAGTTAAAAAGGAACGTTTATGTTTTCTCATCCCAAATGTAAGTTTCAAAAGAGTAAAATTGAGACTATGATCTCACCTTGAGTGCACGAGTAGTAAAGTACTTCTACAAGTAAACGTGTGCAAAGAACAATGCTAGTCTTGACCTAAACAAATAGGTTGTATCAATAACGATAGTCACGATTGGTCAAAGATGTTCAATTAGTCCTATGGCTCGTTAAGACTCGATCATAATAGCATGTGAATCAAATTGTCATGTTTCATGCAAGGTACAAGTATAAAAGCATGTTAGAATGATTGCACAAACATTTGGTTAAGTTTGATTAAAAGTCAACTTGGTCGGGTCAAAGTCAACGAAAAAGTCAACACGTTCGGGTCGGGTCCCGAACTATTTTTCTGAGGTTTTTAATCATACATGAGCATGTTAGAACAAGTTACATGTGAATCGGAGGTCCATAGTATAGCAAACATTTTTCGTAAAACGACCAACGAAGACAGAAGCTGCCAGTGTATCTGGACGGCGTCCAGCTTTGAGGGCTGGGACGGCGTCCAAAGATCTGGACGGCGTCCAGCTTTGTAATCTGGGACGGCGTCCAAGGATCTGGACGGCGTCCAGATTGGTATTCCAGTCTGATGCAGTAAGTTTCTAAGTACACGAACCAAAAACCAAATAAACACAATTTATGATCCGCAACAATCAAGTCAAGTATTTTATACCATTGGGAAGGTAATTTGACGAAGAAAACGACTAGACACATTTCAACAAGTAATTTAACACCTACAACAACCCAAAACCGCATTAAACTTTCATAATCAAAGGTTCAAGTTCTAAAAACGCATTTCATGATTCGGGTAACCAATTTACATGTATGATATGCCGTTTCGAAGGTAATCAAACACACGTTGCAACAAAACACTTATCAAAAATATTTCATAGCATTTGATACATCAAAAGTTCATATAAAGCTTATCAAACCCTAACCAAAATCTCAAAACCAATAATAATGTTAATGTAAGGTTTTCATGTCAATCAACACACCAAAACGAAGTTAATGAAGTAACTAACAATTTGAACACACAACCATTAACATCTAAACATATTTTATCATTCAAAATCAAAGGTTAAACTAACCCATTTCAAGTGTTCATGCTAGTTACACCAAATAACAAGATCGAGCCTACAAATTACATACACGACATCACAATGAGCCATAGACACTAACTAACACCATTTCAAGTCAAAAACACGAATTTAGAGAAATCTAGAGTTTTAGAAATGTTACCCAAACGAGATGAAGTTGGTACCAAAATGAAGAGGATGAAGAGAGGATCACGAATATGTAATTTATTTTGTTGCAAGCCTCCTAGATCGAATTTAGATGATGATTGAATGAATTTGGAATTGTGTGTGTGTTCTTGCTAGCGAGAAAGAGAGAGAGATGGAGATGGTTGAATGGTGGTGATTGGGGTGGACTAGGTGACCTAGTCAACTAGTTTGCCCCGTGTCAATTTTAGTCCCTCAAGTTTGAATCGAGTGCGTGAATTACCTAATCGAGATAATTTAAAACGCGTATTAACGAAAGATGTTATAAATATATAACGGACTTTAAAATAGTTAAACGGAAAGTAACCAGAAAAAGGCAGAATGTTACACCACTAACCACCATCGTGTTTCTATTTTCATTTCAAGTTCAACCGAGATCATCACCATCTCTATATAATTTTTTTGTTCTCTTTCTTTTATGATTCGAAAACATCTCACAGACAAAAACAACCCACTTGCTACTAAACAAATAATAAGGTAGTGGTTACTAATCCATTTTTTTACCTCCTTTCTTTGATGGCCGACCGAAACAAAAGTGTGGGATGTGCTATTTTTAGTGATTAGGTGGAGCTTGTGATTATAATAAAACCCCACGAATTTGTTTTAGGATATGGATTGATTAGTTTATTAAACTACAAGAATCGAAATTTTTACTAGGAATATTATGGATTAGTTTAATTGATGTTAGGCCATGTTGATTTTCGGTTGGGCCTAGTGTCGTTTTCTTTTTGGCCAATGTGATTGGGACTCACTTGATACCAACTGCTCCAAAATTCTTTGTCGATTATGTATAGCTTTTTGTGATGATAATATTGAGGATAGTGATGCATTATGATAATGATTTTGGGCAAAGACAATGTATGATGATTAGGAGGATAAAGGCGTTTGTTTTTTTTTTCTTTTGGCTGATAGCCATTTATCTAAAACAAACCACTTGCAAGATTATTAGGTGGATTGATTAGTTGATATGTTAATGTGCCGTGCCATTTAAATCCATTAAGAACAAGACGTGGGGCTTCGAATTACTTGTTGTTATTATGAGACTTGGACGTTGTCCCTTTTTAAGATTATTAATCATAATGACAACAATGATAATGAGATAATGATAAATGATATACGGGGATGGTGATAAAGATTAATGATAATCTAATAGATAATGACCATGATTTTATGTGGAACAATAGGATGTTAAGTTGATAGTAAGGATACGTATTATGACAATGATATAAAGATATCATAATGAATAAGTGGTTGTCATAATAGATGAGGAGATTAAAAACGATGACGATGATGAATTAAGATATAGATGTTCATGATATAAGAATGATGATGATATTAGATCATGATAATGTTGATGAAAAGACAAGTGTTTCATGAAGACGAACTAATTAATTATGCGGGTTCAAAACCCGGACTTGGGCATTTTTTTTAGGATTTCTTCATTGAGGTAGTTATTTATTTATTTGCTTATCATTATTATTCTTATCATTATTATTAAAATTAATATTTTTAGGATCATTATTATTATTTTATCATTATTATTATTAGTATTAACATTATCATTATTATTAATATCTTTATCATTTTTAGTATTATAACTAACATTATTATTACTTTTACCATTATTATTATTACAACTATATTATTTTTATTACCAATATTACTATTAATATTATTATTATAAAAGTTAGTTATATTTAATAAAAATATTTTTTTTAAAGTATATAAAGTAAATATATTTATGTTAATAATGAAATACAGGAATTACTAAAATTAACAGCTATACTAGTAATAATATATAAATTTATTCGATTTCAATTATATGTGTTAATATATATATAAATGATATAGGTTCGTGAATTCGAGGCCAACCCTACACTTGTTTAATGTCGTCATATGTATTTTTACTACAAAATACAGTATGGTGAGTTTCATTACTCCCTTTTTATATATATTTTTAGGCTGAGAATACATGCGCTGTTTTATAAATGTTTTACGAAATAGGCACAAGTACTAAAACTAATTCTATGTGGGTTTAAACCAGAAATATACCCTTAGCTTGGTAACATTAAACTACTTGTCTATATACGGTAGGCGCGAATCTTAAAGATAGATCTATTGGGCCTGACAAACCCCATCCTGACTATGGGATGCTTTAGTACTTCGAGGTTATGTTAAACACACCTGATCTGGTGTACTTCAGAGGGTAAAACATGAACGTTAAGGCTTGTTACCGGGTGCCTATGTCATATAGAATACTTTTATACACTTGCGAGTGTACATATATTTATAAACGGAAATCTTGTGGTCTATTAACATATTGAATTGATTGTTATGATAAACCTATGAACTCACCAACCTTTTGGTTGACACTTTTAAGCATGTTTATTCTCAGGTATGAAAGAAATCTTCCGCTGTGCATTTGCTCATATTACATGGAGTCATTCATGGCATATTTAGGACAACACCTCGTAATGGGACCAGATGTTGATGACTTCGTCCATGTGGATTAGGATGGGTCATCACAGAAATCAACATGAAGTTCCTCAAAAAGCTCAATGTTGATTGGCTTCCTTATGGAACCATCATTCGATCTACCAAAGAGATTGACAAGATGACTATTCATGAGTTTGTTGGAGTTCTTATGCATTATCAACCAGAGGTGTCTAAACTTCAAGAGGAAAGGAAAGGGTCTTCTCCGGGTGATCCACTTGCGCTAATTGCCAAAAAGAAGAGAAAATCATTTACTACTTCCAAAAGCTTATCCAAGAAAGTGCTTGTTGAAGAATCAACTGATTCTGAAGAGTTGAATCTTTCTGATGTTGATGATTCTCACCTTGAATTAGTCAAGATGGCAGCCATATTCACCAAAGCCTTGAAAAAATACAAGTTCAAATGCAAATCAAGCAATCATCGCAAGAACTCATCTTCTTCCTCATATTACAAGAAACCTGATCAATCAAAACATCAACGTGCTGATAATTTCAAGAAGGAAGATTCAATCTGTATCAATTGTGGCAAAGCTGGTCATTACTCTCGTGAGTGCAAGATGCCTAAGAAAAAGGATGCAACTTACTACAAGAAGAAAATGTTGACGGCAAAGATTGTGAAAACTGGAGGAGAGTTAAACCTAGTTGATGATACTTGGTTTAACTGGACTAATGATTCAGATTCAGATTCAGAGGTGGAACATGCAAACGTTTGCAAGGTGACTAAACTCATCAAAGCAAAGGAAGCAATGGAGAATTCTGACTCAATATCTGAAGATGAGGTACAATCAACTAAAACCCCAACTGATTTTTTCAAAATGTAAAATGACCTGATGAAAAACTTGGTCTCAATGTCAAAAGAAGTTAAAGGTTTAAAATCTGAAAACAAAGTTTTGAAAGATAAAATCAAACAAAATGAGACCAAACCTTCATCATCCAAAATACAATCGGAGATGAATAGATTGAAAGTCCAACTCAGCTCTACAGAAACTGAGTTGGAAGAACATAAAAAGTCAATTCATCCGATTAAAGTCGAAAGGACTGATTATCGTCTAAAATCAAAACGTCTTGCGAAAAAACTTCAATTCTTAGAAAAAGATCTTTCTGATTTGAAAAACCAACATGAACCCACACTTACAAAGCTAAACAAGAAAATTATTCAATTGAAAAACACCATAATTGAAAAGAACACTAAAATTTCTGTATTAACAAAAGAGTTTTTTCAAATGAAAGCTCAACTTGCTCGATATGAGAAAAAACTCTATCGCATAGAGCAATCTAAAGCTATCATTTATATGGAAAATTGAAAACAAACAATTTTCATGAATAGACTGAAAACGATTCATGGTGATAAGTGGGGGATGGGTTATGAATATCCTAAGATCTTAGACGACGTTTCCAAAAAGATTCCAGGCTTATATCATTCTGATTACTTTCAAGCTGGTTTACCTTCTCACTTTGTGCATGCATCTGATGCTGATTTTGATGATGTTATTGTTAATCGCAAATCTAAAAAATATCATCAAATTAGCTTAATGTATGAAAAAGGTAATGCTAAAATGGGTAAATCAAATCCTGATTTCCTGAAGGAACTTGTTGAATCTAAAAAGAATATGCAACATGATAATTATGTGCCTAAACGTAGACTAGTTTATATTCCTACACTCATGCTAGAGAAATACATTTCAATGCTTGAGAATGCAGTGTTTAACAAACCTAGTTCTAGCATTATTGCCATAGATGAGGTGTTTGATAAACCAACTTTTGATGTAAAACCAATACTACCGGCCTTACCTGCATGTTTTGTTTCTGATTATTTTATCTGTGAAGACCTAGTACATGAACTTACTGTCTTGTTTGAGTCAGAATCTCTAGGTCAAACGGCTTCTGACGTTAAGGTAGAACCAAAAGTTGAACCTAAGGTAGAACCTAGAGAGGAAAAGCCTGCAGAATTAGATTTGTTTCATCTAGTTGACAAACTTTAAAAAGAGAACATAGAATTGCAACTTAGATGCAAACACCTGAAACAAATGCTTGAATTGAGTGAACAATTGCCTAAACTTCCTAAGAAAGAATGTACTTATGATTTTAAGGAAGGTGAAGTTTTAGTATCTTCTGAAGATTTATGTCTTGAGATTAAAAGCTTGAATCGAAAGATAGTTCAACTAAAACAGGCAACAATACAACAGATCGCTATGCAAGCACACACATCACAAATGCTTACTAAGTGTAAGAATACTGTTTCTGAGTATGCTGGCGGGATTGATAAGACGGTTAAGTGTAAATCACAATCAAATGTTTCTAAAGTTTCAACACCCATTACCATTCTTAAAAATCCTTTACGATCTCAATTTGAGAAAAGAGTTTCAAAGGTTACACCGTCACCATGATTCATTGTGAAGAAGGTACATCATCTAGATGGTTCATGTTCAAGTGAAAAACTTCCTCTGATGTTAATGACAAAACATACAAAGGAAAGTTTTTAACAAAACCAAAGAAGTCTTCAAAATAAAGTACAAGTCCAAAACCTGATTTGAGTGAGTATGATGCAAAGGAACATAAAATAAAAATGGAAATTTTGCAAAATCAAAATACTCAAATGTCAACTGAAAAAGTTTTAACGTCTAACTAACAAATGTGTTTTTCGTGTCACAGGTTATAATCCTAACCTGAATTACAAGTCTGTATGGGTTCCTAAGTCCACGACTAAGAAAGTAGCAAACCAAACTAAGAAATTTGCTAGTCGACCTAGGAAATCATCGCATGTTTTTCAATTCTCTTGTGTGAACAAAACATCTACTTGGAATAAATTGTGTGTAAAGACTTCTGATGATGATGTAGAACTTGATATCGCTTATAATGCTTCATGTAATGTAGCTTTAGATGATGCTTTAATGTCTAAATTGGATGTTGCTTTATGTAATACATTGATTTGTGATCCAAAGTTTTTTGTTGCTACTAACCGTAGAGGATCTATTGATTAGGTTGATTGACATGAAATCTTGTCTAATATGTGTTAAATTGATTGATCTATCAATTGACCGAGTCTGATTGCATGTTTAATTGATTGTTTGATGGATTCTGTACATACCGAATGTGTTCATGCTACAGTACCGAGTCTGTTCATAAAACTAACATATTTTATCTGATTTAATTGAGTTGTTAATTGATTATGGTTATGATTTTGCATGATATGAGACTGAATATGCATGTTTGAGTGATTATCTGTGAATTTTGAAGTTTCCGAATCTGTTCTTGGCTTATTACCGAGTCTAGTGTTTGGTACTTTGAAATAATTTGATTTTTAATTTAAAAAACTTGCATGCTTATTCTAGATCTTTAAAATGAAAGTATAAGCAATTTTGGTTACCGAATCTAGAATATTTCATGAATACCGAATATGCTTAACACATGTTGAAAAATTGACTAAGTGTTGTTCTGATTCATTGTGTTACATATTTGATTATTCATGATGCTTTTATAATGTGTTGAATATTATTTGAATATCATGTTTATCAAATGTTTGTACATAATTGGAATAAATGTTTTTTACAACTTAGAAAATCCATAAAAATTTTAAAATTTGAAAGAGCCAAAGGTTTTCAAAGGATATAAGAATAGAGATATGTGCTTTATAATAACATCTTATGGTCTTTTACTTCTTATTTATACAGCGAAATGGCGAATAATCACTTTATCAATTCTGAAACCAATATCCCATGCAACTACTGGATTACAATTCTGGAGAGACATACATTATGTTCTGCACTAAGCTCAACTGTTAGTGTGCCAGTTACAGACTTGGAGCTTCTGAACAGAACAATCAGGTTTATTGAGGATACACAACCTACAGCTGCCAATCCACAAGGAGAACCAGCTAGATTTGAATTCAAGCTGAGATGGGTACAGGGATTGAGGAGAATTACTAAAGCTGACTTCAGGAGGATCTTTCAGCTTCCTCTTGTACAGAATGCTGCTGCTATTCCAGCTACTCTGCAAATGATGAGCTTAATTTTTCAGCTTGGTTATAGTGGAGCTAACAATGTTCCACCGGCTAAGTTTCAAAAGAAGTACTTACACTCCTGGTGGTATGTGATCTTCTCGATCATCAACAGATATTTGCTGATGACAAGGAGTGGATCTGATAGCCTGACTGTGCTGATGCTCAAGCTTTTCTACTCATTCACAAGAGTGGAAACTCTATACTATGCAGAACAAGTGGTTAAACTAAGGAGTTCCTACATTCCTTGTGAAAGGTTTTTTAGTATCTTTATCCATGATGCTATTAATGCTTGCAGAGATGCAAATATTTTTGTACCAATTCCAAATTGGTTAGTGAGACTAGCTGAACCCCAAAAAGGTCGAATGCGTTCTTATTTTGAGGCAGTAGGTATACCTCTTCCGAACCCGGTACAATAAGTACAAGTTGAACCAGTCGCGGTTCCAGCCCCAGATGTTGTAGAGGAACCTATAGTTCAATCACATGGGCCAGCTAATCCTCCACTCAGGATAAACCTTAAACATTCTAGGGTAGCTCAACAAGCTCAACCCTAGAGGATCAGGGAACCTATTTCACCTAGGATTAAACCAACCCATTCCACAACACCGAAGAAGAGGACATGCTATTTCCCGGATGAGATGATTCAGACTCCGCCAAACCAACGCGTAACTAGATCTAGGACTTCGACACCAATCGTTCGCCAAACAGTTACTCAAACCATTGGTGATATGGACCAAAAACTAGAGCCTGTTCGTTTACCATCACCCATCTCTGTATCACATCCAATAATAACATTAAGCACTACGCTAAATGAAGCTCAAGCTTCTGTAGGCAAGAGAGCTGAAAGCATGGATGGTAAAAATACCAATCAGTCCATCCAACCTAATCAGGACTTAATAATAAATCCTACCAAGCAAGATGCTTCAGCATCTAAGGAATAAAGTCTTCCTCTACAGTAAAGTCTGCGATGACTCAATCGATTGAGGAAACTCAATCATTGAAGTCCAGAACGGCCGAAGGGGAGCCAAAAAATCTTGAAAAGGCACCTTGCGTATCAGCCGGAAATCCTCTTGATATACATCATCTAAGTGATGTTGTATTGCCTCAACGTACAATAGGGTCTGGAGGTCCGTATTATCTTGATGAGGGAGATCTGCCGCATCTCATGGAAACAAATCAACCTGACAATTCTTCGGGATATTTATCAGACTTCAAGTAGACTGTTCCTTTGGTTCAAGAAATTGATCCATTGGTTCAAACCACTTCTCTTCCGAATTTTGAATCTCAGGGTCTAGAGGATGAGTCTTTAACTGAAAGAGATGTGCCACCTCATGGTATATCAGTGACTTCAGGAGTCAGAGATAGCAATATCTCTGTGAGAGCTAAACCGACGGGTAGTTCTGCTACTCTGTCAGAGTCCCATGAGACTAAAGTTATGGAGGCGGGTGATTCAAAAGAATCCTCGCTGGCGACAACTCCAATTGTTGCCCAACCTCCATCAGAATTGGATATCACGAATCTGACTAGTAGTATGTACAGCCCTACATATAAGAATAATACCGCACACTTATCCTTACCAACCCTCACGGCAACTCAAACAATTTCACCGACATCACCTTCAACAGTTGCTGCTGATGCTGATGATGTTCATGGTTACACTGTTGTTTCACCAACTGGGTCACCTTCTCGTATTTCAAACAGAAATGGATTCAAATATCTCTCTGATAATGAGGTGGATGAGCTATATCATGCTGAATTTGCTAAACGAATTGATCTTGATGAAGTTCGCGATACTATGATGATTTATCTTGAGCAAGCAAGAGTAGTTTATCCTTTATCTCCATGTAAGTCACGTGGACCAATTCATATGCCTGATCATGATGATTTCGATCCTGATAATCGTCATGAGGGGGAGAATAGACATGGTTATGGGTCCAGTAGTTTTCAAAGATCAACTTATGAAGCTGGTTCGTCTAGTCAACATTGGGATCACGATGTAGTTGAAATATCTAATTCTGAAAGTGATGAAATTGAGGAGATTCAAAGTGACAGTTTTCTAGATGAATCAGAAGTTCAGAGAGAAGGTGACTCAGGGATGTTAATGATTATGAATTCAGCCGATCAAACAAAGAATAAGTCAGCTCTAGAGGACAATCGAAATTTTGATAATATTAAAAATATTTTGAGGGGGTCTAGTGTCGCTAATGAGTTTAATGAACATCAATTTGTCAACATGACATCTCCAACCGATGAAATTGGGATACACTTTGTTTAGGAGATTTTCTCAAATGGAAAAGAAGATACTACGACTCCTCCTGATCTTAATGTTCCATTTCAAACCGCAGAAATTGTCCTTGAACGTGATGCTGATTATCAACTTGATGAGGATGAAGAGAAGCTGATTCTTCGTTCACCATTTATAGAACAACAAGCTTATAAGATTTATGGTGATTCTGATCTCGTCCTTGCTGCCTCAATGAGTGTTCTGGGTGCATGGAAATATCATAAGAAACCTGAATATCTCAAAGCTTATCTGAATGTTCGCGACAAATTTAAATTGAAGAATGAAGAGAAACTTCAAGAACAGCAGAATTCAGAAATCAAAAGCATTAACAAGATTTTGATGATTAACAAGGATGGAGTGAAGATGCCACTGATTTATGTGACAAGAATGGATGATGAGAACTATCAGTTCCCGGAAGCGAATTTTGATAGATTAAAGATGGACGACATTATCTACATCTACAATTACTTGATAGATCTGAATAATCTACGACAATTTATCATGCTACTGCGATGAAGGAGGTCTACAGATTTATTCTTGACTCAATGAGATGGATGTCTGTTAACAACTTTCAGATGGGGTCAGAATCTGGACACAAAAAGCTCGGAATCAAACCGCTAAATCAAGTGATTGAAGAGCTATGATATATGTCCTTACTTGAAGTAAGTGACTGTCCATATGGGTTTATGTTTGTCAATTCTCACTACACAAAGGTTTTTATCAGAGTGTCAGACTGTAGAAGATACTCAGACGTAATGTTAATGTATGCTTTCAAATATTTGAGATGGAGACTGATCAACAAATGCTATTCATCTGAAGATAATGAGATTGTCAAATACATTCTCACGAGATTGAAGAATCGTCTCAAAACAAGAGGGAACATAAAAAGATATGAGAGTCTCAAAGGATTCAAATCTAAAGTTCACTTCAGAGAAACAAAGTTTCTTTAGATATCTCAATAGGATTACATTGTAATTTTCACATTTAACACTAAGGGGGAGATTGTTAGGACCCCGAAGTATGTATAGTGTTAATGTGAAATAAGACTAAATGAAGGTTTCTTAGAAGAGGGATATATAAGGAATATAAGTAGTCCTAATTAGATAGCCATTGTATTGTAACTGAGTTCTAGAAGCTGTGGAATGTAATTTTACCGATTCTCTCCAATACCGAATCTGTTCTTCACTTAGCGAGTCACTCAAACTCATCACATCTTCTAATCTCACCATGATTTGACCTATCATATTGTATTTGAGTAATCTACTGTGCTATCATTGGTGAGTTATAGTCCCACCTTTTCTACTATTTTTAAATCTTTTTGGATGAGAATACATGCTTTTTATTTTACATATTAGACACAAGTAATCAAAAATGGTAATTATTCATTTATGAGTTGAAAAAAAATATACCTTAGCTTGGCAACTTGTAGCTACGGGCTCTGTACCGTAGGCGCGAATCCTATTGATAGATCTACCGGGCCTGACCGCCCCATTCCTTCCTAGTCGCGCTAGTTTTCAAGGGAATGTTTAGTCCTTCATTAGAAGATACACCTGTTCAATGTATGATCCATAATAGGGTAGATAAACCAAGTTAAGTTGAGTTACCAGGTGCTCATGGGATAAATGTAATAATATTTTTAAGACATTTCTCAACATTAAATCTTTTGGTCTAATTTAATTCAAGCTGTTTTATTAAACCTATATCTCACCAACATTCTTATGTTGACATTTTATTTGCATGTTTTATTTTCAGGTGATGATTGATTATTTGCTTCCGCTGGGTAGACAGTCTGCATGTTGTGTCGCAGATTTTATTTAAACATTTATTAACATTGCATTCAATTTTCATACATTTTATTATTATGGTTGTTGGTTGGCGTTTTGCGTCAACATTTATTACATTTGGTTGTCTTTAAAACTTTTAAAATATTTGGATTTCCTTTTTGGGTAATCTCTTTAAATAAATGAATACAATGGTTGTTTAAAAGTATTCATATAGAGTTTTTGATCAAGGTTATGGGTCCAAGTAAACGTTGGTCGTCAAGGTTAATTTGACGGGACGTTTCAATTTCTGAAAGGCCGCACAACGCCTAAGCGCAACACGCTATACGGATTATTGAGCAATTTTTTAACGCAACGGCTTGACTAATGTAAAAACATATTCTACAAGTTAGTTACTTTTTGGCTCATTCAAAACTTTATAAGCAAGGGTACACAATATTGGCAGAATTTATCATTTATTTCAAAATTTTGACTTCAAAAAAGATAACAAAATACTACATCAAGTAAAATATTTGGTGCAATACGGAAAACGATGGCATGCAAAGTTATACTTATTACTGGTAAACATACAACAAACGGATAAAGTAAATATATATTTTGCTGTCCAATTAGCATAAAATAAGCATAATGTACAGATAATATGGGCAATCATATATGATAAGAATGATGGCATGCAAAGTTATATTTATTACTGGTAAAAATACATATATTGTCATTACATAACAAGCAAATATCAAATTAATTATTAAACATTCATTCCAATTGTTTCAAGTTAGACTAGCATGTCCAGTATTTCTATAACAGAAACCCCATCTTTATTACACACCTCCTCCAATGATGCAAATCTTCAGGGCAGCAACGACATCCCTAGCAGTTTAGAATTCTGCCACAGCATCAGGTTTTATAAATTTTGCTATTTCAGTTGGGAGAGTATCAGGTTTGTTGAGGATCGAATTCTGTAACAACCCGACTCCAAATCGGCACGAAAATATATTATTTTTTTATATAAGCTAACCTGGCCTGTCAAGCTTAAACCGATAGTCAAAAAGTCAGAAACTGCAAAAACCCTCGACATCAATTTCCAATTTTAGCCCGCGGCACACCCATAAGGGCCGCGGCTCGACTCGTCCCTGATGCAGATTCCAAGCTAATAAAAATTACACAAGTGCCAATTTTTTGCTAACACAGGATCCAACGTTTCAAAAGGCTTCGCGATACATCAATAAGAAAAGTTTACATGTTTTAAGACTCCCATTAAACATTTGACCACCCTGCATCAATTTCTCGTTACACAATCAAAATAAGAGTTTCGACCACAAAAAGTTTAACTACCAAACGACACTTCAAGCATGGTGTTTGAGGCTTAAACTACCCATATCTTGGTTGAACTTCCAAAAGCTAGAACCCCCGAGAGTCACTAATCCAACCGTATACCTTTGCCCTTATCCACGCCGGAGCCTAAATAGGTAAACAACGAGAGGGTAAACTAGCGCTTAGTGAATGCAATAGTTATACACATACATATATAATATAGCTGTTTGCAACACGTACTCACATACCGCATACATGCTAGCAATAAACTTAGCTTACCATCACAAGTACAAAGCTACCAACCTTCAATACCGCAACTAGCATATCCAAATATCATATATAGACACAATATAATTATGCTATTCTACAAGACATACACCACAACATGGTTAACCATACACGTATCATGGTGCTACCGGTGACGTGGTTCACACCATACGTTTTAGTCGTGATGCTACCGGCGACATGGTTCACATCACAACTTGAGTCATACTCGTGTTAAAGTGCTACCGGCGACTTGGTTCACACTCTAACTATCAACACTTGGGTGTTACCCGCAACTTGGTTCACACCCCAACAATTTATGCTTTAGTGCAACCGGCGACGTGGTTCACACTACAACATATATACATATACTATGATGCTACCGGCAACTTGGTTCACATCATAGCAGATTCGGACATGTTATGGCGCTACCGGCGACTTGGTTCATGCCATAACTCATAAATAGATACACTATATACATACACGTATAAATATTCCACTCACCTCGACGCTTTTGGTGAAAGATCTCAAGCTCGCCACCTTCAATGTAACGCACCTATTACAACATGTATATCATCAATCACATACTCAAGTTGGTCAACCAACTCACTCCCCATTCTAGTGTCATTTGACCCTTGGTGCAATTTCGACCCATTTGCACACTTAACCCTAGAGTTGGGTCAACTTCGCCAAAACTCCAACACTAGCCAAATATGATCTTAAAACACTTTTTATCACAAGGTTATCACATTTACACACACATTAAATAACTTAGGTCATTAAAGACCCATTTGACCCATTTCAAAGTCAACACACCCATTTGGGTCCTCAACCTTCCCAAATAACACTCACTTACAATTATCAAAGTGTGCTAGTAATTAACTAACCAATTAAAGCTCATAAAATCCAATTAACACTTTGAAACCCTAGGTTAGTTGCTATTGAGTCTTCATGACTCAATCTTAGTCAAGAGCACCCAAAATCACCAATTGTGGGTTTTATGTTCATCACTAACCCAAACCCTAACCCTTAAACAAATTAAATTAGGGAAATCAAAGTTAGAACATACCACCACAACCAAAACGTAGCCAAAGGGTAGATGAACAACTTTAATACTTAAGTTTTGACCCGGATCCAGCTTCTTCCTCCTTGATTCAAGCTTTCTCTCACTAGAAATCTTCTCTCTCTCTAGAATTGAAGTGGAAGTGACAAGGTGGTTGAAAATGGAGTAAATGACACTCCTAGATCTGATCTTGTGCTTTAAATTCGTCCATAAAGCGAAAATACCAAATTGCCCCTCTTATGATTTAATTAAAAGAAATAATTTCCGCCAGGTACTAGTCGCGTCGCGGGCCCATTGGCCGCGCCGCAGCCCAAAACTGATTCTGATGGTCACCAGCTGTATAAATATATATAATATGTACAAAACGATTTCGGGTCTTACAACTCTCCCCCACTTGATTCGGATTGCGTCCTCGCAATCCAAGCCGCATGACAAGCAGGAAGATATACCAAAACGAACTCTTCGGGTTCCCACATAAATTCGGAACCCTTATTACGACGCCATTGGACCTTAAAAGTCCCCACCTCTTTATTCCTCAACCTTTTGACCTTCTCATCGAGTATAGCAATCGGCTCCTCAATATACTCCAACTTATTGTTTAGCTCAATCTCGTCTAAAGGCACCCATGATGAATCATCTGCAAGACACTTACGGAGATGGGAAACATGAAATGTATTATGGATCCCCGCATGCTCTTCGGGTAATTCCAGATGATACGCAACTTCGCTAATACGAGCTAAGATTTTAAATGGCCCAATAAATAGAGGAGCTAACTTTCCCCGTTTTCGAAACCGAATAATCCCCTTCCATGACGAAACCTTGAGCATCACCATGTCACCTTCTTGGAATTCAATCGGTCGCCTACGTTTGTAGGCATACGACTTTTGTCTATCTTGAACATTTTTCAAATGAGCCCGAATCATCTCAATTTTTCTATTCGTCTCTAAAACCAAATTGGTACTCCCGATTTTTCTTTGTCC
This sequence comes from Rutidosis leptorrhynchoides, assembly GCF_046630445.1. Taxonomy (NCBI): domain Eukaryota; kingdom Viridiplantae; phylum Streptophyta; class Magnoliopsida; order Asterales; family Asteraceae; genus Rutidosis; species Rutidosis leptorrhynchoides. The sequence goes on along the minus strand of NC_092338.1, from coordinate 247,770,396 downwards.
CACTTCACCCCAACAAATTGGAGTTCGACACCTACGCCCATAAAGTATCTCATAAGGTGGCATCCCGATACTAGTATGATAACTATTATTGTACGAGAATTCCACCAATGGTAATTGCTCATCCCAACTACCACCGAAATCAATGATACACGCCCGTAACATATCCTCCAATGTTTGGTTCGTGTGATGATGTCATAACCCGTCCTTAACCATAAGAACGTGTTAGATAACGTATGATTTCATTGCGAGGTATTGACCTCTATATGCGACATTTTTAAAAGAGAAACTGCATATATTATACATTACAAACCATAACCATTATTTTTGTTACAAGCTTTAGACAATAAAAAGATGATTATCGTTTAGCGATAATCTTCGACTTACAAACTTTACATATAATGATAACAACACAATTTCGAGCATATTTTACAACACAAATCCTTGGGTATGCAGTTTTATTTTTGACACAAATATGCGTACGCAAGATCCTGCTCAAATTCAACATAATGCAGCGGAAGCTTTAGTAATCACCTGAGAATAGACATGTTTTAAAAGGTCAACATAAAGTTGGTGAGATATAGGTTTAATGCCGGCAGCAATATATATATATATAGACCACAAGATTTCGTATATAAACAGTTTAATAAAAATATTCTAAGTGGTTGAGCACTTGGTAACCATACTTAACATTTAATCACGTCGCATATTCCCTTTATTATGAAATCTTACTACACCGTACCAAGTGTAGTCACGAAATGAAGTACTGTGCAACCGTTGAATACTGGTCGTCCAGTCCGGTTGGGGTTGTCAGGCCCGATAGATCTATCAACAGGATTCACGTTTACAATACCGCTGTAAATAACAGTTACCAAGCTACAGGGAAGTATGCCAGTGGTACAACTTAACGTAGAATATATTTTTCAGTTACTTGTGTCCATAACGTAAAACATAAAACACATGTATTCTCATCCCGAAATATTTAGAGTTTAAAAGTGGGACTATATACTCACTTTTGTCTTGAAGATATATATATAATTTGACTTGGTCTCCGGTTGATATCACGAACCTATCCATATATAATATATCAATACCTTTTCTTTTTAAACAAACGTCACATATATATACTTGTTATACTTTTAATACTTTGAATAATTCCTTAGTCCGTAGTTAGCAGTTCGTTGTTAGTAATTCAATTTTAATGGTTCATTTTTAGATGTTTAATATACCCTCAATGAAATAAATAAAACCCCCAACGAAATAAATAAAACCCCATCGTATATGTATTGGTCGAGATTAATCTTGACCCATGGTACCGGTGTTGTCAAATGACGTGTTGCGTACATAAAGTACCGGTGTTGTCAAATGACGTGTTGCGTACAATCATGGGATCTTATGATTAATCTTCTCGTGTTGTTTACGGGTGATCCTGAACCATATAAAATTGAATTATAAGTACATATATATAAAATATCATGTTAACTTAAAAAGATGTGATTTATTTAATTTTTTTCCCAATTATTTTCGTGGCTAAACTAGTCTTGGATATCCGATTTTGTTTCGGTCATAGTTTCTTCGTTACAACTCCGTTTTCGTTGATTCAACTTGCCATCTCCTTGGATCGAGTCCCTCTTTAAGACTATGAGCTGTAAATACCTTAGTTTGTATTCAAAATCACACGGCATAGGTCAAACTTTAGTGAAACTTATGAAGTTAATCATTTTCCATCATGTAAACAACCTCAAATGATTATTTTTCTAAAAATACTTATACTTTGAGTTAAATCATGAAATTTTTATGTGTTATCATATTCATAGTAAAAATCATTTTTCCAGAAAATAAACCTCCAATTCAAAGTTTAAGATGGTTTTTAATTATCCAACCCAAAACAGCCCCCGGTTGCACTCCGACGTCGTAAATTCAGTTTTTAAGGTGTTCTTTGAAAAACCAAGTTATACCTTGTTAAGTTAGCATATAATTAAGATATGTTACAGGTCTTGAAGTATTTTAAAAGTTAAGTTAGAAGGATCTATTTAGTTTGCGAACAAGTTTGAAATCATTCAAACTATGTTCTAGTTTATAAACTCTTATATATATAGCTTTAAATATATGAATTGAAAAAGAGTTGAAGTAGAGTTTTTACCTCAAGTTTAAAATGTAAAGTTGCTGGAAAGAAGTAGTAAAATAAAAGTTGAGAGAGTTCTTGCAAGTGTGTGTGAAAATTGGAAGTAAAATTTGGAAAATGAATGTGTAAAAATGAGTTAGAAATGGTGCTTATTTATAGGCTTGAAAATTTGGTTTTTAGTGAAAATATCTAAGATAAGTTAAAATTTATTATGTCATGAATGACATATTATTCCAATAATTGAAGATTTCTATTGGTATATACCAATAGTAAATACTTCTAGAAGCTGTGTATAGTACCCTAGATATACGTATAGGATTATTGAGGAAACGGAACGAGAATTCAAATATAACTATCTTTTGTAAATATACTTATATTGTTTTATGTATAAAAGCCCTTTAAAAATGATTAAATACATTACTTATACGATATATGTATAAACATTATAAATCATCAGTATTTATGTCAAATAACGTTACGTAGGTTATTGTTTTGAAAACTTAAGTTAGTAGTTTCAAAATATACTTATGACTTTTTGTTATTAATACAAAATGAGATATTAAAACATCCTTAGATCATGTTAAATATGTATGTATAATTATCATATATTGTATAGTTCGTGATATCATCGGTCAAACTAGACGGTCAAACGTTGTGTAAAACTCTTTTCAAAAACATAAGTCTCAACAATTTGGATTGCTTATCATGTTGGTAAGGTTTAATTTATGTAAATATTAATCTCATAAGTATAGAACGATCGGAAAAGTGCGGGTCGTTACAGTACCTACCCGTTAAATAAATTTCGTCCCGAAATTTTAAAATTGTACCTATTTTGCGTCATCGAGAAACAAGTGTGGATACTTTTGTTTCATCTGATCCTCTCGTTCCCAAGTAAACTCAGGACCTCTTCGAGCATTCCAACGAACCTTAACGATTGGTATGTTGCTCTGCTTGAGCTGTTTAACTTCACGATCCATGATTTCGATTGGTTCTTCGATGAATTGTAGTTTCTCATCGACATGGATTTCTTCAAGAGGAATGGTGAGGTCTTCCTTTGCAAGACACTTCTTAAGGTTTGAGACGTGAAAGGTATTGTGTACTCCGGCGAGTTGTTGCGGTAACTCGAGTCGATAAGCTACCGGTCCAATGCGTTCGATGATCTTGAACGGGCCTACATATCTTGGGTTCAGTTTACCTCTTTTACCGAAACGTATTACACCTTTCCAAGGTGACACCTTTAGCATAACCATGTCACCGATCTGAAACTCTAATGGTTTCCTTCGGACATCGGCGTAGCTCTTTTGGCGACTACGGGCTGTTTTCAATCTCTCCTTGATTTGTACTATCTTCTCAGTCGTTTCGTGTATGATCTCGGGACCAGTTAAATGTCGATCTCCTACTTCATTCCAACAGATAGGAGATCTACACTTCCTTCCATACAATGCTTCGAATGGTGCAGCTTTAATGCTCGCATGATAACTATTATTATACGAGAATTCTGCTAACGGTAAATACTTATCCCATCCGTTTCCAAAATCGATCACACATGCCCTGAGCATGTCTTCAAGAGTCTGAATTGTTCTTTCACTCTGCCCGTCGGTTTGCGGATGATATGCGGTACTCATATCCAGACGAGTTCCTAGTGCCTCCTGTAGTGATTGCCAGAACTTTGAGGTAAATCTACTATCACGATCAGATATAATGGAAATAGGTATTCCATGCCTTGAAACAACTTCCTTTATATACAATCGTAATAGTTTCTCCATTCTATCCGTTTCCTTTATAGGCAAGAAATGTGCAGACTTGGTGAGACGATCAACAATCACCCAAATGGTGTCGTATCCCCAGGCAGTCTTTGGTAACTTCGTGATGAAATCCATGGTAATACCGTCCCATTTCCATTCTGGAATTTCTGGTTGTTGAAGTAACCCTGACAGCTTCTGGTGTTCTGCTTTGACTTTGGAACAAGTTAAACATTCCCCAACATATGTTGCAACGTCTGTCTTCAAATTAGGCCACCAATAATGCGTCTTAAGATCTTGGTACATCTTTCCAACTCCAGGATGTATCGAATATCTTGTCTTATGTGCCTCGTTCAATATCAACTTCCTTAATCCACCCAACTTCGGTACCCAAATACGATTTGCAAAATATCGAATTCCATCTTCCCGCATAACGAGTTGCTTCTCATACTTCTTCATTATTTCATTTCCTATATTTTCTTTAGTAAGTGCTTCTCGTTGAACTTCTTTGATTTGTGAGTTGAGATTCATGCGAATTTTTATGTTCATCGCTCGTACTCGAATTGGTTCTCGTTCCTTTCTGCTTAATGCGTCAGCCACTACATTCGCTTTCCCGGGATGATAGCGAATCTCACAATCGTAGTCGTTTATCAGCTCGACCCACCTACGTTGCCTCATGTTCAGCTGTTTCTGATCGAAAATATGTTGAAGACTTTTATGATCAGTAAACACAGTGCATTTAACCCCATACAAGTAGTGTCTCCACATCTTCAATGCAAACACGACTGCTCCCAATTCTAGATCATGCGTCGTATAATTTCGCTCGTGAATCTTCAATTGTCGGGATGCGTATGCAATAACTTTCTTCCGTTGCATAAGAACGCAACCAAAACCTTGTCGCGAAGCGTCACAATATATTTCAAAATCATCGTTCCCTTCTGGTAACGATAAAATAGGCGCCGTAGTTAACTTCTTCTTTAGTAATTGAAATGCACTCTCCTGCTCAGAGGTCCATTCATATTTCTTCCTTTTTTGCGTTAACGCTGTCAACGGCTTAGCTATTCGGGAAAAATCTTGAATAAATCTTCTATAATAACCGGCTAAACCCAAAAATTGGCGTATCTGCGTTGGGGTCTTAGGAGTCTCCCATTTTTCAATGGCTTCAATTTTTGCTGGATCAACCTGAATTCCTTTGCTACTAACAACGTGGCCAAGAAATTGCACTTCTTTCAACCAGAAAGCACATTTAGAAAATTTAGCATATAGCTGTTCTTTTCTCAACAACTCTAATATTAACCTTAAATGCTGCTCATGCTCTTGCTCACTCTTGGAATAGATAAGAATGTCATCAATGAAAACGATAACAAACTTATCTAAATACGGACTACAAACTCGATTCATGAGGTCCATGAATACAGCTGGCGCATTCGTTAATCCAAACGGCATGACCAAAAATTCGTAATGACCATAACGTGTCCGAAAAGCAGTTTTCGGAATGTCCTCTTCTTTGACACGTAGTTGATGATAGCCCGATCTTAGGTCGATTTTCGAATAAACACATGATCCTTGGAGTTGATCAAATAAGTCGTCAATTCTCGGTAGTGGATACCGATTCTTGATAGTTAACTTATTTAATTCACGATAATCTATACACATTCGGAAAGATCCGTCTTTCTTCTTAACGAATAAAATTGGAGCTCCCCACGGTGAAGTACTTGGTCGTATGAATCCACGATCCAGTAATTCTTTTAACTGACTCTGAAGTTCTTTTAACTCGGACGGTGCAAGTCTATATGGAGCATGAGCCACTGGTGCGGCTCCTGGTACTAAATCTATTTGAAATTCTACAGATCTAAATGGAGGTAATCCCGGCAACTCTTCCGGAAATACTTCAGGAAAATCTCTTGCCACAGGCACGTCATTGATGCACTTCTCTTTTTCTTTCTTTTCGACTTTATTAACATGTGCTAAGATAGCATAGCACCCTTTCTTCAAGCACTTTTGAGCTTTCAAATAACTAATGAGTTTTAGCTTTGAGTTACCCTTCTCTCCATAAATCATCACCGGCATTCTATCCTTACAAGGAATGCGAATTGCCTTCTTGGCACACACAACTTCAGCTCCTACTTTGGACATCCAGTCCATGCCGACTATTACATCAAAACTTCCTAATTCTACAGGTATTAAGTCAATTTTAAATGTTTCTCCGGCTAAATTTATTTTACAATCACGGCAAATTTTATCGGCTTTAATTAGTTTACCATTAGCTAACTCAATCATGTACTTAGCATCTAGAGGTAATGATGAACAATTCAATTTAGCGTAAAAGCCTCTACTCACGTAACTTCTATCGGCACCAGTATCAAATATAATAGATGCGGATAAGTTATTAATGGTAAACGTACCCGTAACAAGCTCCGGGTCTTCACATGCCTCTCTAGCATTAATAACAAATGCTCTCCCACGTGCAGGTCTGATATTCTTCTCTGGATTCGGGCACTGGCTCTTATAGTGACCTTGTTTTCCACACCCATAACAAGTAATGGTAGCCAAAGCAGTTCTATTTGCATTGGTGGCAGGAGTCTTGGTACCATTTGTATTTGTAACGAGAGCCCTACAATCTTCAGCAAGATGACCCTTTCGATTACATTTGTTGCATACCACATTACAGTAGCCAGAGTGATGTTTGTGGCATCGGTTGCATAAAGGATTTTGTCCTTTGTAACCAAAGCTTGAACCACTACCTGCACCTTGTATGGTTTCTTGTTTCTTAAAAGTTTGTTGTTGGTTACCTCGATCATAATTTCCATTCCACTTTCTTTTGTTACCTGATACCTTCACATCAGTATTGGATGCTTTCTTATCCATGATGACCTGATCCATTAGCTCGTTTGCCATGGTTATAGCTTCATGAATTGTCTTAGGTTTCGATGCTGTAACATTTGCCTTGACCTTTTTGGGCAAACCATCTTTGTACATTTCAATCTTCCGTTCTTCGGTTGGAACCAATTCAGGACATAGCAAAACTAATTCCATGAATCGCTGATTGTAGTTGGTGATTTCAGTACCAATAACCTTCAGACTTCGTAATTCATCTTCCAACTTCCTAACCTCGTTCCTTGGACAATATTCGTTGATTAACATTGTTTTGAATTCTTCCCACGGAGTATCATAAGCTACATCTCCTCCTACAGCCTTCACATAATTTTTCCACCACGTGAGTGCACTATCTTGTAAAGTGCACGATGCATACTTGGTCATGTCCTTTTCAACACAACCACTGATTTTAAACACAGTCTCCATCTTTTCTATCCATCGGGTTAAACCGATCGGTCCTTCTGTTCCACTGAATGATGAGGGCTTGCAAGCTTGAAAAGTTTTGTAAGTACACCCCACACGAGGATTTGGGTTAACTGCAGCACCTCTTGCAGCCTCGACCCATAACATTCTGTCGTTCACTCGTTGATTGATGAGTTCCTGGATTTCTTGTTCCGTCATTCGGTTCAATCGCGCCATATTCTTCTATAAGAATGAAAAGAAAATAATTATTCACATGGAATATTATAGATGTAGTGTATATTTACAGTACATTATAGCTTATTAATAATATGAACCAGGTATTATTATAAAAGCCTTTTCTTCTTATTAGCGTTTTATAATTATATCTAGGGTAGTACCTACCCGTTAATGTCCATACTTAATAGCTTAGTACAGAATCAATTACTACCATCTAAATAATACTTAACCATGGAAAATTATTGCATTTCACACTTCACTATTTTACGTATGCTTATCTTATATCGAACATTAAGCAAACCACACTAATAATATTATACAAAACATTATATGATCCCATGGTTTAATACGGCAGCGCATCGTTTGGTCTATTTTCTAGGACGTTTAGGTTCAAGGAATGGCCTAACGCTTATCCTAGCTGTCTGCCTATATTTTGGCTGTGGGGCTGAAGAACTGGATGCCGGGACAGCACGAATAGGAATAGCGGGAATAGGGGTGGTAGTGTTTAGTGGAGTTGGTGCCACATCATCCTCCCTAAACTCGGGATTTGAATTTTCTAATTCATTAGCTTTTCGTTTCTTTCCTTGTTCGAACTTGTCTTTCGTAATTTCCTCGGGTTCACTTTCCTCCTCGGGTTCACTTTCCTCCTCGGGTTCACTTTCCTCCTCGGGTTCACTTTCCAGATTTTCTATAGTTGGTTCATCCGGAATTTGTGAGTCTTCCCCAAAGATATCATTTTCGTCATCGGATAGGTTAATGACTGGAACACCATCTGAAGATTCTGGTTCGGAGTCGCTGAATGTGATAACAAGTTTTGAGCCCGACATCTATCACACAACAACTAACCCATTAGTACTACATAATATTTACATATAAATTTTAACCAACAATGATAAGCAATGGTTTTTAAATCAGACCCGGTCAAAGTCCAGACTTACAAATGTATCCTAACGACTTATCGGTTAGACACACTAATGCAAACCTGGTTCGCTAAGACCACCGCTCTGATACCACATGTCATAACCCGTCCTTAACCATAAGAACGTGTTAGATAACGTATGATTTCATTGCGAGGTATTGACCTCTATATGCGACATTTTTAAAAGAGAAACTGCATATATTATACATTACAAACCATAACCATTATTTTTGTTACAAGCTTTAGACAATAAAAAGATGATTATCGTTTAGCGATAATCTTCGACTTACAAACTTTACATATAATGATAACAACACGATTTCGAGCATATTTTACAACACAAATCCTTGGGTATGCAGTTTTATTTTTGACACAAATATGCGTACGCAAGATCCTGCTCAAATTCAACATAATGCAGCGGAAGCTTTAGTAATCACCTGAGAATAGACATGTTTTAAAAGGTCAACATAAAGTTGGTGAGATATAGGTTTAATGCCGGCAGCAATATATATATATATAGACCACAAGATTTCGTATATAAACAGTTTAATAAAAATATTCTAAGTGGTTGAGCACTTGGTAACCATACTTAACATTTAATCACGTCGCATATTCCCTTTATTATGAAATCTTACTACACCGTACCAAGTGTAGTCACGAAACGAAGTACTGTGCAACCGTTGAATACTGGTCGTCCAGTCCGGTTGGGGTTGTCAGGCCCGATAGATCTATCAACAGGATTCGCGTTTACAATACCGCTGTAAATAACAGTTACCAAGCTACAGGGAAGTATGCCAGTGGTACAACTCAACGTAGAATATATTTTTCAGTTACTTGTGTCCATAACGTAAAACATAAAATACATGTATTCTCATCCCGAAATATTTAGAGTTTAAAAGTGGGACTATATACTCACTTTCGTCTTGAAGATATATATATAATTTGACTTGGTCTCCGGTTGATATCACGAACCTATCCATATATAATATATCAATACCTTTTCTTTTTAAACAAACGTCACATATATATACTTGTTATACTTTTAATACTTTGAATAATTCCTTAGTCCGTAGTTAGCAGTTCGTTGTTAGTAATTCAATTTTAATGGTTCATTTTTAGATGTTTAATATACCCGCAATGAAATAAATAAAACCCCCAACGAAATAAATAAAACCCCATCGTATATGTATTGGTCGAGATTAATCTTGACCCATGGTACCGGTGTTGTCAAATGACGTGTTGCGTACATAAAGTACCGGTGTTGTCAAATGACGTGTTGCGTACAATCATGGGATCTTATGATTAATCTTCTCGTGTTGTTTACGGGTGATCCTGAACCATATAAAATTGAATTATAAGTACATATATATAAAATATCATGTTAACTTAAAAAGATGTGATTTATTTAATTTTTTTCCCAATTATTTTCGTGGCTAAACTAGTCTTGGATATCCGATTTTGTTTCGGTCATAGTTTCTTCGTTACAACTCCGTTTTCGTTGATTCAACTTGCCATCTCCTTGGATCGAGTCCCTCTTTAAGACTATGAGCTGTAAATACCTTAGTTTGTATTCAAAATCACACGGCATAGGTCAAACTTTAGTGAAACTTATGAAGTTAATCATTTTCCATCATGTAAACAACCTCAAATGATTATTTTTCTAAAAATACTTATACTTTGAGTTAAATCATGAAATTTTTATGTGTTATCATATTCATAGTAAAAATCATTTTTCCAGAAAATAAACCTCCAATTCAAAGTTTAAGATGGTTTTTAATTATCCAACCCAAAACAGCCCCCGGTTGCACTCCGACGTCGTAAATTCAGTTTTTAAGGTGTTCTTTGAAAAACCAAGTTATACCTTGTTAAGTTAGCATATAATTAAGATATGTTACAGGTCTTGAAGTATTTTAAAAGTTAAGTTAGAAGGATCTATTTAGTTTGCGAACAAGTTTGAAATCATTCAAACTATGTTCTAGTTTATAAACTCTTATATATATAGCTTTAAATATATGAATTGAAAAAGAGTTGAAGTAGAGTTTTTACCTCAAGTTTAAAATGTAAAGTTGCTGGAAAGAAGTAGTAAAATAAAAGTTGAGAGAGTTCTTGCAAGTGTGTGTGAAAATTGGAAGTAAAATTTGGAAAATGAATGTGTAAAAATGAGTTAGAAATGGTGCTTATTTATAGGCTTGAAAATTTGGTTTTTAGTGAAAATATCTAAGATAAGTTAAAATTTATTATGTCATGAATGACATATTATTCCAATAATTGAAGATTTCTATTGGTATATACCAATAGTAAATACTTCTAGAAGCTGTGTATAGTACCCTAGATATACGTATAGGATTATTGAGGAAACGGAACGAGAATTCAAATATAACTATCTTTTGTAAATATACTTATATTGTTTTATGTATAAAAGCCCTTTAAAAATGATTAAATACATTACTTATACGATATATGTATAAACATTATAAATCATCAGTATTTATGTCAAATAACGTTACGTAGGTTATTGTTTTGAAAACTTAAGTTAGTAGTTTCAAAATATACTTATGACTTTTTGTTATTAATACAAAATGAGATATTAAAACATCCTTAGATCATGTTAAATATGTATGTATAATTATCATATATTGTATAGTTCGTGATATCATCGGTCAAACTAGACGGTCAAACGTTGTGTAAAACTCTTTTCAAAAACATAAGTCTCAACAATTTGGATTGCTTATCATGTTGGTAAGGTTTAATTTATGTAAATATTAATCTCATAAGTATAGAACGATCGGAAAAGTGCGGGTCGTTACAGATGACCCGGGAATTTTCGACCAAATTTAAACCTGAATCTTATTTGATTTCGATACGATAATCAAAGTATGTAATGATTGAGTCTTAAAACTTTGAACTATTTCATACATTCAACTAACCCTCGACTATTTCCGACGATTCACGAACAATTGTGTGTAAATAAATATGTAAATATAAATGTAAATATTTATATAATAATAATTGGAGTTAATGAAATAATATAAACATTAATGATAGGTATGTAAAATATATATAATTATAAATATAAATATAGATGTATATATAACATTTTGAAACAATAGAATATAAATTAATTATTTGATTTAAATATGTAAAGTAGTATACAAAATAATAATGTTGCTATTAAAATAAATATCTATGTATATACATATGTATCTATACATAATTAATGTTATATGTATATTAGACTATATATAAAATGTATAAATATTTAATATTTTGATTATGTGATTATATACATATATAAATATTAAATGACATATGTAATATTAAAATATTAAAGATAATTACAAGTTTAGATATAGTGATATATCTATATTCTTATTGTTACTCTCATTATTATTATTAATAATATTAAAATTTATATTATTATTTGTATTATTAATATTATTATAATATATACTATATAGATATGGAAAAATGAAACATGTAACTTGTTATTAGTAGTATTAATCTTAGTGGTATTATTAGATATAAATATTATATTGAACATAAAAAAAGAAATAATAATAATTAATATTATCATTAATTTAATAAGATTATTATTATCATTGTTATAATTATTATTATAGGTTTTATTATTGATTATTAATATAATTATTATGTTATTATTACTAATTAATATTATCGGTATTATTATTTATTATTATTAATAAAATTATTGTTATTAATATATATTTATATTTATTAATAATAAATATTAATTATATATTAAATCTATAAAAAAAATCAGATTGTTTCACGTCCCCATCTGATTCCAATTTTTTTTCTTACTCGATTCCTTTGTCTACCTTTCTTCTGTTCATAATTTGTACCATGATTGGATCTATATCGAAATCATACATGCTATAAAACAAAGTCTGTTAACAATCCCATTCAACTTTTATTTTTTTTATTATTTATTTCTTTCTATACCTGATGGAATATCTTTGTGTCGACAAATCATAGCTACAAAACAATTTCAATAGAATATTAATACTATGGTAATCGTTCAACATCTCATTAGATAGCTACGCTACTACAATTGAGAACCAAAAACAGAAAAACCCATTTAATCACCATTTACGCCGCCACCCTGATCCCCGGGAACCACCACCAAGAATCCACCACCTTTCTCTCTCACTAAATGAACAAAACAAACACCCAACCTGCTATAATAATGCTGTTAAATACTTCCGATTATCTGCTATTCGAAACCAAACCCAATTCAAATTTCACCTGCTACGCTGCTATCTGTTTCTGTTTAATATTCGTGATTCAATCCACCACAAACCCACCTCAGTCCCCACTATACAACTGGTATATTTCTTCCGTTTCTAACCATAACACTTTGATCTTTAATAGTTTCTTTATTTGATTTTTGGGACTAATTATAATTCGATGTGTAAAAAAAAAAAAGGATTACTACTTTATTAGCTTGGCCGACATTCTTTATTGGTGGAATCATCATTTAATTTTTTTTATTACTAGTGGGTTATAAAGTAAGTCATGAAAGTGGTGCATGTAACTAAAGAAATTGTAAACGGATCCCATGAATAAATATTTTTTTTAAAAACATACGCGTTATTTTTTTATTTATTTAAATCATGGTGTGTTTGTTGATGTTAAAGGCAAGAGTGATGTGATTAAGATAAGGATTAGAAAAAAACAGAAAAGATGATGAAACATTGGTGAAATGAAGAATGATGATGATGGAAAACAAAAAGGATAATGGAGATGAAGAAGATTACGATCTCGATATAAAATACATGATTAGTTGATGATGACCATAATAGATATTGATGATGATAATGCCGTATGTATGTTAATAAGAGTTTAAAAAGTGATATCGGTGATATGAAATTGACGATGGTACTAACAATTGAAGAGGATCATGTAATTAAATAAAGAACAGATAGAAACTGGATATATAGGTTTAGGATGTAAAACAGAACAGATAATAAGGAATAGAGGAATGGTTGGGCTTGAGGTTAGCGAACAAGAGGTCATGGGTTCGAACTTGGACATAGGCAGTATATTTTTTCTAGGCTACTTTTATTAAGGTAGTATTCCTAATATTGTTACTATTATTATTATTATCATTATTATTATTATTATTATTAACATTAATTATTCTTTTTTTATTATAAAAATAATATGACTCTTAAGTTAATATCATTATTATTATTACTTTACATTATTGTTATTACTTTACATATTGACAATATTGTTAAAACAAATAAAGGTTATTTCATAGATATTATAAATACCATAATATTACATATATCCTGATCTTCTTTAAAATACAATAGTTAAAATACATTACTATGTATTAATATTAGAACATACTTTTAAAGATTTAATAAATTTATTTGATTACTATTATATGTGTTAATATATATATATATATATATATATATATATATATATATATATATATATATATATATATATATATATATATATATATATATATATATATATATATATATATATATATATATATATATATGTATATGTATATATGATATAGGTTCGTGAATCCGAGGTCAACCCTGCATTGTTCAATATTGTCATATGTATTTTTACTACAAAATACATTAGGTGAGTTCCATTTGCCTTTTTTACCCTTTATATTTTTGGGCTGAGAATACATGCAGGTTTTATAAATGATTTACAAAATAGACACAAGTACGTGAAACTACATTCTATGGTTGAATTATTGAAATCGAATATGCCCCTTTTTATTAAGTCTGGTAATCTAAGAATTCGGGAACAGACACCCTAATTGACGCGAATCCTAAAGATAGATCTATGGGCCTGACGAACCCCATCCAAAGTACCGGATGCTTTAGTACATCGAATTTTTTTATATCATGTCCGAAGGGTTTCCCGGAATGATAGGGGATATTCTTATATGCATATTGTTAATGTCAGTTACCAGGTGTTCAATCCATATGAATGATATTTTTGTCTCTATGCATGGGACGTTTATTTATGAGAATTGGAAATATGAAATCTTGTGGTCTATTACAATTATGAAATGTTTGTTTATGATAAACTAATGAACTCACCAACCTTTTGGTTGACACTTTAAAGCATGTTTATTCTCAGGTATGAAAGAAATCTTCCATTGTGCTTTTGCTCATCTTAAAGATATTAATTGGAGTCATTCATGACATATTTTAAAAGACGTTGCATTCGAGTCGTTGAGTTCATCAAGATTATTATTAAGTCAATTATAGTAAGATATATTATGAAATGGTATGCATGTCGTCAACCTTAGATGTAATGAAAGATTGTCTTTTCAAAAACGAATGCAATGTTTGTAAAATGTATCACATAGAGGTCAAGTACCTCGCGATGTAATCAACTGTTGTGAATCATTTATAATCGATATGGACTTCGTCCGGATGGATTAGGACGGGTCTCTACAGTTGGTATCAGAGCGGTGGTCTTAGTGAACCAGGTCTTGCATTAGTGTGTCTATCAGATAGTTGTTAGGATGCATTAGTGAGTCTGGACTTTGACCTTTTCTGCATGTCAAAAGTTTTGCTTATCATTTCGTATCGAAAATCATCTGCTTATCATCCTTAGGAAAATTACCTGCTTATTATTCTTAGTCTAGACACATCTTACTGCAATGATTGCATGAATAGTGTATAGACAGAATTCGTATCTTAGCGTATCTGCTAATTCATATCTTAGTATATCTGTTACTGTAGACTTTGCCTGACAGCTTCCGTAGATTCCTCCGTAACTTATGAAATTTTAGTATTATATATGCATATGTAAATTATGTATTGCAGGGTACTAATCTACATCCTATAATCTATTTCTTATCGAAAATCCATTACTTTATCATACGAGATGGAACTCGCAACCAGTTCGAATTCCTCGGGTTCTGACAGGTATTCCGATATAGAGTTTCACCTAAGCTCCGAAAGCAGTGTCACCAGAATGAATTAACCAATTCATTTGATGGGTTCGTAGTCTACTTAACCGATGGAGACAAGAAGAAGGCGATCCTTTCCACCCACCAACCTGCACTCTTGAGAAAGAACCTGAAGCACTTACCGGCGAACCCATTCGAAACACCATTTTCACACTCATTTCTAGAGTATCTTGCCACGATTATATTCTATCTAAAATTCTAAACCTTATTCATCCGCTCGTTCCGACCGACAATCATCCCGGAGTAATACAAAAAGTCAACGAACTTCGCGCACGAGTAATCAATTTGGAGAATATGGTGTAAAACGTACCAGCTTCAGCAACATCACCGGCATCAACGGTAGCACCAACAACACAAGTTTCAACACCACATGCCCCAATATCTCATTCTGTACCTCGAGTATAATCATCGTTCTACGTATCATTCTACATCATTTATCTTCGTTCGACATGGTGATTATGTAATCTTTAATGTTTTAGAGATTATATATTCTTTTTCTAACAATAAATCAAATGAGTTTAATATCATATTGACTCATTAAATCCATGATTATATCTGAGGAAAATATATATGTAAGTATATTTTCATAAAGATTGTAATTAAAAATTCTTTTGTACAAACTGTTAATGGTAAAAATATTTTAACGGGTAGGTAATACCCTAGAAATATTTAGATTTCACATTAATAAGTTACACTGTACATTCTTCGAATCTGATTCAACAGTCATTTACTATCCTACTTACAACCACCGATATACGTATCCGTTCACCGCAGAATAACCATTTTCATTCAATTTCATATTTGGATATTAACCTATCAGAATCCAACAAGTGGCATAATGAAGAAAACATTGGACAAAAAATAAAATTTGTTAGAAATAAACAAATTAACCATGAGAAAAATTGTTAAGAATCCACGCTAACAAAATCCTAGCTAACTGTTCCTAGCTAACTGATTACAATTTATTTATCGCAATTTATTTATCGCAATTTATTTATCACAATTTATTTATCGCATTTTATTTATCGCAATTTTAATTCTCGCAATTTTATTTATCGTCATTTAATTTCTATTATTTATTTTACGCACTTTAAATATCGGGACACGTATACCAGGTTTTGACATATCATATCGATGCATCCATATATATTATTTGAAATAACCATAGACACTCTATATGCAGTAATGCTGGAGTTAGCTATACAGGGTTGAGGTTGATTCTACATTAATATATATAGGTTGAGTTGTGATCGAGTCTGAGACATGTACACGGGTCACGATACGTATTAATTAATTCAAATATTATATATTAAACTATATATGAATTATTGGAATGTTAACTGTGGACTATCGACTGTGAACTAATAAACATTGGACAATTAAAATGAATTAAAATATTGATTATAACATATGAAACTAAACAATTCTTCAAGTTTGCCACATGATTTCATCTTAAACCTCATTTGTATCTTGACGATTACAATCTGCGTGCAAACCTTTCATAATTCTTGAAAACACCTCAATTGAGAGGATGAACCAACTGCACTTCATCCACAGAAGAAAAGATTGATACATATAGTTATGCACCTGAAAACACTCGGAACCCGAGTAAACGTTTAACACGCATATGTGCTACCTCCTTCGGCATTGCTATTTCCGAAAATAACCATGCAATTCCTTTTCAAAGTAGCCAATTATGTCGCAGCTTCAGCAAACCAATTTCAACTTTTCATTTGAATAAAACTTATTATAACTTTGATATATAAGTTTACCTTTCGTCATCGTTACCGGGGAACTGTTTATATTGCACCACATTAGAAGTAAACTTGCCAGCAACTCCATTGATCTTTGACTTTTCGAAAAAAAATCTTTATACTCATTGAAACTCTATCATATACTCATTCACATCTTATAACGAGAATTGCCATTTTAATTACCGAGAATTTGCAATCAGTATTTTTAAATCTCGCAGCATGTCTACATCAACAGATATATGTATACATATAATATTTATATCTTAGAATTATGATCTTTTATTCTGAAATTCTGAAAAGCACCCAGTCTATGAATCAATACTCCAAATTTTGAGGAAGCTGAATGAAGCAACAGAAACTGTAGACAATCGTAAACGACTTTAATCGTCGGGAGTTAGATGATAAAGATTAGTATGTTGGAAAAGCTCAGAAAAGTGGAACTGGAAAACGGATTGAGCTAACCAGGAAGGAAGTCATGGACAAATCACAAACAATAAGTTTGACTTCAAAGAATCCAAATGATTCAATGCCTGCTGAAGTCTTTAGCGAATATCTTGCTCCTTATTCTAAACCCTTGCGGACAATAGTCTTCATCACCCTCTGATCTTAGATATTCAAAGATATTATCGTATCTTTCAATATAAATATCCTCGATATTTCTGAATATATTTTCATAACTAATCTTATCTAAAATCATTAATCTCTTCGTGCTATCAGTATTACATCATATAGAAACTGTTAGTTTCTATATTCTATAAAATTTCGAGCTTAAAATATTAATGTTATTGAAGTAATGTTGGGAACTGATGCATGAATTAGTATAATATAATGACACTTGATCAACGTGGTTATATTACAGTAAGTCATGCTGAGTTTCTAATGGGACGTGATGATTCACAAATCCTAACGTCATGACGTGCCATGTTACATAACTCTTTCATTCTACTTAACTTCTGAACATATCAAGAAAATATATTCTTGATAGTTCTATTCTCAGTGATTCTGGAAATTTGACAAATCAAATCGTGCTAATACGTTCTTTCTTGTTTAGAACATGATGTTCATTCAAAACTCCATACTTATAAATTCTGGACCGTTACTCGCTTTACTAGAGGTCGAGAAGATAATAAAAAGGCAAAGGGCTCCAAAATATAAGAGAAAATATAAAGCCCAATAACAACACGGAGATTACAAACCGTGGATATTAATACGGATAGCAATATAAAGACACGGTATAATTAAGAATAGTATCACCCCAAGGTAATAGTAGAAGCAAACAGATTCTTCTGATGGAAGATTGAAAAGAAGGATGACAGAAATGATAATTAGAAAAATATAAATGATTAGAACTGGATTAAGCATTTTCACAATCTTTTGGATGTATGAACTAAGAAGGAGAGTGTAGGAATGGTGAGAATAATGGAACGGAAGAGTTTAATTTATAATGGGAATATCAGACAGAGTAATCGAGGCAGATCATCGTATTTAATTATAGAGATCTTAATTTCCTTATTCGTCGAAGAATCAAATCTTTTAGATTTCTGAGATTTTTTTTAATTCCCTGGATTCCAGAATTCAACCCTCTACGTCAAAAGTTAAGACGCACCTTATTTTCTAAATTCAACCATGACTACGTCAAAAGTTAAGACGAATCTTTATTTCTTCATTTCACTCATTTGTGATAGCTTCATTCGTGCTCTTCGAATAATCGAATTATTTTATCTGTATTATTCAATAATGATAAAAACTCTATTTATCAGCTCATATTCATCAGGAAAACATATTTATTGTTAGCCATGACGACCTCACTCAAATTTCAGGACGAAATTTCTTTAACGGGTAGGTACTGTGATGACCCGGGAATTTCTGACCAAATTTAAACCTGAATCTTATTTGATTTCGATATGATAAGTAAAGTATGTAATGATTGAGTCTTAAAACTTTGAACTATTTCATACATTCAACTAACCCTCGACTATTTCCGACGATTCACGAACAATTGTGTGTAAATAAATATGTAAATATAAATGTAAATATTTATATAATATTAATTGGAGTTAATGAAATAATATAAACATTAATGATAGGTATGTAAAATATATATAATTATAAATATAAATATAGATGTATATATAACATTTTGAAAAAATAGAATACAATTTAATTATTTGATTTGAATATGTAAAGTAGTATACAAAATAATAATGTTGCTATTAAAATAAATATCTATGTATATACATATGTATCTATACATAATTAATGTTATATGTATATTATACTATATATAAAATGTATAAATATTAAATATTTTGATTATGTGATTATATACATATTTAAATATTAAATGACATATGTAATATTAAAATATTAAAGATAATTACAAGTTTAGATATAGTGATATATCAATATTCTTATTGTTACTCTCATTATTATTAATAATATTAAAATTTATATTATTATTTTTATTATTAATATTATTATAATATATACTATATAGATATGGAAAAATGAAACATGTAACTTGTTATTAGTAGTATTAATATTAGTGATATTATTAGATATAAATATTATACTGAACATAAAAAAAGAAATAATAATAATTAAGATTATCATTAATTTAATAAGATTATTATTATTATCATTGTTATAATTATTATTATAGGTTTTATTATTGATAATTAATAAAATTATTATGTTATTATTATTAATTAATATTATCAGTATTATTATTTATTATTATTAATAAAATTATTGTTATTAATATATATTTATATTTATTAATTATAAATATTAATTATATATTAAATCTAAAAAAAAATCAGATTGTTTCACGTCCCCATCTGATTCCAATTTTTTTTCTTACTCGATTCCTTTGTCTACCTTTCTTCTGTTCATAATTTGTACCATGATTAGATCTATATCGAAATCATACATGCTATAAAACAAAGTCTGTTAATAATCCCATTTAACTTTTATTTTTTTTATTATTTATTTCTTTCTGTACCTGATGGAATATCTTTGTGTCAACAAATCATAGCTACAAACAATTGCAATAGAATATTAATACTGTGGTAATCGTTCAACATCTCATTAGATAGCTACGCTACTACAATTGAGAACCAAAAATAGAAAAACCTATTTAATCACCATTTAAGCCGCCACCCTGATCCCCGGGAACCACCACCAAGAATCCACCACCTTTCTCTCTCACTAAATGAACAAAACAAACACCCAACCTGCTGTAATAATGCTGTTAAATACTTCTGGTTATCTGCTATTCGAAACCAAACCCAATTCAAATTGCACCTGCTATGCTGCTATCTGTTTATGTTTAATATTCGTGATTCAATCCACCACAAACCGACCTCAGTCCCCACTATACAACTGGTATATTTTTTTCCATTCCTAACCATAACACTTTGATCTTTAATAGTTTCTTTATTTGATTTTTGGGACTAATTATAATTCGATGTGTAAAAAAAAAAGGATTACTACTTTATTAGTTTGGCCGACATTCTTTATAGGTGGAATCATCATTTAATTTTTTTATTACTAGTGGGTTATAAAGTAAGTCATGAAAATGGTGCATGTAACTAAAGAAATTGTAAACGGATCCCATGAATAAATATTTTTTTTTAAAAACATAAGCGTTATTTTTTTTATTTATTTAAATCATGGTGTGTTTGTTGATGTTAAAGGCAAGAGTGATGTGATTAAGATAAGGATTAGCGAAAAACAGAAAAGATGATGAATCATTGGTGAAATGAAGAATGATGATGATGGAAAACGAAAAGGATAATGGAAATGAAGAAGATTACGATCTCGATATAAAATACATGATTAGTTGATGATGACCATAATAGATATTGATGATGATGATGCCGTATGTATGTTAATAAGAGTTTAAGAAAGTGATATCGGTGATATAAAATTGACGATGGTACTAACAATTGAAGAGGATCATGTAATTAAATAAAGAACATATAGAAACTGGATATATAGGTTTAGGATGTAAAACAGAACAGATAATAAGGAATAGAGGAATGGTTGGGCATGAGGTTAGCGAACAAGAGGTCATGGGTTCGAACTTGGGCTTAGGCAGTATATTTTTTCTAGGCTACTTTTATTAAGGTAGTATTCCTAATATTGTTACTATTATTATTATCATTATTATTATTATTAACATTAATTATTCTTTTTTTTATTATAAAAATAATATGACTCTTAAGTTAATATCATTATTATTATTACTTTACATTATTGTTATTACTTTACATATTGACAATATTGTTAAAACAAATAAAGGTTATTTCATAGATATTATAAATACCATAATATTGCATATATCATGATCTTCTTAAAAATACAATAGTTAAAATACATTACTATGTATTAATATTAGAACATACTTTTAAAGATTTAATAAAATATATTAATAAATATATATAGCAAGTATAAATTTCTATAACTATTTTATAATTAAAACTATTAATATATATGAATATATATGAATTTGTTTGATTACTATTATATGTGTTAATATATATATAAATGATATAGGTTCGTGAATCCGAGGTCAACCCTGCATTGTTCAATATTGTCATATGTATTTTTACTACAAAATACATTAGGTGAGTTTCATTTGCCTTTTTTACCCTTTATATTTTTGAGCTGAGAATACATGCAGGTTTTATAAATGATTTACAAAATAGACACAAGTACGTGAAACTACATTCTATGGTTGAATTATCAAAATCGAATATGAACCTTTTTATTAAGTCTGGTAATCTAAGAATTAGGGAACAGACACCCTAATTGACGCGAATCCTAAAGATAGATCTATGGGCCTGACGAACCCCATCCAAAGTACCGGATGCTTTAGTACTTCGAATTTGTTTTATATCATGTCTGAAGGGTTTCCCGGAATGATAGGGGATATTCTTATATGCATATTGTTAATGTCAGTTACAAGGTGTTCAATCCATATGAATGATATTTTTTTCTCTATGCATGGGACGTTTATTTATGAGAATTGGAAATATGAAATCTTGTGGTCTATTACAATTATGAAATGTTTGTTTATGATAAACTAATGAACTCACCAACCTTTTGGTTGACACTTTAAAGCATGTTTATTCTCAGGTATGAAAGAAATCTTTCGCTGTGCTTTTGCTATTCTTAAAGATATTAATTGGAGTCATTCATGACATATTTCAAAAGATGTTGCATTCGAGTCGTTGAGTTCATCAAGATTATTATTAAGTCAATTATAATAAGATATATTATGAAATGGTATGCATGTCATCAACCTTAGATGTAATGAAAGATTGTCTTTTCAAAAATGAATGCAATGTTTGTAAAATGTATCACATAGAGGTCAAGTACCTCGCGATGTAATCAACTGTTGTGAATCATTTATAATCGATATGGACTTCGTCCGGATAGATTAGGATGGGTCTCTACAGTTCGTACGTTTGGTTTGACCGTCCGTTTGAGGATGGTACACCGTGCTCAATTTTAATTGTGTACCCATATCTTCATGAAACTTTTCCCAAAACCGAGATGTGAAACGGGTATCTCGATCCGAAATAATAGATATAGGAACCTCATGTCTCGATATCACTTCCTTGATAAACAACTTAGCCAAGGTCTCCGACGATATCGCTTCCCGAATGGGAAGAAACAAAGCACTTTTCGTCAATCGATTAACTATTACCCAAATCGAATCAAATCGGGTTCTCGCCGTCTTAGGTAACTTCGTGATGAAATCCATGGTAATGTGCTCCCATTTTCACTTTGGGATTTCTAATGGTTGTAACATACCATATGGCTTTTGATGTTCGGCTTTAACTTGCAAACACATGACGCATTGCTCAACATACTTAACAACATCACGTTTCATTCCCGGCCACCAATACTCCTTTCTCAAATCAAGATACATTTTTGTCGCACCCGGATGAATGGAATACTTTGACTTATGTGCTTCATCAAGTAGCACTCGTCAAAAATCACCCATCTTAGGTACCCACACTCTTCCTTGAAAAGACAACTGTAATGACCCGCACTTTTTCGATCGTTCTATACTTATAAGATTAATATTTACATAAATTAAACCTTACCAACATGATAAGCAATCCAAATTGTTGAGACTTATGTTTTTGAAATGAGTTTTACACAACGTTTGACAGTCTATTTTGACCGATGATATCACGAACTATATAACATATGATAATTATACGTTTGTGTATATATATGTATATATACATATTTAACATGATCTAAGGATGTTTTAATATCTCATTTTGTATTAATAACAATAAGTTATAAGTATATTTTGAAACTACTAACTTAAGTTTTCAAAACGATAACCATACGTAACGTTATTTGACATAAATACTTATAACATATAATGTTTATACATATATCGTATATGTAATGTATTTAATCACTTTTAAAGACTTAAATACATAAAACAATATAAGTATATTCACAAAAGATAGCTATATTTGAATTCTCATTCCATTTTTCACAAGATTTTCTATACGTATATCTAGAGTATATGTACTCGTATCATACCTAGCTTCTATACGTATTTACTATTGGTATATACACATCAAATCACCACCAACTAGCCCTTGTTCATGCCTTATGTATAAGGTAACTCTCTTGTTCATGCCTTATGTATAAGGTAACTACTTTTGATGTTTAGTATGACTAATTACATAAAAATACAACATGAAATTTTGTCCATGTTTTTCCATTAATCATGTTTTTATGGCCTTAAATACATCTTCTATTTTCAAATTTTATTACCTCATTTCTTTAACCAAAAACACACTCTTAAGAAACTCCATAACCATTCAGCTAGTATCCATGAAGATCTAGCCATAAAAACATCACTTAAACACCATAAGAAAAACCTTACAAAAACACTTCAAGAATCCTTTCAAGAACACAAGTTTACTTTCAATCTTTCATCCAACTCCATCACTCTTTTGGTTCTAGATTTTTACTTCTCTTTTACAGCAATCTTGTCCAAGTAACTTGAGGTAGTAACTTTGTTCATAACCTTATTCGATTCATATATATAGCTATCTTATTTTGTGGTATAAAATTTTAACAACAAGAACATAGTTTGAATGTTTTCAAACTTGTTTGCAAACTAAATAGATCCTTCTCACTTAACTTTTAAAATACTTCAAGACCTGTAATATATCATAAATATATGCTAATTTAACAAGGTATAACTTGGTTTTTAATAGAACACCTTAAAAACTGAATTTACGACGCCGGAGTGCAACCGGGGGCTGTTTTGGGTTGGATAATTAAAAACCATCTTAAACTTTGAATTGGAGGTTTATTTTCTGGAAAAATGATTTTTACTATGAATATGATAACACATAAAAATTTCATGATTTAACTCAAAGTATAAATATTTTTAGAAAAATAATCATTTAAGGTTGTTTACATGATGGAAAATGATTAACTTCATAAGTTTCACTAAAGTTTGACCTATGACCTGTGATTTCCAATACAAACTAAGGTATTTACAGTTCATAGTCTTAAATAGGGACTCGATCCAAGGAAGTGGCAAGTTGAATCAACGAAAACGGAGTTGTAACGAAGAAACTATGACCAAAACGAGATCGGATATCTAAGACTAGTTTAGCTACGAAAATAATTGGAGAAAATTAAATAAATCACATCTTTTTAAAATAACATGATATTTTATATATATGTACTCATAATTTAATTTTATATGGTTCAGGATCACCCGTAAACAATACGAGAAGATTAATCATAAGATCCCATGATTGTACGCAACACGTCATTTGACAACACCGGTACTTTATGTACGCAACACGTCATTTGACAACACCGGTACCGTGGGTCAAGATTAATCTTGACCAATACATATACGATGGGGGTTTTTATTTATTTCATTGGGGGTTTATTAAACACCTAAAAATGAACCATTAAAATTGAATTACTAACATCGGACTGCTAACTACGGACTAAGAAATTATTAAAAGTATTAAAAGTATAATAAGTATATATATGTGACGATTGTTTTAAAAAGAAAAGGTATTGATATATTATATATGGATAGGTTCGTGATATCAATCGGAGACCAAGTCGAAATTACATATCTTCAAGACAAAAGTGAGTATATAGTCCCACTTTTAAACTCTAAGTATTTCGGGATGAGAATACATGTATTTTATGTTTTACGTTATGGACACAAGTAACTGAAAAATATATTCTACGTTGAGTTGTACCACTGGCATACTTCCCTGTAGCTTGGTAACTATTATTTACAGCGGTATTGTAAACGCGAATCCTGTTGATAGATCTATCGGGCCTGACAACCCCAACCGGACTGGACGACCAGTATTCAACGGTTGCACAGTACTTCGTTTCGTGACTACACTTGGTACGGTGTAGTAAGATTTCATAATAAAGGGAATATGCGACGTGATTACATGTTAAGTATGGTTACCAAGTGCTCAACCACTTAGAATATTTTTATTAAAATGTTTATATATGAAATCTTGTGGTCTATATTTATACCGCTGCCGGAATTAAACCTATATCTCACCAACTTTATGTTGACGTTTTAAACATGTCTATTCTCAGGTGATAACTAAAAGCTTCCGCTGCAACATGTTGAATTTAAGCAGGATCTTGCGTACTCATATTTGTGTCAAAAACAAAACTGCATATCCGAGGATTTGTATTGTAAAATATGCTAGAAATCGTGTTGTTATCATCATATGTAAAGTTTGTAAGTCTAAGATTATCGCTAAACGATAATCATCTTTTTATTGTCTAAAGCTTGTATCAAAAATAAGAATTATGGTTTGTAATGTAAAATATATGCAGTTGTTCTTTTAAAAATGTCGCATATAGAGGTCAATACCTCGCTATGAAATCATACGTTATTTAACACGTTCTTATGGTTAAGGACGGGTTATGACATGTGGTATCAGAGCGGTGGTCTTAGCGAACCAGGTTTGCATTAGTGTGTCTAATCGAGAAGTCGTTAGGATACATTAGTAAGTCTGGACTTTGACCGGGTCTGATTTTTAAAAACCATTGCTTATCATTGTTGGTTAAAATTTATATGTAAATATTATGTAGTACTAATGGGTTAGTTGTTGTGTGATAGATGTCGGGCTCAAAACTTATTATCACATTCAGCGACTCCGAATCAGAATCTTCAGATGGGGTTTCAGTCATTAACCTATCCGATGACGAAAATAATATCTTTGGGGAAGACTCACAAATTCCGGATGAACCAACAATAAAGAACCCGGAAAGTGAACCCGAGGAGGAAAGTGAACCCGAGGAGGAAAGTGAACCCGAGGAAGAAATACAGGAAATTACGAAAGACAAGTTCGAATTAGGAAAGAAACGAAAGGCTAATGAATTAGAAAATTCAAATCCCGAGTTTAGTGAGGATGATGTGGCACCAACTCCACTAAACACTACCACCCCTATTCCCGCTATACCTATTCGTTCTATCCCGGCATCCAGTTCTTCAGCCCCACCGCTAAAATATAGGCAGACAGCTAGGATAAGCGTTAGGCCATTCCTTGAACCTAAACGTCCTAGAAAATAGACCAAACGATGCGCTGCCGTATTAAACCATGGGATCATATAAATGTATTTGTATAATATTATTAGAGTGGTTTGCTTAATGTTCGATGTAAGATAAGCATATGTAAAATAGTGAAGTATGAAATGCAATAATTTTCCATGGTTAAGTATTATTTAGATTGTAGTAATTGGTTCTGTACTAAGCTATTAAGTATGAACATTAACGGGTAGGTACTACCCTAGATATAATTATAAAACGCTAATAAGAAGAAAAGGCTTTTATAATAATACCTAGTTCATATTATTAACAAGCTATAATGTACTATAAATACACACTACATCTATAATATTCCATGTGAATAATTATTTTCTTTCATTAGGAAATGGCGCGATTGAATCGAATGACGGAACAAGAAGTCGAGGAATTCATCAACCAGCGAGTCAATGACAGAATGTTATGGGTCGAAGCTGCAAGAGCTGCTGTAGTTAACCCAAATCCTCGTGTAGGATGCACCTACAAGACGTTTCAAGCTTGCAAGCCCTCATCATTCAGTGGAACGGAAGGACCGATCGGTTTAACCCGGTGGATAGAAAAGATGGAGACTGTGTTTAAAATCAGTGGTTGTGTTGAAAAGGACATGACCAAGTATGCATCGTGCACTTTACAAGATAGTGCACTCACGTGGTGGAAAAATTATGTGAAGGCTGTAGGAGGAGATGTAGCTTATGATACTCCATGGGAAGAATTCAAAACAATGTTAATCAACGAATATTGTCCAAGGAACGAGGTTAGGAAGTTGGAAGATGAATTACGAAGTCTGAAGGTTGTTGGTACTGAAATCACCAACTACAATCAGCGATTCATGGAATTAGTTTTGCTATGTCCTGAATTGGTTCCAACCGAAGAACGGAAGATTGAAATGTACAAAGATGGTTTGCCCACAAAGGTCAAGGCAAACGTTACAGCATCGAGACCTAAGACAATTCATGAAGCTATAACCATGGCAAACGAGCTAATGGATCAGGTCATCTTGGATAAGAAATCATCCAATACTGATGTGAAGGTATTGGGTAACAAAAGAAAGTGGAATGGAAATTATGATCGAGGTAACCAACAACAATCTTTTAAGAAACAAGAAACCACGAAAGGTGCGGGTAGTGGTTCAGGTTTTGGTTACAAAGGACAAAGTCCTTTATGCAACCGATGCCACAAACATCATTTTGGTTACTGTAGTGTGGTATGCAACAAGTGTAATCGACAGGGTCATCTTGCTGAAGATTGTAGGGCTCTCGTTACAAATACAAATGGTACCAAGACTCCTGCCACCAATGCAAATAGAACTGCTTTGGCTACCGTTACTTGTTTCGGGTGTGGAAAACAAGGTCACTATAAGAGCCAGTGCCCGAATCCAGAGAAGAATGTCGGACCTGCACGTGGGAGAGCATTTATTATTAATGCTAGAGAGGCACGTGAAGACCCGGAGCTTGTTACGGGTACGTTTACCATTAATAACTTATCAGCGTCTATTATATTTGATACTGGTGCCGATAGAAGTTACGTGTGTAGAAATTTTTACACTAAATTGAATTGTTCATCATTACCTCTAGATGCTAAGTACATGATTGAGTTAGCTAATGGTAAACTAATTAAAGCCGATAAAATTTGTCGTGATTGTGAAATAAATTTAGCCGGAGAAACGTTTAAAATTGACTTAATACCCGTAGAATTAGGAAGTTTTGATGTAATAGTCGGCATGGACTGGATGTCCAAAGTAGGAGCTGAAGTTGTGTGTGCCAAGAAGGCAATTCGCATTCCTAGTAAGGATAAAATGCCGGTGATGATTTATGCAGAGAAGGGTAATTCAAAGCTAACACTCATTAGCTGTTTGAAAGCCAAGAAGTGTTTAGAAAAGGGATGTTATGCTATTCTAGCACATGTTAATAAAGTCGAAAAGAAAGAAAAAGAGAAGTGCATCAACGATGTGCCTGTGGCAAGAGATTTTCCTGAAGTTTTTCCGGAAGAGTTGCTGGGATTACCTCCATTTAGATCTGTAGAATTTCAAATAGATTTAGTACCAGGAGCTGCACCAGTGGCTCGTGCTCCATATAGACTTGCACCGTCCGAATTAAAAGAACTTCAAAGTCAGTTAAAAGAATTACTAGACCGTGGATTCATACGACCAAGCACTTCACCGTGGGGAGCTCCAATTTTGTTTGTTAAGAAGAAAGATGGATCTTTTAGGATGTGTATAGATTATCGTGAATTAAATAAGTTAACTATCAAGAATCGGTATCCACTACCGAGAATTGATGACTTATTTGATCAACTGCAAGGATCATGTGTTTATTCGAAAATCGACCTAAGATCGGGTTATCATCAATTACGTGTCAAAGAAGAGGACATTCCGAAAACTGCTTTTCGGACACGTTATGGTCATTACGAATTTTTGGTCATGCCGTTTGGATTGACGAATGCGCCAGCTGTATTCATGGACCTCATGAATCGAGTTTGTAGTCCATATTTAGATAAGTTTGTTATCGTTTTCATTGATGATATTCTTATCTATTCCAAGAGTGAGCAAGAGCAAGAACAGCATTTAAGGTTGATATTAGAGTTGTTGAGAAAAGAACAGCTATATGCTAAATTTTCTAAATGTGCTTTCTGGTTGAAAGAAGTGCAATTTCTTGGCCACGTTGTTAGTAGCAAAGGAATTCAGGTTGATCCAGCAAAAATTGAAGCCATTGAAAAATGGGAGACTCCTAAGACACCAACGCAGATACGCCAATTTTTGGGTTTAGCCGGTTATTATAGAAGGTTTATTCAAGATTTTTCCCGAATAGCTAAGCCGTTGACAGCGTTAACGCAAAAAGGGAAGAAATATGAATGGACCTCTGAGCAGGAGAGTGCATTTCAATTACTGAAGAAGAAGTTAACTACGGCGCCTATTTTATCGTTACCAGAAGGGAACGATGATTTTGAAATATATTGTGACGCTTCGCGACAAGGTTTTGGTTGCGTTCTTATGCAACGGAAGAAAGTTATTGCATACGTATCCCAACAATTGAAGATTCACGAGCGAAATTATACGACGCATGATCTAGAATTGGGAGCAGTCGTGTTTGCATTGAAGATGTGGAGACACTACTTGTATGGAGTTAAATGCACTGTGTTTACTGATCATAAAAGCCTTCAACATATTTTTGATCAGAAACAGCTGAACATGAGGCAACGTAGGTGGGTCGAGTTAATAAACGACTATGATTGTGAAATTCGTTATCATCCCGGGAAAGCGAATGTGGTGGCTGACGCATTAAGCAGAAAGGAACGAGAACCAATTCGAGTACGAGCGATGAACATAAAAATTCGCATGAATCTCAACTCACAAATCAAAGAAGTTCAAAGAGAAGCACTTACTAAAGAAAACATAAGAAATGAAATAATGAAGAAGTATGAGAAGCAACTCGTTATACGGGAAGATGGAATTCGATATTTTGCAAATCGTATTTGGGCACCGAAGTTGGGTGGATTAAGGAAGTTGATATTGAACGAGGCACATAAGACAAGATACTCGATACATCCTGGAGTTTGAAAGATGTACCAAGATCTTAAGACACGTTATTGGTGGCCTAATTTAAAGACAGACGTTGGAACATATGTTGGGGAGTGTTTAACTTGTTCTAAGGTCAAAGCAGAACACCAGAAGCCGTCAGGGTTACTTCAACAACCAGAAATCCCAGAATGGAAATGGGATGGTATTACCATGGATTTCATCACGAAGTTACCAAAGACTGCCTGGGGATACGACACCATTTGGGTGATTGTTGATCATCTCACCAAGTCTGCACATTTCTTGCCTATAAAGGAAACGGATAGGATGGAGAAACTATTACGATTGTATATAAAGGAAATTGTTTCAAGGCATGGAATACCTATTTCCATTATATCTGATCGTGATAGTAGATTTACCTCAAAGTTCTGGCAATCACTACAGGAGGCACTAGGAACTCGTTTGGATATGAGTACCGCATATCATCCGCAAACGGACGGGCAGAGTGAAAGAACAATTCAGACTCTTGAAGACATGCTCAGGGCATGTGTGATCGATTTTGGAAACGGATGGGATAAGTATCTACCATTAGCAGAATTCTCGTATAATAATAGTTATCATGCGAGCATTAAAGCTGCACCATTCGAAGCATTGTACGGAAGGAAGTGTAGATCTCCTATCTGTTGGAATGAAGTAGGAGATCGACAATTAACTGGTCCCGAGATCATACATGAAACTACTGAAAAGATAGTACAAATCAAGGAGAGATTGAAAACAGCCCGTAGTCGCCAAAAGAGCTACGCCGATGTCCGAAGGAAACCATTAGAGTTTCAGATCGGTGACATGGTTATGTTAAAGGTGTCACCATGGAAAGGTGTAATACGTTTTGGAAAAAGGGGTAAACTGAACCCAAGATATGTAGGCCCGTTCAAGATCATCGAACGCATTGGACCGGTAGCTTATCGACTCGAGTTACCGCAACAACTCGCTGGAGTACATAATACCTTTCACGTCTCAAACCTTAAGAAGTGTCTTGCAAAGGAAGATTTCACCATTCCTCTTGAATAAATCCATGTCGACGAGAAACTACAATTCGTCGAAGAACCAATCGAAATCATGGACCGTGAAGTTAAACAGCTCAAGCAGAGCAACATACCGATCATTAAGGTTCGTTGGAATGCTCGAAGGGGTCCCGAGTTTACTTGGGAACGAGAGGATCAGATGAAACAAAAGTATCCACACTTGTTTCTCGATGACGCAAAATAGGTACAATTTTAAAATTTCGGGACGAAATTTATTTAACGGGTAGGTACTGTAATGACCCGCACTTTTTCGATCGTTCTATACTTATAAGATTAATATTTACATAAATTAAACCTTACCAACATGATAAGCCATCCAAATTGTTGAGACTTATGTTTTTGAAATGAGTTTTACACAACGTTTGACCGTCTAGTTTGACCGATGATATCACGAACTATATAACATATGATAATTATACGTTTGTGTATATATATGTATATATACATATTTAACATGATCTAAGGATGTTTTAATATCTCATTTTGTATTAATAACAATAAGTTATAAGTATATTTTGAAACTACTAACTTAAGTTTTCAAAACGATAACCATACGTAACGTTATTTGACATAAATACTTATAACATATAATGTTTATACATATATCGTATATGTAATGTATTTAATCACTTTTAAAGACTTAAATACATAAAACAATATAAGTATATTCACAAAAGATAGCTATATTTGAATTCTCATTCCATTTTTCACAAGATTTTCTATACATATATCTAGAGTATATGTACTCGTATCATACCTAGCTTCTATACGTATTTACTATTGGTATATACACATAAAATCACCACCAACCAGCCCTTGTTCATGCTTTATGTATAAGGTAACTCTCTTGTTCATGCCTTATGTATAAGGTAACTACTTTTGATGTTTAGTATGACTAATTACATAAAAATACAACATGAAATTTTGTCCATGTTTTTCCATTAATCATGTTTTTATGGCCTTAAATACATCTTCCATTTTCAAATTTTATTACCTCATTTCTTTAACCAAAAACACACTCTTAAGAAACTCCATAACCATTCAGCTAGTATCCATAAAGATCTAGCCATAAAAACATCACTTAAACACCATAAGAAAAACCTTACAAAAACACTTCAAGAATCCTTTCAAGAACACAAGTTTACTTTCAATCTTTCATCCAACTCCATCACTCTTTTGGTTCTAGATTTTTACTTCTCTTTTACAGCAATCTTATCCAAGTAACTTGAGGTAGTAACTTTGTTCATAACCTTATTCGATTCATATATATATAGCTATCTTATTTTGTGGTATAAAATTTTAACAACAAGAACATAGTTTGAATGTTTTCAAACTTGTTTGCAAACTAAATAGATCCTTCTCACTTAACTTTTAAAATACTTCAAGATCTGTAATATATCATAAATATATGCTAATTTAACAAGGTATAACTTGGTTTTTCAAAGAACACCTTAAAAACTGAATTTACGACGTCGGAGTGCAACCGGGGGCTGTTTTGGGTTGGATAATTAAAAACCATCTTAAACTTTGAATTGGAGGTTTATTTTCTGGAAAAATGATTTTTACTATGAATATGATAACACATAAAAATTTCATGATTTAACTCAAAGTATAAGTATTTTTAGAAAAATAATCATTTAAGGTTGTTTACATGATGGAAAATGATTAACTTCATAAGTTTCACTAAAGTTTGACCTATGACCTGTGATTTCGAATACAAACTAAGGTATTTACAGTTCATAGTCTTAAAGAGGGACTCGATCCAAGGAAGTGGCAAGTTGAATCAACGAAAACGGAGTTGTAACGAAGAAACTATGACCAAAACGAGATCGGATATCTAAGACTAGTTTAGCTACGAAAATAATTGGAGAAAATTAAATAAATCACATCTTTTTAAAATAACATGATATTTTATATATATGTACTCATAATTTAATTTTATATGGTTCAGGATCACCCGTAAACAATACGAGAAGATTAATCATAAGATCCCATGATTGTACGCAACACGTCATTTGACAACACCGGTACTTTATGTACGCAACACGTCATTTGACAACACCGGTACCGTGGGTCAAGATTAATCTCGACCAATACATATACGATGGGGGTTTTTATTTATTTCATTGGGGGTTTATTAAACACCTAAAAATGAACCATTAAAATTGAATTACTAACATCGGACTGCTAACTACGGACTAAGAAATTATTAAAAGTATTAAAAGTATAATAAGTATATATATGTGACGATTGTTTTAAAAAGAAAAGGTATTGATATATTATATATGGATAGGTTCGTGATATCAATCGGAGACCAAGTCGAAATTACATATCTTCAAGACAAAAGTGAGTATATAGTCCCACTTTTAAACTCTAAGTATTTCGGGATGAGAATACATGTATTTTATGTTTTACGTTATGGACACAAGTAACTGAAAAATATATTCTACGTTGAGTTGTACCACTGGCATACTTCCCTGTAGCTTGGTAACTATTATTTACAGCGGTATTGTAAACGCGAATCCTGTTGATAGATCTATCGGGCCTGACAACCCCAACCGGACTGGACGACCAGTATTCAACGGTTGCACAGTACTTCGTTTCGTGACTACACTTGGTACGGTGTAGTAAGATTTCATAATAAAGGGAATATGCGACGTGATTAAATGTTAAGTATGGTTACCAAGTGCTCAACCACTTAGAATATTTTTATTAAAATGTTTATATATGAAATCTTGTGGTCTATATTTATACCGCTGCCGGCATTAAACCTATATCTCACCAACTTTATGTTGACGTTTTAAACATGTCTATTCTCAGGTGATAACTAAAAGCTTCCGCTGCAACATGTTGAATTTAAGCAGGATCTTGCGTACTCATATTTGTGTCAAAAACAAAACTGCATATCCGAGGATTTGTATTGTAAAATATGCTAGAAATCGTGTTGTTATCATCATATGTAAAGTTTGTAAGTCTAAGATTATCGCTAAACGATAATCATCTTTTTATTGTCTAAAGCTTGTATCAAAAATAAGAATTATGGTTTGTAATGTAAAATATATGCAGTTGTTCTTTTAAAAATGTTGCATATAGAGGTCAATACCTCGCTATGAAATCATACGTTATTTAACACGTTCTTATGGTTAAGGACGGGTTATGACAACAACAAACCATGCGGGCCCATAGTAATGAACTCCGTTTGCCCCACGATTCGTTCCGCATGCTTGTTGTGAACGTAAGCCTCTATTTGAATCTCACCAAGCTTTACAAGAAAATCATTAGTAATAATCATACGTAACAATCCCAATCGTAACGCCGGATGTTGACTCTTTCAACTTAACGCATCCGCGACCACATTCGCCTTGCCCGGATGATAAAGTATTTCACAATCGTAATCCTTTACCACGTCCATCCATCTACGTTGACGATAATTCAAATCGCGTTGATCAAAAAGGTGTTTCAAAATTTTGTGGTCCGAATAAATTGTACACTTGATACCATACAAGTAATGGCGCCAAATTTTCAACGCATGCACAACCGCCGCTAACTCAAGATCATGAGTCAGATACCTCGTTTCATGTTCTTTTAATTGTCGAGAGGCGTAAGCAATGACTTTACCTCTTTGCATTAGAACACACCCGAGCCCATTTAGAGAAGCATCATAATAAACCGTCATATCTTCTACACCTTCCGGCAACACCAACACCGGAGCTCGACACAACTTCTCTTTTAACAATTGGAAAGCGATCTCTTGCTCGTTTTCCCAATTAAATCTAGCGTTCTTTCTCGTCAATTTCATCAATGGAGAAGCAATCTTAGAAAAGTCTTGGATAAACCGACGATAATAACCGGCCAACCCGAGAAAACTTCGGATTTCCGTAGGCGTAGTCGGTAGCCCCCAACTTTTCACCGTCTCTATCTTTCCCGGATCTACTTGAATACCATCTTTGTTCACAATGTGGCCAAGGAATTGAACCTCCCTTAGCCAAAATTCACATTTGGAGAATTTAGCATACAACTTCTCCTTCCACAACGTCTTCAACACACCATGCAAATGATGTTCATATTCCTTCATACTCTTTGAATAGACGAGTATGTCGTCAATGAACATTATTATCGACTTGTCCAACATAGGTTGGCACACTCGGTTCATAAGATCCATGAATGCCGCCGGTGCATTCGTAAGACCAAAAGGCATCACCACAAATTCAATATGCCCATAACGCGTTCGAAAAGCCATTTTCTCAATATCTTCCTCACGAACCCGCATTTGGTGATAGCCGAACTGTAGGTCAATCTTAGAGAAATATGTCGCACCTTGTAGTTGGTCAAACAAATCATCAATCCGAAGCAATGAATAATGATTCTTGATCGTCACTTTGTTCAACTCCCTATAATCGATGCACATCCGCATACTACCATCCTTCTTTTTCACGAATAAAACCGGAGTGCCCCATGGCGAAGCACTCGGTCGAATAAAACCCTTCTCGAGTAACTCTTCGGTTGATTTAACAATTCTTTCATTTCCGTCGGCGCTAAACGATAAGGGGTTTTAGCAATGGGGGTAGCCCCCGGAACCAACTCAATGAGAAATTCAACTTGTCTTTCCGCCGGAACACCCGGTAACTCATCTGGAAAGACGTCTTCAAATCCACTTACCACCGGAATTTCACGAATGGATGGTGGCTCATCACGAGTATCAACAACATGGGCAAGAAAAGCCATGCCACCACTGAAAAGGAAACGACGTGCCCGTGTAAAAGTGCATCTCGGCACAAGTCTTCTTTGCTTATTAACTCTCCCCCACTTGGGGTTTTCACACGAATAGATTTTTCATGGCATGCAATATCGACTCTATTATGATCGAGCCAATCCATACCAACAACGATATCAAAATCACCCAAAGTCATCGAGATGAGATCAATTTTAAAGTTTTCGGCACCAAATACAACATTACAATTTTTACACACATCAACCACTAGCACCGTCTTGCCATCCGCTATTTCGACTTCTACCGGACGACTTAACTTAGCTAACGGTTTATTAAGTTTAGGCACAAATTTTGGAGACATAAACGACAAATTTGCACCGCTATCAAATAGAATCCTTACCGGATTAGTGTTAACCATGAAAGTACCTGAGACAACTTTGTTGGATTGCTTGGCTTCGTCATTAGTCATCAAATAGTTTCGCCCCCGAGTCCTACCCACCGCTATCTCCAATCGCTTAACATGATCGTTGTTCAACTCGGGACACTCCGACCTTCGGTGTCCTTGCTTTTGGCAATTAAAACACGTGAGTGTGTTTGAAACCGGCTTTGGGCATTCACGAGAGATGTGACCTTTTTGCCCACAATTATAACACATGGGTACGAAACCCCCGGACGCCCCCTTCTTCTGTAGTGACCCGAACTTTTCCATGTTTATATATATTAATTGAGATTGATATTTACATGATTAAATGTTTCCAACATGTTAAGCAATCAAACTTGTTAAGACTTGATTAATTGAAATAGGTTTCATATAGACAATTGACCACCCAAGTTGACCGGTGATTCACGAATGTTAAAACTTGTAAAAACTATATGATGACATATATATGGTTATATATATAGTTAACATGATATTATGATAAGTAAACATATCATTTATTATATTAACAATGAACTACATATGTAAAAACAAGACTACTAACTTAATGATTTTGAAACGTGACATATATGTAACGATTATCGTTGTAACGACATTTAATGTATATATATCATATTAAGAGATATTCATACATGATAATATCATGATAATATAATAATTTAAAATATCATTTGATATTATAAACATTGGGTTAACAACATTTAACAAGATCGTTAACCTAAAGGTTTCAAAACAACACTTACATGTAACGACTAACGATGACTTAACGACTCAGTTAAAATGTATATACATGTAGTGTTTTAATATGTATTTATACACTTTTGAAAGACTTCAATACACTTATCAAAATACTTCTACTTAACAAAAATGCTTACAATTACATCCTCGTTCAGTTTCATCAACAATTCTACTCGTATGCACCCGTATTCGTACTCGTACAATACACAGCTTTTAGATGTATGTACTATTGGTATATACACTCCAATGATCAGCTCTTAGCAGCCCATGTGAGTTACCTAACACATGTGGGAACCATCATTTGGCAACTAGCATGAAATATCTCATAAAATTACAAAAATATGAGTAATCATTCATGACTTATTTACATGAAAACAAAATTACATATCCTTTATATCTAATCCATACACCAACGACCAAAAACACCTACAAACACTTTCATTCTTCAATTTTCTTCATCTAATTGATCTCTCTCAAGTTCTATCTTCAAGTTCTAAGTGTTCTTCATATATTTTACAAGTTCTAGTTACATAAAATCAAGAATACTTTCAAGTTTGCTAGCTCACTTCCAATCTTGTAAGGTGATCATCCAACCTCAAGAAATCTTTGTTTCTTACAGTAGGTTATCATTCTAATACAAGGTAATAATCATATTCAAACTTTGGTTCAATTTCTATAACTATAACAATCTTATTTCAAGTGATGATCTTACTTGAACTTGTTTTCGTGTCATGATTCTGCTTCAAGAACTTCGAGCCATCCAAGGATCCGTTGAAGCTAGATCCATTTTTCTCTTTTCCAGTAGGTTTATCCAAGGAACTTAAGGTAGTAATGATGTTCATAACATCATTCGATTCATACATATAAAGCTATCTTATTCGAAGGTTTAAACTCGTAATCACTAGAACATAGTTTAGTTAATTCTAAACTTGTTCGCAAACAAAAGTTAATCCTTCTAACTTGACTTTTAAAATTAACTACACACATGTTCTATATCTATATGATATGCTAACTTAATGATTTAAAACCTGGAAACACGAAAAACACCGTAAAATCGGATTTACGCCGTCGTAGTAACACCGCGGGCTGTTTTAGGTTAGTTAATTAAAAACTATGATAAACTTTGATTTTAAAGTTGATATTCTGATAAAATGATTTTTATTATGAACATGAAACTATATCCAAAAATTATGATTAAACTCAAAGTGGAAGTATGTTTTCTAAAATGGTCATCTAGACGTCGTTCTTTCGACTGAAATGACTACCTTTACAAAAACGACTTGTAACTTATTTTTCCGACTATAAACCTATACTTTTCTGTTTAGATTCATAAAATAGAGTTCAATATGAAACCATAGCAATTTGATTCACTCAAAACGGATTTAAAATGAAGAAGTTATGGGTAAAACAAGATTGGATAATTTTTCTCATTTTAGCTACGTGAAAATTGGTAACAAATCTATTCCAACCATAACTTAATCAACTTGTATTGTATATTATGTAATCTTGAGATACCATAGACACGTATACAATATTTCGACCTATCATGTCGACACATCTATATATATTTCGGAACAACCATAGACACTCTATATGTGAATGTTGGAGTTAGCTATACAGGGTTGAGGTTGATTCCAAAATATATATAGTTTGAGTTGTGATCAATACTGAGATACGTATACACTGGGTCGTGGATTGATTCAAGATAATATTTATCGATTTATTTCTGTACATCTAACTGTGGACAACTAGTTGTAGGTTACTAACGAGGACAGCTGACTTAATAAACTTAAAACATCAAAATATATTAAAAGTGTTGTAAATATATTTTGAACATACTTTGATATATATGTATATATTGTTATAGGTTCGTGAATCAACCAGTGGCCAAGTCTTACTTCCCGACGAAGTAAAAATCTGTGAAAGTGAGTTATAGTCCCACTTTTAAAATCTAATATTTTTGGGATGAGAATACATGCAGGTTTATAAATGATTTACAAAATAGACACAAGTACGTGAAACTACATTCTATGGTTGAATTATCGAAATCGAATATGCCCCTTTTTATTAAGTCTGGTAATCTAAGAATTAGGGAACAGACACCCTAATTGACGCGAATCCTAAAGATAGATCTATTGGGCCCAACAAGCCCCATCCAAAGTACCGGATGCTTTAGTACTTCGAAATTTATATCATATCCGAAGGGTGTCCCGGAATGATGGGGATATTCTTATATATGCATCTTGTTAATGTCGGTTACCAGGTGTTCACCATATGAATGATTTTTTATCTCTATGTATGGGATGTGTATTGAAATATGAAATCTTGTGGTCTATTATTATGATTTGATATATATAGGTTAAACCTATAACTCACCAACATTTTTGTTGACGTTTTAAGCATGTTTATTCTCAGGTGATTATTAAGAGCTTCCGCTGTCGCATACTTAAATAAGGATGAGATTTGGAGTCCATGCTTGTATGATATTGTGTAAAAACTGCATTCAAGAAACTTATTTTGTTGTAACATATTTGTATTGTAAACCATTATGTAATGGTCGTGTGTAAACAGGATATTTTAGATTATCATTATTTGATAATCTACGTAAAGCTTTTTAAACCTTTATTGATGAAATAAAGGTTATGGTTTGTTTTAAAATGAATGCAGTCTTTGAAAAACGTCTCATATAGAGGTCAAAACCTCGCAACGAAATCAATTAATATGGAACATTTTTAATCAATAAGAACGGGACATTTCAGTTGGTATCCGAGCGTTGGTCTTAGAGAACCAGAAAATTTGCATTAGTGTGTCTTATCGAGTTTGTTAGGATGCATTAGTGATTCTGGACTTCGACCGTGTTTTCTTTAAAAATGATTGCTTAACATTTTTGTTGGAAACTATATATTTTTAACATATGAATATTATGTGATATATTAATCTCTTAACGTGTTTGATATTATGTGATAGATGTCTACCTCTAGAACAAGTCCCATTGACTCACCTAATAATAATGAAGAGTCAAATGAAAATTGGAATGATTCGTGGACTGATTCACAAGTTCCCGAAGAGGAAACGGAAGAAGAGTCGGAACCGGAAGAAGAATCGGAACCGGACGAAGAATCGGAACCGGAAGAAGAATCGGAACCGGTGGGGGAAATAATAAAACGGTTAAGTAAAAGAGAATCCTCAACCAACCGACCAAGGTTAATTATGGTCAATGGTGTTTCCGCCAAGGAAGCAAAATATTGGGAGGATTACCAATTCTCCGATGAATCGGATTCCGACGAGAATTCCAATGATGTTAAAGAAATTACCCCAACTGAATTTAAAAAGGCAAAAGAAAATAATAAGGGAAAGGGCATAAAAATAGAGAAATCTAATTCCAACCCCGATGAACTTTATATGTATCGTCAACCCCCGAAGTTCTTAAGTTGTAACAATGACCCGGGAACCTCTAAACCACCAGGTTTTTCTAAACCAATGTGGACAACGACGGCTCGTATTAGGGGAACATCATATATCCCTAGAAACTTGGCAAAACGAACCAAAACCGAAGAAGAAGAAACGAGCGAGTCGGAATAAGATAGTTGTATTCGTGTGGTGTAATATATGTAATATAGTGTTCTTATGCTTTATGATATATGTAAAAATTGCTTGTATTAATAAGTATTTTTTTATGAATCTAACTCTTGTCTATTTTACAGTTTAAAAACACAAAATGGATAGATAACCCAATATTTTAAGAGACCTACCCGGAGACATGATTGATGAAATCTTGTCTAGAGTCGGCCAGAATTCCTCGGCACAACTATTTAAGGCGAGATCAGTTTGTAAGACATTCGAAGAACGTTCCAAGAATGTCTTGGTTTATAAGAGACTTTCGTTTGAAAGATGGGGGATATCACATTGGGAAACCCATAAGTTACGATGTGTTTACTTTGACGCATATATTGCGGGGAACCCAAATGCTATTTTACGCAACGGGTTAAGAAATTATTTTGACTCGATATATCCGAATATTGGACTTCGTGATTTAGAAAAAGCGGCTAACAGGCAACATAAAGAAGCATGTTATGCTTACGGATTAGTAATGTTCGCTTCTCACCAAAGTGAGAACAAGAACATCGGGCTACAACTATTAAACAAAACGTTTCCACAAGTGACGGAGTCGGTAATTGGGGTAAGAAATGAGGTTTTTAGATTATTACGGGACTGTTGGACATTACATAACCCTCGTCCCTTTGACGACGTTACAACACGCTGTCTTATCAACGGCCATAACGGTTATGTTGCACAAGACCAAGGATGGGAAGTAGTCCTAGTAAAACCAGAA
Source organism: Rutidosis leptorrhynchoides (assembly GCF_046630445.1). Taxonomy (NCBI): domain Eukaryota; kingdom Viridiplantae; phylum Streptophyta; class Magnoliopsida; order Asterales; family Asteraceae; genus Rutidosis; species Rutidosis leptorrhynchoides. Next base: position 247,728,910 of record NC_092338.1, on the reverse strand, counting down.
TGCATGACTTGTTTCTGGACGTATGAATTACGTGTCTTTATTGCCTTTGCTGAACGACTTGTGTACTAGCTAGAATTATCTTCACAACTATCTTGTATCAAAGTTATTGTGTGCTATATTTCATGCTTTATGTAAAATAAGCGGTATTGTAAGTTTGTAAAATATTGTATAAAAGTTTGAACGCGAAATATTATTATAATCAGTTTTTCATATAGAATTGTAGTAGTTGAATTGTATATTAGCTACTAAGTATGAACTTAACGGGTAGGTACTACCCGAATTTAAACTTATAAAACGCTAATATGAAGAAAAAGCTTTTATAAATGAGTTCATATTATGCTACGAAATACTATTAACTACTCTTAATATTCTGTATGATTAACTTGTTCCATTTGACTATTTTGAAGGAAATGGCACCGACTACTCGACACACCGTGAATATGAATGAAGAGGAATTCCGTACTTTTCTAGCTTCAAACATAGCCGCAGTACAGGCTGCGCTACATACCAACAATAACCTTGGATCTAGCAGTACAGGAAATCGTGTAGGATGCACCTACAAAGAATTCACTGCCTGCAAACCTTTGGAATTTGATGGAACCGAAGGACCGATCGGATTGAAACGGTGGACCGAGAAGGTCGAATCAGTGTTTGCCATAAGTAAGTGTACTGAAGAGGACAAAGTGAAGTACGCTACGCATACCTTCACAGGTTCTGCGTTAACATGGTGGAATACCTATCTAGAACAAGTGGGACAAGACGATGCGTACTCACTACCGTGGTCAGCATTCAAGCACTTGATGAACGAGAAATACCGTCCCAGAACCGAGGTCAATAAGCTCAAGACAGAACTTAGAGGGTTACGAACCCAAGGATTTGATATTACCACGTACGAAAGACGATTCACAGAATTGTGCCTATTGTGTCCGGGAGCATTCGAAGATGAGGAAGAGAAGATCGACGCATTTGTGAAAGGATTACCGGAAAGAATCCAAGAAGATATAAGTTCACACGAGCCCGCCTCTATACAACAGGCATGTAGAATGGCTCACAAACTAGTGAACCAGATTGAAGTAAGAATTAAAGAACAGACTGTTGAAGAGGCCAATGTGAAGCAAGTCAAAAGAAAGTGGGAGGAAAACGGTGATAAGAATCACCAATACAACAACAACAGCAATTACAACAATAATCGCAACAATTATCCCAACAATCGCAACATCAATCGCAACTACAACAAACGGCCCAACAATAACAACAACAACAACAACAGCAACATCAACTACAACAATCATCCCAACAACAATAATAACCGCAACAACAACAACAATCAGAAGCAGCTATGCCAAAGGTGTGAAAAGTATCACTCGGGGTTCTGCACCAAATTTTGCAACAAGTGTAAAAGAAATGGTCATAGCGCGGCGAAGTGTGAGGTCTACGGACCAGGGGTTAATAGAACGAAAGGAACAAATGGTGTCGGAACGAGTAATGGCGGAGCAAGTAGTGTCGGAGCAAGTTATGCCAATGTAGTTTGTTATAAATGTGGAAAACCGGGCCACATTATTAGAAATTGCCCGAACCAGGAGAACACGAATGGACAAGGCCGCGGAAGAGTTTTCAATATTAATGCGGCAGAGGCACAGGAAGACCCGGAGCTTGTTACGGGTACGTTTCTTATTGACAATAAATCTGCTTACGTTTTATTTGATTCGGGTGCGGATAGAAGCTATATGAGTAGAGATTTTTGTGCTAAATTAAGTTGTCCATTGACGCCTTTGGATAGTAAATTTTTACTCGAATTAGCAAATGGTAAATTAATTTCAGCAGATAATATATGTCGGAATCTAGAAATTAAACTGGTTAGCGATACATTTAAGATTGATTTGATACCAGTAGAGTTAGGGAGTTTTGATGTGATAATCGGTATGGACTGGTTGAAAGAAGTGAAAGAAGAGATCGTCTGTTACAAAAATGCAATTCGCATTATACGAGAAAAAGGAAAACCCTTAATGGTGTACGGAGAAATGGGCAACACGAAGCTACATCTTATTAGTAATTTGAAGGCACAAAAACTAATAAGAAAAGGTTGCTATGCTGTTCTAGCACACGTTGAGAAAGTACAAACTGAAGAAAAGAGCATCAATGATGTTCCCATTGCAAAAGAATTTCCCGATGTATTTCCGAAAGAATTACCGGGATTACCCCCACATCGATCCGTTGAATTTCAAATAGATCTTGTACCAGGAGCTGCACCAATAGCTCGTGCTCCTTACAGACTCGCACCCAGCGAGATGAAAGAACTGCAAAGCCAATTACAAGAACTTTTAGAGCGTGGTTTCATTCGACCAAGCACATCACCGTGGGGAGCTCCTGTTTTGTTTGTCAAGAAGAAAGATGGTACATTCAGGTTGTGTATCGACTACCGAGAGTTGAACAAACTTACCATCAAGAACCGCTACCCACTACCGAGAATCGACGACTTATTTGATCAACTACAAGGCTCGTCTGTTTATTCAAAGATTGACTTACGTTCCGGGTACCATCAAATGCGGGTGAAAGAAGATGATATTCCAAAGACTGCTTTCAGAACACGTTACGGTCATTACGAGTTTATGGTCATGCCGTTTGGTTTACCTAATGCACCAGCTGTGTTCATGGACCTTATGAACCGAGTGTGTGGACCATACCTTGACAAGTTTGTCATTGTTTTCATTGATGACATACTTATTTACTCAAAGAATGACCAAGAACACGGTGAACATTTGAGAAAGGTGTTAGAAGTATTGAGGAAAGAAGAATTGTACGCTAAGTTTTCAAAGTGTACATTTTGGTTGGAAGAAGTTCAATTCCTCGGTCACATAGTGAACAAAGAAGGTATTAAGGTGGATCCGGCAAAGATAGAAACTGTTGAAAAGTGGGAAACCCCGAAAACTCCGAAACACATACGCCAGTTTTTAGGACTAGCTGGTTACTACAGAAGGTTCATCCAAGACTTTTCCAGAATAGCAAAACCGTTGACTGCATTAACGCATAAAGGGAAGAAATTTGAATGGAATGATGAACAAGAGAAAGCGTTTCAGTTATTGAAGAAAAAGCTAACTACGGCACCTATATTGTCATTGCCTGAAGGGAATGATGATTTTGTGATTTATTGTGATGCATCAAAGCAAGGTCTCGGTTGTGTATTAATGCAACGAACGAAGGTGATTGCTTACGCGTCTAGACAATTGAAGATTCACGAACAAAATTATACGACGCATGATTTGGAATTAGGCGCGGTTGTTTTTGCATTAAAGACTTGGAGGCACTACTTATATGGGGTCAAAAGTATTATATATACCGACCACAAAAGTCTTCAACACATATTTAATCAGAAACAACTGAATATGAGGCAGCGTAGGTGGATTGAATTGTTGAATGATTACGACTTTGAGATTCGTTACCACCCGGGGAAGGCAAATGTGGTAGCCGATGCCTTGAGCAGGAAGGACAGAGAACCCATTCGAGTAAAATCTATGAATATAATGATTCATAATAACCTTACTACTCAAATAAAGGAGGCGCAACAAGGAGTTTTAAAAGAGAGAAATTTAAAGGATGAAATACCCAAAGGATCGGAGAAGCATCTTAATATTCGGGAAGACGGAACCCGGTTGTAACGACCCGCACTTTTCCGATCGTTCTATACTTATGAGATTAATATTTACATAAATTAAACCTTACCAACATGATAAGCAATCCAAATTGTTGAGACTTATGTTTTTGAAAAGAGTTTTACACAACGTTTGACAGTCTAGTTTGACCGATGATATCACGAACTATACAATATATGATAATTGTACATACATATTTAACATGATCTAAGGATGTTTTAATATCTCATTTTGTATTAATAACAAAAAGTCATAAGTATATTTTGAAACTACTAACTTAAGTTTTCAAAACAATAACCTACGTAACGTTATTTGACATAAATACTGATGATTTATAATGTTTATACATATATCGTATAAGTAATGTATTTAATCATTTTTAAAGGGCTTTTATACATAAAACAATATAAGTATATTTACAAAAGATAGTTATATTTGAATTCTCGTTCCGTTTCCTCAATAATCCTATACGTATATCTAGGGTACTATACACAGCTTCTAGAAGTATTTACTATTGGTATATACCAATAGAAATCTTCAATTATTGGAATAATATGTCATTCATGACATAATAAATTTTAACTTATCTTAGATATTTTCACTAAAAACCAAATTTTCAAGCCTATAAATAAGCACCATTTCTAACTCATTTTTACACATTCATTTTCCAAATTTTACTTCCAATTTTCACACACACTTGCAAGAACTCTCTCAACTTTTATTTTACTACTTCTTTCCAGCAACTTTACATTTTAAACTTGAGGTAAAAACTCTACTTCAACTCTTTTTCAATTCATATATTTAAAGCTATATATATAAGAGTTTATAAACTAGAACATAGTTTGAATGATTTCAAACTTGTTCGCAAACTAAATAGATCCTTCTAACTTAACTTTTAAAATACTTCAAGACCTGTAACATATCTTAATTATATGCTAACTTAACAAGGTATAACTTGGTTTTTCAAAGAACACCTTAAAAACTGAATTTACGACGTCGGAGTGCAACCGGGGGCTGTTTTGGGTTGGATAATTAAAAACCATCTTAAACTTTGAATTGGAGGTTTATTTTCTGGAAAAATGATTTTTACTATGAATATGATAACACATAAAAATTTCATGATTTAACTCAAAGTATAAGTATTTTTAGAAAAATAATCATTTGAGGTTGTTTACATGATGGAAAATGATTAACTTCATAAGTTTCACTAAAGTTTGACCTATGCCGTGTGATTTTGAATACAAACTAAGGTATTTACAGTTCATAGTCTTAAAGAGGGACTCGATCCAAGGAGATGGCAAGTTGAATCAACGAAAACGGAGTTGTAACGAATAAACTATGACCGAAACAAAATCGGATATCCAAGACTAGTTTAGCCACGAAAATAATTGGGAAAAAATTAAATAAATCACATCTTTTTAAGTTAACATGATATTTTATATATATGTACTTATAATTCAATTTTATATGGTTCAGGATCACCCGTAAACAACACGAGAAGATTAATCATAAGATCCCATGATTGTACGCAACACGTCATTTGACAACACCGGTACTTTATGTACGCAACACGTCATTTGACAACACCGGTACCATGGGTCAAGATTAATCTCGACCAATACATATACGATGGGGTTTTATTTATTTCGTTGGGGGTTTTATTTATTTCATTGCGGGTATATTAAACATCTAAAAATGAACCATTAAAATTGAATTACTAACAACGAACTGCTAACTACGGACTAAGGAATTATTCAAAGTATTAAAAGTATAACAAGTATATATATGTGACATTTGTTTAAAAAGAAAAGGTATTGATATATTATATATGGATAGGTTCGTGATATCAACCGGAGACCAAGTCAAATTATATATATATCTTCAAGACGAAAGTGAGTATATAGTCCCACTTTTAAACTCTAAATATTTCGGGATGAGAATACATGTATTTTATGTTTTACGTTATGGACACAAGTAACTGAAAAATATATTCTACGTTGAGTTGTACCACTGGCATACTTCCCTGTAGCTTGGTAACTGTTATTTACAGCGGTATTGTAAACGCGAATCCTGTTGATAGATCTATCGGGCCTGACAACCCCAACCGGACTGGACGACCAGTATTCAACGGTTGCACAGTACTTCGTTTCGTGACTACACTTGGTACGGTGTAGTAAGATTTCATAATAAAGGGAATATGCGACGTGATTAAATGTTAAGTATGGTTACCAAGTGCTCAACCACTTAGAATATTTTTATTAAACTGTTTATATACGAAATCTTGTGGTCTATATATATATATTGCTGCCGGCATTAAACCTATATCTCACCAACTTTATGTTGACCTTTTAAAACATGTCTATTCTCAGGTGATTACTAAAGCTTCCGCTGCATTATGTTGAATTTGAGCAGGATCTTGCGTACGCATATTTGTGTCAAAAATAAAACTGCATACCCAAGGATTTGTGTTGTAAAATATGCTCGAAATCGTGTTGTTATCATTATATGTAAAGTTTGTAAGTCGAAGATTATCGCTAAACGATAATCATCTTTTTATTGTCTAAAGCTTGTAACAAAAATAATGGTTATGGTTTGTAATGTATAATATATGCAGTTTCTCTTTTAAAAATGTCGCATATAGAGGTCAATACCTCGCAATGAAATCATACGTTATCTAACACGTTCTTATGGTTAAGGACGGGTTATGACATGTGGTATCAGAGCGGTGGTCTTAGCGAACCAGGTTTGCATTAGTGTGTCTAACCGATAAGTCGTTAGGATACATTAGTAAGTCTGGACTTTGACCGGGTCTGATTTAAAAACCATTGCTTATCATTGTTGGTTAAAATTTATATGTAAATATTATGTAGTACTAATGGGTTAGTTGTTGTATGATAGATGTCGGGCTCAAAACTTGTTATCACATTCAGCGACTCCGAACCAGAATCTTCAGATGGTGTTCCAGTCATTAACCTATCCGATGACGAAAATAATATCTTTGGGGAAGACTCACAAATTCCGGATGAACCGACTATAGAGAACCCGGAAAGTGAACCCGAGGAGGAAAGTGAACCCGAGGAGGAAAGTGAACCCGAGGAGGAAAGTGAACCCGAGGAGGAAAGTGGACCCGAGGAAGAAATACAGGAAATTACAAAAGACGAGTTCGAACTAGGAAAGAAACGAAAGGCTAATGAATTAGAAAATTCAAATCCCGAGTTTAGTAAGGATGATGTGGCACCAACTCCACTAGACACTACCACCCCTATTCCCGCTATTCCTATTCGTGCTGTCCCGGCATCCAGTTCTTCAGCCCCACAGCCAAAATATAGGCAGACAGCTAGGATAAGCGTTAGGCCATTCCTTGAACCTAAACGTCCTAGAAAATAGACCAAACGATGCGCTGCCGTATTAAACCATGGGATCATATAATGTTTTGTATAATATTATTAGTGTGGTTTGCTTAATGTTCGATATAAGATAAGCATATGTAAAATAGTGAAGTGTGAAATGCAATAATTTTCCATGGTTAAGTATTATTTAGATGGTAGTAATTGATTCTGTACTAAGCTATTAAGTATGGACATTAACGGGTAGGTACTACCCTAGATATAATTATAAAACGCTAATAAGAAGAAAAGGCTTTTATAATAATACCTGGTTCATATTATTAATAAGCTATAATGTACTGTAAATATACACTACATCTATAATATTCCATGTGAATAAATATTTTCTTTTCATTCTTATAGAAGAATATGGCGCGATTGAACCGAATGACGGAACAAGAAATCCAGGAACTCATCAATCAACGAGTGAACGACAGAATGTTATGGGTCGAGGCTGCAAGAGGTGCTGCAGTTAACCCAAATCCTCGTGTGGGGTGCACTTACAAAACTTTTCAAGCTTGCAAGCCCTCATCATTCAGTGGAACAGAAGGACCAATCGGTTTAACCCGGTGGATAGAAAAGATGGAGACTGTGTTTAAAATCAGTGGTTGTGTTGAAAAGGACATGACCAAGTATGCATCGTGCACTTTACAAGATAGTGCACTCACGTGGTGGAAAAATTATGTGAAGGCTGTAGGAGGAGATGTAGCTTATGATACTCCGTGGGAAGAATTCAAAACAATGTTAATCAACTAATATTGTCCAAGGAACGAGGTTAGGAAGTTGGAAGATGAGTTACGAAGTCTGAAGGTTATTGGTACTGAAATCACCAACTACAATCAGCGATTCATGGAATTAGTTTTGCTATGTCCTGAATTGGTTCCAACCGAAGAACGGAAGATTGAAATGTACAAAGATGGTTTGCCCAAAAAGGTCAAGGCAAACGTTACAGCATCGAAACCTAAGACAATTCATGAAGCTATAACCATGGCAAACGAGCTAATGGATCAGGTCATAATGGATAAGAAAGCATCCAATACTGATGTGAAGGTATCAGGTAACAAAAGAAAGTGGAATGGAAATTATGATCGAGGTAACCAACAACAATCTTTTAAGAAACAAGAAACCATACAAGGTGCAGGTGGTGGTTCAAGCTTTGGTTACAAAGGACAAAATCCTTTATGCAACCGATGCCACAAACATCACTCTGGCTACTGTAATGTGGTATGCAACAAATGTAATCGAAAGGGTCATCTTGCTGAAGATTGTAGGGCTCTCGTTACAAATACAAATGGTACCAAGACTCCTGCCACCAATGCAAATAGAACTGCTTTGGCTACTATTACTTGTTATGGGTGTGGAAAACAAGGTCACTATAAGAGCCAGTGTCCGAATCCAGAGAAGAATAATGGATCTGCACGTGGAAGAGCATTTGTTATTAATGCTAGAGAGGCGTGTGAAGACCCGGAGCTTGTTACGGGTACGTTTACCATTAATAACTTATCCGCATCTATTATATTTGATACTGGTGCCGATAGAAGTTACGTGAGTAGAGGCTTTTACGCTAAATTGAATTGTTCATCATTACCTCTAGATGCTAAGTACATGATTGAGTTAGCTAATGGTAAACTAATTAAAGCCGATAAAATTTGCCGTGATTGTAAAATAAATTTAGCCGGAGAAACATTTAAAATTGACTTAATACCCGTAGAATTAGGAAGTTTTGATGTAATAGTCGGCATGGACTGGATGTCCAAAGTAGGAGCTGAAGTTGTGTGTGCCAAGAAGGCAATTCGCATTCCTTGTAAGGATAGAATGCCGGTGATGATTTATGGAGAGAAGGGTAACTCAAAGCTAAAACTCATTAGTTATTTGAAAGCTCAAAAGTGCTTGAAGAAAGGGTGCTATGCTATCTTAGCACATGTTAATAAAGTCGAAAAGAAAGAAAAAGAGAAGTGCATCAACGACGTGCCTGTGGCAAGAGATTTTCCTGAAGTTTTTCCGGAAGAGTTGCCGGGATTACCTCCATTTAGATCTGTAGAATTTCAAATAGATTTAGTACCAGGAGCCGCACCAGTGGCTCGTGCTCCATATAGACTTGCACCGTCCGAGTTAAAAGAACTTCAGAGTCAGTTAAAAGAATTACTGGATCATGGATTCATACGACCAAGTACTTCACCGTGGGGAGCTCCGATTCTATTTGTTAAAAAGAAAGATGGATCTTTTAGGATGTGTATAGATTATCGTGAATTAAATAAGTTAACTATCAAAAATCGGTATCCACTACCGAGAATTGACGACTTATTTGATCAACTCCAGGGATCATGTGTTTATTCGAAAATCGACCTAAGATCGGGCTATCATCAACTACGTGTCAAAGAAGAGGACATTCCGAAAACTGCTTTTCGGACACGTTATGGTCATTACGAATTTTTGGTCATGCCGTTTGGATTGACGAATGCGCCAGCTGTATTCATGGACCTCATGAATCGAGTTTGTAGTCCGTATTTAGATAAGTTTGTTATCGTTTTCATTGATGACATTCTTATCTATTCCAAGAGTGAGCAAGAGCATGAGCAGCATTTAAGGTTGATATTAGAGTTGTTGAGAAAAGAACAGCTATACGCTAAATTTTCTAAGTGTGCTTTTTGGTTGAAAGAAGTGCAATTTCTTGGCCACGTTGTTAGTAGCAAAGGAATTCAGGTTGATCCAGCAAAAATTGAAGCCATTGAAAAATGGGAGACTCCTAAAACACCAATGCAGATACGCCAATTTTTGGGTTTAGCCGGTTATTATAGAAGGTTTATTCAAGATTTTTCCCGAATAGCTAAGCCGTTGACAGCATTAACGCAAAAAGGGAAGAAATACGAATGGACCTCGGAGCAGGAGAACGCATTTCAATTACTGAAGAAGAAGTTAACTACGGCGCCTATTTTATCGTTACCTGAAGGGAACGATGATTTTGAAATATATTGTGACGCTTCGCGACAAGGTTTTGGTTGTGTTCTTATGCAACGAAAGAAAGTTATTGCATACGCATCTCGACAATTGAAGATTCACGAGCGGAATTATACGACGCATGATCTAGAACTGGGAGCAGTCGTGTTTGCATTAAAGATATGGAGACACTACTTATATGGGGTTAGATGCACTGTGTTTACTGATCATAAAAGTCTTCAACATATTTTTGATCAGAAACAGCTGAACATGAGGCAACGTAGGTGGGTCGAGTTAATAAACGACTATGATTGTGAAATTCGTTATCATCCCGGGAAAGCGAATGTGGTGGCTGACGCACTAAGCAGAAAGGAACGAGAACCAATTCGAGTACGAGCGATGAACATAAAAATTCGCATGAATCTCAACTCACAAATCAAAGAAGTTCAACGAGAAGCACTTACTAAAGAAAATATAGGAAATGAAATAATGAAGAAGTATGAGAAGCAACTCGTTATACGGGAAGATGGAATTCGATATTTTGCAAACCGTATTTGGGTACCGAAGTTGGGTGGATTAAGGAAGTTGATATTGAACGAGGCACATAAGACAAGATACTCGATACATCCTGGAGTTGGAAAGATGTATCAAGATCTTAAGACACATTATTGGTGGCCTAACTTAAAGACAGACGTTGCAACATATGTTGGGGAGTGTTTAACTTGTTCCAAGGTCAAGGCAGAACACCAGAAACCATCAGGGTTACTTCAACAACCAGAAATCCCAGAATGGAAATGGGATGGTATTACCATGGATTTCATCACGAAGTTACCAAAGACTGCCTGGGGTTACGACACCATTTGGGTGATTGTTGATCGTCTCACCAAGTCTGCACATTTCTTGCCTATAAAGGAAACAGATAGAATGGAGAAACTATTACGATTGTATATAAAGGAAGTTGTTTCAAGGCATGGAATACCTATTTCCATTATATCCGATCGTGATAGTAGATTTACCTCAAAGTTCTGGCAATCACTGCAGGAGGCACTAGGAACTCGTTTAGATATGAGTACCGCATATCATCCGCAAACCGACGGGCAGAGTGAAAGAACGATTCAGACTCTTGAAGACATGCTCAGGGCATGTGTGATCGATTTTGGAAATGGATGGGATAAGTATCTACCGTTAGCAGAATTTTCGTATAATAATAGTTATCATGCAAGCATTAAAGCTGCACCATTCGAAGCATTGTATGGAAGGAAGTGTAGATCTCCTATCTGTTGGAATGAAGTAGGAGATCGACAATTAACTGGTCCCGAGATCATACACGAAACGACTGAGAAGATAGTACAAATCAAGGAGAGATTGAAAACAGCCCGAAGTCGCCAAAAGAGCTACGCCGATGTCCGAAGGAAACCATTAGAGTTTCAGATTGGGGATATGGTTATGCTAAAGGTGTCACCTTGGAAAGGTGTAATACGTTTCGGTAAAAGAGGTAAACTGAACCCAAGATATGTAGGCCCGTTCAAGATCATCGAACGCATTGGACCGGTAGCTTATCGACTCGAGTTACCGCAACAACTCGCCGGAGTACACAATACCTTTCACGTCTCAAACCTTAAGAAGTGTCTTGCAAAGGAAGACCTCACCATTCCTCTTGAAGAAATCCATGTCGATGAGAAACTACAATTCATCGAAGAACCAATCGAAATCATGGATCGTGAAGTTAAACAGCTCAAGCAGAGCAACATACCAATCGTTAAGGTTCGTTGGAATGCTCGAAGAGGTCCTGAGTTTACTTGGGAACGCGAGGATCAGATGAAACAAAAGTATCCACACTTGTTTCTCGATGACGCAAAATAGGTACAATTTTAAAATTTCGGGACGAAATTTATTTAACGGGTAGGTACTGTAACGACCCGCACTTTTCCGATCGTTCTATACTTATGAGATTAATATTTACATAAATTAAACCTTACCAACATGATAAGCAATCCAAATTGTTGAGACTTATGTTTTTGAAAAGAGTTTTACACAACGTTTGACCGTCTAGTTTGACCGATGATATCACGAACTATACAATATATGATAATTATACATACATATTTAACATGATCTAAGGATGTTTTAATATCTCATTTTGTGTTAATAACAAAAAGTCATAAGTATATTTTGAAACTACTAACTTAAGTTTTCAAAACAATAACCTACGTAACGTTATTTGACATAAATACTGATGATTTATAATGTTTATACATATATCGTATAAGTAATGTATTTAATCATTTTTAAAGGGCTTTTATACATAAAACAATATAAGTATATTTACAAAAGATAGTTATATTTGAATTCTCGTTCCGTTTCCTCAATAATCCTATACGTATATCTAGGGTACTATACACAGCTTCTAGAAGTATTTACTATTGGTATATACCAATAGAAATCTTCAATTATTGGAATAATATGTCATTCATGACATAATAAATTTTAACTTATCTTAGATATTTTCACTAAAAACCAAATTTTCAAGCCTATAAATAAGCACCATTTCTAACTCATTTTTACACATTCATTTTCCAAATTTTACTTCCAATTTTCACACACACTTGCAAGAACTCTCTCAACTTTTATTTTACTACTTCTTTCCAGCAACTTTACATTTTAAACTTGAGGTAAAAACTCTACTTCAACTCTTTTTCAATTCATATATTTAAAGCTATATATATAAGAGTTTATAAACTAGAACATAGTTTGAATGATTTTAAACTTGTTCGCAAACTAAATAGATCCTTCTAACTTAACTTTTAAAATACTTCAAGACCTGTAACATATCTTAATTATATGCTAACTTAACAAGGTATAACTTGGTTTTTCAAAGAACACCTTAAAAACTGAATTTACGACGTCGGAGTGCAACCGGGGGCTGTTTTGGGTTGGATAATTAAAAACCATCTTAAACTTTGAATTGGAGGTTTATTTTCTGGAAAAATGATTTTTACTATGAATATGATAACACATAAAAATTTCATGATTTAACTCAAAGTATAAGTATTTTTAGAAAAATAATCATTTGAGGTTGTTTACATGATGGAAAATGATTAACTTCATAAGTTTCACTAAAGTTTGACCTATGCCGTGTGATTTTGAATACAAACTAAGGTATTTACAGTTCATAGTCTTAAAGAGGGACTCGATCCAAGGAGATGGCAAGTTGAATCAACGAAAACGGAGTTGTAACGAATAAACTATGACCGAAACAAAATCGGATATCCAAGACTAGTTTAGCCACGAAAATAATTGGGAAAAAATTAAATAAATCACATCTTTTTAAGTTAACATGATATTTTATATATATGTACTTATAATTCAATTTTATATGGTTCAGGATCACCCGTAAACAACACGAGAAGATTAATCATAAGATCCCATGATTGTACGCAACACGTCATTTGACAACACCGGTACTTTATGTACGCAACACGTCATTTGACAACACCGGTACCATGGGTCAAGATTAATCTCGACCAATACATATACGATGGGGTTTTATTTATTTCGTTGGGGGTTTTATTTATTTCATTGCGGGTATATTAAACATCTAAAAATGAACCATTAAAATTGAATTACTAACAACGAACTGCTAACTACGGACTAAGGAATTATTCAAAGTATTAAAAGTATAACAAGTATATATATGTGACATTTGTTTAAAAAGAAAAGGTATTGATATATTATATATGGATAGGTTCGTGATATCAACCGGAGACCAAGTCAAATTATATATATATCTTCAAGACGAAAGTGAGTATATAGTCCCACTTTTAAACTCTAAATATTTCGGGATGAGAATACATGTATTTTATGTTTTACGTTATGGACACAAGTAACTGAAAAATATATTCTACGTTGAGTTGTACCACTGGCATACTTCCCTGTAGCTTGGTAACTGTTATTTACAGCGGTATTGTAAACGCGAATCCTGTTGATAGATCTATCGGGCCTGACAACCCCAACCGGACTGGACGACCAGTATTCAACGGTTGCACAGTACTTCGTTTCGTGACTACACTTGGTACGGTGTAGTAAGATTTCATAATAAAGGGAATATGCGACGTGATTAAATGTTAAGTATGGTTACCAAGTGCTCAACCACTTAGAATATTTTTATTAAACTGTTTATATACGAAATCTTGTGGTCTATATATATATATATATTGCTGCCGGCATTAAACCTATATCTCACCAACTTTATGTTGACCTTTTAAAACATGTCTATTCTCAGGTGATTACTAAAGCTTCCGCTGCATTATGTTGAATTTGAGCAGGATCTTGCGTACGCATATTTGTGTCAAAAATAAAACTGCATAACCAAGGATTTGTGTTGTAAAATATGCTCGAAATCGTGTTGTTATCATTATATGTAAAGTTTGTAAGTCGAAGATTATCGCTAAACGATAATCATCTTTTTATTGTCTAAAGCTTGTAACAAAAATAATGGTTATGGTTTGTAATGTATAATATATGCAGTTTCTCTTTTAAAAATGTCGCATATAGAGGTCAATACCTCGCAATGAAATCATACGTTATCTAACACGTTCTTATGGTTAAGGACGGGTTATGACACCGGTATAGGGCTGAAAGGATTTGGGTACCAAAATTTGGAGATATGAGAGAAATGGTACTTAGAGAAGCTCATAAAACCAGATACTCAATACATCCTGGAACGGGGAAGATGTACAAGGATCTCAGGAAATATTTTTGGTGGCCGGGTATGAAAGCCGATGTTGCTAAATACGTAGGAGAATGTTTGACGTGTTCTAAGGTCAAAGCTGAGCATCAGAAACCATCAGGTCTACTTCAACAACCCGAAATCCCAGAATGGAAATGGGAAAACATTACCATGGATTTCATCACTAAATTGCCAAGGACTGCAAGTGGTTTTGATACTATTTGGGCAATAGTTGATTGTCTCACCAAATCAGCACACTTCCTGCCAATAAGAGAAGATGACAAGATGGAGAAGTTAGCATGACTGTATTTGAAGGAAGTCATCTCCAGACATGGAATACCAATCTCTATTATCTCTGATAGGGATGACAGATTTATTTCAAGATTCTGGCAGACATTACAGCAAGCATTAGGAACTCGTCTAGACATGAGTACTGCCTATCATCCACAAACTGATGGGCAGAGCGAAAGGACGATACAAACACTTGAAGACATGCTACGAGCATGTGTTATTGATTTCGGAAACAGTTGGGATCGACATCTACCGTTAGCAGAATTTTCCTACAACAACAGCTACCATTCAAGCATTGAGATGGCGCCGTTTGAAGCACTTTATGGTAGAAAGTGCAGGTCTCCGATTTGTTGGAGTGAAGTGGGGGATAGTCAGATTACGGGTCCGGAGATTATACAAGAAACTACCGAGAAGATCATCCAAATTCAACAACGGTTGAAAACCGCCCAAAGTCGACAAAAGAGCTACGCTGACATTAAAAGAAAAGATATAGAATTTGAAATTGGAGAGATGGTCATGCTTAAAGTTGCACCTTGGAAAGGCGTTGTTCGATTTGGTAAACGAGGGAAATTAAATCCAAGGTATATTGGACCATTCAAGATTATTGATCGTGTCGGACCAGTAGCTTACCGACTTGAGTTACCTCAACAACTCGTGGCTGTACATAACACTTTCCACGTCTCGAATTTGAAGAAATGTTTTGCTAAAGAAGATCTCACTATTCCGTTAGATGAAATCCAAATCAACGAAAAACTTCAATTCATCGAAGAACCCGTCGAAATAATGGATCGTGAGGTTAAAAGACTTAAGCAAAACAAGATACCAATTGTTAAGGTTCGATGGAATGCTCGTAGAGGACCCGAGTTCACCTGGGAGCGTGAAGATCAGATGAAGAAGAAATACCCGCATCTATTTCCAGAAGATTCGTCAACACCTTCAACAGCTTAAAATTTCGGGACGAAATTTATTTAACGGGTAGGTACTGTAGTGACCCGAACTTTTCCATGTTTATATATATTAATTGAGATTGATATTTACATGATTAAATGTTTCCAACATGTTAAGCAATCAAACTTGTTAAGACTTGATTAATTGAAATAGGTTTCATATAGACAATTGACCACCCAAGTTGACCGGTGATTTACGAACGTTAAAACTTGTAAAAACTATATGATGACATATATATGGTTATATATATAGTTAACATGATATTATGATAAGTAAACATATCATTAATTATATTAACAATGAACTACATATGTAAAAACAAGACTACTAACTTAATGATTTTGAAACGAGACATATATGTAACGATTATCGTTGTAACGACATTTAATATATATATATATATATCATATTAAGAGATATTCATACATGATAATATCATGATAATATAATAATTTAAAATATCATTTGATATTATAAACATTGGGTTAACAACATTTAACAAGATCGTTAACCTAAAGGTTTCAAAACAACACTTACATGTAACGACTAATGATGACTTAACGACTCAGTTAAAATGTATATACATGTAGTGTTTTAATATGTATTTATACACTTTTTAAAGACTTCAATACACTTATCAAAATACTTCTACTTAACAAAAATGCTTACAATTACATCCTCGTTCAGTTTCATCAACAATTCTACTCGTATGCACCCGTATTCGTACTCGTACAATACACAGCTTTTAGATGTATGTACTATTGGTATATACACTCCAATGATCAGCTCTTAGCAGCCCATGTGAGTCACCTAACACATGTGGGAACCATCATTTGGCAACTAGCATGAAATATCTCATAAAATTACAAAAATATGAGTAATCATTCATGACTTATTTACATGAAAACAAAATTACATATCCTTTATATCTAATCCATACACCAACGACCAAAAACACCTACAAACACTTTCATTCTTCAATTTTCTTCATCTAATTGATCTCTCTCAAGTTCTATCTTCAAGTTCTAAGTGTTCTTCATATATTTTACAAGTTCTAGTTACATAAAATCAAGAATACTTTCAAGTTTGCTAGCTCACTTCCAATCTTGTAAGGTGATCATCCAACCTCAAGAAATCTTTGTTTCTTACAGTAGGTTATCATTCTAATACAAGGTAATAATCATATTCAAACTTTGGTTCAATTTCTATAACTATAACAATCTTATTTCAAGTGATGATCTTACTTGAACTTGTTTTCGTGTCATGATTCTGCTTCAAGAACTTCGAGCCATCCAAGGATCCGTTGAAGCTAGATCCATTTTTCTATTTTTCAGTAGGTTTATCCAAGGAACTTAAGGTAGTAATGATGTTCATAACATCATTCAATTCATACATATAAAGCTATCTTATTCGAAGGTTTAAACTCGTAATCACTAGAACATAGTTTAGTTAATTTTAAACTTGTTCGCAAACAAAAGTTAATCCTTCTAACTTGACTTTTAAAATTAACTACACACATGTTCTATATCTATATGATATGCTAACTTAATGATTTAAAACCTGGAAACATGAAAAACACCGTAAAACCGGATTTACGCCGTCGTAGTAACACCGCGGGCTGTTTTGGGTTAGTTAATTAAAAACTATAATAAACTTTGATTTTAAAGTTGTTATTCTGAGAAAATGATTTTTTATTATGAACATGAAACTATATCCAAAAATTATGATTAAACTCAAAGTGGAAGTATGTTTTCTAAAATGGTCATCTAGACGTCGTTCTTTCGACTGAAATGACTACCTTTACAAAAACGACTTGTAACTTATTTTTCCGACTATAAACCTATACTTTTCTGTTTAGATTCATAAAATAGAGTTCAATATGAAACCATAGCAATTTGATTCACTCAAAACGGATTTAAAATGAAGAAGTTATGGGTAAAACAAGATTGGATAATTTTTCTCATTTTAGCTACGTGAAAATTGGTAACAAATCTATTCCAACCATAACTTAATCAACTTGTATTGTATATTATGTAATCTTGAGATACCATAGACACGTATACAATGTTTCGACCTATCATGTCGACACATCTATATATATTTCGGAACAACCATAGACACTCTATATGTGAATGTTGGAGTTAGCTATACAGGGTTGAGGTTGATTCCAAAATATATATAGTTTGAGTTGTGATCAATACTAAGATACGTATACACTGGGTCGTGGATTGATTCAAGATAATATTTATCGATTTATTTCTGTACATCTAACTGTGGACAACTAGTTGTAGGTTACTAACGAGGACAACTGACTTAATAAACTTAAAACATCAAAATATATTAAAAGTGTTGTAAATATATTTTGAACATACTTTGATATATATGTATATATTGTTATAGGTTCGTGAATCAACCAGTGGCCAAGTCTTACTTCCCGACGAAGTAAAAATCTGTGAAAGTGAGTTATAGTCCCACTTTTAAAATCTAATATTTTTGGGATGAGAATACATGCAGGTTTATAAATGATTTACAAAATAGACACAAGTACGTGAAACTACATTCTATGGTTGAATTATCGAAATCGAATATGCCCCTTTTTATTAAGTCTGGTAATCTAAGAATTAGGGAACAGACACCCTAATTGACGCGAATCCTAAAGATAGATCTATTGGGCCCAACAAGCCCCATCCAAAGTACCGGATGCTTTAGTACTTCGAAATTTATATCATATCCGAAGGGTGTCCCGGAATGATGGGGATATTCTTATATATGCATCTTGTTAATGTCGGTTACCAGGTGTTCACCATATGAATGATTTTTTATCTCTATGTATGGGATGTGTATTGAAATATGAAATCTTGTGGTCTATTATTATGATTTGATATATATAGGTTAAACCTATAACTCACCAACATTTTTGTTGACGTTTTAAGCATGTTTATTCTCAGGTGATTATTAAGAGCTTTCGCTGTCGCATACTTAAATAAGGACGAGATTTGGAGTCCATGCTTGTATGATATTGTGTAAAAACTGCATTCAAGAAACTTATTTTGTTGTAACATATTTGTATTGTAAACCATTATGTAATGGTCGTGTGTAAACAGGATATTTTAGATTATCATTATTTGATAATCTACGTAAAGCTTTTTAAACCTTTATTGATGAAATAAAGGTTATGGTTTGTTTTAAAATGAATGCAGTCTTTGAAAAACGTCTCATATAGAGGTCAAAACCTCGCAACGAAATCAATTAATATGGAACGTTTTTAATCAATAAGAACGGGACATTTCATCTTCACACTATTAACACTTTCGGAACCTTTCTTGTTTTTCTTGTTGGAAAAGTTCGAATGACTTGAACCTTCAAACTTTCTTTTAGAAAAAGAGAAATCACTTTTCCTTGGAACTTCCGGTTCGAAACCCCGAGCTAATTCAAATAACTCCTCAAAAGACTTAGCCATTCCCCGACTAATCTTACCCTTCAACTCATCATTCATGGTATGGTAGAAATCCTTCATCAACTTATGATCATCACCAACATATTCCGGACAAAAATGAGTCTTTGCCAAGAAGGTAGACTTGAAAGTAACCAAGTCCATTGATCCTTGTCGCAAATTATGCAACTCGTCCCGGATTCTATCAAGGTCGGAAGAAGTTCGGTATTCTTTGAAAAATTCCTTCTTAAACTCCTCCCACGTCAAGCTCATGCATTTCTCTTCACCATACAATTGGATTTTATCATCCCACCACAACTTCGCCTCTTCTCGCAACATGCTAGAACCATACCTCACTTTCTTCTCGGGAGGACATTCTGCGGTACGGAAAGCCCCCTTGATATCATAAATCTAACATGTGATTTTCAACGGATCTTGTACCTCATTAAACATCGGGGGTTGAGCATCCTTGAAATTTTTGTGATGGAAATCCTGCCTTCCATTCCCACCGTTACCATCACCCCCTTCGCCTCGAGGATAAACATTTCTAGCATCAAGTGCCTCTTTGATTGTGGCCTTCATTCGTTCATTAATTAGATCGGTTATTTGTTCATCAACCGAATCTTGGAAGACCTTTCGAGCGTCCGCAAGAAATTCCGCCTTTTGCTTTTTAATGATGGCCTCAACTTTGACCGTGAACTCGGCGTCCTCACTCGTACCTCCATTATCATTCTCGGGACCGTTTCTCATCTTCATTCTATAAAACGGAATAGATTAAACCACGAAACGTAAAGACATAACACGTATGTATATATATACCACACTACCCTATCTTGCTCAACAATCGTCGTACATCGCTTGTGTGACATGATTTGAACCCGTAACAATGGTAGCTACTCATTGTTACGCGAGCAGGTCGCATTAACTTGCTAGTACAACATCTATCTCGCTTGATGATTGCTAAACACAACACAAAACAATTAGCGCAAGGTTAGTTAGCATAAACCCTAGCACTATCCAATCCCCGGTCCGACCCGTCTCCTACAAGTCCCGCATAAAGCGCATACATAATAAAGTCTAAGCCTAGGTACCTATCTCAAGTTGCCTAAATCCCTTAGACCATGCTCTGATACCACTTGTAACAACCCGACTCCAAATCAACACGAAAATATATTATTTTTTTATATAAGCCAACCTGGCCTGTCAGGCTTAAACCGCGCATGCGGTTAGCCTATTGCGGCGTGGCTTAACACATAGTCAGAAAGTCAGAAACTGCAAAAACCCTCGACATCAATTTCCAATTTTGCGCTCGTCCCGGATGAAGATTCCAAGCTAATAAAAATTACACAACTGCCAATTTTTCGCTAACACAGGATCCAACGTTTCAAAAGGCTTCGCGCCACATCAATAAGAAATGTTTACATGTTTTAAGACTCCCATTAAACATTTGACCACCCAACATCAATTTCTCGTTACACAATCAAAATAAGAGTTTTGACCACAAAACGTTTAACTACCAAACGACACTTCGATCATGGTGTTTGGGGCTTAAACTACCCATATCTTGGTCGAACTTCCAAAATCTAGAACCCCCGAGAGTCACTAATCTAACCGTATACCTTTGCCCTTATCCACGTCGGAGCCTAAATAGGTAAACAACGAGAGGGTAAGCGAGTGCTTAGTGAATGCAATAGTTATACACATACATATATAATATAGCTATTTGCAACACTTACTCTCATACCGCATACATGCTAGCAATAAACTTAGCTTACCATCACAAGTACAAAGCTACGAATCTTCAATACCGCAACTAGCATATCTAAATATCATATATAGAGACAATATAATTATGTTATTCTACAAGACATACACCGCTACATGGTTAACCATACACGCGTCATGGTGCTACCGGCGACGTGGTTCACACCATACGCTTTAGTCGTGATTCTACCGGCGACGTGGTTCACATCACAACTTGAGTCATACTCGTGTTAAAGTGCTACCGGCGACTTGGTTCACACTCTAACTATTAACACTTGGGTGCTACTCGTGACTTGGTTCACACCCCAACAATTTATGCTTTAGTGCTACCGGCGACGTGGTTCACACTACAACATATATACATATACTATGATGCTATCGGCGACTTGGTTCACATCATAGCACATTCGCACATGTTATGGCGCTACCGGCAACTTGGTTCATGCCATAACTCATAAATAGATACACTATATACATACACGTATAAATATTCCACTCACCTCGACGCTTTTGGTGAAAGATCTCAAGCTCGCCACCTTCAATGTAACGCACCTATTACAACATGTATATCATCAATCACATACTCAAGTTGGTCAACCAACTCACTCCCCATTCTAGTGTCATTTGACCCTTGGTGCAATTTCGACCCATTTGCACACTTAACCCTAGAGTTGGGTTAACTTCGCCAAAACTCCAACACTAGCCAAATATGATCTTAAAACACTTTTTATCACAAGGTTATCACATTTACACACACATTAAACAACTTAGGTCATTAAAGACCCATTTGACTCATTTCAAAGTCAACACACCCATTTGGGTCCTCAACCTTCCCAAATAACACTCACTTACAATTATCAAAGTGTGCTAGTAATTAATCAAAGTGTGCTAGTAATTAACTAACCAATTAAAGCTCATAAACTCCAATTAACACTTTGAAACCCTAGGTTAGTTGCTATTGAGTCTTCATGTCTCAATCTTAGTCAAGAGCACCCAAAATCACCAAATGTGGGTTTTATGTTCATCACTAACCCAAACCCTAACCCTTAAACAAATTAAATTAGGGAAATCAAAGTTAGAACATACCACCACAACCAAAACGTAGCCAAAGGCTAGATGAACAACTTTAATACTTAAGTTTTGACCCGGATCAAGCTTCTTCCTCCTTGATTCAAGCTTTCTCTCACTCTCTCTCTAGAATTGAAGTGGAAGTGACAAGGTGGTTGAAAATGGAGTAAATGACACTCCTAGATCTGATCTTGTGCTTTAAATTCATCCATAAAGCGAAAATACCAAATTGCCCCTCTTATGATTTAATTAAAAGAAATAATTTCCGCCAATGGGCCCGCGGCGCGGCCCAAAACTGATTCTGATGGTCGCCAGCTGTATATATATATATATATATATATATATATACATATATACAATATATACGAAACTGTTTCGGGTCTTACAAATTCACCACTTTTTCCACCACTTCAGACACATCTTTCGCTACAGTGGTCTCAAGATAATGGTGAAAAGTTTGACTAACAGTTTCTGAGTCTAATACCCTCTGCACAAGACCAGGAATGCCAGTTTTCAGCTCTATCAGGACCCGTTTAAGCAGTAGCAGCAGCAGTGGCATTGTCTTTAGCTGCACGACCTTTTTCCTCCATGACCTTCTTTAATTCATCCACCTCCTTCAATAACTTCTCTTTTTCAGACCTTAACTCCAAACAAGTACCCTCCACCGTCTTTAGCACCTCCTCTTTCTTTTTTGCAAGATCCACAGCAGTTTTCCATTTCTTATGCACATCCTGCACCTGCACCTCTAACTTTTTCAACTTCACTACATTCCATGCAGCGTTGGCAACAACAACTTCTTGAGATTTTTGCATCTTGAGGTTGTGTAGCACATGTTGAGTGTGGAGCAGAAGGGAAGCGACAATAGATAGGCAGCTTTGGTTCAAGGTTATGCAGGAGAGCGAGGAGGAAAGATCGGCAATAGTGTTTGTCTGTACAAGAAGCATATAATTTGCAACATGAGTATAATTATCTATTAGATAATAGTTAAACACTGCTGTCAGATTTGTTGTTGGGGTCCTCAAGAAATGTCCTCAAGTCGGCTAATTCTACGGCGGACGGAGGAAGTGAAGAAGAAGAGGATTGGGTGGTTCCTGGACCCTATGCGAAGAAAGTAGGATTATAAGGAGTTCTTTCCACAAAATTATGATCATCAGCAGCAACAGCACCAACATCATCATCATTTTCATCACCAGTAGCTTCCTCCTCATCATCATCTGGAAGAATCAATCCTGGTTAGCGAAAAAACATATTAGCATAAGGGCAACATGATCAAAAGCAGCAACAGATAAAAGAAATATGTACTCCTTTACTTTATTAACGATGTAGTAGTGTCCACAAGGCGTTTCCCTTCACGCTTTGAGCGCTTTGATGATTTTTTGGTCAAAGGAGGAGGAGGAGTAGTATCAAGAATCTCAATCTCAGGGGAGGGTTGTTCAGCACTACCACCATCGCCCTCCGTTGTCCGTTCGAGACTCTTTAGTTTCTACTCAAATTCAGCAGCCTTTCACCTTCTTAGCCTCAAGATCCTCAACTATTTTTGGCCGTTCTTCAACAATGACATAATCCAGAGTGTGTTTGTTAAATGTGTTGTACACCTTCACCTCTTCGTCTGTATAATATAATACAAATACAAGCAATAAAAGCATACATAAGAACATATATATATATATATATATTATACTTCAAAATTAAGGATATAACATATTAATATGGGAGCCTACCATGGCCTGTCAATAGCAGTTTTGGCATAAACCCAGTGCGTCAATCACTACTCATGCCGCAGAGGACTAAAATAGCTTCATAGTTAACGAATGATCTCTGCGGAAGCCTCAATGACTTCTATGATTTAACTTTTGCTTCATCCCTCTCTAACAGAGTGATAGCTTTGCTAGCGACAATCTTGGTTTTGGCCCATGTGCGAACACAGGCCCACGGTTCTTGAATAACCTTCTCATCAACAAAGAAAAAGGGTTCTTTCTAGTTTTTCAAAGATGATTCTTTCTCACCCACAAAAGCATTCCCTAGTTTGCAGTCAAACATGTACCAGCACTGACTAACTAATCGAGTCCTATATAACTTGTAGAATATATATTGACTCTAGGTTTCCTCTTTAAACAATTACAATACATTTCAAAATAAATAATTTTTTGCAGGCTAAAAGGGTGAATTTGGCTAAGACCAGTCCCATAGTGGGCAAGAACACTCTGTAAAAACACAGAAGGTGGGATACGAAGATTTCCTACAGTCAATTGTAATGTGTAAAGGTTATCATTTTAGAGGGAGACTTATTGGCTCTATCATCAGAGGAAGGGATCATCGGGTTCAAGCGACTAAGGTTTTTATATGCTATACACAGTTCATCTAATTGAGATTCCGTCATGCTCGATTGAATGGTGTTAACGTTGCAGTTGTCCTTCTGAGATGACGTACTGGTTGATTCGGCCATGGTAGCAAGAATAAAAGAACAGAAACAGAGAAGAAGAAAGTAAAATACTAACCTTGCAAGAGTTATTCACAAAAACCCTAGATTAGCTTTCACAAGAAAATCCTTAGAAGAGTTTGAGAGTTTTGGAAAAAATAAATTGAAATATGAACGAAGTATTTGTAATCAAATTGGTGGGTGAAAAGAAGTGTTAGATGGAGACACGTGTAGGGGCCCGATGATGTAACGACCCAGAAATTTCCGAACAAATTTAAACTTTATCTTTATATATTTCTGACACGATAAGCAAAGTTTGTTAGGTTAAATTTCAAGAATTTTAAACTATGTTCATAGATTCATTTAACCTCGACCAAATTTTAATGATTCACGAACCATTAAATGAAAGTATATAATTATATATGTATATGTGTATATATTATAACTTGAAAATGTCAACAAAGTATTAGACAGATAATACTTTACATGAACGTAATTATTTCAAAATATCTTTAGAATAATTATCGATGGAATTAAAAGATAATATCAAAAGATTGGAATATCAGATACATTGAATTATAATTTCGAGTCTCTATTAAGAGGTCCACTTTGATTTAGAAAACTTTTCCTTTTTAACAATATTAGGAATAAATGGTAAAGTGATCTTCGAGTAAGGGCAAAGTGTCAAGTAGCGAGAGCAAGTCAGATTGGTGGAAATTTCTGTTAAATTCCAATACATGCCTTACAATAATTGCCTCGTGACTTTTGATAAGATAAATTAGTTAACCTTCATATTAGGTATTGTGAAAGTGAAATTAGGGAATATAGGTAAATTAGATAATAGATATTGACAAGTTAAATAGATCGACATTTTAGGTTAAGATGATTCCTTACGTTTGATTTTTCCTTTATACTTAATCCTACGAGTCATGATTAAACTAGAAGTTAAAACCTTGAAACCTGATATGATTCATATATGATTTTACGTTCATAAACGAAAATGTCATTTCGATATAATAGACTTTTTAAGAACGTCTTATGACATAACATCTTCTAATATTATAACCTTTGTGATAAAATGATTTGGAATATAAAGTAATTGGAATATTAAAATGTCTTTGTAAACATTTTTTTTAAATAAATAAAGTATATCAATTTTAATATAATTATTAGTTATTAATATTAAATATTATATATTAAGCATTTGGAACAAAATCAGTTAACAAATCCGGATCAGCTTTTTCATTTTTCTTCTGAGTTTCTATTTATCCGTGAGTATATGTCGAGATGCATTATTATCTCAACTAATCACCTTAAACTATTTTTGTATCTTTGGATCCCACTTATATTATGTTGCTACCGAATTCTTATTTTTCCCTTTATATCAATCATTCGCACATATGGATAGGAAGGATGAAACTAGTTTCTTTCTTCTTCTTCACTTTCACAACCAAACTCCATCACCTTTGAGCACCACCACAAGACCATCACGAGCCACCACATCATCATCTTGGTATTTTCTTTTACTCATTTTCGTTTCTAGTTTCCTTTTGAATCACAAAACCACCACACCATATTGAAACCCATTTGGTTGTTTTATTTACTACCACAAACTGCTAAACTTCTACTAATAACCATGGCCACCATCAAACACCAACCCACCACCATTCTTCTCTTCTCTTTATTCTCTCTCTCCCATCGTTGAAACCTCAAACCATCCTTGGTCGCCACTACTGTAAACAACAAACAAAATGCCATCGTATTTACAAACTAATTTTGAATTGTACTACAGCTTGTTAATTAAACAATGGTGTTCACAATTTTTAA
This sequence comes from Rutidosis leptorrhynchoides, assembly GCF_046630445.1. Classification (NCBI taxonomy): domain Eukaryota; kingdom Viridiplantae; phylum Streptophyta; class Magnoliopsida; order Asterales; family Asteraceae; genus Rutidosis; species Rutidosis leptorrhynchoides. Next base: position 247,702,458 of record NC_092338.1, on the reverse strand, counting down.
AACGAAGAAGATGAGAGAGGAAGACGATGAACTATATTATGATCATAAGGAGGATATTGAATGATGTTACGACCCTAACGACCGTTTGAATGATCATCGCATCAAACCCTATTCTTTATATCTAAACAATCATGTAAACCGTCACCACAAAATCATTTACTCAATCGTTAACTGCCATGTTTCTTATTTCTGATTGATTACACCACAACAGAATAATTCTTGTTCCTGTTTGAACACACCCAAATCCGAAAACCATTCATACTTGTTTATTTTATTTATGTGGTCATCATAATTATTGTCAACCAGAACAGCCATTATAAAATGGATCGACATGCTGTATGAAATATTTTAATTGAAAAAGTTACTTTCACGTGCTCTTTTTTTTCCTTATGACCGACACACTCTAAACCACTTGTGAATTTGGTTAATTAAATATTAACAAATTGATAAAACAAAGAAAACCGTTAGGTTGATAACTAGTGGAGCGAGTATTAAGTTGAGGGACAAGTAGGAAATACATGGCCGACGTCCATTTTTTTAATCACTATACAACACCACGTAGGTATCTGACATGGTCTATGCAACGAGCTAGAGTTTTATTTTTTTTTAAACTGCATAATCTAAACAGCTTCTAGTTTAAACGTGGGCCGTGATTCCTGTTGTAATAGTGATTGGGCCGTATGGTAATGGACTACTAAGGGTTGTTGTGTATTGGACCATGTTGTGTGTAAATGATTAAAGAGGGTTCTGTAGATAATAATAATGATAATTGATGAAGACTAGATGAGATGTGAAGATGATTATGAAGAGATAAAAGTAATGATATACGATGATGATAAGATTATGATGTTAGTAAAATGATTATCATGATTGTTATACATCGAAGAAGATAATTATTATTATGATGATATAGTGATAGCATTATGATGATGTTAAATATGAACGTGTAATCATAATGATATTGATGATGATGATTAAGAGAAATGATGATAAGGAAACACGATGATAAGGGTGTTCGATTATGTTAAAGGAGTGATAATGAAGATGATTATATGGTTATATGACGATGGTTACAAATCGATTATGCGATGATGAATATCACGATGATGATTGAGATTTTATCATTGAAAGGACCCGTTCATATACATTATAAACGATTCACAATAGTTGATTACATCGCGAGGTATTTGACATCTATATGATACATTTTACAAACATTGCATTCGTTTTAAAAACACAAACTTTCTTTACATCGAAAATTGACAGGCATGCATACCATTTCATAATATCCACTATCCAACTATAAATTGACTTAATAATAATCTTTGATGAACTCAATGACTCGAATGCAACGTTCTTCGAAATATGCCATGAAAGACTCCAAGTAATATCTTTAAAATGAGAAAACGCACAGCGAAAGATTTCTTTCAATTCTGAGAATAAACATGCTTTAAAGTGTCAACCAAAAGGTTGGTGAGTTCATTAGTTTATCATAATCATTCATTTCCATCATTTTAATAGACCACAAGAATTTCATTTCCATTTCTCATAAATATACGTCCCATGCATAGAGACAAAAATCATTCATATAAGAATATAAGAATATCCCCTATCATTCCGAGAAATACTTCGGCCATGATAAAAACGAATTCGAAGTACTAAAGCATTCGGTACTTTGGATGGGGTTCGTTAGGCCCAATATGAACGTGTGATCATAATGATATTGATGACGATGATTAAGAGAAATGTTGATAAGGAAACACGATGATAAAGGTGTTCGATTATGTTAAAGGAGTGATAATGAAGATGATTATATGGTTATACGATGATGGTTACAAATCAATTATGCGATGATGAATATCACGATGATGATCGAGATGTTATCATGGTCATGATGTCGGGGTATGATATTGACGATAGTGATTTTAGGATAGTTAAAAATATTGATGCTTAAGTTAAGATGATGATGAAGATATTATGAAATGCTAATAATGGATCAAAAGAATAAATGGTATGAATTTGAACAGAATAACAGTTACGGAAGAATCGTTAAGGGAGTTATCCGGTTAGCGGGACGTCGCGGGTCCAAACCCGGACTTGGGCATTTTTTTAGTGTTACTCCTTTGAGGTAGTTTACTTATTACTCATTATTATTATTATTATTATTATTATTATTATTATTATTATTATTATTATTATTATTATTATTATTATTATTATTATTATTATTATTATTATTATTATTATTATTAGTATTTTTAATGTAAGTAGTATTATTATTGAAACTAATTTTTTTATAAAAATTATCATATTTATTATTAGAACTATCATTATTATTATTAGAATTATCATTATTTTTATCATTATTATTATTATTAGTATTATTAGTATATCAAATAAAGATTTTATATATAAAAATATATTATTTACATAAAACATAACTATATTAATATGTTTGTAATAAATATTAATTATCTATTTAATGTATATAAAAATAAATATAGTTAATTTAGTTATTAATGTAACGTAAAAGTTACTAAAATAACAATTAATAATAATAATACCTAAATTTGTTCGATTACCGTTATATGTGTTAATATACATATAAATGATATAGGTTCGTGAATCCAAGGCCAACCTTGCACTTGTTCAATGATGTTATATGTATTTTTACTACGAAATACAGTATGGTGAGTTTCATTTGCTCCCTTTTTAAATGCTTTTGCAATATATATTTTTGGAACTGAGAATACATGCGCTGCTTTTATAAATGTTTTACAAAATAGACACAAGTAATCGAAACTACATTATATGGTTGAATGATCGAAGCCGAATATGCCTCTTTTGCTTGGTAGCCTAAGAATTAGTAAACCGATCTACTAATTGAAGCGAATCCTAAAGATAGATCTATTGGGCCTAACAAACCCCATCTAAAGTACCGGATGCTTTAGTACTTCAAATTCGTTTTTATCATGTCCGATCGATATCCCAGAATGATAGGGGATATTCTTATATGCATCTAGGTAATGTCGGTTACCAGGTGTTCAATCCATATGAATGATTTTTTTCTCTATGCATGGGACGTATATTTATGAGAATTGGAAATGAAAATCTTGTGGTCTATTAAAATGATGAAAATGATCGTTTATGATAAACTAATGAACGCACCAACCTTTTGGTTGACACTTTAAAGCATGTTTATTCTCAGGTATTAAAGAAATCTTCCGCTGTGCATTTGCTCATTTTAAAGATATTACTTGGAATCATTCATGGCATATTTTAAAAGACGTTGCATTCAAGTCGTGGAGTTCAGTAAAGATTTATGCTTAAGTAAATGACAGATTAGATCATTTATAGATGGATATTATGAAATGGTATGCATGCCTTTCAACTTTCGATGTAATGAAAGTTTGTCTTTAAAAACGAGTCCAATGTTTGTAAAATGTATCATATAGAGGTCAAATACCTCGCGATGTAATCATATGTTATTGTATTCGTTCTTATGGATTTGGACGGGTCTTAGCAAACCAGGTCTGCATTAGTGTGTCTAACTGACAGTCGTTAGGATGCATTAGTGAGTCTGGACTTCGACCGTATCTGCATGTCAAAAGTTTGCTTATCATTTCTAGTCGGAAATCATCTACTTATCATCTGTAGGAAATTACCTGCTTATCATTCTTAAGTCTAGACACGTTTTGTTTCATTGATTGCATGAATAGTGTATAGACAAAATTCATATCTTAGCATATCTGCTAAATCATATCTTATCGTATCTATTACTGTAAACTTTGCCTGACATATTCTGTAAATTCCTCCGTAATCTACGAAATTATTGTTCTATATATATATATATAGATATTCTATGTAATTAGAATACCACTCGATAGCCGAAAAATCATTTCATATCGAAAAATTCTTTATTCAATCGTATGAAATGGAATTCGTCATTAGTTCAAGTTCCTCAGATTCTGAAATGGAATCCCACTCAAGCTTCGAAAGCAGTGTGACCGGAATGGACCAACCAATCAGCCATCACCTAATCTAGATGAATTGGGGATGGGTTCATAGCCTCCTTAAGCATTGGAGACAAGAAGAAGGTGATCCTTTCCATCCACCACATTGCCCTATTGGCGAAGAACCTGAAGCACTTACCGGCGAACCTGTTTGAAACACTATTTTCTCTCTCATTTCCGGAGTATCTCGTCACGATTATATACTACATCAAATTCTAGATTTTATTTATCCGCTCGTCCGAACCGACAATCACCCCGGTATAATAGAAGAAGTCAACGAGCTTCGCGCTCGGGTAGTGGCTTTGGAGAATATGGTGCAGAGATTACAAACACCAGCAGCAGCACCAGCAGCATAACCAGTACCACCATCATCAAAGCCAATAGAACCATTACCACCTCCAACCACAACTGTGTCGTAAACCTTAACTTTACAATCTGTCCCACGAGAATCAACGTCATATGCACCATAAATACCAAGGAGTACCAACAACAATAACTGATGAAGTATTAATTCATAACTTCATTGAAGAAACATTCCGCGGCGGTTATTTAATCTCTAAAATCTTAGAGATTATCTAATCTAGCCCTAGCCATAAACCAGATAAATGAACCAAAATGATAGGAGGAAGAATAGAAATTCTGACAAGAATGGTGCGTGATTTACAAGCTACACTTCTTTTACCAATAGCATCAACAGTACCATAGCATCACTCTCACAGTCAGTACTGTCAGTATCATCAGAATCAGCAGCACCTATAACATTACAAACTTCGCAAGTTCAAGAATCACCGTAGACATCATTACAAATCAATAACAAGTATGTCATATCAACGAGTTATGAAATATTAACTCATTCCACTGAAGAATTTATATGTATATCTTATATATATAAATTTTTAAACCATAATAAATCTTTTTGTACTTAGCTATTATGTGTGAATCTTAACTACTTGGTTAATTCATATTACTAATATGCTATGATGTACGTCCTTCGCCCACAACTTCTAACGACCTGTCCTAATCCATCAGGGCGAATACATTATATTTGGTTACATCACGAGGTACTTGACCTCTATATGATATATTTTACAAACATTGTATTCGTTTTAAAAGACAAACTTTCATTTCATCGAAAGTTGACGGCATGCATACCATTTCATAATATATCCAACTATAATTGACTTAAAAATAATCTTGATGAACTCAACGACTCGAATGCAATGTCTTTTGAAATATGTCATGAATGACTCCAAGTAATATCTCTAAAATGAGAAAATTCACAGCGGAAGATTTCTTTCGTACCTGAGAATAAACATGCATTCAAGTGTCAACCAAAAGGCTGGTGAGTTCATTAGTTTATCATAAACATTCTTTTCCATCATTTTAATAGACCACAAGATTTTCATTTCTCATAGTTACACATCTCGTATCAGGCATTTCGCAAACTGCATAGAGATAAAAATTATTCATATGGATTGAACACCTGGTAACCGACCTTAACAAGATGCAAATAGAATATCCCCCAGTATACAGCGCGTAGCTAATATACTAAATAATACCTCGAAGTACTAAAGCATCCATACCCTGGATGGGGCTCGTTAGGCCCGATAGATCTATCTTTAGGATTCGCGTCAACTAGGGGCCATTTCCCTAATTCTTAGGTTACCAGACTTGAAGGGGTGATATTCGGTTTAATAATCCAACCATATAATGTAGTTTTAAGTACTTGTGTCTATTTCGTAAAACATTTATAAAAGCAGTGCATGTATTCTCAATCCCAAAAATATATATTGCAAAAGCATTTAAAAAAGGGAGCAAATAAAACTCACCTAATGTATTTTGTAGTAAAAATAAATATGACTATATTGAACAATGCAGGGTTGGCCTCGGATTCACGAACCTATATCATTCGTATATATATATATTAAAACATATAATCGTAATCGGATAAGTTTATATATTTTATCAGTAATAATATACTTGTTATTTTAATAAAAAATTATATGTTATATTAATTAAATATATTTATTATATGTTTTAATTAAAAATATAATAATAACAATTTCTTAAATACTTATTAATACGTTATATAGTTCTAGTATATCTATACATAACGTTATATTATGATTATTTGATGATTATAATAGCATAGGTTTTATCCAAAAATTTTGTAGTTTATATGTAAATATGTTTAATCATATATATATATATATATATATATATATATATATATATATATATATATATATATATATATATATATATATATATATATATATATATATATATATATATATATATGTATAAACATTTGTTATATTTATAACTCACGTCTTATAAATATATTTATCATTTTACTAATGTTTCATTAATCTATTTTAAGCTATATATATATATATATATATATATATATATATATATATATATACATAATTCTCATTTATAGTCGTAATATATTTTGTACCTTAATATATGTCTAATTTATATGTAACTAACATTTATACCTTAAGGTTATAATAGTCGTTATATATTAAAAGTATGTTCATATTAATACTTATATTAAAGTTTAACCTTATGAGTTTTCTATACATCCATATTATATATATATATATATATATATATATATATATATATATATATATATATATATATATATATATATATATGTTACATATAATTATATATTTTTTAATCATCGCAAATCCTAATCTTCAAACTATCTTATCATAATATTTCATATTATTTTATAAACTTTATTTACTAATCAAATTATTTATCGTATGTACATATATATTCATACCCAATTCTTTATATTATTCTTTTATTTATAATCATATTCATATTATACTTTCATTTTTATATTTATCATAAGGTTATCATTAACATTTACAATAATAATAATAATGTAACAATAATAACAATAATAATAATAATAATAATAATAATAATAATAATAATAATAATAATAATAATAATAATAATAATAATAATAATAATGATAATGATAATGATAATGATAATGATAATGATAATGATAATGATAATGATAATGATAATGATAATTAAAATATCAATTAATACCTTAGAAGCTTTAAAAAGGAATAAAACTGCCCGCGACGGGACTCGAACCCCTGACCTCCCAAATAGTCGCACTCGTCTTAACCATTGGGCTGTTGCCCATATTCTGTTTCATAATCTCTTTTAATTTTTATAACCCGTATATTTATGTGGTTTCCCTTCTCATCTCCTTCATCAAATCAATCAACAATATTATCAATCAACACAAGCAACTAAATGATGCGTTTTAGAATGTTATACTGATTCAGAAACAATTTCTAATTATAAATATCTGGGTTAACAAAACACAAAAAAAAAATTAAAAGAACAGAAACAAATAAGCAGCCCGTCGCTGTATCTAATAAAAACATTTTTTTTTTTGATTTCGCAAATCGTTACATTATAGATAAAGGTTATAAAACAAATTATGTTTCAATTCCTTCCTAAAAACTTCCTTACATCATCAATTAATCCAAAATCTTTAAAACAAAATCGAATTCTTCAAAGAACCACTCGTTTTGACTTTTTCTTTCTAATGTTTGACTTCGAAATTCTTGAGTGTTTCTTCGAATTAGCTTTTGAAATTTTGAAGAAAGTTTCAATCAATGAATTAGAATGTTTCTGCAATTCCACTTTTCTTCAATTGGTTTCAAATAATTTTTATGATTCAATGGGTTCGGTATATAGCAGAATGAAGAACAGAATATAAAAATAAATAAAGAATCTGAATGATTATTTCGTTGAGGAGGATTATGAGGTGCGGTGTGTATATTAACTTCCAAAATTAATTGATCAATATCTACATGGTAGGGTTAGTGATAGATACAAGCAATGTCACGAGTATACAGAAAGTCAGAAGCAGATAAAACTGATAATGATATATGTTTTATATGCTTATTTATATATCTGTTATTATCTGCATTTATTTGAATTATCTGAAATTATATTTATATGATCCTGCATTTTTATATACCTGTATCTATATAGTTTAATTAATCTTATTAATTAACAATAATCATAAAACTCTTAATAATCATTATCCTAATAATAATAATAATATTTAGAATAATAATACTAATAGTTATAATAATATTTATAATGATATTATTAATGATATTATTAATAATTCATATTATTTTTATAATTTTAGTAATAATGATAACATATAATAATAATGATTCTTCATGACAATAATTAATAATAATACAAGTAATATCATGTTTCATGTTTTAATTTTTATATTTATATATTATATTATCAATAATACTAATTTTTATATTAATATTGAAAATTATTACCATAACAACTTATAATTTAGTAGATTACATATTATTAATTATGTGATATTTAATTGTTACATAATATTTATAATAACATATATTCAATATTTATACAATTATATATATATATATATATATATATATATATATATATATATATATATATATATATATATATATATATATATATATATATATATATATATATATATATATTACAATATATAATATTAATTATGTTTAGAAGTCCTATATATATATATACATTTTTATTATCTAATATATTATTTTATTTAATTCTAATGTTTCAATTTTATTATTTCACATTATTATATATATTTACACTTATATTTATTTATATATATATATATACATATTTATTTACAAATAAATGTTCGTGAATCGTCGGAAATGGTCGATGTTAAATGATTGCAAGAAAACAGTTCGGGAAATTTGTGGTTCAACATTACAGACTTTGCTTATCGTGTCGAAATCATATAAAGATTAAGTTTAAATTTGGTCGGAAATTTCCGGGTCGTCACAGTACCTACCCGTTAAAGAAATTTCGTCCCGAAATTTGATCGAGGTCGTCATGGTTAACCATAAAAATTGTTTTCATAACGAATATGAGTTAATAAATAGAGTTTTATCACCATTGAATAATTTGGATAAAACAATTCGATTAATCGAAGCGTATGAATGAAGCTATCATAAAAGATCGAGATAAGGCAATAGATATTCGTCTTTACTTTTGACGTAGTCATGGTTGATTTCCGGAATTCAAGGGATTTAGAGAAAATCTTCGTAATAAGATTTGATTTTTCGGTATTTTAAGGAATATTAGGATCCTCCTTGATTAACTGCGATGATCTGTCTCGATTGCTTTGTCGAATATTTCACTATAAATCCACTCCCTTCGTTTCCTTAATATTTTGGAGTTCCATACTTTTGTTTTTCTCTTCCCGACTTTAAGGCAAACGAATAATAGTCCAGAATTCGTAGATATGAATTTCGGAATGAACATAGTTAATGCTCTAAGAGAGATTGTAATAGCACGATCTTGATTGGTTAAATTACCAGAAAGATAGAACTATCAAGAAATTATGTTCTTGATATATTTAGAGATTAGATAGAATGTAAGAGTCGTGTAACATGGCACATGATGACGTTATAGTCTGTGAATCATCACATTTCATTAGAAACTCAGAATGACATACTGTAATATAATTACGTTGATCAAGTGTCATTATATTATACTAACTCATGCATCAGTTTCCAACACTACTTCAAAATCATTTATATTTCAAACTCGAATTTTTAAAGAAATTTAGAACTAAAGTAGTTTCCTATATGATGTAATATAGATAGCACGAAGTGATAAATAATTTTGGATGAGAATATTTATGAAAATATCTTCAGAAATATCGAAGATATTTATGATGATATTTTGGAATTTTTAAGTTCGAAGGTTGATGAAGAAAAATTTTTTCGCACTATTTTAACATGACTTCGGAGCAAGATATATTCTCTAAAGATCTCATCGAATCCAGAATTATCTGGATTCTTTGAATATAGGGTATGGTCCTTGTATTTGTCCTTGGTCTCCTTCGTGGTTAGCTCAATCCGTTTTCCAGTTCCAACTTTTTGAGATTTTCCAACGTATCCTTCTTTACCATCAAACTTCTGACTGTTACGGTCGTTTACGATTGTCTACAGTTTCTACTACTTCATTCAACTTTTCAATATTCAGAGTATTAATTTGTAGACTGAATGCTCTTCAAAATTTCAGAATGGAAGATCATAATTCTATGAGATAAATGTTATATGTATACATATAACTGTTGATGTAGGAACATTACGAGATTCAAAATACTGATTGATAATTCCCGGTAATTGGTATGGTAATTCTCGTTATAAGATGTGTATAAGTATCAGATAAGGCTTTAACGAACAAATATAAGGGTTCTTTGGAGTGACTTAAGTCAATGAGTAACGAAGTTGTTGGTAAACGGTTCTCCAGTAACGATGATGAAGGGGTAATCTTTATAATAAGGTTTATTCGAATGAAAAATTGAAGTTGATTTGCTGGAGCTGCGACAAAATTGGCTAATTTGAAAAAGGAATTGCAAAGTTATTTTCGGTAATAACAATGCCAAAGGAGCTAGTACAGATACGTGTTAAACGTTTACTCAGGTTCCGAGTGTTTTTAGGTGCATAACTATATACATCAATCTTTTCATCTGTAGATGAAGTACGGTTGGTTCATCCTTTCGATTGAGGTGTTTTCAAGAATCATGAAAGGTTTGAACACAGATTGTAATCGTCATGATACAAATGAGGTTTAAGATGAAATCAAGTGGCAAACTTGAAGAAATATTTAGTTTCATATGTTATAATCAATATTTTAATTCATTTTAATTGTCCAATGTTATTAGTCCACAGTCGATAGTCCACAGTTAACAATCCAATAATTCATATATAGTGTAATATATAATATTCAAATTAATTAATACGTATCGTGACCCGTGTACATGTCTCAGACTCGATCACAACTCAAAGTATATATATTATTTAGGAATCAACCTCAACCCTGTATAGCTAACTCTATCATTACTTCATATAGAGTGTCTATGGTTATTCCAAATAATATATATAGATGCGTCGATATGATATGTCAAAACCTTGTATACGTGTCTCGATATTTAAAGTGCGTAAATTAAATAACAGAAATTAAATGACGATAAATAAAATTGTTAGAATATAAATTGCGATAAATAAAATGTAATCAGTTAGCTAGGAACAGTAAGCGTGGATTCTTAACAAAATTTTTCTCATAGTTAATTTGTTTGTTTCTAACAAATTTTATTTTGTCCAATGTTTTCTTCATTATGCCACTTGTTGGATTCTGATAGGTAAAAATCCAATATATGAAATTGAATGAAAATGGTTATTTTGCGATGAACGAATTCGTATATCTGTGGATGTAGGTAGAATAGTAAATGACTGTTGAATCAGATTCGAAGGATGTACCGTGTAACTTATTAATGTGAAATCTAAATATTTCTCGGGTATTACCTACCCATTAAAATATTTTCACCATTAACAGTTTGTAAAAAAGAATTTTTATTTTTTTTAATTACAATCGTTATGAAAATATATATACATATATATTTTCTTTAGATGTAATCATGGATTTAATGAGTTGATATGATATTAAACTCATTTGATTTATGGTTACAACTAGAGTACATAATCTCTAAAACATTAGAAATTATATAATCGTCATGTAGAATGAAGATAAATGATGTAGAACGATGATTATGCTCGAGGTACAAAATGAGATGTTGAGGCGTGTGATGTGAAAACTTGGGTTGTTAGTCGTAATATATTTTGTACCTTAATATATGCCTAATTTATATGTAACTAACATTTATACCTTAAGGTTATAATAGTCGTTATATATTAAAAGTATGTTCATATTAATACTTTTATTAAAGTTTAACCTTATGAGTTTTCTATACATCTATATTTTATATATATATATATATATATATATATATATATATATATATATATATATATATATATATATATATATATATATATATATATATATATATATATATATATATATATATATATATATATATATATATATATATATATATATGTATATATATATATGTATATGTTACATATAATTATATATTTTTTAATCATCGCAAATCCTAATCTTCAAACTATCTTATCATAATATTTCATATTATTTTATAAACTTTATTTACTAATCAAATTATTTATCATATGTACATATATATTCATACCTAATTCTTTATATTTATCTTTTATTTACAATCATATTCATATTATACTTTTATTTTTATATTTATCATAAGGTTATCATTAACATTTACAATAATAATAATAATGTAACAATAATAACAATGACAATAATAATAATAATAATAATAATAATAATAATAATAATAATAATAATAATAATAATAATAATAATAATAATAATAATGATAATGATAATGAAAATAATAATTAAAATATCAATTAATACCTTAGAAGCATTAAAAAGGAATAAAATGGTCCGCGACGAGACTCGAACCCGTGACCTCTCGAATATCGCACTCGTCTTAACCATTGGGCTATTGCCCATATTTTGTTTCATAATCTCTTCTAATTTTTATAACCCGTATATTTATGTGGTTTCCCTTCTCATCTTCTTCATCAAATCAATCAACAATATTATCAATCAACACAAGCAACTAAATGATGCGTTTTAGAATGTTATACTGATTTAGAAACAATTTCTAATTATTAATATCTGGATTAACAAAACACAAAAAAAAAAAAATTAAAACAACAGAAACAAATAAGCAGCCCGTCGCTGTATCTAATAAAAATTTTTATTTATTTCGCAAATCGTTACATTATAGATAAAGGTTATAAAACAAATTATGTTTCAATTCCTTCCTAAAAACTTCCTCCATCATCAATTAATCCAAAATCTTTAAAACAAAATCGAATTCTTCAAATAACCACTCGTTTTAACTTTTTCTTTCTAATGTTTGACTTCGAAATTCTTGAGTGTTTCTTCGAATTAGCTTTTGAAATTTTGAAGAAAGTTTCAATCAATGAATTAGAATGTTTCTGCAATTCCACTTTTCTTCAATTGGTTTCGAATAATTTTTATGATTAAATGGGTTCGGTATATAGCAGAATGAAGAACAGAAGATAAAAAAAAATAAAGAATCTGAATGATTATTTCGTTGAGGAGGATTATGAGGTGCGGTTTGTATATTAACTTCCAAAATTAATTGATCATTTATGATGTGATACAGATAACGTGTATTTATATATCTGTTATTATCCGCATTTATTTGAATTATCTGAAATTATATTTGTATGATCCTGCATTTTTATATATCTGTATCTATATAGTTTAATTAATCTTATTAATTAACAATAATCATAATACTCTTAATAATAATTATCCTAATAATAATAATATTTAGAATAATAATACTAATAGTTATAATAATATTTATAATGACATTATTAATGATATTATTAATAATTCGTATTATTTTTATAATTTTAGTAATAATGATAACATATAATAATAATGATTCTTAATGACATTAGTTAATAATAATACAAGTAATATCATGTTTCATGTTTTAATTTTTATATCTATATATTATATTATCAATAATACTAATTTTTATATTAATATTGAAAATTATTACTATAACAACTTATAATTTAGTAGATTACATATTATTAATTATGTGATATTTAATTGTTACACAATATTTATAATAACATATATTCAATATTTATACACTTTATATGTATATATATATATATATATATATATATATATATATATATATATATATATATATATATATATAATATATATATATATATATATATATATATATATATATATATATTTTTATATATACATTTTTATTATCTAATATATTATTTTATTTAATTCTAATGTTTCAATTTTATTATTTCACATTATTATATATTTACACTTATATTTATTTATCTATATATATATATATATATATATATATATATATATATATATATATATATATATATATATATATATATATATATATATATATATATATATACATATATATACATATGTATTTACAAACAAATGTTCGTGAATCATCAGAAATGGTCGATGTTAAATGAATGCAAGAAAACAGTTCGGGAAATTTGTGGTTCAACATTACAGACTTTGCTTATCGTTTCGAAATCATATAAAGATTAAGTTTAAATTTGGTCGAAAATTTCCGGGTCGTCACACAACTTAACCATCGTTAACTACAATCTCTGTCTCAATTTAATAAATTATAATTCATAATAAACAAAGTGTATTATTAAAATATATGTTTGATTTTACACTTTCATCATCGATGTACTCGAAACTTTTCATATAACATCATTCGTACTTTACGAAAATCACAAGAATTCCACGAACACCAACATCACGCAATGTATTGATTCATAATATATTGAAGAAATACTTATGTAATTTCTAAACTTTTAGGGATTACTCAATTCTAGTATCAACCGTAAATCAATGAGTTTAATTTAATATTAACTCATTAAATCTATGTTACATCTAAAGAAAATATATACAAATATATTTTCGTAAAGTCTGTAATAAAAATTCTTTTGTACAAAATATTAATTGTGAAATTTTTTTTAACGGGTAGGTAATACCCGAGAGATATATAAATTCACAATTTATATGTTACATTCTTCGAATCTGATTCAACAATCATCAACTATACTTACTACTTTCTCAATAATATATATTCTTTCATAAAAATCAAAAACAACCATACTCATTCAAATTCAATTACATATTCTGATTTTGGAATCGCATAATTCAATTCGAGATATAACCGGTACCATCACTTTTAGATTCCTACATCTTTCAAAGCTATACTTTGACTTCAAAAACTTTGTTAGAAAATCATATGTATATTAACGATTACAACATGTGTTCAAACCTGTCAAAATTCCTGAAGACACTTTAAAAAAAAAAAAATTAGCAATCGAGATGATGATCCAACCACATGTTACCCACAGTTATGTACCTCCCGTAACAGATCCTTTGGCATTTATTAGCAAAAATAACCTTACGATTTTCTTTCAAAATAGCAAATTTTGTCACAGCTCCAACAAGTCAACTTCGACTTTTCAATCAGACTAATCTTATTATAATCTTGAGATATACACCATCGTTACAGGGGAACCTTTTACATTCCACCACATTATCAGCAGATGTACCAGCAACTTCATTACCCTTTGACTTTAGTCTCTCCGAAAGTCATTATAGTTATTGAAACCCCATCATTTACTCATCCGCACCTTAAAACGGGAATTGCCCTACTAATTATCGAGAAATTAGCAATCAGTATTTTGAAATCTCGCAACATGTCTACATCAACAGTTATATATATATACATATAACGTCAATCTCCAAGACTTGCATACTTCGAATGTGAAGTTTCCCAAAAAACACCTCAATCTACGAATTAGATCTCCGAATTTTGGAAAAGCTGAATGAAGCAGCAGAAACTGTTGACAATCATAACA
This sequence comes from Rutidosis leptorrhynchoides, assembly GCF_046630445.1. Taxonomy (NCBI): domain Eukaryota; kingdom Viridiplantae; phylum Streptophyta; class Magnoliopsida; order Asterales; family Asteraceae; genus Rutidosis; species Rutidosis leptorrhynchoides. Next base: position 247,686,959 of record NC_092338.1, on the reverse strand, counting down.
GTCAAAAGTTTGATGATAAAAAAATAGTGTATTAGTAAAGCTCAGAAAAAGAGAAGTTTTGGAACTGGAAAACGGATTGAGCAAAGTATGAAGGAGGCTGTGGACAAATCACAAAGACTGAACCTGCCTTCAAAGAATCCAAATGATTCAGTATCTGCTGAAGTCATTAACAAATACCTTGCTCCTGACACTAAACCCCTGCGGACAATATTCTTCATCATCCTGTGATATTAGAAATTCTAAGATATCATCGTATATTTCATTATAAATATCCTCAATATTTCTGAAGATATTTCCATAAATATCCTCATCTAAAATCATTTATCCTCTTGTGTTATCTGTATCACATCATAAATGAAACTGTTTAGTTTCTAAATTCTGAACCCTTCGAGTTTTAAGTAAGAATGTTTTTGAAGTAATGTTGGGAACTGAAGTATGAGTTAGTATAATATAATGACACTTGATCAACGTGATTATATTACAGTAAGTCATGCTGAGTTTCTAAAATGGAACATGATGATTCACAGATCATAACATCATCATGTGCCATGTTACACGACTCTTGTATTCTATTTTGTAGTGACCCGGACTTTTCCATGTTTATATATATTAATTGAGATTGATATTTACATGATTAAATATTTCCAACATGTTAAGCAATCAAACTTGTTAAGACTTGATTAATTGAAATATGTTTCATATAGACAATTGACCACCCAAGTTGACCGGTGATTTACGAACGTTAAAACTTGTAAAAACTATATGATGACATATATATGGATATATATATAGTTAACACGATACTATGATAAGTAAACATATCATTAAGTATATTAACAATGAACTACATATGTAAAAAAAAGACTACTAACTTAATGATTTTTAAACGAGACATATATGTAACGATTATCGTTGTAAAGACATTTAATGTATATATATATCATATTAAGAGATATTCATACATGATAATATCATGATAATATAATAATTTAAAATCTCATTTGATATTATAAACATTGGGTTAACAACATTTAACAAGATCGTTAACCTAAAGGTTTCAAAACAACACTTACATGTAACGACTAACAATGACTTAACGACTCAGTTAAAATGTATATACATGTAGTGTTTTAATATGTATTTATACACTTTTGAAAGACTTCAATGCACTTATCAAAATACTTCTACTTAACAAAAATGCTTACAATTACATCCTCGTTCAGTTTCATCAACAATTCTACTCGTATGCACCCGTATTCGTACTCGTACAATACACAGCTTTTAGATGTATGTAATATTGATATATACACTCCAATGATCAGCTCTTAGCAGACCTTGTGAGTCACCTAACACATGTGGGAACCATCATTTGGCAACTAGCATGAAATATCTCATAAAATTACAAAAATATGAGTAATCATTCATGACATATTTACATGAAAACAAAATTACATATCCTTTATATCTAATCCATACACCAATGACCAAAAACACCTACAAACACTTTCATTCTTCAATTTTCTTCATCTAATTGATCTCTCTCAAGTTCTATCTTCAAGTTCTAAGTGTTCTTCATATATTCTACAAGTTCTAGTTACATAAAATCAAGAATACTTTCAAGTTTGCTAGCTCACTTCCAATCTTGTAAGGTGATCATCCAACCTCAAGAAATCTTTGTTTCTTACAGTAGGTTATCATTCTAATACAAGGTAATAATCATATTCAAACTTTGGTTCAATTTCTATAACTATAACAATCTTATTTCAAGTGATGATCTTACTTGAACTTGTTTTCGTGTCATGATTCTGCTTCAAGAACTTCGAGCCATCCAAGGATCCGTTGAAGCTAGATCCATTTTTCTCTTTTCCAGTAGGTTTATCCAAGGAACTTAAGGTAGTAATGATGTTCATAACATCATTCGATTCATATATATAAAGCTATCTTATTCGAAGGTTTAAACTTGTAATCACTAGAACATAGTTTAGTTAATTCTAAACTTGTTCGCAAACAAAAGTTAATCCTTCTAACTTGACTATTAAAATCAACTAAACACATGTTCTATATCTATATGATATGCTAACTTAATGATTTTAAACCTGAAAACACGAAAAACACCGTAAAACCGGATTTACGCCGTCGTAGTAACACCGCGGGCTGTTTTGGGTTAGTTAATTAAAAACTATGATAAACTTTGATTTAAAAGTTGTTATTCTGAGAAAATTATTTTTATTATGAAAATGAAACTATATCCAAAAATTATGGTTAAACTCAAAGTGGAAGTATGTTTTCTAAAATGGTCATCTAGACGTCGTTCTTTCGACTGAAATGACTACCTTTACAAAAATGAATTGTAACTTATTTTTCCGACTATATATCTATACATTTTCTGTTTAGATTCATAAAATAGAGTTCAATATGAAACCATAGCAATTTGATTCACTCAAAACGGATTTAAAATGAAGAAGTTATGGGTAAAACAAGATTGGATAATTTTTCTCATTTTAGCTACGTGAAAATTGGTAACAAATCTATTCCAACCATAACTTAATCAACTTGTATTGTATATTATGTAATCTTGAGATACCATAGACACGTATACAATGTTTCGACCTATCATGTCGACACATCTATATATATTTCGGAACAACCATAGACACTCTATATGTGAATGTTGGAGTTAGCTATACAGGGTTGAGGTTGATTCCAAAATATATATTGAGTTGTGATCAATACTTAGATACGTATACACTGGGTCATGGATTGATTCAAGATAATAATTATCAATTTATTTATGTACATCTAACTGTGAACAACTAGTTGTAGGTTACTAACGAGGACAGCTGACTTAATAAACTTAAAACATCAAAATATATTAAAAGTTTTGTAAATATATTTTGAACATACTTTGATATATATGTATATATTGTTATAGGTTCGTGAATCAACCAGTGGCCAAGTCTTACTTCCCGACGAAGTAAAAATCTGTGAAAGTGAGTTATAGTCCCACTTTTAAAATCTAATATTTTTGGGATGAGAATACATGCAGGTTTTATAAATGATTTACAAAATAGACACAAGTACGTGAAACTACATTCTATGGTTGAATTATCGAAATCGAATATGCCCCTTTTTATTAAGTCTGGTAATCTAAGAATTAGGGAACAGACACCCTAATTGACGCGAATCCTAAAGATAGATCTATTGGGCCTAACAAACCCCATCCAAAGTATTGGATGCTTTAGTAATTCAAAATTTATATCATATCCGAAGGGTGTCCCGGAATGATGGGGATATTCTTATATATGCATCTTGTTAATGTCGGTTACCAGGTGTTCACCATATGAATGATTTTTATCTCTATGTATGGGATGTGTATTGAAATATGAAATCTTGTGGTCTATTATTATGATTTGATATATATAGGTTAAACCTATAACTCACCAACATTTTTGTTGACATTTTAAGCATGTTTATTCTCAGGTGATTATTAAGAGCTTCCGCTGTCGCATACTTAAATAAGGACGAGATTTGGAGTCTATGCTTGTATGATATTGTGTAAAAACTGCATTCAAGAAACTTATTTTGTTGTAACATGTTTGTATTGTAAACCATTATGTAATAGTCGTGTGTAAACAGGATATTTTAGATTATCATCATTTGATAATCTACGTAAAGCTTTTTAAACCTTTATTGATGAAATAAATGTTATGGTTTGTTTTAAAATGAATGCAGTCTTTGAAAAACGTCTCATATAGAGGTCAAAACCTCGCAACGAAATCAATTAATATGGAACGTTTTTAATCAATAAGAACGGGACATTTCAGTTGGTATCCGAGCGTTGGTCTTAGAGAACCAGAATTTTGCATTAGTGTGTCTTATCGAGTTTGTTACGATGCATTAGTGAGTCTGGACTTCGACCGTGTTTACTTGAAAAATGATTGCTTAACAAATTTTGTTGGAAACTATATATTTTTAACATGTGAATATTATGTGATATATTAATCTCTTAACGCGTTTGATATTATGTGATAGATGTCTACCTCTAGAACAAGTCCCATTGACTCACCTAATAATAATGAAGAGTCAAATGTAAATTGGAATGATTCGTGGACTGATTCACAAGTTCCCGAAGAGGAACCGGAAGAAGAGTCGGAACCGGAAGAAGAATCGGAACCGGAAGAAGAATCGGAACCGGATGAAGAAATAGAACCGGTGGGAGAAATAATAAAACGGTTAAGTAAAAAGAAATCCTCAACCAACAGACCAAGGTTAATTATGGTCAATGGTGTTCCCGCCAAGGAAGCAAAATATTGGGAGGATTACCAATTCTCCGATGAATCGGATTCTGACGAGAATTCCGATGATGTTATAGAAATTACCCCAACTGAATTTAAAAAGGTAAAAGAAAATAATAAGGGAAAGGGCATAAAAATAGAGAAATCTAATTCCAACCCCGATGAACTTTATATGTATCGTCAACCCCCGAAGTCCTTAAGTTGTAACAATGACCCGGGAACCTCTAAACCACCAGGTTTTTCTAAACCAATGTGGAAAACGACGGCTCGTATTAGGAGAACATCATATATCCCTAGAAACTTGGAAAAACGAACCAATACCGAAGAAGAAGAAACAAGCGAGTCAGAATAAGATAGTTGTATTCGTGTGGTGTAATATATGTAATATAGTGTGCTTATGCTTTATGATATATGTAAAAATTGCTTGTATTAATAAGTATTTTTTTTTATTAATCTAACTCTTGTCTATTTTACAGTATAAAAACACAAAATGGATAGACAACCCAATATTTTAAGAGACCTACCCGGAGACATGATTGATGAAATCTTGTCTAGAGTCGGTCAGAATTCTTCGGCACAACTATTTAAGGCGAGATCAGTTTGTAAGACATTCGAAGAACGTTCCAAGAATGCCTTGGTTTATAAAAGGCTTTCATTCGAAAGATGGGGGATATCACATTGGGAAATCCATAAGTTACGATGTGTTTACTTTGACGCATATATTGCGGGGAACTCAAATGCTATTTTACGCAATGGGTTAAGAAATTATTTTGACTCAATATATCCGAATATTGGACTTCGTGATTTAGAAAAAGCGGCTAACATGCAACATAAAGAAGCATGTTATGCTTACGGATTAGTAATGTTCGCTTCTCACCAAAGTGAGAACAAGAACATCGGGCTACAACTATTAAACAAAATGTTCCCACAAGTGACGGAGTCGGTAATTGGGGTAAGAAATGAGGTTTTTAGATTGTTACGGGACTGTTAGACATTACGTAACCCTCGTCCCTTTGACGACGTTACAACACGCTATCTTATCAACGACCATAATGGTTATGTTCCACAAGACCAAGGATGGGAAGTAATCCTAGTAAAACCAGAATGCATGACTTGTTTCTGGACGTATGAATTACGTGTCTTTATTGCCTTTGCTGAACGACTTGTGTACTAGCTAGAATTATCTTCACAACCATCTTGTATCAAATTTATTGTGTGCTATATTTCATGCTATATGTAAAATAAGCGGTATTGTAAGTTTGTAAAATATTGTGTAAAAGTTTGAACGCGAAATATTATTATAATCAGTTTTTCATATAGAATTGTAGTAGTTGAATTGTATATTAGCTACTAAGTATGAACTTAACGGGTAGGTACTACCCGAATTTAAACTTATAAAACGCTAATATGAAGAAAAAGCTTTTATAAATGAGTTCATATTATGCTACGAAATACTATTAACTACTCTTAATATTCTGTATGATTAACTTGTTCCATTTGACTGTTTTGAAGGAAATGGCACCGACTACTCGACACACCGTGAATATGAATGAAGAGGAATTCCGTACTTTTCTAGCTTCAAACATAGCCACAGTACAGGCTGCGCTACATACCAACAATAACCTTCGATCTAGCAGTACAGGAAATCGTGTAGGATGCACCTACAAAGAATTCACTGCCTGCAAACCTTTGAAATTTGATGGAACCGAAGGACCGATCGGATTGAAACGGTGGACCGAGAAGGTCGAATCAGTGTTAGCCATAAGTAAGTGTACTGAAGAGGACAAAGTGAAGTACGCTATGCATACCTTCACAGGTTCTGTGTTAACATGGTGGAATACCTATCTAGAGCAAGTGGGACAAGATGATGCGTACGCACTACCGTGGCCAGCATTCAAGCACTTGATGAACGAGAAGTACCGTCCCAGAACCGAGGTCAATAAGCTCAAGACAGAACTTAGAGGGTTACGAACCCAAGGATTTGATATTACCACGTACGAAAGACGATTCACTGAATTGTGCCTATTGTGTCCGGGAGCATTCGAAGATGAGGAAGAGAAGATCGACGCGTTTGTGAAAGGATTACCGGAAAGAATCCAAGAAGATATAAGTTCACACGAGCCCGCCTCCATACAACAGGCATGTAGAATGGCTCACAAACTAGTGAACCAGATTGAAGAAAGAATTAAAAAACAGACTGCTGAAGAGGCCAATGTGAAGCAAGTCAAAAGAAAGTGGGAGGAAAACGGTGATAAGAATCACCAATACAACAACAACAGCAATTACAACAATAATCACAACAATTATCCCAACAATCGCAACATCAATCGCAACTACAACAAACGGCCCAACAACAACAACAACAACAACAACAACAATAACAACAACAACAACAATAACAGCAACTACAACAATCATCCCAACAACAATAATAACCGCAACAACAACAACAATCAGAAGCAGCTATGCCAAAGGTGTGAAAAGTATCACTCGGGGTTTTGCACCAAATTTTGCAACAAGTGTAAAAGAAATGGTCATAGCGCGGTGAAGTGTGAGGTCTACGGACCAGGGGTTAATAGAACGAAAGGAAAAAATGGTGTCGGAACGAGTAATGGCGGAGCAAGTAGTGTCGGAGCAAGTTATGCCAATGTAGTTTGTTATAAATGTGGAAAACCGGGCCACATTATTAGAAATTGCCCGAACCAGGAGAACACGAATGAACAAGGCCGCGAAAGAGTTTTCAATATTAATGCGGCAGAGGCACAGGAAGACCCGGAGCTTGTTACGGGTACGTTTCTTATTGACAATAAATCTGCTTACGTTTTATTTGATTCGGGTGCGGATAGAAGCTATATGAGTAGAGATTTTTGTGCTAAATTAAATTATCCATTGACGCCTTTGGATAGTAAATTTTTACTCGAATTAGCAAATGGTAAATTAATTTTAGCAAATAATATATGTCAGAATCGAGAAATTAAACTGGTTAGCGAAACATTTAAGATTGATTTGATACCAGTAGAGTTAGGGAGTTTTGATGTGATAATTGGTATGGACTGGTTGAAAGAAGTGAAAGCAGAGATCATTTGTTACAAAAATACAATTCACATTATACGAGAAAAAGGAAAACCCTTAATGGTGTACGGAGAAAAGGGCAACACGAAGCTACATCTTATTAGTAATTTGAAGGCACAAAAACTAATAAGAAAAGGTTGCTATACTGTTCTAACATACGTCGAGAAAGTACAAACTGAAGAAAAGAGCATCAATGATGTTCCCATTGCAAAAGAATTTCCCGATGTATTTCTGAAAGAATTACTGGGATTACCCCACATCGATCCGTTGAATTTCAAATAGATCTTGTACCAGGAGCTCCACCAATAGCTTGTGCTCCTTACAGACTCGCACCCAGCGAGATGAAAGAACTGTAAAGCCAATTACAAGAACTTTTAGAGCGTGGTTTCATTCGACCAAGCACATCACCGTGGGGAGCTCCTGTTTTGTTTGTCAAGAAGAAAGATGGTACATTCAGGTTGTGTATCAACTACCGAGAGTTGAACAAACTTACCATCAAGAACCGCTACCCACTACCGAGAATCGACGACTTATTTGATCAACTACAAGGCTCGTCTGTTTATTCAAAGATTGACTTACGTTCCGGGAATCATCAAATGCGGGTGAAAGAAGATGATATTCCAAAGACTGCTTTCAGAACACGTTAAGGTCATTACGAGTTTATGGTCATGCCATTTAGTTTAACTAATGCACCAGCTGTGTTCATAGACCTTATGAACCGAGTGTGTGGATCATACCTTGACAAGTTTGTCATTGTTTTCATTGATGACATACTTATTTACTCAAAGAATGACCAAGAACACGGTGAACATTTGAGAAAGGTGTTAGAAGTATTGAGGACGGAAGAATTGTACGCTAAGTTTTCAAAGTGTGCATTTTAGTTGGAAGAAGTTCAATTCCTCGGTCACATAGTGAACAAAGAAGGTATTAAGGTGGATCCGGCAAAGATAGAAACTGTTGAAAAGTGGGAGACCCCGAAAACTCCGAAATACATACGCCAGTTTTTAGGACTAGCTGGTTACTACAGAAGGTTCATCCAAGACTTTTCCAGAATAGCAAAACCCTTGACTGCATTAACGCATAAAGGGAAGAAATTTGAATGGAATGATGAACAAGAGAAAGCGTTTCAGTTATTGAAGAAAAAGCTAACTACGGCACCTATATTGTCATTGCCTGAAGGGAATGATGATTTTGTGATTTATTGTGACGCATCAAAGCAAGGTCTCGGTTGTGTATTAATGCAACGAACGAAGGTGATTGCTTATGCATCTAGACAATTGAAGATTCACGAACAAAATTATACGACGCATGATTTGGAATTAGGCGCGGTTGTTTTTGCATTAAAGACTTAGAGGTACTACTTATATGGGGTCAAAAGTAGTATATATACCGACCATAAACGTCTTCAACACATACTTAATCAGAAACAACTGAATATGAGGCAGCGTAGGTGGATTAAATTATTGAATGATTACGACTTTGAGATTCGTTACCACCCGGGGAAGGCAAATGTGGTAGCCGATGCCTTGAGCAGGAAGGACAGAGAACCTATTCGAGTAAAATCTATGAATATAATGATTCATAATAACCTTACTACTCAAATAAAGGAGGCGCAATAAGGAGTTTTAAAAGAGGGAAATTTAAAGGATGAAATACCCAAAGGATCGGAGAAGCATCTTAATATTCGGGAAGACGGAACCCGGATAGGGCTGAAAGGATTTGGGTACCAAAATTTGGAGATATGAGAGAAATGGTACTTAGAGAAGCTCATAAAACCAGATACTCAATACATCCTGGAACGGGGAAGATGTACAAGGATCTCAAGAAACATTTTTGGTGGCCGGGTATGAAAGCCGATGTTGCTAAATACGTAGGAGAATGTTTGACGTGTTCTAAGGTCAAAGCTGAGCATCAGAAACCATCAGGTCTACTTCAACAACCGGAAATCCCGGAATGGAAATGGGAAAACATTACCATGGATTTCATCACTAAATTGCCAAGGACTGCAAGTGGTTTTGATACTATTTGGGTAATAGTTGATCGTCTCACCAAATCAGCACACTTCCTGCCAATAAGAGAAGATGACAAGATGGAGAAGTTAGCACGACTGTATTTGAAGGAAGTCATCTCCAGACATGGAATACCAATCTCTATTATCTCTGATAGGGATGGCAGATTTATTTCAAGATTCTGGCGGACATTACAGCAAGAATTAGGAACTCGTCTAGACATGAGTACTGCCTATCATCCACAAACTGATGGGCAGAGCGAAAGGACGATACAAATGCTTGAAGACATGCTACGAGCATGTGTTATTGATTTCGGAAACAGTTGGGATCGACATCTACCGTTAGCAGAATTTTCCTACAACAACAGCTACCATTCAAGCATTGAGATGGCGCCATTTGAAGCACTTTATGGTAGAAAGTGCAGGTCTCTGATTTGTTGGAGTGAAGTGGGGGATGGACAGATTACGCGTCCGGAGATTATACAAGAAACTATCGAGAAGATCATCCAAATTCAACAACGGTTGAAAACCGCCCAAAGTCGACAAAAGAGCTACGCTGACATTAAAAGAAAAGATATAGAATTTGAAATTGAAGAGATGGTCATGCTTAAAGTTGCACCTTGGAAAGGCGTTGTTCGATTTGGTAAATGAGAAAAATTAAATCCAAGGTATATTGGACTATTCAAGATTATTGATCGTGTCGGACCAGTAGCTTACCGACTTGAGTTACCTCAACAACTCGCGGATGTACATAACACTTTCCACGTCTCGAATTTGTAGAAATGTTTTGCTAAAGAAGATCTCACTATTCCGTTAGATGAAATCCAAATCAACGAAAAACTTCAATTCATCGAAGAACCCGTCGAAATAATGGATCGTGAGGTTAAAAGACTTAAGCAAAACAAGATACCAATTGTTAAGGTTTGATGGAATGCTCGTAGAGGACCCGAGTTCACCTGGGAGCGTGAAGATCAGATGAAGAAGAAATACCCGCATCTATTTCCAGAAGATTCGTCAACACCTTCAACAACTTAAAATTTCGGGACGAAATTTATTTAACGGGTAGGTACTGTAGTGACCCGAACTTTTCCATGTTTATATATATTAATTGAGATTGATATTTACATGATTAAATATTTCCAACATGTTAAGCAATCAAACTTGTTAAGACTTGATTAATTGAAATATGTTTCATATAGACAATTGACCACCCAAGTTGACCGGTGATTCACGAACGTTAAAACTTGTAAAAACTATATGATGACATATATATGGATATATATATATAGTTAACATGATACTATGATAAGTAAACATATCATTAAGTATATTAACAATGAACTACATATGTAAAAACAAGACTACTAACTTAATGATTTTTAAACGAGACATATATGTAACGATTATCGTTGTAAAGACATTTAATGTATATATATCATATTAAGAGATATTCATACATGATAATATCATGATAATATAATAATTTAAAATCTCATTTGATATTATAAACATTGGGTTAACAACATTTAACAAGATCGTTAACCTAAAGGTTTCAAAACAACACTTACATGTAACGATTAACGATGACTTAACGACTCAGTTAAAATGTATATACATGTAGTGTTTTAATATGTATTTATACACTTTTGAAAGACTTCAATACACTTATCAAAATACTTCTACTTAACAAAAATGCTTACAATTACATCCTCGTTCAGTTTCATCAACAATTCTACTCGTATGCACCCGTATTCGTACTCGTACAATACACAGCTTTTAGATGTATGTACTATTGGTATATACACTCCAATGATCAGCTCTTAGCATCCCATTTGAGTCACCTAACACATGTGGGAACAATCATTTGGCAACTAGCATGAAATATCTCATAAAATTACAAAAATATGAGTAATCATTCATGACTTATTTACATGAAAACAAAATTACATATCCTTTATATCTAATCCATACACCAATGACCAAAAACACCTACAAACACTTTCATTCTTCAATTTTATTCATCTAATTAATCTCTCTCAAGTTCTATCTTCAAGTTCTAAGTGTTCTTCATATATTCTACAAGTTCTAGTTACATAAAATCAAGAATACTTTCAAGTTTGCTAGCTCACTTCCAATCTTGTAAGGTGATCATCCAACCTCAAGAAATCTTTGTTTCTTACAGTAGGTTATCATTCTAATACAAGGTAATAATCATATTCAAACTTTGGTTCAATTTCTATAACTATAACAATCTTATTTCAAGTGATGATCTTACTTGAACTTGTTTTCGTGTCATGATTCTGCTTCAAGAACTTCGAGCCATCCAAGGATTCGTTGAAGCTAGATCCATTTTTCTCTTTTCCAGTAGGTTTATCCAATGAACTTAAGGTAGTAATGATATTCATAACATCATTCAATTCATATATATAAAGCTATCTTATTCGAAGGTTTAAACTTGTAATCACTAGAACATAGTTTAGTTAATTCTAAACTTGTTCGCAAACAAAAGTTAATCCTTCTAAATTGACTATTAAAATCAACTAAACACATGTTCTATATCTATATGATATGCTAACTTAATGATTTAAAACCTGAAAACACGAAAAACACCGTAAAACTGGATTTACGCCGTCGTAGTAACACCGCGGGCTGTTTTGGGTTAGTTAATTAAAAACTATGATAAACTTTGATTTAAAAGTTGTTATTCTGAGAAAATGATTTTTATTATGAAAATGAAACTATATCCAAAAATTATGGTTAAACTCAAAGTGGAAGTATGTTTTCTAAAATGGTCATCTAGACGTCGTTCTTTCGACTGAAATGACTACCTTTACAAAAATGACGTGTAACTTATTTTTCTGACTATAAACCTATACTTTTTCTGTTTAGATTCATAAAATAGAGTTCAATATGAAACCATATCAATTTGATTCACTCAAAACGGATTTAAAATGAAGAAGTTATGGGTAAAACAAGATTGGATAATTTTTCTCATTTTAGCTACGTGAAAATTGGTAACAAATCTATTCCAACCATAACTTAATCAACTTGTATTGTATATTATATAATCTTGAGATACCATAGACATGTATACAATGTTTCGACCTATCATGTCGACACATCTATATATATTTCGGAACAACCATAGACACTCTATATGTGAATGTTGGAGTTAGCTATACAGGGTTGAGGTTGATTCCAAAATATATATAGTTTGAGTTGTGATCAATACTGAGATACGTATACACTGGGTCATGGATTGATTCAAGATAATATTTATCGATTTATTTCTGTACATCTAACTGTGGACAACTAGTTGTAGGTTACTAACGAGGACAGCTGACTTAATAAACTTAAAACATCAAAATATATTAAAAGTGTTGTAAATATATTTTGAACATACTTTGATATATATGTATATATTGTTATAGGTTCGTGAATCAACTAGTGGCCAAGTCTTCCTTCCCGAAGAAGTAAAAATATGTGAAAGTGAGTTATAGTCCCACTTTTAAAATCTAATATTTTTGGGATGAGAATACATGCAGGTTTTATAAATGATTTACAAAATAGACACAAGTACGTGAAACTACATTCTATGGTTGAATTATCAAAATCGAATATGCCCCTTTTTATTAAGTCTGGTAATCTAAGAATTAGGGAACAGACACCCTAATTGACGCGAATCCTAAAGATAGATCTATTGAGCCTAACAAACCCCATCCAAAGTACTAGATGCTTTAGTACTTCAAAATTTATATCATATCCGAAGGGTGTCCCGGAATGATGGGATATTCTTATATATGCATCTTGTTAATGTCGGTTACCAGGTGTTCACCATATGAATGATTTTTATCTCTATGTATGGGATGTGTATTGAAATATGAAATCTTGTGGTCTATTATTATGATTTGATATATATAGGTTAAACCTATAACTCACCAACATTTTTGTTGACGTTTTAAGCATGTTTATTCTCAGGTGATTATTAAGAGCTTCCGCTGTCGTATACTTAAATAAGGACGAGATTTGGAGTCCATGCTTGTATGATATTGTGTAAAAACTGCATTCAAGAAACTTATTTTGTTGTAACATATTTGTATTGTAAACCATTATGTAATGGTTGTGTGTAAACAGGATATTTTAGATTATCATTATTTGATAATCTACGTAAAGCTTTTTAAACCTTTATTGATGAAATAAAGGTTATGGTTTGTTTTAAAATGAATGCAGTCTTTGAAAAACATCTCATATAGAGGTCAAAACCTCGCAACGAAATCAATTAATATGGAACGTTTTTAATCAATAAGAACGGGACATTTCATATTTAACCTCTAAAAGATCAAGAAAATATATTTCTTGATGATTCGGTCTTTTCTGAAGTATTCTGGTAATTTGACAAATCAAGATCATGCCCTTACAATTTTCTTCTTAGAACATTAACTATGCTCATTCTGAAATTCATATCTGCGAATTCTGGACCATTACAAGCGGTGTTTAATTGCAAGAAGAGGAAACGAAAGAATGAAGCTCCGAAATAGAAATGGAAGTATAAATCGCAGAAAATAGGAGAGACCATTAACTATGGATGACAATGATTATAGAAGACAGAAGTAGGGACTTTGAAATATAAGGGAATATATAAAACCCAACAATAACCCAGAAACTATAAACCGTAGATATCAATGCATATAGCAATATAAAGACACGGGAGAACTAAAAACACTATAAAACCAAGAGTATAGTAAAAGTAAATAGATTCTTCTGGAGGCAGATGAAAAAGAAGAAAGACAGATATGAAAGTGAGGAGTATATCAAGAATCAGTACTGGATGGATCATATTGACAAATACTTTAAAATATGAGTTAAGGGAGAAAGAATAGAAGGTGTGAGTTGTAAGAAAACGAATGAGGTGGATTTATAGTGAAATATGCGACAGAGAAACCAAGATGGATTATCACATTAAATCGAAGAGAATCATAATTTCCTTAATCGCCGAAGAATCAAATCCAATATAAATTACAAAGATTTTCTTTAAATTCAGAGATCAATCGTGATGATGTCAGAAGATATGACGAATCATTACTATCTTATTTCATTCATTTATGATAACTTCACTCATACACTTCGAGTAATCGAATTATTTTATCCATACTTCTTAAACATGATAAAACTCTATAATTGTCATAATAACATTCTCATTGTTAGCCATGACGACCTCTATCAAATTTCGGGGACGAAATTTCTTTAACGGGTAGGTACTGTGACGACCCGAAAATTTCCAAACAAATTTAAACTTTATCTTTATATATTTCAGACACGATAAGCAAAGTTTGTTAAGTTAAATTTCAAGAATTTTAAACTATGTTCATACATTAATTTAACCTCGACCAAATTTCAATGATTCACGAACCATTAAATGAACGTATATAATTATATATGTATATGTGTATATATTATAAATTGAAAATGTCAAAAAAGTATTAAACGGATAATACTTTACATGAACGTAATTATTTCAAAATATCTTTAGAATAATTATCGATGGAATTAAAAGATAATATCAAAAGATTGGAATATCAGATACATTGAATTATAATTTCGTGTCTCTATTGAGAGGTCCACTTTGATTTAGAAAACCTTTCCTTTTTAACAATATTCGGAATAAATGGTAAAGTGATCTTCGAGTAAGGACAAAGTGTCAAGTAGCGAGAGGAAGTCAGATTGGTGGAAATTTCTGTTAAATTCTAATACATGCCTTACAATAATTGCCTCTTGACTTTTGATATGATAAATTAGTTAACCTTCATATTAGGCATTGTGAAAGTTAAATTAGGGAATATAGGTAAATTAGAAAATAGATATTGACAAGTTAAATAGATCGACATTTTACGTTAAGATGATTCCTTACGTTTGATTTTTCCTTTAGACTTAATCCTACGAGTCATGATTAAACTAGAAGTTAAAACCTTGAAACCTGATATGATTCATATATGATTTTACATTCATAAACAAAAACATCATTTCGATATAATAGACTTTTTAAGAACGTCTTATGACATAACAACTTCTACTATTATAACCTTTGTGATAAAATGATTTTGAATATAAAGTAATTGGAATATTAAAATGTCTTTGTAAACATTTTTTTTTATATAAATAAAGTATATCAATTTTAATATAATTATTAGTTATTAATATTAAATATTATATATTAAGCATTTGGAACAAAATCAGTTAACAAATCCGGATCAGCTTTTTCCTTTTACTTCTGAGTTTCTATTTATCCGTGAGTATATGTCGAGATGCATTATTATCTCAACTAATCACCTTACACTATTTTTGTATCTTTGGATCCCACTTATATTATGTTGCTAGCGAATTCTTATTTTTCCCTTTATATCAATCATTCGCACATATTGATAGGAAGGATGAAACTAGTTTCTTTCTTCTTCTTCACTTTCACAACCAAACTCCATCACCTTTGAGCACAACCACAAGATCATCACGAGCCCCCACATCATCATCTTGGTATTTTCTTTTACTCATTTTCATTTCTAGTTTCCTTTTAAATCACAAAACCACCACACCATATTGAAACCCATTTGGTTGTTTTATTTACTACCACAAACTGCTAAACTTCTACTAATAACCATGGCCACCATCAAATACCAACCCACCACCATTCTTCTCTTCTCTCTCTTCTCTCTCTCCCTTTGTTGAAACCTCAAACCATCCTTGGTCGCCACCACTGCATACAACAAACAAAACGCCATCGTATTTACTAACTAATTTCGAATTGTACTACAGCTTGTTAATTAAATAATGGTGTTCACAATTTTTAAAACGAAGAAGATGAGAGAGGAAGACGATGAACTGTATTATGATCATAAGGAGGATATTGAAAGATGTTACGACCCTAACGACCGTTTGAATGATCATCGTATCAAACCCTATTCTTTATATCTAAACAATCACGTAAACCGTCACCACAAAACCATTTACTCAATCGTTAACTGCCATGTTTCTTATTTCTGATTGATTACACCACAATCGAATAATTCTGGGTCCTGTTTGAACACACCCAAATCCGAACACCATTCATACTTGTTTATTTTATTTAGGTGGCCATTGTAATTATTGTCAACCATAACAGCCATTATAAATTAGATCGACATGCTGTATGAAATATTTTAATTGTAAAAGTTACTTTTACGTGCTCTTTTTTTTCCTCATGGCTGACACACTCTAAACCACTTGTGAATTTGGTTAATTAAATATTAACAAATTGATAAAACAAAGAAAAACGTTAGGTTGATAACTAGTGGAGCGAGTATTAAGTTGAAGGACAAGTAGGAAATACATGGCCGACGTCCATTTTTTTTAATCACTATACGACACCACGTAGGTATCTGATATGGTCTATGCAACGAGCTGGAGTTTTATTTTTTTTAAAACTGCATAATCTAAACAGCTTCTAGTTTAAACGTGGGCCGTGATTCCTGTTGTAATAGTGATTGGGCCGTATGGTAATGGACTACTAAGGGTTGTTGTGTATTGGACCATGATAGCGAGTTTATAACAAAAATCATCTTGTGTGTAAATGATTGAAGAGGGTTCTGTAGATAATAATAATGATAATCGATGAAGACTACATGAGATGTGAAGATGATTATGAAAAGATAATGGTAATGATATACGATGATGATAAGATTATGATGTTAGGAAAATGATTATCGTGATTGTTATACGTCGAAGAAGATAATTATTATTATGATGATATAGTGATAGCATTATGATGATGTTAAATATGAACGTGAGATCATAATGATATTGATGACGATGATTAAGAGAAATGATGATAAGGAAACACGATGATAAGGGTGTTCGATTATGTTAAAGGAGTGATAATGAAGATGATTATATGGTTATATGACGATGGTTACAAATCGATTATGCGATGATGAATATCACGATGATGATTGAGATTTTATCATTGAAAGGACCCGTTCATATACATTATAAACGATTCACAGTAGTTGATTACATCGCGAGGTATTTGACCTCTATATGATACATTTTACAAACATTGCATTCATTTTTAAAAGACAAACTTTCTTTACATCGAAAATTGACAAGCATGCATACCATTTCATAATATCCACTATCCAACTATAAATTGACTTAATAATAATCTTTGATGAACTCAATGACTCGAATGCAACGTTCTTCGAAATATGCCATGAAAGACTCCAAGTAATATCTTTAAAATGAGCAAACGCACAGCGGAAGATTTCTTTAAATCCTGAGAATAAACATGCTTTAAAGTGTCAACCAAAAGGTTGGTGAGTTTATTAGTTTATCATAATCATTCATTTCCATCATTTTAATAGACCACAAGAATTTCATTTCCATTTCTCATAAATATACGTCCCATGCATAGAGACAAAAATCATTCATATAGATTGAACACCTGGTAACCGACGTTAACAAGATACATATAAGAATATTCCCTATCATTCCGGGAAATCTTTCGGACATGATAAAAACGAATTCGAAGTACTAAAGCTTCCGGTACTTTGGATGGGGTTCGTTAGGCCCAATAGATCTATCTTTAGGATTCGCGTCAATTAGTAGACTGGTTTACTAATTCTTAGGCTACCAAGCAAAAAGGGGCATATTCGGCTTCGATCATTCAACCATATAATGTAGTTTCAATTACTTGTGTCTATTTCGTAAAACATTTATAAAAATTGTGCATGTATTCTCAGCCCAAAAATATAAAGGGTAAAAAGGCAAATGAAACTCACCATACTGTATTTCGTAGTAAAAATACATATAACATCATTGAACAACTGCAAGGTTGGCCTCGGATTCACGAACCTATATAAATTATATATATATATATATATATATATATATATATATATATATATATATATATATATATATATATATATATATATATATATATATATATATGTTGGTCAAAATTTGTCTAACAATTTAGGTTAGGTCATAGTGTATCACAATCCTAATGCTCGAGACTAATATGCAAGAGTCAACAAAAGTCAATTTGACTCAAAATGATTTCTAAAATTTATACATGATTATTATATAGTTTAAATATCGTTGTTTTATATTTTTAAATATTTTTAAAAGATCTATTAGAGTAAATAATATAATTCATTTATTAATAAATAACATTTCATATATAAATATACTTTTATATATCTTAAGTAATAAAATTTATAAAGTTCATTTAATATCATAAAAATATTATGATAGGTCTTATTAAGGTAATAACATTGATAATAATAATAAGTAAAAGTTGTATTATTTTGTAATAATAATAATAATTATTATTCTATTAATAAAAATATCAATATTTATATTTACTCAAAATGATATTATGATAAAATGATAATTCTAATTATGATAACTTTAATATTTACGATACTTTTTAATATTTACTTTAAAATAATAATTTTATTTAAAATGATAATAATAATGACATTTCATAATAAAAATGACATTTCTATTAAAATGAAATTTTTTGTTAAAATGATAGTTTTAATACTATCGATACTTTTAATAATAATAGTATCGATAAAAATAATAAGAACGATAATTTTATCAAAATTCATATCTTACAATATTTTAATTCCATCATGATACTCATACTCATTATTTCCTAATTGATTCATTTAATAGCTTTTAATCGTCTTTTATATCGCGTTCATTTTAATGATAATAATAGTAATCATAATAATTAAGTGTTACTAATTATTAGTTTTAAATATAATAATTATTATAATAATAAATATTAATGACAATACTAATGACTATTTTAATGATAATAGTAATAATAATAATAATAATAATAATACTAATTATAACGACGACAATAATAATCATGTTTAATAATAATACAAAATTTCAGTTGACTATAACTTCCAATCTGTTCATCGAAATCTTTCGAGTTCTAAATGAAAAGTTCTTAATTTTTCGCTAGCTTTCCAATGACATGCATATCTTATACCTTATTTCAACCGCATATGTAACTAATTCAGGATTCAACATAACCTATCTAAAGGCGATATCAAAAGTACAAGCATGCATAATCCTATATACTCGAGCACTAGTCAAGGATACACTATTAATATATAAAAGTTAAATTATGAGTGCTCACGTATCAATATTGAGATTCAATATTGTAGGAAAGGTACGTAGACGCAACGGAGACGATAAACACTAGGTTGACCTCACGAGCATACCCATGAACCATACCCATCACCTCCATAGCTATAACCCATAATTTCTTTAGCCCTATCCTACTCATAAAATTCATTTTTGAAAACCCGTTTTAGATCACTCGAGCAGCACTCCATCGTAGTATTTTATGTATAAATACTAATAATAATATTTGTAATAATAATACTAATAATAATAATAATAATTAATATTAGTAATATTAATAATAATAATAATAATAATAATAATAATAATAATAATAATAATAATAATAATTAAAATTTATATATAGAGAGAGTAGTACGAGAGATAGATGGACAGAAGTGTGTGCAAAAATGAATTCGGTCAATTTTTAAAGACCTGACCTCTCACCTTCAGCCATACGATCGCATGGGGTTGTGAAGGAGTCCTCATGCAATCGCATGAGGGTCATTTACAGCTCATGTTCGACTAATGAAGGCTGCCGACACTTATTTTAATTATTATTATATATATTATATTTAATTTATATAATTACTTATATATTATATTATATTTACGCTCATGGTAGAAATGTAATTTTTACTCAAATGACTAGGACGTTTTCACTCGACTCAAGTGTCTTTTCTGGTTTCTTGAACGCACTTACGTATGTTTAGAAAACTAGCCTTTTACGTTACGCGACGTGTACCCTTATTAATAATTTGACTTACTCTTCAAAAAATTACCTTATGATAAATGTAACTTATAAAATTGAGCGTTGTGGTCATTTGCTTCTATAAATCAGAGTCTCGTAGTTTATCAAAATGTATCATTTTAAATCATCTGTTAAATATTATATTTTATCACTTATATATATATATATATATATATATATATATATATATATATATATATATATATATATATATATATATATATATATATATATATATATATATATATATATATATATATATATATATATATATATATATATATATATATATGTATATCCTTATTTAAAATATATATTTGTTCATATTGAAATATGTAATAATACAATATTTAGTTTTTTAAAACTAATTATATTTTTAAAGTTTATTTTGGAATCGTTTAGATAGTAGAAAAATATTATATCAATCACGTTTACATTTTTGAAACGCTTTATCTACTTGTAATTTATAATATAAACTTTATTTAAATTCTTCAAAAGTCATATACAAATTATCTTATAAAATATCCTAATTAATAAAGTTCTTTTTAAACTGAAACGTTTTTATATATTTAAATCAAATATGATAACTTTGTTTTTCTAAATATAAATATATAAAATAATTATTTTATTAAAAGGTTAAAATAGAAGAAGTTGTTATATCATAAAATGTTTTAAAAAAGTAAGATTAAATATACTTTTAATATATTTCAAGTTTTTAACGTTTGTTGGTGCAACGTGATATAACGTCTAAAGGTTAGATAAACATATAAAATCATTTTAATGTAAAACGTTAATTTACTTAACTTGTCGATATCCATCTTCTAAGTTATCTATATTCTACAATTTTACTTCCACGTTAATTAATATACAAGTTCAATAGTTTATCTTATCAGAAGTCACGAGACGATTATTGTAAAGCATAAATTGAAAATCAAACGAGAATCTCCAGTAACCCATGTCTAGTTCCCGTTAATTGACACTTTTGTTTCTTCTAATAAATCACTTTACCAATTATTCCTAATACCGTTAAAAAGAATAGATTTCTCAAATCATAGTGGACCTCTTAACAGAGACTCGTAATTATAATTCAATGTATCTAATAATTCAATCATTTGATATCATCTTTTAATTCCATTGATAACTATTAGAATATATTTTGAAACAAATACGTTTATATAAAGTATTATACGTCTAGTACTTTGTTAATGTTTTCAATTTATAATATATAAACATATACATATATAATCATGTTCGTTCATATAATTGTTCGTGAATCATTGGAATTTGGTCGAGGTTAAATGAGTATATGAACACAGTTTAAAATTCTTGAGATTCAACTTACAACCTTTGCTTATCGTGTCGGGAATATATAAAGATTAAAGTTTAAATTTGGTCAGAAATTTTTGGGTCGTCACAGCACCTACCCGTTAAAGAAATTTCGTCCCGAAATTTGATTGGGATGGTCATGGCTGACAATAAGCATGTTTTCATGATGCATATAAACTGAAGATTAGGTTTTTATCATCATTGAGTAATATGGATAAAACCATTTGATTTTTGTGAAGAGTACGAGTGAAGCTATCACCAAAAGTGTGAAATGAGTAGGTATAGATTCGTCATATCTTTCGACGTAGATAGGATTGATTTCCAAGTTCAAGAGATTTGGTGAAAATCTTCGTAATACGATTTGATTCTTCGATAATCAAGGGAATTAGGATCTGCTTTAAATGCGATCATCTATTTTGATTTCTCTGTCGGATATTTTTCTATAAATCCACCTCCTTCATTTCCTTTTAACTCACACCTTCCATTATTTCTAACTCATACTTTAAAGCATTCATCAATATGATCCATCCAGTTCTGCTTCCTGATATATTCATAACCTTCATATCGGTCATTATTCTTTTTCATCTACCACTGGAAGAATCTATTTACTTCTACTATACACTTGGTTTTATAGTGTCTTTAGTTCTCCTGTGTCTTTATATTGCTATATGTATTGATATATACGGTTTATAATTTTCTGGGTGGTTGTTGAGTTTTATATCTTCTCTTATATTTCGATGTCCCTGCTTTTGTCTCCCATAATCATTGTCATCTCCAGTTAATGCTTTCTTTTATTTGCTACGATTTATACCCCAATTTCTGTTGCGGAGCTTTGTCCTTTTGTTTCTTCTTCTTGCGATTAAGCACCGCTTGTAATGGTACATAATTCGCAGATATGAATTTCAAAATGAACATTGTTAATGTTCTAGGAAGGAAATTGTAATGGTACGATCTTGCCTTGTTAAATTACCAGAATACCTCAGAAAAAGCCGAATCATCAAGAAATATTTTCTTAAGATTTTAGAGGTTAAATAGAATACAAGAGTCGTAAATAGAATACAAGAGTCGTATAGCATGGCACATGATGATGTTATGATCTTTGAATCATCACGTTCCATTTAGAAACTCAGCATGACTTACTGTAATATAATCACGTTGATCAAGTGTCATTATATTATACTAACTCATGCTTCAGCTCCCAACACTACTTCAAAAATATTCCTATGTTAAACTCGAATGTTTCAGAATTTAGAAACTAAAATAGTTTCTTTTATGATGTAATACAGATAGCGCGAAGAGGTAAATGATTTCAGATAAGAATAATTATGAAAATATCTTCAGAAATATGGAGGATATTTATAATAAAAGATACGATGATATCTTAGAATTTCTAACATCGGAGGATAATGAAGAATATTGTTCGCAGGGGTTTAGAGTCAGGAGCAAGGTATTCGTTAATGACTTCAGCAGGTACTGAATCATTTAGATTCTTTGAAGTCAGGTTCAGTCTTTATGATTTATCCACAGCCTCCTTCATACTTTGCTCAATCCGGTTTCCAGTTCCAAGACTTCTCTTTTTCTGCGCTTTGCCAACATACTTATTCATTATCATCAAACTTTTACTGTTAAAGTCGTTTATAGTTTTTGCTACTTCGTCAGCATTTTTTCCATTTTCGGAGAACCAATTCGTAGTTCGGAGTGTTTTTCAGAAATTTCACATTCAAATTAAGTCCAGAAGATAGACGTTATATATACACATATAACTGTTGGCGTAGACATGCTGCGAGATTTCAAAATACTGATTGCTAATTCTCAATGATTCGTATGGCAATTCTCGTTACAAGATGCGAATGAGTAAATGATGGGGTTTTGGTAATTATAATGATTCTTCGAAAGGTCAAAGATCAGTGAAGTTGTGATTAAGTTTATTGCTAATGTAGTGAAACATGAAAGGTTCTCCGGTAACAAAAGGGTAATCATATATATCAAAATTATGATAAGGCTACTCCGAATGAAAAATCGAAGTTGTCTTGCTGGAGCTGTGATAGAATTTGCAACTTTGAAAAGGAATTGCAAAGTTATTGTTGAGTCCCCAAAATAATTAAGGATTTAATTATGAAAAAACTGTAATTTATTTACACTAAAATGTTATGTGCAGCCAGCACAAGTTTGTTTATGTTGTTTATGTACAGTCAGCTAATATAGCTGTGTCGAGTGTGTAGTATGCTGGCTGATCTACCAGCACAAGGTAGAATGTATTCTTCGAATCAGCACAGGATGAGTACTCAGCTAATTAAGAATATCAAGTGACTCAGCATATGAAGAACCAGTAGATCTGGATAGAAGCATACAACACAAGATAGCCATGCTCTATTACAAGCATGGTAGTTTCCCAGAGTGGTCTACATCAATGCACTATTCAACAGAAGTCGAAGACAAAGTTGAACAGAAAAGGACAGGAGTCGGCGGCTGACAAGTGACCTTACAAGACCACGTGGGAATGCAAAAGTGGAACGCATGTGCAGACATGTTATACTTTATTCATACCTAGGGAACACAACATTCCATTTGTTTAAATCAAATGGTAGTGCCAAACCGAATTGGTGTGTTCCTGCAAATAGCTACCTAAGAGGAAAGAAAGAGAGCACGCCTTCTGACACAATTGTCCCCACAAGTACAAGGCATCCAATGTACTAGTGGACTACTATATATTGTTGTATTCACTGTTGTATCAACTAGTGGTGTGGGTTTCATTATTTAGAGTCCTAAACGTGTAATAGCTTTTAGTTTACCTCTTAGCTATAATCTAGGTATTCTACATCAACCAACTATCATTCCGCCAAGGATAGTTGTAATTCTTTGTGATTCAATCAATAAAGAATAACCGTTGAAAATTACATGTGACTCTATCTACTATATCTAATTTGCATGCTTGAATACATAATCGAGTTTAACTGTTTAGTTAATTGAAAAGTAATTGTATTTACCCCTCCCCCCTCTACAATACTCCTGTTGTTATTAAGGGACCAACAACTGGTATCAGAGCTTCAGTCTTGATAATTAATATCTTGGATCTGAATTCTCCCATGGCTGCTTATTCCAATTCAGCTTACCTTGAAAATGGCTCATCCAATAGACCACCCAAATTTGATGAAGAAGAGTATGAAACTTGGAAAGCAAGATTCATGCTTCACCTTGAGTCTATTGGCCCACTCAAGCCTGATATTGCCACAAATGGTCCATTCGTTCCTACTGAGACTATTGGCAGTGTACCAGCGACTGCTGACACTCCTGCTGTTCCTGGCAGAGAGGTTATTCTCACTCCTTCTAGATGGGATGCTGAGGATAAACGTCGTGTTGGACTTGACCCTAAGATCAGAACCTTGTTAGCTATAACTTTACCTAACACATTGTTCAAACTGATTAAGGGAAAAGAAAATGCTAAGCTTATGTTAGACTATTTAGATGTTACCTATGAGGGTATGGGTGAGGTAAGACAGAACAGAATGATAGCTTTGAAAAGAGAATATGAAATGTTCTTTGCCTACAAGAATGAAACCCTTAAGCAAACCTTCATTAGGTTTAACTCCCTAATTGCTGACCTGAATACCTTGAATGTCACGTATACAGAATTTGAACAAGTAAACAAATTCATTGACTCACTGCCTGCTAAATGGAAACCTGTAACTGACCCATTAAGAACCACTCAGACCTTAAAAAACTTTAACTTGTCTTCTCTCTATAGCTCCTTATGGAACCATGAAAAGGCAGAAGATAAATTTGAACTTAACTTGAAAGAAAACTTTAGGTCTGCCCCCACCACTTCAAAATCGTCTAAAACTGATTATACTGCTCTTATTGCTAACGCTAAAAAGAAAGCTCAAAAGGCTTTAGTGGTTCAAAAGCTGCTGGCAGAAGAAGAGACAGCTGAGAGTGATGTGGATAGTGGTACTGGGTCTGAAGAAAGCAGTGATGATGAAAGTGATGTAGAAGGGTTTGCTGAAGGTATGGCCTTGCTGGCTAGGCAGTTCAAAAGGTTCAATCGTAATAGAACCAGCAAGTCATACAAAGGGAGTAAGAAACCAAATGCTAGGTTTAGCAGCAAATCAGTCAAAGGTCCTAAATCTGAGTGTTATAATTGTGGGAAGGTTGGACACTTTGCAGTTGAGTGCATGTCCAGGAAACCTCCAACTTCACATGCTAACTCTTTCTCTAAAGCTGATAAGTACAAGAACAAGTACAAAGCTATGAAAGCTCAAATGAAGGAAAGTGCTAAGACTGATAAGAAGGGTAAAAAGCCAGAAAAGGTTCTAGTTGCTGAGCATCATGATTGGGATGAAACCAGTGCATCGTCTTCCTCTGATAGTGATACTGATGATGATGGTGCTGGTTATGCTCAAGAAAAGAAGTTGTGTTTAATGGCCAAGGATGTCAAGGAGTCTGATGTGGATGATAGTGGTAGCAAGTTTTTCGCTGATATGAGGGAAGCTGATCAGAAAAGAGATTCTCCTCAATGGAAAACTGAATTGATGTATAAGGTTGATAATTTTCAAACTTATACTGATGATGAAAAGGCCGAAATGTTTGACTACCTAAGAGTTGACTTATGTAGAGACAGCAAACGTGAAGAAGTTTTGATATCAGACAACAAATCTTTAAATGAGAAACTTAAATGAAAAAATGATGAAATTAAAATCTTGAAAGATGATATTTCAAAACTCGAAAAACAAAATTTTGCTTTAAAGTCTCTTCACGTTGAGGCAGCAGAAGTCAAGAACCAGCTGGATAATCTTAAAAAGGTTGTCGCTTCATGGTGTACATCAGCTCAACGCACAGCAAAGTGTGTTAACGAGAAGGTGCCTGCCCAAGTTGAAGCTTTCTTTGCTGGTGACTATGCTGCTGCTGCTGCTATTGCAGAGGTTACTTTCATGGACCCAATTCTTGAAACAGATCCTGAAGCTATCTTGCCAAATACTTTTGCAAAGATAGTTAAAAGTAAAAAGGTCTTGACGAATAAATTTGTTAGACCTACTACTGTGTCCCCACCACCTACCATGAAAGATATTTTGGAGGATGAGGTTAGAGCAAGAGAAGCCAGTACCTCAATTGATGAGACTACTGACCCCTCAAGCATCTACTACATGACTCTAAAAGCAAGACGTATAAAAAGGGAAATCACTGAAAATAATCTTAGAAAAGTTAAATCTACTGATTCCCCTTCGTGTTCGAGTTCCAATTGTGCTAAACCAGCTGTTGACAAACTTACTGGTCAACCAGTAGCTGCAGACAAACCAGCCAAACGTAATACTGCAAAGTCCAAGGCAGCAGGAAAAACATCTTCTAGTTCATCAGCTTCAGTTGACAAGCCAGTAACTTCCCACACTGGCTCATCAAATGATAAAGGCAAAGCAATACGTCATGACTATGGTACTGGTTCTAAGAAGAAAGCTGCCCTTAAGGGAAAAGCAAAAGTGGACTCGAATGAAGAGCTATCTATCACTGAGATTATGACAGTCAAGCTTGACCAGCTTATTGAGGTAGTTACCAAACATCGCCCCGATCCCCTTTACAATGTGTATGACCCATCACCGATACCAAATGTGAGAAAATGCTATAAATGTGGCAGCAAGTTTCACTTAGCCAACATGTGTCCTTTTACCCCTACCCCGTCTGCTGATTCTTCTTCAAGCAAACCAGCAGACGGGAAGAGATCATCAAAGATTACCCTTCCAGAACCCATCCTTGGATGGGTTCCCAAAAAGAACTAATCTCTTAGCTACTGTGCAGGGCATTCAAAACAAGCAAATCTGGTATCTCGATAGTGGATGTTCGAGACATATGACCGGATGTAAGTCCCTGCTAGTGGACTATCAAGAAAAAGATGGTCCAGTTGTTTCGTATGGAGATAATTCGTTGGGTTACACAAAGGGTTTTGGTACTTTGACTAATGGGAATGTCACATTCTCAAATGTTGCATATGTGGTTGGGCTTAAACATAATTTACTCAGCATAAGCTAACTGACAAGCAAGAACAAGATAGTCCAATTCAGAAAGAAAATTGGCACTATTTTTGATAAGACAGGGAAGCCACTACTGACTGCAAAACATCATGAAAACATGTATCAAATTGACATGAACACAGCTGTCACAACAACTGATACTTGTTTCTATTCGAAGGCAGCAGACAACTTGAAATGGTTATGGCACAAGAGACTCTCACATCTCAACTTCAAAGATATTCACAAATTATCCAGTAGAAGTTTGGTGTCCGGGCTACCCACCATGTCTTATGTAAAGGACAGACTGTGTCCTGGTTGTGAAAAAGGAAAACATCACCATGCCTCATTCAAATCAAAGCAAATCTCATCTGTTGAGAAACCATTTCATTTACTTCATATGGATCTTTTTGGTCCTGTTAATGTGGCCAGCTGTAGTGGGAAGAAGTATACACTGGTTATTGTTGATGAATATTCCAGATACACCTGGGTATTCTTTTTGATGCAAAAGAGTGAAGCTGCTGATGAAATTATCAATTTTATCAAACGAATGGAGCTTTTGAATGGGCAGCTGGTGAAACAGCTAAGAAGTGATCTTGGTACAGAATTCAAAAATGCAACTTTAGAAGAATTTTGTGCTGACAAAGGTATTTCACAAAACTTTTCTACTGTGAGAACACCTCAGCAAAATGGTGTTGCAGAAAGAAGAAACAGAACTCTCATTGAAGCAGCAAGATCTATCTTAGCTTAGTCTGGGTTGAAAAATTCATATTGGGCAGAAGCTGTGAATACTGCTTGTTTTACCCAGCATAGATCTCTTATAGTGAAAAGACATCAGAAAACTGCTTATGAAGTTCTCAAAGGTAGAAGACCCTCAATTTCATTTCTTCATGTATTTGGCAGTCCCTGTTACATTCTCAATAATAGGGATCAGCTGGGCAAATTTGATGCCAAGGCTGATGAAGGTATATTCTTAGGATATTCCAACATGTCAAAGGCATACAGGGTTTTCAACAAGAGAATGGGTTGTTTTGAAGAATCCATTAATGTTACATTTGATGAAACTGATCCTTCTTCTTCTTCTGATCATGAAGATGAAGTGCTACTGTTTGAAGAGCCTACTCAGCCAGCTCTAGATGTTGAAGAACCAACAGCACAACCCTCGCCTATTCATGCTGCTGGGTTCTCTGATGATGAGATGGAACACTATGTTCCATCTGTGTCTAAACCAGGTAGACCTACTGGCTCTACTGAAGTCTTACAACTTGAGCATAGGTCTACTGGTTCTGAAGGATCACAAGCTGATACTGGTTACACTAATAATGAACAGCTGTCTCCAACTGCTATTCATATTTCCGAACCAGCTGATGATCAAGATGTTGTGTGTTCCACGACAAGCTCACCTGTTCATAACACTAGATGGACAAAAGAGCATCCTATCGAGCAAGTTATTGGTAATCTAGCTAGTGGTGTTAAAACTAGACGACATGCAACCAGCAATTTTTGTATGCATGTAAACTTTGTGTCTACCATTGAACCTACATGTCCTGATGAAGCTATTAAAGATCCAAGCTGGGGAGGAGCTATGCAAGAAGAGATCTCCCAGTTTGATAGGAATAAGGTTTGGACACTGGTACCTAAACCTGGTGATGAAACTAAGAAAATCATTGGTACCAAGTGGGTTTTCATAAACAAGATGGATGAAGATGGGATTGTGATCAGAAACAAAGCTAGATTGGTAGCTCAAGGTTTCAAATAGGAAGAAGGATTGGATTATGGAGAGACTTATGCTCCAGTGGCTAGGATGGAAGCTATCAAACTGTTCTTGGCGTATGCTGCTAAGATGAACTTTAGGGTATTTCAGATGGATGTTAAATCTGCATTTCTAAATGGGAAGCTGCAAGAAGAAGTTTATGTCAAACAGCCTCCTGGTTTTGTAAGCAGTAAATATCCAGACCATGTCTACAAGTTAGACAAAGCTCTTTATGGCCTCAAACAGGCTCCAAGAGCATGATATGAGACACTTCATGTGTATCTCACTGGTATAGGCTTTAAAGTTGGAACAATTGACACCACTCTGTTCTCAAAAGAGACAGATGGTGATCTCTTGCTGGTACAGATATATGTGGATGATATTATTTATGGATCTAAATGAGAAACATTGTCAAGATTTTTCAAAACTTATGTCAAAGACATATGAAATGAGCTTACAAAGAGAATTGCAATACTTTTGGGATTGCAAATTAAACAACTTGATGATGGAATTTTTATAAGTCAGGATAAATATATCAAAGATATGCTAAAGAAATTTGGTCTGACCTGTTTAAAAGATATAGGGACTCCAATGGCAGCATATGCGGATCCCAATGGTGAACAAGTTAATATCACTGAGTATAGAGGTATGATTGGATCCCTACTTTATCTCACAGCCAGCATACCAGATATTATGTTTTTCACATGTCTGTGTGCCAGATATCAAGCTGATCCTAAAGAGTCACACTTGCTAGCAGTCAAAAGGATATTTAGGTATCTGAAAGCTACTGCTAAACGTGGTCTTTGGTATCCCAAAGACCAGGATTTTGAGCTAATTGGGTATTCAGATGCTGATTTTGCAGGGTGTAAAATAGACAGAAAAAGTACTACTGGTGGTTGCCAGTTACTGGGTGGTAGGCTAGTCAGCTGGACGAGCAAAAAGCAGAATATTGTGTCCACATCTACTGCTGAAGCAGAATACGTTTCTACTGGTAGTTGTACTGCTCAAGTACTATGGATGCAAAGCCAGCTGAAAGACTATGGTGTTCATGTTACAAAGACTCCAATCTTCTGTGACAACACAAGTTCAATAGCTATCACCAACAATCCTGTAATGCATTCAAGAACAAAGCACATTGACGTTCGATATCATTTCATAAGGGATCATGTTCAGAAAGGAGACGTGGAGCTACATTTTATTTCAACAGACCAGCAGTTAGCAGATCTATTCACAAAGCCCTTAGATGAGAAACGTTTTAACTATCTCATCTCTGAGCTGGGTATGCTTGAACTTTAAATAAAAGACAATTTTTGTTGGTGTTCTGGCTCTACAACATGAAGGGCAAACCAGTAAGCAATTTTTGTTATCATACTGCCTACATGTAAAACACTCAGCACAACAAGGTCGTTTATATTTTGGTTACTCAAAGTTTTTTTTTTTAATTGAAATAATAAATAGCTCACAAAATTAAATGATTCCTTAAAACTGAAACTCATTTACTTCCAATGATTTAAATTAAATTCATAACATATTAAATGTAACAAAGTATCTTGTATTTAATACAACACTTATTTTGTGGTTTTCAATTTTTTTTAATAAAAAAATTAATTAAAATCTGCTGCATTTAATGTTGAATGGATGTTATGAGTATTCAAGCCATATATACGTCAAATCATCAGTCTGTGTCCCCTCGAGTGTGCTAGTCTGTCACATCTACCCACGCGCCTGCTAATAGTAGTTGTCACTTTCTCTCTCCTGCCTTTTTCACCCAATCACAACGGTTAAAAGTGTGTTTTATCTTCCATAATAATAACCTTTGGTTATTCTGTTTTCAAATTCACACTTCTCTCGCTAAAAAACCCCAAATCTTCATATCTTCACTTTCTACAATCATCAATGGCAGAACAACAACAACATCAATCACCACCTGCTAAGACCCAGCAACCGGAACAACAATCGGAGCAACCACAAGCATCGGTGGAACCACAACCGGAACAACATCCACTGCCGGCTATCGAGGAACAAATTGAACAAGGACCATTATTCAACCTGCACCCCAATCTTATTAGGGCTACAAACGCACCTGAACACTCTACGATTCGCCTTTCAAGAGGCAATGCTACTCATGCCCTTTCTGTTCCCAAATCGAAAGCCAATTCCGTCTATGAAGAGCTGATTACTTATATCCGTCAATCCCCTCTGGCAAGAGCCATTACCGGTGTACCTTCACGGTTATATCCAGCCTGTTTGGCCAGATTCTGGTATACTGCCACCATGTCCACCACCGAACAGAACGTTCCATGTATTCATGGCATGGTGACTAACAGCTTACCCTGTTCCATTACTGTTGACGCCATCCGACGAGCTCTTCAATTACCCAATGGTCCATTTGTAGATTCACCAACAAGTGATGAGTTTCGAAGGGAGGTACTGGAAATCATTGGCTATTCTCAACCAGTATCTCATACACCACTCAGGAAACACATGCCACCCCTATGGTATTATTTCTTTGGGTTGCTGACTCAGTGTATCAGTCACAAATCTGGCAGTTTTGATCAATGCTCAGATTATGAGTTAAAGATGGGTCACGGGCTGCTGTTCAACCGCAACATAGATTATGCCGGTGAAATCTACTTAAGGTTCAGGGAAATGGTGCTTGCACCCAAACGAACACATCTAATCCCCTTTCCAAGGTTTTTGAGCCTTGTTTTTGAAAATGAGCTGGGTGAAGCTTACCAGCAGATTGCTAACAAATCATATAACCTGCCTCTTAAACAAGGGGGGATGCCAAAGGATAAGCCTACTGCTCCATATGCTGCGTTGACACCAGCAATGCTTGAGTATCTAGCTGCTCAGGGTGGAGCTGCCCCATTGACTGCCTCTGGTGTTGCACCAGCTGAGGGGGAGGGTCTTCAGCGAAAGCCAGCTGTCAAGAGGAAGAAGCCAGCTACCTCAACTAGTACAGCCACTGTCTCACATACTGGTAACGCAGTAGTTGTATTAGAATCTAGTGCTCTCTGATCACAAAGAACAGCCCTAGTCTTATATACTGACTACCCACTTCTTGTATTGGAATCCGTTGCTTAACTATTTCTTGGTAACAGGCAAATCCAAACGTGCAAGAGCTGGCTCCAAGCAAACCACAGGGGGAATTGCACCAGTCTCAACTGCTGCTCCTGCAAAGGATGTGGCTATGGAACCTGGTGCGTTTCTAGACCACACAGCAGAAAATTCTAACATAATTAAAAATCTTTTATCTGCTGACTTGAAAAATGAATGTGGAGTTCAAGGTATAACCCTGGCTCCCAAGCTGACTGGTTTTAAAACTAGTGTTAAGAAGAGTAGCAACCCATACTCCTCTAGCCAGACACTTCCACATTTTTCAAATTTGAACTTCATGTTATATCCTCTGCTACCAGTACAATCAGCAGAGCACATACCTGACCCCCAAAGCAAACTTGAGCTGGCTCCTCATCGTGTTGAACCAGCTCAGGATACTGTATAGCCATTATGTTACTCGGATCATGCTAAGAGTCTCACTCCTACATCATTACCAGCTAGAACTCTTACACTATCTGGGTCAACATGTGTCGCCAATGAGTCAATAGAGTCACAGCTGTACTTACAGACACCTTTTTCTGTCTCATTCGAAGGGCTGAACAAATCACCAGTCTGTCCCCAGAGACCAACAACAGATGCAATTGTTGAGTCAAATTTATTTGGTTCTACAGTTGTTAACATAAAATGTTCTATTATTTCAGTTCTTAGCAGGGTAGATGAACAGGCAGAGGGGGAGCAAGTTAAAGATGTTATTATTCCTACTGAGCAGATTGCTACCTCTGCTACTGGTATTGGTGGTACTGTTTCTCCTACTGGTGGTGCTGATGCTAGTACTGTTGCTTCTACAGCTGCTAGTAATACTGCTCCCAGTATTGTTGCTTCCACTACTACACCTGAAGTGGAAGATGAAATCATGGTGGATCCTCCTGTTCTTAAAAAGGTAATTGACAATATTGTCAAGGATGTTCTACTTGATGAACCTTTCACTGAACCAAAGGGTAACATTACGTCTGCTGCTACTACCGATGCATAATATGTTATCATGGAAGCTGATACAACTGCTACTTTTCCATCTGATGTTATCCTGAATGCTGGTAAATGTGCTACTTTTCCATCAGATTCTGGTTCAGAGGATGATATTGTTCTGGAGGGTCCTGATTTTGTTAATGCTGGCTATGTTGGCTATGTTCCCACAGAACCAATGGTGGATACTGATGCTACTACTGGAGATGCTACACAGTTACTCACCGATGCTACTGGTTCTACGGAACCCATTATGGATGCCGGTACCTCTGCTATTGCCACTACTGACTCTTCTCAGGCTACTGTTTCTGCTGAGAAGAAACCTTATGTGTGCCAGGTGCCAAATCCTGATGAAGTTGTCCCTAACTTCATCTATCGGGGAGCATCTATCACTCCCAGAGTTGCTCTGCTGGTGGATCAGCTAACTTTTGATCCTCAAACTGCCATAGTATCAGCCAGCAAATTGCCTCGCGAGGAGCTGACTGAACTATTGTCTCAGCTTGACCAACCAGCTAGAGAAGAAGTTTATGAGAGGCTGGCTACTTTAGAACAGATAAACGAGCAGCCATTTTATCACTATTTTGGCATGGCTCTAGCTGCTTCTCCATGGCCTGGTACATGGAGGCCTCTCAAGTTCATCAGCGATCCCTCTACTGGTAAATATGTTATGCAAAATATTCCTGATTCGCCCGTACCTTCTGATTCATCAGCTTCTTCCTCATCATCTTCTTCTTCTGATGGTGATGCTGATAAAGGTACTGGTAAGGATGAACCAGCCACTCATGATAATGTGACTGGTTCCAAAGAAAAACCAGTGGATCTCACAGATGATACTGATCTTCATGCTGACAAGCATACTAGTGGTTCTAAGCCTTCGGGTAAAGGTAAAAATGATGGTGATCATGGTGATGAGTCAACTCCTGACCTTCCACCTCCACCACCTCACATAAGTACTCTCATGTCAGCTGCTTCTGACCAGCCCTCAACCAGCTATCTTAAATTTAATGCTGATGAGGTGGCTGATATTTCAACTTTCGCTGTACTTAGGACACTCAGAGAAGTTACACCAGATCTCCAAAACACCATTCGCACTGCTATTGATGATAGTGTAACTCAAGCCATCCGGAATGCTGGGCAAGTCACCTCTTCAAATATTGAGGCCCAGCTAGGACAAATACGTGCTTTTGCTGATCTTGCAGTATCAGCCATTGTCAAGCAACTGGAAGGGGAGGAGGAATTAAAGAAGCGAATTCTTTCTCACAATGAGTACATGGAGGACATTGCTAGCCTTAAAGCTGATTTGGAGGCTGCCAATCGCAGAGTCCTGTTTCTTAATGAAGAAAATGATGTTCTGCATGAGAGATTGGAATCGCAGGAACAACAAATGGCTAACATGATTCCTGTCTCTTCCTATGTTCAAATGGTGGAGAATATGCAACGCCTGGCTACTCTACAGGGTGATGTTAGGGCTATGGTTGAACAGATGGCCATGGGTGTTGCAAGGAATGAAGTTAGATTCTCCAACCTTCTCCTTAGACAATTTGGTGTGGATCGTGGTGCCCATCTCTCTCCTGAAGTTACTGATTGGAACAATTTTGCTTTCTCTGTTCCCAACTCAGATAGTGATCTTGATGCACAAGTCTCCCCTGTTCTTTCTCCTGCCCCTGCTGATGACAAAAAGGGGGGGAAGAAGAAATCTAAGAGTAAATCTAAAAAGAGAAAACAATCAGAGGGGGATCTCAACCAAGGAGGGATGGTGATGGTGATGGTGATGGTCAAGACTTTGGCACTAAGCCCAGCAACGCTCATACTGAAACTGGTGTACAGGCAGCTGGTGGATCTCAACCCAGTGAGTCTGTCACATCAGTGGATGATATTGGTTCTGGCAGTAAGCCCAGTGATGTTTCTGATATGGCTGTTGCTAAAGCTCTTCTTTTCTCTCAGTCTATTGAAAGGAAAATGAAAAGAAAACTTGAGAGATATCAGAAGAGACAGCAAGACTTAAATGATCCCTTCAACGTCAAATGGGATGCCTATGTTGCTCTTAAACGCCACAGAATTGATCATAGGAGATGGCTGACCCAACAAAAGAAGGACATTGATGATGACCTGACTGGCATTGATCTCTACAAAAAAGAAGCACGAAAAAGAAATGCCAAGTTCATGATCAAATACGACAAAAAGAGGGCAAAGTTGTATGCTGAGCGTGCAGATAGAATTAAACGAATGGCTCCAGAAGAAATGAAAGATTATCTTGCATCTACTGGATCAGGGGGAGGAGTTAGAGCTGATATATTTATGAAATGGTTAGATGCTGTGTTAGAAACCAGCTCATCTCCTCGACCAACATCCACTGCTCATCCAGGTACACAGCAACAACCAGCAGAAACACTCAATCTTGACGTTGATGATACTCAGGGGGAGCATCTTGCTATTGTTCCCTATCTGTCTCCACAAGAACCAGTATCAACACAAGAACCATCAGCTGAACCCAAGCCTATTGACAAACAAAGGGTGAAATCCACTCCAAGGGATAACCAGCCCCTCTGGAAAGGACCCCTATTTGAGGCAGTTGATGAAGATACTGTGACAGTTGTGCCAACTGATACTAATCAATCAGCTGGTACTGAAGACTCAGCAAGGAGTGCTGAGAAAGAAGACCCAGCCAGAAGTGTGCTGCTGGGTGTCACAAGCATTGAAGACCCAGCCAAGGTGGTTGAGCTGGGTGCAAAACCAGATGATGATACGGTTGATCCTGCTGTCTTTACTGTCTGGGGTAGAGAAGATCACTTATTTGTTCAATCTCCTATCTCTCCTCGGACTCTCACTTATTTTAATAGAACAAAGGATAACCGTGTCAATCAATTCTCAGTAAGTTCATCTGGCATAGATGAATCAAACATGTATCCTCCATCTTCCCCTAAACGTCATGGTAAACACAGAACCTGGGAAGATGATTCAGTTGACCATAGTGAGCCGAATCTTTCAGAATGAATCCAGATGAAAGAGAAGCTTACAGGCTGGAGATCACTGTTCCAGAATTGCTTGAGCAAAGACAAGCAGAGCTTAATGAAAGAATACGCCAAGTCAGATTGCTGCATCATCCTCTTGATCAGCCACTCTACATCGCTGCCTTGACCTTTGGCATTGATATTGGTGTATATTTGAATAACAGTGGTGGAAGGATCTCTACTGATAAGGAGAAAGCTCAATTTCATGAAGCTCATCAGCTGGGTATGGATCTGAAAGAGTATCAGGTTGCTCTAAGAACTGAAGATGGAAGAAAAATGATTGAAGCAGTCAGATCTCTAAAAATTAGCCACACTGATTATCTGCTAGGCTTAGTGGCAGAACAGCAAAGAAGAGAGGCTGCTAATACTGAACTTACTGAGAGATTAAGGCTTCAGGAAATAGAAGACAAGTTGGCTGCCGATGAAAAGGAAGAGGCTGAGTCCCTTAAACTAATTCAAGCCATTGTCAAAGAACAGGATAAGGCACTTGATGAGAAGGAAGCTACTGAGAAAGCACCTGCTACTGCTCCTATAAAACCTGTCAGTACTATTGAAGTCCTTGATCATTATTACAGGAGCAAATATGGTGATGTAATGAATAGAAGATCAAATCCCAGTCGGATCATCAAAATGAACAGAGGGTCAAAAAGAGCCTTCAACGTGATGAGGGAGAATAATGTTCAAGAAAGGATTAACTATGATGAGTTAAGATCCCTTGGATTTAGTGAATGGATGGAGATACTGGAGTATTTTATTAGCAAAGGTGATAGTGCCATCAAAAAGACAATTAAATCTGAACTCCAACAGCTCTTTAACAAAGCCACGAAGTTTGGGAATGCACCAGCAGTAGATGTAGAACAGGTTCTTTCTCAAAAATTTAAAAGACATCAATCTACTGGTGAAGGACCAACTGGAAGAGGCCCCATCATTCTACC
The DNA here is from genome assembly GCF_046630445.1 of Rutidosis leptorrhynchoides. Classification (NCBI taxonomy): domain Eukaryota; kingdom Viridiplantae; phylum Streptophyta; class Magnoliopsida; order Asterales; family Asteraceae; genus Rutidosis; species Rutidosis leptorrhynchoides. The sequence continues at coordinate 247,649,553 of NC_092338.1, read as the reverse complement.
TCCTTCTATCCCTGTTTTTGACCAAGCTGAGATACCTATTCTGTTCTATGAATCCTGGAGAATCAAACAAGAGGAGCTATCTGAAAAAGAACGGGACAAAGATAAAGATAGATAGTCTCCTATATGCTTAAATTGAATCTTTTGTCTAACTCACTTTTCATTCTTTTATCACTGTATTTAATGTATATATCCTGGTGTAATGAAAGTGAAATGAGTTTATCTTCAAAATCATATCGAATTATAAGATATAGATAACTCAGCAAAAGATCCCAAAACAAACTTAAAAAGGGACAATCTCACTGCATATTCTTATTTGTTCCCTTGTTGCTGGCTTTAGTGTTTTCTCTATATGTCATAGGTTTTGTCATCATCAAATAGGGGGGGATTGTTGAGTCCCCAAAATAATTAAGGATTTAATTATGACAAAACTGTAATTTATTTACACTAAAATGTTATGTGCAGCCAGCACAAGTTTGTTTATGTTGTTTATGTACAGTCAGCTAATATAGCTGTGTCGAGTGTGTAGTATGCTGGCTGATCTACCAGCACAAGGTAGAATGTATTCTTCGAATCAGCACAGGATGAGTACTCAGTTAATTAAGAATATCAAGTGACTCAGCATATGAAGAACTAGTAGATCTGGATAGCAGCATACAACACAAGACAGCCATGCTCCATTACAAGCTTGGTAGTTTCCCAGAGTGGTCTACATCAACGCACTATTCAACAGAAGTCGAAGACAAAGTTGAACAGAAAAGGACAGGAGTCGGCGGCTGACAAGTGACCTTACAAGACCACATGGGAATGCAGAAGTGGAATGCATATGCAGACATGTGTTTTACTTTATTCATACCTAGGGAACACAACATTCCATTTGTTTAAATCAAATGGTAGTGCCAAACCGAATTGGTGTGTTCCTGCAAATAGCTACCTAAGAGGAAAGAAGGAGAGCACGCCTTCTGACACAATTGTCCCCACAAGTACAAGGCATACAATGTACTAGTGGGTAATAGATTAATTACACGGACAATAGGACTACTATATATTGTTGTATTCACTGTTGTATCAACTAGTGGTGTGGGTTTCATTATTTAGAGTCCTAAACGTGTAAAAGCTTTTAGTTTACCTCTTAGCTATAATCTAGGAATTCTGTATCAACCAACTATCATTCTGCCAAGGATAGTTGTAATTCTTTGTGATTCAATCAATAAAGAATAACCGTTGAAAATTACCTGTGACTCTATCTAATTTGCATGCTTGAATACATAATCGAGTTTAACTGTTTAGTTAATTGAAAAGTAATTGTATTCACCCCCCCCCCCTCTACAATACTACTGTTGTTATTAAGGGACCAACAGCTATTTAAGTACATAACTGTGGGTAATATGTGGTTGAATCATCATCTCGATTGCTCATTATTTGAAGTGTCTTCAGAAATTTTCGAAGGGTTTGAACACAGATTGTAATTGTTAATATATATTTGATGTTCTAACACAGTTTTGAAGTCAAAGTATATCTTTGAAAGATGTAGCAATCTAAAAGTGATGGTACCGATTATATCTCGAATTGAATTCTGAGGTTTCAAAATCAGAATATGTAATTGAGTTTGAATGAGTATGGTTGTTTTGATTTCTATAAAGGAATGTATATTATTGTGAAAGTAGGAAGTATAGTTGATAATTTACTTAATCTGATTCGAAGAATGTAACATATTAATTGTGAATATATATATCTCACGGGTATTACCTATCCGTTAAAAAAATTTCACAATTAATATTTTGTACATAAGAATTTTAATACAGTCTTTATGAAAATATATATGTATATATTCTCCTCAGATGTAACATAGATTTTAATGAGTTAATACTAAATTAAACTCATTCGATTTACGGTTGGAACTAGAATTGAATAATCCCTTGAAGGCTTTAGAGATTACATAAGTATTTCTTCAATAATATTGAAATTATGAATCAATACTTCATTATTTGTTGAGGTGTGATGTTGGTTTTTGTTAAATTCTTGTGAACTTCGCTAAGTACGAATGATGTTATCTGAAAAGTTTCGGTTACATCGGTGATGAAAGTGTAAAATTAAATATATACTTGATTTATTAGGAATTGAAATTTGTTGAATTGAGACAAAGACTGTAGTTAACGATGGTGAAGTTGCGGGTGAAGGACGTACATTATTGCATATTTGTAATATGAATTAACTGAGTAGTTAAGATTCACACACAATAGCTTAGCACGGAAAGATTTATTTTTATTTCAATAAATATATATATATATATATATATATATATATATATATATATATATATATATATATATATAATATACATATAATTTCTTCAGAGGGAATGAATTAATTCTTCATAACTCGTTGATACAATATACTCGTTATTGATTCGTAATGATGTCCACAGTGATTCTTGAACTGACAGAGTTTGTGATGTTATTGGTGTTGTTGATTCTGATGTTGATTGTACTGACGATACTGGTGACGCTGACGGTACTGTTGATGCTGTTGGTAAAACAAGTTTAGCTTGTTAATCACACACCATTTTTGTCAGGGTTTCTACTCTTCCTTCTATCATTTTGGTTCGCTTAACTGATTTATGGTTAGGGCTAGATTAGATAATCTCTAAGACTTTAGAGATTACATAATCGCCGCGGAATGTTTCTCCAATGAAGTTATGAGTTAATACTTCGTCAGTTATTGTTGTTGGTACTCCTTTGTATCTATGGTGCGTATGACGTTGATGCTCGTGGGACAGATTGTGAAGTTGAGGTTTACGACGTGGTTGTGGTTGGAGGTGGTAATGGTACTGTTGGCGTGGATGATGGTGGTACTAGTTATGCTGCTGGTGCTGCTGCTGGTGTTTGTAATCTCCGCACCATATTCTCCAAAGCCACTACCCGAGCGCGAAGCTCATTGACTTCTTCTATTACACTGGGGTGATTGTCGGTTCGAACGAGCGAATAAATAAAATATAAAATTTGATGTAATATATAATCGTGACGAGATACTCTGGAAATGAGAGAGAAAATGGTGTTTCGGACAGGTTCGCCGGTAAGTGCTTCAGGTTCATCGTCAAGAGGGCAATGTGGTGGATGGAAGGGATTACCTTCTTCTTATCTACAATGATTTAGTAGACTACGAACCCATCCCCAATTCATCCAAAATAGATGATGGCTGATTGGTTGATCCATTCCGGTTACACTGCTTTCGGAGCTTGAGTGAGATTCCATTTCGGAATCCGAGGGACTTGAACTAATGACGAATTCCATTTCGTACGATTAAGTAAAGGATTTTTGATATGAAATGATTTTCGAATATTGGATGATATTCTAACTACATAGAATATCTATATATATAGAGCAAAAGATTTCGTAGATTACGGAGGAATTTATGAAATATGTCAGGCAAAGTTTACAGTAATACATACGATAAGATATGATTTAGCAGATACGCTAAGATATGAATTTTGTCTATACACTATTCATGCAATTAATGCAGTAATACGTGTCTAGAATGATAAGCAGGTAATTTTCCGACAAGAAATGATAAGCAAAAGCTTTTGACATGCAGACACGGCCGAAGTCCAGACTCACTAATGCATTCTAACGACTTATCAGTTAGACACACTAATGCAGACCTAGTTCGCTAAGACCACCGCTCTGATACCAACTGAAAGGACCCGTTCATATACATTATAAACGATTCAAAATAGTTGATTACATCGCGAGGTATTTGACCTCTAAATGATACGTTTTACAAACATTGCATTCGTTTTTAAAAGACAAACTTTCTTTACATCGAAAATTGACAGGCATGCATACCATTTCATAATATCCACTATCCAACTATAAATTGACTTAATAATAATCTTTGATGAACTCAATGACTCGAATGCAACGTTCTTTGAAATATGCCATGAAAGACTCCAAGTAATATCTTTAAAATGAGCAAACACACAGCGGAAGATTTCTTTCAATCCTAAGAATAAACATGCTTTAAAGTGTCAACCAAGAGGTTGGTGAGTTCATTAGTTTATCATAATCATTCATTTCAATCATTTTAATAGACCACAAGAATTTCATTTCCATTTCTTATAAATATACGTCCCATGCATAGAGATAAAAATCATTCATATGGATTGAACACCTGGTAATCGACGTTAACAAGATGCATATAAGAATTTCCCCTATCATTCTGGGAAATCCTTCGGACATGATAAAAATGAATTCGAAGTACTAAAGCATCCGGTACTTTGGATGGGGTTCGTTAGGCCCAATAGATCTATCTTTAGGATTCGCGTCAATTAGTAAATCGGTTTACTAATTCTTAGGCTACCAAGCAAAAAGGGGCATATTCAGCTTCAATCATTCAACCATATAATGTAGTTTCGATTACTTGTGTCTATTTCGTAAAACATTTATAAAAATTGCGCATGTATTCTCAGCCCAAAAATATAAAGGGTAAAAAGGCAAATAAAACTCACCATACTGTATTTTGTAGTAAAAATACATATAACAACATTGAACAAGTGCAAGGTTGGCCTCGGATTCACGAACCTCTATTAATTATATATATATATATATATATATATATATATATATATATATATATATATATATATATATATATATATATATATATATATATATATATATATATATATATGTTGGTCAAAATTTGTCTAACAATTTAGGTTAGGTCATAGTGTATCACAATCCTATTGCTCGAGACTAATATGCAAGAGTCAACAAAAGTCAATTAGACTCAAAATGATTTCCAAAATTTATACATGATTATTATATAGTTTAAATATCGTCATTTTATATTTTTAAATATTTTTAAAAGATCTATTAGAGTAAATAATATAATTCATTTATTAATAAATAACATTTTATATATAAATATACTTTTATATATCTTAAGTAATAAAATTTTTAAAGTTCATTTAATATCATAAAAATATTATGATAGGTCTTATTAAGGTAATAACATTGATAATAATAATAAGTAAAAGTTGTATTATTTTGTAATAATAATTATTATTATTCTATTAATAAAAATATCAATATTTATATTTACTCAAAATGATATTATGATAAAATGATAATTCTAATTATGATAACTTTAATATTTACGATACTTTTTAATATTAACTTTAAAATAATAATTTTATTTAAAATGTTAATAATAATGACATTTCATAATAAAAATGACATTTCTATTAAAATGAAAATTTTTGTTAAAATGATAGTTTTAATACTATCGATACTTTTAATAATAATAGTAATGATAAAAATAATAAGAATGATAATTTTATCTAAATTCGTATCTTACAATATTTTAATTCCATCATGATACTCATACTCATTATTTCCTAATTGATTCATTTAATAGCTTTTAATCGTCTTTTATAGCGCGTTCATTTTATTGATAATAATAGTAATCATAATAATTAAGTGTTACTAATTATTAGTTTTAATTATAATAATACTAATAATAATAAATATTATGATAATATTAATGATAATACTAATGACTATTTTAATGATAATAGTAATAATAATAATAATAATAATAATACTAATTATAACGACGATAATAACGACGACAATAATAATCATTTTTAATAATAATACAAAATTTCAGTTGACTATAACTTCCAATCTGTTCATCGAAATCTTTCGAGTTCTAAATGAAAAGTTCTTAATTTTTTGCTAGCTTTCCAATGACAAGCATATCTTATACCTTATTTCAACCGCATATGTAACTAATTCAGGATTCAACATAACCTATCTAAGGGCGATATCAAAAGTACAAGCATGCATAATCCTATATACTCGAGCACTAGTCAAGGATACACTATTAATATATAAAAGTTAAATTATGAGTGCTCACGAATCAATACTGATATTCAATATTGTAGGAAAGGTACGTAGACGCAACATAGACGATAAACACTAGGTTGACCTCACGAGCATACCCATGAACCATACCCATCACCTCCATAGCTATAATCCATAATTTTCTTAGCCCTATCCTACTCATAAAATCCATTTTTGAAAACCCTTTTTAGATCACTCGAGCAGCACTCCGTCGTAGTATTTTATGTATAAATACTAATAATAATATTTTTAATAATAATACTAATAATAATAATAATAATTAATATTAGTAATATTAATAATAATAATAATAATAATTAAAATTTATATATAGAGAGAGTAGTACGAGAGATAGATGGACAGAAGTGTGTGCAAAAATGAATTCGGTCGATTTTTAAAGACCTGACCTCTCACCTTCAGCCATGCGATAGCATGGGGTTGTGAAGGAGTCCTCATGCGATCACATGAGGGCCATTTACATCTCATGTTCTACTAATGAAGGTTGCCGACACTTATTTTAATTATTATTATATATATTATATTTAATTTATATAATTACTTATATATTATATTATATTTAATCTAGGGTTCGAGGAATGATTGTCTACACTCCACCTCCCCCATACCCTACACTCGTGGGATTGGGTATTGTAGTTGTTGTTGTTGTTGTTGTTTTATATTATATTATATTTAAACGCATGGTAAAAATGTAATTTTTACTCAAATGATTCGGACGTTTTCACTCAACTCAAGTGTCTTTTCTGGTTTCTTGAACGCACTTACGTATGTTTAGAAAACTAGCCTTTTACGTTACGCGACGTGTACCCTTATTAATAATTTGACTTACTCATCAAAAAATTACATTATGATAAATGTAACTTATAAAATTGAGCGTTGTGGTCATTTGCTTCTATAAATCAGAGTCTCGTAGTTTATCAAAATGTATCATTTTAAATCATCTGTTAAATATTATATTTTGTCACTTGTATAATACATATATATATATATATATATATATATATATATATATATATATATATATATATATATATATATATATATATATATATATATATATATATATATCCTTATTTAAAATATATATTTGTTCATATTGAAATATGTAATAATACAATATTTAGTTTTTCAAAACTAATTATATTTTTAAAGTTTATTTTGGAATCGTTTAGAGAGTAGAAAAATATTATATCAATCACGTTTACATTTTTGAAACGCTTTATCTACTTGTAATTTATAATATAAACTTTATTTAAATTCTTCAAAAGTCATATACAAATTATCTTATACAACGTCTTAATTAATAAAGTTCTTTTTAAACTGAAACGTTTTTATATATTTTAGTCAAATATGATAACTTTGTTTTTCTAAAACTAAATATATAAAATAATCATTTTATTAAATGGTTAAAATAGAAGAAGTTGCTATATCGTAAAATGTTTTAGAAAAGTAAGATTAAATATACTTTTAACAGATTTCAAGTTTTTAACGTTTGTTGGTGCAACGTGATATAACGTCTAAAGGTTAGATAAACATATAAAATCATTTTAATGTAAAACGTTAATTTACTTAACTTGTCGATATCCATCTTCTAAGTTATCTATATTCTACAATTTTACTTCCACGTTAATTAATATACAAGTTTAATAGTTTATCTTATCAGAAGTCACGAGATGATTATTGTAAAGCATAAATTGAAAATCAAACGGGAATCTCCACTAACCCTTGTCTAGTTCCCGTTAATTGACAATTTTTTTCTTCTAATAAATCACTTTACCAATTATTCTGAATACCTTTAAAAAGAATAGATTTCTCAAATCATAGTGTACCTCTTAACAGAGACTCGTAATTATAATTCAATGTATCTAATAATTCAATCATTTGATATCATCTTTTAATTCCATTGATAACTATTAGAATATATTTTGAAACAAATACGTTTATATAAAGTATTATACGTCTAAAACTTTGTTAATGTTTTCAAGTTATAATATATACACATATACATATATAATCATGTTCGTTCATATAATGGTTCGTGAATCATTGGAATTTGGTCGAGATTAAATGAGTATAGGAACACAGTTTAAAATTCTTGAGATTCAACTTACAACTTTTGCTTATCGTGTCGGGAATATATAAAGATTAAAGTTTAAATTTGGTCGGAAATTTTTCGGGTCGTCACAATCATGATCATGATGTCGGGGTATGATATTAACGATAGTGATTTTAGGATAGTTAAAAATATTGATGCTTAAGTTAAGATGATTATGAAGATATTATGATATGCTAATAATGGATCAAAAGAATAAATGGTATGAATTAGAACCGAAGAACAGTTACAGACGAATCGTTAAGGGAGTTATCGGGTTAGCGGGACGTCGCGGGTCCAAACCCGGACTTGGGCATTTTTTTAGGGTTACTCCTTTGAGGTAGTTTACTTATTACTCATTTTTATTATTATTATTATTATTATTATTATTATTATTATTATTATTATTATTATTATTATTATTATTATTATTATTATTATTATTATTATTATTATCATTTTTAATGTAAGTAGTATTATTATTGAAACTAATTTTTTTTATAAAAATTATCATATTTATTATTAGAACTATCATTATTATTATTATTATTATTAGAATTATCATTATTTTTATCATTATTTTTATTATTAGTATTATTAGTATATCAAATAAAGATTTTCTATATAAAAATATATTATTTACATAAAACATAACTATAGTAATATGTTTGTAATAAATATTAATTATCTATTTAATGTATATAAAAATAAATATAGTTAATTTAGTTATTAATGAAACGTACAAGTTACTAAAATAACAATTAATAATAATACCTAAATTTGTTCGATTACCGTTATATGTGTTAATATACATATAAATGATATAGGTTCGTGAATCCAAGGCCAACCTTGCACTTGTTCAATGATGTTATATGTATTTTTACTACGAAATACAGTATGGTGAGTTTCATTTGCTCCCTTTTTAAATGCTTTTGCAATATATATTTTTGGGACTGAGAATACATGCGCTGCTTTTATAAATGTTTTACGAAATAGACACAAGTAATCGAAACTACATTATATGGTTGAATGATCGAAGCCTAATATGCCCCTTTTACGTGGTAGCCTAAGAATTAGTAAACCGATCTACTAATTAACGTGAATCCTAAAGATAGATCTATTGGGCCTAACAAACCTCATCCAAAGTACCGAATGCTTTAGTACTTCGAATTCATTTTTATCATGTCCGATGGATGTCCCGGAATGATAGGGTATATTCTTATATGCATCTAGTTAATGTCGGTTACCAGGTGTTCAATCCATATGAATGATTTTTGTCTCTATGCATGGGACGTATATTTATGAGAATTGGAAATGAAAATCTTGTGGTCTATTAAAATGATGAAAATGATCGTTTATGATAAACTAATGAACTCACCAACCTTTTGGTTGGCACTTTAAAGCATGTTTATTCTCAGGTATTAAAGAAATCTTCTACTGTGCATTTGCTCATTTTAAAGATATTACTTGGAATCATTGATGGCATATTTCAAAATATGTTGCATTGAAGTCGTTGAGTTCAGTAAAGATTATGATTAAGTAAATGACAGATTAGATCATTTATAGATGGATATTATGAAATGGTATGCATGCCTGTCAACTTTCGATGTAATGAAAGTTTATCTTTTAAAACGAATGCAATGTTTGTAAAATGTATCATATAGAGGTCAAATACCTCGCGATGTAATCATATGTTATTGTATTCGTTCTTATGGATTAGGACGGGTCATTACAGATGAATTGGGGTTAATTTTCAAATTTCAAAAATAATTAACATAATGAGGTTGTCTATCTCACTAGTATTTGAACTGGAATGCCAGGCGGAGGAGTGGAATGAACAAAGCTGATGATCGTAAGCTATGTCCGAACCCACGTATGTGGAAAAATACGGGGATGATTTGTGGCACCCTCGTTTTGGAGTTTTCGCCCCAACATCCGAAGGTCACCCTTGGATTATTAAGCAAAAATGTAGGTTGTGGTGGCAAAATAATCATTTGAGGGTTAAATCAGGTTAGAATAGCAGACGGCTACAGTAGTTCAGGTTTTCGAGGAAAATACACTATTTATTTTTATTGTTTAATGAATTTATTTTTGTAACAAAAACATTAAACTGGGGGGACTTAATGGTGTATCCTAGGGGATACACGCATAAAAGCATCATTTTTATACAAAAGAAAAGATCAAAAAGTATAAAAGATAACAATTGTAGCAGTTTTTTATTATTATCTGTCCAGCGCTCAGCCAGGCCGCCCAGCGTCATGCGTAAGCCCTGCAGATAGTTTCTATGCTTAAGCCCTTGATTAGGCGCGTGAGCGACACGCAGCCACGTCAGCCCACGCCAAAGGCGGTTTCGGATGTTTCGCATAACTGAATTAATCAGTGTTTAACACGTGTTTTCAAGAATTTCTGATATTCTACGCCTATAAATAGACTCCCAGGGTCACCACATTTCACAGTTCAGTCACTTGTCAGAGAGTACACTTTCTCTCTCACACAGTACTCTCTCACTCTAGAACTTTAACCGTTTAGCAACAGAACGCTACACGGACCAACTTCAGCTTGGTCCAAAGACTGATAAGGACAGCCCACGGATTTATCATCTATGTTTCGGGTCTGCGGGGATTCTTTCTCGAGGGCAAATATTAGTCGACAACCAAACTTTCAACGCTAGGCATTTAAAGTATTGTACTGGTACATTTCACCCGCTAGACGAAAAATAGTACCAACAATTATAATGCCTCCGATTTGCGGCTAAACCTATTACTGAAGAGGGAGAACATACTCCAACTTAGGATAAAATTTATGATTCATCTTCTTCTCAGATGACACAATATGATACTTGCAAGCGTCAAGCTACTGTTATGTTCATTATGGTATATTGCTGGGCCAAACCCTTCTATGTTTTTATAATATGCCTAGCACTGGGGTTTTTATAATCCAAACCCTTTTAACTATCCTAAAATGATTTTTGATTCTGCGTGCTCCACTTGGCAAATTTTTCTCGTAACAATTGTCATTTTGATTTAGTATCGTCATCCACCAAGAAACAGCCTCCGTTGAAAAGGCTTGCTCTACCGTCCTCCATTGAGAAAAATAATAGTGCTAAAATTGGTCCATCTCTACTTAGTCTCCCTAATTTTGATGTTTGTGGATTAGCCTCCTTTCTGAAGGCTCCTCCAAATAGTTATCATGAGTTTATAAAATATTTGGAAGCAATGGTCTCACCTTCTTTAACTGACTATAGAAAGTAATTCTCGTAAATCATATGCCCAAGGAAAATTTTTTAGTATTACTTATGGTCTGGATGACCTTAATAGATCAAAATTTTTCAATCATGTTCATCAGGAAAATGCTCAGAGAATAGAAAAAAATTATGAGAAGATTACTATGATGGAAAAATCTGAAAAATCTCTACGCTAGGATCTTCACTCAGCTCTTGCCGCAAAACGCAAGGCTGAGGCTCGTATTGCCAAGCTTGAAGCTAAAGAAAAGTGGTAACTTCATAAATTTGAATCTCTTGAAGATCATAAAAATTCTTCTGAAGAGAAAACACATGCCAGTGAGGATGATGATATGCGTCTTTCTAGAGGCATTCTTGATCTTGTTACTAGTATTTTACATTCTTAAAATGCAATGAGCATTTTCATGATTTTATAGGTGTTGCTTGTGATGTTGACTGCTTAAATTTTCTTGATTTAATGAGGAAGCGTATTCCAAATTTTCTTGATCATCTTCCGTAAGTTGTTACCGCTCAGCTTGTGCCGGATGCCGATTCTCAAGTTGAAGTTGTAGGAAAGATTGTACTAATCCTTCTCTGTTGATGATATATATATATATATATATATATATATATATATATATATATATATATATATATATATATATATATATATATATATATATATATATATATATATATATATTTACTTTGTAAAGTTTTTTGCCAAAGTTTTAAATGTTTGGTTATTTTAGATTATCGAAGCGGCTTACCTTGCATTTATTTCTTTTTTACGTCATGACGGTAGTAGAGAATTTTAGTCATTTCGATGTTCAGTGAAGTCTACGTCATTTACTATCGATTCACCCTTTTGTTTATGATTGGACTTCCACCACCGAGAGTTTATTCTCTTATGCAGGCAGGGATGACACATGCTTTGCTTTATTGGAACTAAATTTACATCTTTTACCGGATGCATATAATTTCTTGTCGTAAGTATAATTGCTTTATTCATTACTTTTAAAGAATTTTTTACATTCGTAACCATATTTCACGTGTTAGATAGTTGATCAGCTTATCTAAACATATCGCATGACGATAATTTTTTTTTTAAATTCGGTGCATTCCATACTCTAGGTAATTCTTCTCCGGTGGGCGCTGAGAGTGTGTAAGAACCATTGTTATTTACTTTTGCAACTCTGTAAGGTCCTTCCCATCGTAATCCTAATTTTCCAATCTTTTCGTGCTGATTGCTTCATTATTCCTCAAAATCAAATCACCTTTTTTGAACGTAATGTGTCTTACATGTTTGTTATAATATTTTTCCATTGTTTGTTTGTTATTCGCTTGCATTATAGCGGCCATGATTCTTCGTTCTTCCGTAGATTCAAGTTTTCACGCAACACATAGAGATTTGCTTCTATGTTAAATGCTAAAATTCATTGTGCTGGCATACTTACTTTTCCTGAGATGACTGCCTCTTCTCCATATACCAAACTAAATGGTGTTTCTCCGGTGCTTTCTTCGAACGTTGTTCGATGTGCCCATTATACATTTGGAAGTTCACCATCCAGTTTGACTTAAACCCAGTTTTTCCTTTATTTCTGCGAAAATTTTATTATGTCATACCCCCCAAATAGGGCCTGGGGTAAATATGACTTTTCCAATATCATCACACAGTTATATAAACGAGAACGACTCTAAATGAGATGTCTAATAAAATCAGTAATTTAATTGCAGCGGAAACCGAATTGTTTTACATGGTAAACCCAAATGTAATAAATGTTTAATAATGCTAAAATATAAGTAATGTGGACTCCAATGTGACAGCAAGCAAGCAACATAGGGCAGCACATAAGCTATTCTTCACCTGTGACAAACATGCTTAAAATGTCAACACAATGGTTGATTGAACATCATAGGTTTAATAATTAATAAGTTTAGACCGCAAGATTTATTTCAAACAATCAAAATATTCAATATGCCATGAGTTATAATATCGAGCTAAACATTAACCCCTGATACTGTACGGGTGTCGATAATCATTATTATGCACCCCCTGACGATCAGTCAATGGGTAGAGATGTCGCTCTCAATAGGCCTATTCACAATAATTAAGCTTGCAACATTTTAATTCCAGCAATTAACGATATTATGGCGGGGGATTTGTATGTAATAATACAAGTTAACAAAAGTCTCACGAAGTTGCATATCAAAAAGTTTAGGCACTTGTGTCTAAAATGTAAAACAGTTGAAAGTAAGCATGTGTCTCACCCCAAGATTTATAAAATACATTAAAATATGTAAAAAGTGGGGCTATGAGTTCACCTTAGTAGTACAAAAGAGTTATTCCACAAGAGAAATGAATTGAACGGAAGAATATGATCGAGATCTCAACCTAGAGATAGAATGTACGATCAGATATTGCCTAAAGGCATTTAGTATAATAATTATACTAATGATGATGGTTTTCTAAAATAATTTCTATTTTCAGAAAGTTACTATTTATGGAAAGTTTCCACTTACAATAACTTTCTAATTATAGAAAGTTCGGGTTATAATCTATAACAAGACGTTGTACACCTTTACCCAAATCTCGTTGCTTTCAAACAAGTCACTCTGATGGTTAGTTGTTATCGGACGCCCAGGATTCTTGACCAGAATCTATGTCATGGCATTCGAAATCCACAAGCGATTCTCATAAGGCAACAAGGACCACCCTAGGCCATATGTAGCGGTGAGGTTAGTATATAGTGCACGTTACCTTGATTATAACCTTCACATACTATAGGTGTATAGTCTTTTATTATATAGCTAAGTTATTCGTATATATATATATATATATATATATATATATATATATATATATATATATATATATATATATATATATATATATATATATATATATATATATATATATATATATATATATATATATATATATATATATATATATTTAAATATATATATATACTATTTGTATTATATAACTATTAATAGTTTAATAATTATATATGTATAATTATTCAAGCTCTAATTACTATCTTAACTTATGACAAGGATTAATTAATATTTATAATATACTAATCATTATCTCATACAATATATATAACATAAATGTATTATATGTCATAACCCGTGAAAATCCACTTGGACAAATACAATAACATCTGGTCCCATTGCGATGATCCGACGTCTATATGCCATGAATGACTTCAAGTAATATCTTTAAAATGAGAAAATGCACAGCGAAAGAAATCTTTCATACCTGAGAATAAACATGCTTTAAAGTGTCAACCAAAAGGTTGGTGAGTTCATAAGTTTATCGTAAACAATAAAATTCATCATTTTGATAGACCACAAGATTAAAATAGTTCACCTATCTCGTGTACAAAACCATTTTTCATAATGCTTGGCAGAGTAGGTTCGTATCCTTTTCTCCCCCGTAGGTTGCCTCTTGATTTTTAAATAACCGTACACATATCTCGTGTACAAAATATAATACACATAATCTGTGTATAAAAATCATTCTCTCGATACATAACATTCACTTTGCTTTCATTGCTCAACATGGTAACCGACCTTAACATATAATGCGCATCAATAATATCTCCAAAACAGAACATCTAGTCTGTATAATATATAAACTTCGAAGTACTAAACACCATGCCCAATAGCTCTTCCGTCTAGTGAACATTCTGGCTGGGGGTGTTAAACCCGGTAGCTACCTTTAGGATTCGCGTGAATTAGGGCCATACCAGTTTTCTAATTCTCAGGTTACCAAGCAATAATAAGCAGGGGAAAAATATTCACAACAATTAGTGGTAATTATAACGTCCAATTAATTCAATCATAATCAACAGAACTTCTGTCTGCATAATAATTCATTCGAGGAATGTTTTGCTTGTGTCATATCACGTCAAACATTTATAAAAGCATTTCATGTATTCTAAGTTCAAAATATATTTCAAAAGCATTTAATAAAATAGTTGTAAAAACAGTGCATGTATTCTCAGTCCCAAAAATGTAAAGAGTAAAAGGGAATCAAATGAACTCACGATACGATATTTTGTAGTAAAAATATGCATACGACGTAACCGAATAATGCAGGGTTGGCCTCGGATTCACGAACCTATATCATTTACATATACATTAACACATATACTCATAATCGAATGAATTTATATATTATTATTGATATACTTGTTATTTAAAAGATTTATGTATTCCATTAATAACTTACATATATTTATTTTATATATCTTGCTTATTTTAAAAATAATGATAGAGTTAGGTTATATGTATTAGATATATTTTTATGTACTAATATTTATTTGGTTAAATTAATACTAATAAATACAAAGTCGTAATATCTTTATAATAATAATATCAGTAGTTATAATAATAATAATAATACTCATTTTAAAAAATAATGATAATAATAATAATAATAGTAATTAAAAAGTTGTAATTTCTTTATAATGATAATAATAATGTTATTAATAATAATAATAATACTTATAATAATAATACTAATAATCTTATTTCTAATATTGGTAATAATACTAATTAATTAATAACAATCAATAATAAATAATAATAATATTAATAACAATAATAATAATAATGAAATAATAATAATAATAATAGTATTAGTAATAACTACCTCAAAGGAGTAGACCTTAAAAATGCTCAAGTCCGGGTTTGAACCCGCGATATCCCGCTAACCCGTAACAACCTAAACCATTACGTTACACTTCCATTTCTGTTTTAATTCACACACCACATCGATTGAACTAATGTATTTTCTTTTTCAAAATCCGTTACCATCATCATTCTTAGAACATCATCATCATCATACATCTTTCGTGAATCATAATCATTATCATCATTCATCTAAAATCATACATCATCAACATCTTCATATCTAACTCGTTCCCCATCATCGTCACTAACATCATACCATTATGCCATCATCATGTTCATAATCACAAACATCATCACATCATCATCTACATCCTCTCATCTAATAACTTCAATGAATTTATCATTCTCCAACGTATCCGTCATCATCTTTTATTTCGCATTAGTAAAAAACAAAAAGTAGTTCTTTGGCCCAACAATATAAACGGCCCAAGTGAAAGTATATATATTATCTCGGCCCAACATAGCTAAGCCCAACAATAATATAGTCTATAACTTTAAAGGTTTACGGTTCCAGTTTGCTGTTTAACTGATTATTCATGTATAGCTCGACACACAGGTTCTCAAAACCTACCATAACTTTATCATCTTAAAATATAAAACCCTGCCATAACTTTATCATAATATAACCCTACCACTTGTGTCGGTTTTTCTTTCTAAACTTCCATTATCCATACTTCGGTCCACTAGGTATTTTAATCAATCAAACCTTAGTCCACTTCCAAAAGAAGTTTTATAAACAATTTCAAGGCTTTAACAATTGTCGGCCAATAATGATAATGGAACCTCTCAACTTGTTAAATTTGAGGATTATTTTATATCTTGGCTCTTGGTTTCGGTAGTGAAACAGAAATAAATTATACAGCTCGATAGTAGGTTGGTTTCATGTCGGATTGAATACAGTTAACATGTACCAGTTTAAATCTCGAATGAAATAGAAAAGAAAAGAAGAATGGTTACCGGTTCACTAGGTAATTAGGTTGATCATGAATTAAGAGTGGTGTTCGTTTGAAACTAGAAACCAAAATAACGTAGCTATTATTTCATTACAGGTCATCATTAATCTTTTGTGTGGGGTTTCACTTTGGTAAAGGTTGGCTCAAAAGTAAAAGAAAGAAACGTGCCATGTTTATCATTATCAACCAAATGTCCCACTAGTTAACTTTGATGAAGTTACTATTAATATGCTATATCTATGTTCCCAAATCATTAACATATTCTATCATTTTCGTACCCAATAAAAGGAAACGAAGAAGTAATATACATGATGATGGTGGTTATTGATAGTTGAAGAAGAAGAGAAGGTGGTTCATTGGGTTTCCAAAACAGGAGGAAGGGAAAACAATATAGCGAGTAGTAGCATGGTAACCATTGATTGTTCGTGGTGGTTTTGGAATGGGTCACGAAAAGAAACAGAAGACAGAAGTATTGTAGTAGTGTTAGTAAGGGTTTGATGGTTTAATAAAGGTGGTTTTTGGTGGTGGTTCCCTACGGTATTAAATAGAAAAATAGCTGCAGCAGGAGTAGCGTTTTAGTAGTAGTAATTTAGAAATGATTGAAGGTGTTGGTTTATGATTCAATTTTTGGCCAAATCAGAAGGGGTACCGTGGAATTTCAAAGGTGGTTCATGATGATGATCAATCTAGATGGTTGATGATCGAGTGTGGTGGTGTTAAGATGGCGACTAAGGTGGTGGTTTCCGATTGAAGTGATGATCAAAGGTGGTGGTGAATGTAAATCAATAACTCTCTCTTTATTTTTGTTTTCTTTACGATATATATATATATATATATATATATATATATATATATATATATATATATATATATATATATATATATATATATATATATATATATATAATGGGAATGAATACATGTTTTAACAGATATTTTTGATCATAATTGATTTGAATTGATTCGTGAAGTCGACATGTAATAGAACGCAGACAGGGTTCTTCAAACAAGAAGAAGAAAACAAAAAAATAAAAGTAGATTATGACCTGTAACAAATTCGTACATTTTTTTGTTATTGATTTCTATCCAAATTTATTTTATAATGAAATCGAAGTTGTCATTCTCTATCACTCTATGCATATGTATTACGTATATTATTTATAGAGAGAGGTAGAGCATTTTACTATACTCTTTTTACAGTTCACCTAATATGATCGTCGACCTAATATTCTAGCTGAAGAAGTCAGGACAGAAAAACAAATCAGATAGTGACTTCAAACATAATTTTGTTATTATCGTGTGGTTAAATTTGTTTGGTAACCAGATTAAAGACAGGAAAGCAAATTGGAGAAGAAAAGAAAATACAATTTGATTATGATAGTTAACTGATTTTGTCCTTAGTGGAATTTATTTGTACATGTAATAAATTAGAAACAGGAAACGAATCATATACAGTTATATTGATACATGAAACTGAATCTCAATTATTTTGTGATTTTATAAAATTTATATTAATAATTAATATATATAATTATATTAATAATATTAATTCTATTAATATTAGTAATCATAAATGATAATAATATTTGTTAATAATAATATTTATAATGATATTAATAATAATAATAATAATAAATAAAATGATAATATAATAATAACCATAAAGATGATAATGATGTTAAATAAAATGATAATAATAATATTATTAATGATAATAATAATTTTACTTATAATAATACTAATTATAATATTAATATTATTAATGATAATAATAATATTAGTAATAATAATATAACAATTTATATGTGTATATATAAATATTTATTTACACACAATTGTTCGTGAATCGTCGGGAATAGTCAAAAGGCCAGATGATTTCATAAAATAGTTCAAAAATTTTGAGACTCAACCTAATAAACTTTGCTTATCATGTCGAAACCATATAAAGATTAAGTTTAAATTTGGTCGAAAATTTCTGGGTCGTCACAGTACCTACCCGTTAAAGAAATTTCGTCCCAAAATTTGAGTGAGGTCGTCATGGCTAATAATAAGAATGTTTTCATGACGAATATGAGTTGATAAATAGAGTTTTATTATCATTGAGTAATTCGGATAAAACAATTCGATTACGCGAAGAGTATAAGTGAATCTATCGCAAAAGATTGAAATAAGGAAATGGAGATTCATCTTAACTTTTCACTAGTCATGGTTGAATTCTGAAATTCAAGGGATTTCAAAGAAAATCTTCGTTATCTATATAAGATTCGATTCGAAATTAAGATCTCTTTAATTAAATGTGGTCACCTGCCTCGATTGCTCTGTCGGATGTTTCCATTATAAATTTACCTCTTCCGTTTTATTATTCTCACCATTCCTATACTTTCTTCCTTAATCCATACTTCTAAAGATTAATCCAGTACTGATCTTTGTCCTTCTTCTGACAATCGCTTCTGTCTTCCTCCTTTTTCATCTATCACCGGAGGAATCTGTTAACTTCTACTATTACCTTGGCGTTATAGTATTTTTCATTCTCCCGTGTATTTATGTTGCTATCCGTATTGATATACACTGTTTGTAATTTATGTATTTGTGATCGACTTTATATTTTCCTTTATTTTTCGAAGTCCATGCTCTTATTTTCTCTTCCCGACTCTAAATCAAGCGAATAATGGTCCAAAATTTGTAGAATTAAAGTTTTGAATGTTCATAATGTTCTAAATAGGAAGGAACGTAACAGCACGATTTGATTTGGTAAATTACCAGAATTACAGAGGATAGAACTATCTAGAATATATGTTCTTGATATGTTCGGAGGTTAAGTAGAATGAAAGAGTTTTGTAACATGGTACATGATGAGGGTATGATCTGTGAACCATCATCATGTTCCATTAGGAATTCAGCATGACTTACTGTAATATAATCACGTTGGCCAAGTGTCATTATATTATACTAACTCATGCTCAAATTCTTAACACTTCTCCAGAATTCATTGGTAATTTATACTTAGATTTTACAGAAGTTTCCAATATAAGGTAATACAGAAAGCACGAAGAGATATACAATTTCAGACGAGAATATTTATGAAAATATCCTCAGAAATATCGAGGATATTTATGATGATATTTTTAAAATTTCTAAGTTCGAAGATTGATGAAGAAAATTTTTCACAAGATTTTAACATGAGTTCGGGGCAAGATATTTCCTAAAGATTTTATCGGATCCCGAATAACTTGAATTCTTTGAATATAAAATATGGTCCTTGTATCTGGACTTGGTCTCCTTCATGGTTAACTCAATTCATTTTTCAGTACCAAATTTTCTATCGAGCGTTCCTAACACTCCATTCTTTATCATCAAACTTTTAACCATTTAGACCTTCTACAATTTTACTGTTTCCTCTGCATTTAATGCTACAATATCTGAATCATCGGTTATCAATTCGAGAGGTTCTAAGAGAATTGTGTTTTTAGATGATTAAACGCTGATTGTAATAGTCACGATACAAAGGATGTTTAAGATGAAATCAAGTGGCAAACTTGAAGAAATGTTTAATTGTAGAAGATGTAGCTTATTAACGATCTTTTAAACAAAAATATGTTATAATTTATATTTCCTACTTTTTTTAATACTTTTTAATTGTTTAGGGTTAGTAGTCCAATGTTGGTAGTCCAATAGTCCAATATATAATCTTAGAATTTTAAATATTTAAGATTAAAAGATGATGAAGAAATTTTTACGTAATTAATTAATTGGTTACTAATCAATTTTATTTTATTCATTATTTTCTCGATTATGCCACTTGTCAAATCTTGACTTGGATTCTGATCGGTCAAAATCCGATTGTGGAATTGAATTTGAATGAAAAAAAAATTGTTCTTTGTTGAACGGATACGTGTATGTGCGGATTTGAGCAGTATTGTTAATGACTGCTGAACTAGATCCAAAGAGTGTACAGTGTAACTTATTAATGTAAAATCTAAATATTTCTCGGGTATTATATACCCGTTAAAATATTTTCACGATTAACAGTTTGTGCAAAAGAATTTTAATTACAATCTTTATGAAAATATATTTTCATATATATAATTTCTTCAGATGTAATCATGGATTTAATGGGTCAATAAGATATTAATCTTATTTGATTTACCGTTAGAACTAGAATATATAATTTCTAAGACTTTAGAGATTACATAATCTCCATGTAGAACGAAGATAATCGATGTAGAATGATATGTAGAACAAATATAAGAACCATAGGTAGAACGAAGATTATGCTCGTGGTACAGATGGTGATGTTGAGGCTGGTGATGTGGATGTTGTTGTCGGTGGTACAAGTGCTGTTGGTACTGAGGCTGGTGATGATGTTGATGTAATAAGTATAGCTTGTAAATCACGCACCATTCTTGTCAAGGTTTCTATCCTACCCTCTATTATTTCTATCCACCCACTCATCTTATTCGGTAGATCTTGATTATCAATTCGAAGTTCCCTAACTTGTTCTAATATTCCCCTTCGATTAGTATTCAAAAGTAGAGGCTGAATATTTTATGAGATTGCAGTAATGCGACCTTCGAGGTGAAATTTTTTGTCAAGAAGGGTGAAAACAGTGTGGCGTATAGGTTCACCGGTGAGTACATCTTTTCCCCCAATGTTAGGAGGTAAGTTTGGTTCACGGTAGGGTTCGCCTTCTTCATTTCTCCATCGAGTGAGTAAGTCTCGGACCCACCCCCATTTTCTCCAGAAAGAAAAGTAGCTAAATGGTTGAGGCACTTCTGATTCATTGACTTTGGAGTTTACTTCAATATACATCTCAAAATCACTTCCGAAACTAATGGAATCCAAGCTACATGTAGGATGCATCTTACACAATCAGTTAGAAGAATTTTGATATGAAATGATTTTCGGATATTGGATGATCTCCTAATTATATAGAATATCTATACATAATTAAAAGTATCTCGTGGATTACGAAGGAAATTAAGGAATGTGTCAGACAAAGTTTAATATGATGGGATATGAATTTGTCTGTACACCATCTATGCAATAATTGCAATAAGACGTATCGAGACTGAAATTGATAAGTAGATATTTTTCGACAAGGAATGATATGCAACTTTTGACATGCATACAAGGTCCAAGTCTAGACTCATTAATATATCCTAACAACTACTAAGTCAAAGTCCAGACTCACTAATGCATCCTAACAATTATCAGTTAGACACACTAATGCAAGACCTGGTTCGCTTAGACCACCGCTCTGATACCACATGTCATAACCCGTCCAAATTCACTTGGACAAATACAATAACATCTGGTCCCATTGCGATGATCCGACGTCTATATGCCATGAATAACTCCAAGTAATATCTTTAAAATGAGCAAATGCACAGCGAAAGATTTCTTTCATACCTGAGAATAAACATGCTTTAAAGTGTCAACCAAAAGGTTAGTGAGTTCATAAGTTTATCGTAAACAATAAAATTTATCAATTTGATAGACCATAAGATTAAAATACAGTACACCTGTCTCGTGTACAAAACCATTTTTCATAATGCTTGGAAGAGTAGGTTCGTATCCTTTTCTCCCCCGTAGGTTGCCTCGCAATTTTTAAAAAACCGTACACATATCTCGTGTACAAAATATAATACACATAATCTGTGTATAAAAATCATTCTCTCGATACATAACATTCACTTTGCTTTCATTGCTCAACATGGTAACCGACCTTAACATATAATGAGCATCAATAATATCCCCAAAACAGAACATCTCGTTCCGAAAACAGTGTGACCGGAATGGATCAACAAATCAGTCAACACCAATTTTAGATGAATTAGGGATGGGTTCGTAGTTGACTTAATCACTGGAGATAAGAAGAATGTGATCCCTTCCACCCACCTTATTGCCCTCCCAGAGAGGAATTTGAAGCACTTACCGGCGAACCTATCTGAAACACCATTTTCAGCATCATTTCCAGGATATCTCGCAATGATTATATGATATCCCAAATTTTGAACCTTATTCATCCACTCGTTCCGACCGACAATCATTCCGGAATAATCGAAGAAGTCAATGAGCTTCGCGCTCGAGTAATCAATTTGGAGAATATGGTGTAAAACCTACCAGCTTCAGCAACAGCACCAGCAACACCAGTACCACCAACAACAACATCCGCATCCCACACCTCAACATCACAATCTGTATCTCTAGCATCAACGTCATACGCACTGTAGATACCAAGGAGTACCAATAACAACAACCGATGAAGTATTAATCTATAACATCATTGGAGAAACATTTTGTGGCGATTATGTAATCTCTAAAGTCTTAGAGATTATTTATTCTAGCTCAAACTGAAAAGCAAATGAGATTAATATCATATTAACTCATAAATCCATGATTACATCTGAAGAAAATATATATGTATATATGTTTTCATAAAGATTGTAATTAAAAATTCTTTTGTACAAACTGTTAATGGTGAAAATATTTTAACGGATAGGTAATACCCGAGGAATATATAGATTTCACATTAATAAGTTACACTGTACATTCTTTGAATCTGATTCAACGGTCATTTACTATCCTTCTTACACCCACAGATATACGAATCTGTTCACCACAGAATAACCATTTTTATTCAATTTCATATTTGGATTTTGGCTTATCAGAATCCAACAAATGGCATAATGAAGAAAATATTGGACAAAATAAAATTTGTTAGAAACAAACAAATTAACTATGAGAAAAATTTTGTTAAAAATCCACGCTAAATGTTTCTAGCTAACTGTTCCTAGCTAACTGATTACATTTTATTTATCGCAATTTATTTACGCAATTTTATTTATCGTCATTTAATTTCTGTTATTTATTTTACGCACTTTAAATATCGTCGTATAAATCGGGACACATATACAATGTTTTGACATATCATATTGATGTCATCTATATATATTATTTGGAATAACCATAGACACTCTATATGCTGTAATGCTCGAGTTCGCTATACAGGGTTGAGGTTGATTCTTAAATGATATATATATATATACTTTGAGTTGTGATCGAGTCTGAGACATGTATACAATGGGTCACGATACGTATTAATTAATTCGAATATTATAATTACTAACTGTGGACTAATAACTGTGGGCTACTAACATTGGACAATTAAAATGAATTAAAATATTGATTTTAACATATGAAACTAAACATTTCTTCAAGTTTGCCACTTGATTTCATCTTAAACCTAATTTGTATCTTGATGATTACAATCTATGTCCAAACCTTTCATAATTCTTGAAAACACCTCAATCGAGAGGATGAACCAACCGCATTTCATCTACGGAAGGAAAGATTTATGCATATAGTTATGCACCTGAAAAACTCTCGGAAACTGAGTAAACATTAACAAGTATCTGTGATAGCTCCTTTGGCGTTGTTATTACCAAAAAAATTTTTACAATCCCTCTCCAAAATTAGTCAATTTTTGTCATAACTCCAGCAAATCAACTTCGACTTTTCGTTCGAAACAACCTTATTATAACTTTGATATATATGCGTGCTCTTTTATTGTTACCGGGGAACCTTTTATATTCCATCATATTACCATCAGCGTTTAATCATCTAAAAACACAATTCTCTTGAAACCACCTCGTATTGATAACCGATGATTCAGATATGGTAGCATTAAATGCAGAGGAAATAGGAAAATCGTAGATGGTCTAAACGGCCAAAAGTTTGATAATAAAGAATGGAATGTTGGGAACGCTCGATAGAAAATTTGGTACTGAAAAATAGATTGAGATAACCATGAAGGAGACAAAGGAAAAATTCAAGGACCAAACCCTATATTCAAAGAATCCAAGTAATTCTGGATCCGATGAAATCTTTAGAGAATATCCTGCTCCGAAGTCCTGTTAAAATCTTACGGAAAAATTTTCCTTATCAACTTTCGAACTTAGAAATTCCAAAATATCATCATAAATATCTTCAATACTTCTGAAGATATTTTCATAAATATTCTCTTCCGAAATTATAATGGCACGATCTTGATTTGTCAAATTACCAGAATATCCCGAAAAAGACCGAATCATCAAGAAAATATTTTCTTGATATGTTTAGAGATTAAGTAGAATACAAGAGTCGTGTAACATGGCACATGATGACGTTATGATCTGTGAATCATCACATTCCATTTAGAAACTCAGCATGACTTACTGTAATATAATCACGTTGATCAAGTGTCATTATATTATATTAACTCATGCTTCAGTTCCCAATACTACTTCAGAATTCATTCATAGTTTATATTTAGATTTTACAGAAATTTCCAATATAATGTATTACAGATAGCACGAAGAGGTATATAATTTTGGACGAGAATATTTATGAAAATATCTTCAGAAGTAGCGAAGATATTTATGATTATATTTTGGAATTTCTAAGTTTGAAAGTTGATAAGGAAAATTTTTTCGTAAGATTTTAAAAGGACTTCGGAGCAGGATATTCTCTAAAGATTTCATCGGATCCAGAATTACTTGGATTCTTTGAATATAGGGTTTGGTCCTTGAATTTATCCTTGGTCTCCTTCATGGTTATCTCAATCTATTTTTCAGTACCAAATTTTCTATCGAGCGTTCCCAACATTCTATTCTTTATTATCAAACTTTTTGCCGTTTAGACCATCTACGATTTTCCTGTTTTCTCTGCATTTAATGCTACCATATCTGAATCATCGGTTATCAATACGAGGTGGTTTCAAGATAATTGTGTTTTTAGATGATTAAACCCTGATGGTAATATGATGGAATATAAAAGGTTCCCCGGTAACAATAAAAGAGCACGCATATATATCAAAGTTATAATAAGGTTGTTTCGAACGAAAAGTCGAAGTTGATTTGCTGGAGCTATGACAAAAATTGACTAATTTTGGAGAGGGATTGTAAAATTATTTTTGGTAATAACAACGCCAAAGGAGCTAGCACAGATACGTGTTAAACGTTTACTCAGTTTCCGAGAGTTTTTCTAGGTTTTCCTTCTTTAGACGGGATACAGTTGGTTCATCCTCTCGATTGAGGTGGTTTCAAGAATCATGAAAGATTTGAATGCAGATTGTAATCGTCAAGATACAAATGAGGTTTAAGATGAAATCAAGTGGCAACTTGAAGAATTATTTAGTTTCATATGTTATAATTAATATTTTAATTCATTTTAATTGTCCAATGTTCGTAGTCCATGGTTAACAGTCCACAGTTAGTAATTCAATAATTTATATATAGTTTAATATATAATATTTGAATTAATTAATACGTGTCGTGACCTATTATATACATGTCTCAGACTCGATCACAACTCAAAGTATATATATTATTTTAGAATCAACCTCAACCCTGTATAGCTAACTCAAGCATTACTGCATATAGAGTGTCTATGGTTATACCAAATAATATATATAGATGCATCGATATGATATGTCAAAACCTTGTATACGTGTCCCGATATTTAAATGCGTAAAATAAATAACAAAAATTATATGACGATAAATAAAATTGTGAGAATTAAAATTGGGATAATTAAATTGCGATAAATAAATGTAATATGGAATTAACAGTTAGCTAGGAACAGTTAGCTAGGACTTTGTTAGCGTGGTTTCTTAACAGAATTTCTTATAGTTAATTTGTTTGTTTCTAAGAAATTTTTATTTTGTCCAATGTTTTTCTTCATTATGCCTCTTGTTGGATTCTGATAGGTCAAAATACAAATATGAAATTGAATGAAAATGGTTATTCTGTGGTGAACGGATTCGTATATATGTGGATGTAAGTAGGATAGTAAATGACTGTTGAATCAGATTCGAAGAATGTACAGTGTAACTTATTAATGTGAAATTTAAATATTCCTCGGGTATTACCTACCCGTTAAAATATTTTCAACATTAACAGTTTGTACAAAAGAATTTTTAATTACAATCTTTATGAAAACATATATACATATATATTTTCTTCAGATGTAATCATGGATTTAATGAATTAATATGATATTAAACTCATTTGGTTTTCGGTTGGAAATAGAATGAATAATCTCTAAAACTTTAGAGATTATATAATCGCCATGTCGAACGAAGATAAATGAGGTAGAACGATACGTAGAACGAAGATCATACTCGAAGTACATATGGTGATATTGAGGCGTGTGATGTTGAAACTTAGGTTGTTGGTGGTACTGGTACTGTTGGTGCCGGTGATGTTGCTGAAGCTGGTAAATTTTGCACCATATTCTCTAAAGTCACTACCCGAGCGCGAAGCTCGTTGACTTCTTCAATTACACTGGGATGATTTTCGGTAGGAATGAGTGAATGAATAAGGTTTAGAATCTGAGTTATGATATAGTCGTGGTGAGATACTCTGGAAATGAGAGAGAAAATGGTGTTTCAAACAGGTTTGCCGGTATGTGCTTCAGGTTCTTCGTCAAGAGGGAAACTTGGTGGATGGAAGGGATCATCTTCTTCTTGTCTCCAATGAGTAAGTAGGCTACGAACTCATTCCCAATTCATCCAGAATAGATGATGGCTAATTGCTTGGTTCATTTCGGTCACACCGCTGTCGGAGCTCGAGTGAAACTCCATATCGGAATTCGAGGGACTTGAACTAGTAGCGAGTATCATTTCATTCGATTGAATAAAGGAGTTTTCGATATGAAATGATTTCTGGCTATCGGATAGTATTCTAATTACATAGAATATCTATATATATATATATATAGAACAAAAGATTTCATAGATTACGGAGGAATTTACGGCATATGTCAGGCAAGTTTACAGTAACAGATACACTAAGATATGAGTTATCAGATACGCTAAGATATGAATTTTGTCTATACACTATCGATGCACTAAATGCAGTAAGACGTATCTAGACTAAGAATGATAAGCAGGTAATTTTCGACACAAAATGATAAGCAAAACTTTTGACATGCAGACACGGTCGAAGTCCAGACCCACTAATGCATCTAAACAACTATCAGTTAGACACACTAATGCAAGACCTGGTTCGCTAAGACCATCGCTCTGATACCACATGTCATGACCCGTCCTAATCCAACTGGACGAATACATTACATTTGGTTACATCGCGAGGTATTTGACCTCTATATGATACATTTTACAAACATTACATTCGTTTTTAAAAGACAAACTTTCTTTACATTGAAAGTTGATGGCATGCATACTATTTCATAATATATCCAACTATAATTGACTTAATAATAATCTTGATGAACTCAACGACTCGAATGCAACGTCTTTTGAAATATGTCATGAATGACTCCAAGTAATATCTCTAAAATGAACAATTAAACACCGAAAGATTTCTTTCATACCTGAGAATAAACATGCTTTAAAATGTCAACCAAAAGGTTGGTGAGTTCATTAGTTTATCGTAATCAATCATTTCCATAATTTTAATAGACCACAAGATTTTCATTTCCATTTCTCATAAATGTAAACTCATATCAGGCATTTCGCACGGAATAGAGATAAAAATCATTCATATGGTGAACGCTTGATAACCGAACTAACAGGATGCATATAGAATATCCTCATCATTCTGGGACTCTCATCGGACATGATAATCGAAGTACTAAAGCATTCGTAACGTGAATGGGATGTGTTAAGGTCCATAGATCTCTCTTTAGGATTCGCCATTAATTAGGGGCCATTTCCCTAATTTTTAGGCTACCAAGCTAAAAAGGGGCATATTCGATTCGATAATCCAACCATAGAATGTAGTTTCGATTACTCGTGTCTATTTCGTAAAACATTTATAAAAGCAGTGCATGTATTCTCAGTTCCAAAAATATTGAAATGTCCCGTTCATATTGATTATAAACGTTCCATATTAATTGATTTAGTTGCGAGGTTTGACCTCTATATGAGCCGTTTTTCAAAGACTGCATTCGTTTTAAAAAAAACAAACCATAACCTTTATTTTATATACAAGGTTAAAAGGACACCACCTAGATTATCCAAAAAAGATAATCTAAAAATATCACACTTACACACTACCAATACATATTGGTTTACAATATTAATATGTTACAACAAAATAAATCTCGAATGCAGTTTTTAAACAATATTATACAAGCATGCTGACACCAAATCTTGTCCATATTTTAGCATGCAACAGCGGAAGCTCTTAATAAACAACTGAGAATAAACATGCTTTAAACGTCAACAAAAATGTTGGTGAGTTATAGGTTTAACCTATATATTTATCAAGTAATAATAAAAGACCACAAGATTTCATATTTCAATATACATCCCATACATAGAGATAAAAATCATTCATATAGTGAACACCTGGTAACCGACCTTAACAAGATGCATATAGAATATCCCCTATCATTCCGAGACTCCCTTCGGACATGATGAATTCAAAGTACTAAAGCATCCGGTACTTTGGATGGGGTTTGTTGAACCCAATAGATCTATCTTTAGGATTCGTGTCAACTAGAGTGTCTGTTCTCTAATTCTTAGATTACCAGACTAAAAAGGGGCATATTCGGTTTAATAATTCAACCATAGAACGTAGTTTCAATTACTTGTGTGTATTTTGTAAAACATTTATAAAACTGCATGTATTCTCATCCCAAAATATTAGATTTAAAAAAAATGGGACTATAACTCACTTTCACAGATTTTTACTTCGTCGGGAAGTAAGACTTGGCCACTGGTCGATTTACGAACCTATAACAAATATGTACATATATATCAAAGTATGTTCAAAATATATTTACAACATTTTTTATTACTTTATATTGATTTGAGTTTATTAAGTCAGCTGTCCTCGTTAGTAACCTACAACTAGTTGTCCACAGTTAGATTTACAGAAATAAATTGATATGTATATATTATCTTGAATCAATCTACGACCCTGTGTATACACGTCTCAGGCTAGATCACAACTCAAAGTATATACATTTTTGGAATCAACCTCAACCCTGTATAGCTAACTCAAACATTACTGCATATAGAGTGTCTATGGTTGTTCCAAATAATATATATACATGGGTCGATATGATATGTCAAAACATTTGCATACGTGTCTATGATATCCCAATATTACATAATATATTAGAATACATGTATAATACAATATGAGTTAGCTAGGATATGATTAATATAGATTTGTTACCAATTTTCACGTAGCTACAACAAGAAAAATTATCAAAATCTTGTTTTACCCATAACTTTTATTCGTTTTAAATCCTTTTTGAGTGATTCAAGTTGCTATGGTTTCATATTGAACTTAAGTTTATGAATCTAAACAGAAAAAATATAAGTTTATAGTCGGAAATACAGATTACAAGTCGTTTTTGTAAAGGTAGTCATTTCAGTCGAAAGAACGACGTCTAGATGACCATTTTGGAAAACATACTTCCACTTTGAGTTTAATCATGATTTTTGGATATAGTTTCATGTTCATAAGAAAAATTATTTTCCCAGAAGAACAACTTTTAAATCAAATTTTATCATAGTTTTTAATTAATTAACCCAAAACAGCCCGCAGTGTTACTACGACGGCGTATATCCGGTTTTACGGTGTTTTTTCGTGTTTTCAGGTTTTAAATCATTAAGTTAGCATATCATATAGATATAGAACATGTGTTTAGTTGATTTTAAAAGTCAAGTTAGAAGGATTAACTTTTATTTGCGAACAAGTTTAGAATTAACTAAACTATGTTCTAGTGATTATAAGTTTAAATCTTCGAATAAGGTAGTTTTATATATATGAATCGAATGATGTTATGAACATCATTACTACCTCCGATTTTGTGGATAAACCTACTGGAAATGAGAAAAATAGATCTAGCTTCAAAGGATCCTTGGATGGCTTGAAACTTCTAGAAGTAGAATCATGACACGAAAATAAGTTCAAGTAAGATTTCTACTCGAAATAAGATTGTTAAAGTTATAGAAATTGAATCAAAGTTTGAATATGAGTATTACCTTGTATTATAAAGATATCTTACTATAAATAAGAAATATTTCTTGAGATTGGATGATCACTCAAAGTGGATTTGCAAGATTGAAAGTAAGCTAGCAAACTTGGAAGTGTTGTTAGTGTGTTCTTGAGTAGTTGTTTTATAACTTGGTTTATGTATGGATTTATGAACTAGATTGAGCTAGATTTTGATGAATATGATGAAGAACACATAGAACAATGGAAGAACACTTGAGAGAGAGTAGTTTGATGCATGTAAGCTGCAAAATGAAAGTGTTTGTGTACACCCATCTTCACGTGAATTATGGTACATCATATAGGCTCCATTAGTTTGTTATTTTGTGAGATATTTCATGATAGATGTTAAATGATGGTTCCCACATGGTTAGGTGACTCACATGGGCTGCTAAGAGCTGATCATTAGAGTGTATATACCAATAGTAATTACATTTTGAAGCTGTGTATTGTACGAGTACAAATACGAGTGCATACGAGTAGAATTGTTGATGAAAATGAATGAGGATGTAATTGTAAGCATTTTTTGTTAAGTAGAAGTACTTTGATAAGTGTCTTGAAGTCTTTCAAAAGTGTATGAATACATATAAAAACACTACATGTATATGCATTTTAACTGAGTCGTTAAGTCATCGTTAGTCGTTACATGTAAGTGTTGTTTTGAAACCTTTAGGTTAACGCTCTTGTTAAATGTTGTTAACCCATTGTTTATTATATCTAAAGAGATGTTAAATTATTACATTATCATGATATTATGATATATTAGTATATCTTAGTATGATATATATACAGTTAAATATTGTTACAACGATAATTGTTACATATATGTCTCGTTTCGAAATCATTAAGTTAGTAGTCTTGTCTTTACATATTTAGTTCATTGTTAATATACTTAATGATATGTTTACTTATCATTTATTATGTTTATATATAGTGTAACAATATCTTAAAATGATTCATATGTAATAAGTAAAACGTTGTTATAACGATAATCGTTATATATATCGTTTTCAAGTTTCTTAATTCAATAGTCTCATTTTTATGTATATAACTCATTGTTAAAATACCTAATGAGATACTTACTTATCATAATATCATGTTAATTATATATATATCCATATATATGTCATCATATAGTTTTTACAAGTTTTAATGTTCGTGAATCACCGGTCAACTTGGGTGGTCAATTGTCTATATGAAACCTATTTCAATTAATTAAGTCTTAACAAGTTTGATTTCTTAACATGTTGGAAACACTTAATCATGTAAATATCAATTTCATTTAATATATATAAACATGGAAAAGTTCGGGTCACTACAGTACCTACCCGTTAAATAAATTTCGTCCCGAAATTTTAAGCAGTTGGAGGTGTTGACGTATCTTCTGGAAATAAGTGCGGGTATTTCTTCTTCATCTGATCTTCTCATTCCCAGGTGAACTCGGGTCCTCTTTGAGCATTCCATTATCTTGTTTTGCTTTAGTCTTTTAACCTCACGATCCATTATTTCGACGGATTCTTCGATGAATTGAAGTTTTTCGTTGATTTGGATTTCTTCTAATGGAATAGTGAGATCTTCTTTAGCAAAACATTTCTTCAAATTTGAGACGTGGAAAGTGTTATGTACAGCCGCGAGTTGTTGAGGTAACTCAATTTGGTAAGCTACTGGTCCGACACGATCAATAATCTTGAATGGTCCAATATACCTTGGATTTAATTTCCCTCGTTTACCAAATCGAACAACGCCTTTCCAAGGTGCAACTTTAAGCATGACCATCTCTCCAATTTTAAATTCTATATCTTTTCTTTTAATGTCAGCGTAGCTCTTTTGTCGACTTTGGGCGGTTTTCAACCGTTGTTGAATTTGGATGATCTTCTCGGTAGTTTCTTGTATTATTTCCGGACCCGTAATCTGTCTATCCCCCACTTCACTCCAACAAATCGGAGACCTGCACTTTCTACCATAAAGTGCTTCAAACGGTGCCATCTCAATGCTTGAATGGTAGCTGTTGTTGTAGGAAAATTCTGCTAACGGTAGATGTTGATCCCAACTGTTTCCGAAATAAATAACACATGCTCGTAGCATGTCTTCAAGCGTTTGTATCATCCTTTTGCTCTGCCCATCAGTTTGTGGATGATAGGCAGTACTCATATGTAGACGAGTTCCTAATGCTTGCTGTAATGTCTGTCAGAATCTTGAAATAAATCTGCCATCCCTATCAGAGATAATAGAGATTGGTATTCCATGTCTGGAGACGACTTCCTTCAAATACAGTCGTGCTAACTTCTCCATCTTGTCATCTTCTCTTATTGGTAGGAAGTGTGCTGATTTGGTGAGATGATCAACTATTACCCAAATAGTATCAAAACCACTTGTAGTCCTTGGCAATTTAGTGATGAAATCCATGGTAATATTTTCCCATTTTCATTCCGGAATTTCGGGTTGTTGAAGTAGACCTGATGGTTTCTGATGCTCAGCTTTGACCTTAGAATACGTCAAACATTCTCCTACATATTTAGCAACATATGCTTTCAAACCCTGCCACCAAAAATGTTTCTTGAGATCCTTGTACATCTTCCCCGTTCCAGGATGTATTGAGTATCTGGTTTTATGAGCTTCTCTAAGTACCATTTATCTCATATCTCCAAATTTTGGTACCCAAATTCTTTCTGCCTACCGGGTTTCATCTTCCCGAATATTAAGATGCTTCTCCGATCCTTTGGGTATTTCATCCTTTAAATTTCCTTCTTTTAAAACTCCTTGTTGCGCCTCCTTTATTTGAGTTGTAAGGTTATTATGAATCATTATATTCATAGCTTTTACTCGAATGGGTTCTCTGTCCTTTCTGCTCAAGGCGTCGGCTACCACATTTTCCTTCCCCGGGTGGTAACGAATCTCAAAGTCGTAATCATTCAACAATTCAATCCACCTGCGCTGCCTCATGTTTAGTTGTTTCTGATTAAATATGTGTTGAAGACTTTTGTGGTCGGTATATATAATACTTTTGACCCCATATAAGTAGTGCCTCCAAGTCTTAATGCAAAAACAACAGCGCCTAATTCCAAATCATGCGTCGTATAATTCTGCTCGTGAATCTTCAATTGTTTAGACGCATAAGCAATTACCTTCGTTCGTTGCATTAATACACAACAGAGACCTTGCTTTGAGGTGTCACAATATATTAAAAAAATCATCATTCCCTTTAGGTAATGACAATATAGGTGCCGTAGTTAACTTTTTCTTTAACAATTGAAACGCTATCTCTTGTTCATCCTTCCATTCAAATTTCCTCCCTTTATACGTTAAGACAATCAAGGGTTTTGCTATTCTGGAAAAGTCTTGGATGAACCTTCTGTAGTAACCAGCTAGTCCTAAAAATTGGCGTATATGTTTCGGAGTTTTTGGGGTTTTCCACTTTTCAACGGATTCAATCTTTGCTGGATCCACCTGAATACCTTTTTTGTTCACTATGTGACCGAGGAATTGAACTTCTTCCAACCAAAATGCACACTTTGAAAATTTAGCGTACAGTTTTTCCTTTCTTAACAAATCTAGCACTTTTCTCAAATGTTCTTCTTGCTCTTGGTCATTCTTTGAGTAAATAAGTATGTCATCGATGAAAACAATGACAAACTTGTCAAGGTATGGTCCACACACTCGGTTTATGAGGTCTATGAACATAGCTGATGCATTAGTCAGCCCAAACGGCATAACCAAAAACTCGTAATGATCGTAACGCGTCCTAAAAGCAGTCTTTGGAATATCATCCTCCTTCACCCGCATTTGATGATACCCAGAACGTAAATCAATCTTCAAATAAACCGATGAGCCTTGTAGTTGATCAAATAAGTCATCGATTCTCGGTAGTGGGTAGCGGTTCTTGATGGTAAGTTTGTTCAACTCTCGGTAGTCGATACACAACCTAAATGTACCATCCTTCTTTTTGACAAACAAATTAGGAGCTCCCCATGGTAATGTGCTTGGTCGAATGAAACCACGCTCTAAAAGTTCTTGTAATTTGCTTTGGAGTTCTTTCATTTCGCTGGGTACGAGTCTGTATGAAGCACGAGCTATTAGTGCAGCTCCTGGTACAAGATCTATTTAAAATTCAACAGAGAGGTGTGGAGGTAGTCCCGGTAATTCTTTCAGAAATACATCGGGAAATTCTTTTGTGACGGAAACATCATTGATGTTCTTTTCTTCGATTTGTACTTTCTAGACATGTGCTAAAACATCATAGAAACCTTTTCTTATTAGCTTTTATGCCTTCAAATTACTAATAAGATTTAGCTTCGCGTTGCTCTTTTCTCCGTACACCATTAAGGGTTTTTCTTTTTCCCGTACAATGCGAATTGCATTTTTGTAACATACGATCTTTGCTCTCACCTTTTTCAACCAGTCCATGCCAATTATCACATCAAAACTTCCTAAATCTACTGGTATCAAATCAATCTTAAATGTTTCACTAACCAGCTTAATTTCTCGATTCCGAGATATATTATCTGCTGTAATTAATTTACCGTTTGCTAATTCGAGTAAAAATTTATTATCAAAGGCGTCAGTGGACAACTTAATTTAGCACAAAAATCTCTACTCATATAGCTTCTATCCGCACCCGAATCAAATAAAACATAAGCAGATGTATTGTCAATAAGAAATGTACCCGTAACAAGCTCCGGGTCTTCCTGCACTTCTGCCGCATTAATATTGAAAACTCTTCCGTGGCCTTACCCATTAGTATTCCCTTGGTTTGGGCAATTTCTAATAATGTGGTCCGGTTTTCCACATTTATAACAAACTACGTCGGCATTATTTGTTCCGACCTTATTTGTTTCTTTATTTTTGTTGTTCTTTGGTCCGTAAACCTCACATTTTGCCGCGCCATGACCACTTCTCTTACACTTGGTGCAAACTGTTGTGCAAAACGCATTCGGATGGTACTCTGCACACCTGAATCATGGTTTTTATGTTGTTTGTTGTTATTGAGGTTGTTGTTGGGATTGTTATTGTTGTTGAAACGGTTGTTGTAGTTGTTGTTGTTGTTGTTGGGACGTTTGTTGTAGCTATTGTTAGGATTGCGGTTACTGTTGCGATTGTTGTTGCGGTTGTGTTTGTAATTGTTATTGTAATTGTACTGGTGACTCTGGTCACCGTTTTCCTCCCACTTCCTCTTGAGTTGTTTCGTTTTGGCTTCTTCGGCCACCTGCTCTTTAATTCTCCCCTCAATCTGATTTATGAGTTTATGAGCCATTCGACTTGCCTTCTGTATGGAAGCGGGCTTGTGTGAACTCAAATCTTCTTGAATCCTTACTGGTAACCCATTTATAAACGCGTCGATCTTCTCTTCTTCATCTTCGAACGCTCTCGGACACAATAGGCACAACTCTATGAATCGTCGTTCATATGTGGTAATGTCGAACACTTGTGTTCGTAACTCTCTAAGTTCTACCTTGAGCTTATTGACTTCGTTTCTAGGACGGTACTGCTCGTTCATCAATTGCTTGAATGCCGACCACGGTAGTGCGTAAGCAGCATTTTGTCCTACCTGTTCAAGATAGGTGTTCCACCACGTTAACACAGTACCTATGAAGGTATGCGTAGCATACTTAACTTTGTCCTCTTCAGTACACTTACTTATGGCAAACACCGATTCGACCTTCTCGGTCCACCGTTTCAATCCAATTGGTCCTTCGGTTCCATCAAATTCCAAAGGTTTGCAGGCAGTGAATTCTTTGCAGGAGCATCCTACACGATTTCTTATGGAATTAGTTCCACTGCTAGATCCAGAGTTATTGTTATTTTGCATCGCAGCCTGTACTGCGGCTATGTTTGCTGCAAGGAAAACACGGAAGTCTTCCTCGCTCATGTTCAAATTCTGACGAGTCGTCGGTGCCATTTCCTTCAAAAATAGCCCAAAAGAATTAAGTTAATCATATAGAATTTTAAGAGTAGTCAATAGTATTTCGTAGCATAGTATGAACTCATTTATAAAAGCTTTTTCTTCATATTAGCGTTTTATAGTTTTAATTCGGGTAGTACCTACCCGTTAAGTTCATACTTAGTAGCTAATATACAATTCAACTACTACAATTCTATATGAAAAAACTGATTTTAATAATATTTCACGTTCAAATTTTTATACAATATTTTACAAACTTACAATACCGCTATTATACATATAGGATGAAATATAGCACATAATAACTTTGCTACTTGGCAGTTATAAAGGCAATTCTAGTTAATACGCAAGTTGTTCAGCAAAAGAAATAAAGACACGTAATTCATAAGTCCAGAAACAAGTCATGCATTCTAGTTTTACTAAGACGACTTCCCATCCTTGGTGTTGTGGAAAGTAACCGTTATGACCATTGGCTAGACAGCATGTTGTAATGTTGTCAAAAGGATGAGGGTTTCGTAATGTCCAACAGCCCCGTAATAATCTAAAAACCTTGTTTCTCACCCCAACTACTGAATCCGTCACTTGTGGGAATGTTTCATTTAATAGTTGTAATCCAATGTTCTTTTTCTCACTTTGGTAAGAAGCGAACATCACTAACCCGTAAGTATAACATGCTTCTTTATGTTGCATGTTAGAAGCTCTTTCTAACTCACAAAATCCTATGTTGGGATATGTTGAGTCAAAATATGTTCTTAACCCGTAGCGTAAAATTGCATTTTTTTTCCCCGCATTTAACGCTTTAAAGAAAACACGGCGTAACTTACGATCTCCCCAATGTGATATACCCCACCTATCAAAGGAAAGCCTTTTATAAACTAAGGCATTTCTGGAAAGTCTTTCAAATGTTTAATTTCGCCATAACTAAATGTGTTGATGAATTCTGACCGACTCTAGACATGATTTCCTCAATCATATCCTCTGGTAGGTCTTCTAAAATATTCGGTTGTCTACCCTTAACGTCCATTTTGTATTTTTATACTGTAAAATAGACAAGGATTATATTCGTAAAAGATAATTAACAAACAATACAAGCAATTTTTACATAGAACATAAAAGTACCAGTACACTACAATACATACAATACACAACATGATTATAACCCTCTAATCTGAATCACTGGTTTCTTCTTCTTCGGACTTGGTTCATTTTCCTAATTTTCTAGGGATATGAGGTGTTCCTCTAATACGAGCCGTCGTTTTCCACATTGGTTTAGAAAAACCTGGTGGTTTAGAAGTTCCCGGGTTATTGTTATATTTTAGGAAATACGGATTTTGCCGATACATATAAAGTTCATCGGGGTTGGAATCAGGTTTCTCTATTTTTATACCTTTTCCCCTATTATTTTCTTTTGCTTTATTAAATTGGGTCGAGGTAATTTCTATAATATCATCGGAATCCTCATCGGGATCCGATTCATCGGAAAATTGGTAATCTTCCCAATATTTTGCTTCTTCGGTGGAAACACCATTGACCATTATTGACTTTGATCCGTTGGTTGAGAATTTTCTTTTATTTAATCGATTTACATTAGGTATCAATACTTCTTCCTCCGGAACCTCTTCTTCCGGTTTTTCTTCTTCCGGTTCCTCCTCTTCCGGTTCCTCTTCGGGAATTTGTGAATCTTCTCAAAATATATTTGACTCTTCATTATTATGATTAGGTGAGTCGATGGGATTTGTACTAGTAGTAGACACCTATCACACAATATCAAACACATTAAGAGATTAATATATCACATAATAATTACATGTTAATAATATATAGTTTCCAACAAAAGTGTTAAGCAATCGTTTTTAAAGAAAATACGGTCGAAGTCCAGACTCACTAATATATCCTAACAAAATCGATAAGACACACTAATGCAAATTTCTGGTTCTCTAAGACCAACGCTCGGATACCAACTGAAATGTCCCGTTCATATTGATTATAAACGTTCCATATTAATTGATTTCGTTGGGAGGTTTTGACCTCTATATGAGATGTTTTTCAAAGACTGCATTCGTTTTTAAAAAAAACAAACCATAACCTTTATTTTATCGACAAGGTTAAAAGGACACCACCTAGATTATCCAGAAATGATAATCTAAAAATATCACACTTACACACTACCAATACATATTGGTTTACAATATTAATATGTTACAACAAAATAAATCTCGAATGCAATTTTTAAACAATATTATACAAGCATGCTGACACCAAATCTTGTCCATATTTTAGCATGCAATAGCGGAAGCTCTTAATAATCACCTGAGAATAAACATGCTTTAAACGTCAACAAAAATGTTGGTGAGTTATAGGTTTAACCTATATATTTATCAAGTAATAATAATAGACCACAAGATTTCATATTTCAATATACATCCCAGACATAAAGATAAAAATTATTCATATGGTGAACACCTGGTAACCGACCTTAACAAGATGCATATAGAAAATCCCCTATCATTCCGGGACTCCCTTCAGACATGATGAATTCGAAGTACTAAAGCATCCGGTACTTTAGATGGGGTTTGTTGAACCCAATAGATCTATCTTTAGGATTCGCGTCAATTAGGGTGTCTGTTCCCTAATTCTTAGATTACCAGACTAAAAGGGGGCATATTAAGTTTAATAATTCAACCATAGAATGTAGTTTCGATTACTTGTGTCTATTTCGTAAAACATTTATAAAACTGCATGTATTCTCATCCCAAAAATATTAGATTTAAAAAAAATGGGACTATAACTCACTTTCACAGATTTTTACTTCGTCGGGAAGTAAGACTTGGCCACTGGTCGATTCACGAACCTATAAAAAATATGTACATATATATCAAAGTATGTTAAAAATATATTTACAACATTTTTTATTACGTTATAATGATTTGAGTTTATTAAGTCAGCTGTCCTCGTTAGTAACCTACAACTAGTTGTCCACAGTTAGATGTACAGAAATAAATTGATATATATATTATCTTGAATCAATCCACGACCCAGTGTATACACGTCTTAGGCTAGATCACAACTCAAAATATATACATTTTTGGAATCAACCTCAACCCGGTATAGCTAACTCAATCATTACTGCATATAGTGTGTCTATGGTTGTTCCAAATAATATATATACATGGGTCGATATGATATGTCAAAATATTTGCATACGTGTCTATGGTATCCCAATATTACATAATGTATTAGAATACATGTATAATACAATATGAGTTTGCTAGGATATGATTAATATAGATTTGTTACCAATTTTCACGTAGCTACAACAAGAAAAATTATCCAAATCTTGTTTTACCCATAACTTCTTCGTTTTAAATCCATTTTGAGTGATTCAAGTTGCTATGGTTTCATATTGAACTTAAGTTTATGAATCTAAACAGAAAATGTATAAGTTTATAGTCAGAAATACAGATTACAAGTTGTTTTTGTAAAGGTAGTCATTTCAGTCGAAAGAACGACGTCTAGATGACCATTTTGGAAAACATACTTTCACTTTGAGTTTAACCATGATTTTTGAATATAGTTTCATGTTCTTAAAAAAATCATTTTTTCCATAAGAACAACTTTTAAATCAAAGTTTATCATAGTTTTTAATTAACTAACCCAAAACAGCCCGCGGTGTTACTACGACGGCGCATATCCGGTTTTACGGTGTTTTTTCGTGTTTTCATGTTTTAAATCATTAAGTTAGCATATCATATAGATATAGAACATGTGTTTAGTTGATTTTAAAAGTCAAGTTAGAAGGATTAACTTTTGTGGATAAACCTACTGGAAATGAAAAAAAATAGATCTAGCTTCAAAGGATCCTTGGATGGCTTGAAAGTTCTTGAAGTAGAATCATGACTCGAAAACAAGTTCAAGTAAGATTTCTACTCGAAATAAGATTGTTAAAGTTATAGAAATTGAATCAAAGTTTGAATATGAGTATTACCTTGTATTAGAAAGATATCTTACTGTAAATAAGAAAGATTTCTTGAGATTGGATGATCACTCAAAGTGGATTTGCAAGATTGGAAGTAAGCTAGCAAACTTGGAAGTGTTGTTGGTGTGTTCTTGAGTAGTTGTTTTATAACTTGGTTTATGTATGGATTTATGAACTAGATTGAGCTAGATTTTGATGAAGATAATGAAGAACACTTAGAACAATGGAAGAACACTTGAGAGAGAGTAGTTTGATGCATGTAAGTTGCAAAATGAAAGTGTTTGTGTACACCCATCTTCATGTGAATTATGGTACATCATATAGCCTCCATTAGTTTGTTATTTTGTGAGATATTTCATGCTAGATGTTAAATTATGGTTCCCACATGGTTAGGTGACTCACATGGGCTGCTAAGAGCTGATCATTGGAGTGTATATACCAATAGTAAATACATTTAGAAGCTGTGTATTGTACGAGTACAAATACGAGTGCATACGAGTAGAATTGTTGATGAAAATGAATGAGGATGTAATTTTAAGAATTTTTGTTAAGTAGAAGTACTTTGATAAGTGTCTTGAAGTCTTTCAAAAGTGTATGAATACATATAAAAACACTACATGTATAATCATTTTAACTGAGTCATTAAGTCATCGTTAGTCGTTACATGTAAGTGTTGTTTTGAAACCTTTAGGTTAATGATCTTGTTAAATGTTGTTAACCCATTGTTTATTATATCTAAAGAGATGTTAAATTATTACATTATCATGATATTATGATATATTAGTATATCTTAGTATGATATATATACAGTTAAATATTGTTACAACGATAATTGTTACATATATGTCTCGTTTCGAAATCATTAAGTTAGTAGTATTGTCTTTACATATGTAGTTCATTGTTAATATACTTAATGATATGTTTACTTATCATTTATCACGTTTATATATAGTGTAACAATATCTTAAATGATTCATATGTAATTAGTAAAACGTTGTTATAACGATAATCGTTATATATATCGTTTTCAAGTTTCTTAATCCAATAGTCTCATTTTTATGTATATAACTCATTGTTAAAATACCTAATGAGATACTTACTTATCATAATATCATGTTAATTATATATATATATATATATATATATATATACATATATATATATATATATATATATATATATATATATATATATATATATATATATATATATATATATATATCCATATATATGTCATCATATAGATTTTACAAGTTTTAACGTTCGTGAATCACCGGTCAACTTGGGTGGTCGATTGTCTATATGAAACCTATTTCAATTAATCAAGTCTTAACAAGTTTGATTGCTAACATGTTGGAAACACTTAATCATGTAAATATCAATTTCATTTAATATATATAAATATGGAAAAGTTCGGGTCACTACAAATATATATTGCAAAAGCATTTAAAAAGGGAGCAAATGAAACTCACAATACTGTATTTTTTAGTAAAAATATATATGACGACATTGAACAAGTGTAGGGTTGGCCTTGGATTCAGGAACCTATATCATTTGTATATTTGTCAATATACATAGTTGTAATTGAACAATTATATATATAATTTTATTAGTTATTTCATTTTTATATTAATAATATATATATATATGTTTCATATATTCATTTTGTATATAAAAATATTAAATTTTTATTTGTTATATGTATTAAATAGAGTTTTATATAACTAATAGTTATTTTAATAATAATAATGATACTTAGTAATAATAAAAATGATGATAACAATAGTACTAATTATGATATTACTAATAATTATGACATTACTAATATTAGAAATAATAGTGATACTATATATATAATGATAAAAATGATAATAAAAATAATAATGATTCTAAATAATGATTTTTTTATACTATGTTGTATTATAATAACAATGATGTCAATAATTATAATAATTATAATAATTTCTTTAAATCATAATCTAATTAAGTTTGAACTTAATCCTTTTCATAAAATTATTTACATTCAAGATTTCCATGATTATAATCCTAATAATTTCATTAAAACTTTTATATTTATGGTCATAATAATCAAAATCTTCGTGTTTAATTTCCAAACTAATGACTAAAGTTCCTATGACATTAATTCGTAATCCTAATCATAATAATAATAATAGTAATACTTACATTACTAATAGCCTCATAAAAATAATAGTAATGATAATAATAATAATATTTAGTGATAATACTAGTAATGATAATGATATTAATATTGGTAATAATAACAATAATAATAATAATTTTTAATTGTAATTGTAATTTTGATAATAATAATAACTGATATCTAATACTTATTTTTTTAACACTAATAATCGTTATAAATACAATATTAAATGATATTGCTAGTAGTAACAATAATCAATAACAATAATAATAATATCAATATCAATAATAATAATAATAATAATAATAATAACAATAATAATAATAATAATAATAATAATAATAATAATAATAATAATAATAATAATAATAATAATAATAATAATAATAATAATAATAATAATAATAATAATAATAATAATAATAACAAATAGGAAACTACCTCACAAAAAGTTCCACAAAAACAACTGCCCACGCTCGGGCTAGAACTCGAGACCTCACGATTAACCCAAAACAGCCAACACCAGTCAACTGTTTCTGTTTCTCTTTTCTGAATTAATACACCACAGTAATATATATAACCCTGGTTAAAATGTTTTAGTTTCTTCTCCTTCTTCATAAAAATTCAATCGATCAGAAATCAGTTAAAATCAAAATAGCCAATTTGAGCCTTGAACTAAGATATGAAACCAAAATAGGGATAACCAGTTGTAATTGATTTGAATTAATAAAAAAAAAACAACAGCTGAAGCAGCTCGCCTATGAACGCTTACGAACTCCAGCAGTGATTTTGAAATTCACACAGTTATAGATCCCAATCTCTACATTAAATAAGTTTGAAATCATCCTTAAAACCTTTATGAATCGTCAATTTAACTTGAGACATCGAAAATATTATGAATTTTGCAATGAACTCAACCTTTGACTTTTTGAATTTAAAGTTTGACCTCCAAATTGGAATTCGATAGAAGGAATTGAAAGTTGAGATCTTGCAGATAGTTTAAGTCAAAGATTTCTAATATAATTGCATTACTATA
Source organism: Rutidosis leptorrhynchoides (assembly GCF_046630445.1). NCBI lineage: Eukaryota > Viridiplantae > Streptophyta > Magnoliopsida > Asterales > Asteraceae > Rutidosis > Rutidosis leptorrhynchoides. Next base: position 247,605,573 of record NC_092338.1, on the reverse strand, counting down.
TTTTTAAATTTCATACAAAATTGAATTGTTGTGATTTTTGGTCAAAACAGAGATAAAGATTTCTAATATAATTGCATTACTATATTTTTAAATTTCATACAAAATTGAATTGTTGTGATTTTTGGTCAAAACAGAGATACATGGTTCCTTTTAATAATTTCTGTCAAATATTTCCAGTTAGAATGAATGTGGTTGATAATTGATAATAATGATAGAAGAATAGAATGACTTCTCTCTGATCAACACTAGTTATTTGCGGTCTTCTAGCAAAACAGTCGACAAGAAGTACTGATATATTCGATCATGGTAAAAAAATAAATAAATAAAAAAATGAAAACTATGGATAACAAAATTTTGGATCGTATTGTTGTCATTTTCTGTTAGGACCCCGAAGTTGTATAGTGTTAATGTGAATTAAGCTTAAATGAAGGTTCCTTAGAAGAGGGCTATATAAGAAACCTATGTAGTCCTAATTAGATAGCCATTGCATTGTAACTGAGTTCTAGAAGCTGTGGAATTTAATTTGTACCGATTCTCTCTCATGCCGAGTCTTCTTCCTATATACCGAATCTCATTATATCTTATCTTTTCTCTCAATCTCAACATAATCTGACCTATCATTTGATATCAGAGCATCCAGGAAGTGATTCTACATCACTATATCGATCCAGAGATTGTAGATTACAGAATCTGGATACTCACGGTAGAATGAATCAGATTCGGTACTATCAAATTTGATAATCTGACGTTTAGATTCTTTTGATAAGTTCAGCGAAGGTGTATTAGGTCTATTAGAAAGAGTTTCGATCATCATTACAACTTTTTAACTTCAATTATGGAGAATCAAGTTGATTTTTAGAGTTTGTGGCTAAAACTCACGGTATTGCTTAATTCAAGCTTGATTCTGGTGTTTTGTGAAGATTTAAAGATTCAGCTGTGTTCGTGAGGTGTTAAATCACATTTCTGTCGGTTCAATTTCTTCAATTCTTCAAGTTTTGAAGATTTGATCAACACTCGGTATCGTAACTGTCATACCGAATCTGCTTCAATACTGGAAATTCATCTTAAGTGTTGCAGATTGTGGTGTGTTTGTGATTCTATCACATTCGGTTTGTTCATACGCAGCTAATTGGTGTGGTTTGAGAAAGGATTCTGTTATATTTCTAAGTTTTAGACTTAGACTCGGTATTGTCAACTGCTACAGTTGACATTCGGTATCCTGAATCTTCGGTATCAGTGATATTCTGTTTGTTACTAACTTGTTTTCTTGTGCAGCAAGGTTACCGAATCTAATTCAAGGGAATTGGATTGAGTTTACACATAATATTTTACAAAATTTGACTACCGAGTCATTACCGAATCAGAATCTCGGTTTCACTTAATTCTTTGGTTTTAAGTATTCTGAGGCTTCAAGTTGTGTGGTTACCAAATCCATACCGAATTTGGGTGTGTTACTTGTGATTCTTATCAGTTTCTGATACAGAATCTGGTATACCGAATTGTTACCGAATCTGCTACAGTACCGAACCACTTGCCGAATTTGCTACTGTACCGAATCTTTACCGAATCTGACATTCTTGTTAGATTTTATACTGAACCCTGATCATAGATTGTGTTTAATACTGAATCTATACCGAATCTACCTCAATTTAAGATGTCTACTCAAGATACTCTTATCATTGGATCAGATTCCCGACCTCCAGTGTTGTTTGATAGCAAGTACACTCAGTGGCTTCATCGTATTACTCAGTACATAGACTATAAGGGTGAAAAAGCTAAACATATTTGGGCTTCTCTGAGAGATGGTCCAGTTGTTGATTTTCATTCGAATACTGGTATGCCAATTCCAGTCTATGAACTTTCTGGTGATAAACGTGAAAGAGCTCAGGGTGACATAGAGGCTAAGAATATTGTCATGCAAGCTATCCCATATGAGCTATTTGAAAATGTTGATAGCAACACTACTGCAAAAGATATATGGGATGAGATCAAACGACAACAAAAAGGTTATGACATGTCAGACATTACTAAATTAAATAAGGCTCTTGGATTGTATGAAGATTTCAAGCAGGAACCAGAAGAACTACTCAAGGATACCTACCGTCGTTTCAATGGTGTTCTCAATGAGTTGAAAAGGTGTAAGATTGTAAAAGTACATGCTAAAGTCAACATGAAATTCCTCAAAAAGCTCAATGCTGATTGGCTTCCTTATGGAACCATTGTTCGATCTACCAAAGAGATTGACAAGTTGACTATTCATTTGCTTGTTGGAGTTCTTATGCATTACCAACCTGAAGTGTCTAAACTTCAAGAAGGAAGAAAGAGTCATCTCCAAGTGATCCTCTTGCTCTAATTGCCAAAAAGAAGAGCAAATCATTTTCCAAAAGCTTGTCCAAGAAAGTGCTTGTTGAAGAATCAACTGATTCTGAAGAGTTGAATCTTTCTGATGTTGATGATTCACACCTTGAATTAGTCAAGATGGCAGCCATGTTCACAAACGCTTTGAACAAACACAAGTTTAAAGGAAAATCAAGCAATCAACGTAAAACACTCATCATCTTCCTCGTACTACAAGAAAGCTGATCAATCCAAACAACAACGTGCTGATGATTCCAAGAAGGAAGATTCAATCTGTTTCAATTGTGGCAAAGCTGGTCATTACTCTCGTGAGTGCAAGATGCCTAAGAAGAAGGACGCAGCTTACTACAATAAGAAAATGTTGATGGCTAAGATTGTGGAAACTGGGGGAGAGCTGAAACCGGTTGATGATACTTGGTTTAACTGGACTGATGATTCAGACTCAGAGGTGGAACATGCAAATGTTTGCAAGGTGACTAAGCTCATCAAAGCTAAGGAAGCATTGGAGAATTCTAACTCAACATCTGACGATGATGAGGTACAATCAACTGAAATCTCACCTGATTTTATAAAAATGCAAAAATGACTTGATGAAGAATCTGGTCTTAATGTCAAAAGAAGTCAAAGGCTTAAAATCTGAAAACAAGGTTTTAAAAGATAAAATCAAACTTTCTGAGACCAAACCATCTTCATCCAAATTACAATCGGAATTGCAAAAGTTGACCATCCAACTCAGCTCCTCGGAATCTGAGTTGGAAGATCTTAAAAAGACAATTCATCCGATTAAAGTTGAACGAATTGATTATCGTTTAAAATCTGAACGACTTGCATAAAAAGTTCAATTCTTAGAAAAAGATCTTTCTGATTTAAAAAACCAACATGAACCCACACTTTCAAAGTTAAACAAGAAAATTATTCATTTGGAAAACGCAATAATTGAAAAAGACACTGAAATCTCTTCATTGTCAAAAGAGTCTGTTCTAATGAAAGCTCAACTTGCTCGATATGAGGAAAAACTCTATCGAATAGAGCAATCTAAAGCTATCATGGATATGGAACTTTCAAAACAAACGATTTTCATGAATAGACCAAAAACGATTCATGGTGAAAAGTGGGGGTTGAGTTTTGAAGATCCTAAGATCTTAGATGGAGCTTCCAAAAAGATTGCAGGATTATATCATTCTGATTACTTTCAAGCTGGTTTACCACCGCATTTTGTGCATTCTTCTGATGCTGATTTTGATGATATTATTGTTAATCGCAAATCTAAAAAATACCATCAAATTAGCTTAATGTATGAGAAAATTAATGCAAAAATGGGTAAATCAAATCCTGCTTTCTTGAAGGAACTTGTTGAAACTGAAAAGAATGTGCAATGTGCTAATTATGTGCTGACACGTAGATTGGTTTACATACCTACACTCATGTTAGAAAAATACATTTTAATGCTTGAGAATGACGTGTTTAACAAACCTAGTTCTAGCATTGTTAACGTAGATGAGGTGTTTGATGAACCAACTTTTGATGTGAAACCAGTTCTACCTGCTTTACCTGCATGTTCTGATAATGTTTTTCGTGAAGACATAGCACATGAACTAACTGTTTTCTTTGAGACAGAATCTCTAGGTCAAAATTCTTTAGATGAAAAAGCAGAATCTCATACTAAACCGATCATTGAACCTTTGATAGATTTTGAAAGTCAACTTGATCCTTTGCACTATTATTATTTGCATTTACCTGCTGTACGGAATTTGAATCGTATAGTAGCTCAACTAGAAAATGAGAATATTGACTTGCAACTTAAGTGTCAATCATTAGAACAAATGCTTGCTCTGTGTGATAAATTGCCTTCACTGCCTAAGAAAGAATGTTCCTATGCTTTTAAGGAGGGTGAAGTGATAGTTTCTGCTGAAGAATTATGTCTTGAGATTAAAAGCTTAAAACAAAAGATAATTCAACTGAAACAGGTTAACACACTTAAGCAATCGTTTAATGTTGAAACCAATGTGCTTGAATGTATTGGTGGGATTACTAAGAAGGGAAAGGGAATGTCAATATCTAAGGATGTAAAACCCATTACTATTCTTAAAAATCCTTTCCGTTCTCAATTTGGCAATCGTGGTTCAAAAGTTGTTTCTACAACTCAATTTGTTGTCAAAAAAGGTTCATTCTCCCGATGGTTCTGTGTCAACTGAAAAGATTCCTATGATTCCAATGAAAAATACTTCAAAAGCGAGTCTTTTAACGACATCAGTTAAGTCCACACAACACACAAGTCCTAAACCTGATTTAAGTGAGTATGATGCAAAAGAACGTAAAATCAAATTGGAAATTTTGCAAAATCAATCATCTCATGTGTCAACTGAAGAATTTGGACGTCTAACTAACAAAGGTGTTTCTCGTGTCACATGTCATAATCCAAACTTGAATTACAAATCTGTATGGGTTCCTAAGTCCACGACTAAGAAAGTAGCAACCAAACCAATGCAATCTGCTAGTCGGCCTAGGAAATCATCTCATGTTTTTCAATTTTTGTCTGTGAACAAAACATCTACTTGGAATAAGTTGTGTGTTAAGACTTCTGATAACGATGTAAAACTTTATATTGCGTATGATGCTTCATGTAATGTGGTTTTAAATGATGCTTTATTATCTAAACTGCGTGATGCTTTACGTGATTATCTTGTCGTTGATCCAAAGTTTATTGTTGGTACTAATCGTAGAGGACCCAAGAAACTTTGGGTACCTAAACTCTAGGAAATTCACATTTACAGGGTTTCGACGTCTATGTTTGGTATATAGATTTCGGTTGTTCTCAACACATGACGGGCGATAAATCCTTGCTTGTCAACTTCATTGACAAATTCCTAGGAACGGTTACTTTTCGAAATGATGAAATTACAGCGATAACGGGTTACGGAGATTTTGAACAAAATGGCATAACAATCAAACGGGTTTCATATGTTGAAGGTTTGGGGTGCAGTTTATTTAGTGTAAGTCAATTCTGTGATGGAGATCTTAAAGTTCTGTTTGAACGTCGATAATGCTACGTGCAATACACCGAAGGAAATGATCTTCTTGTTGGTAAACGTTGTGCTTCACTATACACTATTGACCTCCATGATGCACCTTCACATATAACCATGTGTTTGGCCACTCGTTCTACCAAAGAAAATTCATGGTTATGGCATCATCGGATGTCACACTTGAATTACAAGGGTATCAATCGACTAGTCTCTAAAGACTTAGTTGATGGTATTCCTACCTTTCACTATGATAAGCATCATGTGTGACCATCATGTGCGATGGGTAAGCTGAAACGGACTAATCATCCGCTTAAGTAAAACCCAGTACTTCATCGTCTTTGCAACTATTTCATATGGACTTATGTGGACCCATGCGTATTTCTAGCCTCGGTGGCAAGAAACATGTGCTTGTCATTGTCGATGACTATACTCATTTTACATGGATTTTTCTTTTGCGAACTAAGTCAGAGACCCCCGTCATTATCATTGAGTTCATTAAAAAGACTCAACTCTCTTTTAACAAACATGTTAAGAGCATTCGAACTGATAATGGGATGGAATTTAAGAATGACCTGCTTGATAGTTATTTGAAAGACCAAGGCATTGAACATCAGTTCTCTGCTGCTCGGACCCCCCAACAGAATGGAGTCGTCGAACGACGTAATCGTACGTTATGCGAAGCAGCTCAAACGATGCTTGCTTACTCCAAACTACCTCCAAAAATGTGGGGGGAGGCCATTTCAACTGCATGCTATACCCAAAATCGTTGCATTGTTAATAAACGTTTTGATAAAACTCCATATGAGTTATTATATGGTAGACACCCGAATGTCAAATATTTTCGTGTCTTTGGTTGTATATGCTATGTGTTTAACGATTTTGACAGCCACGGAAAGTTTGATCCAAATGGCGATCAAGCCATATTTCTCGGATATTCTTCGAACAAAGTTGCTTATCGGGTTTATCACAAACGGACAAAAACGATTAAAGAGAGCATCAATGTCAAGTTCGATGAATTTTCGGGAATGGCTTTTGAACAACTCAGTTCAAAACCCGATCCTAACCTGGCTACTTCTTCTTCCGCGCAAAACTCAATTTTCTCAACGAAGGGTGTTCCTACGGTTACATCAGAGGACCTGGATATCTTGTTTGATAGTCTTTATGCTCCTCAACGGATTTCAAATGTTCAAGCCGTACCGGTTACACCGTCACAGTCAACTACTGTGGAGACTCAACAAAGTATTTTTGATGAAGATACAACACCAACTGATTCACCTGTTGTTTCTTCATCCTCCCTACCACCTCCTGTTACTGATAATCTTGAACCAATTCAAGATTCATCAGTTGATACAAATCCAGTTGTTACTCCAGATACTCAATTGAATCCATTAGATAACGTTACATCAGATCAAGCGGATCAAGGCTCAACGTTAACAACGGTTGATGTTTCAATGGATACCACTGATGTACAACCTCTTCCACACAACCGATGGACTAAAATTCATCCAATAGATCTTATTATTGGTGATGCATCTGCTCCAGTCTCAACTCGAACGGCTACTTGGAATATGTGTTTATATACTGCCTTTCTTAGTAAGATTGAACCAAAAACGGCTGCTCAAGCATTACTAGATCCGAACTGGGTGGTTGCAATGCAAGAAGAGATCAATCAATTTGAACGGTTGAAAGTATGGCGATTGGTTCCAAGACCAACTGGTCAACGACCAATAGGGGTTAAGTGGATTTTTAAGAACAACAAGGATTCTGATGGAATTGTGGTTCGGAATAAGGCACGTCTTGTGGCCAAGGGATCTCGACAACAAGAGGGTATTGATTATGACGAAACGTTTGCTCCGGTTGCTAGGATTGAGGCTATTCCTCTTTTCCTTGCATTTGCTTCTCACATGAAGTTCACGGTGTTTCAAATGGACGTCAAAACTGCTTTTCTGAATGGTCATCTTCAAGAGGAAGTCTATATCGATCAACCAGAAGGCTTTGTCGATCCCATTCATCCAAATCACGTATACTACTTGGAGAAAGCTTTATATGGTCTGAAGCAAGCACCGCGTGCATGGTACGAGACTTTAACAAAGTATTTGCTGGACAATGGCTTCTCTCATGGAATGATTGATACAACGCTATTCATCCATAAACACTACGGTCACATTCTCTTGGTTCAAATTTACGTTGATGACATTATTTTTAGTTCCACGTCCTCGGCCTTATGCAAAGAATTTGGTGACCTTATGGCCAACAAATTCGAAATGAGCATGCTTGACCAGTTAAATTTCTTTTTAGGGTTACAAGTAAAACAATTACCAAACGGGATTTTTCTCAGTCAAACAAAGTATATCAATGATATACTAAAACATTTTAAAATGGCTGCTTTAAAACCAATGACAACCCCAATGAGGACTTTACTGGATGCTGATACTAATGGGGAACCCTTTGATGTTACACTTTATCAAAACATGGTTGGTTCTTTAATGTATCTGACTGCAAGTCGACCCGACATTACACTTGCTGTAACTGTCTGTGCCCGCTTTCTGTCAAACCCTAAGAAATCTCATTCCAAAGCGGTTGTTAGGATTTTTCAGTACCTTAAAGGTACACCTAACCTTGGGATCTGGAATCCTCATAGATCCAATTTCAATCTCACTGCTTACACTGATGCGGATCATGGCGGTTGCCATGTTGATAGAAAAAGTACATCTGGATCAATTCAGATGTTGGGGAATAGGCTAGTTGGTTGGTCATCCAAAAAGCAGAACTGTGTGTCTTTATGAACAGCTGAGTCTGAGTACATTGCTGCAGCTCATTGTTGTTCACAAGTTTTATGGATGCAAACTCAACTTTCAGACTATGGCTTTAAGTTTTCTAAGACCCCGATTTACTGTGATTCACAAAGTGCTATTGCAATAACAAGCAACCCGGTCCAGCATTCTAAGACTAAACACATAGATATTCGCTATCATTTCATTAAGGACCATGTAGAGAAAGGGGATGTAGAGTTATACTTTGTGCCTACCAAAGTGCAATTAGCTGACATATTCACTAAGCCTTTAGATGAACTTAGGCTAAAGTTCTTGATCAAAGAGATTGGCATGGTAGATTATAGTGCTTGATATTCCTTAGATCTGTTGGGACTTATTCTTGGGATTTTGTGTTTAGGGGGAGTAGATACTTTCTAGGGGGAGCAACTACTTTCATATGCTTTGGATATCATCTTTTAAGGAGGAGCCTTTAGATTTATGATAACTTCCTGGATATAATTGTTCAATGGTTATGTAAGGGGGAGGTAACTCATTGATATCATATTTCAAGGGGGAGTTAATTCGTTTTCTGGGTAATCTTATCAAAATGCTGATTTACTTTCTTGTATATCACATTTTGAGGGGGAGAAAAAGGGAGAAAATGAGAAAATTACTCAAAAATATTGTTTTTCAAAAGTGAATTCATAAATTCTTTGTTTTATATCTGAAATAATTCACTAAGGCTTGTATACATCTCAGTATGCAACTCGTTTTAACAATTGGTATCACTGATGATTTGTACTTTGTTCACAAATTCAATGTTTTTTTACGTACAAATCTTATTTTGGAAAATTCATAAAAATTGGAAAAGATAAAATCCAAAAAATATTTGATTTTTACTGAATAAATGCTATTTTTAGCATTATACCGAATCTGACATCCAACAGTACAGATTCGGTAATTTCAAAGGTTTTCAAAAATTGTCTCAGAATTGTTTTTCATGAAAAGATTGAAATGAATTTTAAGAGAAAAAGTCAATTTGTCAAGATTTTGAAGTTAAATTGATAAAGTTTTGAAAAGTGGACTGTATTCGTTAAAATAGGCCCATTTGGTATTTTATCTTCGGTATCTATAAAAGGAGGGTCAAAGTCAAACAACTCTCTTACTGTGCTTAATTACCTACTGAGTCTTACTGATCATACCGAATCTGCCTAATTCAAATCTTTGGTATAATTTCATTTTAATCATTGCTTTAGATACATACGTGTAGATCTGAGATAATTAAATGTTTTTCAGCCAGAAAAGATCAAAAATAACTAGATTGTGACTCTTAATTTTGAAATTCTGTTGATTATACTGAGTCTGAGTCGTATTCTTTTAATCTTTGATTAAACTCAATTGATTTGGTTAATTAACATGAATTCTTGTCTACTCTGAGTTATATTGATTGATCTATCATTTGACCAAGCTTGATTACATGCTTAATTGATTGTTTGATGGATTCTGTCTCTACCGAATATGTTCTATCTACAGTACCGAGTCTGTTCATACGATTAACATATTGATCTGCTTCTAATTGAGTGGTTAATTGATTATGGTTGTGATTTTACATGATAGAATATGCATGTTTGAGTGACTTTATGTTAATTTTGGAGATTCCGAATATGTTCTTCTCTTGATACCGAATCTGACTTTTGGTACCTTGAAACTTTCTGATTTTTATCTTCAATCACTTAGCATGTTTATTCTATATCTTTCTGATATGAAAACTCAAGATTATTTGGTTACAGAATCTCAAGTTTTCATGACTACCGAATCTGCTTGAAATGTGTTTAAAAAATTGACCAAGTGTTGTTCTGATTCTTTGTGTTATATAATTGATTTTGCATGATGAATTTGTATTGTGATGAATATCATATGAATGTCATGATTGTTCATTACTTGTTCATATTTGAGAATAAAGGATTTTTATATCTTAGAAAAACCATAAAAATCATAAAATATAAAAGATAAAACATATACAAAGGATTTCAAAGGCAAATAAGAATAGAGATATATGCTTAATGTTAAATATCTTGTGGTCTTCTATTTCTTATTTATACAGCTAAATGACGAACAATCACTTCATCAACTCTGAAACCAACATTCCCTGCAATTACTGGACTGCAATTCTAGAGAGGCACACTCTGTGGCCTGCTCTAAACTCTACAGTCAGTGTACCTGTAACAGATCTGGAGCTACTTAACAGAACAATTAGGTTTGTGGAAGCTACACAACTTACTACTGAAAATCCAGAGGGAACACAAGCTCGTTTTGAATTTCAACTGAGAGGAGTTCAAGGGAGGAGGAGTATCACTAAGGCTGATTTCAGGAGGATATTCAGCCTTCCTGTTGTACAGATTGCTCCTGCTTTTCCTGCTACTCAACAGATGATGTCATCTGTCTTTGATCTTGGTTATGTTGGAGCCTGCAATGTTCCTCCAGCTAAGTTTCAGAAGAAATATCTGCATTCAAGGTGGTACGTGATCTTCTCAATCATCAACCGATGCTTGCTGATGATAAGGAGTGGATCCGACAGTCTGACTGTGCCAATGCTGAAGTTGTTCTACTCTTTCATAAGAGTAGAAACTCCTGACTATTCAGAAATAATATGGGATTTGGTTCAAGCTCAAGTTGGTAAACCAAGGGGTTCATACATTCCTTGCGAAAGGTTTTTCTGTATCTTTATCCATGATGCTATAAATGCTTGCAGAAATGAAAATATATTTGTACCAGGTACACATGGATTACAGATGAAATGATTTGCGGAGCTGAAGATGAATACCCCGATGGTATCTGATAATCAATTCACTGTGCCGATTCCAAATTGGCTAGTGAGGCTAGCTGAACCCCAAGATGCTCATATGCGTTCTTATTTTGAGGCTGTAGGAATACCTCTTCCGAACCCGGTACAACAAGAACAAGTTGAACCCGCCGCGGTTCCAGCCCCAGAGGTTGTAGAGGAACCTGTAGTTCAATCACCCGGGCCAGCTAATCCTCCACTTAGGGTGAACCTTAAATGATCTAGGGCAGCACACCAAGCTCAACCAGTGAGGATCAGGGAACCTAGTCCAACTAGGATTGAACCAACCCTTTCCACAACACCTGAAGTGAGCAGTGACACCGACACTTCAGCAATAACATCTGAATCGTCTCCCGAACATTCTCCTAAGAGAACTCGATATATACCTGAGGAGATGATTCAGACTCCGCCAACCCAACGAGTAACTAGATCTAGGACTTCGACACCTATCGTCCGCCAAACAGTTACTACTACTGTTGGTGATACGGACCATAACCTAGAACCAATTAGGTCACCCTCACCCATCTCAGTATCACATCCAATAATAACAGTAAGCCCTACGCTAAATAAAGCGCAAGTTTCGGTAGGCAAGAGATCTAAATGCACGGATGGTAAAAAGACCACTAAGCCTATCCAATCTAAACAGGACTTAATAATAAATCCTACAAAGCAAGGTGCTTCGTCATCTAAGGAAGTAAAGTCTTCCTCTGCAGTAAAGTCTGCATTGACTCAATCGATTGAGGAAACTCAATCATTGAAGTCCAGAACGGCCGAAGGGGAGCCGAAAAGTCTTGAAAAGGCACCCTACGTATCGGCTGGAAATCCTCTTGTGCCTCAACGTACAACAGGGTCTCGAGGTCCGGCTGATCTTGATGAGGGAGATCTGTCGCGTCCCATGGAAATGAGTCAACATGATAATCCTTCCGGATATTTATCAGACTTCCAACAGACTGATCCCTTGATTCATGAAAGTGATTCATTGGATCAAACCACTTCTCTTCCGGATTCTGAATCTCAGGGTCTGGAGGAAGAGTCTTTAACTGAAAGAGATTTACCACCTCATGGTATATCAATTATTTCTGGAGTCGGAGATAGCAATATCTCTGCAAGAGCTAAACTGACGGGTAGTTCTGCTACTCTGTTAGAGTCCCATGAGACTAAATTCATGGAGGCGGATGCTTCGAAAGAAACTTCGCCGATGACAACTCCGGTTGTTACCCAACCTCCATCAGAAGGGGATATCACGAATCTGACTAGTAGTATGTACAGCCCTACATATAAGAATAATACCGCACAATCATCCTTACCTGCCCTCACGGCAACTCACACACTTCCATCGACATCGCCTTCAACAGATGCTGCTGCTGCTGTTCCCATTATTACTTTTCCATCATCACCCTCTCATTTACCACATTTCTATGATGCTTTGGAGCAAGAATATTTCAGTCGTATGTTTTCTAGAGTTAATCTTGATGTTCTTAGATGCACTTCGCTTCAAGCATTGTTTCGTGCTCGTGTTCGATATCCACTTACTTCCTGCTCTTCTCCTCTAAGTCCTCACCGTGATGATGAACATGACGATTCTGATCCTCAGAATAGCCATGAGGGGGAGATAGGAGTAGATGGAGAATATCTATCGGTGAACATTTCAACCAAGAGTGGTGATGTGAGATCTTCATCAGCTTCACAAGCTCAACAAGTTCAGACGGAATCAGAAATGGTTTCTATACATGATGAAATTGATGATAAGGAGCCTGAGCAAATTATAATTCCAATTGTTCATAAAGAGGCTGATAGTGGACCAGTAGATGAGGATTTGAACTTAAGTGATTTTTATCTTGAAGAGACGGATGATGATGGGTTTGTCATCTTAAGCAAGTTATCTTCAGTATCTTCAATTTCGGAAGATGTAGAGATTGTAGATGAAGGGAATCCTGATCCTGTAACAGAAAGTGATGATGAAATGGATTCTTCTAATGATGATGAAGACAATCTTTATGTTGATCCAAATGAAGATGATATCTTTGATCATATTGAAGATGATGATATTCCAAATGATGATGCAACAAATCCAACTGATCATTCATCGAATTCTACACCCTTATTGAGTTCACATCCAACAAATGCTAATGAAAGCTCAACTTCTGGTACATCTACATCAAGTGAAATAGTAAATTCCAGATTCAAATACAACCATGGAATATTCTTTAAGAATCAGGAACAAAGATTGTTATTGGGAGTTGAACATGATTTTATAACGTTACGAAACACATTCATCGAAGAAAATGCTTACAAGATCTTCCGCATCAAAGATACACCAAGGAGTAAAAGGTTTACTTATATAGGTTCACGATTGCTTCCAGCAAGTGAAAGGAATTGGTATGAGTTTATGTGGAGGAAACATATCAACAAAGATGAAGATGATTTGTGGCTTCAAAGAAAATATCGTATTTCAGAAGTGTTGAATATTGCTCGAGTCGGAGTAGAGATAAGTGAAAATAAAGATGTCATCAGTCAGTTCCACGTTATTAGAGAAGATGAGAAAGAGTACAAGTTCACAGAAGCAGATTTTCATAATCTTGATTTGCTTGACATCATTCACATCTACAACTACCTCAGTATCATCACCATTCGACCTTTTTGCTAAGGCTCAAGCTTTGGAAGCTGTGAAAAGATACATGATGGAGACAATTGAACTGATGAGACGTGAAGATTTTCAAATAGGTCTCAAAACAAATAGGAAAAAGATTCGAATAACGTGTCCGAATCAATTTACGGAGGGACTGAAGGATATGAGGATGTTTCAAATGCAATTCGAACCCGAAGGGTTTGTATTTGTAAATTCTCAAAAGGAAAAGGTGTTCATTTGTACTGAAGAGCTAAACAAATATTCAGATGGAACCCTTAAGGCTGCACTGAAGTATCTTAAAATTCGTCAAAGCAAAGTTGATGACTTTGATACAAAAATGGGTCTTGGAGAGTTTATAAAGCATATCAGAGATCGTTTAAAGCTCCGAATCCGTACAAGACAGATTGAGATTCTTCGTGGCCAGAGAAAGAGAAGGTATTTCAAGGAAATGGATGAATATCCATTACATGAGGGAGATCCAAGGAAAACGTGGGGATTCTGGAAAACTTCTAAGCAAATTTCAGAAAATCAAGTAGAAGTTTCAAAACCAGATGCCTCACGATGGAAACTAACGTTTGGACCTCTCAAGATTTCACAATAGGATTATATTGTAAAGTTCACATTTAACACTAAGGGGGAGATTGTTAGGACCCCGAAGTTGTATAATGTTAATGTGAATTAAGCTTAAATGAAGGTTCCTTAGAAGAGGGCTATATAAGGAACCTATGTAGTCCTAATTAGATAGCCATTGCATTGTAACTGAGTTCTAGAAGCTGTGGAATTTAATTTGTACCGATTCTCTCTCATACCGAGTCTTCTTCCTATATACCAAATCTCACTATATCTTATCTTTTCTCTCAATCTCAGCATGATCTGACCTATCACTTTCATCAATTAGAAATAGTTATCATCAATCAATTACAGTGTTTGAATGAGATAGGAAACTGATTGGATCCTTATGAGTATATATATAATCGTATTTATAATTACATTTATATATATATATATATATATATATATATATATATATATATATATATATATATATATATATATATATATGAATTTATATATATTTAACTATTATATATATACTATATTTATTTACCTATCTGTTATATATGTCTGTATATATTTATATTTATCTATATCTGTATATGAAATTTTGTATATAAATCTGTATTTTTATGTATGTATATGTATTTTACAATTATATTTCTTGTTTATATACATATATATATATATATATATATATATATATATATATATATATATATATATATATATATTAAATTCTTAATTTTGGAAACTAATCTTTATAAATATATTAATACTGTTAATAATTAATAATACTAATAATAATATTACTAATAATAATTATATTATTGATAAAGGAGTTAGTAACACTAAATGATAAATAATACTATGATAATATTAATACTAATAAAAAAGAAAATTTTTAGTAATAATAATAATAAATAATTATAACAATAATTAAAACTATATCTTTAATCACTCTTATAGTAATTTTTCTGCTTAACATCTTAAATTTAATAATCATAACTTTTTAATTAAAATTATAACAATAATAATAACATTACTATTAATAATACTGAGCTTGATATTAATATCAATATTGATAATAATAATGAAAATAATAATAATATTATTAGTATAACAACTATATGTTTATTTTACATTTACAATTACAATTTATTAGTTATGTAATATTTAATGGTTATATCTATAATAACATATATCTAATATTTAATATTTATACATTACAATATATATGCTAATAATAATAACAATCTATTTAATAATATTATTGATATTGTTCCTTAATAATAATTCTAGTAATGATAATGGTATTAATATAATTGTTATATTCAACCTTGTAATTAAGATTAATATGCTACCATTTATTATAATATCTACTAATTATATATTTTTATTGAAGCTTTAATATTTATTAATTATATATATTTATTACAATATTACATATGTATAGATTTCATATATATTTACATATTTATTTATAAATCGATGTTCGTGAATCATCGGAAGTAATCAAAGGTCAAATGATTTCATGAAATTGTTCAAAAATTTTGAGATTCAATCTTACAGACTTTGCTTATCGTGTTGATTTCAAATTAAGATCAAGTTTAAATTTGGTCGGAAATTTCTGGGTCATCACAGTATCTCGACATGATAAGCAAAGTCTATTAAATTGAATCTCTACATTTTTGAACTATTTTCATACAATCATTTGACTTCGACCAGTTCCCGATGATTCACGAACAATTGGTTGTAAATAAATATGTATATGTACAAATGTAAGTTTATATAGTAATTTGAAATTATAAAATATCATTTAAACATTAGAATTAGATATGTAAAATAAAATACAAAATAATTAAGTGTAATTTAAAATGAATCTATATATAAATACATATGATTTCTATGCATGAATATTATTATATGTATGTTGTATTATATATAAAATTTATAAATAATAAATATTCAATAAAAAGTTATTATATAATATATCATATGATTATTAAATATTAAATAATTAAAATATAGTTGTAATAATAAATATTAAATGTGAAAATTAATATCAGTATTATGAATATTATTATAATATATAGATATAAAATTGGATACATTTAAATTGTTAATAATATTATTGTTATCTTTATTAATATCATCATTATTATTATATATTATTATCACTAATATAACTACTAGTATTATTAATAAGGTTAATAATATTATTAATACTAAAATTATTATAATTGTTACTATAATACAACTTATATGATTATTAGTAGTAATATGATTATTAGTATTATTAATAGAGGTAATATATTTATATTTGTTAATTATCAAAAGTTATGAATTTTATATATAAACAGATATAAATTGTTAAATAAATACAGAAATATATATTTAGAAAACACAGTTATATACATATAAATACATTATACAGATAAATAAATATATAAATACAATATATACATATTTATATACAGCACCGAAGGGATTCTATTTTCAATCGATATCAAGATATAGTAATTGACACTTTATGATCCAATTCATACAAATCACGACTAAATTCACAGAAAGCATCCAAAAATTAGTTAAACCTATCTGTTTTAATTTTTTATTTATCCATCTGCTACATTATACTCGTTCTTATTGTCTGCTAATTGTTACACGTCCCAATCCAGCCTTAATGTAAACAATTTAGGATTCAATATATGTATTATAATTCGTTTATCACTCAGGCACATTCAATTATCACTGAATTTCAGAAATTAAAGAGTTATTCTCTGTTCTTGAACTTTTTGGCCAAATCACGATTTCGTATTAAAATTCAAAATGTATTAATGCAGTTGTGTTTGTAATCTCCATTTCAAACTATCTAAAAAATCTTAAATTCCAATTTTCCATATCGAATTCAAATTTTGAGGTCAAAGTTTTGGTTTTCAAAAGTCAACCATATTGTTCATGGTTAAATTGGAGTTTGTTTTAATGATTGAGGGTCAATTCATGATTCATAAAGTTTCTATGAACGATATGCAAACTATTTCATGTAGAAGGTGAAGTGACCCGTCCTAATCCATAAGGATGAATACAATAACATATGGATACATTGCGAGGTATTTGACCTCTATATGATACATTTTACAAACATTGCATTCGTTTTTAAAAGATAACCTTCATTACATCAAAAATTAAACAGGCATGCATACCATTTCCTAATATATCAATCTATCAATGACTTTTTATCAATCTTGATGAACTTTATGACTCGAATGCAACGTCTTTTGAAATATGCCATGAATGACTCCAAGTAATATCTTTAAAATGGGCAAATGCATAGCGGAAGATTCCTTTCATACCTAAGAATAAACATGCTTTACAGTGTCAACCAAAAGGTTGGTGAGTTCATTAGTTTATCATAACAATATTTCCATTAATTTAATAGACCACAAGATTTTCATTTCATTTCTCATAAACATCATCTCATATGAGGCATTTCGCAAACTGCATAGAGATAAAAATCATTCATATGGATTGAACACCTGGTAAACGACATTCATAAGATGCATATAGAATATCCCCATCATTCCGGAACATCCTTCGGACATGATAAAATTTCGAAGTACTAAAGCATCCGGTACATTGGATGGGGATCGTTGGGCCCGATAGATCTATCTTTAGGATTCGCGTCAATTAGGGTGTATGTTCTCTAATTCTTAGATTACCAGACTAAAAGGGGCATATTCGATTTCGATCATTCAACCATATAATGTAGTTTTGTTTACTTGTGTCTATTTCGTCAAACATTTATAAAAGCGCATGTATTCTCAGTCCCAAAAATATATATTGCAAAAGCATTTAAAAGGGGAGTAATGAAACTCACAATACTGTATTTCGTAGTAATTAAGCATATGATGGCATTGAATAAGTGCAAGGTTGGCCTCGGATTCACGAACCTAAATTGAATATATATTTGTATATTGGTCAATATCTGTTTAACAATTTAGGTCAAGTCGTAGTGTATCACAATCCTAATGCTCGAGACTAATATGCAAAAGTCAACTTAATCCTATGACTTCCAAAATCTATACATGATTATTATATAACTTAAATATAGTCATTTAATATATTTAAATATTTTAAACAGATTTATTAGAGTAAATAATATAATTCATTTATTAATAAATAAAATTTCATATTAAAATTTATATAATAAAAATATTTTATATATCTTAAGTACTAAAATTTATAAGGGTCATTTAATATCATAAAAATAATATGATAGGTATTATTAATGTAATTATATTACACGTAGTAAAATATCTTTGTATCACATATTTATTTGATAAAATCATATCGATAATAACAATAGTAAATAAAAGTTGTATTATTTTGTAATAATAATTATTATTATTTTATTAGTAAAAATAATAATATTTATATTTACTAAAAATGTTATTATGATAAAATGACAATTTTTATTAAGATGATAAGGATATTTTATATTAACAATGATATTCCTATAAAGAATAATTTGTGTAAAAAAAATGATAGTTTTAATATTAATAATACTTTTAATAATAATAATAATGATAAAAATAATGAAAATGATATTTTTATCTAAATCAATACCTTTCAATATTTTAATTTCATCATGATACTTATACTAATTATTTCCTAATCAATTTGTTAATAGTTATTAGTCATCTTTTATATCGCATTCATAATAATGATAAGAATAGTAATCATAATAATTAGATGTTACTAATATTAGTTTTAATTACAATAATACTAATAATAATAAATATTATGATAATATTAACGATAATACTAATAACTATTTTAATGATAAATAATAATAATAATAATAATAATAATACTAATTATAATCTTAACGATAGTAATAATAATAAAAATAACAATTTTTAATGATAATACTTTTTATTAATAAAGATAATGATAATAATAATAATAATAATAATAATAATAATAATAATAATAATAATAATAATAATAATAATAATAATAATAATAATAATAATAATAATAATTAGATTATAACGATGATAATAACGATGATAGTAATAATAATCATTTTAACAATAATACAAAAATTCAGTTGACTATAACTTCTAATCCATTTATCGAAACCATTCGATATCTAAATGAAAAGTTCTTAATTTTTCATTAGCTTTCCAACGACATGCATATCATATATATTATCTCAACCGCATATGTAACTAACTTATGGTTCATTAAAACTATCTAACGACTAAATTAAACATACATGCATGCATAATCATATCTACTCGAGCACTAGTCAGGGATACACTAAAAATATGTGAAAGTTAAGTTATGAGTGCTCACGTATCAATATTGAGATTCAATATTGCAGGAAAGCTACGTAAATGCAACGGAGATGATAAACACTAGATCGACCTCACGAGCATACCCCCGAACCATAACCATAACCTCTAAAGCTATAACCCATAATTTCCTTAGCTCTATCCCTCTTATAAAATCCGTTTTGAAATAACTCGCTCATGACTTCGTCGTAGTATTTTATGTATAATACCAATAATAATAATAATAATAATAATAATAATACTAAATACGATTAATAATAATAATATTAATCTTAATCATAAAATAATAATAATAATAATATAAATAAAATAAATATATACTACGGAGTAATAATAATATAGATAGCGAGATTAAATTGATGAATGAATCGCAGAATGGATCGAGCTTTATAGCCCCCGACTGGAGACCCAAAGCTCCGCGACTACGGAGGTATTCTACTTGCAAGTGCCGTGATTGCGGCGTGTCCCATTCCACCTCATACTCGAATGATTAGGTGCTGCCGACGGTTTTTAATATTTTATATATTTAATATATATAATTATTTAAATATTATATTATATTTACGTATATAGTTAACGTATAAAATTAGTTCCATTCTCTTGGACGTTGTCACTCGACTAATGTCCCGGTTTTGGTTTCTCGAACGCACGTTCGTACATTTAGAAAACTAACACTTTACGTTACGCGACGTGTACCTTTAATAATAAATAGACTTAAACATTGATAGACTATATTATCTAAAGTATAATCTCTTCATTTGAGTGTTAGGGTCATTTGCTTCTATAAATCATCGTCTCGTTGTATATACATATTATCAAAACGTGTTATGACAAAGTTAAAATATATATATTTATATTTTCATTTTGAAATATAAATTTGAAATATTTATTTAACATTACAGTTTTTCAAAACTAATGATATTTAAAACTTATATATTTTGAAATCGTTTAAATAATAAGAAATATTATTTCGTAACATTTGTATTTTAAAGTCTAAAATTGATATAATTCATTTATATACAAACGTTCATAAAGACATTTTTATATTCAAAATCATTTTATTACAAAGGTTATAATAATAGAAGTTATGATGTCATAATACGTTCTTATTAATAAAAGTCTATTATATCGAAAAACATTTTCGTTTAAGAAACACTATATAAATACCTTTATAATATAAAAACTTAAATTTTGCCAATTCTATATTATCAATTTACCTTTGTAAATAACAGATTACAATAATTCAGTTTTTGAAATCGTTTTCTTATGTTTGAAAATAGGTCAGTCGAATATTATAAAATCCAGCTCTCCACTAATATTTTCCTAACCTTCGTCAATTGACACATTTGTTCTTACTTGTAAATCACTTTACTAGTTATTCCAAATACTGTTAAAAAGAAAAGTTTCCTAAATCAAAGTGGACCTCTCAACAGAGATTCGTAATCATACAATGTATCTGATAAATAAATCATTTGATATTATCTTCCAATTCCATTGATAACCATATTGAAACAAATACATTCATGTAAAGTATCATTCGTTTAATGATTTGTTAATATTTATTATATATACATATACCTATATATACATATTCATATCTAATTAAACAATGGTTCGTGAATCGTCGGAATTTGGTCGAGGTTTAAATGAATGTATGAACATAGTTTAAAATTCTTTAGATTTAACTTAACAAACTTTGCTTATCGTGTCGAAAACATATAAAGATTAAAGTTTAAATTTGGTCGGAAATTTTCGGGTTGTCACAGAAGGTTTGGTCTAAAACGTTCTTAAATTTTAAAAAGCAAGATTGAAGTTCTTTATGTTCATCGCTACTACAGTGGGTTTTATTTTTATATTTTTATTTGTTATGAAGTCCAATTCAATCACATCTTGGTTGTTTGTGTTTCATACGGAGTATTAGATTTCTGTTAGGAGTACTTCTGATCAATTTATAAAATTAGAGAAGATGAAGAGGAGAATAGGGAACATAATAGTGAACGGGATAAATAAATATGGGTTTAGTATTAATCAGAAAAACAGCAGTTGGAGGAGTGGTTTATGTGTGTGTCGGGGTAGCGTGAGGTCTCGGGTTCGAGCCCGGTGTGAGGCAAATTTTTTTATGAAAGCTCTCCAAAGGGTATAACATTTTATCTTTATTCTATTATTATTATTATTATTATTATTTTTATTATTATTATTATTATTATTATTATTATTATTATTATTATTATTATTAGTTATTGTTATTATGATTAGTATTATTGTTATTATTATTATTATTATTATTATTATTATTATCATAATTATCATAATTATTGTTATTATGATTAATACTATTATTATCATTATTATCATAATTATTGTTATTATGTTAAATATTATTATTACTAAGATTAAAAATATGATTATTACTATCATTAACACAATTATTATTATTATTATTATTATTATTATTATTATTATTATTATTATTATTATTATTATTATTATTATTATTATTATTATTATGAAATTGGTTTAATAAGATTATTGTCATTTCAAACATTAGTGTTAGTATTAACATTATTATTATCATTAATATTAGTATTATTATTATAAGTAGTATTATTTATATTATCATTATTATTATTAATATGATTATCATTATTAGAATTATTATCATTAAAAATTATTATTTATACAACTATATTATTAAGAGAATCATTATTAGGAAGACTATCATTTTATTATTATTATTAAAAACATCCTTTTTAGTAAAATTATCATTTTTACTTAAGTTATTATTTTTATTAAAATTAACATTTCTATTAAAATTATCATTTTTAATAAGATTATCTTTATTATTAAAACTATCATTGTTATTATCATTAATAGAATCATTAATATTATTATCATTATTATGAATATTAGTATTATCACTATTAATATTTCAAATATTATCTTAGAATTACTAAAGTACTGTTTTAACAAACAAACAAATAATATATATATATATATATATATATATATATATATATATATATATATATATATATATATATATATATATTACATATAACATAACAAAATTTAACATTTTTATATACAAAATGAATATATGAAACATATATATTATTAATATAAAAACGATATAACTATTAAATTTATATATATATTTGTTCGATTACAACTATGTATATTAATAAATACACAAATGATATAGGTTCATGAATCCAAGGCCAGCCCTGCATTGTTCAGTTGTTCAATGCCGTCATATGTATTTTTACTACAAAATACAGTATAGTGAGTTTCATTACTCCCTTTTTAAATACTTTTACAATATATATTTTTGGGACTGAGAATACATGCACTGTTTTTATAACTGTTTTACTAAATTCTTTTAAGATATATTTTGAACTGAGAATACATGAGCTGCTTTTATAAATGTTTGACGAAATAGACACAAATACTAAAAACTACATTCTATGATAGAATTATTTGGATTCAAAGGTTCGATTTCTATAAATGTTGTATTATCGACCATCAGCGAGATGATTTTTTCATTGCACGCACGCATTAGCTCCCGAAATTGTTCGATTTAGTAGTTAGTAACGGAGAGATAATTTTGTCATTGCACGCACGCATTAGCTCCCATTTTAGCTACCCTCAGAGAGATAATTTTGCATTGCACGCACGCATTAGCTACCGATGTATTGTATTATATTGTATTCGATTTTGTAGTTAGTAACGGAGAGATGATTTTGTCATTGCACGCACGCATTAGCTCCCGTTTTAGCTACCATCGGTGAGATGATTTTGCATTGCAAGCACGCATTAGCTACCGATGTATTGTATTGTATTGTATTTGATTTTGTAGTTAGTAACGGAGAGATGATTTTGTCATTGCACGCACGCATTAGCTCCCGTTTTAGCTACCCTCGGAGAGATGATTTTGCATTGCACGCACGCATTAGCTCCCGTTGTAAAATTATATTGTATTAACTACCACGGTGTGATGATTTTGCATTGCACGCACGCATTAGCTACCGTTGGTGAGTTGTTTTGAAAGGTTCCGGTGTTCTTCATATGAATGATTTTACAGCAGGAGTAGACCTACACAGATTGTTTTCTAAATATGAGTATCTTGTGGTCTATTATATAATTGGAAATGGTTGATTATGATAAACTAATGAACTCACCAACCTTTTGGTTGACACTTTGAAGCATGTTTATTCTCAGGTGTTAAAGAAATCTTCCGATGTGCATTAGCTCATTTTAAGGACATTACTTGAAGTCATTCATGGCATATTTCAAAAGACGTTGCATTCGAGTCGTTGAGTTCATCATCATTATTATTAAGTCAATTATAGTTGGATGTATTAAGAAATGGTATGCATGCCGTCAACTTTCAATGTAAAGAAAGTTTGTCTTTGAAAAACGAATGCAATGTTTGTAAAATGTATCATATAGAGGTCAAATACCTCGCAATGAAATCAACTATTGTGAATCATTTATAAGGTATATGAACGGGTCCTTTCAGTTGGTATCAGAGCGGTGGTCTTAGCGAACCAGGTCTGCATTAGTGTGTCTAACTGATAAGTTGTTAGGATGCATTAATGAGTCGGATTTCGACCGTGTCTGCATGTCAAAAGTTTTGCTTATCATTTCGTGTCGAAAATTACCTGCTTATCATTCTTAGAGAATCACTACTTATCACTCTTAGTCTAGACACATCTTACTGCATTGATTGCATGGATAGTGTATAGAAAAACTTCATATCTTAGCATATCTTTTATTGTAAACTTTGCCTGACATATTCCGTAAATTCCTCCGTAATCTACGAAATCTTTTGTTCTATATATATAGATATTCTATGTAGTTAGAATATTATCCAATAGTCGAAAATCATTTCATATCAAAAAACTCTTTATTCAATCGTACGAAATGGAACTCGCCACAAGTTCAAGTCCCTCGGATTCCGATATGGAGTTTCACTCGAGCTCCGAAAACAGTGTGACCGGAATGGATCAACAAATCAGTCATCACCAATTCTGGATGAATTAGGGATGGGTTCGTAGTTGACCTAATCACTGGAGATAAGAAGAAGGTGATCCGTTCCACCCACCTTATTACCCTCTCAGCGAGGAACCTGAAGCACTTACCGACGAACCTATCCGAAACACCATTTTCAGCCTCATTTCCAGGATATCTCGCAATGATTATATGATATCCCAAATTCTGAACCTTATTCATCCACTCGTTCCGAACGAAAATCATTCCGGAATAATCGAAGAAGTCAACGAGCTTCGCGCTCGAGTAATCAATTTGGAGAATATGGTGCAAAACCTACCAGCTTCAGCAACAACACCAGTAACACCAGTACCACCAACAACAACATCCGCATCCCACACCTCAACATCACAATCTGTATCTCTAGCATTAACGTCATACGCACCGTATATACAAAGGAGTACCAATAACAACAACTGATGAAGTATTAATCGATAACATCATTGGAGAAACATTCTATGGTGATTATGTAATCTCTTAAGTCTTAGAGATTATTTATTCTAGCTCAAACCGAAAAGCAAATGAGATTAATATCATATTAACTCATAAATCCATGATTATATCTGAAGAAAATATATATGTATATATGTTTTCATAAAGATTGTAATTAAAAATTCTTTTGTACAAACTGTTAATGGTGGAAATATTTTAACGGGTAAGTAATACCTGAGGAATATTTAGATTTCACATTAATAAGTTACACTGTACATTCTTTGAATCTGATTCAACGGTCATTTACTATCCTACTTACACCCACAGATATATGAATCCGTTCACCACAGAATAATCATTTTTATTCAATTTCATATTTGGATTTTGGCTTATCAGAATCCAACAAGTGGCATAATGAAGAAAACATTGGACAAAATAAAATTTATTAGAAACAAATAAATTAACTATGAGAAAAATTTTGTTAAGAATCCACTCTAACTGTTTCTAGCTAACTGTTCTAGCTAACTGATTACATTTTATTTATCGCAATTTTATTTATCGTCATTTAATTTCTGTTATTTATTTTACACACTTTAAATATCGTCGTATAAATCGGGACACATATACAATGTTTTGACATATCATATTGACGTCATCTATATATATATATTATTTGAAATAACCATAGACACTCTATATGCTGTAATGCTCGAGTTCGCTATACAGGGTTGAGGTTGATTCTTAAATGATATATACTTTGAGTTGTGATCGAGTCTGAGACATGTATACAATGGGTCACGATACGTATTAATTAATTCGAATATTATAATTACTAACTATGGACTAATAACTGTGGACTACTAACATTGGACAATTAAAATGAATTAAAATATTGATTTTAACATATGAAACTAAACATTTCTTCAAGTTTTCCACTTGATTTCATCTTAAACCTCATTTGTATCTTGACGATTACAATCTACGTCTAAACCTTTCGTAATTCTTGAAAACACCTCAATCGAGAGGATGAACCAATCGCATTTCATCTACGGAAGGAAAGATTTATGCATATAGTTATGCACCTGAAAAACTCTCAGAAACTGAGTAAACGTTAACAAGTATCTGTGGTAGCTCCTTTGGCGTTGTTATTACCAAAAATAATTTTACAATCCCTCTACAAATTAGTCAATATTGTCATAGCTCCAGCAAATTAACTTCGACTTTTCGTTCGAAACAACCTTATTATAACTTTGATATATATGCGTGCTCTTTTATTGTTACCGGGGAACCTTTTATATTCCACCATAATACCATCAGCGTTTAATCATCTAAAAACACAATTCTCTTGAAACCAACTCGGATTGATAACCGATGATTCAGATATGGTAGCATTAAAGGCAGAGGAAACAGCAAAATCATAGATGGTCTAAACAGCCAAAAGTTTGATAATAAAGAATGGAATGTTAGAAACGCTCGATAGAAAATTTGGTACTGAAAAATAGATTGAGCTAACCATGAAGGAGACCAAGGACAAATACAAGGACCAAACCCTATATTCAAAGAATCCAGGTAATTCTGGATCCGATGAAATCTTTAGATAATATCCTGCTCCGAAGTCATGTTAAAATCTTGCGGAAAATTTTTCCTTATCAACTTTCGAACTTAAAAATTCCAAACTATCATCATAAATATCTCCAATAATTCTGAAGATATTTTCATAAATATTCTCGTCCAAAATTATATACCACTTCGTGCTATCTGTAATACATTATATTGGAAATTTCTGTAAAATCTAAGTATAAACTATGAATAAATTCTGAAGTAGTGTTGGGAACTGAAGCATGAGTTAGTATAATATAATGACACTTGATCAACGTTATTATATTACAGTAAGTCATGCTGAGTTTCTAATGGAACGTGATGATTCATAGACCATAACGTTATCATGTGCCATATTACACGACTCTGGTATTCTATTTAACCTCTAAAAAATATCAAGAAATATTTTCTTGATGATTCGGTCTTTTTTGAGATATTCTGGTAATTTGACAAATCAAGACCGTACCATTACAATTTTCTTCTTAGAACATTAACTATGTTCATTCCGAAATTCATATCTGCGAATTTGACTCATTCAAAAAAAAAAACTATTTTGAAATCACTCGGACAGCACTCCGTCGTAATATTTTATGTATATTAATAATATCTTGAAATAATACAGAGCAAATATATATATATATATATATATATATATATATATATATATATATATATATATATATATATATATATATATATATCGATTGAGAGAGTTTAGAGAAATATATTTTCAAGTTTCTCTGAAATAATGAAACCTATTGAATTCTATTTATAATAGATTTTTGAATTATTAAAGTGAATTATTAAAGTGTGAATTATTAAAGTGAATTATTAAAGTATGAATTATTAAAGTGAATTATTAAAGTATGAATTATTAAAGTGAATTATTAAAGTATGAATTATTAAAGTGAATTATTAAAGTTAAAGTAAAGTAAAAGTAAAGTAAAGGTAAAGTTAAAGTATAGTAAAAGTTTAAAAACTATGCATGTATAATACGCGTATAAATATATATAATATAATATTAATTTAAATCGTTATATATATTTAATGAAATAAAATATAAATATCGTTATATTTATTATACTGGTTAAGTAATGAGTTGTCAAAAGTGATTCTAGATATTTATAAAAGTTATATACGTTTTGATAATAAAGTTCTTTTTAAACTGAAAACGTCTTTGTACGTTTGAAAATAGATTAATAGAATATTATGGAAACCAATTCTCCACTAACTTTTGTCTAACTTTCGTAAATGACACTTTTTGTTTTTATTTATAAATAGCTTTACAAATTATTCTGAATATCGTTAAGAGGAATAGATTTTCTCAAATCATAGTGGACCTCTCAACAGAGACTTGTAATCATAATTCAATGTTTCTGATAATTCAATCATTTAATATATTTCTTTTTAATTTCGTCGAAAATCATATTGAAACAAATACGTTCGTGTAAAGTATTATACATTTAATACTTTATTAATATTCTCAAGTTATAATATATATATATATATATATATATATATATATATATATATATATATATATATATATATATACATATACATATCTATTTATATATAACGGTTCGTGACTCGTCAGAATTTGGTCGAGGTTATAATGAATGTATGAACACAGTTTAAAATTCTTGAGATTTAACTTAACAAACTTTACTTATCGTGTCGGAATAATATAAAGATTAAAGTTTAAATTTGGTCGGAAATTTTCGGGTCGTCACAGTACCTACCCGTTAAAGAAATTTCGTCCCCAAAATTTGATAGAGGTCGTCATGACTAACAATGAGAATGTTATTATAACGATTATAGAGTTTTATCATGTTCAAGAAGAATGGATAAAATAATTCGATTACTCGAAGCGTGTGAGTGAAGTTATCGTAAATAAATGAAATAAGATAATAGTGATTCGTCATATCTTTTGACGTCATCACGATTGATCTCCGAAAAGAAAATCTTTGTAATCTATATTGGATTTGATTATTCGGCGATTAAGGAAATTATGATCCTCTTCGAATTAATGCGATAATCCATTTTGATTTCTCTGTCGAATATTTCACTATAAATCCACCTCATTTGTTTTCTTACAACTCACACCTTCTCAACTCATATTTTAAAGTATTTATCAATATGCTTCATCCAGTGCTGATTCTTGATATACTCCTCACTTTCATATCTATCGCTCTTCTTTTTCATCTACCTCCGGAAGAATCTATTTACTTCTACTATACTCTTGGTTTTATAGTGTTTTTAGTTCTCCCGTGTCTTTATATTGCTATATGCATTGATATATACGGTTTGTGATTTCTGGGTTGTTGTTGGGTTTTATATCTTCCCTTATATTTCAAAGTCCTTGCTTCTTCTATAATCATTGTCATCCACAGTTAATGCTCTCTTCTATTTGCTTTGATTTATACTCCCATTTCTAGTTCGGAGCTTTGTCCTTTCGTTTCTTCTTCTTGCGATTAAGCACCGCTTGTAATGGTCCAGAATTCGCAGATATAAATTTTGGATGAACATTTTTAATGTTCTAGGAAGGAAATTGTAATGGCACGATCTTGACTTGTCAAATTACCAGAATACCTCGGAAAAGGCCGAATCATCAAGAAATATTTTCTTGATATTTAGAGATCAAAGAGAATACAAGAGTCGTGTAACATAGCACATGATGACGTTATGATCTATGAATCATCATGTTCCATTTAGAAACTCAGCATGAATTACTGTAATATAATCACATTGATCAAGTGTCATTATATTATA
This sequence comes from Rutidosis leptorrhynchoides, assembly GCF_046630445.1. NCBI lineage: Eukaryota > Viridiplantae > Streptophyta > Magnoliopsida > Asterales > Asteraceae > Rutidosis > Rutidosis leptorrhynchoides. Next base: position 247,576,198 of record NC_092338.1, on the reverse strand, counting down.
CTAACTCATACTTCAGCTCTCAACACTTCTTCAAGAATATTCCTATTTTAAACTCGAATGTTTCAGAATTTAGAAACTAAAATAGTTTTTTTTATGATATAATACAGATAGCGCGAAGAGGTAAATGATTTCAGATAAGAATAATTATAAAAATATCTTCAAAAGTATGGATGATATTTATAATGAAAGATACGATGATATCTTAGAATGTCTAATATCAGAGGATGATGATGGATATTGTCCGCAGGGGTTTAGAGTCAGGAGCAAGGTATTCGTTAAAGACTTCAGCAAGTACTGAATCATTTGGATTCTTTGAAGGCAGGTTCAGCCTTTTTGATTTGTCCACAGCCTCCTTCATACTTTGCTCAATCCGTTTTCCAGTTCTAAAGCTTCTCTTTTTCTGAGCTTTGCCAATATACTATCCTTTATCATCCAACTTTTTACTGTTAAGGTCGTTTACAATTTTTGCTGCTTCATCAGCATTTGTCAAAATTTCGAGAACTGGTTCGCAGTTTAGGGTGTTTTTCAGAAATTTCTCATTCAAAGAATGTAAGTCTTGGAGGTAGACGTTGTGTGTATATGTAATTGTTGATGTAGACATGCTGCGAGGTTTTAAAATACTGATTGTTGATTCTCAATAATTGGTATGGTAAATCTTGTTATAAGGTACGAATGAGTATATGATAGGGTTTCGATAATTATAATGATTTTTTTTGGAAAGTCAAAGATCAGTGAAGTTGTTGGTAAGTTTATTGCTAATGTGGTGAATATAAACGATTCTCCGGTAACGTTGGCGAAAGGGCAACATACCTATCGAGGTTATAATAAGACAGTTTTGATTGAGAAGTCGAAGTTGACTTGCTGGAGCTGTGACAAAACTGTCTATTTTGAAACAGAATTGAAAAGTTATTTTAGCTAGTAAATGCCAAAGGGTCTAACACAGATACATGTCGAACTATGACTTGGGTTTTGAGATTTTTCATGTGTATAACTGTGGGTAACATGTGGTTGGATCATCATCTCGATTGTTCCTTAGTTGAAGTGTCTTCAGGAATTTCGAAGAGTTTGAGCACATATTGTAATCGTTACTACATATGATGTTCTAACACAGTTTTGAAGTCAAAGTATAGCTTTGAAAGATATAGGAATCTAAGAGTGATGATACTGGTTATATTTCGAATTGAATTATGCAATTTCAAAATCAGAATATGTAATTGAATTTGAATGAGTATGATTGTTTTGATTTATATGAAAGAATGGATATTGTTGTGAAAGTAGGGAGTATAGTTGATGATTGCTGAATCAGTTTCGAAAAATGTAATATATTAATTGTGAATTTATATATCTCTCGGGTATTACCTACTCGTTAAAAAAAATTTCACAATTAATATTTTGTACAAAAGAAGTTTATTACAATCTTTATGAAAATATATGTGTATATTTTCTTTAGATATAATATAGAATTAATGAGTTAATATTAAATTAAACTCATTTATTTTGTGGTTGGAACTAGAATTGAGTAATCCCTAAAACTTTATAAATTGCATAAGTATTTCTTCAATAATATTGAAATTATGAATCATTACTTTGTTATTTGTTGGTTTTCGTGAAATTCTTGTGAACTTCGCAAGGTACGAATGATGTTATTTGAAAAGTTTCGAGTACATCGATGATGAAAGTGTAAAATCAAACATATATTCGAATAATACACTTGATTTATTATGAATTGGAATTTTATTGAATTGAGACAGAGATTGTAATTAACAATGGTTAAGTTGCGGACGAAGGATGTACATCATTGCATATTTGTAATATGAATTAACTGAGTAGTTAAGATTCACACATAATAGCTTAGTACGGGAAGATTTATTATGGTTTAAAAATTTATACATATAAAATATACATATAAATCTTTCGATTGGAAATGAGTTAATACTTCACAACTCGTTGATACAATAAATCTGTTGTTGATTCGTAATGATGTCCACAATGATTCTTGAACTGACAGAGTTTGTGATGTTACAGGTGCTGTTGATTCTGACGATACTGACGGCACTGACTGTGTTGATGATGCTACGGTCCTGTTGATGCTGTTGGTAAAACAATTCTAGCTTGTAAATCATACATCATTTTCGATCAAAGTTTCTACTCTACCATCTACGTTCACTCATCCGATTTACGGTCAGAATTAAATAATCTCTAAGATTTTGGAGATTACATAACTGCCGCAGAGATATCTCTTCAATGAAGTTTATGAATTAATACTTCATCGTTTGTTGTTGTTGATATTCCTGGATATTTACAGGGTGTATGACGTTGATGTTTGAGATACAGATTGTGATGTTGCGGTGTGGGATGTGGATGTGGTTGTTGATGGTGGTGGTGATGGTACTGTTGGTGTTGCTGATGGTGGTACTGTTTATGTTGCTGGTGCTGCTACTGGTGTTTGTAACCTTTGCACCATATTCTCCAAAGCCACTACCCGAGCGCGAAGCTCGTTGACTTCTTCTATTACACCGGGGTGATTGTCGGTTCGGACGAGCGGATAAATAAAATCTAGAATTTGGTGTAGTATGTAATCGTGACGAGATACTCTAGAAATAAAATAGAAAATGGTGTTTCGAATAGGTTCGCCGGTAAGTGCTTCAGGTTCTTCGCCAAGAGGGCAATGTAGTGGATGTAAGGAATCACCTTCTTCTTGTCTCCAATGATTAAGGAGGCTACGAACCCATCCCCAATTCATCTAGAATAGATGATAACTAAATGGTTGATCCATTCCGGTCACACTGCTTTCGGAACTTGAGTGGGATTCCATTTCAGAATCCGAGGGACTTGAACTAATGATGAATTCCATTTCGTACGATTGAATAAAGAATTTTTCGATATGAAATTATTTTCCAGCTATCGGTTGGTATTCTAATTATATAGAGCAAAAGGTTTCGTAGATTACGGAGGAATTTACATAATATGTCAGGCAAAGTTTACAGTAACAGATACGCTAAGATATGAATTAGCAGATACGCTAAGATATGAATTTTGTCTATACACTATTCATGCAATCAATGCAATAAGATGTGTCTAGACTAAGAATGATAAGCAGGTAATTTCTGACAAAAATGATGAGCAAAACTTTTGACATGCAGACACGGTCGAAGTCCAGACTCACTAATGCATCCTAATGACTATCAGTTAGACACACTAATGCAGATCTGGTTCGCTAAGACCACCGCTCTGATACCAACTGAAAGGACCCGTTCATATACATTATAAACGATTCACAATAGTTAATTACATTGCGAGGTATTTGACCTCTATATGATACATTTTACAAACATTGCATTCGTTTTTAAAAGACAAACTTTCTTTACAACGAAAGTTGACGGCATGCACACCATTTCATAATACATCCAACTATAATTGGCTTAATAATAACCTTGATGAACTCAATGACTCGAATGCAACGTCTTTCAAAATATGCCATTAATGACTCCAAGTAATATCCTTAAAATGAGCTAATGCACAGCGGAAGATTTCTTTAATACCTGAGAATAAACATGCTTTAAAGTGTCAACCAAAAGGTTGGTGAGTTCATAGGTTTATCATAACAATCATTTCAATATATTAATAGACCACAAGATTTGCGTTTATAAATATATGTACACTCGCAAGTGTATAAAAGTATTCTATAAGTTGTAGGCACCTGGTAACAAGCCTTAACGTTCATGTTTTACCCTCTGAAATACACCAGATCAGGTGTGTTTAAAATAACCTCGAAGTACTAAAGCATCTCATAGTCAGGATGGGGTTTGTCAAGCCTAATACATAGACAAGTAGTTTAATGTTACCAAGCTAAGGGTATATTTCTGGTTTAAACCCACGTAGAATTAGTTTTAGTACTTGTGCCTATTTCGTAAAACTTTTATAAAACAGCGCATGTATTCTCAGTCCCAAAAATATATATAAAAGGGAGCAAATGAAACTCACAATACTGTATTTCGTAGTAAAAATACATATAACGTCATTTAACAAGTGCAAGGTTGTCCTCGGATTCACGAACGTATCAATATTGAGATTCAATATTGCAGGAAAGTACGTAGACGCAACGGAGATGATAAACACTAGATTGACCTCACGGGCATACCCATGAACCATACCATCACCTCCATAGCTATAACCCATAATTTCCTTAGCTTCGACTCATTCAAAAAAACTATTTTGAAATCACTCGGACAGCACTCCGTCGTAATATTTTATGTATACTAATAATATCTTGAAATAATACAGAGCAAATATATATATATATATATATATATATATATATATATATATATATATATATATATATATATATATATATATATATATATATATATATATATATATATATATATATATATATATCGATTGAGAGAGTTTCGAGAAATATATTTTCAAGTTTCTCTGAAATAATGAAACCTATTGAATTCTATTTATAATAGATTTTTGAATTATTAAAGTGAATTATTAAAGTATGAATTATTAAAGTGAATTATTAAAGTATGAATTATTAAAGTGAATTATTAAAGTATGAATTATTAAAGTGAATTATTAAAGTATGAATTATTAAAGTGAATTTTTAAAGTTAAAGTAAAGTAAAAGTAAAGGTAAAGTTAAAGTATAGTAAAAGTATAAAAATTATGTATGTATAATACGCGTATAAATATATATAATATTAATTTAAATCGTTATATATATTTAATGAAATAAAATATAAATATCGTTATATATATTATACTGGTTAAGTAATGAGTTGTCAAAAGTGATTCTAGATATTTATAAAAGTTATATACATTTTAATAATAAAGTTCTTTTTAAACTGAAAACGTCTTTGTACGTTTGAAAATAGATTAATAGAATATTATGAAAACCAATTCTCCACTAACTTTTGTCTAACTTTCGTAATTGACACTTTTTGTTTTTATTTATAAATAGCTTTACAAATTATTCTGAATATCGTTAAGAGGAATAGATTTTCTCAAATCATAGTGGACCTCTCAACAGAGACTTGTAATCATAATTCAATGTTTCTGATAATTCAATCATTTAATATATTTCTTTTTAATTTCGTCAAAAATCATATTGAAACAAATACGTTCGTGTAAAGTATTATACGTTTAATACTTTATTAATATTCTCAAGTTATAATATATATATATATACATATACATATCTATTTATATATAACGGTTCGTGACTCGTCGGAATTTGGTCGAGGTTATAATGAATGTATGAACATAGTTTAAAATTCTTGAGATTTAACTTAACAAACTTTGCTTATCGTGTCGGAATAATATAAAGATTAAAGTTTAAATTTGGTCAGAAATTTTCGGGTCGTCACAATGGGAGAACTAAAAACACTATAAAACCAAGAATATAGTAGAAGTAAATTTATTCTTCTGGTGATAGATGAAAAAGAAGAATGACATATATGAAAGTGAGGAATATATCAAGAAGCAGAACTGGATGAAGCATATTTATTAATGCTTTAAAGTATGGATTGAGGAGTAAGAATAGAAGGTGTGAGTTGTAAGGAAACGAAGGGGATGGATTTATAGTAAAATATCCGACAGAGCAATCAAAACGGATGATCGCATTTAAAACGGATCCTAACTCCCTTGATTACCAAAGAATCAAATCTTATTACGAAGATTTTCTCTAAATCTCTTGAACTTGAAAATCAATCCTATCTACGTCAACAGATATGACGAATCTACACCTACTCATTTCACTCTCTTGTGATAGCTTCACTCGTACTCTTCACAAAATCAAATGGTTTTATCCATATTACTCAATGATGATAAAACTCTATTTATCAACTCATATTTGTCATGAAAACATTCTTATTATTATCCATGACGACCTCAATCAAATTTCAGGGACGGAATTTCTTTAACGGGTAGGTACTATGACGACCCGGAAATTTTCGATCAAATTTAAACTTTAATCTTAATATTATCTTGACATGATAAGAAAAGTCTATTAAATTTAATCTCAAGTTTTTTAACTATTTTCGAACATTCATTTGACTTCGACCAGTTCCCGACAATTCACGAACAATTGGTTGTAAATAAATATGTATATGTACAAATGTAAGTTTATATAATAATTTGAAATTATAAAATATAATTTAAACATTAGAATTAGATATGTAAAATAAAATACAAAATAATTAAGTGTAATTTAAAATGAATCTATATATAAATACATATGATTTCTATGCATGAATATTATTATATGTATGTTGTATTATATATAAAATTTATAAATAATAAATATTCAATAAAAAGTTATTATATAATATATCATATGATTATTAAATATTAAATAATTAAAATATAGTTGTAATAATAAATATTAAAAGTGAAAATTAATATCAGTATTATGAATATTATTATAATATATAGATATAAAATTGGATACATTTAAATTGTTAATAATATTATTGTTATCTTTATTAATATCATCATTATTATTATATATTATTATCACTAATATAACTACTAGTATTATTAATAAGGTTAATAATATTATTAATACTAAAATTATTAAAATTATTATAATTGTTATTATAATACAACTTATATGATTATTAGTAGTAATATGATTATTAGTATTATTAATAGAGGTAATATATTTATATTTGTTAATTATCAAAAGTTATGAATTTTATATATAAACAGATATAAATTGTTAAATAAATACAGATATATATATTTAGAAAACACAGTTATATACATATAAATACATTATACAGTTAAATAAATATATAAATACAATATATACATATTTATATACAGCACCGAAGGGATTCTGTTTTCAATCGATATCAAGCTGTAGTAATTGACACTTTATGATCCAATTCGTACAAATCACGACTAAATTCACAGAAAGCATCCAAAAATCGGTTAAACTTATCTGTTTTAATTTTTTTTTTATCCATCTGCTACATTATACTCGTACTTATTGTCTGCTAATTGTTACACATCCCAATCCAGCCTTAATGCAAACAATTTAGGATTCACTATATGTATTATAATTCGTTTATCACTCAGGCACATTCAATTGTCACTGAATTTTGAAAATTAAAAAGAAATTAAAGAGTTATTCTCTGTTCTTGAACTTTTTGGCCAAATCATGATTTTGTATTAGAATTCAAAATGTATTAATGCAGTTGTGTTTGTAATCTCCATTTCAAACTATCTGAAAAATCTTAAATTCCAATTTTCCATATCGAATTCAAATTTTGAGGTCAAAGCTTTGGTTTTAAAAAGTCTGAAAGGACCCGTTCATATACATTATAAATGATTCACAATAGTTGATTTCATTGCGAGGTACTTGACCTCTATATGTTACATTTTACAAACATTGCATTCGTTTTTAAAAGACAAACTTTCTTTACATCGAAAGTTGACGACATGCATACCATTTCATAATACATCCAACTATATTTGACATAATAATAATCTTGATGAACTCAATGACTCGAATGCAACATCTTTTGAAATATGTCATGAATGACTCCTACTAATATCTCTAAAATGAGCAAATGCACAGCGGAAGATTTCTTTCATACCTGAGAATAAACATGCTTAAAAGTGTCAACCAAAAGGTTGGTGAGTTGATAGGTTTATCATAAGCAGTATAATTTATCATTTTAATAGACCACAAGATTTAAATACAGTACACATATCTCGTGTACGAAACCATTTTCATAAATCTTAGTAACCGTACACATATCTCGTGTACAAATATATCATACACATAACCTGTGTATAAAATCATTCTCTTAATACATAACATTCACTTTTCATTCATTGCTTGGCTTGGTAACCGACCTTAACATATAATGCGCATAAATAATATCCCCAAAAACAGAACATCTCATCTGTATAATATATAAACTTCGAAGTACTAAACACCACGCCTACTAGCCCTTCCGTCTAGTGAACATTCTGGGTGGGGGTGTTAAACCCGGTAGCTACCGTTAGGATTCGCGTGAATTAGGGTCATACCTGATTCTAATTCTTAGGTTACCAAGCAATAATAATCAGGGGAAAAATATTCACAACAATTAGTGGCATTATCACGTCCAACTAATTCAATAATAATCCACAGAACTTCTGTCTGCATAATAATTCATTCGAGGAATGTTTTTCTTGTGTCTATCTCGTCAAACATTTATAAAAGCATTTCTTGTATTCACAGTTCAAAATATATTTCAAAAGCATTTAATAAAGCAGTTATAAAAACAGCGCATGTATTCTCAGTCCTAAAAATGTAAAGAGTAAAATGGAGCAAATGAACTCACACTACGATATTTTGTAGTAAAAATATGCATACGACGAAACTGAACAATGCATGGTTGGTCTTGGATTCACGAACATATATCATTTATATATATATTAACACATATAATCGTAATCGAACAGATTTATATATTATATCTTAAATTATGTATTATAAATATTTAATATGTATATATACTTAAAATGATTAATATTTATATAGTTACATCAATATATATATATATATATATATATATATATATATATATATATATATATATATATATATATATTAATAATACCTAATTTGTTAAAAATGTTAATATGATTAGTACATACTTATATGTAATATTACTATAAGTATATTTTTATATCAATAATAGTAATAAAAGTTGTTTTTGGTTATAAGGATAAGAATACTACTAATAATAATAAATATAAAAATAATGATTTTTCAAATAATAATATTACTAATATTTATATTAATATCTATAATAATAATATTACTAATATTTATATTAATATCAATAATAATAATAATAATAATAATAATAATAATAATAATTATAATATTAATAATAATAGTAATAATAATAATAATAACAATAATAATAACTAATAATAATAATAACAAATAAACTACCTTTAAAGCTTTTCCTAAAAACAATGTCTCAGACCGGACTCGAACCCGAGACCTCTCGCTCACCCAACATCTCCCCTAACCACTCCTCCATCCTTGCTTATCTGAATAGACCCCGATTTATATTTATATAACCCATTTCTCTGTTTCCAATCCGAATAGCCCAAGCCCAACATCATTTATTTAAAACTCTCGGCCCAAAATATACATTGGATCTCAGTCTAATGGAAGTGTGGCACAACATATCAAATTATAAGCCCACACATAACACATTTTAATCCAATAACCATATACAGTCCCTGTTGTGTTTTTCTGTCGATGGAAACATCGTACAACAGGAAGTAATAGTTCATGATGGTGATACTTTGGATGTTTTAACAGAAATATAGAAACAGTTCAAGCATTAAACAATAACATCACCAAATACTAGTCATCGTCTTTATCATCATACCATTATCATTAATCATCATCATCACCACTTTATCATTATCACATCATCATGAATCACGCATCATATCCTTCCACATCATAATCATTATCGCTATTTATCATCACTCATTCTTCGCCATCGTAAAAAAAATGTTTGATGTTGTAGTTATAACCGAATCAATTAGCAGTAGCAGCTAGGATTAGCAGGAATATTAAAATAGTCATGGTTGTGAGTTGTGGTTTTGTTGTCGTCGGGTGAAATAGAAAACAAAAAAATAAAATAAAACATAACAGCCCGTCAAAGACGTTTTGAATGGTGGCGGTTTTGAGTGGTTTATGATTGTTTCACGGCTGTCAAACAGGAGCATGTAAGCGTAATAGCAGCAAGATGCAGTGGTGGAGATGGTTTAGTGGTGGTGATCGCGGTTATGGTGATCGAAGGAAAATGAAGGTAATGGTGGTGTTGAGTTGTCGATGGGTTTATGAGGTGGTACGGTGGTGACGGTTGAAAGTTATCACGGTTGTGGTGTGATCAAACGATGAGGGTTCTAACTGAAACAAAAATTCAAATAGCAACAACATAAATGGGTTTAGTGGTGTGGTGTTCGTATTAAGTTTTAACCGAGACTGTTTTAAGGAAATGGTTTTGGGTTCGATAGTTATGGTTGTTCAAACAAGAGTGTGTCATGGTGTTTATGGTTGGTGAAGGTGGTTGTGGTTGAGAGAGAGAGGGATGTTGCGGTTGTATACAATTGTGATGGTGGGTGATCGAGTATGGTGGAGTGGTGGTCTCGAGTGGTGGTGACCGGTGAGTGATTATGGTCATATGATGAGTTGTCGGTCATAGAGAAACTAATTAACTGGCATATCACCGGTACCAATTTCTTTAAACCAACATCAAATCCAGGTTGTTAGGAATCACCTTTGCCATCGTCGAATTGATCAATTACCATGACAGATGAGTTGGAATTAGAAGAATCTCCAACATGTTGTTTAATAATATTAACAGGTTCTTCAAGGTTGATGATATCCCATTTCCAATCAGTTGACCCGTTTAGATCCCACCTTATTATTTAAGTTTTGAAGTAATGAAAATGAAATTAGAATGAATTATGTTCCTTCATATTTTTTAACTCCTGATAATATATATAGTAGAAATAGTGTCTGGATGCATGCACATATATGTGCATTATTGAATCGATTTGGAAACCACCAAAAATAGTATTATAATATTTAATCATATAATTTATAAAGCAACGTGCTAAAAAATCTCTAACTATAGCTAGTCTGCCGACAGTTTAGTAGTGCTAGTATTTCGTACTCCGTTGTAAATCAGTGGCGGATATGGGTCTTCAGAAGAATCCCATATTTTTAAATTAAATATATTTATTTATTTTGGTCATTATGGTATAAAATTCAATCATTAATTATTAAATAAAAATTACATTAATTATTCACTCCCGACCCCAAGTAAAATATAAAAAGTTTTAAAATTCAACAAATAACTTCTAAATATATTATTAATAAGCCTAAAATTTATAAACTCATTTTCGAATCACCATTTATTTTAAAATCACATAAGTTTCTTTTTAACTCGTTTATTATCAATCAATATGACAATTGAGTGTTACTGTTGTTTACTAACTAACATCGAAATCACAAAATATATTTTTAATATACTTTTTATGTATATACAGATTTATTTTAATAATAAATTTTATTATCTCTTATATCATTTTATAATTTAACTCATATATTATAACAACTATGTTTCAAAGTATTTTATGTATATGTATTTAAATATATGTGTATTTATTTATTTATAATTAATAGTTCGTGAATCGTCGAAAATGGTCGAAGTTAAATGATTGTATGAAAACAGTTAAAATTTTTGAGACTCAACATTACAGACTTTGCTTATCGTGTCGAAATCATATAAAGTTTAAGTTTAAATTTGGTCAAAAATTTCCGGGTCGTCACAGTACCTACCCGTTAAAGAAATTCCATCCCCGAAATTTGATCGAGGTCGTCATGGCTAACAATAAAAATGTTTTTATGATGAAAGTGAGTTGATAAATAGAGTTTTATCATCATTGGGTAATATGGATAAGACAATTCATTTAGGTGAAGGGTACGAGTGAAGCTATCACGAAAGAGTAAATGCAGGTTTGTCTTATTCAAGGGATTTAAAGAAAATCTTCGAAATTTAAAAGATTTGATTTGTCAAATTACCAGAAGTCACGAGAAAAAGATAGAACTATTAGGAAGATATGTTCTCGATATGTTTGGAGATTAAATAGAATGTAAGAGTCGTGTAATATGACACATGATGACGTTATGGTCTGTGAATCATCACGTTTTATTAGAAACTCAGCATGACTTACTGTAATATAATCACGTTGATCAAGTGTCATTATATTATACTAACTCATGCTTCAGCTCCCAACACTACTTCAAAAACATTCATAATTTAAACTCAAATTTTTCAGAATTTAGAAACTAACACAGTTTCTTTTATGATGCAACGCAGATAGTGCGAAGAGATAAATTATTTCAGACAAGAAAAGTTATGAAAATATCTTCAAAAATATCGAGGATATTTATAATGAGATATACGATGATATCTTTAAATTTCTAATATCGAAGGATGATGAAGAAGATTTGTCCGTAAAGATTTAGGGTCATGAGCAAGGTATTCGTTAATGACTTCAGCAGATACTGAATCATTTAGATTCTTTGAAGGCAGATTTAGTCTTTGTGATTTATCCACAACCTCCTTCATGGTTTGCTCAAACCGAACGAAAGTCGAAGTTGATTTGTTGGAGCTGTGACAAAATTGGCTACTGTGAAAAAGAATTGCAATGTTATTTTCGGTAATAACCACGCCAAAGGTGCTATCACATATACGTGTTAAATGTTTACTCAGGTTCCGAGTTTTTTCAGGTGCATAACTATACGCATCAATCTTTCCTTCCGTAGATGAAGTGCGGTTGGTTCATCCTCTCGATTGAGGTGTTTTCAAGGATTATGAAAAGGTTTGAACGCAGATTGTAATCGTCAAGATACAAATGAGGTTTAAGATGAGATCAAGTGGCAAACTTGAAGAAATATTTAGTTTCATATGTTATAATCAATATTTTAATTCATTTTAATTGTCCAATGTCATTAGTCCATAGTTAGCAGTCCACAGTCACTAACTCAATAATTCATATATAGTTTATAATATTCGAATTAATTAATACGTGTCGTGACCCGTGTACATGTCTCAGACTCGATCACAAATCAAAGTATATATATTATTTGAGAATCAACCTCAACCCTGTATAGCTAACTCTATCATTACTGCATATAGAGTGTCTATGGTTATTCCAAATAATATATATAGATGCGTCGATATGATATGTCAAAACCTTGTATACGTGTCCCGATATTTAAAGTGCGTAAAATAAATAACAGAAATTAAATGACGATAAATAGAATTGCAAGAATATAAATTTTGATAAATAAATCACGATCAATAAAATGTAATCAGTTAGCTAGGAACAGTTAGCTAGAAATAGTTAGCGTGGATTCTTAACAAAAATTTTCTCATAGTTAATTTGTTTGTTTCTAACAAATTTTATTTTGTCTAATGTTTTCTTCATTATGCCACTTGTTGGATTCTGATAGGTCAAAATCCAAATATGAAATTGAATGAAAATGGTTATTCTGTAATGAACGGATTCGTACTTCTGTGGTTGTAAATAGGATAGTAAATGACTATTGAATCAGATTCGAAAAATGTACAGTGTAACTTATTAATGTGAAATCTAAATATTTCTAGGGTATTACCTACCCGTTAAAATATTTTCACCATTAACAGTTTGTACAAAAGAAGTTTTAATTACAATCTTTGTGAAAATATACTTGCATATATATTTTCCTCAGATGTAATCATGGATTTAATGAGTCAATATGATATTAGACTCATTTGATTTACCGTTAGAATAAGAATATATAATCTCTAAAACATTAAAGATTATATAATCGCCATGTCGAACGAAGATAAATAATGTAGAATGATTCGTAGAAAGATGATTATACTCGAGGTACAGAATGAGATATTGGGGCATGTGATGTTGAAACTTATGTTGTTGGTGGTACTGTTGGTGCCGGTGATGTTGCTGAAACTGGTAAATTTTGCACCATATTCTCCAAATTGATTACTCGAGCGCGAGATTCGTTGACTTCTTCGATTACTCCGGGATGATTGGCGGTTGGAACAAGTGAATGAATAAGGTTTAGAATTTTAGATAGAATATAATCGTAGCGAGATACTCTGGAAATGAATGTGAGAATAGTGTTTCAAATAGGTTCGCCGGTAAGTGCTTCAAGTTCTTTGCCAAGAGTGCAGGTTGGTGGGTGGAAAGGATCTCCTTCTTCTCGTCTCCATTGGTTAGGTCGACTACAAACCAATCATATGAATTGGGGATGGCTGATTGGTTGATTCATTCTGGTGACGCTGCTTCCGGAGCTTAGGTGAACATCCATGTCGGAATAGCTGTCAGAATCAGAGGAATTCGAACTGGTTGAGAGATCCATCTCGTATGATCAGATGGAGGATTTTCGATATGAATTAGATTATAGGATGTAGATTAGTATCCTGTAATACATAATTTACATGTGCATATATAATACTAAAATTCCATAAGTTACGGAGGAATCTACGGAAGCTGTCAGGCAAAATCTATAGTAACAGATGCGCTAAGATATGAATTTTGTCTGTACACTATCGATGCACTAACTGCAGTAAGATGTGTCTAGACTAAGAATAATAAGCAGGTAATTTCCTAAGGATGATAAATAGGTAATTTTCGACAAGAAATGATAAGCAAAACTTTTGACATGCAGACACGGTCTAAGTCCAAACTCACTAACGCATCTAAACAACTATCAGTTAGACACACTAATGCAAGACCTCGTTCGCTAAGACTACTGCACTGATACCAACTGAAAGGACCCGCTCATATACATTATAAACTATTCACAATAGTTGATTTCATTGGGAGGTACTTGACCTCTAAATGTTACATTTTACAAACATTGCATTCGTTTTTAAAAGACAAACTTTCTTTACATCGAAAATTGATGACATGCATACCATTTCATAATACATCCAACTATATTTGACGTAATAATAATCTTGATGAACTCAATGACTCGAATGTAACGTCTTTTGAAATATGTCATGAATGACTCCAACTAATATCTCTAAAATGAGCAAATGCACAGCGAAAGATTTCTTTCATACCTGAGAATAAACATGCTTAAAAGTGTTAACCAAAAGGTTGGTGAGTTCATAGGTTTATCATACAGTACACCTATCTCGTGTACGAAACTATTTTCATAAATCTTAGTAACCGTACACATATCTTGTGTACAAAAATATCATACACATAACCTGTGTATAAAATCATTTTCTCGATATATAACATTCACTTTTCATTCATTGCTTGGCTTGGTAACCGACCTTAACATATAATGCGCATAAATAATATCCCCAAAAACAGAACATCTTGTCTGTATAATATATAAACTTCGAAGTACTAAACACCACGCCCACTAACCCTTCCGTCTAGTGAACATTCTGGGTGGGGGTGTTAAACCCGGGTAGCTACCTTTAGGATTCACGTGAATTAGGGCCATACCCGATTCTAATTCTTAGGTTACCAAGCAATAATAATCAGGGAAAAAATATTCATAACAATTAGTGGCAATTATCACGTCCAACTAATTCAATAATAATCCACAGAACCTCTGTCTGCATAATAATTCATTCGAGAAATGTTTTGCTTGTGTCTATCTCGTCAAACATTTATAAAAGCATTTCATGTATTCGCAGTTCAAAATATATTTCAAAAGAATTAAAAAAGCAGTTATAAGAACAGCGCATGTATTCTCAGTCCCAAAAATGTAAAGAGTAAAATGGAGCAAATGAACTCACACTACGATATTTTGTAGTAAAAATATGCATACGACGAAACTGAACAATGCTGGGTTGGTCTTGGATTCACGAACCTATATCATTTATATATATATTAACACATATAATCGTAATCGAACAGATTTATATATTATATCTTAAATTATGTATTATATATATTTAATTTGTATATATACTTATGAATAATATTTATATAGTTACATCAATATATTTATATATGTATATGTATATATTAATAATACCTAATTTGTTAAAATGTTAATATGATTAGTACATACTTATATGTAATATTACTATAAGTATATTTTTATATCAATAAAAGTAATAAAAGTTGTTTTTGATTATAAGGATAATAATACTACTAATAATAATAACTATAAAAATAATGATTTTTCAAATAATAATATTACTAATATTTATATTAATATCTATAATGATAATAATAATAATAATAATTATAATAATAATAATAATAATAATAATAATAATAATAATAATAATAATAATAATAATAATAATAATAATAATAATAATAATAATAATAATAATAGTAGTAGTAGTAGTAGTAGTAGTAATAATAATAATAATAATAATAATAATAATAATAATAATAATAATAATAATAATAATAATAACTAATAATAATAATAACAAATAAACTACCTTTAAAGCTTTTCCTAAAAACAATGTCTCAGACCGGACTCGAACCCGAGACCTCTCGCTCACCCAACATCTCCCCTAGCCACTCCTCCATCCTTGCTTATCTGACTAGACCCCGATTTATATTTATATAACCCATTTCTCTGTTTCCAATCCGAATAGCCCAAGCTCAACATCATTTATTTAAAACTCTCGGCCCAAAATATACATTGGATCTCAGTTTAATGGAAGTGTGGCCCAACATATCAAATTATAAGCCCACACATAACACGTTTTAATCCAATAACCATATACAGTCCCTGTTGTGATTTTCTGTCGATGGAAACAGCGTACAACAGGAAGAAATAGTTCATGATGGTGATACTTCGGATGTTTTAACAGAAAGATAGAAACAGTTCAAGCATTAAACAATAACATCACCAAATACTAGTCATCGTCTTTATCATCATACCATTATCATTAATCATCATCATCGCCACTTTATCATTATCACATCATCATGAATCACGCATCCTATCCTTCCACATCATAATCATTATCGCTATTTATCATCACTCATTCTTCGCCACCGTAAAAAAAAATGTTTGATATTGTACTTATAACCGAATCAATTAGCAGTAGCAGCTAGGATTAGCAGGAATATTAAAATAGTCATGGTTGTGAGTTGTGGTTTTGTTGTCGTCGGTTGAAATAGAAAACAAAAAAAAAAATAAAATAAAAATATTAACAGCCCGACAAAGACGTTTTGAATGGTGGCGGTTTTGAGTGGTTTATGATTGTTTCACGGCTGTCAAACAGGAGCATGTAAGCGTAATAGCAGCAAGGTGCGGTGGTGGAGATGGTTTAGTGGTGGTGATCGCGGTTATGGTGATCGAAGGGAAATGAAGGTAATGGTGGTGTTGAGTTGTCGATGGGTTTATGAGGTGGTACGGTGGTGATGGTTGAAAGTTATCACGGTGGTGGTGTGATCAAACGATGAGGGTTCTAACCAAAACAAAAATTATAATAGCAACAACATAAATGGGTTTAGTGGTGTGGTGTTCGTATTAAGTTTTAATCAAGACGGTTTTAAGGAAATGGTTTTGGGTTCGATAGTTATGGTTGTTCAAACAAGAGTGTGTCATGGTGGTTATGGTTGGTGAAGGTGGTTGTGGTAGAGAGAGAGAGAGAGAAGGATGTTGTGGTTGTATACGATTGTGATGGTGGGTGATCGAGTATGGTGGAGTGGTGGTCTCGAGTGGTGGTGACCGATGAGTGATTATGGTCATATGATGAGTTATCGGTCGTAGAGAAACTAATTAACCGGCATATCACCGGTACCAATTTCTTTAAACCAACATCAAATCCAGGTTGTTAGGAATCACCCTTGCCATCGTCAGATTGATCAATTACCATGACAGATGAGTTGGAATTAGAAGAATCTCCAAGATGTTGTTTAATAATATTAACAGGTTCTTCCAGGTTGATGATATCCCATTTCCAATCGGTTAACCCATTTAGATCCCACCTTATTGTTTAATTTTTGAAGTATTGAAAATGAAATTAGAATGAATTATGTTCCTTCATATTTTTTAACTCCTGATAATATATAGTAGAAATAGTGTCTGGATGCATGCACATATATGTGCATTATTGAATCGATTTGGAAACCACCGAAAATAGTATTATAATATTTAATCATATAATTTATAAAGCAACGTGCTAAAAAATCTCTAACTATAGCTAGCCTGCCGACAGTTTAGTAGTGCTAGTATTTCGTACTCCCTTGTAAATCAGTGGCGGATATGGGTCTTCAGAAGAATCCCATATTTTTAAATTAAATATATTTATTTATTTTGGTCATTATGGTATAAAATTCGATCATTAATTATAAAATAAAAATTACATTAATTATTCACTCCCGACCCCAAGTAAAATATAAAAAGTTTTAAAATTCAACAAATAACTTCTAAATATATTATTAATATGCCTAAAATTTATAAACTCATTTTCGAATCACCATTTATTTTAAAATCACATAAGTTTCTTTTTAACTCGTTTATTATCAATCAATATGAAAATTAAGTGTTACTGTTGTTTACTAACTAACATCGAAATCACAAAATATATTTTTAATATACTTTTTTTGTATATACAGATTTATTTTAATAATAAATTTTATTATCTCTTATATCATTTTATAATTTAAATCATATATTATATCAACTGTGTTTCAAAGTATTTTATATATATGTATTTAAATATATGTGTATTTATTTATTTATAATTAATAGTTCGTGAATCGTCGGAAATGGTCGAAGTTAAATGATTGTATGAAAACAGTTAAAAATTTCGAGACTCAACATTATAGACTTTGCTTATCGTGTCAAAATCATATAAAGTTTAAATTTAAATTTGGTCAGAAATTTTCGGGTCGTCACAAAGTCAACCATAGTGTTCATGGTTAAATTGGAGTTCGTTTTAATGATTAAGGGTCAATTGATGATTCATACAGTTTCTATGAACGATATGCGAACTATTTCATGTAGAAGGTTTGGTCTAAAACATTCTTAAATTTAAAAAGCAAGATTGAAGTTCTTTATGTTCATCGCGACTACAGTGGGTTTTATTTTTATATTTTTATTTGTTATGAAGTCCAATTCAATCACATCGTGGTTGTTTG